>NC_140589.1:1558041125-1560455955 GCF_964204655.1 Triturus cristatus | reverse complement strand
CGACCGCCACTCTATCACAAGGATGATGTCATCAGTGATATCATGAGTGATGCCACTGACCATGTCATGAGTGATGTAATATGTTATGAGCAGGATTGCGGGCGCGCGAGTTATAGTTATCTGAACTAACTATAACGGGGGAATTTCATTGGTTTTTTACGACTGAAATATCCACCTAACTATAACATGTGTGAAACCTATGGTTTTTTAAGTGAATATATATATGTTTTGTGTTGTCTTATTTTCTCCCACAGGTTTTTTTCAACTGTCTGTAAGTACGTTGACACTCAGTCCACACAACTTAGTGCGTGTGTAGGTACTTCACTCTTTTTTTCACGTGGCACTTTCCACTTTGCCACTCACAGTTTCACTATCCAGTCCTAAAGAAAGTCCCCCACATATACTTTTGCGGGCTGAAACATGAAGGCCATTCACATAGTCAGCTAAGGATAGTAACTCCCATCTAGTTGCACTACACTTATTTTAACCATATCCTGAGCCGCCACTAATAAAGTTTACAGGCAAGGATTCTCAGAGGTATTTTTAAGCATAATTCATGTCACATCACACATTCACACCACAACAGCTCCACTGTAATCAGGCGTCGTAGCTGAACCGGGGCGCATTCGGCCACCCAGTTGGGACCCCAATAATGAAGCATGACACCAACTAGGTTGGTGTGTGAGGGGTCTTTTAAATAAACCTAATGGGTCCATGTACTAACCAGACTAGTGATTGTACCACAATATAGCAGGCTGCCACGGGTGCTGCTCACCTATGCCACCCTTTCCTGGAGCGATGATTAAAGACCACGTAGGTCGGGGCTACTTAGGTGCCTCATTATACTTGTCTAAAACATTAGGTTCAAGACCTTGAGCCACATGAAGCTGCATCCCCTAGTCAGTTTTACATTGGTCGCCCTACAATAAGTGAGACACTGTTACTACTAGAATGAGTAGCAATATTACACACCACCCAGCCGTCTATGCAGTTTATATACAGCATTGAAACATGAGAAGGGATCAAAGCTCTTGCCTCAATGGATCCAGCCTAATAAATAATGAAAGTTACATTTGTACACATTACAAGAGTATATTTGAAGTAGGTGGATTGATCAGTTTTGTATATCAGACACTAGAACAGGAAACAATATATCAGAATCATTTTGCATTTATTATACAAATCAGTAAATCCACAAATGCAGTCGTATTAATATTAAACATTATATATCCTTGAAATAAACAGGCTACTTTGAACACTCGAACTACTAGAAAGTTACAGACCGTAATGTTCAACTTGCGAGAGGCATTTCCTTAAACCTAGCGTCAATAGTGCTTGCCACTGCTTAACTGGATGCACTGCAAAAAGAATACTTGGGAAATGTAGTTAAGCACTGTTCATTAATTGGCAGACTGCAACAAATAAATGTGCTAATTTTTTGACTGGAAAAAATCCTCAACACGTGGGGGGCAGGCAGCATGTGTCGGCTGGATTTTAGTGCATTTGTGAAACTGTTGCTTTATATATCATATGTATGTGGTATTCCAATAGCGTGAACCTATCCACGAGTAGGTGGAGCACACTACAGGGTCAAAGACAAGCATAATTTCAATGAGTGATAGTAGGGATAGGTGATTTGTGGACTTTTAATGCACTGTGACCTAGTGTTCTTTAAAGAGCCGTGTCTTCAACTCTTTCCTTCAATAAATAAAAGCACATAATATTTGAGAATATTACCTGTCCTAGTGTCTGATATAACAAATTGATTAAACCTCATACTTGAGAGCCCTGAGCAAATCTTTTGGCTCAGATCCCTTCATATTGGACAAACCTGTTTCATGGAGTTAGCAAGATATATTTTTTGACAGGTGCATCAGTGGTTCAGCCACATGTCTACAGTTTGTACCAAAATACGAAGTTTATCCATAAATAAGTGGCCGACCATATATTATAACTAACACACCCATCCAAGCCATCAGCCGAAACACTTTTCAGGCTGGAACATGTAAACTTATATTTATAGATAAAGCCTCAACTAGCAATCCAAGTTGACCTGGAAGCTGCTCCCATGACTTGAAAGCTGTGCCATGATGTATCCTGCAGCCTTTGCCCACAATGCAGTGGTGCTAGGACAATTTTCGGAAGTGGTGATGCTGACATCAATGTTACATCATTAAAGTCATCAGGATTTTGAAAAATCCAACCATCGCACAAAGAACAAGTGCTGCAAATGAGCCACGCGGATCCAGCAACAGAGTGGCAAGGGTGTACTATGTAGCTAGTGTTTCATTTTGTAGCACACTGTGATATATATATTATTATTAAAGCATGGGTTGGTAGCACACTCCATTTACAGACAGCACATTTTCTATTAAAATGACCACTATGGGGGTGGGGGTTGTTTGACAGTTTGAAGAATGCCATAGCTATTGGGCCATTGGCGACAAATTGCTTTATATTTGTAAGAGATTTAACCCACAAAATGACCAGTAAATTTGCACAGACATATAGTTTTACTGATAAAACTACATAGCACACAAATGAAAATGTGTGGAAACTGGGTTTCAGTGAATATTTGTAGTTTGCTCATCTGTGAATTATTAAGTAAAGTGTCATTTGAAAATGTCCTTCTCTGAAGGGTCATCCCAAACTTTTTGCCTTCCTCCTCCTCTTTTTCTAACCTTCTTGTTATTGGCCTTAGGACTTTGAGCACTTTAACACTGCTGACCAGTGGTAAAGTGCAGGTAGAACCCCCTAAACCTGGTAACATTAGTGTATACTCAATTGGCATTTTTAGTTTACTTGTAAGTCCCTTGTTAAGTGGTATACAATGTACCCAGGGCCTGTAAATTAAATGTTACTAGTAGCCTGCAGCACTGATTGTGCCACTCACCTATGTAGCCTTTCAAACCTCAGACCTGCCATTGCAGGGCTTGTATGTGCAGTTTACTGTCACTTCAACTTGCCACTTAAAACTACTTGCCAGGGGGGCGTGGCTAGCGACCACTGAAAATGGCCGCAGCCTAAGTGAGTTCCAGCACACGTCTCTACATTCCCCCAAATTCCTGGCACTAATCCGGCTGCCCTGGCAAAATTAATTGTTGGCGGAGACTCCGGTGAGCCGTGTGAGTAGAACGCGGTGGTTACGGACTCTGAGAGTGCCGCTGTGACCGAGAAACACTGAGGGGTGGAGCTGCGGCCCGCAAGCTACTGACGAGCTGGGGTCTCGCGTGAAGCAGTGACTGAGCAAGGTGGAAGCAGCGATGGCCTACTCTGAGGCAACCTGGTCGCAATATGGCGGCGAGTGGTGAGGACCGAGCGACGCTCGCTGTGGGGAAAAGCACCACTGAGGGGCAGAATAACAGCTCTTTCCAGTGCAGCCTGGCAGGAAGGGGTACGGCGCCGAGCTGGAGTGGCAGACATCATAAACGGCGGTGGCAAGCGTTGCGATAGAACAGGACCGGAGTCCCGCATCGCCACTTAACTTATCCTCGGGGCAGTAGTAATCCGGCCCGCTGCAAGCCTCGAGGCCTTCCGCTACGCCGAATAACAGCGGCCCCCTCCGGAGCGCAGACTCGGCAATCGGGGGGGCCACGGCTGGCGGGGGGCTCCTAATATAGCAGTAACCTACGGTAGATGCAGGAGAATAGGCTAGATTTCCTGGGTTCCGACTGGATACTGGTAATCAAGCATCATGGATCAAGTGGAACTGGCCCAGGAAACATACATACGGAGCAGCATAACAGTTCAGGTATTGCCCAGAATCATGTACATCTGAGTGACGCTTCCCAGTCTGACGAAAGGTGTTGTGGTGAAACTTACCCAGAGCGGTGCCCTCAAGTGTAGCCAGATCCTCCCATGGTGCTACCGGGGGGTAGTAAAACTGAAAGGCCGCAAGGGAGAGTGTGACCCCATTGCCTGGCAGCGGCGATTACTGCCTCCTCAGCACCCACTTGCTGCACCCACAGCTCCAACTACCATGGGGGCAGAGGGCAGCGCGGTGTGTAGAGCAACAAGCTCGACAAGTACACCTTCCACAAAGAACCACCAGACACGCCCTCCCAACATGCGATTTATGTCGGGGACCCACAGACTGCCAGGCCAAAAGAAATACCACTACAGGATGTAATGGCTACCCTGCAGCAGATGCAGACCTCCATCAACTCGATCTCAACCGACATATCACTACTACGTGCTGATGTCTCCAAAATAAGTACTAGGCTAACTGAGGTGGAAACTACCACGGCGACACTCTCGACGGATACAGCGACTCTGCAACTGCAGGTCTCCCAACTGGAAATGCAAATGGCTGAAAAACTCAAGGATGAGTAAGGCCGCTTGTGACGCAACAACATCCGTTTGGTTGGTATTCCAGAAAGTTTCAGGGGGCCGGTCCTGAATCTCTTCGTGGAAGACCTTATACAAACGCAACTACAGCCCCGTTGTCTATCGCACTTCTTCTCAGTGGAAAGAGCACATAGAGTGCCAGGGGGTAGACCCAAACCAGGAGCCCCCCCACGACCTATACTGGCCCGCATATTTAACTTTAGGGACCGTGCCACGATCCTTCAGGTGGCTCATATTACCCCCCCACTTAAGGTTGATAACTGTAACGTGACCCTCTACCCGGACTACACAGCTGCTGTGTCAAGGCAACTCGCAACTTCCTAGAGGTAAAAAAAAGAACAGCGTAAAAGAGAAATTAAGTATGCAATGCTTTTTCCAGCAAAACTACGGGTAGAAGCAGAAGGGAAAAGCTGGTTCGCTGCTACACCGGAAGAGGCTCACGACTGGCTGGAGGGTTGGCGACCAGCCGCACGACCCAGCAGACAAGGACCAAAAAGGCAGCAACACCTCACCAAATCAGCCGCGGAATAATTGAAGAAACAGGAACACTGGCCGGCACTCAACAAAAGGATGATGATAACTCAGATTGAAACTGTGTCATGTGAGATCCACACCTCAGTGGTATGGTGCTTGTTAGCAACATTATACGGAAATGGAAAGATGAGAACGAAACGAGGAGACAACAAAAAACGTGACCAGGACTTAGGATTAACCTACAGACTGACACTCCATGATTCGGCGGGCTACCGGGGATGCGCTCCTGCGGTGCCCCCAATGACGCTCAGGATTTGTACCGGGCCAAGTGGACACACTGATGGGCTGCACTGGACTCCGAATATGCGAAGGAAATGGACAAGAGACGCAAAGTAACACTCCCCCTTTACGCAAGTAACAGTTAAGGGAACAAAGCACTCTGCTGAGTTAGGGACGCGGGTAGTTTTAAATCCGCGATGCAGGAGGCAGGGAGGGGGGTGGGGCAGAAAATATGGTTAAAGTGAGAACTTTGTTGTTTAGTTCTAGTTTCGCATACGACACATGGTATACATTTATGTTGCACGCACGATGGCGACACAGTGGACTATACGCTGACGATTCTACACTCGACTTCAATAGACAATGCCCACAATACACCTACATGGGGTACATGACGACATAGGGCCACACTCTAAGGTTACTAGTCCTACACACCTCCCATTCAAGATAATATCATGGAATGTTAAAGGCCTGGGGGATAATATAAAGCGGGGACTAGTTTTGCAATATCTGCGGCGCAGAGGGCCTGCAGTTGCACTCCTACAGGAATCACATTTGATAGGGACTGCTAGTAAAGCCTTAGATAGGTGGGGATTCAAGATGGTGGTGTACTCTGACTTTACCTCTGGTTCCCGGGGAGTGGGGATATTGATTAATAAGAGCTTCCCACTAATATTTACTGGGTCCTGAAAGGATGATCAAGGACGGTTTGCAGCAATAACATGTCAATAGGATGGCAAAATTTATAAACTAGTGACGGTTTACATCCCACCGACGCTGCACCAAGTCACCTTCCCAGCGTTGGGAAAATTCTTATTAACCCTCCCACACGGGAAACTAATAATAGGGGGGACTTTAACACTACTATGGATGCAACAAGTGATAGAAAACCCCCCAAAGACCCCAGCGGCGTAAACCTAAAACTTGCAGAGTTTGTGGAGATTCTGGGCCTAACATATGTATGGAGAAAGAGATTTCCTACTGAGAAACAATACACATTCCAGTCGGGAGTTCATAACAGCCTGTCCCGGCTAGATTACATTTTTACGCTCACAACTGGATTAGTTGGAGTGGCTGAGATCACGCACCTGCCCAGGGGTATCTCGGACCACTCTCCAGCACTCATTACATACATCGCCTCCACCCCAAGAAGGCGCAGGCTCTTTCCGCTACACCCTGGCTATCTTAAAAATCATAAAATTAGCAAAGACCTCCTTAAGACGACAGTGAACTACTTTGAGGAAAACCAACACTCGGTGCAGTCCCCCACAACTTGTGGAAGGCTTTCAAAACTGTTCTTAGGGGGCAAGCAATCTCTTTAATAACGGAACATAAACAAATGCAGCAACAGCACATTGAAAGTTTAGAGCAGAACATGTCCCGGGCAGAAGCGGCTCATTGTATAAACCCTTCTGAAGACGCAACACACAGGTTACACCTAGCGCAACAAGAGTACAGGGCCTACACATGGGAAGAGGCAAAAACTAGGCACACTAAAACTCAACACACCATTTATGAACAAGGAGATAAGGCGGGAAAACTCCTTGCATGACTGGATGAAAAAGAACGAGCTAGCAAATGGGTGGCGCAGCTTTGGCTCGAAGATGGCAGTTTAACGACGGACCCCAAGCAAATAACAGAAGCCTTAGCATTACATTATGAAAAAGTCTACACCCCAACAGCCACCAACAAGGTGGAGGAAAATCTAGAATTCCTCAAAGACATAAAAATGACCACTCTGTCTCCAGAGGCGGTTGAAACGCTAAAAAAGGACCTAACCATGGAGGATACAGGGAAAGCGTTAGGACCTAATCGAATTCCAGTGGAATTCTACAAAAAAGCAGCACCACATGTCCTACCGCATTTACTTAATATGTATACGCACACAGTCTGGAACAAGGAATCCTACCACGGGACCAGCGCCTGGCCACAATAGTAGCAATTCACAAGCCTGGCAAGCAACTGCACGAGTGTTCATCCTATGGACCAATTTCCTTAATTAACGCGGAGGTGAAAATACTAGCAAAGGCACTCGCCATGCGGCTTCAGCCACACCTTGCCACGGTGATCCACCCTGATCAATAAGGCTTTATGCCAAATTGTAGCACAACACTCAATCTGCGACGCCTACATGGTCATAGCTCGTAAATCTACTATAGAAGAAGATGCAGTTATCTTATCACTGGACGCCTGAATGACATTCAACATTGTCGAGTGGCCCTTCTTATTCGCAGTCCTAAGACACTTGGGATTTGGTCTGAAATTCTACGCTTTGCATCCAGCTACTCTATATGCAGCCACTGGCTCAGGTGGTCGTGAACGGACATATATCTTCAGATTTCCCGTTGGGTAGAGGGACAAGACAGGGTTGTCCCCTGTCACCACTACTCTTTGCACTTGTGCTGGAGCCGCTGGCAGCCTGGGTGCGTCAGGACCCAGTTATACATGATTTAAAATGGACCGTCGGCTGGGAGGACCGCATTTCACTCTATGTGGATGATATACTTCTATATTTGACATCTCAAGCACGTTCCATTAACTGCTTGCTGGATATCTGTGCGTCCTATGGGTGGGTATGGGGCCATAGCATTAATTGGGCAAAATTGCTTCTATATTATTGCACGGCTCCCGGCCATGGCTTCCACAGTGCTGTGATGTTCAAATAGCCAACGAGGGATTTAAATACCTAGGGATCTATATCACACACTACACAACACAATTCATTGCTAAAAACCTCACCGAGCCCCTGAGACGATTCCGCCGTGATGTTGAACACTGTCGCTCACTCCCGCTAACATTACTGGGAAGAGCAGCCCTATATAAAATGATGGCGCGCCCCAGATTCCTATATGCACTACAAAATACACCATTCCCCGTCCACCCAATATACTTTACGTAGATAAACGCAGAAGTGACCACTCTGCTATGGGACGGTAGGGCACCGTGCATAGCCCTTCACAAACTCATGAGAAGCTGGTATGATGGTGGCATTGCCCTCCCAGATATGACTGAGCACACTATCAAAATATGGTATGAGGAACAGCGAGCGATGGGTTGGGAGGCCACTCTGGGACTCCCAAAAACTTGGCACACTGCGTGACATGAACGGTTTTAGGCAGTGGGACCTGATAGGTATCTCCAGGGTGGAAGATCTTTGGAAAAAGGGGTAGATGGTCTCATTCGCCCAGCTGCGAACCGAGTATGATCTGGCCCCAACCGAAATATTCCGGTATACTCAGATCAGACACGCACTCACGACACTAATTCCACCAGGTACAAAACTGGCAGAATCTTCACCACTGGAGGATAGACTCCTCACAGATCACCTCACCAAAAAGGCCATCTCACAAACATATCGGAAACTAATAAACAATCATCCGGATCCCACTACGGCCCTTAAAGCCAAATGGGAATGAGAAGTGGGTGAATTGGATGATATAGACTGGCAGGAGGCACTTGCGTCTCCAAAGGAGGCTGCAATACCATCCAAGCTCAAGCTGGTGCAATTGAAGATCCTACACTGCACATATTATATTCAAACACTCCTACACAAAATCAACAGGACGCCCACACCACTATGCCTCAGACAATGCGGAACACCAGATACATTCTTCCACACAATTTGGCTGTGCCCCAGGTTTGTGAGTTACTGGACCGCAGTGATGCGGACAATATCGCAAGTCACGAAGGTTACCATTCTCCCAGAACCGAAGAGGTGCCTTCTTAATGTGTGGGAACCCACTGATCTCACCCACACAGCACAGGACTGGGTGACAGTGGGCATGACAGTAGCAAAACGTAATATTGCACTGCGCTGGGAATGCCACCAAACCCCTACCATACATCAATGGTGTAAAGATATGGATGGGGCTTTGATAGCAGAGAAATCAGTCTATATATACAGGGGCTGTCCCCAAAAATGGACACGGATTTGGGACAATTGGAATACCTACTGTGGAAACATATGTGAACCCCCACTCGTAGAATCGTTATCAGACATAAGTTGTGGTAAATATTTCATTACCGGTACTATTTTTTATGCGGTAAAGTCTAGTAAGAATAACTCAGTAAATATAAGAGGCAGAATCCGTGGTATTAGAGGTTCTAAAAGGCTTTATTCCTATACAAAGGAATACAATTCGAATTGCAGGCTTCTATTCCATCACCACGAAAGTTCAGGAAGGAAGGGCATACATTATTGACAGATAATTAGTTTTATAGGAAATGCATTACAGTGAAACAGATGCAAGAGGCGTAACAGCTGATAATACAGATAAAATGTGCATACGTAACTAATAAAGGCGGACATATGGGCGTAATTTAATAAACGTCATTATACATGATGTCACAAGTGGGTGGATCCATAAAAGAATCCTGCAATGTCAGCAGAAATATTTGGCAGAGATGCGCGCGCAGCCGCATGACGTGTGATTGACGTGCAACTAGAGGGTGAAGGGGACTTGACATTTAGCTCTACATGTGGAGACAGAAGTCTGGGGGGTCATGTCAACCTAATCCCAAATCATATCTAATATCCTATGTTTAAAGAACTGTGTTATCCGGAAGGAAAGGTCTCTAGGATAGAATCTATTCTATACTGACTGTTAGTGCGTGTACAGGCGTCTAAGTGTCTACATGAGATGCGAGGGGGTAGGAATATTCCATGGTAACAGGGCTATGAATTACTTGCATGAGGACAGCGAGGCCTGGCCCTTTGCACGGTAGCTGGAGGAATGTTTACCTAAACTACTAGACAGGAATGCATCGGATGAGGAGCGGAGCAGATAATCTTGAAGGTGAAATACAGTTTTTGGCAGGCAACAGGCTGGATCAGGCACCGTTAGCCGCGCAGGGAGTAGGACAAAGTTCATGGATACAGATGCAGGCTCAGACTGGAGCTTTCAGAGGCAGAAGGCAGGAAAAGGCTTGATGACAGAATTCTGGGCCTACTCGCCTGAATCTGTAAAATGTGGAAAGTGAACCACATAAAGTCGGTGGCCTTTCATACTTAGAAATGGAATATCTGACCCGTTCATGGCGGATCTGAAAGAGGACATGTTGACGGTGGACGCACATGTATTTGCGTCTTCAAAACTGGAACTGGAGGGAACATACATGTACTTATAGCATGCACATGGAGCCGTTGGGGTCTACGATAGGGGACATAACTGATCACAAAATTCATATTTCCTCATTCCCTCCTTGTCCCCTACGGACCCTCAGGAAATATCGATCTTCATCAATCCATCGATCTGTTCATATAGCATCATTTGTTCTTCTTTCTTCTTCCGGGATCTTGAACGAAAACTCGGATGTGGGATACACGATGTGGCACACAGACCACAAATCGCTGGCCCACATTGTAGACATAAGCAGCAACTGAATAGTATGAGAAAGCCAATACCTAGGAAGGATAGGATTCTCCATCCCCAGGCTGACAACACGCCCCAGAACCAACCGGACCAAGTCCAGGTGCCTGGACTCTGGTGTATCTGACTTATAATCTTATGAAGGCGGGTTATGGCTTTATATACTGACGGCGAGTTTTCTGGTATGAAAATGCAGCAACTTGATCCGATGACCCTACAAGCTCCGCCCCTATCGGCCAGGATGACGTCAAGGACAAGACGATTTTGAAGCACAACAATCCGCATAGCAGACTGCTCTTCTGTTAAATTGCCTAAGGCGGAAGTAGTCTCGTTCACTACTGCTTCAAGGGTTCTAGTTAATCTACGTATCAGCTTACTATTAGTGACTGTACCTATATAGGGAAAGAAACCTTTATTGAAATCTGTGTATTGCTCCCATGCTGTTTCAGTGTAATCGACAATTGGGAGATCTCTCTGCTGTCTATTGTGTACTAAATGAGTATTTCTATTATAATCAGGAGGAGCTAGGAAAACAGGTGGCAGAAGGAATGCTATGTAACAGGTACCATCCCAGTCTAGAGGTAGACGTATATATGCGGTCTGGCCACATATGAAGTAGGAATGACGGGAAGCTCTAAATGTAGACTTGCCTTGATCACTGAATTTTATTACAGTGGTGCATTTACTATGGCCCATGTGTATGGAACCATTCTTTCTTACACATAATTCCCCTTTTACTGGGAATACTGACATGGCGGGCAAGATTGGTGTAGCTTCAGATTCAACGTTCAGGATCATGAGGTTAAGTGTAAAATTACCTAATCCATATACTTCATTTTCTAGATCAGTTCCTGTTCTTTTGGGAAGTCCCTCCTTGTTAGGGTAGCAGACTTTAAGCAAAACTAGGTTCAGGTTTCCCCATACCCAGTTGTCTTGATAAACTGCGGAATTTGAATCTAGGGAATTAATCAAACTAAACCATGCTCCACAGGAGTCATTGTGTGTGAACGGATAGGGAAAGAGGGGCAAAACTCCCTTATAGTTCTGATAGGGAGGGAGTCGGCCACATATCCAACAATTTGTGGCATTGCTGGTCTGATGGGAATGATGTAACATACTGATGAATGTGTTGTTGCGCAGCGCAAATCTATAGGACAACTCATGCGGAGGTAATTCGCTAAAAGAATGTTCTGCAGTTACATTGTAAGCACGCTTAAGAATAGGGTAATACATGTGCAATAGTATGCTGGAAATGATGATCAGAAGACTTAGAAAAAACAAAATTAATAATGTTACTGTGCAGTGACTACAAAGTGATTTACAATACGCATGCTTTTTAAGCTGCATCTGTTGATTTCTTTCTCTATTCCGGTCTAGAGGATACATGTCAGAGACAAATTCAACCGATTCACCTTGGAGAGGACTTAAACAATCAAATTGTCTGACTTGCTAGACCTTAACTTCAGTTTATAAAGTTCAGGGTTTGTTAGTTCAACCAAGGGGAGTTTTGAGTCTGTCTGTGAGGGAATGCAGGGCTGAGCGTTCACACTAGATGGTAGTCCATAAAATTTCTTGATATGACTCGAGTGCAACCACCCTTTACGTCCCTCGATCTTCACGGCTGTCCTTGTAGTTAGTAGAACAAGCTTCGGCGACTTCCACCTAGGCTCCAGTTGGGTCTTCCGGTCGAAATTCCGGACCAGAACCAGGTCACCAGGAACCACGTCATGGGGCTTCACCTCAGTATTATCGGGAAAAGCGGCAGCTACCTGTGAACGACAAGATTGTAGTGCAGACATCAAGGAAGCCAGGTAATCTGTCAGCATATTACAGTCAACATCAGTGATTTTGCGAGGTATAGGCGTCCCCCACATATTTGGTGGTCTACCGAAGATCACCTCGTACGGGGATAGCCCTTTTCGAGAATGTGCTACCATTCTCATGTAAAAGAGCGCAACTGGTAAGGCTACTATCCAATCGACACCTTTTTCTCTACATATTTTGGACAATCTAATTTTCAGAGTTTGATTATGGCGTTCCACGAGACCTGCTGCCTCGGGATGTCGGACACAGTGGAATTTCCATTGGTAGCCTAACAAAAGGGAAACGTGTTTCATTAGTTCGGATGAGAACGGCTGGCCGTTATCTGAGTAGACAACACGTGGTAAACCGTACCGTGGGAAGAATTCTCGGACTAACTGTTTGGCAGTAGTCGGGGCAGTGTAATCTGAAACCGGGTAGGCTTCTGTCCAACGGGAAAGAGCACAGACAACTACGAGAACATATTTGAATCCTCGACATCGTTCCATCTGGATATAATCCATCTGGAGGACTTCAAAAGCATGATCGGGAGGTTGAAATCCACCCTGCTCTACGGGGATGCTTTTACCTGGATTAAACTGACAACATATCATACAGGTACGAACTTTTTGTTTAGCTGCTGCTCACAAGTGTTTATTGAACCAAATGTGTTGAATGCTGTCTAGCATAGCTTTTTCTCCTAGGTGCGCTGGACTATGTATTGTGTTAATGATGACTTGAACCATGGAGTCGGGAAGAAACCATATAGATTTTTCCTTCGTCATCCATCCTTGATCTGTTTGGATCCCTCCTAATTCAGTCCATTTCTTTATTTCTTCTGGTGTAGCATGTGTCTGTATGTCAATTACATCAAGGGCGGGATCCTTAACTGTCATGCAATGTGTTGGTGTCGGAACTATTGTCTTTGTCATGTCAGTTGTGTGAGTCTGATTCTGAGCAGTCTGTTTAGCTGTTCTGTCAGCTAGGTCATTACCCTGAGAAATGATATCGGTAACTTTTGTGTGGGCTTTGCATTTCATAATCGATATTGCAGTAGGTAGATGAATCGCGTCTAATAGGGCTTGAATGAGGGGTCCGTGTTGGATGTGGGCACCGTGAGAAGTTAAATAACCTCTCTCTCGCCACAGTACGCCGAAGTCATGGACGACTCCGAATGCATAACGTGAATCTGTGTATATGTTGACTTTCTTATCTTTGGCTTGAGTACAGGCTTGTGTCAGAGCGATGAGCTCTGCTGCTTGGGCTGACAAAGTGTTAATACAATTTGTTTCAATGACGTCAGTGTCTGTTGTAACTGCGTAAGCGGCCACTAACTCTCCTGTACTTGTTCTCATACATGACCCATCTACATACAATGTCAAGTCTGGATCTGACAAAGGGATATCTGTCAAGTCTTGTCTGGGTTTCGTCGTGATAGTAATGACTTCGACACAATCATGTGCCAATGGATCTGTTCCGCCTACTGGTAACAGTGTGGCAGGATTTAACGTATTACAACGTCTGATTTCTATGTGTGGCTGAAACAATGTTAATTCGTAACCCGTGAGTCTTGCTATAGTCAAGTGTTGTGTTTGTGTGCGGTTCAAGAGAACCTCTACTGCGTGTGGTACTTGTACTGTCAATTGGTGTCCTAACACTATGGCATCGCTTTGTCTGATTGCTAAAGCTGTTGCTGCCACTGATTTCAGGCACGCAGGAAGAGCCTGAGCTACTGGATCTAATGTACTAGAGAAATAAGCACATGGTTTGTGTGATCCTGCTTGTTCCTGAGTGAGTACTGACAAGGCAGTACCTTCGCGTTCTGTAACAAAGAGTGTAAACTGTTTACTGTAACATGGTGTTGCTAAAACAGGTGCTTGGCATAAAGCTTTCTTTAAGCTTTCAAAGGCGTGTGTATGTTCTTGAGTCCAGGTGAGGACAGTCGATGTGGCTGCCTCCTGTGTTGTCAACTGGATGAGTGGTTTTGCTAGAAATGCATATTGGGGGATCCACTGCCTACAGTATGAAGTGAGGCCTATAAAAGCCCGCACCTCCTGTTGTGTCTTGGGTGGTGGCATGCTAGCGATTAACTGGATGCGGTCGGATGTAAGCTGCCTTCCCTCCTTGGACAGCGAGTGCCCAAGGTAAACAACTCGCGGGACACAGAATTGCAGCTTAGAAGGGGACACCTTGTGCCCCTTGTCGGCCAGAAATTTCAAAACCGTCAGTGACGCTTTTTCACATTCAGGTTCGCTTCGGGCGGTGATCAGCAGATCATCGACATATTGAAGCAAGGCAGTGTTAACTGGCATGTGGATACTGTCAAGTTCTCGTTTCAGTGCTTGGCTATAGATGCTGGGGCTTTCTGTAAATCCTTGAGGTGCGCGTGTGAATTTAAAACTTCGTCCATTTAAACTGAATCCGAACAGGTATTGACTTTCCGGATCTATTGGGACACTAAAGAAAGCATTCTTGAGATCAATTACAGTGAAGAACGTTGCTTCTGAGTCAATAGCTGTTAGTAATGAAGAGATATCTGGGACCACAGGGTATTGTGGTACAATACATTTATTTAATTCGCGCAGATCAATAACTAATCGATATACTGGTGGTGCTTTTGGATCCGTTCTTTTAAGAATCGGAATTATCGGGGAATTACATACATTGGAGTCGGTTTCGACAACCACTCCTTGTGCAATGAGCTCGTCAATGATTTGCAGCAAAGCCAAACAGCATCTGGTGGTAACTTGTATTGTCGCATTCGTGGTAGTACTACTCCTGTTTTCTTTCAGTGTGACTCGATATGGTGTAATGTTCATGCAACCAACATCAGTGGGGCCTTGTGCCCATAAATGTGTAGGTAAATTCTGTAACCGGTGATCCATGTCTCTGGACACGTAGTGACCTTTAAAGTCACGCAAAAATAATCGTACTCCTTCCGGAGAACAACATATTATAGCTCCTAGAGCTTTCAATGTTTTTATACCTAACAAGTTTTCTGGACATGATTTAGTAAGCAATAAATCTGTAGTACGTGTCAATGGACCAACCGTCAGTGGAAGAGGTTGTGTTACTTCATTAATGATAGGTTTTCCTGAGAATCCAAGGGAAATATTCTGTGAGCCTGAGAGGGGTGCCCCTGGAACTTCACTGCGTCTTATAGTTGTTCTGCTTGCCCCTGTATCAAGTAAAAACTTTCTGTCTTCCCCTAATAGTTCACTATGTACATAAGGTCCCTCTTGGTCTACAGGAACCTCAATAAGGGGTAAGCCAACTTCCCTCTCTAGGCTATTTCATGTATATCGCTGATAATCGGGATAATCTGCTTGTGCATACTGATACATCTGTTGTGTGGTTGCTTGTGTGGCAGCAATAGGCTGCGTTTGTGGTGGTGCTACGGTCTGTTGTGGAGCTGCCTGTTGCGGAGCTAGTTGTTGCGGAGCTAACCTAGGTTGTGCATGCTGAGGAATTTGTTGTTGAGTCTGATCCTGTCTAGGTGGACGTGGTCTCTCCTGGGTTCTACCTGTGGCAATATTATGTTTCAGGACTGGACAATCGTGTATATAATGACCTTGTTGTTTACAATAGTTGCATGTCCCTTTCGTAGGACCTGCGGAATCACCCTTTTGATGACCATCGGCTGGAACTGACTGGGCAACAAGCATTTTCATTTTTGTATCTTTCATACGTCTTTGTTCGTGTTCTTGTTCTTCTCTAATTCTATTGTGGTGATATTGTAACATCTGTAACATCTGTGATGGGGTATTACCTTGCCAGGTACTTTCGAATTTCAATACTCTATTCTTGACTTGTAGCAGAGAATTTTCAACTAATTTTGTCACAAACAGATGTGGATATGACTCACTACTGGCTTTTATGCCACTATTTATACCAAAACATTTTTCAAATCGGGAATAGAAATCACTAGTGTCTTCATCTGGCTTTTGTTTACAGGCTGATATTGCACCCCAGTCTTCCTTTTTCGTAGTTAATAAATGTGGCAGTACCTGTACTAGTAATCCTGGTAGTGCTGTAGTCTTTTCCCCAAGCCCTGCTCCTGCAGCTCGGGCCCTTTCTTCGTTTTCCAATGCTGTCCAATCTATCTTTTGGTCTCCCACCTCCCATTCCTTTTCTTTGAGTTTCTCATAAACACCGGCGGGTAATAGGACTTTTAATATTTTCATAATGTCGGGGTAGGTATACTCTCCCATGAGTAACATGTCTTTTATCTCACGGTGGAAACCTGCTGGGTCCTTGTCATGGCTGGGTACTACTTTCTTCATTTCTAATAATTCCAGTTTAGTTATAGGCGTGTACACAAACACGCGTGTAAAGTTATTACCGTCACCTCTGATTGGGTGTACTTCGCGTAACGGGTTCTGTCTATCTATGTGATACATTTTTCTTCCCATGATGGGAACTGGAACGTGTTCTGGGCATACGAAAGTTATATACTGGTTTCGGAATTCTAGAATTTCTTTAATCAAATCAGTACCTGACCCTCTCCATATATTCGTGAGTAGTTCTGTCAATATGTCAGGTAAGGGTCCTGGATCGGAGTGTTGGCTTTTATATAATATAAGGAGGTGTTGAATCATGTATATACTAGCTAAACGCTGTTCGTATGGGTCAAGATTCAGAAACGTGTGTGCAAGTACATCATCATTGTATTCGCTGGGACTGTCAGCCCATTGTACTGCTGACCTGGCTAATTCTTGTTCGTCCATGGAATCGAGCATATGGTACCCCCTTCGATCTCGGAGTAATTTATCAGCGGCTTGGAATAGGTGTTCGGGGGACTTTGTATTTAACATAGGGGTTTGAAAATGTCGATTATATTCTGGACGTATCGGACGTATCGGATCATTGAAGCCTCTAGTATTATTATGGGGTCTTCCTCTACCTACGTAAGCTATCGTTTCTAATTGTTCTGATTCTTGCTCCTCCTCTTCTTCTGATTCTACTCTGTCTGTTTCTCGTCTTTCTTTATGTATTCGTTCTACTTCCTTGCGGATCTTTCGACACATGGCGATTATACACGCCTGTCTATCATGTTTCTCTTCTGATATGTTCTGACCCCATTTGGCAAGTTTTTGCATGGTATCATGATCTGCCCCAGGCCTGTCTTGGTTCCTAATCACGCAATTTATGAAGAAACGTAGTAGTTGTCTTTGGACATCCACTTTCTGGTATTCCATAGCTTCGTTAATACTTTCTGGACCTCGCCCTGTTTGGACAAAGCGATATATATCGTCTAGGTGTTCAACCATTCCTGGTATGGTCATTAAATACAATGTAGCTCGTCGTATACGTAGTGATGATATGAGCAATTTGTCCTGTCTACCTGGTACTGGGTCGTATCTACAATCCACAAGCTGTTCTTTAAACATGTCGGATGTCGCTAATTGGGGTGTACGTTGGAGTGCTAAATCTCTAAGGGTCTGTTTATTTCGCGGCGGGGTGGCAAACATGTCTGTCGTACCTCCTGTAGCACCATCTGAGGTGCTGGGCAAGAAAGGATTCGTCGGACGTAGGATAGAGATTGTAGATGTGGGAAAAACTGTAGAAACGGACGGACCTGTGGGAACTTGTGTAGGAGTTTGTAGTTGCGGGGATACAGACGGATGCTCTTGGTGTTGAACACCATCGGCAAGCGGTGTGTGTGGTATGGCATTAGCATACTCGGGAGCTACGTCATCTAAATAGGAGGAAAGGAAAACGTCCTTTGCTGTTTTGGGATGTGTTTTGGGATGTGCTTTTATCGGGAGCAATGGAGGAGTTAAGTCTTTTGGTATTTCCGGGGTAGCCTTAGGTAACCCTTCGGCCAAAAGAGGATACATACCATTCATAAGAGTGTTTCTTTGTCTATCTACTTGTTCTGAGTTTACTCGGGTACCTTCCTCAATTAATAGATTTTCTTGGGTTTTATTTGAATTCTCTCTACCTTTCTCTTCCTGTCTGAGCGCTTTTTCTGTACGTCTATATGATTCTTTACGCCATAATTCAATGGCATCTTTCTGTGACTGTCTGGCTTTCTTTTTCCATAATTCTTCTTATACTCTCATGATGCAATCTGCATCCCAGGTCCCCGCTGCGGGCCATCTCTGATTTTCTGGCAAATCCTTGGTGTAGTCCACCCATAAATCAAGAAATAATACGGCATCTAGGCCATGCTTATGATACATAAAGTACCCTGGAGTGTCCCTAGGTGGGATGGGAACAGCTTCTTCGAGTACACCTTTTCTAGTTTTGATCTGTCTTAGTTTCGAAAAGAGCGGCATTTTTAGACCTTATTACTAGAACACACTTTATACAAGGAACACAATAATGAACAGTCATTCACACCACAATATATAGAACGTATTAAAACATTTAACACTTAACAGTTTAACGAATGATGATAACTAATAGAAAACTAGTTACTGACATAATACTGACACTAGATAATACTTATTTATATGCAAGACATACTATATATACTGCTAAACAGTACAGATACACTGCTGAAACAGTGCAGACCGGATTTGTGTACCCAAACCCGTCTTGACCGGCACAGACTATGTGCACGTTAAATGCCTCCCCGGTAATGGTACTCACCGGGTAGCTCGGAACGGAAGGCCTCGGAACGGAACTGAAACTGGACCGGACTGGACTCGACTCGACTGGACTCGGAACTTCGGAACCTGGTGGGCCTCTGTATACCTCGGATCTTGCTCTCTCAGCTAGGCTCTGGTCGGGATACTTCGTACTTCTCACCGCCTCGTCTGGGTGTTGATCGCAGCCTCAGTCGCCCCCGCTTGGCCGGAGGGAGATACAGGAAATCCTGCGGGTACGCGTTTTTGTCCGTTCAGCTGTGGCAGGAGACCGGGCCTGCAACGCACCTCCGGCGCGTGAGATGAGAAAGTGTCCCTGTTCGGGCGCCAATTTATGTGGTAAATATTTCATTACCGGTACTATTTTTTATGCGGTAAAGTCTAGTAAGAATAACTCAGTAAATATAAGAGGCAGAATCCGTGGTATTAGAGGTTCTAAAAGGCTTTATTCCTATACAAAGGAATACAATTCGAATTGCAGGCTTCTATTCCATCACCACGAAAGTTCAGGAAGGAAGGGCATACATTATTGACAGATAATTAGTTTTATAGGAAATGCATTACAGTGAAACAGATGCAAGAGGCGTAACAGCTGATAATACAGATAAAATGTGCATACGTAAATAATAAAGGCGGACATATGGGCGTAATTTAATAAACGTCATTATACATGATGTCACAAGTGGGTGGATCCATAAAAGAATCCTGCAATGTCAGCAGAAATATTTGGCAGAGATGCGCGCGCAGCCGCATGACGTGTGATTGACGTGCAACTAGAGGGTGAAGGGGACTTGACATTTAGCTCTACATGTGGAGACAGAAGTCTGGGGGGTCATGTCAACCTAATCCCAAATCATATCTAATATCCTATGTTTAAAGAACTGTGTTATCCGGAAGGAAAGGTCTCTAGGATAGAATCTATTCTATACTGACTGTTAGTGCGTGTACAGGCGTCTAAGTGTCTACATGAGATGCGAGGGGGTAGGAATATTCCATGGTAACAGGGCTATGAATTACTTGCATGAGGACAGCGAGGCCTGGCCCTTTGCACGGTAGCTGGAGGAATGTTTACCTAAACTACTAGACAGGAATGCATCGGATGAGGAGCGGAGCAGATAATCTTGAAGGTGAAATACAGTTTTTGGCAGGCAACAGGCTGGATCAGGCACCGTTAGCCACGCAGGGAGTAGGACAAAGTTCATGGATACAGATGCAGGCTCAGACTGGAGCTTTCAGAGGCAGAAGGCAGGAAAAGGCTTGATGACAGAATTCTGGGCCTACTCGCCTGAATCTGTAAAATGTGGAAAGTGAACCACATAAAGTCGGTGGCCTTTCATACTTAGGAATGGAATATCTGACCCGTTCATGGCGGATCTGAAAGAGGACATGTTGACGGTGGACGCACATGTATTTGCGTCTTCAAAACTGGAACTGGAGGGAACATACATGTACTTATAGCATGCACATGGAGCCGTTGGGGTCTACGATAGGGGACATAACTGATCACAAAATTCATATTTCCTCAAAGTGACTGATGAGACCCAATATAAAAGACTGGAGACGGGCTGCACTATATACCATTAGCCCACAAGATGAAGTCGACACGAATTCCACCCACTGTGATGTATCCACTAGTACACTGATGTATGCCTCACTGTGTCAACTGAATGAACCATTGAATAATGCTAAAATGTGTCTAATTGTTCTGTTACACACAATAACAATAAAAATTGTTTTGCAAAAAAAAAAGAAAACTACATGCCAAGCCTTAAACTCCATTTTGTTACACATAAGACACCCCTAAGGTAGGCCCTCGGTAGCCCATAGGGCAGGGTGCAGTGTAAGTAAAAGGTAGGATATGTACGTTTATGTTTTGCATGTCCAGGTAGTGACAAACACCCAAACCTGTTTTTCACTACTGTGAGGCCTGCCACTCTCATAGGTTAACATTGGGAATTCCGTAATACCCTTTTAATGTTTAATTTCTGATTATAAAGGAGTAGCTCCGTCTTGCCTCATATCTTTGGACTGGCAATGATAAATCCTATTTAATGGTAAAGTTGGATTTAACATTAGTATTTTAGAAAATACAGTTTTAAAAAGTGTGTATCATAAAGGGGAGAGATCCTATTGAGGTAGTAAGGGGCGGGATCAATCAAACTAAACTATACACAGAAGACCCCTTACACCATAGATTCATCAATAAATTCCTATGGCTGCATGGTTATTTCCCACCTCCCAATACCAACATATATTGGAAATATTATCCCATTTTTTATTTATACATATCCTCTCACTATTATACCCCAGTAGTTAACATAGCATATAAATGCCTACATAAAAAAGACATTAAATGCTCAGATTAAATGAGGAGGAAAATGAAACTACACATTCAAAGACACCGAATTACTTTTCTTTGTGGACTTCTTCATCCCCAATCATATATTATTAAACACCAGGCAAGAAAGCAAATAAATGACATAAATGTAAATAATGACTTAAGCCCACATGAATGAACATGAAATCTCACCTAAATGACACAACTATTCTATACATATATAAATAAGTTTTCTTACATTGTTTAACAAAAAACAAGAATAAAATCATGCATAAGTGTCCAACATATAAGGTGGTTCTTAATGTTTCAAGGAAAAAACATCTAATCGAAAGTGTCCATATGCAGTTTAATTTATTATCACACTACTGGATTCCTTTCATGTGGGATCAATATTGTTATCCTCCAATATATGGTCCTTCACATACCAAGGTGGCCCTGTGGGATAAGGGCACAAACTATTTCAAATGTCCATAAGATGGGGAGGAGGTCTAATCCCTCTCAATCAGATGGATGCTATGTGCACTCAGATTCTTATCTACACCGACACTCAATCTAGTGGAAACCTCTATATGGGTAGACGCAAGCCTTGAGTAGGATAATACAAGCCTTACTTGAAATTGAACATATGGCAGTCCCACCTGCAATTTGCAATCACCCATGAAGTAGCATCCACTAACAAACTCAGATATGTGTCCCCAAAATCAAGAAGACCTGAGGAAGAATTCAATAAGGCACCAGGTCCATCTAGAAGGTTGAAACGCATCAGTGTAGATAAGGATCTGAGGGCACATAGAGTCCACATGAGGCTAACAAATAAGCATGGATCTGATTGAGCGAATTTAGACCCCCTGATCTTATGGACATTTAAAATAGTTTGAGCCCCGATTCCATAGGGCCACTTTGGTATTTGAAAGACTATATATTGAAGGATAACAATGTAAATGCCACATACCTATTAGTCTGTCTCACCCTTCTAGGTAGAACAAGCACTGATCACTCTCTCCTTCTCTTTCCTTGTCGCCACTATTTGCTTTGTTCTATCCTAGTTCTTTCTGAAAGAATATAATAGGCGTAGGGTGGTGACTGATCCTAGCTACATGCCAAGTGAACATAACAGGTGGTTCAGAAGCATCATAATCAGTCTCAATAGCAGGATTGTAGAAAACTACACATACCCCCTGTTAGAAATGGGATCCTGTTTGGCTGAGGTATACACCCATGTCAAGCAGGAACCACCACTCTAGTCAGGGTAAGCTAGGTACGCACTAAAAGATAACCTGTTCTCACCTTCTGGCTGCTTGGCACAGAGAAGTCAGGCTTATCTAAAGAGGCAATGTGTAAAGTATTTGTGCAACATACACACACACACAGTAACACAAGAGCTACACCACAAACAGATTGTATGCAGGTTTAGAAGCATAGATTATAACATTCCAAACACAACAAGACCACATCAGCAAAAATCCAATGTATAGAAGCAGAGAAATTGAATTCTGAAGGAATAAATGCAGTAAAGCCCGTAGAAGCAAGAAGAGCTAAAAAGGTTATTGTAGGTCATGCTGGATCAAGCAAAGCCAAAGTCCAGGCCAACCGTGATGAAGTGCGGGCCGGCTACAAGACCCATGAGGGCCCTGGTGAACAAAGTGCCTTTCCTGGTTGCAAACAGTGAGATGCGCTGATCTTCTCCTCACACTGCATCAGTTCTGAAGACGGGTGCCGGAGTTGAAAAGCGCTGAGCGATGTGCTGGATTCTGCCATGGAGTCAAGGGGATGTATCGATCTAACCAAGCTGCAGGGGTGGCAATATGCTGTCCCATGCGTCGAACTCTGTAGGCAAAGCCCTGGTTCCAATGCGATGTGCCGATTTTACTCCTGCAACCAGGTCGACAAGCTGGTTCTGCTAACAAACAGGAGATGCATCAAAATCGATGTTGAGCCAGGGACAGGAGCACGGGTAGGGACTTTGTTATGCCTGAGTCTCAAGCAACAGGAGGCAAGCCAACAAGACCTTGGAGATCACTTGGAGTGAAGGCAGAGTCCAGCTCTCCTTCAACAGAGTCAGAGAGCAGCAGGCAGCACAGCAACAAACAGAAAAGCAGCCCTAACAGACCAGCATTCCAGTTGAGTCTGTTAAGCAGTACAGCAGTTCTTCTGGCAGAGCTTCAGTTACGAGTACATTAGTGTCTGATTTTAGGGGGTCAGTGAAAAAGTACTTACACCCAAAAGTGCCTTTGATGTGGGGGGCAACTTCAAAGCAGCCCTCTGAAGTGCACAAGGATCCTTTTCAACACAGTCCTGTCTGCCAGGCTATCTGTGGAGGGGAATCAATCCTTTGTGTGGGGACAGGACTCTGACTATTGAAGTGAAATGCTAACTCCTCCATTCCATCCTGCCCAGGCACGGGGATCAGAAGGCAGATGTATGTCGATGTCTATTCAGACACACCCATCCTTCCTGTGTTGTAGCTGTCTAGAGGGAATGCACAAGTGTAGTTATCATCCACCCTACACATGTATTGAAGACAGGCTGTCCAACAAACAGAACAGTAAGTGTAGAGAAATATCCATGTTCTAAAAGTGCCATTTCCAAAACAGCAATGTTAAATCCGAATTCACCAGTAAAGAGGATTTATCATTACCAATCCATTCCAAACATATGTAACATGAAAAAGCTACTCCTCTCTGGTCAAGAATTGTAGCTTAAAAGTGTAGTAGGGAATTCCCAATGCTAGCTTATAAGAGGAGTAAGTCTCACAGTAGTGAAAAATAAACTAGGCTGTTTGTTACTACCAGGACATGTAAAACATAGCCGCACATGTCCTACGTTTTATTTACATGGCACCCTGCCCTTAGGGCTACTTAGGACTTACCTTAGGGGTCACTTATATGTAATAAAAGGAGAGTATAAGACTCAGCAAGTAGCTTAAATTGCCGAGTGACAGTAAACTGCACACACAGGCACTGCAGTGGCAGGACCGAGACAAGTTTGAAAGGCTACTTATGTGGGCGACACAATTAGTGCTGCAGACCAACTAGTAGCATTTGAATTCCATGCCCTGGGTATATGATATTCCACTTTACAAGGGACTTACCCATACATCAAATATGGCAGTCAGTTATACACCAATGTCATCATGTTTGTGGGAGAAGCATGTGCACTTTAGCACTGGTTAGCAGTGGAAAAGTGCTCAGATTCCTAAGAGGTAAAAAGAAAAACATCTGGGGAAAAACCCACCTAAGGATGATGGGTCTATTTCCCTATTATGTGAAAGTCATTGACATTATTCATGAATAATCTCAGTGTGTTACTAGTTGTAAATGTAATTTGAAGAACAAGAGAGCCAAGCTGATCTCCACAAGTCATAGCCTTCACAAACTTCATACCCTTGGGTTATGCAAAGGTATCAGGGACAAAGCAAACACTACCTCAAATAACCATGGTCTGTTAAGTTATGTATGAAAGGTTGCCTCCAAAAATAACTTAATGTAATCTAAAAAAAAAGTTCCATATCTGAGATCCCTATCTGTGCCATTTTACCAAGACTTTTTTGTACTTTCTCGTGGGGTCTTTTGGCCTCCTTCATTTGACAAATAGAAAAAGTCCACAAGAGGATCCAATGCTGAGGATGATAGAGGCATTACAATTGAAGGAGATGGTTCCTTAATTTTTTGTAGCTTATAGTCAGAGTCTTGTATTATTACTTGAGATACACCAATAAGTAGATCAGTCTCTCCTTTTGCTTCATGGCAAAGGTCAACTTTTATGCTCCATGCTCCCTTGTTAGAAATTCATCTTTTATAATTTCCTCATGCTGTTCTTAGTAGTTTATCGACCTAAGGAGGTTTTCATTTTTTGATGAAGATTATAGGATATATATACCTTGGGTCTATGATGGGTATAATGGGAGTGCGATAATTGGACTCCTGGGGGATGCAGCCAAGGCCTCTAATGTTATAACATCATGCCTTTAATGAATGCCTTAATATCATCTCTTTAATGAACAAACTACTTTTATTGTTAATATTGTCCTTTTTTCCCCTTTACATTTCCTAATGTTGTTCTTAATTCTCTCTTTGTTGTGGCTTTTTGATTCCTTTGTTGTCTCTACTTGGGAATTGGACTCAGGTCCTTGTATGTATTTGTTTCTAGTGTTAGCATTCTACTGCTACATCTCTTTGGTGTCTTTAAAAAATTTGCTCAGTTGTTTTTAGATGCTCCATAGGGAAATTTGGCTTATCAGTTTGGACTGCAGCCTCTTTTTTGTGGGGCTTTACTTAAATTGAGACTCCTCTGCATCTTTGGTCAAAACCTTTAATATTTCTGTCAATATCAAAGAAGTGTAATCAGATTTATCAAGATGGGAAAGTATCCAAGCCAAGATTGTGTGTAATGCTTCCGTGGATTCCAATATGATATGATCATTATTCAGGGGACAAGCACCTGATAATCATACAATAAAGGGGTCGCTGTTAAATCAGAGCTAGAGGAATATCCCTTTAAGTCATTCTCCTTCGTCTTCTCTGGAGAATAATTGCCCTTGGACACAGATTTTAAATTCTATTGTTATTCAATGAGCACATGGCTATCCCCAGAGGGCCTCCCAGTGCTCAGATAGACAGAAGACAGATATGATCTTTACACAGATGCTGCCAAGTCTTATGTAATCTCCTAAAAATGAGTTCATTAGGGTACTTCCAAAGCACAGATGAAAGAGAGTTCCATCATTTAGAAGCAAGAAAGGAGAAGGATGGACCACCACTTCTGCTTTTAAGGTATCTGGGGATCACTGCTTAGAGGTATTGCTAGAATATAAGACTGAACCTAATGTTGCAATAAGCTCAGGCCTTGTTTTCTAAAGAGTTGGAAAGATGACCTTAAAGCTTTAAACTGTATTCTTTTTTTCAATAGAAAGCCAATGGAGTTTGACAGCGAAGCCAATACAGAATGGGGCTTAGAGAGCTTCAATGCAACAATAGAAGTCACGCTGCAGCATTTTGAACAATCTGCAATCTTCTTAATGTGGATTGAGAGATACCCATATTTAATAAATTTCCATAGTCAAGGCAAGATGTGACTATCATCTCGGCTATAGTTCTTTGGTTGGAGTTTGGCAAGATAGCCAGGATCTTTCAAATAGATTTTAAAATGCCAAAACAGACTGCATCCAGTTTTCCCACCTGAACCGCAAATGACAACTTGTTGTCCAGTCAGATTCCTAGGTGTTTGATGACTGTATTAGGCTGAGGTCCAAGGTTGTCTGGACAGCATTTCAGAGTCCAGCAGGTTGCCTGCCATAATGACTTCCATTTTCCACCACAATGTTTTGACAGCAGTAAGCCATCCAATATCCACTTGGCAACTTCTTTGAGACATAGCTTTAGCTGGGCTGCTTTTGAGTGCTGTTCTGGAGCCGGAGATATGCCCAACTGGGTGTTGTCCACATAAGAAACTAAATTAAAACCAAAAGACTGAACAATGTCTTCAAAAGGATGAACATGGATATTGAACAGGGTCAGGCTTAAAGAGGATTCCTGGGGTATTCTGCACCTAAAAGACAGGATGACTGAGCCAAAGGGCGTAGCACGGACCTGAATACTCCAATTCTGCAGAAAAGAGGCAGGCCATTTCCAGACAAATTGTGTCACCCCTGAATTACATGACCTCTGAAGCAAGATTGTGTTGAAAACCATGTGAAAAGTGGCACTAAGATCCAATAAGATCAAATTTGCAGTACCGCATTGACCATATGTAATTTTGAGTTCCTCAACAACAGCAAAGAACGCTGACTCAGAACTGTGGAGGAAGAAATCCTGTCTGGGAAAGACAAAGGAGATCATTCTGCTTCTGAAATTCAGGCACTTGCTTATTGACGTGCTTCTCTAGAACTTACCCCAAAAAACTGAGAAGTGAAATATTTTGAACAAAGGTCAAGTTCTTAGATATGTCTGGCACGTCCAGAGGGGTGTCATCATTGATGGAAGAGGCCAGCAGGCTAAGCAACACAAGTTTGCAAAATAAGCAATTTTTTTCAATGTTTCTGGCTGCCTGCTGACATGATAATGCAAAATTGGCAGCATTCTTCTTCAAGCTCTACTATCAGTTAAGTGTGGTGGTGGTGCTTTATAAATTTTATCGTCATTTCATTATGCTGTCCCCAGCCACATTTGGTATCACACCCATTCATTTATTTAATACACTTTGGGAGAGCCTTGGGATGATGGTACAATTACACAACTTGCGTATCGTTATGATTCAACAAAGAAAATTCAAGGGTGTGAGGTAACTGAGGAGGGTTTAAGTAGAGCTTGTAGTGACTGAATAAATATAAGTTATTTTAACTACTGAGGCGTGCTTATCTGGTGGTTATTTGGCAGTACTATTATCTACATTAAGGTATCTCTTAGCCAGTGAGCTTACTCAGCTGTACATGTTGCAAACCCTTCCTCCCTTTCTTCTCTTCATAACTCAGGTTCACCTGACTCTGATATTGGATGAAATGACAGCGAGTGGCATCTGTGGCTTCTATCCAAGTTTGCTCTGGGGCTGCTGCTCTGATGGAGAAGATGGATAGTGCCGAGAGGTAGAGAGGCTGCTGTGCTGTTCTTCTGTTGGTGCTGATGCTGTTAGTCTGATAGAAAAGAAGGAGAGTGGTGGCTTCAGTTCTAGTCTATTTTAGCTACTAGGGGTGCTATTGTGATGGAGAAGGGAGTAAATGATAGGGATTAAAGAGGCTGCTGCCCAGGGGGCTTGTGCATGGTGGAGGGTGCCCAGAGCTACAGGTTCTGCTTCTGCATCGCCCAAAGCAAACCCATATAATCACAATTTCGCAACACTAACACAATAAAATAGTGACATATTATGGCCACGAAAGAATGATTCAAACAGCTGTTTATTTATGAGCAACTAGCAATGTGTGCTGGGTACTCACCTGCTGAGTACCACGTGGCAGGTTCATTATGTTTCCACATGGCACATGCCATGTGCAGCTGAAATATATCTGATTTCAGCAACAGCTGCACAGTCCGAATTTGTGGGGAGCTTTTTCTCTTGCCATTTGGGCTGTGCTCAGGAGCTTGATGAATTTCAAAGAGGCCAACAATGTCCCAGGCAAATATTAGTTGACTCCTGTGCAGGTCCATTTTGTTACCCCAGTCAGGCTGGCACCAATCCCAGTAGGAGAGGAGTTGCCCCCAGATATAGTTTAGAGTGACCACAGATGAAGGGTTGCTTATTTCCCTGTCCACACCTCTGAGTGGGTACACAGACTCTGCATAGGGGAAGAAGCGGTTTGCCATCCTGGATTTAGGTTGGAAAGGGGCTCCGTGGGATCGTTTGCTGGAAGGCACACAGGATGTGCTGCAAAAGTGGTAAGAGAGGGGCCAGGAGACACCCACAAGATGGGCCTGGGTAAAAATGTGGTGGCAAGTACACTCCTCAGAACACTACTGGACCTGTGGAAGATCTGTGTGAGACCTGAGGCCCAAGAAGTGCCTAGAAGACCGGACCTGCTCTTTTTCTTGTACCCAGGACAATGAAGTGGACTCCAGGTGTTACAAAAACCCTAAATTCAGTATTGATAACCAACTGAAATGTTCATGTTACCATCAGTCCAATAAGGTTTTACTGTGAATTGTACATTAAGTAATTTGGAAGATATTAATATATAAAAACATTCCTTAATTTACTTGTTTGGGCCAATGCTTGTTTAGTCTCAAGACCTCCGGTAACGTTATTATTTCACTGTTGTCAGACATTGCACCTTTTTTGAAACACATGTAAACTGTCTTAAATCAAGGAAACGTGGGCCAGCACGTTGTTCGAAGCACGTTGTAACCGCTTCGATTAAGGAAACGTGCGCACATGGAGCAGCCTCGTGAAAGACAAGACCCAGCAGGTATTTAAACCCCGCCCCGCCAATCACCGGTGCTTCGCTTTCCAGTAGAAGTATCTTCCTGACTCCGTCCTGCTTTTCTCCGGTCCTGAACCCCATCTGGATTCCAGAACCGAAACCCTTTGTTCAACTTACCGGGACCTCTCTCCTGAATCGCATCCTTGTTTCCTCCAGCGTAGCTCCCGGTTGGAGGCTTCCGGCCGGCTTTCAGCCCGCCCGGCGCCTCTCTTCCGAACTCCTCTGCGTCCTCCCGATCCTTTGAGGAAAGGCCCTTGGCAGTCTTCCCTTCCGGCCTTGGAACTCCAGCTTCCCTCCTACAAAGAAAATAAAGAAAGGATTACAAATCAACAAATCGTTGCTTGGCAACTACGTTCTCAGACCCGTTAATGCTTCTTAAACACAGCGAAAGACGGTAAGAGAGCTCTTGACTTTTTGTGTAAAACAAAACAGAGAAATTAAAAGAAAAGGGAAAAAACGAAGACTAAATTCAGAACTGAAGATACTTTTGTTTTAAAAGAAACATTTAATAGTTTATAAAGAATCTTCAAGAAACCCACTGTGTGCTTGCAAGGGAACTCATTAATAAACCAGAATTCGGGTTTCTGAAAGGAGGCTTGTTATGTACATGATTTGTGTTTTATTTTTTTTTGTTTTTGTTTGTTTTCTTTAGAACCCCTTTTGAGAGCAACAGCGTAAAACAAGTCAGGTATGATAAAGCGAGTATTGCAAAATTGATTAATATTGTCAAGCAGAATATTCTCACCCATTTGTATTGCTTGTTCCTGTTTTATTAAGGAAAAGCCAAGACACTACAAGGTGATGCAAAATAGAAGCACTAGAACAGTGGGAATCTTTTCTATTTGGTATGGATATATAGTTAATGTTTATAAAGATTTTGCAAGTAGATTCAATAGAGATCTAGCTTGTATGTTTGTATTTTTTAGGAGAATTCTGAATACCACGCAAGAAAACTAGTGTTGGCATTTCCAGTCGTCCCACCTCTGAGAGAAAAAGGATAGGTGTCGCTCTAGAATTCAGACTCCAGATTCCAGTCTCTCTCTCTCTTTCTCTCATTCCAATTCCCCCCTTCCCCTGGGTATCAGACGGAATCGCAGGTTTCTCAATTTCTGTGCCTCTGGCTGGTTTCACGGGGATTCGGGGATCAGAAGCATTGAAGAAGGAACAAAACGGAGTTTCAGGTGGGTGACTTCACAACACCGGGGGTCATAACGCTGACCTCAAGCTACAGGGACACAAGCTATAAGGGACATTTTCTACAACTGTCGAGTCGGCACATCCAGCTGGACCTTCCCTGGACCCTGATTGTGGCTCTGGAGTGAGTCTTGGCCATAAGTGCTGTCCTAAGGTCCTTAGACCCTTGGCTGTGTCAAAGTGTACAAATGGCACATTATATTTCCTTTTCTGCAAACCTCACAAACACACATTCCTCTTGAGCACTTCTCTTCTTCTCCTCCTTCTGAGGACAGTGTTTTCAAATGTATAGACAATTGTGATGTCTCCGACAATTTATTGATGTCTAAAAAAATAAATTGCATTTGTTGTAGACATGTGATGGTGATGCCGTGAATGTTTATTAGCTTCTAGTGAAATTATCGCTACTGTGACTGCTTTTTTACTGTACTGCAGTTCTACCCGAGTTCGGTAGTATTCGGGTTACCCCATTGATATATACCCCCTGCCCCAGGCATGTGGCAGGTGTCTAGTTTGAAATCTAAATTTTGATAACATCAGGTAAACTTAATCAGGAGAAGAAATATCAGGCCAGTGCCCTAGCAATTACAGAATAGTTCAGCTGTTCCTTTCTTACTTGACCCACTGTAGGCTGCTGGAGAAGAAGCATTAGTGCAGATAACAGTAATTCGGGTTTTCTGTGCACAACTGCAAAGAGGGTACCAAGAAAGACATGGTAGTGGAAATATTATTTGTTTATTAGTGTTAGAAGAAGTAATTTTGCTATCCATATTCAATCAAATCTGTAGCCAATGGACCGTATAGATAAGAACAATTAACATAAATGTACCAAGGGTTCAAAAAACTGAAGATGATAAGACCAACCCTTATTTTAACACAGGTGCAGCAGCTATATGAAACTCACAAAAGGTGATGGGAGGAATGCTTGCAATTTATTTAACCACTAGCAATCGTTGGGGTAGTATTCTAACCCATAGTTCTTTTGTTCACTATGGCACCTAATTTTGGACCCAGCTATATGCAAATCAGTCTTGACCCTCATGGGAACAGTCCAGCCTGAACTGCAAGGCCTCCCCGAAATGGTTCACAAGCAACCAAGGACCAGTTTCACCCTGGTTACCTAGCTATCTGCTAATCAGTGGAAGACAAGTGGGTTCCACTGACAGTCAGCATGGGACCCACCTCTGAGTATACCCATGCACTTAGGATAGTACATGAAACACACAAAAGGTGATGGGAGAAATGCTTGCAATTTGTTTTACCACTGGCAATCTCTTGGGTAGCTATAACAAAAACAGAAAGGATCTAAGGCTGAAGATGTGCCCTTTCCTGTAAGGATTCCACCCCCTGTGACTGGAAATTCATCAGTACACAGGAGAGAGCCTCAGTGCAGACTTCAAGCTCACGTCGCCACTACAATTACCACCAAGCTGAACAAAAGGCACCACAGGCTGCTACAGGATTAAGAGGTAAAAAACATAAGTTTAAAAAGGCATTTTGTGTCCCTGTGGCCTTTCGATAGGTAAAATAAATCATTGATAAAAATGAGCTCAATGGTACTCTGTGGGAGATGGCCATCTTAAATTGTGCACTCGAGTGTCTCCATTGATGCTCATTGACGACTGGGCCACGGAGGGGCATTACTTCATGGGCCAATTTTGTTTCTATAAGTGTCTGGTGTCTATGATTCTCACTGCTACTAGGGACCATAGATACTAATTACTGACACAGGCTACTGTTGCCCCTTGATATTTCCAGCAATTGATGCTCAATACAGCTTCGATCCTTTGATGTTTAGTGCTGATGGAGCTGGGCAATAATAATTCTCCTTACTGCTATAATTCTACTGACACACGCCATATGACCTGCTGCTGCAGTTCTTTGTGCTGGTGCGACCTGAAGGTAGGAGAGATAGTTTCTTCCGGGAAGAAGGGCAGTAAATATATATTAAGACAATGCTTCAGTGTTAATTACAGTGCATGGACACCTCACCACACATGCACTGCAAGATACTTGATAAGCGAACTGATAAAATTGCTGTGCATTCAAGTGTCCATAAGAGGAAGGTTCAAAATTGATGTGGAACCAAATTCTTTATTGTTTTTAATTCTCTTTTTAACATGAGCTCTGGCAGACAGTGAAAGCTCTTTCTATCCAGACCAGCAAAAAAGCTGTCATCATTTAACCTATTTGTATGCAGATGTGTTCTAGCACAATGGTTCTTAACCTTTTGACTTCTATGGGCCCCCAGTTAATCATTACTGGTATCCAGGGACCATTAAGTCAATACTAGAAGTAGCCGAACTAAGGCCTAAGCATTCAAAAAATACAGAAACAAACATTTAGCAAATAAATACACAAATTATTAAATATTTAATTTAATTCACAAACAAATATTGAAAGAAAATCTAATATTGATTTTAATGAAAGGTTTGAGCTTCTCCAAATGCAAATGAGGCCACTCACTGTTCATACTATATTCTGTTTGATACACTTGCACTACTCCTACGAATCAATCTGAGGATACTCACTTAATTTTTAGCCTCCAAATTCAGATTTCTTTACATTTTCAGAATGTTTTAAAATGTTCAATTGTAAATTTTGCTTCTTAAGTAATATACACGTCGGGCCAGATGTACGACCAATTTTAGCATGCGCAAATGGGTTAGCGATCCATTTGCGCATGCTAAAATTGGTATGGCCATGTACTAACACAATTTTGAGAGTTGCAAATGAATTTCAACTCGCAAAAAAGTGTTTAGAGACTCGCTATTTGGAAGGGGCGTTCCCTTCCTAATAGCGACTCTCTAACCCATGTACCAATGTTTTGCAACCGCAATACGGTCGCAAAACACTCGCAATTACCACCTACTTCAAGAAGGTGGTAATGCATTTGCAAATGGGAAGGCCAGGGGACCCCTTCCCCTTTGCAAATGCATGCAAAAATATTTTTCAAGAGCAGGGAGTGGTCCCAGGGACCAGTGCCTTCCCTTTAAAAATGAAACAAAAACATTTCATTTTTATTTTTTTTAATGCATCCTGTTTTCCTTTAAGGAAAATGGGCTGCATTTAAAAAAGCAAAAGCTGCTTTATTTAAAAGCAGTCCCAGACATGGTGGTCTGCTGAGCCCAGCTGGCCACCATCCCTGGGAGGGCCAGCCATTCCCAATGGGGTCGCAAAACACGAGGCTCATTAATATTAATGAGGCACTTGCATTTTGCGACCCCATTGGGAATCGCAGTCAGTGTCTCTGACACTGTTGCACATAGTAAATTGCGAGTCGCTTTTTGCGAGTCACAATCGAGCGCAAATTGCGAGTCGCAATTTACTAGGGTCGTACATCTGGCCTGTTATCTGTTAATATATCAATTAATTTTGTACGCTGTAATCGACCCCCTCAGTAGAGATTGTAGATCCCCAGGGGTCCCCGGAACACAGGGTGAGAACCACTATTCTAGCAGACAATTTGATGAGGGGCGAGAGAGCCTGCTTACATTTTCTGGGCCGGTACAGAACATATCTACCAACAAAATGTGCAATACTATGTGACTTTCACCCATAAATCTGCATTAAACCCACTCCTTTTCAGTGAGGAAACTGGATTGCCCAAATGTTACTGATAAAATGCCTTACAATGCAAAGTAGTTAAAGATAGTTGAACGTCATTTTGTAATATCTGAACCACATCTCAATAGATTCTAGCTTGACATTTAGTACTTCAACATTCATAATACAAAAACTTGTTACCAGTTAGTATCACCTTATATTTTTTTTCTAGTCTTCTGCAGAGAATTCGTCACTGTTAAAGGCTTTTCCCTAGTGTTGAAGACATCAAATAAGCGGATTTCTCTGTTTTCGTCGCAGTTCTAAGAGGATGATGCCTAGTTGCCACGACCCCACCCCAATTTTAATTTCAAACAATTCCTCGAATTAAAGGAGGAACGAGCCAGCCGATCCTGCTACCGGACTTTTAAACGTCAGACTTATTCAAATAAACGTATATTACCTGTTGCTTGTGTATGTATGTAGGTGTGCATGTATGTAGTAATGCATCTGACTAGAGAATGATGATTCTCCAATTATTATGCAGAGAGAATCTTGACAACAGAGGCTAACATTATGCAATACACTTTTGTTGCTGCCCCAACATGCAGCCCTTTAAAGAACATTAATACATCATAAACATTTAGAATGTTCTCGAAAAGGTATAAATATACAGTATGCAGGCTTATCTTCCTCTTTTAGCTGTGAACGCACCAGAAATCATTTATCCACTTCCGGTTGTAAGTATAGGGAATTTGACAATCCACCTTGTTTCTTTTCTGAATCCTACAGGGTATTAACCCCTTCTGATTGTCGGATGCGCGGGAGCCGTCAGATGCATAAGTGGTCATGTGCGTCGGACAGCTCCCGCGCGTCCGACTCCATGACACAGGAAATACCTCTGGTGCAGGCACCAGAGGGATTCCCTTTACCTCCCCCCCCCACCCCCCCAACAGCCTCGGGAGCTGGGGAAGAGCTTCCCCTGCTCCCAAGGCCCCTCTGATTTCCCTGAAATGACGATCAGCGCGCATGTCGCGCTGACCTAATTTCAGTGAAACTGAAACTGATATTAGCCAAGAGGCTCATTTCAGTTTCGTTTTCTACTTGCTCAGGGGGCTATCTCAGCCCCCTGAGCACGTAGAAAGACAGGAAAGGTATCAGTAGAAAGGGGAGCATCTCAGTCCAGGAAGGTATAGCTTGCATGGATCCCCCAACATTTCTCTACCCAGAATCCCCTGCAAACCTCAATTTTAGCAGAATTTTTTTTTTTTTCTCAAATTTCTGTCTGGGAAAGTTCTGGAATCTATGTGGAACCACAAAGTGTTCCCCCAGGTCTCCTGATAAAAATGATACCTCACTCGCATGAGTGGGTCAAGTACAATCCTATATATTCCCACAGCCAGAAAGGTCCAGCAGATGTAACGGTATATTGTTTTCAAACAGCTGTCATAATTAAAAGAAGGTACAGGTGAAAACGTTGAAACAAATGGCTATTTTATTCAACTAATTTGCAATTTTTCCTATATTCAACTGATAGAGGCCCATTAGGATGACGGGTGGACTTTAGTCTGCCCGCCACCCTAGCGGTGATGGGACCGGCCGCCAGTGGTTCGGCGGTCCCGCACTGGCGATTAGGATGCCACCGCCACGGTGGCGGTGGCATCCTCCATTCCCAGCATTGTGGCGGGCGGTGCTCACAGCACTGCCGGCCACAATGCTGGGAATGCACTGTGTGCATTGTCATGCACAAGGTGACAGGCACCGCGAGGTGCCTCCCACCATTTCCATGACAATGCAGGGGGGTACCCCCATGTGCATCCCCCACCGTCCCAATACCCTGGGGGCCCGCAATGGGCCCCGGAAGAGAATTCCGCATGCCTATCCATGGCGGCAACGCCACCACGGAAAGGCATGTTTCTGCCCCCATGCTAATATGGATGGCGGTGTCTAGCAGGCACCGCCACCATATTAAACCCTTTGGCGGAAAAGCGGAGGACGGTCTTCCCATCCGCCGCGGTTCCCGCGCCATACTAATATGGCGGGGGGTAAATGGGTGGCGGGCGGGGAAGGCTGTAGGGTGTATCACCTCCGCCATGCGGACGGTGGCGATCTGCCCTACATCCTAATTGACCCCTTAGTCTCTATAAAGAAACCTTGAAGGATCTACACAAATGACCCCATGCAGAATTCAGAATTGTGTCTACTTTTCTAAAATGTATAGCTTTCTAGGATCCATTATTGCTATCATACCCATTTCTACCATTAACTGGAAGGAGGTTGAAAGCACAAAAAATAGCAAAAATAGGCAAATGTCCCAGAAAAATGGCAAAACTGTGTAAAATATTTTGGTTTTCTGACAAAAGTCTGCTTGTCCCTAAAAACTGGTAAAATGGCGACTGCAGCACCACAACCCCTTTTTGAAACCATTTGCAGGGAGAAAACCAGACGACTTCATCTGAAACACTTTTTCCCATTAAAAAAAAAGAAATTGCAATATTTTGGCTAATTTCTGGGTCCCCTCCAGGGGGATCCACAAACCCTGGGTACCTTTAGAATCCTCATGATGTTGGAAGAAAAGGACACAAATTTGGCATAGATACCTTATGTGGTCAAAATGTTACAGGGCCTAGGCAAGAACTATCCCAAATAGCCAAAAAAAGGCTTAGCATGTGGGGGGGCGGGGTGGGGGGGGGGAGGCCTAGCAGGAAAGGGGTTAACTAAAAGGGAGAGAAAAGTTACACAGTAAAGTTAATCTGGACTGAGAATTAGTCAGACTATAAAGTTCAAAATCAAATAGGATGCAGAAAAGGTTAGACACCAATAAATCCTGAACCAGAAGTCTAAGAAATGCATAATGATTGGAGAATCATCATTTCATTACAAGACCGGAGGCTTCCATTATGCATGTTTAAAGCCATCAAGACCTATATTGCTAACATGCTCTATTGATCTTAAGTAAAAAGTTGCAAAAGTGTTTGCATTTGACCAATCAGCTGTTCTAAGAATTTGTTAGGGAGCCTTCTGATCAAAATACGTTACTAGGCATTGCTACTCTAGAAGAGTGAGCTCGAAATCTTGAGAGGTCTATGCCTGATTCACTCATTACCGTATGTAGCCATCTAGCTAGTGTTGCTGTTAAAACTGGTCTATGGGGTTTGACATAGGATAGGAGGAGTTGATTAACATAATTTGCTCTAAATTCTGATATCTTACTTTCGTACACATTCATATATCTTACCACACATAGGGGTCTATTATAATGGTGGGTGGACCGCCACCACCCGTATGGCGGTGGCGATCCGCCCGCCATTATTCTCCGCCTGCCTCCCATTTCCCCCCGCCATATTATGATGGTGGGGGGGACCCCGGCGGATGGAAAGGCCGTCCGCTGGTTTTCCGCCGGTCTCACAGGAGACCGGGCGGAAAAGGAATGTAATATGATGGTGGTGTCTGCAAGACACCGCCATCCATATTAGCATGCAGGTGGAGATGTGCCTGAAAGGCATGCAGTCTTTGCCTATGGGGGCCCGTAGCGGGCCCCCAGGTAGCTGGTGGGGTGGGGGCGCACATGGGGCATTGGCACAGACAAAGTGTCAGGCACCGCGCGGTGCCTGTCACCTTGTGCATGCCAATGAATGATGTGCATTACCAGCATTGTGGCGGCTGGGAATAGGGGATGCCACCGCCACGGTGGCATCCTAATTGCTGGTGCGGGACCGCCGCACCACTGGTGGCCGGTCCCAGCACCGCTAGGGTGGCGGGCGGACGAAAGTCCGCCCGCAATCCTAATAGGCCCCATAGCTTTTCACAGTCATGGAAAAAGGGATAAAATACGGAATCAGACATGGCTTTTGTTCTTTTCCAAATGTCAAAGTGTACACCATCCTTGGAATAGAATCTGTTAGAAAATTCAAGTACCTTTATATCTGAACCTCGTTTAAAAGAAATTAAGCAAAGTATTGTGGCAAGTTTCATGGGTATCTGTTTAAGGGAAAGGAAAGTATTATCTTGCCAAGATATAAAAAGCTTGAATATTAAACTGACATCCCACATGGATTCATACTGTGCTTTGGAAGGTCTTTTTAGCCTTACACCCTTCATTACTCTTTTGATTAGAGGAGTGCTACCAATAGCTAGGTTATTCACTACAGCGTGCCGAGAGGAAACTGCAGATCTATAACAATTAATTGTCCTACAAGAGAGGCCAGAATCAAATAGAGTTGCTTTATAATTGGCCATGTGTTGTACTGGGACCTCCACAGGATTCAAATTTCTCTCCATGCTCCAACTGAACCACTTTTTCCAGAGACCCCTATATCTTTTTCTGGTTCCTGGGGCACAAGATTCATCAAATAAGCTTTTAGCTTCTGATGAAAGGTCTGAGTATATATTAGGTCCCCTGAGAACCCCCAGACAAGAAGGTTCATTTTCTCCTCTAGAACCAAAGGGTGTTCCTCTCCGTCTGGGACCCGAAGGAGGCCTAAGGAGGCCTAAGGATACTGGAATTAGGTAAGGAATATCTGTGGCTAGCTCCATCACTCCTGGGACCTCCAGAAGGGAGTCACTAGGATAATACTGCTAGATTCTACTCTCACTTTCCGCAGAACTCCCTGAATCAGGGAGAAGGGGGGAAATGCATAAGCTTTGTTCTTGCCCCACGAATGAAGTGGTAAAATTAGTTGGGATAGAGTGAAGTCTACTTGAAAGCCCAGGAAATCTATTCCATTGAGTAGGGATCATCCCTGACTCTCTGTATTTATAAGAAATCCTAGTTTTTCTTAGAGTTTCACTGTCAAAAGAAAGTGTTTCTGAACTTCAAGTATGTCCTGTGACATGATGAGGATGTTGTCTAGGTATTTTATTAGCTGCACTACTCTTTCCCTGAGGTAAGTAACTACTGTGTGGAGTGCTTTTGTGAACACCAGGGGGCCGAAGACGGACCAAAGGGGAGGCAAATAAATTGATAGAGCATGTGAAGCAGAGATAAATTTGGCTGTCTTTGTTCATGGGAAGCGTAAAGTAGGCGTCTTTGAGGTCCAGTTTCACTAACCAATCCTTGGCCTGAAGTATGTGCCTCAAGAAGTGTATACCCTCCATTTTGAAATGTCTGTAAACTAAGAATTTGTTCAGGTCTCTCAGGTGTATGACTGGTCACAAGCTCTTATCTTTTCTCTTTACTAGAATGATTGTACTTACAAACCCTTGTGTCTTTTCCTGACTTTTCACAAATCTTAAAGCTCCTTTGTCTAGCATCTGTATCACCTCTACATCTATGAGTCATTTTTTTTGTCTCTAAGAGTGATTATTTGAGTTTGTTTAATTGGTATGGAATCTCCCCCCAAAATGTTTTGAATCCTGTAACTGTTTCCAATATGCAAGTGTCCTGAGTTCCCATTTTGTAGTTGTGGGTAAACTCTCTTAGTCTTCCCCCTATCTTTAAGGTTGAAGAAGAAATGTTGCTCACCTTGATCTCCTTGGGTTGAAGGTCTAGCTCTTCCCCCAGAGTTTCTAGGGGTTCTCCCCTTTGAGGGTAAAAACTAGAGTTCTGGTGGTAACCTCTCCCATAGTTCAGGGGTTCAATGTTCCTGAGGATAGAACTGGGACCTAAAGGTTTCACGGCTGACTGCCAGTCCCTTCCTATCAACCCATCCAAAAAGGGAATGCGAGCCAAAAACTCTGCACATATTGGATTGGGCTTTACTGAAGGCTGTGAAAGTGGAAATGTAATTGCCCAGTGTTTTAATAAACCTTCCTTAGTGTCACCCATGTCTTCCTTGGAAGTTAGATCCGCAAACTTAGCACTGTTTTGTGTATTTCCATAATTAGGTTGTCGTTGGCATTACCTGACATGTATAATGCCCTTTGCACCCATCCTCTTAGGAGTTTGGTATTACTGGGGATGTTCTTCCCCCTGGTGTCTTTCACCATATCCACCATATCCAGGTAAAGTGTGAATGGGCCAAGGATATCTAGGAGCTTGTCTTGAGAGTTTTTTAAGGCATTTCTCAATACCTTTTCTAGGATCTTTCCCGAATTTTACTGGAAAGGTAATTAGTTTGGGATCTAAGTTAGGTGTGTTACATACTTTGTCCCCAGTGGAGAGTCTTGGGCATTCATTTTGAAGAAGATTTTGTGTATCTTTATCTAGAGGTTTCCTTACCCAATTGCTTAGGTATTTTGAGACGTGGTCCAGTGGCCACCACTCAGCCCTATGGGTGGAGGGTTGGGCTGTGTCCTCCTATATATCATCAAATAAGTCAAATTTGTCTTGTGGATCAAAGATGAACTCATCTATGTCCAAATCGTAGGTAGCATTGGCTGCCGATGAATTGAAGTTATCTCTAGGATCTATTGTACCAATACGGTCACTCGTTCTTTTCATGCCGCTGAGGGCAAATTTTCTCTGTGCACAGTTCAGGTGGCTATCCTCTCTTGTGCTGCTTAGAGCACCATTGTATATTGCAGCCCGGGGGCTGCCAGTGCCATAGGCATGATCAAGTGCCTTCTCTGTATGTTTCCTTTTTTGGGAAACTTTTCCACCTTTTTGGTGTTTAGAGGTAGAGGTGGGTTCTTCATCAGAGAGAGAATAATAATTGTCTTCTGTGGGCAATCCCCTCTTTCTCTTAGAAATTGTGGTGTCCACCGCCTCTTTAACAGAGGATCTTAGTTCCTCTTGTAAGAATTTTCTAATGTTATCCCTCAAAAGCCCAGGGTCTGCTTGGTTCTGGGTATTAGCCATTTCCACTGAAAAAGGGGGAAACATAATTAATTATTTAAATTGATATCTTGTTAATCTTTTTTTATTATAGCCAGTTTTTAAATATATAAAAATATAGAGTGAATTTAAATACATATAAATATTTATAAACCTTTAAAGAGGTTTGAGTAAGGCTATTTCAAGTGTTGTTCACAAATGTTCTGTTGATCTAGACAGTTTAAATTATTTTTCTGGTGTTATAGCAAAAAACACTAGGTGTGGTCAAAGAGTTAAACTCAATTTGTTTGATTTCAGTAGCGAGCGTCTTATCTGCTGCCCGCGGTCACTCGCTGCAGTGTACACATTACTGGCTCGCTGTTGCCAAGGTTACACAGCAAGAGGAGGTCAACAGGAAGGTAGGACTAAGGTATCCTCCTTGTTGACATAGGACGGGTGCTTAGAGGGACGCAATGGCGTCTTGTGAAGCTGCGGTGTCATTGGTTGGGACCTCGCGGTGTCAGGGAGACTGGGTAAGGCCTCATAGCAAGAAAAAAATGGATGAGGCTGTCTTAAGAGAAGCTGGCGCTCGTGTTTTCCAAAAAAGAAAACTGATATTAACTAGTAAAACAACAGTCTTTAAGTTCACTTTACATATTCAGTTAACGCTGTAGTTTGTTACGCTAATAGGCACCTAAGCCAACCGTAAATTGGAAGGCGGATAGTACAAAACGAATAAATCAGTAAATTGATATTGTATAAAATAAACAAGTAACAGAGTTGAATTTTTCAGGGTATTAATTCTAAAAAGGCAAGAAAATGCATATCATGCAAATATAATAATAATATAACCAGTTAAAGGGTTAAGTAGATCATTTTAGTTAAAAAAGACAATTGTTAAAGTATAGTACAACAGGATTAGGTAAAGGTATACTTATCTTGTTGAGGAGCAGCTAATACAAGAGGAAGATAGGCCTGTGCAGTGGATATACCTCTTCGAGAACATTCTAACATTCTAAATGTTTATGCTGTATTAATGTTCTTTAAATGTTGCTTGTTGGAGCTGCAGTAGAAGTATATTGCATATGGTAGCCTCCGGTCTTGTAATAAAATCAGGATATCAATGTAAGATACAGTGAATAGTGAATTCAAATGGAACCTATTTACAGTCACTTGCTATTTTGGAAAGTCTGGCATGGATGTGGACTTCATGGTCCTGCATTGGAGATACCTGCGGTTGAGAATAAGCACCTCATTACGTGTTCCGCATATTTCGCCCCAAAATACGTGGATCACAAGTTATGGTTTATTCATGGGCTAATTTGAAGGCCATGCTGCTGGGGTAAATAGGCAGAGCAACGGAAGACCAGATGGGGTGAGAGATGGGGGAACATTTGCTACTCTCACCGTTGTGCGGGAAGAGTGCAGGTCAGGTGTTTCATAGCCCCTGCTGCACCAAACAAGGCCCGGGACTGGTGTCTCCAGGGCGGGCATTATCAGGTTTGTTATCTGCAAGCCTGGCAATTCCAGCCATGGAAGCACTAGGCAAGTAGGAATGGCCCTGAGCAGTATCCTTTGTTAGGAATATAACTCTGGTCCACTTTTGATGTGACAAGAGTCTAAGGGCCTCATGTAGGTAAATAAATTTTACCGGTTCTTAAATACCGAGCCGTACCGAATCGGTAAATTAGAATCGGTAAGTTATATGTAGGTAAAAATTCGGTAACAGTTACCGATTCGGTAACATTCGGTAAATACGAATCGGAATTCACCGAATCGGTAAATACCGAGGTGATAATTACCGAATCGGAAAATACCGAGGTGGTATCTACCGATTCGGAAAATACCGAGGTGGTATCCACCGAATCGGAAAATACCGAATCGGTATGTACGGATTCGGTAAATAACATCACATGACTTGACGAAACAGCTAATCCTGTGCAACGACAGCCCACCCAACCAGGAACTGCCCACACCCAGGCAGGTGTACACAATTAGCCGACGTGGCCACACCCAGGCAGGTGTACATAATTAGCCGACCCTGGAGAGGCTTGGAGTGCAGAGGAGAGGCAGGGAGCAGTTGCATGTGCGAGCGGGAAACGAACAGCATGTCCAGCCAGAGAACACAGAAAGACGGAGGGGAAAGGAGGAGGAAGCTCAAATTCAGCCCCAAGGAACTCCAGGTGCTGGTGGAGGAGGTGGTGAAGCAGCACCAGAAGCTGTTTGGGAGGCAATCCCTGCAAGTGCCTGAGGCCGAAAAGCGCAACATATGGCTGGCCATCCAGGCGCAGGTCAATGCTGTGGGAGTGACCCACAGGGACATTGAGGTCCTCAAAAAGCGCTGGTATGACCTGAGGATTGTGACCAAGAGGAAGATGGGCGACATCCAGAAGGAGGCCAGCCAGACCGGAGGTGGAACCAACAGGGCACCTGCCCTCACCGAACTGGAGGAGCTGGTGGCGGCCACAATCGAGCAAGAGAGCGTCGTGGGTCTTGGGGACGCCGACAGCTCTGCCAGAGCCGCAACACACCAAGGTAAGACGAAAGCACAGCAATGTAGCCCCCCCTACCCCTATCCCACATCCCCCATTGTGAAACGAGAATCACACTGCAGTCCACACGTGTCAGTGCAGACAGGCAATGCATTCCGGGAGATGTAGTCAGGGCAACACTAACCATGACGTAAATGTCACAGGGCAACAGGGCATGTCACGCACTCGAGGCACAAGGAGACAGAGGACAGATTGGAATGTGAAATGATTTATTGTGACGCTTGCAATGCAGCCCTTCGGGGACACTGAGCCAATGTTGTTTTTCTGTCCACAGATGTGACATCATGCAGTACAGGGCATGCTGCAGGGGAGACGGCACACCTGCCACAAAAATCACCTCTAGCCAGCACGAGTTCAGACCAGGGAGCAGGCCCACTGGCAGCCGCACCACCAACACATCCAGCCTCGCCGCACACAGAGCCAGCATCACCTCACCGAGAGCCAGCATCACCACAACCACAGCCAGCATCGCCACTCATGTTCGAATCACCGGCCACATCTCCGCTTGCAGGTGTGAGAATGAGGAGGCGTCCAGCAGCCAGGCTACGAGCCTTCGACACCTCGTCAGACGACAGCATGGGCCCAGAAGACCGCACCGGGCACCAGGAAGGGAGCCATCCCACTGTGCCCCACACCCCACAGGCAGCACAGACGGGAGCAAGAGGGCGCCGCAGGTCGCGTGTCCAGAGTCCACCAGCACCCACTGACGGCCATGGTGTCTTCTTGGGGCTCGAGGGCCAAATGTTGAAGCAACAGCGCCTGCAATCAAAGGCAGTTATGTCAGTCCAGAGGCACATGCGGGTGATGAAGACAAGCTTAGTCAACATGGACACAAACATTGGCGGCATGGCTGCGGGCATTCGGGACATGTCCCAGTCAATCCAGCAGTTGTGCAGCAAATTAGATGCTGACATCGAAGCACGGCGCCGGGAACGCCAGAGAAGGGACACTACCAGCAGGGCACTCCACCGTCTGGCAACTGCGACTTCCCTACTTTGCCGGCGCTCTGTGACGATGCAGGAGGGCCTAACACAGTGCTGCAGCGACCTGTCTCGGGGGATGGTGCAGGTGACAAGTGCACTAGGGGTGCTATTGACTAGTCAGGCGTCGACAACTGCTGCAGGGGATGCTGCGGAGCGCATCGACACCAGCAGCAGCATCACACCCCCCGTCCCAGAAGCACGCAGGAGCAGCAGGCGGCTTGGGGTTGGCTCTAGTGAGGATGCACAGGCCGTGCAATCCACCACTGCAGCGCGTATGCGCAAACATTGATGTGGCCCTGCTTAGCCACTTCCCATTGGGTGACGTAACCCTGGACATACTCCTTGTATAGATGGTATATTGCCAGATTGGCCTGTTCATGTGTTCATGGCGTGGTGCCACATTAAACTACGTCATGACTTCTCACAACTCGCTGTGTCCCCTCACTTACTCAGAAATAGTTGCATGTGATCTCTGCCCGTCTCTCTCTCCCATCGATTGCAGTTGGCACTCTAGCTGCGCTGCCCTCTGGCTGGCCTGACTCATCCTCGTTGTCCTCAACATATGTTAGTTCCACATCTGTACCTTTTTTCGTGGCAAGGTTGTGCAGCATTGCACAAGTGGCAATAATCTTGCAGCAGGTGATGGGTTTGTACTGGCATGCGCCTCCGCTCTTGTGGAGGCAGCGGAACCTGCTCTTCAGTAGTCCAAACGTGCGCTCCACCACATTGCGTGTTGTTTTGTGGGCCACGTTGTATCGTCTCTCACTCTGGGTTGCTGGGTGTAGGTAGGGAGTGAGGATGAATGAACGGCATGCATATGCACTGTCGCCTGGATGAGTAAGAGGGAACCATCAGTTACATGCCTCTATACACTCTGATTTGCAGGTTTCAAGGGGCGTCACTGTTACTTACCCAGCAGGTATCCCTCTCCGAATTCGCCGGCACTCAGTCGTGTGTAGATCCCACTATTCTGGAAGATGTATGAGTCGTGGGTGCTCCCAGGAAACTTTGCAACAATATCTGTGATGATGTTCCCTGCATCACAGATCACCTGCACATTGATGGAGTGGGTGGACTTCCTGTTCCTGTAGATGTGCTCTGTATCAGCTGGTGGACAGATTGGGATGTGTGTACCATCAATACAGCCGATGACATGGGGGAACTGTGCCATGTGATAAAAGTCTGTTTTTGTTTTCTGCAGTGCAGCCTGTGTGTTTGGGAAGCTTATGTAGTGGTGCATTCTCTGCATCATGGCATCCAGGAACTTCCTGAAGAAACGGGACAGGCAACTCTGGGATACACCACCCACCACAGCTATCACCACCTGATAACTGCCGGATGCCAGTAGATGTAGGCTGCAGAGCACCTGCACATGTGGTGGTATGGCGTGCGCCCTTCTTGTTGGCTGGTCCAGGAGTGGGTGCAGGTCCCTTATCAGGTCCATGATGGTTTCGGGGTGTAGCCTGTACCTCTCATGTATCTCTGCATCAGTCAGCTGTAATAGTGTGATGCGCTGTCTGTAGATTTGTTCCTCCCGTCGCCACACCCTCAGTCCTGCTGCCTGTAGACGTAGGCGCCTTGCAATGACGTACATGGCGGCCATGTTGTCCACGCTGTTGCATTTTGGGATTGCTTATGTGCATTGTTGATGGTTACCACCTGCTTTCAATCCGTGTTAATTACCGACTCTTATTTACCGATTTTCCTGGATTTCTTAATTACCGCCTGCTCCTACATGTCATTTTAAATTTTTACCACTTCATATTTACCACTTCATATTTACCGATTCGTTAATTATGTATTCGGTAAACATGAATCGGTATTTTGGAATTCGGTAACTATGAATCGGTATTTACCGCCTCATATTTACCGACAAGTGGTTTTTGGACTCCTACATCTCACTTGTCTGAATACCGGTCGGTAACGGCATATTTACCGAAAATCGGCCGTTACCGACCGGTATTTCGCTACCTACATGAGGCCCTAAATGAGAAAAAAGTATGGATATAAGTAGGGGCAAAGTGTTATTGTTTGTGTGGTGTTGCCCAGGTGCTGATAAATATTTCCTTGGCATGGTATCCCCCAAATCTTTTGACTTCACTCCTTTTCATTTTTTGAATTTGTTTTGTTGGCTTTAGTACTCTGTGCACTTTACCACTGTTATCCAGTGTTACAGTGCTTGTGTCTTCTCTATTAAACAAGGTAAAATTGGCCTACACATGATTGGCACAATTAATTTACTTGTAAGTCCCTAGTATATGGTACTACATGTACCCAAGCTCTGTCAATTAAATGCTACAAATGGGCCTTCAGCACTAACTATGCCACCCACTGAAGTAGTGTTTGAAAACATGTCAAAGGCCTGTCACTGCAGCCTGTAGTGCAGTTTAAACTGCCATTCCGACCTGGCAAAATAAACTTTGTGCCAGGTCTAAACTTTCCTTTCTAACACATATGTCACCCCTAAGGTGGGTCTTAAAGGCTCATAGTGTAGGGTGCATAGTATTTAAAGATTGGACACACTGGTTCAAGTTTTACATGTCCTGGCATTGAAAAACTGCTGAAGACACTTTTCACTACTGTAAGGACCATCTCGCCCATTAACTAACATGGGTTACCTTATTACATGCAATAAGTGCTAATTATGGATTGGGAGCAGCTAGAGATGGCATGTTTAGACTCATATGAATTATAATTTAAAATCCTGTTTAATGGTAAAGATGGATTTTAAGTCACAATGCTGAAAATTCCACTTTTAGAAAGTTAGCATTTTCTTGTTTTAAGCGAGTCTCCTGTGTGAGATACAGAGACATAAGCTCCTGAGGCCTTGACCCCTGTTGCTGTCGTCCTCTGCTGTAGGGAGTCCTAACACCCAAGTGGTGCTCCCAAGGTTTTGAACCCTTGGTAGTGGTGTTTGTGGTACTTCTCCAAAAGATAGGACTTAGAAAATTACCCAACAACAGCATCCCAGAGAACTGACAGAGGAGCGGGACCTACCTGCCATCCAATCTGCCCAAGGTGCATCGCAGGTCATCCTGACCTTCACAACATCAAATCCTGTCCAGTGGGACCTCCTGGCAATGTTTTAGGCCTCATGGAGCCTCTTTAAATACTGCCTGCATCTTTGTACCGCTGGAGATTTTTAACTTCCAAAAAGTTGTTGAAGTGCAAAGGTAGAAACCTTTACCAGACTCGGACGGCCAACTCCCCATCACGGATGACTATTACATCCTTGGCCTGGAAATTCAGCTTTTCCAATCAAAACTTTTTCACGCCCTCATCAATGATTTTACCAAGACTTCCTCCTATTGGATTCCTAGTGTGGACGACTCCTCATCGGACAGAGACTGCTGCCTTGCCAAAGTCCGAAGGTAAGCATACTGGGTCCAGTCAACCTCTTGTATCAGACCCATGCTAGCTCGCAGTTGACCTTAACTTTTGACTTCAACCCGTTTCCATGACTAGATACCTGCAGTTGGCATTTTGGTTTATTAGGCACTAGATTTCACACAAAGATAAAAAATGTACATCTACCGCTCTGTAGTTTGAAATTTTGTCAATCTGGTATCATTTTATTTATTAAACTTTACTCTATTTTTATACATAGGTTTGGGATTTTTCTTATGTTGTGTTTTCACTTTATAACAGTTTGTGTGCTGGATAAATACTTTACACCTTACCATTAAATTAAGCCTGACAGCTTTTGTGCTAGCCTACCAGCGGGTTAAGCACAGGTTATTTTAGTGACTTTTGTCCTTCACCCTTATAAGCATAGTGGTTGTTGCCTACCCCCCTCAACTAATAATCCACTTCATTACACAGCTTATCCCATTTACATATTCAAATAACATAACTAACTACTTTTTAATCATGTTGACTGTACCAATGTTGCCTGGGTGGTGAGTGGGCAGGCAGGGGGCTCTCCTTGGGCTTGTTTTTTAATCAACTGCCCCAGATTGAGGTGGTTCTTTTCTTAGGACATGGGGGGGTGGGTTGTTCTTAGTGGGTTGTCGGGTGTGGTGGGGGATTGGATCAAGTTGGGTATTACTGAGTGCCTTTTGATGGCAATTTGGTTCATCTGCAGAGGGATGGGGTAGTGGGAGGGGGAAACGGGTCATATTCAAGGGGTTTCATACAGGATGTATGCTAAATTTAACAACGGATATGCAAAGCTTGTACTGGAATATCAAGATATGGGAATACAGATATTTTTATACTGTATAGATGGCTAAGATGGCCCAGATTCAATGTATGTGTTGGAATGTGTCAGGGATTAATGCACTTGTTGAGCGACAATTGGTCCAAGAGGAGATTGTATATTATAAATCACATTTTGTGGCGCTAACTGAGATGCATTTGGCATATAAGGATAGGGCCCTACTCAGGCAGGTGGATTATGGTGCAGAGACAGAATATCTAGTACAAAATATCGAGTCAATAATATCGTGGATCAGGAATATCGACAGCAAGAATATCGTGGTTAAGGATATTGATTTAAGGTAAGAAATATTGTTTTTAGCTAGAACTAGGGCTTCCCTTAATGATGTGATTAAGTTATATGGTATTTGTGATGCGTCACAGACTCTTTACCCATCAGACCCTGGCTATACATACTATTCTTACCCACACAAGCATTATTCAAGGATAGACATGATGTTTACTAAGCGCATATTGTTAGATAACATGAAAATGACTGTATGCCCAAGGGTAGTCTCAAATCATAACCCGATTTATTTTGATTTTTCACCTGATATGAAGTGGGATAAGATCGATAGCCCTAGGTTTACCTTGCCTCCGCATTTACTAACTAATACCAAATATATACAGTCTAGCTTAGGCTTACATAGGAAATTTTTCTCTAGTAACAGAGGATCGGCTCACCCTGCAATAGTATGGGATACTATGAAATCAATAGGTGCATGTTTTTATGATTGCATGGGATCCATCTCTACGTGGATGTCGGCCAATTGCCTCAAACTGAACTCAGCTAAAACTGAGGTTCTGAGATTTGGTAACAATCTTCGGATGTGGACACCTGATTGGTGGCCTGACAATCTTGGTCTCTGTCCTATACCTTCCAGGAAAGCCAATAATCTGGGTATGGTGATAGATGACAAACTCACTATGGGGGACCAGGTGAGTAAGGTGATGTCGGGATGCTCAATGGTGCTCAGAATGATTAGGAAAATTAGGTTTTTCCTATCTGAGGGGAGTCTGAGAACGGTGGTGACTACATTAATACTGTCACGGCTTGACTATTGTAATGGTCTATATCTTAATATGCAAATACAACATCAGAACAGGCTGCAGCTCATTCAGAATGCTGCAGCCAGACTGTTGACCTGGACTCCCAGGACTGTCTCAGTCAGAGGAGAATTATAGAAACTGCATTAGCTCCCAACTCATCTGAGATCTCGTTTCAAGGCGTTGTGTATTGTTTTTAGAGCCTTGAACGGGATAGGTCCCGAGTTTCTTAAAAATAAGTTTTCTTGGTACATCCCTAGCAGAACTCTCAGATCTACTGGTGCTAAGCTAGTGAAAACTCTCTGTTTCAAAAAAGTAAACTGGGGAGGCAGAAGCTTTGTAAATAGTGCCTCCAAAATCTGGAATGAACTCCCCCTCATGTTGAGAAATGCCTCTGATTTTAGTTTTTTTAAGAAAAATCTTAAGACATGGTTCTTCTCTCAGTTTTAGTTCTCTGTTATCTTAGGTCATCAGTGCTCAGCGCCAGGACACCGTGTGGTAATCGTGCGCTCTAGAAGTAATAATAACATAACATAACATAACATATGTCCTTGGCATAACATTACTGTACGAGATTAAGCAAAATAAAGCTATTACCAAAGAAGCAAATACTCTTTGGCAAACTGTTTGTCAGTTCGAGATACAACATGCCTTTAAAATTACTCAAGGAGCTACAGACGAACGCCAAATATTTTGCCAGCTGTTAGAAATGCGATCTTGTGCTGAAGGTAGACTGAAAGAACAGGTAGCTGCTGGAATTTGTAAAACATACAGCTCCAATATGAATATGCAGAAAAGGTTGGCGGCGTTTTAGCATACCAAATTGCAGAAAAACAAACTAAGGGTAAAACTCAGGCCATTAAGGGATTGGATGGTAAGCTCTATACAAAATCTAAGCTTATTCTGGAACCATTTTTTAGGTTTTATACTGAGTTGTACAGCCAGTTACAGAAGTTTGATCAAGTGAAGTGCCGGGAATATATTCAACAGTGTCACTTACCCTCTCTCATAGAGGAACAGGCATATGACCTCCAGACAGAAGTTTCAAGTCTGGGAATTGAGGGTGCACTAATGGCCCTATCATTGAGCAAGGCTGCAGGGCAGGATGCGCTCCCGATGGAGTTTTAGAAGACATTCAGAGAGATATTTAAAGTGGATTTTTTTCAATGTTGTTCAACATATTCAGGCAGGAGGGACTATTCCAGATAGCTGGAACACAACTGATATTGTGTTTTTAGCCCGTCGCCTTCCTCCATTGATCTCAGTTCTAGTATCCCTACAGCAACATGAATTTGTCCCACGCAGCAATACTACAGAGCATACCAACACAGCAATTACGGCTTGTGCTATCACCCAAAAATGTAATATAAATATGGGTGTGATACTACTTGACACAGAGAAGGAACTGAACCAGGTGCGTTGGGACTGCTTATGGGTCATGCTATCTGCTTTTGGTATTGGGGACGATTTTGTTAAACTGATTCAGGCACTTTATATTACTCCATCTGTCCGAGTTGCGTATGCTGGGAGTTACTCTCGTATTTATTGTTGAACAAGACAGGGGTGTCCACTCTTGCCCCTCCTCTTTACTTTATATTGAACCTTATTTAAAGGCCATTCTTAGGAACACAGATATTCGACCGTGGCGCTTTGCTGTTTGGCAACTCAATCTTAATGCATATGCTGACGATGTGGCAATCTTTTCTTCCAACCCTGAAACAGCCGTTACTTAGATTTTCTTGAAGCACATACCTATGGGGAATTCTCTGGTTATAAGCTAAACTTAGTTAAAACACAGGTTCTTCTGAATTTTATCCCCGATTCTCCAATACGGGGGACTACCACATTAACAGTTTATTTAGGTATTAGGCTGTGCTCTGTGTTTTTTTATATTGTAAAATTAAATTATAAAACTTAAGTATCTTCAACAATCATTAAATTAAAATCATGGCAAAACCTACCACTCACCATTATCGGACGAGTAAATATTCTTAAAATGAATATTATCCCTAAATTTCTGTATCTGTTTAGGTCTCTGATTTTTTTTCAGATGGCTGGAAGGTGCTATCAGTAGTTTTATCTGGAGCTATGGGTGGGCTAGGCATGCTAGCAGACTTTTGAAATCGCCCTATAAGACAGGAGGGCTTCCACTCCCAGAGTTCAAGCTCTACTTCTGTGACGCTTTTAATGGTCGCTTGCGTAGTTCACTGACCTATGGGGAACCAAATTTAATACCACTATACTATCAGCTCGCTCTAGGAGCCGAAGCTAACCTTTTCTTTTATCAGTTATATGATCCCAACTAATACAAAAGGGTACGCTTCAAAGTACTCAAAGATATCATTTGTATTTGGAAGGGGGTCTGCAAGATATATTCTCCAGGATTTATTAACAAGGATACCCCTATATGGGATAATCCTGCTTTTCCTTATATTTCTCGTGATTTAACCTGTGGAGTGTGGGCAGATTGACGGACTACAATAATTGGATAATTATCTGATTTAAATGGGTTTAGATCTTTTTCTGACCTACAAGATGCCTATAAACTGCCTCATCATTCTTTTTTAATTTTCTTCAGTTGAGGGATTATATGTGGATGGGTCCTGGGCATGTGGAGGGCATCAACAGCTCAGAGTTTTCTTCATATTATTTCAAGCTTGATATTAAATCTACTATAAGTATGATGTATCAGGCACTGTCACGGTTTGTTATAGATTACACTCAGCTTTTAGCGGCGAAATGGAGCAGAATTCTCACATCTGAAGTTTCAGCTGGAGAGGTTCAGATGATTTTAGATCTGCTGGACCGCTCTGTACACACTGTTAATCTTAAATTACAACAGTGGCGCACATGTGTCTTTTAAATTATACACCGGGTGTAATTCTAAAATGTGGAGCAACCCCTTCTATAGATAGGACAGATAGAACCAGATGTCCTAAGTGTAACCTTTTTTCTGATGTTGTGCCGTTGTGCTCCATATGTTCGCGCTCTGCCCCTGTTCACAAACATTTTGAGAAGGGGTGACAAACTAAATGTCATTCAGATTAGGCCTTCCCATACAATTATCTGTCAAAGAGATAATGATGGGAGTTAAATACGAATTTAAAGGAAAGACAGAACAAAGCAAAAACAAGTAATATCTGACTACCACTAGTCAGTGATCAATTTAATATCAGAAGAAACAGAAAATGAGACGATTAGCATACAGTAATCTTGATCTCCAATGAGATTGACACATAGGTGAACATGAAGAACAGCCGACACGTGTTCAGTGAGAGCACCCTATTCTTCTCTAGTATGAAGATGTCGAAGGTGCAAGGCAATACCAGTATACAATCAAGAGTCGCAATAAAACGGTCGAATCATCAGTTACGTGGTAGGTGAATCCTTTCGTGGATGTGACCTGGAAGCTCTGACTTTGCTTTACCGTAGATCACGGCTTTACGAACAACACTCATTTTGGGAGTTCTCGACTTGTAGACTCCTTTCCGTTTATCATAACGAATTCCAGACTCACTTACCACTTAACTGATGATTCGACCGTTTTATTGCCACTCTTGATTGTATACTGGTATTGCCTTGCACCTTCGACATCTTCATACTAGAGAAGAATAGGGTGCTCTCGCTGATTTTGTGCACTTACAACTTGATCGACCGAAGCTTTGAGAAAGTCGTCTTACGACGAAACACATGTTGGCTGTTCTTCATGTTCACCTACGTGTCAACCTCATTGGAGATCAAGATTACTGTATATTGATCGTCTCATTTTCTGTTTTGTCTGATATTAAATTGATCACTGACTAGTCATAGTCAGATATAACCTATTTTTGCTGTTCTCTGTCTTTGTTATTATGGTCATGGTATATGGAGAGTTTCTCTTTTGTACTTAGCGACACTGTGATGGCACGGTGTTGACATTGAGCACGCCTAAGGACATAGAGCACTGTATAAATTTGCAAACTAACAGAGGTGCTGGCCTTTTTTGTTAAACCACTGCCATCTTTCTATATATTACGAATTTAAAGGAGGCTTACGGAATTCGGTCACAATCATACTGACATCTGCCTGACTCTGTATTGATCGAGCATGGGTCTCAGAAAATGCCCCTAAAGATTCAGAATTGTGCACTAGTCTCTATTAAATTTATGAATTAGAATTTGCTTTGACTAAAGCAAGAGGTTCCTCCTCCTGCTAAAATTTGATAAGGTTTGGAAAACTTTTAGGCGGTATTTTATCATTGCCGATAATGATTAATTGGATATCGTAACTGTCTAACTTCCTAACTGTGCATGTCCCTGTAATATATCATATCATTGTCTTGCTTCGCCTTTTCAGATAATACAGGATCTCCCACACGGTGTCTCAACCCACTGCGAAGCAAGAGGCATAACACAGCACCTTAAGGAAAGGGTTTTATTTTACAAAATACAAAGACTCTCTTATTAGAATAATGTTTGGGGGTTTATTTAACACAATGCTCTCTAGCAGAAAGGCTTTCCCAGATGCCAAAAACACAACATCTAAATCACATAGAGATATATATGTTTATATGCAAGCAATAATAACAAACTTGGTAAATGCAACAGTTAAATGCATGAATAATACTGATGAATAGACAAGCAGCAAATAATATGAGATAAGACTCAAGTAAATATAATATGCTGGATGTCCTGCAAGAGATCAGAAAGATGTATATACACTACAAACATCAAATGATTACTTTGGATGTGCACCTCGCTCATTCACACATCACAAAGAAAACCTCAAATGATCAAAGCCACTGGCCACACATCACAATGGCAATAATCAAAACTCAAACACCTCAAATGATCAAAGCTACTGGCCAAACATCACAATGGCAATAATCAAAACTCAACACTTCAAATGACCACAGCCACCGGAACCACGCATCACAATGGCACTAGTCAGAAACAAATCACCTCACCCCATCGTTCACTCGACATCCTTGCCAATTCTCGCTGGGGGAGCCCGTTTTACAGCTGACTTGGACTCTTGTATGGGACTCAAGTTCCGTTTGTATTACAGCAGTACGTCTACTCTGTAAGTGAGCACCCAAACTCAACTGTCAACAAACACCAGCTTTATAGTCTCAAAACTTGCACTAGAAGATTCGAGAAACCTGCCCCCCGCGCCAGAGGAATCTTATCAGGACTGGCCAGCTTCCAAGCAAGAATTCCATGGCAGGAAGGAGTTACCACGTTCCCTCTACAATCTCCTATGTTCCAGCCTTTATCTTGTTGAAACTCATGAAAGCCTTCCAGGGTACATTAAACAATCTCTCACAAAAACAATCCTTGAACGTAATTAACCCAAACAACTTGCAAGCGTGGCTGTGCACGCAGATAAAGCTCAAGCGCAGCAGAGTCAGAATTCAGGATGACATGAGGCCATGTCAAAGCCAATAGTAAGAACTCCATAATACTTCCAATGAACAACACAATGCACATTTGTGCACCACTGCTTATAGCATCACATACTTCATCTCTCAATGTACAACACAGAGCACATTTGTGCACTACTGCTTATGGCATCACATAATTCATCTCTCAATGTACAACACAGTGCGCATTTGTGCACCACTGCTCACAACACTACACTTCAAGACCAAAAAGTAAATTTCACACCTCTCTCTCCCTCTCATGCTTTCAGTTGCACATCCCACATGTTCTGTTCTTGGCAAGGCTGTTTTACTCCGTGAGAGCTTCCACAAAAAGACTGCAAGATTACAAGAAATAAACCTTTAACAGAAACAAGGCATATGCAGGATGTCATACATTCAAGCTAGGGTAAAATAACAGACCAAAGTCAATTAAAATGATGGTAGTCAAAGGTTGTCAGGCCACAAGAGTGCCTCTAGCACTACAATCATAATTGTAGCCAGTTTATTAATTAATGAATTTACCTGTCCTGAATTAATAATGGAATTAATTGGGTACATTTGCCCTTACTCGATTGTTTCTCTTCGGATGCTGTACCTTTTTTAGGTCGAGCTTAGGCAGCGCGCATGACCTGTCTGAAAGACCTCTTGTAGTGGATAAATTGGATACATGACTTAGATCCCACCTGCTGCCTTCTCATTGGTTCATAGCAGTGTTCCTCTTGTTTGCTGCTTCCTGAATGGTTCAAGCAGTGATACATCACTTTCGTTTTTGCAGACAACAGCACCGCCCAAGTAGTTTCTTTACACTCCCATTGTTCATGTGTTCTGTTAGCGAACTCTTTTAATATGTTTGCAGAGCAGCATGCTGAGCTGTATTTTCAAGTATGGCGGCCGCGCCGTGCAAAACAAAAAAAAAGGCATGTCACCCACCTCAATGTTTTTATTGCAGCTGTTTATCCTATTATTTACATCAAAATTACGTTATCCTTATTAGACGTAAATTGATAATATCTCTCGTTTAGTACATCGCATAAACTAACATGCAATTTCGGGACGGTGCTTGCTCACCTCCAGTATACTGAATCAGAAAATGTACCAAACATTCATTCATAGGGTGCATTGTAACATGCAGTCCTGCAAGTTTGTTGTGTTCAGAAGTCTCTAACGTCGATCTGTTTTCTGCCTGTTGGACTCGCTCAGACACTGAAGGTTTTAGAAACCAAGCTAATAGCACCTTAGAAACAGACAAGTAAAGCAAACCTAATGCAGCCCTGACACGACAGTTTTACGTCAGTGGTGCACCGCAAATTACCAGCTGTATATTTGTGTGCTGTGGGCAGAGCCAGGCACAGTGCAGACCCTCCTGCCCCCACCCTCTGAGTATCTCCCACCATTACTTGCTGGTACAGTAGCGGAGCCCCTAAGTAGAGCGAGGGGGTCCCCTACCCCTGTAGAAATTGATTAGGATTTGAAAGTAAAGCTGACTTCGGATGCCAGCGGGTAACAACCTTAGAAGTATTTAATGTACTTTCTTTTCTATGTTGGTAATAACCCATTAAAATGGAGCGCAGAGCCTCTGCACTATTATGTGCTGTAAAATAAATTTGCCCTCTGATGAAAAATGCAAGCGGCTTTATCAGTGCTTCGCTGCTTTCACTTTCTATGTTTTGTATTTCCTTGGCTCCTCCACCCCACACTCTGCCCTCAACCCCCCTACCCCTCCCCTACAGTCACTCACGGGGCTCCAGCATACTGCTGTCTGACACCACCCCCCGCCTCCTCACTCATCGCAGCTTGCCACCTCCTCGCTATTCTTTTTGAGGGAAGGATCTAAAAGGAGGGATCGTCTCTCTGGAGAAATATCGATCCATCTGAGACTTTGTGCGCACATTACTTGTGTTAGAATGGCAAGCGCTTATTATAAATATCAGATGTATGCAGTGGACTCTGCAAAAATTCCAGCTGTGGCTGTTGTTTACTTCCCCCAAAAATCTGACACGTACCACTTTCAGAGAGGGAGAAAACGGGGTTGCATCTGACAGGGGCTATGTGTGATTCCATATATACTTAAACATCTTTTAAAAGCAAATAACAAAAGGGAATTAATTAAATGCACTTAGGGCAATGCTGAACAACCTTTTCTACAATGCTGTCATTTCAGTAGGTTTTATAAAGTTAGCCTGGCTGTATATGCAAATAAAATAATATGTCTCGCTGATGATATTGTCGAGGTGAAGACTAAATCATATCGTAATTGCATTCATATAGTGCTTCCCTACTCCCGACAAGATATTAAAGCACTTCATTAGAACATTTTGCCTCCATAGCATTAAGCGTATCTTTGCAGGTGGCATTATAAGACCAATTTGAGTTATGTTTTACTGTGTATGTTGTTTGCTCCACAGCCCGGGATGGTGTATGTTCATGTGCTTCCATAGAATTACTAACTTGGGGGCATATCAACAAGGGCTTTATCTCTGCTTTTTTGGCTTTAAAAGCCAAAAAAGGAGAGATAAAACTAGCACCCTATCAACAACAGGGTGCTAACATGCAAATTTGCATGTTAGCACCCTTTTACTCTACGCTTCCCCTTGCATCTCTAATGAGATGCAAAGGGGGCGTTCCAGAGTAAAATAATAGGAGAAATGTCGCTAAGCGACATTTCTCCTATTATCAAGAATGTCGCTAACCCTGTTAGAGACAAAAAAAGCAGCGCTAACCGCGGTTAACGCTGCTTTTTTACATCTGGTATTTTTCAGACTTAGCCATGATATCCTATGGAAGAAGGATATCATGGCTAAGTTTGCCTGTCCCTATCAACAAGGTAACGTGAGATAATCTCACGTTAGCCTGTTAGCGTGAGGATTTTTATCGCTATTGAGATAAGCGTTGCTAATAGCACGCTATCTCAGCGATAAAAATTCACGCTAGCCAGCGATAATTATCCTAGCGCTAAGTGCGCTTAGAGATAATTATCGCCGGTTGTTGTTGATATGCCCCCTCGTTCTTTGCCTTCAGGCCGCCCTGGTTGTAAAGGCGGCTACTAAATGTCAGCGCACAGAAAGGAACTACAGGGAACTGCAAGAGCTGCACAGACAGCCATTTACAAGCCTGACCTTTCCCTGCAATCCATTTGGAAAGTCAGAGCCAGCCTCGAACCAGCCGATCGCAGCGTTTGCTTCCGTGACCTCCGCGGCCACCTTTCCCATCTTCAGCAAGATTAAGATTCTGGGGACGGAAGCCGAGCTGCCCTTCAGATTCCTTACAGATAACTGACTCAAAACACCTTCTTCGAATCATGTATCCCAATCATGCTTGCACCAACACTTGTGTTTTTGAAAGAGAAAAATGCTGGTTTATTCACATTTTTGCTTTTAAGAATTAATTTGGAAAACTATTGTACGTAAAGGCTTATTTTAATGATTTCTCACACAGTTTGTTTGAGCATGTGTGCTGGGAGTCCACTGAGCCATCATATCAGCTGTAGTACATATGCACCCGTTTAAGGACCTCATTTAAAGTTTGGGGACATAGATGCCAGATGGATGCCGTGGCATTATATGCCTGAAACCTGGCACCAGATTTATCATGTCAAGCAAGAGGCCATGGGGGAACTGCTGTCACTTACGTGAGGCCTTCGGGTTGACTTAACATTTTTGCATCTCTTTCCGCCTTTCAGCATTTTCTCCAACATTCTTCAACAATCTCCAGCACTTTCAAAAGAAGCATTTGCAATGCAATAAGGCTCACATTCCGAGAATTTAAGCTATTAGCTTTGTAAATGACAATGCTTTTTACTTATCCGTAGTGAAAACCAACACATAAATAAAAGGCCTTGTCCTTTGCAATGCCAATAGCCAAAACTCTTGGAAATGTGAGACCTATTGCATTGCAAATGCTTGTTTCTTTTTATGTTTTGTCCTTTATGAATTGTTCTTGTGTATTGTTTTAAGATATGACCAAACAAATAAAAAAAATAGAAAATTGTATCAATGTTGCCATTTATACATGGCCTCCTTTATTTGTTCACCTTATTTTTTACTTGTTTTACTGACATTATGACTGAGCACTGTAAAACTGCCATTCTTAATTACATTTCACATGCTCTGTCCCTATAACATGAGAAATGGTGAGTTATAATACAAAAGCAAAAGTCAGAGAAAAGTGCTCTGTCATGCAGACAAACCTACTTTATACAGGGATGGTCACCTAATGTTTAAAAGTGGGACTTGTTAAATATGAATAACTAAACATGGTGTTTTTATCTTACATATAAAATGGAGACTTTTGGTTGGGAAAACAATTTTAATTTTACAATTTCCTCCATGAAAATGGAAAAAATGTAGCTCAAATGCGAAGGTATATTTTTCATAACTATAAATGAAATGTACATTTAGGAACTATACTATGTGCTACTTGGAAATAATGAATTTATTTCAACCAAGCTTCCTTCCTGACAGTGCTTAAGGGCCTAATTATGGGTTTGGCGCACCAGCAGTCCGACTGTCCCATTACGAGTCAGGAAGTCGGACAGCCGTGGGACTGCAGATGCTGCCAGGGAACCACCATTCCCTGGAGGTGGTGCAGCAGTCAGGAGGCAGCAATATGCTTGGCGGGACTACCGGGGTCCTGCCAAGCATATTACAAGTTTCCTCTCCACCGGCGGTGTCATGAAGGTTTCTCTTTCATGTACACAATGGCAGAGAGGAAACAAAGGGACCCTATAGGTCTCCCTGTGCCTCCTATGCTTGTGGATGCACACAGGGTGGCATAACATATGCCACCATGTTTGCATGTACAACAGTTCCTTGATGGCATGGACTTTCAAGTTCATGCCGTTCAGGATCCTTTTGAGATGTTCCCATTGCAATCACATTTTCAAAGGAAACACCCTGGGACTGCCACCCCATCTGCCTGCCAGACCACTTCAAAGTCGCAATCTGGCGGCCAGGTGGCAGTGAGTCTCGGCTGTGAGGGGGAACGGTGGCGGCATCCTGGCTACCTAAACCACCACAGAAACTCGTAATCAAGCCCTCTGTGTGTAGGCCTTTGGGTTCACTGATTGAAATGTAAGTGTCTTGTTCCCTTCTATCCTGGTCTCTGTGAGGCAGAACAGTTTGCTGATATGTGTCCTTGTTTTGGTGTTTGGTGCAATAGTTACCATTGGAGGCTTGTGGTAATGCACATAGGCTAATATTGACTTTTATAACTCCTTTGGTCATATCAAGGACCCTACATACTAACTGGCATGGAGAGAATAGCCCTTCTAGACTTCGAGATGCCTTTCAGAGAACACAGCACCAAAGGAGTAAAGAGGCCATGGAGCACGAGGATAATGGAAGTAATAATGATGAATACGCTGTCTTCACAGCCCTGCCTCACACAGGTCATCCTCAAAGGGAATACTGCTTTCACATTGTGTCTGATCCTATCAGATTTTGTATTGTGGACCTTCTGATAGCCCTTGCTGTCCCTTCATAGCTGTGCCTGTGAACAAGATGAAACATATCGTAAGACACAGAAATAAAGAGAGAAAGAGAGAAGAATGTGTGAGAGAGAATATCTGGACTGGTGCCCACTCTCAAAGGTATCTTCTATTTAAAGAGGTGACACCACTCTGAATTTTATGAAAGAAGGTAGATCTGACTAATGGGATGACAGAGGACATACAGTAAACATAACATTGCAGCTGGAGCCTTACTGGTTTCAGCGGTATATGGTACTATCATGATTTTGGAGCCAACCTGGAATCCAGGAAAGGCCTCTGGACACTGCTTAACACACATGTAAGACTCTATGAGAAATGGGAAAAGAGACAGCACAGTCAACAATTGAAGGCAGGGATGGGACTAAGGGAACCATAAAGTGAAAAACAAAAACTGTGAAGGAATGGCAAAACTGGTGTAAACTAAGCAAGAACCAGAAAAGCAATGTGATCCCAGAACACATATACTAGAGAGGGAACCGATACCGGTCCAACTGATATATATTAGGGCCTAGAAAGTAGGTCCCTGGTAACACACAAGACTATACTGGAAAAGGAAGTGCAGATTAAATGACACCCAACAAGAATTGTGGATATAAAAATATATATATATCTTGTATTTATTTGTTTTTTTGGTTGAGTTATTATTTTCAATTTTTACAACAATTCAATTGAGTTAATACATCCATAAATATTAAGTATATAATCAAAAACAAGCTAACATACATATATATAAATCGAAAACATAGTTCAGTGCCCCACACGAAAATCTGATTCATGTACATACACAGTCATTCCAGACAACACTCAACATAATCATTCAAGTCAAAGATGGAACAAGCTATCCTTGGGTGCTCAGATGGATGTTGTAGCTAATGTATCATCCGGAGGGAACCAGGTGATACTCAAGGGAGAGAGAGGTCGACGAGTCAAGCGCCAACGCGCTTGTCGGTATAGGACCCACAGGGGGGCCCCACCTTCATCAGGGCGTAGACCAAGGGTACTAAGGGGCAAGAACCACATCTGTAATTAATCAAAATAAGCATAAGTAAACCCTCAAACAAAAATAGATTCCCAAAAGCAATTCACTATACCATAATACATTTTTCTTCAAAAGGGCATCAAAGTAAATCTGTCCAAATCAGTTCCGGATAGTGACGGATCAAGAACATTAAGGATTAAACAAGGTCCAACAGGTACCTAGGTAGCTACAGCAAAAAATTCACCCCTGATATACAAGGGTCAGATATATGGAGGAGGCAAACCATATACAGGAAGATAAAGGGAAAAAGAAAGAGAAATTAATATTGCATAGTAGGGTGAATCACATTCAGAGTCATGAAAGATAAGCCAATAGCGGAATTCCAGGTACCCATGCACATAAAGCGGAGAATGCACCCGTGAAGAGGGAAGAAAATAAACCAATTATAATACATACTTAAAACAGAACCCTCGATATGAGAGTAGTAGCGGCAAATTCGGTCAAAAGAAGGTATGCACAGACGCAATCATGCGTCAAGGTAGTATCCAGACGTGTCCATGTACACAATATTGCTCAATCTGGTCAGAGAGTAGGCGTTCGACGTGTGCATCAGATGGGCACACCATACATCTAAGGAAGATAGTATATACAGTCAGCAGAGAAAGAGATAAGCCAATTGCCCTTGAGAGACCGTAAAGGAAAGTATAATAACGCACGGGGGTATACTTATCAGTCAGTGGTTGCGCCAAGAATAGAGGACGGCAAGGACTTCAACACTGGCCTCATGGAACTTCAGGGGTGCAGGTATACACAGGTTCTCCAAAGGGTAGATGAGCCACAAATTATCAGTGAAGCTGATGCTTCCGACACGTCTCAGCAAACCTGGGGGTGCAGGGTAAAAGGAATATACATAATGATCAATAACGACAGCCGAGGGAAGGATCCTAGGGGGTGTTCAATGAAACGCAGAGACGAGCCTATAACGAGAATAGAATAAAGTAGCACCACAAACCAAGGGGGTCAATAGGAATCATGAATGATTTCCAAAATAGTCCATTTCAAATCAGTGTCTTTATGATTCATGTTCAACCAATGATTGACCAAGGGGGCAGATGTTTTCATAGTTCGAATATTTGACCTGCCGGGCCTCTGACTTGCTGCTGACATTTCCTATTGACCCCCTTGGTTTGTGGTGCTACTTTATTCTATTCTCGTTATAGGCTCGTCTCTGTGTTTCATTGAACACCCCCTAGGATCCTCCCCTCGGCTGTCGTTATTGATCATTATGTATATTCCTTTTACCCTGCACCCCCAGGTTTGCTGAGACGTGTCGGAAGCATCAGCTTCACTGATAATTTGTGGCTCATCTACCCTTTGGAGAACCTGTGTATACCTACACCCCTGAAGTTCCATGAGGCCAGTGTTGAAGTCCTTGCTGTCCTCTATTCTTGGCGCAACCACTGACTGATATGTATACCCCCGTGCGTTATTATACTTTCCTTTACGGTCTCTCAAGGGCAATTGGCTTATCTCTTTCTCTGCTGACTGTATATACTATCTTCCTTAGATGTATGGTGTGCCCATCTGATGCACACGTCGAACGCCTACTCTCTGACCAGATTGAGCAATATTGTGTACATGGACACGTCTGGATACTACCTTGACGCATGATTGCGTCTGTGCATACCTTCTTTTGACCGAATTTGCCGCTACTACTCTCATATCGAGGGTTCTGTTTTATGTATGTATTATAATTGGTTTATTTTCTTCCCTCTTCACGGGTGCATTCTCCGCTTTATGTGCATGGGTACCTGGAATTCCGCTATTGGCTTATCTTTCATGACTCTGAATGTGATTCACCCTACTATGCAATATTAATTTCTCTTTCTTTTTCCCTTTATCTTCCTGTATATGGTTTGCCTCCTCCATATATCTGACCCTTGTATATCAGGGGTGAATTTTTCGCTCTAGCTACCTAAGTACCTGTTGGACCTTGTTTAATCCTTAATGTTCTTGATCCGTCACTATCTGGAACTGATTTGGACAGATTTACTTTGATGCCCTTTTGAAGAAAAATGTATTATAGTATAGTGAATTGCTTTTGGGAATCTATTTTTGTTTGAGGGTTTACTTATGCTTATTTTGATTAATTCCAGATGTGGTTCTTGCCCCTTACTACCCTTGGTCTACGCCCTGATGAAGGTGGGGCCCCCTGTGGGTCCTATACCGAAATGCGCGTTGGCGCTTGACTCGTCGACCTCTCTCTCCCTTGAGTATCACCTGGTTCCCTCCAGATGATACATTAGCTACAACATCCATCTGAGCACCCAAGGATAGCTTGTTCCATCTTTGACTTGAATGATTATGTTGAGTGTTGTCTGGAATGACTGTGTATGTACATGAATCAGATTTTCGTGTGGGGTACTGAACTATGTTTTCGATTTATATATATGTATGTTAGCTTGTTTTTGATTATATGCTTAATATTTATGGATGTATTAACTCAATTGAATTGTTGTAAAAATTGAAAATAATAACTCAACCAAAAAAACAAATAAATGCGAGAGATATATATTTTTATATCCACAATTCTTGTTGGGTGTCATTTAATCTGTACTTCCTTTTCCAGTATAGTCCTGTGTGTTACCAGGGACCTACTTTCTAGGTCCTAATATATATCAGTTGGACTGGTATCGGTTCCCTCTCTAGTAAGTGTGATTTACCCCGCGTAGACCGGTCCCATTTTGTGCTTTCGGGGTCCCCCTCTCTTAATTGATCCCAGAACACATAGACAGGACTGAGCTCCTAAGACTAAATAGGGCTCGACCCACAAAATTTAATCATTACCCCAAACAAGAAAGTGTTTGCAGGATGGTCACTAACAGTTAGCGGTCTAGTGTTCCTTCCTGAGCCTCCACAAACTGTTCTAGCCTGAATCCTGGCGTCCCCTTTTAATGGATACTGTTTATGGAACCAATTAACTAATCTGGGTGAATGTAAGAAGTCTACTAGTTCCAATGATATTTCTGATACATTGTATCCCTTCCAGGCCACACAATATTGTAAAGGACCTAGAAGACACATCAATTTATAATTTCCTCAACTTCATACCAAGGTGGTCTATCAATCAAAACTAGAGAAGGTGTGCTGGCTACATCTACGACTGCGGGTTTGACCAAGGACAATGGAATGCTGGATAAATATACCAGTGGAACAGGAGTGCTAATTGTATACCAGCCTTCCCTACTTTCCTGGTGACTGGAAATCGGTCCAAACATTGAGGGGTAAACTTAGAGTTAGAGGTGTTTTGGAAAATTTAGCGAAATCATGTGTAATTAAGCGAAATACAAATCTGTCATTTAGCACTATATATATATATATATATATATATATATATATATATATATATATATATATACCTACTGGCGGTCACCAGTAGGCAGTTATAGTTACAACCTAGTTTCCATAGGAAAAGCATTTATTGATTTGCTTATAACTTTGGCATTGTTTAACAAATCTTTATGAGTTTTACCAAAAAGTTGCACTTTTTAGGTCAGCTTCTATCTTGAAAGTTTGGGGGTGATTTGTCAAGTGGGGGCTAAGAAAATAGGATAGTCCCAAAACACATTTTCCCCATGTTAATTTCCATAGGAAATTTTGCAGCAAGCTACAGCCCCAACTGCTGAACGGAATTACCCCAAATTTGGCAGAAAGGTAGAGCTTGGTTCAGAAAGCGACCTTTTTTTAAATGGTGTAAATCCGTTCAGTAGTTTTTGAGAAATTCAAAACATAAGAGTCAAAAAATCAATTTCCCACAGGAAACTTTGTGCAAGGTTACAGCTGAAACTACTAAACGGAATTACCCCAAATTTGGCACAAAGGTAGTGCGTGGGTCAGAAAGCTACCTTTTTTTAAATGGTGTAAATCCGTTCAGTAGTTGCTGAGAAATTAGAAAAATACAAGTTTCGATATCTGGGTGGAGCCTAAGTCCTGTGCACGAGCTTCACTGTGATTGACTGCCAACACTCCAAACCAGGAAGTGTTGGCAGCCATCTTGTGGCTCGGTAGAAGCGAGTCACTAGAAGACAGAGAAACAAATGTAGAAAACAAGAGAAGGGGGCAGAGTAGAAACACTCTGACCCCCTAGGCCTGGTCAGGGGGTCCCAGAAGGACCCCAAATTATTATTATTATTTTTTTAAATCGGCGTAATTTGCACTGGGGTCGCGGGTTCCCGTGTTTTATTTTAATAAGACCCTTTGGTGGGCTAGGTCCCGGGGGCATTTCTTAAAAAATAATAGCGGGGCTCGCTGGGGCTGAGGGTGCCCGCTGGGGTCCCCGTAGTCTCGGGCCTTCACTCATGTTGGGAAGGGGGTTGGAGCTGTCTATCTGCTTATAACTTTGGCGTCGTTTGGCGATTCTTTACGAAATTTTCCAAAACGTTTCTCTTTTCTGATCAGCTCCTATCTTGAAAGTTTAGGGGTGATTGGTCAAGGGGGGGCTGAGAAATAAGGGGGGGGGTGAAAACGTGTTTTCTCGATGGATTTTCCATAGGAAACTTTAGACAAGGCTACAGGTGAAACTGCTGAACGGAATCACGCCAAATTTGGCAGGGAGAAAGGTCTTGGTCCAGGAAGCGCAGTTTTGTTGAAATGATGTAAATCCATTCAGTAGTTTCTGAGATATTAAAGGGGAAAAAATATATATATATATCTGGTCGGTGCCTTACTCCAGAGCACGAGCTTGCCTCTGATTGGCTGCTAACTCTTCAAAGCAGGAAGTGTCCTCTGATTGGCTGGTAACACTTGAAACCAGGAAGTGTTAGCAGCCATCTTGTGCCTTGCATCGAGTGAAAATATAAAAGAAAGGTTCCGGGGGCAATTTAATAAAGCGGAACTCTGTGTAATGATGATTTGGACGCAGTGAAGGTTTAAGATTTATTAACAATAAAGGAGAAACAGGTGAGCGCCAGGCAGCACAACTTCAACTCCAGGACACTAGTAGGAAGATAACCCTTTCACGCTCCCTGTGCCCAACATCACCACTTTGGAGGTATGCCTTTGGAAGCCAGTCCGTCGGCTTGCAGCTGTCTACATTTGCGAGCTAGTAGGCTGCTGTGCCTGTACCTCTGCGAGCTACTACGCTGCTGTTCCTTTGGGAGCAGACGGCTCATAGTTCTGCCTCTGTGAGTCGAGCCAACGGGCCGCAGTTGTCCCCGAGCCTGGGTACGACCTGTTCATATGTCTTACTATATGAGCATTGAAAAGCCATTTTGTGATTCAGTCCGTCAGCTGGCATCTGTCCGAGGCATTTCTGTAAACATACCGGAGCTCTGTTTGTGAGAGATACCCCATTCACGCTGCCTCTTACCACATCAGCAGGTAACGCACCCTCTTCCCACATCACTAGTATACCGTCAACAACCTTCATGGGCCCGCAAGTCTCCCTCTGCAAACCACTGGGGGGCTTGCAGCTCTTCCGGTGCGACTTTTCGGGCCCACACTTTTACGAGCCAGGCTGCCGGTTTGTAGGTCTTTGAGAAGAGATGCAATGAAGGCAACGATTATGCAGGTCGGACACCCAACAGTACTCCGACATCCCCTAGCACCAGCTGCTTGTCCGCCATCCCTGCTCACCCCCCACAAACAAATGTGACAGGAACGTTTTTAAATGTGGAGCCTAACAAATTGGCCGGTGTTGCAGTTTTAATAAAAAAGATGCTTGTGAGGTTGGACAAATAAGAATCTTAGTCATGTACGGATTTACATATAAAACATTTTATTAAAACAAAACAACAACAAATAAAACTATGTGTGTAAAATATTTTATTAAAAAAAAACAACAACAAATAAAACTATGTACAGCCATGGCATGGCATGTCATCCCTCCACAATTTGTGAATCACAGCCAGAAAGACAAAAAGAAAAATAGGAAGGTGCGTAATGCGTCCAGCAAAGAAGACAGAAAGAGAGGAAGAGTGAGATACGAGGAAGATAGAAAGAGAGAAACAGTGTGAGAGAGAGGAAGAGAGAGAAAGAGTGAGAGAGGAAGGAAGAGAGAGAGCAAAAGAGAAAGAGAGAGAGGAAGACAGAAAGAAAGAGTAAGACAGAGAGGAAGAAAGAGAAAGAGTGAAAGAGTGAGAGAGAAAAAGAGAGAGATAAAAGTAAGAGAGAAAGAGAGAAACAGTGTGAGAGAGAAGAGAGATAAAGAAAGAGAGAGAGAGAGGAAGATAGAGAGAGAAAGAGAGGGGAAAGAGAGAGAAAGAGTGAGAGAGAGGAAGAGAGAAAGATTGAAACAGTGTGAGAGAGAGGAAGAGAGAGAGAGGAAGAGAGAGGGAGAAAGAGTGAGAGAGAGGAAGAGAGAGAGACAAAGAGTAAGAGAGAGGAAGAGAGAAATATCAAGAAAGAAAGAAAGAAAGAAAGAAAGAAAGAAAGAAAGAAAGAAAGAAAGAAAGAAAGAAAGAAAGAAAGAAAGAAAGAAAGAAACTGGAGAAAATCTTCGCACCTCACCTTTGTGTCACCGGTGTGTCTCCAACCACGTGCCGGGACATACTGCACCCTAAATTTTAGTTATCTGAAAGATAGTATAGAATTAGTAATTGCAGACTATATACAACTGCACATGCGTAATTCTCTGTTTCGGCTCTGCACACCCAGGCTGCTGCATCCCATCCACATCCACTGCCCAGAGGTGTCTAACAGCCGCTGCGCGCCCAGGGCCACATTATCAAGAATGGCAATAACATTGTCCTTCACACCAGAACCTGGGCTTCTATGGGAATTCACAAGGGCATATTATCAAGCCACTTATCGCCGCTTTAGCGGCAGTTTCCTGCCGCTAATGCAGTGATAATGTTATCGCCGTTCTTGATATTATAGTCCCCAGTCTGCTGTAGCCCATACACTTGCACTGCCCAGAGGTGTATAACAGTCGCTGCGCACCCAGGCTGCTGCACCCCATGCACTCCCACTATCTGGAGCTGACTGCCTGCCGCTGCACATCCAGGCTGCTGAACCTAATCCACTCCCATAGGCTGGAGGTGAGGACCCGCTGCTGCGCAATCAAGCCTCTCTGCTCACCTTCTGCCACCGACGTGTGTCGAAGAGAGTCGACCACGTGCTGAAGGAACCTCCTCAGCCTCAGTACAAGCGGTCAACAGAGCTCACATTTCAAAATGGTGTTGATTGCCAGGATGGCCATGCATCATCGCAGGTTCTACACGTGTTCAGCTCTGGTGGTGTTGGGGGGGACATCAATTTGTGAATCAGATTCTGTTAGATAAAAAGCAAGATAAGATTGTGCGTCATGCATCCATCAAAGGAGAGAGGAAGAGAGAGAAAGAGTGAGAGAGTGACACTGGAGAAAATCTTCACAGCTCACCTTTGTGTCACCAGTGTGTCTCCAACCATGTGCCGGGACATAGTGCACCCTCAAGCTCCCACATCTGAAAGATATTACAGAATTAGTAATTGCAGGAAAGACCAGTATGCAAGAATGAAAAGACAGAGACGGTAATTTTCTTGATGTGGTTTAATCCTCAGAACATGTTTTGTAAGTGATCCAGCGGTAATTACCTGGTAATTTCCCTATTCAAAACCACATCACCTATGGTTTACCGCTGTAAAGGGTGAAAAATGATTAATCTTTTGATGACCGTGTTTCACCAAACAGGAGACTTTATATATATATAAAAATTAAATGCAAACAATATTAGAGGCAATAATGAGAGTGGTGAGTTATTTTAAAGGGTTTTATTTAAGTCAAAAGTTAAGGTTCTCTGACTCTTTATTCATTAGTCAAATATCAATCAGGTTACAGAATTGAAAAATAGGAAAAATAGCATTAATACAGAACATATAACAGTCTGCATATAAGCATCACATATAGGAAGGGAAATGTGGTGCAAATTGTCAGTCAAAACTCTTAACGAGTTTCTAAGAAAAATAGTAAGTCTTACAAGGTTAATCAATATTTAATAATGGCAAAAATATCCCATAAAGAGAAATAAATGCAGTTTAGCACCTAAAATCTAAATCTATTCTGATCTTTTCAGCTATTTCCCTCTGCTTCGCTGTGCTAGTTTGTGTCTCTGTCTCAAGCTGCACCATAGCCCCCACAGAATGCAGCCCCTCCCTGTGTCTGTGTCAAGCACAGAAACTGGGCCTGGCAATCAGAAGAATGAAAAAAGAAGAGAGAGGCAAAAAGCACGCCTCCCACTTTAAGCCATATTTCAAGTAAAAGTTCACGTGCTCAGTCCTCATAGCTGGTCCAATCAGAACTTCAAGACATATCATCTCCCCATGGGCTGACTGGATACGTCATTAATCAGGCTTGTTCCAGTTCAAATTTCAGTCTTGTGATTTATGAAAAAAAAGTGTGTTCTTCTCTCCACGTTTAAACAGGCTACAAAAATATGCAACATTGTGTGAAGGTGGAAGGAAGCTGAAGGCAGGATTTTTAACAGAGCCCTTTCATTGAAAGTTGGGAGGGAAGAAGAACACATTCCAATGTAATGTTTCAAGGGCAAACTGCAGTTTAGCTGAGTCCACTAAAGCAAACTAAAATCACTGTGGTTTTCTACACTGTGAAACACAATTCAGCACATTTCTACTCTTGCAAAAATACATGATGCCATTTTAAAAGTACAAATACATTTTCTAAATTAATGTGCATTCTATAGTGAGATTACATATGGATCACATTTAAGCATGGCTGTTCAACTAATTAAGCATGTTTTCACATGAAAGCACCTCCAAACTAAAGCATTCTGATCAGGCCCTATGTGTTCATCTTGCTTTTCCACAATCTGCGTGACATTTTAGAACTCATGACTGCAGCTTTTTGTCATATAATAATGCATACATTTTATAGGTGAAATCTAAGCTCATCAATTCACCCTTTTGATAAATATCAAATCATTGTACCTCAAATGATTTCGAAATTTATCACACTAATTTAATTTCACATGTTATATTTGTTTTTAAAAAAAATACATCATTAGTTGAGTCAAATATATGTTTTTCTCTACCTAAAATATTACTACTCATCTTTAGTACACAGGTGTCTAAAAGAAAACCCTACTAAATGAGTATTTTCTTTATCAATGGTTACTACAAAAGCTGAGCATATACCCATGTTACCTTTATTTCTAAGGCCACACAAATTTGGTCTGAAAGCAGATCATATATGGCCAAGCTCAAATGTTGTTGTGCAGATTACTGTAAGTAGCTTCTTGGAGCAGTTTGACAGTTCTCATTTATTTGTTTCAGCAAATTTTTGGCTCCTTGTCACCTGCTTGCCTTCAGGGTGGCTCATACAGTGTGGCATCCTGTACTTTTTCCATGCATTTTCACCGCTAAAAAACTCTGACAGAGCACCATCAATTCCTTGCACTCTTCCAATCCAAGCTTTTCACTTTTATTTTCACTTTGATCAGATTCAGATGTTTCAGCTATGGGTGCAAATGATTTTTCAAGGGACCACTGCAAACTTTTTGGATTCCCTTTCAGCCAGCTTTTTCCTACCTCCACTCGTAGGCCCACAGTACTAATTTCTTCTTCAGAGGCTGCATCTGACTCTTTCACCCTTTGGATACCGCTTTCATCTGAGTCAGTTTCCATTTTTTGCTTTTCCAGTGCCACCTCAGTTTTTTCTAGTGCTGCTTCACACTCTGTGTGTTCCCTTACAGCTTGACTGACCCTCTTCTGTGGACATTTGACCACTGCTGGCATCTTTTCTTGAAGAGGGGCTGTTTTATCAGGGGGGCACAGGACCATACTTGTGTGAGAGGCATGCACCCAATTTGGAAGGCCACCACATTTCACAATAGTCTTTGCCAGGATCATTTGGAACAGGCCTTTCCATTTCACAGCATCTCTCAGATCAAAGTTTTGGCACCATTCATTATGTAGATCTTGTGTAGCAGCTGCAATCTGGTGAGAAACTGCACGCTCCACATCAGTCAGACCTTCACGGCAATGGCTAGTCTTTTCATCTGTGTTTTTCACAAGTGCATTTGCATGTAAATACTCAAGCAACTTTGGTGACGCTGAAACACAGTCTTTTGCAAAGTGTAACTCTGTGCTGCCTTTGTGTTGCTTTATTATGCTTGAAACTTCAGGCAGATAGCTACAATCCACCTCTTGTCCAGTCTGTGGTTTTGCACTCATCATCTTTGAGACCTCATTATGATCTGATTTCAGAGAAACTGGCAATCTATACCTGGGCATCAGCTTTTGCAATAACACATTTGAGACTAACAGGATACAATATTGTGCAACTGAATTAGCATTTCTCTTTCCCAGGACAACAGTGACTCTCAATGGAGAAATTATATTGCATGTTATGGTAAGGGCAATAAATCTTGAATTTTGGCCTGAGGTAACTGCTGACAGCCATGAAACTTTGACAACATAATGTATAGGAAGCCCAGCATGTGGTGCTCTTAATGTGTCATTGTTACCTTTCAAATATGGGCCATCTACAAAATGGTTGGGCTGAATCAGACGTTCATCATTAAAGTCTAACTTTGGTTTCAGGCAGAAATTCATGACATTTAAACATTTAGGTTCAGTTTGATCACAAACAATTTAATTTGCTGGCAGTAAGCTAAATACATTTGAATTTAGACATTTCTTGGTCACAGTATTTTCCCAAAACAACTCCACAAAGGAAGCAACCATTACAATAATTGGAAATGCCATTATTATAAACTCACTCTTTTTATGACTGACATCTACCACAGCTACTAAATTAAGGCAGCTGGGCATTTCTGTGACGTTGGGGTCAAGGGTCATTGGGAAATACGTCACAGACCTTTGAACAAATTCATGTTTTTGAACAGGCACTGAGAGAGCGCAGCCCTCCCTCTCACTGCACATCGGTGTATTTTCTTATAAATAAACTTGCATTCCTAGTGCCGGGGCACGACACCTTTTCTCTTTCAACTCTAGGAATGTTTTTCTGCAATTGTTGTCCAATGGAAGCGGATCAGACACATCCTTGTGTGTCAGCCTCAGTAAAGGCTTAGCCACTAGGGAAAGGTTTAGCAACCACTCTTTACAGCAGCTAACCAGTCCCAAAAACTTCCTGACTCCTTTCTGAATTTGAGGTGGATTCATCTGGTAAATTATTTCCACTCTCTCTGGTGACACCTTTCTACCTCCCTTTCCAATTATGTGTCCCAGACATTCATTTTCTTTCTGACAGTACTCCTCACTAGTTTCATGCAATGGCACTGTGACATGAACTCTGCAAAAATCAATAACAGTAAGCCATTCTCCAGCACATGGAATGTGAAAAAATATATTGGCTGGATTCGGTACCACAGGACAACATGGAAAAATGATGCTATTAATCTCCTGCTCTAATCTGTTCTTTTCATTTAGTTTCTGCTAACCTGTGATCAGAAAGTTACATAAACTTCCAATCAATTCCATCAAAAATCCTTTTATTGGTAAAATTCCTGCAACTGATGCTGTTCTTGAATACATGTCATCTAATTCTAATTTGAATGAGACATGCTCTGCACATTTTATTAATCTGACATCTTTCTCTGTGAACTCTCTTATTTCTGTGTTCATTATTGCTTTCAAATCAGAAGGTAATTTTTCAACTGTCTTTTCTGAAAACAATGCTACAGCTGTTTCATGTTGGGCCATTTTATAATGTACATCCTCATCAGGAATCCTGAAAATTAATATTATCTGGTGTACAGTAATCTGTGCTGTTTAATTTGCAAAACAATTGTTTTCCTGTCAGGCCTTGTTTCTGGAAATTATTCACATTTGCTCTGGACAACTTATTTAAATTAATTTTAGCATTTTCCATATTTTGTGGGACAATTTGGGCGTGAACATTTTCTGCCACTGGTACCTGTTTCTGAACTGACATTTGCATTTGCTTAGCTTGCACCTGCATTTCTCTCTGTTTTTGCACATTTCCTACTGCTGCATCATGTTTAAATTCAAATTTCTTCTTCCAGTGCTCAAATCTATCAAAAAGATGGTTAAAGGACACTTTTTCCAGCAGTACAACATCCATGCCTGAATTTGCACAAACCAAAACACCTTTATTTCCATCCTGTGGAACACCAAATCTTTCTTGAGCACTTTTTATGTCTGCTTGTGAAACATCACCCTGTACCACAATTGTATTCTCTGCAAACAGCTTATTCTGAAAACGTTTCTGTGCAAACCTTCTCTGTACCATCATAGGTTTTTCTTCAAACTCTTTTGGCTTCATTCCCTGTCCAGCACAATAGTAACCTTCATCCTTCAGGTGCCATTCTATCAGCTTTTGCTGTATGTGCACACTGATCTGATCAGAAAATATTAAACCAATAACCAACTGAGTCACAAACAATCTTATGCTAGTGGCATCAGGACATACTCTACCACTGTTTTGCTGAAACATTAAACACACACTTTCACAAAACTCATGAACCAATTTTAGCTCCTGTTTTGTTCTTTTAGTCTGTACCCAATTAACATATTTTCCTGGCACTCTGCCCTTCAGAAAAGTAATCACTGCTTCATTCTTCTCAACAACAAGAGAAAATAATGGTGCATTCATGCAAACATTTTTCACTGTCTCCTCGCCTGGCCTTTGCACCACAACTTTAGATTCAAACCATAATTCAGTTTGCATGGCAGTGTCAAAAATCATTTCCAAATTAATACAGAACTCCTTTAAAATTTCGATAAATCCATCAACTTGTGGGTACCACAGCATAAGTTTGTCTTTCGATTTCGGGAATGTGTTCAGAAATTCTGCAAGTTCACTTTTGTTCCGTGGCACATGAACATGCACTTCTCCCACCATTTTTCGCAATGAGCAAGCAACAGCTTATTATTTTCCTCAACTAAATCTGGTGGTTTCTTTTTCTTATCCAGTTTCCTTGCTAGGTCTGGTGGGTTTTTTTCTTATCCAGTTTCCTTGCTAGGTCTGGTGGTTTCTTTTTCTTCTCATGTTTTCTTGTGCACTTGTCTCCTAATTTCTCAAACTCATTGCATTAAAAAATATATTTTGTTTCTTCAATGTGAAATTGCATTTCTGAAGAACACATTGTCTCATTTGCCTCATCATCCACATGTACCCTGAAACTTTTCTGAAATGGAAAACTTCCTGAAACAATAATTTCATATTTTTGAGCCAAATCGGTCAGTCTACCATGTATAGTTACAGCACATGTATTTATTTCCTTACTCAGGGAAATTAATTCTTTTTCCTGACACTGGTTCACATTTTCATGATTTAAATAGCAAGGACTGTTCATTTCTCCATGCTCAAATGTTGAATTTAAAACACTAAGCTGTTTCTCTTTTTCTTGGTCTGGGTTAATTTGTTCCCCCATGCTTCCTATCTTTTTTATTACTGCTGCTTCCTCAAAGCAGGTTTGAAAAATCCCATCTCCAAATATGTTCATTTTATCCTAGGCTGTGGGTGCTGTAAACACCATTTTCCCCCATCTTTCAATGCTTGGACTGTCTGGGGTAGTTTCTGTTCAATAATCTGTGCATTCTGAGTTTCTGGAATAAACCCTGACATATTTACTCCTTCTACAACTCTTTGAACCTTTTGAGTAGGGCCCCAATTAATTTGAACAGTCATAATTTGTCTAGGCACTGTCTGTACATCTGCAGCTTGTAGATTTTTCTCTGAATCAGTCACATTTAAAGCAGTAACACCTGGAGGTATCACTGTCAGTGCTGAATCAACGGGTAGTGGGTCAATCTGAAATGTCTGCACATTTCTCTCGTTCTGTATTTCTCTCTGTTCAACAGAAGCAGTAGCCACTGTAGTACTTACTGGTACACTATTTTCCGTATTTTTAATGGGAACCACATAAAGTGGCGGACATTCAGTTAACAATGCATCCGTTATTTCATCCGCTGAATCATTATTTATTTGAAGCTTTTTATCATCATTAATTCCCTTCTCCTGCATCTGGTGCTTTACCTTTTTATCCTCACTTGCTTTGCCTCTTGCTGCTTTTTCCCACATGCTTAAGGCCTCAAATTGTGCAGCTGTAGATGGTGTCTTTCTTTCACATAACACTTCCCTTAATTTGTCAATAACTTGCAATTCAAAAGTACCATCTTTTGGAAACCTCAAAGGACCCTCTTTTTCAGTAATCTTGCACCATTGGTGAACCCACATACATGAATTTTGTCCCAAATTGGTAGACATAAAATGCACAGGTGTTCCTTCAGGAGCATCACCAACAAAAAACGAATTTTTCACTTTACCTCCAAACAGCTTCTTTAAACCTTTAAACAATTCCATTTCTGCAATATTTTAATGCAATTAATTTTCTCCAATCCTGCCACAATTGACAGTTTCAGTCTGTTTAACTCCTGCTACTGACCCCTTCTTTACAACAGGGTTCACTACACACCCACTGTCTCATCCAGTGCCAGCGTGGCCCTTTGGGACGTCAGTTTTCCTCCTGCTACTAGCCCTCCCTTTACAAAATCTTACGACAATCTTTTTCTTACGTTCTCTTTTACTCAAAATCTATTAGTAACAACATAAAAACGCCACCATTATCTGTTTCGCTAACCAAAGTATAGGTAATGACCTTTTTCACAAGAATTCCGTCTTTCCCGAGAGCAGCGCTTACCTCTGCTTCTCCAAAATTAAGACACCTAGTTGGAGACCCAATGCTCCTGAGAAATAAAACCAGAGTTTCACAATTAACCTGAATGCTTTTTCATACACGCACTTTCATACGGAAAATGTAGTTCATTCACACAGAATTCTGTCTTTCCCGAGAACAGCGAACAGCCTGCCCTACTACAGAATTATGACACACGTTAATAAAGTAACACTTCCCTCTACTTTATCCTTCTAGCAAGCTTAGGGAACACCTTAGCTTTCCAGTGATAAGCGTAATCAGAGTGCCTTTTGGACTCCTGGTACCTAAGACCAAAATTTCACAGGTGACCTTCGCTACCCATACATCTCTTTCATACAGAAAAGTCCCTAACAGTAACACACGACGATGTTACCAAATCGAACCCAGATAATGCGTCGTGCAACTTCAATCGTTACACATTTTCCCTGTGTACCTACAGGGCAACAATAATTCCGTCTTTCCCGAGAGCAGCGCTTACCTCTGCCCTACTACGGAATCATTACAAACATCCGACTTCCTACATCCCAGAAGTCTTCAAAACAACATAAAACGCGACGCAACATAGAATGTTAATACATAAATCACTAATCAATAAATCTGTCCTATGAAATTACCAATTCAATCAATAAAACAAAATAAAAAACATCAAGTCAAAATTAGCAAACTTTCATCCACAGTCAAAACCCTTACTATTTTTCAACACCACAAAAACATACCTGCAGGCACATTAATATTTCATAACTCTATTAATACTCACACCACTCCAGCAATCTCCTTCTTGTATCACCTTTCCAGTACTGCTTTGCCAGTCTTCAGGTTCTGAGCACAGGAATCAGGAATCAGGACTTTATCTAACTTGGGCAATTATTTCCTAGCACTAGGCATTAAACTAACTATGCTCCTTTTGGTGATGGCACTAACCTTAACTCTGCTACCAAAAACTGATCCAGCGGTAATTACCTGGTTATTTCCCTATTCAAAACCACATCACCTATAGTTTACCGCTGTAAAGGGTGAAAAATGATGGATCTTTTGATGACCGTGTTTCACCAAACAGGAGACTTTACATATATATAAAAATTAAATGCAAACAATATTAGAGGCAATAATGAGAGTGGTGAGTTATTTTAAAGGGTTTTATTTAAGTCAAAAGTTAAGGTTCTCTGACTCTTTATTCATTAGTCAAATATCAATCAGGTTACAGAATTGAAAAATAGGAAAAATAGCATTAATAAAGAAAATATAACAGTCTGCATATAAGCATCACATATAGGAAGGGAAATGTTGCGCAAATTGTCAGTCAAAACTCTTAAAGAGTTTCTAAGAAAAAGAGTAAGTCTTAGAAGGTTAATCAATAATTAATAATGGCAAAAATATCCCATAAAGAGAAATAAATGCAGTTTAGCACCTAAAATCTAAATCTGTTCTGATCCTTTCAGCTCTTTCCCTCTGCCTCTGCTTCGCTGTGCTAGTCTGTGTCTCTGTCTCAAGCTGCACCATAGCCCCCACAGAATGCAGCCCCTCCCTGTCTCTGTGTCCAGCACAGAAACTGGGCCTGGCCCTCAGAAAAAATTAAAAAGTAGAGAGAGGCAAAAAGCCCTCCTCCCACTTGTAAGCCATATTACAAGTACAAGTTCACGTGCTCAGTCCTCATAGCTAGTCCAATCAGAACTTCAAGACATATCATCTCCCCATGGGCTGACTGGATACGTCATTAATCAGGCTTGTTTCTGTTCAAATTTCAGTCTTGTGATTTATGAAAAAAAAGTGTGTTCTTCTCTCCATGTTTAAACAGGCTACAAAAATATGCAACATTGTGTGAAGGTCGAAGGAAGCTGTAGGCAGGATTTTTAACAGAGCCCTTTCATTGAAAGTTGGGAGGGAAGAAGAACACATTCCAATGTAATGTTTCAAGGGCAAACTGCAGTTTAGCTGAGTCCACTAAAGCAAACTAAAATCACTGTGGTTTTCTACACTGTGAAACACAATTCAGCCCATTTCTACTCTTGCAAAAATACATGATGCCATTTTAAAAGTACAAATACATTTTCTAAATTAATATGCATTCTATAGTGAGATTACATATGGATTAATCACATATAAGCATGGCTGTTCAACTAATTAAGCATGTTTTCACATGAAAGCACCTCCAAACTGAAGCATTCTGATCAGGCCCTATGTTTTCATCTTGCTTTTCCACAATCTGGGTGCCATTTTAGAACTCATGTCTGCAGCTTTTTGTCATATAATAATTCATACATTTTATAGGTGAAATCTAAGCTCCATCATAAGCAGCAAGTATACTGCAAGAATGACTGAACCCCCGTTAACTTCTACCTCCCAATCTTGTCACATTCAAAACATAACATTCCCAAAGCGACGCGAGGCAGCCATGAGCTGTGAGAGGAATGTCACGCTTGTGTCTGCATGCTTCGATGCTCCCAACACACCTTACCTCTTTAAAAAAAAACAGAGAAAGGAAAGTTCGTCAAAATTTGATGGTAAATTTAAGGGTACAAAGTATGAAAAAAGAGATACTCAACTACTTTGCTACAGATGTGGGAGCGACGGACATTTGGCCGAATGTACAAACTGTGCTGCTATTGGAAAACTTGTTCAAAATGCAATAAGAAAGGGTAATGGCAGGGTATATATGACTGCGTACGCCTAAATCGCTGTGCAGCCTTTCTGCATTCAGGCTGCTGCACCCCAGCCGTTCCCGCTGCCCAGAGGTATCTGCCCGCCGCTGTGCACCCAGGCCTCAATGCTCACCTTTTCGCAGTCACGGCTCCCTCCACATCATGTAGCTCCGTTCTGGAAGGTAATAGGTCTCACATTGGGTACTGAGTCTTGATATAGCCATGGCAGAGGACATACTAGTGCACCTTTCATCATCGCAGGTTGTACACCCGCTCAGTGCTTGCGGTGCTACTAACTCAGTGAGAAGTGAGGCCATGTACTCTAAACTGTAAAATGGCGTAGTGCACGTGCACTAGCAGGGTCACATGTCCTGTGACGCCTGTGCTGGATGGGTGTGGTGTGGTTGTATACCAGCCGGGAGGGAGTGGCTGTGGCATCAGTGTTGCCAGATTGGGCTAGATAACGCACTATTGGGCTATATTTTTCCGGTTGTGAGGTAAAATTTTGGTTTGTGCTAGTTGCCAGATTATAAATATATATATATACCACTCCAGCAAAGTAGTGTGTTAAAGCGCTTTATTAGGCAAATATTTACTTGGCATACTGCTGCAACATCAATTCCAATGCATTCACCGCCTGCTTGACGCTGTCCCTGCCCCTCCTTCCCTAAAGTAGCAATATTGGGCTAGTTTGGGCTACTTTTCAGTTGGCTTTGGGCTATAGAAAGCTTAACTAAAATGGCGTAGTGCACATGCGCCCGGTCTTTTATATTAGCAGGGTCACGTGTCCTGTGACGCCTGTGCTGGATGGGTGTGGTGTGGGTGTATACCAGCCATGAGGGAGTGGCTGTGGCATCAGTGTTGCCAGATTGGGCTAGATCATGTACAATTGGGCTATATTTTTCCGGCTGTGTGGCAAAATTTTGGTTTGTGCTAGTTGCCAGATTATAAATATATATACAACGCTCCAGAAAAGTAGTATGTTAAAGCGCTTTATTAGACAAATATTTACTTGGCATACTGCTGTAACATCAATTCCAATGCATTCACTGCCTGTTTGAAGCTGTCCCTGCCCCTCCTTCCCTAAAGTAGCAATATTGGGCTAGTTTGAGCTACTTTTTAGTTGTCTTTGGGCTATAGAAAGCTTAAAAAATCTGACAACACTGGATGCGGTTGTCCGTGTTGGAGTGCTACCATCACCAGGGTTGCAAAAGTGTCATGGAAGGTACGGGGAATTACTGACCCTATATTCATCCATAGTTCCACACAAGAAAGATGGTGGACATGAGATATCTGTGTAGATATGAATGTTTATTGCACATTCAGTGGAGTGTTGCAGCTGAAGCAATACAGGGCTATGGAAAGTTGAAGTTTCAGTTATTGGCACAAGGATGGCAGCCAATAAGAGACAAGGTTGTTGTCGGAGTTAAGCTGCACCAACATATGTACTTATACAATCACTCCGACAATCCTCACGCACTTATAAATTCAGTATACACTCTCCTTGCAGTACTCTAATGATGCAGTCTCTATGTACCTACTTGTATAATGACCGAGACAAAGTTACATAACTAAAGTTTTCCCCCACTGTCAAAGGTAAGATAGTTGCATACGCTGTCCAGAGCACTATGTAATGTGGTAGGGCCTAGGGGCAGCATGTTGCATACATAATGAACACACGGACACAGATAGATAGTGGAACTGGGTTCGGGCACGTGCGCTCGACTCCTTTTTATTACCAGGGTCAAATGTGCAGTGATGTCTGTGCTGGATGCGTGTGGGGTGAGTGTAAGCCAGCCCTTCGGGAATGGTTGGTGCTGGCAACAAGTACAACAGTAATCAATGGATCACACACATATAATCATAAAGGGTCCATGACTTGTGCTGCACTAAGGTAGGGGCACCAGAAGTGAAATAACACACAAAAGATTCTATCATAAAGGGTCCATGACTTGTGGTGCACTGAGGTAGGGGCAGCAGACCTGAAATCATATACAAAAGATTCTATCATAAAGGGTCCATGGGTTGTGGTGCACTGAGGTAGGGGCATCAGAAGCATTCAGCGTGTGGGTAGCCAGCGATGATGCATAGTGCGGGCGGGCCGCAGTGGGAGCAATGTCTCTTGCCTACTGGACTGCGTCATCTGCAATCGCGACTTGATCTGAATTGTGAGCCCTGCTGTCCGAAGTGTAGATCGAAGGCAGTAGTCAGCTCAGACATCGAGGAATGCTTTTTGTCACTTCCTCCTGACAAAATCGGAGGACATAGAGTACAGTTCACTCTGCAATTAATAAATCAAAACTGAATTTGAAATATGAGCTCTGCTGTCCGCAGTGTAGACTGCCATTCAGTGTTCATTTGGACTTCCAAGATGAATTTGGTCATTGTAGTAAAGCTATAACTGATATAATTGAAGTTCTTGAAGCAAGTATACTAAAAGGATATTGTGTAGGTTTCAGGGATGCTGTAGTTAGTTGCCTACTGGACTCTTGCGATGATGCGTGGTCTGGGCGGGCCACACTGGTAGCAATGTCTTTTGTCTAATAAATTCTGCCTTAATAAGGCCACGTGGCATCGACTTGTGGTGCACTGAGTTAGTGGTACCTCTGGCGCTCAGCGTGTACAAAGCCTGCAATGATGCATGGTCCAGGCGGGCCGCACTGGGTGCAATGTGTCTTACCTACTGGACTGCGTCATCTGCAATCGCCACTCCATCTGAATTGTGAGCCCTGCTGTCCGCAGTGTCGATCGAAGGCAGTAGTTTGTACAGACATAAGTCTGCGGTGCTTTGCCACTGTGTTCGCAGGGGGCCTGTGTCGAGGGGGCCCGCGGTCATGGCCACAGCCACTTGGCAGGGTGAGGGCCGCTGCTCTGGCAGATGCGTTGGCTTTCACACAAGTGAACCACAGCCAGAGTCCCGGCCTTTTTATTCACACTTCTACTTTGGAGTGGCGTATGTTGGAACAGCCCACTGTGCTTCTGCTTACAGGGGACGACGATACAGGTACATGATCGAGATCTTCCCCACTGCCTGAGGTAACATGGTTGCATCCACTGTCCACAACAATACAAGCACCAGCAGTATATGTACACATGGAGAGGTTTGTGCTCTGCATAGTGAGGTCTGTCCAGCACATCACCGCTACACTTGGTATTGTTATTATTGGTGGGTGACTTGCGTCCTTCACACATGTTTGGTTGCCACATCTCGCAACATTCAGCTATTGTGTGGCTGAGGGGCCATGCTGTTTTTGGAAGGTCCACTGTCCTGTTCTGCACTGCTGCGGTGGTAGTAGCGGTGGGTGGCCCGGGGGGAGGTCCTGTGGGTGAAAGCAGCGGGTTTTGTGGCCTTCTTGGGTGTCGGAGGTGCATGATCAGTAGCTCTATGACATGTGTTGGTCTTCAGATGTGATTCTGGGCTGAGCTCCCTTTCATACTGTAGGTAGTCGTCCTACTTTACACCAGTAAAAGGCAGATGGTACATTCCTACTGCTAACGCAGCTTATCGCCTGTTTTTGGATCGCACCGCAGAGTTGGCTGCTCGATGAAAATATCGGGAAGTGGTGTTTTTGTGTTATTTTTGTACTGGAACACCTACTCTGCATATTATTTGCGTTAGTTGTTGCTCTCATTTGTGGCAATTTATTTTTTTGCTAAGCTATTGCTGGAAAACTGGTGATATCGCCTGTTTTCACCAGGTTGAAAATGGAATGATAATTTAAAATCACTGAAAAAAACATAGGTTTAATGAACATTATAATTAGAAATTAGCATTTAAAAAACCTTTGAAATTCACTAAAAAAACATAGGTTTCAGGGACGTTATAGTTACAAATTATCATTTTAAACACCTTTGAAATTCACTGAAAGAAACATAGGTTTCAGGGACGTATAGTTACAAATTAGCATCTAAAAAACCTTTGAAATTCACTGAAAAAACCATAGGTTTAAGGGACGTTATAGTTAGTTGCACATTTCACTCATGCAAAACCATAGAAATTCATCCAATATAGTTAGTAGAGCTAACTATAACTCGCGCCCCGCAAGTCACTGCTGATGACGTCACATATTACATCACTCATGACATGGTCAGTGACATTACTGATGACATCACTGATGACATCTCAAATGACATCACTGATGACATCACTGATGACATCATCCATGTGATAATTTGATGCACCTCTTCACACCCTAATATAACCTTTGATACACCCACTCTAAAATACTGACTATCATTTTCTAAACCATAGACAAATCAATAGCAGTTACTATATACCCACTGACTACTTCCTAGTTATACACACACATTCATTCATTCACCCATACAGTAACTCATACATGCAGTCACTCATCAATATAGCACTATTTTATGTACTCATACACCTATACAAACACTCATACACCGTCACTCATCCCTAGAGGTATTGACAAACGTAGCTAGTCATGTAAAGAATCTATAACACTGACGTTTACTCACCTATACAGTTATACATTCAGTATCTAACCTATTCATACAAATAGTAACATATACTGTCTCTCTTATACAATCACTGACACAAGCACACACTCATTTATACAGCCACTCTCACAATTACTCACTATCACATAGAGTCATTTATATACTCTAACACTCACATATACTGCCTTTCACATATGTAGTTACTCACATATATGCCAGTGAGATATACATTCACTCTTCAACACAGTGATACACACACACACTCACCAAAACAGCTATTTTCACATGCACTATTGAACCCATACACCTAGTAAATTAGCCACTCACACATGTTGGCAGAAAGTTACACACCGCCCACCCACCTACACACACAAACACTGAGCCACCCATACTAATACTTATGCTACCAATAAGTAAGCCATATAGACATTCATGTACCTAATCATCAACCCATGCAGCAGCTTATACGACAACTGAGAGACTGATACAGACATTCACAGTTTAGTCACTAACCCATGCATTCAGTAAGATACATTTAATCACTAACTTATACAGTCAATCACACACCTATTAAAGCCTCCACCCAGACACTTATACACCAACTCATTCTTCAATACACCTTGGCATTAACAAAAATAAAATATATTTAAAGTTTACAAAAACACACATTCACTGGATGATGTCATCAGTGATGTCATTTGAGATGTCATCAGTGATGTCATGAGTGATGTCACTGACCATGTCATGAGTGATGTAATATGTGACATCATCAGCAGTGCATTGCAGGGCACGGGTTATAGTGAGCTCTACTAACTATAACGGCCGAATTTCTATGGTTTTGTACGAGTGAAATGTGCAAATAACTATAACGTCCCTGAAACCTATGTTTTTTTCAGTGAAAAAAAATATATATATAAATATATATATTAATTAATTTTTGACACAAGGACACATTTCATGCTAACAAATGCCCCCACAAATACACAATTTCAGGTAGGTGTATGTAAAGACCTCCTCAGTACTAACAACAAGGTCACATGTCACTCTGCAATCAACAGTAAATTTTTAACGAGCACAAGCATGTTTAAAACATTAGCTTCTAATAATGGGTTGCGCTGCTCTATAATTTTATATAAAAATTTCGCAGTTCTTGTTAAGGCCTCAGGAAAAAAATAATATATATATATATATATATGTAGATATATTTGTTTATATATATTCACTGAAAAAACCATAGGTTTCATACACGTTATAGTTAGGAATTAGCATTTTAAAAACCTTGCAAATTCACTTAAAAAACCATAGGTTTCACACATGTTATAGTTAGGTGGATATTTCACTCGTAAAAAACCAATGAAATTCCCCCGTTATAGTTAGTTCAGATAACTATAACTCGCGCGCCCGCAATCCTGCTCATGACGTCACATATTACATCACTCATGACATGGTCAGTGGCATCACTCATGACATCACTCATGACATCATCCTTGTGATAGAGTGGCGGTCGTGCAAGTTATAGTTATCTGAACTAACTATAACGGGGTAATTTCATTGGTTTTTTACGAGTGAAATATCCACCTAACTATAACATGTGTGAAACCTATGGTTTTTTAAGTGAATTTGTACGTTTTTTTAAATGCTAAGTTATGTATGTATTATTATCTTTTTTATATATTTATTTTACAATAAACTACGTATTAATTTTTTTTTTCTTTTAGTTTTTGGTTTTTCAGCCTTCGGGTCCTTCAGGGACCCCCTGACAAAGGCTAGGGGGTCAGGAACTCTCTACCCTGCCCCCTTTTCATGTTCACCACCTTCCTTTTTCACTCTCGCACTGAAAACAAACAAAATGGCGGCCGACCCTTCCTGATTTTGACCGATACGAACGTTGACTAACATGTAACCACCAATCAGAATTACGCTCGCGCACGTTAGGGTGCTCGCACGGTGCTCGCACGGTGTGCGCACGGTGCGCGCTTATAGATATTTATATGCTTTTAAATGCTATTTTCTCAGGAACTACTGAACAGATTGACACCAGACCTGCAAAAGGCACTTCCCTGACCTGAGGACTATCTCTCTGCCAAATTTCAAGTAATTCTGCTCAGCCGTTCGGGCTGTACCTTCGACTAAAAGTCCTACGGGAAAATGCATGGGGAAAACGCGTTTTGGGACCCCCCTTTTTTCTCGGCCCCCACTTGACGAATCGCCCGAGACTTTCAGGGTAGGAGCTGAACGGAGCGCCCCATTAGTTTTGAAAATTTCGTGAGGATTCGTCAACCGGCGCCAACGTTATTCAAAATAGAATTTTCAGATTTCCTATGGAAACACGGTCCTAACTATAACTATCTACTGGCGACCGCCAGTAGATAATATATATATATATATATATATATATATATATATATATATATATATATATATATATATATATATATATATATATATATATATACAACCTGGTATAAATAATCACCAATTATAACCTGTTGTAAATGTCCATGGAAAGTGACCTGGAAATAGGGAAATACCAGGGGTATTGATGTGGAAACACTGCCAATATCTATGTATTAAGCCATATTTACGTGCTTTGAAAACTGACTTTATTTGAAGACATCTATATGAGCCTTACAACAAATTAACCCTGAACACATTTGAGTTCACCGCCACTTGGCGTGTTTGCATTTGTTTGAATATAAATTTGGTTCATGCTCTACAATTGAATACTACAAATGAATTCAGTGCAATAATTCTTGAAAAACAGTTCCAATGTTTAGTCATGGATTACAGTGATTATATTAACTGTAGAATTCATTGTTCCTTTTTGTTTCAAATAATGAGTATAAAGTTTTTCAGAGTCTGATTTCTAAAAACTATGACGCAGACCAGCAACATTACCAATACCTTTTCTATGTTTATTAAGTTGTAACAGGAACTGTTTTAAATAACACTGCTACTTCCTGGTTTGCCATGTATGGCTCATTGACAAAGACCGTGCTGTCGAAACGCGTCTGAGTCTCTAAATACAATCTCCTTCTAAGAAAAACCTGTGTGCGACTTCTTTTTCATGCTCCTGGAAACGTGTGAGAAATGCCTTTTTCTACATGTTAGCGGGTTCAGCGCCCGCCCGTCTGCACCAACCCCAGTAGGTGGAAGCAATCGGATGATAAGCTGACAACTCCTTTCAAGCATTTTCTTTCCCGATTCCCGCCGCCGGAGTACAATCATCGGGAGTAATTCCCCACCAAGTGCCAATCAATCAATACAGAGGCAGTCCGGACGAGGCCGGTACCGCTGTGGATGAACCCTATACCGGGTGAGTGCTGCTGCGGTGAAAAGCCTCCCTTTGGACCCCAGTCTTAACTTTGGCACTCTTTCTCACTGAATTATAAATGGTAGGGGTGCCCCTGGTTCCACAACATGCAGCTGCGCAAGTGGAAGCACGGGGAGGTTTTTCACTAATGAGGAGACAAATCGAACTGTGGTGGTGATCTGGCAGCGATTGGTAAGCTGTCAGGACCGTTGAATGCATGGAGAAGATGTGTGAAGCAACACGCCAGTGCCTTAATGTTGCCAAATCTATGTTCATTGAAGTTGATGACACTCAACATACTAACACTACGAGAGCAACTACAGGGGAAACGGGAGAGAATAGAACATTAAAACAAGATCTATATAAACTTGAAAATCTTTGCACGAAATAAATAAATCGCAGCTGGGAGGTAATTTCACTGGATAATTACATTGAAGTGGGACGTGTCCCAAGGGGACTGCGAATCTTGGTGACCCCCACCTATCAGAACCCGAACCCAAAGCTTTTGGAAGAATGGTCTGCTCTAATGGCAGGTACCTGCAAACAAATGCTTGGTCTTCTCTCCAAGTATGCGGCAATAGAATTACAACAAATCGAAGAAGAATTGAAACTACTTCGTGAAATGCTCAGTAAATTGCCGGCCCAGGAAGAAATCAAAAACATGAAAGACTTGGAGCTAAGACTAACCAAATATGAGAATGGCATAAAGGCAAGAAATCGCTGGAAGTTCATAAGGGATAGAAATGATTATGCGCATGGTCGCATCCTAACCTTCAGCAGAAAATATGATGCCATAAAGAAGGACTACAAGAAAATTGAGGCGCACTAGCTCGGCTGCACCCTCAGATGATGATGACAGATATACTCCATTGGAACCAAACAGAGGACCCTTCACATCACTCCAGGAATACCGTTTTATGCAACTAAGCCTCAGTGCATCCAAAAAACCAGCGCGAGGAAGAGGAAAAGGAGGAGGCAAAGAACAAGATCAAAGAGAAGGAGCAGGAGAGGGGGCGAAGGCCAACGACAACTCAACGCCACATGGGAGAGGCATCAGGCGATCCAAGAGAAACAAATGATGAGTGAGCAATCAAACCTTTCAATTATAAATCTTTCCTCTCATACTATCAATCCTGAAGAAAGATCGGTCTTGGAATTAGGCCTATCTTTCTGCCCCACTGCCAATTTTGACTTTGCTAAAACTCGTATTGATCTTTTTCTTTTCTTACGTAAACTTAAACTGCTGAAATTACATACCTCTAAATTGAATAGAGGTCAATCTAAGACCATACTATCAACAAGTATTCCCACTAGCTCTGACGAGGTTTTATCCGTGGGTGATGTCGAGACACTAGCTATCATGAGGGAATTTCAATTGGATGCAAGAGACTGGGAATCGGATCGTGACCTACTAATCAGTATGGATATTGAGGTCAACAGAAGATCCAGAAATGATTTTAAACCCAGATCGAAATTCAATCCAATTACATAGCATGATTGTATTGATACATTGCAAGAGTCAGTGTTGCATGATTTATTGAACCTTTGGAAAAAAGACAGTAACAATTTTGCGAAAAATCTGACGCAAGCACAGAAAAAAGGCTTGCGGTCTTTGAAACAGGCTACAAACTTTGTGATCAAACCGTCCGATAAAGGTGGTAATGTGGTCCTCTGGGATATTAACAAATACAGAACAGAGGCCAAACGACAGCTTGAATACTCTGGATGTTACCTGAGATCTAGCCAGGCCCGATATAATAAAACAATATAGGAATATCACAAAATGCTGCATAACTGGCATTATAATGATATGCTCAGTAAGAATGAATTCCTGTTTCTTCTGGCACGCAAACCAGTTACACCTGTCTTTTATATGTTACCAAAGGTGCACAAACACCCCACTGACCCCAAGGACAGGCCGATTATTTCAGCGAACCAAAGTCTTCTTGAAAACACTTCCATTTACCTAGACTATTTCCTTTGCCCTTACGTTCTCAACCTTCCATCTTATTGCAGAGACACCATGGATTTCCTGTCTAAGATACAGGAGATACCATGGAAGGATACGTACATTTTGGCAACTATTGACGTGATTTCCCTGTATACCTGTATTGAACATGATTTGGGTATGCAGGCTTGTAAATATTTCTTAAGAGACAGACCAATTAACATGTACGACCATACTATTCTTTTGATGCACATGTTATATTTTTGCCTACACAACAACTGTTTTTTGTTTGAGGAGGACTGGTATGAACAGTACACCGGTACTGCCATGGGAAGTAGCTTCGTGCTGAGCTATGCCTGTTTGTTCATGGGGTGGTGGGAGGCGGAGCACCTATGGCATCATGAGAACATGCAACATATGAGCAATGTTGTGATGTGGACCCGCTACATTGATGATATTTTTCTGATTTGGGACGGGCCACAAAACACCTTGGATGAGTTTATTCAAGGACTATCGGTGAATAATTTAAACCTGAAATTCACCAGTAAAACTGACCAACATGAAATTAAATTTCTGGACGTCCTAGTAAAGTAGAACTAGGAACACTTCATACCAGTCTCTATAGGAAGCCAACATCGAGCAACAGTATTTTACATGCACATAGTCACCATCCGATTAGCCTCAAAAATAGTATCCCATACGGAGAACTATTAAGAGCCAAACGAAATTGCAGCTCAGGGGCCTCCTATGAAAAGGAAGCCAAGAACATGAAGGGTTGATTCAAAAGCAGAGGCTACACGACTAGAACTATCAGAATAGCCTCTGAAAAGGTTGATTGCAAAAATAGGAACAGTTTACTTATCCCAAAGGAAAGGGAAGACAATAAACATGAAGTTAGACTGATCACCACTTTCAATCATACCTCGCAAGAGATACACCGCATCATTCGTAAACATTGGCACATAGTCAAAAACGATCTAATAATTGGAAAATTGGTCAGTCCATCACCACATGTAACATACAGAAAATGTCAGTCCTTAAAGGACATGCTAGTTCACAGCCACCTTTCTATGAAGACAAAGATGAAGGGAACCTGGTTGAGGGAACTCCCAGGTTTTTACAAGTGTGGGCGTTGCAAAGCATGTAGCAATAGTACAAATGTAAAAACATTTCACCTCCCAATGGTAAAATGGGTAAAATCAGTGTTTTTATGAATTGCAACACTGATTTTGTTGTGTATGTTTTGGTCTGTATTTGTGGTCTTCACTATGTGGGGAGTACAATCTTCCCATGATGAGATTTCAGGTCACCTAATAATCAGCCTCCAGTCTTTCCCACGCACTCCCCTGGTCACCCAGTGGTGCCGGTTCGTGCCAGATTATCACCACAGTAACCAACGTTAATCTGTTATTTTTTTCTTATGAAACCAGGAATTGATCTAATCCAGTGTTTTTTCCATTTACACTACCTTGGTCATTGATAAGATAGACAATCTCTGGCACTTGCCAATATCTATGTATTAAGCCACATTTACGTGCTTTGAATACTGACTTTATTTGGAGACATCTATATGAGCCTTACAACAAATTAACACTGAACACATTTGAATTCACCGCCACTTGGCGTGTTTGCATTTGTTTGAATATAAATTTGGTTCATGCTCTACAATTGAATACTACAAATGAATTCAGTGCAATAATTCTTGAAAAACAGTTCCAATGTTTAGTCATGGATTACAGCGATTATATTAACTGTAGAATTCATTGTTACTTTTTGTTTCAAATAATGAGTATAAAGTTTTTCAGAGTCTGTTTTCTAAAAACTATGACGCAGACCAGCAACATTACTAATACCTTTTCTATGTTTATTAAGTTGTAACAGGAACTGTTTTAAATAACACTGCTACTTCCTGGTTTGCCATGTATGACTCATTGACAAAGACCGTGCTGTCGAAACACGTCTGAGTCTCTAAATACAATCTCCTTCTAAGAAAAACCTGTGTGCGACTTCTTTTTCATGCGCCTGGAAACGCGCGAGAAATGCCTTTATATATATATATATATATATATATATATATATATATATATATATATATGCCGATGAGTGGTAGTCCTTCTTGAGCAGCACTCGAGGAGACGGCGGAGGTTACCAGCCTCAGTCAAGGGTATGGACAGTTTAAAAGTAGCAGGTTGGTTGAAGCAGCCTTTGCAATGCCTGACGCGTTTCGCTGTGTAGCTTCTTCGGAGGCTTTTTGCCAAAGGAAGTGCAGTGGTGTGCCTGCTCCCCCATTCATTGGCCCACAATGACACGCCCCTGATTGGAGCTGCCCAATAGAATGCTGTTATAGGCATTGTGGGGGATGTAGTGCAATTTATTTCACCATTTATAAAACTGTTGATGTTTTATAATGCTTTGAACAATTATTGCATGAACTTGAAATTCACCATGGTACATAGCCAACAGACTGTTAACTTCTTAGATATCAAACTTGTGATCACCAATAACATCTTAACCACAACCCTCTTCAGAAAAGAAACCTGTGGGAACATCATCTTACATGCTACCAGCTGTCATATGCCTAGCTTTAGGTGGAGTCTTCCTTACGGTGAACTCCTCAGAGCAAAACGCAATTGCAGCACTGAGGAGGCATATCAAAATATAAAGCAAAGTATGCTGACCAGACTTAAGGAGAGGGGTTACACTGACAAAATGCTAGTAAAAGGGATGAAAAAAGTAGACAGCATGAATAGAACTGAGGCTCTTTTTAAAGCATCCCCAGCACCATCAACCACTCCAATTGATATGTTACCAATCAGATTTGTAACTACCTTTTCCACCCAGACAGATCAACTAAAAAACATTCTAAAAGGAAGGTGGGATATCCTCACACAGGATAATATTCTATCTGCAAGGATTGGATCTAGCCCATCCTTCTCTTTTAGGAAGAATCCGTCTTTGAAAGATCTACTGGTAAATAGCCATCTGAAACCTAAGAAAGGGACTTGGCTAGAGCAAGGAAAGGGTTTTAGGCGATGCAGGAAATGCAAAGCCTGCAGCCATTCTGAGGATGTCAAAGAGGTCAATCTACAGAGAACAGGAAAATTATGGAGGATCCCCAAATTGATCCACTGTAATACTGACCATGTCATTTATGCCATTACATGCCCGTGCTCCAAGTGGTATGTAGGATCGACTACGTTCCCTGTGAAGAAACGCATTTTGGAGCATTGGCGAGCGATAACTAATCAGGATCTGAGTTACAGCACTGCTAGGCATTTCAAAGAGTACCACTCTAGTGATTGGATGAGTGGGAAGTTCTTTGCACTAGACAGTGTGCCGAAGCATCCTAGAGGTGGCAATAGAGTACAGTCCCTGAGGAAACTGGAATCTCGTTTCATTCTGCAAGCAGGCAGCCTTTTTCCGATAGGGCTCAATAACGACGAGGAAATGTATTCACATTTGTAAAAGTTGTTTTGCTGTTCTTTTGCTGTTTTAAACAGAACTGCCCCCCCTTTTTTTCTCTTCCTTCCCCGTTCTTTGTAACCAGCTTTTAATTTACAGATTTGATCTCTGTAATTGACTGTACAACTTAGTTGGTCCTTGGTGTGGATGTATCGAACGTACTGACGCCTCATGAGATTGGAACATGTTTTCTTTTCCTTTATTGATTTCTCGGAATAGCATGTTAACTTTCATTGTTGATACATGACACAGCATTAATGTCTCATTGTTCTTTTTTTCTGCAGCTTGGGGCTCATGAATACACAAATTCACAACGAATAGTCACCGATAGAAAGTATTGGCTAAAGTTCCTAGTATGCGCACATCCATCACTGGATAGTTTTGCACTATATTGAGATTGGGGTACTATACTTATACTGGCACCTACTATCCTTTATTAGTTTTCTAAATAGATGTATATAGACACAGAGCAACAAATCCGGGACCTTGACCTGGGTACTATACCTTTATACACTTAAAATTGGGCAATGAAGTGATTTGCCATTTATCCATGACTGACTTCATATAAATTCAAACTTTCCCTCTGCAGAACGAATGTAAATTGCTGATGATTACAGAATGAATATATTCAGAAATATAATCCTGAAAGTTAATGTTGTATAAAATATCATGTGTTGAGTTTTCTATGATTTACGGTATTTTGAGTAACCAACTTGTTCAACCTACCACTGTAAGAATCATGAATGTAAAGATTATCAGACCTTGTTTCAATCCCGTCAATTTTTTCTGACTCCTATAGTCTCTATCTCATGAACGACATCGAGGACGCCTGTAAACAACTATCTTGTTTGTGGTTAAGTCTGTTTTCATTGTTTATTAGTGCACGCTGCGACGTGCCGGAATTGAAACTTGTATTTATACTTCGTGGTTCAAAGACGAGGTCATGTGACCAAGGCTGCTTGTCAGCAGAAATGCGCCTTTTGTCGTTGGTGTAATACATTTTACACTATTTTCTGCAAGACTGGTGTGGCTCGTCTTCTTTCCTGATGAATGTGCGGAGAGGACTTCGGTGCAATATATATATATATATATATATATATATATATATATATAATTAATTTTTGACACAAGGACACATTTCTTGCTAACAAAACCCCCCACAAATTTTCAGGTAGGTGTATGTAAAGACCTCTTCAGTACTAACAACAAGGTCACATGTCACTCTTTTTGCTCAATGAATCCTGCCATTGTTTCTTATTCTTCATACAACTGCTCTCCTCTGCCTCAGGTCGGGTCAGGTGAATAAGATATGTATTTTAATGGCTATCTCTGCAATCAACAGTACATTTTTAACGAGCACACGCATGTTCAATACATTAGCTTCTAATAATGGGTTGCACTGCTCTATAATTTTATATAAAAATTTTGCAGTTCTTGTTAAGGCCTCAGGAAAACAAAATTTATATATTACCTACTGGCAGTCGCCAGTAGGTAGTTATAGTTAGGACCTATTTTCCATAGGAAATCCGCAACATTCTATTTGGAATAACGTTGGCGTCAATTGATGAATCTTCGCGAAATTTTCCAAACTTTTGGCCAGCTCCGGTCCGCTCCTATCCTGAAAATTTCACGGTGATTCGTCAAGCGGGGGCCGAGAAAAAAGGGTGGTCTAAACACATTTTCCCCATGCATTTTCCCATAGGACCTGTTGACGCAGCTACAGCCCGAAGTGCTAAACGGAATTACACCAAATTTGGCAAATAGGTAGTCCTCAGTTCAGACTCGTGCCTTTTGCTTAAATGGTGTAAATCCGTTCAGCAGTTCCTGAGAGAATCAAAAGTAAATTCACATATATATTTGGGCGGAGCCTAACCACACATCTCATCATGAGATCTGATTGGCTGTCAGCAGTCAGCACTTCATCCAAGAAGTGTTGGCAGCCATCTTGGGACCAATATACATGATAGCACCTCATTAAAAAGCATTGCAGTTAATAGAAGGTTTTAAGACTTTAGTTACATTATAAATCATTTGTTGATGGTACCATACTCATTTTAGGAATTGTGGTGTGTTCTAAGGTGATTTTACCATGTGAAAAAGCCTTCTGCTGTGAAATCATGAATCATGTTTGAGAGAAAACAATTTTCTCATGCTTTTCCCACAGAGGTTTGGAAGGTGACCTATAAGCTAAACTGAGAGCATATTTTCTGTAAATTCACATTATCTTTCTCAGTCATGTGAGAATGAAGTCTGACATTCTCAGTAAAACATGTACATCCAACAAGGGCAGAGACTGTCAGTTGATTCCTTTGTGTTCTACAGCAGCTTCCCAGAGTGTTCTAAAGAAAAACTAGAGCGCTAACAGTCCTACTAATGACAAACGTATGGCACACCTGAAGCCATCTTGGTTGGAATAAAGTGGTAACTCTTAAAACATTTAATTTAAAAAGAAACAAAATGAGAGTGTTCATTTTGCCATAGAAAGTATGATTAGTGTTGCAGAAAGAAAAATTAGGGCACATTTTGAGTGACTTCTCTAATCCTCTTCTATTTCATTAAAACATTCTGACATGCAGACTGAAAAATGCACTTTCAATACCAGCAGCAGATTTCCCTGGTGAGCAGTAGCTTTACTACAGTGATCTAATAAGCAACTAGAGTGCTAGCATTCTGAATTTATGGCAAATGTGTGACACATCTGAATGCCTTCTTGATGGAATCAAAGTAAAAAACTGAAAGTATTTCCTACTGAGGAGACTGTAGTAAATGATGAAATTAGGAAACATCATAACAAATAAGTCTCCCAAAATGGCCACCAGAGACAAAAGTGCCCAAATGTAGCCCAAATATCACCCAGATGTAGCCCAAGTATAGCCCAATGACAGAATGTCCCAGAGTGTTCTAACGAACAACTAGAGCGCTAACAGTCTTACTTATGACAAAAGCATAGCACACCTGAAGCCATCTTGATTGGAATAAAGTGGTAACAGTTAAAACATTTAATTTACAAAGGAACAAAATGAGGGGGTTCATTTTGCCATAGAAATTATGATTAGTGCTGCAGAAAGAAAAATTAGGGCACATTTTGACTTCTCAAATCCTCTTCTATTTCATAAAAAAATTCTGACATGCAGACTGAAACATGCACTTTGAATACCAGCAGCAGACTTCCCTGGTGAGCAGTAGCTTTACTACAGTGATCTAATGAGCAACTAGAGTGCTAACATTCAGAATTTATGGCAAATGTGTGACACATCTGAATGCCTTCTTGATGGAACCAAAGTAAAAAACTGAAAGTATTTTCTACTGAGGAGACTGCAGTAAATGAGGAAATTAGGAAACTTCATAACAAATAAATCTCCCAAGATGGCCACCAGAGACAAAAGAGCCCAAATGTAGCCCAAATATCACCCAGAGGTAGCCCAAGTATAGCTCAATGACAGAATGTCCCAGAGTGCTCTAACGAACAAATAGAGCGCTAACAGTCTTACTTATGACAAAAGTATGGCACACCTGAAGCCATCTTGATTGGAATAAAGTGGTAACACTTAAAACATTTAATTTACAAAGGAACAAAATGAGGGGGTTCATTTTCCCATAGAAATTATGATTTAGTTCTGCAGAAAAAAATTAGGGCACATTTTGACTTCTCAAATCCTCTTCTATTTCATAAAACAATTCTGACATGCAGACTGAAACATGCACTTTGAATACCAGCAGCAGACTTCCCTGGTGAGCAGTAGCTTTATTACAGTGATCTAATGAGCAACTAGAGTGCTAACATTCAGAATTTATGGCAAATGTGTGACATATCTGAATACCTTCTTGATGGAATCAAAGTAAAAAACTGAATGCATTTCCTACTGAGGAGACTGCAGTAAATGAGGAAATTAGGAAACTTCATAACAAGTAAATCTCCCAAGATGGCCACCAGAGACAAAAGAGCCCAAATGCAGCACAAATATCACCCAGATGTAGCCCACATGTAGCCCAATGACAGAAGTGTGCAACACACTTATTTTTTGTGTATTTGCAGTTTTATATAGTGCAGACTTGTCAGGTATTGGAGTGCTTTACATGAGCATTGGTTACATCACACAAGATCAAATTCACATGGTCAGTGACTGGCTACCGCCCTCCCCCTATGACCACACCACCCCCGGACACAGCACATAGACGTGGTATCTTTGGAAGGCGGGAGGTCGCGAGACCCCCCGGCCGTATTTATTAAGTACAAAACAATAAATTTTTAAATTTGCATGATAAACAGTTATACAAAAATCAGCAGGACATTAGATACATTATTGTCAACAGGTGTCCGTTTTGACCCTGGTCCACGACCCTGCCGCGTCGGGAATTGAACCCTGGTCCCTGGCCGAATCTCTGCTTACAGGTCTGCCGCCTCTAACCAGTGAGCCACACCTCTCCACTCAGTTGCTGCCCCAATCCTAAAAGAGTGGGTGCCGAATTCCCTTGGATCAAACCCTGCCAGACTTACCGTTAGCTCCAAGACTCGCCTAAACTGGTACCTAGTCAATGGTGTACCATCGGCGTGACACAGCAGTGTGTCCCCCGCCGTGCACTCGCGCTGCCTGCAGAAAGCCTCCACGTGAGAAACCGGGCAGCAGGGGTTGGCCCGTGCCCGGTGGAGCACTATGGTGTGACCCCGAGAGTCCTGATCGGTTTTCGATCTCTGAATTGTTATTCTCATAACGTCCTCCCTGATCTCCACACCGGCCCACCGTAGTCCGCCCACTCTATCAGCTTTTGACCCAGCAACTAACTCCCCAACCCTCAAAGCCCCATAGAAGGCCAGGGAAAATGCCGCCATGAACAAGATAACCTCCCACTGGGAGCTACAAACACTGTGCAGCGCCCCCAATAAGGCCGTCAGCCGTGCCAGTCCAATGGGCCTTCTCCTATCGCCCCGGTAACCCTGTAAACGGCGCCAACCCCTCAAGGCCTTGCGCACCAGAAAGGTGTTAGTGGGATCTCGCATACCCTTACCCTGCGCAAAGAAGGAGACCGCCGCCTTATGTCTGTTTGAAGTCGCCACTGAGCGCCCTTCCCTGTGCATCGATTCTAGGTAAGCTGCAAAGCTGTCCTCCTGAGCCCACCTAGCCTCCCAATCCTGCCCCAAAAAAGCCCGGTAAGACAAAAACGCCCCTTCGTAAGCTGTCTTGGTCCTGGGGGCTAAGCTAGCAACCACGAGGTCCTGTAATCTGGGGCACCAATCTGCCAAAGTACTGCCGGGAATTGCGCCGGCTGGGGATCTGCCGCAGGAAGATGTGCCCTGAAAACCTGCATTTTAAAGCGAGAAAGGGAGTCAGCTGCATTATTGAGGACGCCAGGGACATGCTTGGCTCTGAAAACCACATTCCATTTTAAGCATTGCAACACAATCTCCTTCAGTAAACGGAGTATGAATGGACAGCGTGCCCCCTGCTGGTTTATAAGAAATCCTTCCTACAATTTACTAAAGATACCCTATTTTCTAAAACGGTGTGGAGTAAAACTGCGGCGTTTTCACTGTGTTACCGTGAGTGTTGATACAAATACTGTACCCAGTGCCTATGATAAACTAGACTGCTCAGGCCAAGCTACCCAGAGGGTGAGCAAGGGTTATCGTAACAGTGCATCCCCCTTACCCTACTTGGACAGTGGTACCTACCCTGCCCACCAGACACCCCCCGACCTAACATCGGGCAGTCAGTTTAAATAAAAAACATTGCAATCGAATTTCCAATTAATGGCACCTGCCATAGCACCAGTTTGCAGTACATGAAAAAACTTTGAAATCAACTTTCAGAGAGATTTTGAGAGCGCTAAGCATAGTACCAGTTTCATTGCCTGCGGAACATTGAAAGCACTATAGTGCAGCACCAATTGTCATTACCTGGTGAGCATTGAACTCAGACTTTCAAAGTAGTGCTTAGCTAAGTACTAATTTTATTCCATGAGGGACATTGTTCCCTGATGAACATTGGAATCAGATTTTAAAAGAGAGGATTCAATCAATGCACCAGGTGCCTAATATGCGGACCCCTTCATAGTCACGCAGGTGGCTACACCATCTCCCCAGCACCACATGTGTGTTCAATGCCTAAGAGATTCAGATATAGAATACCCTGCCCTGCCATTAGCAAATGGTCCTGTCCTAAAAGAGCGAAAAGCCATTAATAGCACCATTGTTGGGGAAACCTAATGCACCTCCAGGTGCTCTGCCCAATATGAGGCCTATTTCTCTCTTGCTCTCTAATTAAGATACTGCAGCAACACATACATCAAAAGTTGTCTTTCCTGAATCAAAATCTGTGTCTTGTTTGAATCTAGCAAGCTTTCGACCAACTCATATGCTATTCGTCTCTCCAGATTGGAAAAATGGTTTGTGGTGAGCCAACGAAGTGGTGCTAGTCTTACCTGGAGAAAAGGTATCAAACAGTCTATCTACCCCCACCCTTTTTGACTATACGTCCATAAAACCAGGGCTTTCCCAAGGGTTAGCGTTAAGCCCAACATTCCTTCATCAAAGTGCGACCTTTGCCACCACTATTCTGATCATTTAGTCTCAGTTTAATTAATTATGCTGGTGACAGGCAGTCGGCTGTAGCCAACGATACAAGACAGTGGTTCTCTAGGTAGATCATTCCACAACCAGCTGTGAAATGACTTCTGGCCACCTTCTGAGACCAATCAAATGTGTCCAGCAAATTGCATGGCAACCACATAGCAGGTGATGCCACCATCCTGCGGACATAATACATGGGGCAGACAAATCCTTTGCCGGTCTAGTGCGAGACCCGAGAGGCAGAGTTAAGTGACAGACATGTGCTCTGAAATTTCCGAAAGCCGCGTGCCCTATGTCCTGCAGCGAAATGCCTGCCCTACTGTTGCGCCCCTATCTAGCGTTCCATATCACACTTTCGTCGCTTCACAGGCACTTACTAAGGGTGGACACCAACTACAACTGTTGTAAATCCTGCACTCACAAACACACGAGACCTGTACGTTTGATAGCTAAAGGGTTGTATACCACAAAAAGAAACGCGATTCCCCTGCTGCACTTTAGTAATTAGAGGATTAACAGGTCTTTTTGGCTGCTATCAATATGCGACCTTTGCGCAGGTAAACGCGCATCTTGTGCTAATTCATGATATGGAGAAATATACGCAAAGACCAAGTATGAATAAAAGTGGTTACATGCACACACAATTACTATATATATCCGACCCAGCGACATTGTTTGTACTATGTACTTCCTGCCTCGCGCTTAACATACAAATCAGAATGCTTCTAATGACAACAGGGGCTGTACAGTCCGCGCGCTGATAGCACAAAAGCCTAGCAGCAAAGGTGTTCAATAATGTGTCAAAACATTTTATCGACAACCACATCATGAAGGTTAAATATAGACAGACAACTATATTTGCGCTACCAGTTTTAACACCTGATGTATGTATTGTGATATATTTAGAACTATAATTCTGCAAGGTGCATGCCTCGACGCAGACGCGTGCATTTCTCCAAAATACGGTCATATTTAGCAGCCCGATATCAAAGCATTCCAACCCAATGCTTCTTCGGGAAAAACCATCGGAAAATTCTTGGATAAACTTCATTTGGAACTGCGTGGCAATTCACAAAATAGATATGTCATACGCGATTTAGAATCCCATAATTTACGCTCGCCAGCTGCGGATTGTTTAGCTAAATAAATCTTTATAGCCACAGACGAAATGAAGGTGCACAGTTTATTCTCCCGAGAGGCATTAAAATGCGGTGCTAATGAACTATTAGAAGGCACCCTGCGGGAAAGAGTGTAGCATAGACCATCTGCCGGGATATTATTGGGCGCCAAGATACGCCTAGGAAGCAGTCGGAAAGTTCATAACAAAGAAATACATGCCTCCATCACAAGGAGACGAGTTTGCAAGTCTTTCTTCCATAACATGTCACGTCCTGCCCCATATGACTCATTTCTGTTGCTATTACAAATCGCTAACCACTTAAATATTAAGCTTGTGCAAAACGCAGTGCTCACCTAGATCGCATGCCGAGTTCTGTTCTCCGCTCTCAAGTACAGTTTCCTCACATGCCAGGGATATTTAACCAGACCCCATCAGTTTGCCGAAATAGCTGGAGATGTCATTAAATCTATGCAAAGCACCTGTGCGCCGAAATAACCTGATACTGTTCACATCTCGCCGCCCTCTAGACTGCTCCTGTTTTGGAATGAGCACAGCCTGTATTTCCCGTCCTAGGCGGAATACTGTGAGCAGGGTTAAGAGAGACCGGTTCCGGTGAGTGAACTAATCATGCTAAGCCAGTCAACCCCGCTCAGAACAAGCGGGAAACATTTCAGTATACTAAGGGAGAATCAAAAACTCGCTTCAAAAGCCGGTCTATCGTTTTCTCCGGCCAGGGAAGCTTTACAGCGACATCGAGGCGGGAGCTGGCTGCAAAGCCTGCCACTGGACCCCATTTGCGCCTGTGCCAACTAACTCGAGGTCCCTGAAAGGACAGCTGCGGCGTCCCTGCGTGTAGCTCACCACTTACACCGAGTGCGAAAGTAGCGTGGAAATTAACTTTGAAAAAAACTTTGCGTTATATAAGCCAAGCAGGCTGCAGGCATAGAGCGTGGTCGCATGACTTAACTTTAGCCTCTAAAAAAAACACTGATGGTCTCCGGGGCTCCGCAGCTTCCAAACCGGCTGGCACACTTCCATCGACGAAGATAGAATTTCTCCGGTGCTCTCCCAGGCTCGCAGCTCCCCACCGATGATGACGTTCTTGACGAAGGCTCAAACACGGATCCCCGGCCTCGGACTCCGATCCTAAAAGCAGAGAAGAAATACAAAAAAGGTTAAAGGTCCTCCCGAGGGAGAAAATTTAACGCCTTGAACGCCGGGGCACGTCCGTTGTGGGGGAGCGTCCAGGCAACAAGGGGGTCACCTGGGCGCTCCCCACCTCTTTATCCCCCCAGTGGCCCGCCCCCCCTCCCCTCCGACCCGGATGTCGATTAACGACATCCGGGTCGCGTAAGCAGCCAATCGGTGGTAGGGCGCGCCCCAGTGGACACGCCCCCACCACCGAGAAGTTCGGGGGAGGTCGCCGCACTGCCATGCAGGCGTGGGGGCCCAGAGCCCCCCCTTTCCATTTTGGTTGTAGACATGGGGAGATTAAGTGATTTAACCAGAATCACAGAATGTTGAGCTGAAGCAGAACCTCCAACCTGGTTCCCCAGTTGCAAAGTCTGCAGCTCTGGAAGTAACACCACATCCTCTCCCCTAGGTGCAACATTTAATCAAGTGGTCAACTGGATAAAAAAACATAAAGATTACAAATAATTTAAAAGTTCTTTGTCGCTATTTGAAAACTCAGAAAATATGTCCTCATTTTCGTTTTTTAGAGCACTAACCATAATTTTGATGCCAATAACACCCTCTCATATATGTAATTTCTAAAGGAAATACTCTAGGTATTACAGTTTTGATTACATCAAGATGACGTCAGGCGTTCCACACTTTTGTAATAAATATAGAATGTTAGCAATCTAGTTGTTCATTGGGATACTGTTGAGAGGCAGAGGCCAGGGGCACGAACTCTGAAAATTGAAGGCAGGTAGGAGAGTGCAGATAAAACAATTTGACCACATTGGGCAGGCAGGAAGGGCAGTGGCAGCACAACAGATTATGGAGGGCAGTGGTAAGGGGGGCAGGGGCAACAAACCAACAATACAGGACTGGCAAGAGAGGCTGTGACAACATAATAGACCATTGTGGGCAGAAGGAAGAGGCAGTGGAAGTACAACCATACATGCCAACAGACCCGTTTCAGCCTGGATACGTCCTATGTTTTTAAGCTCAAATGGGCTTTATTTGATCTGTCTCCTATCTACAATCTCCTCTTTTTCAATGTAACTCAAAGAGGAAAATCAATACCCCAGTTTTTTTCCAAATCTCCCTCTTACCAAGTTCAAAATGTTCGCAAGTATGGTACATTGGATCATGGTAGGCAGGAGGAATTGGGGTAGGGACATGGACTCGGATAACAGAGGATAGGAGGGACACGGAGAGGTGCACCAACCCTACAGGGCAGCCATCAGGGTTTGCAGCAGCACAATACACCACACAGCGCACTCGGGGCGGGAGTGCAGCACAACAATCCATAGAAAGCAATAGGGAGGGGACAGGACCATGCACATGGACAACAGAGAACAGAGGGGAAAGAGGCAATGGTAGCTAGCTGACCATAATGGACAGACAGGAGAGAAAGCTGCAGCGTAACAGACCACAAAGGGCAGGAGGGACGGATCAGGGGCATTACAATGGAACAGACAAGCCTGGAGGGAGGGAATAGGTGTCTGCACATGGAAACAGAGGGCTGGGGGCAAGGGGACAGGGCAGGAGCAGCAAGATGACCATGGAGGTCAAGCAAGATGGGCACTAGAAACAAGACACACCATGGAGAGCAACAATGAGACTATGATGGCATACACACAGACCATGGAGGGAAGGTGGGAGGGGGTCAGGGGCAGCTAGCTGACCACACAGGGAAGGTGGGAGGGGCCATGGCAGCACAGAAGACCATGCATGGCAAGCGGGAGGTTTAGTGGCAGCACAATGGCTTTGATGGGCAAGAAGGAGGGTGCAGGGGCATGCACAAAGGACCATGGAGGATAGAAGGGACGGTCAGGACCTGGGCACAGACAAGAGAGTTCAGGGGAAGGGGCCTCACAACAGACCGCGCGGGGCAGGCAGGAGGAGCAGTTGCAGCACAACAGACCAGGGAGGGCAGCAGGGTGTGGCAGTAAAATGGACCATGGAGGACAGGAGGAAGGGGATAGGGGCATGGCATGTGGACAGGCAGGGTGGAGGTGGCAGGGACAGGTTACAGTCATCTGACAATGCTAGGCAGGTGGGAGGGGAGTGGCAGCTCAACAGAACACTCAGAGTAGATAGGAGTGTCAGGTCCATGGAACATGGTGGGCAGAAAGGATGGAGCAGGGGCATGCAGAAAGACATCGGAGGGCAGGGGGAAGGAGAATAGGGGCAGCAAACTAAGCAAAGAGGCTAAGCAGGAGGTCAATGATGGGCCATAGAATTGGGCAATGGAGGGCAGGAGGAGTGGACTGGTACATCATGCTAATTGGAGGGCAGTGGCAGCACATCAGACCCTGCATGGCAGGAGGGAGGAGGCTTGTCCATGGATTCAGACAACAGAGGATAGGGAGGATGTGGATGGGGCAGCAAGCTAACTGTTCAGAGAAGGTGGGTATTAGGAACTTTATTGTTTTTCAAATGTGTGTCTGTGCGAACTACTTAAAATATTAACAAGTATGCAGCATAATCTCACTTTTATTCAGGAAGAAGAGGACGTTTGTGACTGTGACTCCGGGCTCACTTGGCAGTAACACCCCCTGACCCTCCACCCCATCGCAAAATGTAATGCCTGTGAAAAGGGTAGGTGGATGCAGTGTTATATAGAACATAGTCCTGAGAGCACGATTGAAAATGAAAACTAGATATAGTATATGGTATAAACTATACACCAAAAAGTGTGATACAAGATGAACCGGGGCGTGAAAATAATGTGCAATACATTGTGCGCAATGACAGATTCATTGGAGAGCGAGAGATAGCACAGGCACTAGCACATGCTATGCGATATGCACCTTGGAGTGTAATATGCACAGGGCAGTGTTGTGTAACCTAACTAGTCTCTAAAGTTGTAATATAAAATATGTGCTGAGGAGTGTAACGTTGCATATGCACTGTGACAAAGATATGGATCCCAGATTGTAATATGTATGGCATAGGCATCGAGGAAGGCACGTTAGATGGGGCAATATAACCCGTGCGAAGGCAAGTGTGGCATGACATATTCACGGGGTGGTGTTACAGTGCACATGGGCTAGAGAGTGTCATAGCATACGCACTAGCTGGTGGAATACAACACAGAGGTGTGAGGCACTCGGCGGGCACTGGTGGGTGTAACACAGCATTGGGCTCAGCCAGGAGCACGCTGTGACTCTCAAGTGAGGTTCGTCTCCTTTCCAGAGAGTAAAATAAAAAGTATTACACATCCGGCGGTGGATGTGTGTTTTATTAACCGTGAGGGGGGTTTCTTGCATAGTTTGGTCGAATTTTTGTCGAATCCCCTTTGAATGGCTTGGTGTGCGTGTATATTAAATGTGCCCGTCAATAGCTACCCATGTTTGTATAAATAAACGACAAGGGTGTCTACTTGGAGAGTACCCACAGGCGGGGGCACCGGGATTAGGCACGGTAGGGCGTCAGACATGTCAGAGCTTCACTAGCGGTGTAAATACATTCCATGTGGATTCATTCTATGCATAGTCGCCTTTTAATGAATATCACGCAAATCGTCATGGTGATAGGTACATGCAGTTTGTCCAGCATGTCCTAGGTTTTTCTATAAATATATCTATTTTTAAAATAATAAAAAACAAAGGCCGGCCCCGGGGGATGGGGTCCCTGGGGCCATAAGTGGCCTGAGGAGGGGGTCAACGCAGCCCCCTCTTAAAGAATAAAAAAAAAAAGGCCATGACCCGAGGGTTGGGGTCCCCGGGGCCGATTAAGGCCTTGGGAGGGCCAAATTTATTTTTTTCAACAAAAAAAATTAGGGTGCAGGCCCTGGGAGATGGGGTCCCCAGGGCCAGTGAATTAGAAAAAGAAGAGGGGCCACACAGCCATCCTTCTGAAAAGATAATCTTTAAAATAAATAAAAGACCGGCATTGCGCCGGAGGCCACGCCCCCTCCTTGCAGCACTCTGCAAACGCGCCCCCTGGCCAGTTGTAAGTTGGGGAATTAATTCCCCTTCAATTCTGAGGGTCCCTGAGGGCCAACTAGCCCAACAGGTATCTCCAGTATGCGCCAGGGAGCTGCGTTGCAGACAGGTGTTCTGAGGCCACGCTCCTTGTTACACCTCTATGCAACGCAACTCTGTGGTGCTTACTGGAGGTACCTAGTGGGCTTGTTTGACCCTTGTGACCCTTAGGATTCAAGGGGACTTAATCTCTCAACTTAGAACGGCCACAGGGCTCGTTTACACAGTGGTGAAGGGAGAGGACGGGGCCTGAAGTGACGTGTGCAAACACGCCCTGTGGCGCGTTTTAAGTTGGGGAAATAATTCCCTTTCAATCCTGAGGGACCCTGGGGGCCAACTAGCCCACCAGGTGCTTCCAGTAAGCGCCACTGCTCTGCGTTGCAGAGAGGTGGTGCAGGCCGTGCCCCTTTTTACACCTCTCTGCAATGGCGCTTACTGGACATACCTAGTGGGCTATTTTGCCCCTAGGGATCCTCAGGATTCAAGGGGACTTACTCTCCCAACTTAAAAAATGGCCACAGGGCGTGTTTACACAGTGGGGAAGGGAGGGTACGGGGCCTGAGGTGACGTGTGCAAACACGCCCTATGGCGCATTTTAAGTTGGGGAAATAATTCCACTTCAATCCTGAGGGCCCCTGGGGGCTAACTAGCCCACCAGGTGCTTCCAGTAAGCGCCACTGAGCTGCGTTGCAGAGAGGTGGTCCAGGCCGTGCCACTTTTTACACCTCTCTGCAACACAGCTCTGTGGCGCTTACTGGAGGTACCTAGTGGGCTAGTTGGACCCTAGGGACCCTCAGGATTCAAATGAACTTAATCTCCCAACTAAAAACGGCCACAGGGCGTGGTTACACAGTGGTGAAGGGAGGGGACGGGGCCTGAGTTAACGTGTGCAAACAAGCCCTGTGGCACGTTTTAAGTTGGGGAAATCATTCTCCTTCAATCCTGAGGGACCCTGGGGGCCAACTAGCCCACCAGGTGCTTCCAGTAAGCGCCACTGCGCTGCGTTGCAGAGAGGTGGTCTAGGCTGTGCCCCTTTTTACATCTCTCTGCAACGCAGCTCTGTGGCGCTTACTGGAGGTACCTAGTGGTCTAGTTGGACCCTAGGGACCCTCAGGATTCAAGGGGACTTAATCTCCCAACTTAAAACGGCCACAGGGCGTGTTTACACAGTGGGGAAGTGAGGGGACGGGGCCTGAGGTGACGTGTGCAAACACGCCCTGTGGCGCGTTTTAAGATGTAGTTTTAATCCCGTGCCCTATTATATACTAGGGGCCTACAGAGGAGGTCATGCTGATCACAGGGGGACCCCAACGCATAGTGTTCCCTAGTGTATGTAGGTGTTTTCACTGTATTCTGAGTGTCTTTTAACATAGCACTGGCTCTAGGACTGGTTAGTCAGACTCAGTTACCACCAGTATCCGTCTGAAAAAGTTGAGGGTACAGGATGATTTTGCAATAAGGCTTCTTTCTGCTCTTCTGTTTGTTCTTTCTGCACGTTATCCTTCTTCCTGCACTTTTCTGCGTCTTTGAGGACTTCTGTTGTTTCTTTCTGCATTTCTTTTTTTTCTTTCTGTGCGTTTTTTCTTCTTTCTTCACATGTCCTATCTCTGTAGGCACAGTTAGAAATTAGCATTTTAAAAACCTTTGAAATTCACTGAAAAAAACATAGGTTTCAGGCACGTTATAGTTAGGAATTAGCATTTTAAAAACCTTAGAAATTCACTGAAAAAACCATAAGTTTCAGGGGCGTTATAGTTAGCTTAACTTTTCACTCGTACAAAACCATTGAAATTTCCCTGTTATAGTTAGTTCAGCTAACTATAACTTGCGCACCCGCAATGCACTGCTGATGATGTCACATATTACATCACTCATGACATGGTCAGTGACATCACTCATGACATCACTGATGACATCTCAAATGACATCACTGATGACATCATCCTTGTGATAGAGTGGCAGACCTCCTCTCCCCCTAATATAACCTTTGATACACACATTCAAAAATAGAAACTAACATTTTCAAAACAATGGACATACCAATATCAGTTACAACAACCTATTCAGTAATTCTGAGATCCACATACACTTCCACTCATTCACCAACAGTCCTATACAGTCAGTCATACATGTACTCACTCATCATATGTACTCATACACCTATACATCCTGTTACACAACGCCACTCATCCATAGAGTTACTCACACATATAGTCACTCATGCTAATAAAGAATCAAACATCCATTTACTTGCATATACAGTTATACACACACCACCACACTTACTTCTACAGAAACTTACACATACTTAGTCTTTTAAACAATCACTTATAGAAACACATACTTATTCATACAGGAACTCTTTCAATCTCTCACTCTCACATATACTCACTTATATACACCAATAGTCACATATACTAGTTTAAAACATATGTAGTTACTCATAAAGACACTATTGAGACAGTCATTCACTCACTAACACACCCATGCACACACTCATCCCCCCATACAGTCCTGCACACATGCTGTCTTCAACACATACAAACAGTGAGTCACTCATTCATGCACCTATGCACTACGTAATACCCCCCACCGAAGCATACAGACACTCAGACACTCATACTGATACTCAAAAAACCAGCTAATAACCTATATAGACCCTCATGTAGCTACTCACCAACCCATGCAGTCCCCTTATAGACTGATACAGATATTTACATATTTAAACATTACTCACTAAGCCATGTATTCACTAAGATACACTTAATAAGTCAGTTATACAATCAATTTTTCAAAAACAAATCATCCATTTAGACACTTATATACCCATTTATTCTTCCATCGACCTTGAGATATACATATATAAAACATGTAATTTTCAGAAAAACACACATTCACTGGATGATGTCATCAGTGATGTGATCAGTGATGTCATTTGAGATGTCATCAGTGATGTCATGAGTGATGTCACTGACCATGTCATGAGTGATGTAATATGTGACGTCATCAGCAGTGCATTGCGCGCGCGCGAGTTATAGTTAGTTGAACTAACTATAACAGGGGAATTTCAATGGTTTTGTATGAGTGAAAAGTCCAGCTAACTTTAACGCCTCTGAAACCTATGTTTTTTTCAGTGAATTTCTAAGGTTTTTAAAATGCTAATTCCTAACTATAACGTGCCTGAAACCTATGGTTTTTTCAGTGAATATATATATAGATATATATGTTTATATTATCTACTGGCGGTCGCCAGTAGATAGTTATAGTTAGGACCGTGTTTCCATAATGGGGCGCTCCGCTCAGCTCCTACCCTGAAAGTCTCGGGGTGATTCGTCAAGCGGGGGCCGAGAAAAAAGGGGGGTCCCAAAACACGTTTTCCCCATGCATTTTCCCATAGGACCTTTAGTCAAAGGTACAGCCCGAACGGCTGAACAGAATTACTTGAAATTTGACAAAGAGGTAGTCCTCAGGTCAGGGATGTGACTTTTGCATAGATGGTGTCAATCTGTTCAGTAGTTCCTGAGAAAATTGCAGTTAAAAGCACATACATATCTATAGCCGCGCACCGTGCGTGCACCGTGCGTGCACGGTACGCGCACGGTGCCGTGCGCGAGCGTAATTCTGATTGGTGGACTCATGACAGTTAACATTCGAATCGGTCAAAATCAGGAAGTGTCGACCGCCATTTTGTGTGTTGTGTGTGTGACAGGGAAAAAGAAAGGTGGAGAACGTGAAAAGGGGGCAGGGTAGAGAGTTCCTGACCCCCTAGCCTTTGTCAGGGGGTCCCTGAAGGACCCCGAAGGGTGAAAAAAACATTATTTTTTTCTCCAAAAAATCGCGGTGTGCGCACCCCCCAGCCGCAATTTTGAGTTTTAGAGGCAGAAGAGAGCTAAAAACACAAGTGGAGAACGTGAAAAGGGGGCAGGGTAGAGAGTCCCTGACCCCATAGGCCTTCTCAGGGGGACCATGAAAGACCCCTTAGATCACAAAAAAAAAAAATATCACGGGGTGCGCGTACGGTGCGCGCACGGCGGCAAAAAAAACATTAAAAAATAGAATTAAAAATCAAGTTTAAGTGTTTAGATGTTGGTTGGCTCTAAAAAGAGCCGTTGTGTTCATTGAGTGTTTTTTTGTACCTACAAGTAAGTACCGATGCAGAGTCTAAAGTTCAAGAGGAAGACTCTGTTGCCTTCATCTGTGAAATGAACACCGTGTCCTCTATAAATGCCTTGCATGTTGTAACGCAAGTTGTTGTGGTATATAGAACCCATACCATAGTCTCTGAGGAAAGCAGAAACAGACTTATTGACGTGCTTTCTTGCTTTGTCAATCTGCGGACAATATTGGTTGGACCAGTTCCACTTTTGCCTTTGGCATATATTAGAATATACACAGGTAGTTTGTGGAAAAAGTGACATCAATTGCACAACGGTGTCCTTAACAAGCATTTCCAGACCTACCCCAGTTAAAGTGTCTAGGTCATTTCCACCACAGTGCACAATTATAAGGTCAGGCTGTGGAAGATGTAGAAAGGATTTCACCAAAGGCATTAATTGGTGCCACTTCAACCCTCTCTGAACAATCCATTTAATGTCTACATTTGGCAAAGCAAGCTCTTTCACAATAACTCTTTTTTCTGCATACTTTTCACTCCAGAAGACATAGCTATGACCTACAATCCACACTGTGAACATCTTTCAAGGAGATCTGGATGCACTCAGAAGGTGTCATTCAGTAGAATGGCAATATGAAAAGAAAGATAGTTGTAAAATGGAGGCTTACATACTTTGTTTTAAATAAAAATAACTCATTGGCTGTTTCAGACCATTCAACACTAAAAACTAGGCTGTATGTTTAAATTTTTAAAAGCATGTTTTGTATTGGTTCAGAAAAATGTGTTCCCACAGAACATTACTTTGGATTTGCTGTTAGGTTTGAAAAGTCAAGCACTCTTGCTCTTTGGATTAGAAACATTGTGTGCTGAACTTCTGACCTCTCTGCTCACACCAGTGTTCCATGACCTGTTGCTATGGTAGCAGGCAGAAGTCATGTTGGGGGTAGGGATCATTTGGAAAGGGTTGAAATTTGCAACCAATAGAAATGTGTGTTTCCATTTGAAAAAATGTGGGAAGCACTGTGATTTGAAGTTAACATGTATATGTGTGAAAAAAGAGAGGGAAAGATTGCCATTTACTGGTTCTGCTGAGAGGTGTACAGTTCAGAGATTCTGGCTCTGATAATCTGCTGTGTGAGTGCCACATTTCTTTCTCAACTAACTACTTTTAAAGGTGAGTTATTAATTTGAGAGGGGATGTTTGTGGTGCATTTTGATATAAAAAATATAAATGTGATTCTTGTTTTAAAGTTGTGTTTTACATTTTCTGTTTTGGAAGATATTTAGCTGCCTTGAACTTGTAAGATATTATGGAGTATGTCTTCACCATAAGTTAAGGTGTACTGGTATCACCCAGGAATACTGTTTTCTGCCTAGAATTACACCATGAGTCTGTGTGCACAAAGGAATTGTTGTCAGAGATTTAATTTGTGGTGGTCTGGTTCTGTAAGACTTGCATTCATAGGAAAGGGGCAGCTTGTTTTCTTGAAGTGTGATGGCTAGCATTCAGCACAAATCAATATCTCACAAATGAGAGGCAAATGATAACACATTTGAAATCAACATGGTAGATTTTCCTTCCACTCCCACAATGGGTGAGGTAGTTCCTACATGTTACAAACTCCAATTAAAACTTACCACACATGTACTCTTACATACATCTGTGCAGTCTTCATGCAGTTGTGCAAGTGTCCATGCAGATCTCTCTTGCACCTGACAATACACAGTCTCCAGATGTACGCTCTTAGCACACAGGCAGCTGCTTCTCCTGCACTCCCATGCTAAGTATTCAGCACTGTGTGGTATTTTAGTTAGTAGTGTGCAATGCTACCACATTCAACATCACCAAGGCTCATTTCCTTTGCTCTAGTCTAATCACTCACTCAGGTTCCACATGCTCGTGGTCTCAAGTAGCTGTTAGGACATGTGCTCTTTTCTGCCTCTCTAAACTATAAGGAACATGTGTCAGGCTGTTACAGTAATTATCACTTGCAAAACAACAGTAGTAAATGTGCTTTGAAATTGCCAATCAAATATCGTTTTCTGCCTAGAATCACACCATGAGTCTGTGTGCAGAAAGGAATTGTTGTCAGAGATTTAATTTGTGGTGGTCTGGTTCTGTAAGACTTGCATTCGTAGGAAAGGGGCAGCTTGTTTACTTGAACTGTGATGGCTAGCATTCAGCACAAATCAATATCTCACAAATGAGAGGCAAATGCTAACACATTTGAAAACAACAGGGTAGATTTTCCCTCCACTCCTGCAATGGGTGAGGTAGATCCTACATGTTCAAAACTCCAATTAACCCTTACCACACATGTACTCTTACATACATCTGTGCAGTCTTCATGCAGTTGTGCAAGTGTCCATGCAGATCTCTCTTGCACCTGACAATACACAGTCTCCAGAAGCACGCTCTTAGCACACAGGCAGCTGCTTCTCCTGCACTCCCATGCTAAGTATTCAGCACTGTGTGGTATTTTAGATAGTAGTGTGTAACGCTACCACATTCAACATCACCAAGGCTCATTTCCTTTGCTCTAGTCTAATCACTCACCCAGGTTCCACATGCTCATGCTCTCAAGTAGCTGTTAGGACATGTGCTCTTTTCTGCCTCTCTAAACTATAAGGAAAATGTCTCAGGCTGTTACAGTAATTATCACTTGCAAAACCACAGTAGTAAATGTGCTTTGAAATTGCCAATCAAATATCATTTTCTGCCTAGAATCACACCATGAGTCTGTGTGCACACAGGAATTGTTGTCAGAGATTTAATTAGTGTTGGTCTGGTTCTGTAAGACTTGCATTCGTAGGAAAGGGGCAGCTTGTTTTCTTGAACTGTGATGGCTAGCATTCAGCACAAATCAATATCTCACAAATGAGAGGCAAATGCTAACACATTTGAAAACAACAGGGTAGATTTTCCCTCCACTCCTGCAATGGGTGAGGTAGATCCTACATGTTCAAAACTCCAATTAACCCTTACCACACATGTACTCTTACATACATCTGTGCAGTCTTCATGCAGTTGTGCAAGTGTCCATGCAGATCTCTCTTGCACCTGACAATACACAGTCTCCAGAAGCACGCTCTTAGCACACAGGCAGCTGCTTCTCCTGCACTCCCATGCTAAGTATTCAGCACTGTGTGGTATTTTAGATAGTAGTGTGTAACGCTACCACATTCAACATCACCAAGGCTCATTTCCTTTGCTCTAGTCTAATCACTCACCCAGGTTCCACATGCTCATGCTCTCAAGTAGCTGTTAGGACATGTGCTCTTTTCTGCCTCTCTAAACTATAAGGAAAATGTCTCAGGCTGTTACAGTAATTATCACTTGCAAAACCACAGTAGTAAATGTGCTTTGAAATTGCCAATCAAATATCATTTTCTGCCTAGAATCACACCATGAGTCTGTGTGCACACAGGAATTGTTGTCAGAGATTTAATTAGTGTTGGTCTGGTTCTGTAAGACTTGCATTCGTAGGAAAGGGGCAGCTTGTTTTCTTGAACTGTGATGGCTAGCATTCAGCACAAATCAATATCTCACAAATGAGAGGCAAATGCTAACATATTTGAAATCAACATGGTAGATTTTCCTTCCACTCCTGCCATGGGTGAGGTAGATCCTATATGTTCAAAACTCCAAATAACCCTTACCACACATGTACTCTTACATACATCTGTGCAGTCTTCATGCAGTTGTGCAAGCGTCCATGCAGATCTCTCTTGCACCTGACAATACACAGTCTCCAGAAGTACGCTCTTAGCACACAGCCAGCTGCTTCTCCTGCACTCTCATGCTTACTATTCAGCACTGTGTGGTATTTCAGATAGCAGTGAGTAATGCTAACACAATCAATATCACTGAGGCTCATTTCCTTTGCTGTAGTCTAATCACTCACCCAGGTTACACATGCTCATAGTCTCAAGTAGCTGGTAGGACATGTGTTCTTTTCTGCTTCTCTAAACTATAAGGAAAATGTGTCAGGCTGTTACAGTAATTATCACTTGCTCTACCACAGTAGTAAATGTGCTTTGAAATTGCCAATCAAATATCGTTTTCTGCCTAGAATCACACCATGAGTCTGTGTGCACACAGGAATTGTTGTCAGAGATTTAATTTGTGTTGCTGTGCTTCTGTAAGACTAGCACTCGTAGGAAAGGGGCAGCTTGTTTTCTTGAACTGTGATGGTTAGCATACAGCACACATCACTATCTCACAGATGAAAGGCAAATGCAAATACATTTGAAAACAACAGGGTAGATTTTCCTTCCACTCCTGCCATGGGTGAGGTAGTTCCTACATGTTTCAAACTCCAATTAACCCTTACCATACATGTACTCTTACATACATCTCTGCAGTCTTCATGCAGTTGTGCAAGCGTCCATGCAGATCTCTCTTGCACCTCACAATACACAGTCTCCAGAAACACACTCTTAGCACACAGGCAGCTGCTTCTCCTGCACTCCCATGCTTACTATTCAGCACTGTGTGGTATTTTAGATAGTAGTGTGTAAAGCTACCGCATTCAACATCACCAAGGCTCATTTCCTTTGCTCTAGTCTAATCACTCACCCAGGTTCCACATGCTCATGCTCTCAAGTAGCTGGTATAACATGTGCTCTTTTCTGCCTCTCTAAACTATAAGGAAAATGTGTCAGGCTGTTACAGTAATTATCACTTGCAAAACCACAGTAGTAAATGTGCTTTGAAATTGCCAATCAAATATCGTTTTCTGCCTAGAATCACACCATGAGTCTGTGTGCACACAGGAATTGTTGTCAGAGATTTAATTTGTGTAGCTTTTATTGTGTAAGACTTGCAGTCGTAGGAAAGGGACAGCTCATATGATAGGTTTTGAAAAGCTCATAAAAAATATAGTAATATATTTAAATTACATAAAGGTATTTTTTTTTAGTTTCTTTCAGGTATTGCTGAACAACACTGAAATAAATTGACGCGCACACCTGGGGAAAACATGGCGGCGGCTAACTAGGCTGCTGCGGCGCCCTGAGGCGAGCTCCCGTCGGAGTTGAACCCACCTCGTCATGCGATGAAGTTATAACCGAAACTCGATGTTCAGAGTTGTAGGGTCTGTGATGGAGATTGTCGGGGCTTTCAACATTCCATTTTGAATCAAGAAACACGCATTTCGGATCAGGTTTGTTTTCACCAGGCGGTTGTCCCTTTAACGAACGCCGAAGATGCAATACTGTGTTTCTCCATTAGACGCCCCGCGTTACGTTGCCTGCCTGTGTTCCGCCTTCAGCTTTCGCCTGCGTGGCTCCTCTCTGGATGGTGCTTGCCGAGTTTTTTCTCCCCATACTGGCTCCGTGTGTGTCATTTTTTCGACTGTGGCGAGAGTGCTTCAGTGTTCCTTGAAGAACGCCCCCCAGGAGCTAATTACCGGCCAAAATTCGTTTTCTTCATCACTGCAAGAGCCCCCGGGGAAGCCGAGGCTGCGTCTGTGGTCAGCCGCGCTGGAGCTAAGGCGGGGGAGAAAGGTGCGGAGCCTGGTCCAGTCACGTCGAGGTACTGCCAATGGGGCTAGATCCAAAGCGGTAGCCACTAAGGACGCGTCAGGTGGGTTGCAGAAATCTGTGATATCGCCTCCTCAGGGAGAAGCCGAGGGAGGAAGGTTGGCGAAAAGTTTTTTTCTCTGTGGTGAGAGTTCAAAGAGTGTTAATACGCTGGCTGAACTGCCGCCTGGGCCTGAGGTTTCTTGTGGGGATTTTGTTGACTGTTTATTTACCGCTGATGGGGAGCAGGTTATTCAAGAGTCAAGTGAGGTAGTTTCACAAGCTCTAGGTACTGTTCAGCATTCTCAGTTTCTGGTCAGAGGGAAATCTTCTTCCTATCTAAATACAGAAGTCAAGGCTAGAGGGAGCAAACATAAATCTAAATCCAAAGTAAAGGGTCCTAAGGTAGTACTATCTTTAGGATCCAAGATCACTCCATCACTTAGATCTTATTTTAAAGCGGTCCCCCAGATTCTCAATCTTGTGGAAGATCATAATATGGCAGGGGTTTTGATTGTCCCAGACACTCTCCCCTCTCCATCTGAAAATGGGTCATCATTATCCTCCCGCATACCAGCTAGGGACGAAGCCACAGAAGAGGGATCGGCTACACCGCTACAATGTACCCCACAAGTGAAAGGCCTAGAAGAAGCCGGGATAGGTCAAGAGGTGGTGTTGGAAGCTCAGGCATCAGGGGGTTTGTCTATCATCGAAACAGTGTCCTCCCTTGAGTCCCTCTCTAAACCTGACAAGGTCGGCAAGATCCAATTCCGATGTACAGGTGGTAGCGACCTCTGTGGTGGAAGGGGCAGCTGGTGGAGAGTGTCCGGATGAAGTCAACATCAAGGCTCTGCATCAGAATGCTTCTGCTGGTGTTATTACTGCCAACCTTGAGGCGGAATCTTCCATCTCTGTTGCCTCGTTGTTGGGGATGTTCTCTGCGCTCACGATGGAGATTAGGAAGGGGTTTTCTGAGTCTTCTGCAAATCAGTTAGAGATAAGGAAACACTGTGAAGCTCTGGACAATAAGATTGAGGGGTTGAATGTCAGAACAGGAGCTTTGGAAGAGACCTCTGCAGCACTCTCTACTAATATGAAGCAAGTTAAGGATGATATAAAAAAGCTTACTAGAGAGGAGCAAAGTCTAAACGAGAGATTGGAGTCATTAGAAAATAATGCCAGGCGGGGGAATATACGGATTCTCAATATTCCGGAAGGTTCTGAGGGCTCTGATATAAAGCATTTTATTTCTGTTTTGTTAAAGGAGTCCCTGGGCTTAGAGCACTCAGTAGAGGAGTTAGCCATGGACATACAACGAGTCCACAGAGATCCCTTTCGGCGGAATCCCCAGAGATCGAAGCCCCGTAAGATTCTGGTCAACTTCCATACGTATGTGTTGAAGGAGCAGATCCTAAATTTGGCATTAAAGCAAAAATCTCTTGTGGGGAGTGGGTTTACTTTCTTAGTTAGGTCTGACCTCTCTAGAATTACATTGGAGAAGCAATGGGAGTTTGGGAGGAGACTGGACGCTTTTAGGAAAGTAGGAGCAACAGCTCAGCTCATGTTTCCGGCAGCTATCAAAGTTATGCATAATAATCGGATGTATAACATCAGGTCGGTTCAGGAAGCCGATGAGCTTTTGTTGATTCTAGGCAAGGAGCATAAATAGTCTAAATATGCATCGTTATAACCTTGGTGTCTCTCTCCTGATAAGCCTCATAGACCGCGTTCATCTTTAACATATAGGTCTGTATAGGTCTAGCCTCCTTACTTTATGCCATATTTTTTTTTTTTTTTTTTAACACAAAAAATGTCTTTTTCTCCTCCGATCTCCATGCAGCTAAATTGGCCAAAGTTATGTTTTGGTTACTTTTTTTTTTTTTTTTTTTTGCCTCATGGGTGGGGGCTTACATCATCGACGTATATTTTTCATATCTTATTTTCCATCGCTGGTAGGGAGGGGGTTCTCTTTGACGGGAGCCTTGTCAAGGGGTGCTTCTACCGGTTCTTTTCCGGCTAGATAACACAAGGGTTTTCCAAGGGGGTGGGGTAGCTGGGAGATGTTTCACGGGGGTAGGAGGGGGGTGGGGGGGTGGCAAAAATATAAAATGGTCCTCGAAGCAGTTCTATTAAAGATGGAAGTAGGCATATATTGATTCAGGGACCAATGCAACAAACGGTAATCTTGGCTTTGTTTTTACAGTTTTTTCCCTTTAAGTATGGGTAGTGTAAAATATATCTCCTGGAATGTTAATGGCCTCCGCACCAAGCCCAGAGCTAATAGAATCATGCAATATTTGCGGGATTTGGATGCGCAGGTCTTGGTGCTCCAGGAGACACACCTAACTCACACGGAAATGCTTACCCTTATTAAGAAAAACAACTGGATAGACTTTGCAGTTTCGACTACCCAAACATCTAATACAAGAGGGGTCTCAATTGTATTTAAAAAAGGAGCTAAAGCTAGGCTGATATCACAGGCAGTTGACCCAGGTGGCAGATGGGCCATAGTGTCAGTTGTTATATCTGGTAAACAAAGTACAATCTTAGGATATTATGGTCCGAATCAGGACGATCCCTCCATTTTGGAATCTATATTCTCACATTTGATTACTTTCCCTGAACCCATTATTTTGGCAGGCGATTTTAATGTCGTACTGGATCCTCTGTTGGACAAATCACCCAATAATCGATCCTCTGTTTTTTCTAAGACGAGGACCCTGCTCCAAAGCGCCATGAAGCAATATGGGTATGTTGATATCTGGAGAGCGAGGTCGGGGCAACAACAAGGGGTCTCTTTCAGGAACTATAAATATCACCACCAGTCCAGAATAGATTTCATCTTAATAAGTCTGAGGCTGGTGGATTCCGTAAAGAGTATTAGCTACCTCCCATCACATCTGTCGGACCATGAAGCGGTAGTAATGGAGATTGCCAGTTTGATTAAAAAGAGTTCCACCTCATGGTCTTTTGACCGGTCTCTTCTCTCATCAGTAGAGGATATTACTTTTCTTAAATCAGAAACCCATAACTTTTTGATTTCCAACAGTGGCTCAGCTACGTCTAGGATAATCTGGGACTCGTTTAAAGCTTTCTTGAGAGGGGTTATCATTGGGAAAGTTTCATACCGTAGGAAGTTGCATAGAGACGAAGTCACTTCTATTGAAGATCAGATATCTCAAATACAACAAGATATAGATTCCAACTGTATGGATTCCGGTTTAGATCTGCCCACTCTCCATAATCAATTAGTGACTTTGAAGGGTAGTCTGAGTTCTTTATTAAATCTTCGACTTCAACAAAGATGGGAAGCCAGTAAGTTGGCCCATTTTGAATACACTGAAGGTGCCGGGAAATTACTGGCCTGGAAAACCAAAACTGATCTGGTGCGGAATAACATCGCTGCAATAATGGTAGATAACATCATCTTCTCTTCAGATGAGGACATCAGGGCAGCCTTCAGAGATTACTTTCAAGTAATCTATGAGGAGGATAAGCAGATCTCGCCAGAGTCTGTTGAGGGTTGGTTAAGGGACATCAATTTACCTTCACTATCTGCCGAGCAATCTCAATCTTTAGATAAAGCTATCACTGAGGATGAGGTAAGATCTGCCATTAGAAGAAGTAAGAAGGGGAAGGCGGCTGGACCTGACGGTCTGCCGGCAGAAATCTATAGAGCCCTTGAAATAGAATTAGTTCCATTCCTCACCGTTCTTTTTAATCAAATCCTACTGGAAGGTCAGCTTCCGCCAGATTCCTGGGATAATGCCTCAATCACCCTTATTCTGAAGCCAGGGAAACCAAAGACGGCTTGTGGTTCTTATAGGCCAATTTCAATCCTGAATGTGGATTACAAGATCTTTACCACAATCTTGGCATCTAGGTTGGCTGTGATTGCGCCTCTGGTTCTCCATCCGGACCAAAAGGGTTTCGTTAAGGGGCGACAATTATTTGAGCTAACCTATGATTTAATAGGTGCCATAGATATAGCATCGGCTCGGACCCTTCCTTTGGCCGCCCTCACGTTGGATGCGACCAAGGCCTTCGATAGAGTTAACTGGGTGTACCTGTCGGGGGCCTTGGCTAAGTTTGGCGTGGGGGATGAGATACGTAGGGCAATTGGCTTGTTATATCATAATCCTGTAGCACGCCTCTTGGTCAATGGAGATCTGTCTGACCCTGTTACCATCACTAGGGGGACACGGCAGGGCTGCCCACTTTCCCCCCTTTTGTTTGATTTTTATATCGAACCCTTTGCGCAACAACTGAGGGAGGAGACTTCTATTAAGCCATTCTCGTATAAAGGGTGGGTGAGGAAAGTAGCCCTATATGCTGACGACGTGCTTATTCTTACCTCAGATGTTGGCTCTGCACTCCCTATAATTTTAAGGATTGCTCGTTCATTTGGTCAAGTCTCCGGTTACGAAATTAATGATACTAAAACCGAGATGCTTGTTTGGAATCATGAAGGGCAAGCTATAGACTTACAAACGGGCTCCTCGATGAGATATTTGGGTTTACAGATAGGGAAGGACATAGAAAAAATAGCTCAAGTTAATTTAACATCGGTAGCTAAAGAATGCCGTAGGTTACTACACTCATGGTCTCATATCCCACTATCTTTAATTGGGAGGGTCAACTTAATCAAGATGTCGATCCTTCCTAAAATTTCGTTTTTGTTTTGTACCATTCCCTTGCACTTTGATTATTCTTGTTTAGTTAAATTGCAGTCAGACATAACATCTTTTATCTGGAACAACAAACAGGCAAGGATTTCTTGGAAAAAGCTTAGAAGGCGAAGGGACAAAGGGGGCTTGGCAGCCCCGGACATGAAATTATATGCTTGGGCCTTCCAGTTAACTCATTCCCGCATGTTGTTAAAAATACCTACAGACTACGGGGTGGGTCTAATGTTTTCAGCCATGTTAGAAGGGGAAGAAGCTAGTCAATCAGCCTTTCTATTTAAATTCGGCAACCCCAAGTACTTCAAAAAGATTAAACTGAAGGTACTACAAGGCTTGGCAAAATTATGGGCCGAAGTTACAAGATCGATAAAAGTAAGCTACTTTTGTGAAAGGACGCCGCTATGGGGTCTCCCTGAAAACCCTGTTTGGCTTGAAGACATTCTAGCGGCTCCAATAAGAGACGCAGGCTTAGAGGTCTGGGGAGACCTTTTTTTTGACGGGGAGCTGCTTTCATGGGAACATCTTCTGGCTAAGATCGGCCCTAATCTGTCAATACTTAAATACCTTCAAATACATAGTTGGACTCAGGCCTACAAATCTCAAGCCTTAGAAAGAAATAAGTTTCCACTTGGAGGATATAGCCTGCTCATAAACAACTTGATGAACAACCCCGTGGGAAAAAAGGAGACCTCACAGTGGTATAATCTTCTGTTGGAGGAAACGGATGGAGTCTTTGATCTGCCTGATTTACTTTGGAGCCCTTCAATCTCTGGCCCAAACTTACAAAATCTTTGGACAGACTCATTCGGCCTTTTGGGCAGCATAGTTAAGCCTTCTTGGTTACGGAGGAACCACTTGCTAAAACTGCATAGGGCATATTATTCTCCTCTTAGACTATCTAAATTTTCCGAGGGTAACTCAATTGCTTGTTCCAGATGTGGGTTTCTGGCGGCACCAGACACCCATATGTTTTTTGACTGCCCCAGTTTAGTGTCATACTGGGCAGTTATCAGTAACTTTCTAACTACTTCAGTGGGTGTTAAAGTAAACATTGACTTACCTCTTGTGATCTTCGGGATTTTGGAAGGAGCTCAAGGTGCAGCCAAAAATTTAGTGTTCTATACGATTTTGTTGGCAAGAAGGGAGATCTGCAAGAAATGGAAGGACGTGTCCCCTCCTTCCTTCGGCGAATGGCAGGCCTCCGTCATATATACATCACGTATGGACCTGGCTAGGGCTGGTAATCAGAGCAAAAGAGCTTTTTGGTAGTTGTTGCCATGGGCACACTGAAATACCCGGGTTTTTTTTTTTTTTTTTTCCCCGGGTCCGATGATTACCCTATTATGGTGTTCTAGCCATTTGTACCATACCTGGTCCTAGCCCGGGCTGACTTGGTTGCCACTTACACCAAGGTGGTTTACAAGAAGGGAAATGCCTGGTTCTTCGCCTTCCAAGATTGAAACTGCAATTGCTGAGGGATATTTTCTACTTACTTCCTTGGTCATATATCCCTGCCAGTTCTTTTGAACTGAGACAGCTGACTGTAGGGTAATCTGGTATGGCACTGAAACCATGGTAGCAATGAGGACAAAAAAAAAAAAAAAAACACTGAAATAAATTAAAGATGCCTATAAAATCAAGAAAGAGAAAAGAACAGCAACAACATCTATATTTGAAGACAACTGGACAACAAAAATTAGTTGAAGAACCTCATATTGGAAAAAAGAAAAAGCCTTCTGGTAAGCAGACTAATGATTTTATAAAAAAATATCCTCAAGCAAAGAAAAAATGTAAAAATTATATCCACTGGAAATAGTGTTTCAAGTAGAAAACAACAAGACAACCGACAGAATATACTAAATGCTAATGTACAATCAGAAGTAAGAAAGAATGACTTAAAAAGAGAAGAGTGATGTTCAATTTGCTAAAGGATGTGAAAAAATATAGGAAGAAAGCCAAATTTTATAAGAAAAAGAAACATATTGAATCAATTGTTGCAAAGGCTTTGGAGTTAAAAAGAAACTATTCATTTTAATTTTGAACAGGATCCGTACATTAGATAAATTAGTGAATGTAATGAAGTCAAAAAGCAAAAGAAAAAGAGATGTGAAAAAAAAAACTTTTTTAAAGTGTTCTTAGGAGAATGGAAGCATAGTTCAAGTACTGAACCATTTTTTAATGAAGAGAGTTATCTTCAAAGTAATAGTTTGCTGCATGCAGTTGACACCAGTGGTCGAGCATATGAAGTTAAAGATGGTTGTGTAATGGAAAAGGAGAAAATGGTTCCAAGAAATGAGGAAGAAGTGTTAGCTGATGAGGTTATGGGGAGACGTCCTAAAGCCCCAGTGTACACTTGGAATTGTAGTAGTATTTGTACTGTACGACAGGAATCTATTGATAAATTTCGTGACTTTCTAAGAGAATATAGTAAAAAAAGTGTTAAACAGAAGATTAAGGTGCTTCAAAGACTAGATCCATGCAGAGTGAGAGAGAATACTGGTTTGCAAGGACATTCTCTGGCTTGTCTTTCTAGGAAAGTTTGTCAAAGTGTTTTTCACCATTTTAGGATGCTGGCAGTTCATCATACTGAAATGAGAAAGTTTGTGAGAAGATTGTATTTTGCTAAAAGTCCAGCACTAAAGTTACATGAGTTGAATAGTGCTCTGTTCCATGGATCTGTATCATATGTGAAGAAGGTTTGTGAGGATATTGAGTTTTGTTACTTTGGTCCAGAGCAAGAAAGTGCAGGAAATGACACAGTTATTGAAGAAAATGTGGAAGAGAATGTAGAACCCACTGTTAGCAAAACATTTGAAATGACAAAATTTACTATCATCTATAATGAAAGACCAAATATTACTGGTATTTGTTACCGGAGAAGCCATTATAAAACTCAAACAAGGAATGTTGATCTCTATAAAAAAAGGGAAAAAGAAAATAATTCTAAGTGGAAGTATTTTGCTACATATTTGTTTCTGGAAAATTGTTTTGATTTGGGTGAAGATCAGCGTATTTGTAAATACTGTTATAACAAGTTAGAAGAAAATAAAATGCCAGCTAGAGCTGTACATAATAATTTAGAATTGGTTGGTATTCCTGCAGAACTTAGGGGCATATGTATGAAAGGAAAAATTAGTCGCAAACGCTGCGAATCGCAAAAAACAGCGTTAGCGACTGATTTTTCGCTATTTCATATGTATGACACACTTCCAAATTGAAAAATAAGAAATCGCTAAATTAGCGATTTCTTAGGCTGCGAAACAAGAAAACAGCGAATTTCCTAGCGAATACTTAATTTGCGATTCCTTAGCGTAGCAAATATCGCTAACAAGAAATCGCTAGCTAAGAAATCGCAAACACATGTATGAAATTGTCGCAAATTGCGATTTCACAAAATTCGCAATTTAAGAAATCACTATTAACACCAATTGCTTGCAGGTGGTAAACTGGTGCAAGGTACAAAAACCAGCCCACAATGCAACAAACACACCCACAATGGCTGCAATGTACGTGATAGCCAGGAGGCTGCATATTCGGGCCCTTGCACACAGGAGAATGAGACAGGAACGTATCTTCAGGCTGCGCATCACCCTGTTCCAGAACACTGAAGAGGAGATCTATGACAAGTACAGACTGCACCCACAGACCATAATGGACCTGATTGAGGAGCTGAAACCCCACTTGGAGCACCCTACTCGCAGGACACAAATAATTCCCACACATGTGCAGGTCCTGTGCTCCCTGCACCTCCTGGCGTCAGGGAGTTTTCAACGGGTCATAGCGGAGGTTGGTGGGGTGTCACAGAGTGCACTTTCACGCTTCTTCCATGCCTTCCTAGATGCAATGCTACTGAGGCTCTCACATCACATTTACTTCCCCATCACCCAACAGGCATTACAGCAAACGATACTGGACTTCTACCAGATTGCACATTTCCCCCACGTCATTGGCTGCATTGACGGGACCCATGTGGCCATCACACCCCCAGCAGAAACTGAATATGTCTACAGGAATCGGAAATGCTACCATTCACTCAACATACAGATTGTGTGCAACGCTAAGTATCACATCACAGACATCGTAGCCAAATACCCCGGCAGTACACATGACTCCTTCATCTTCCGACACAGTGGAATACACAGACGTCTGAGTGCTGGAGAGTTTGGGGAGGGGTACCTGCTCGGTAAATACATTGCACACATCAATACATCCACTACATCACTTGAGGGGGGGGACATTGACTCACCTATTGTGTTTTTTTCCATGCAGGTGACAGTGCCTATGCAGTGCGCGACTTCATCCTGACCCCATACCTGGATCCTGCAAATGCAAGTGAGAGGAGCTACAACAGGGCACACAGATCTACACGCTGTGTCATTGAGCGAACCTTCGGAATCCTGAAGAGCCGCTTCAGGTGCCTGCATAAAAGTGGAGGCGCACTGCAATACAGCCCTGAGACCTGCTGTAAAATCGTGGCAAGCTGTGCAATGCTACATAACATGGCAATGAGGAAAGGCACCACAATTGATGTGACCGATACAGACACATCGGATGACAAGCGCCCTGCTCCCCCTGCCAGACCAGCACCAGGAGTTGGGGCAGCTGCTGGACGCCAGAGACGGACTGAGATCACACGAAACTACTTTTAGGTGAGTATTGAGGAAATGAGACTACAAAGCCTGATGATGTGTCAAGTGTTTAATCACACTTCACATGAAAGAAATTGTAATTGTCCCCAGCACATGTTGTACACACAGTGCACAGAAGGCACAAGTAATAGGGCAAACAGCCTTTTCGGGTAAATGCACCCGTGTTGCAGTCAGTGTCCCCGCAGATGATCACCTCCGTCGGTGCCGTCCAGGATGAGTGCCCCCCATGGTGCGCCCTTGGCCTGCCACCTGTCTGCCACTGCGGCGTCTTTCACCTGGCAAGGTTGGAGTGATGCTGCTGCGACTCGATGTGTCCTCACTCTCAGCAGAGGCCATTAGTGCGCTGCCACCAGCATTGGCTGTCTGCAGCTGTTCCACAGCAGTGGTTACCTGCTCTAGCCCTCGTGCAATGTCCTGGCAGCAATGTGCCATGTCTACCTGCATGGTTACGCTTCTGCGTGTGAGTGCGCTGGTGGTGGTGCAGAGGCGGTTGACTGCCTTTGTATAATTGTGTAGCCGTGCATTGGCACGTCGTCCAGCCCTGTCATTGGCAGCTTGGGTGTCCCTCAAAGTGGCACAGAGCTCATGTATTGCCGCTACCATGTTGCGATTGTCCTGATGTATGCGGCCTAGCTGGCGATTTATTGACCGCATTGCCTTGCTTTGCAGGCGCTGTTCCTGCAGCATGCACTGTTCCAAGCCGGAGAACACGGTGCCTTCTCCTTCTGTTGCAGTGCTGCTCCTGGGCCTTGACCTGGATATGGCTTGTTCCCTTTGCCTTGGTGTTGGTGCGTCATGACGGGGCATGTCTGTCACACCCTGACTCCCCTCTCTCCTGTCGGTGTCATCGCCTGTTGCTGGGACTTCGTCCTCAAATGGAGGCAGTGAGGGCACATGTGCGCGCTTCCTGCGCTGAATTGGCTGCTGCTCTGTCTCATCGCTGGAGTCCGCAGGGTCTGCAGGCTCCTCTCCCTCTGCGCTGTCTTCTTGTGGCATGCCGTGTGCTGTGGATGTAAAGGGGACTACATGAGTTTGTGTTACTGTCTGCATGTGGCACTCAATAAAGTTACAATTCTTTGACGGCTAACCTCTGACACATTTCCATTCAATGATCCCCAAAACACATATGTTGCATTTAATTGTGATGGTGTCATGGACACACAGTCAGACACAGTACTACGAGTCCCATGATGCATTGCTGGGTGTGCTGTAAGACCTGGGCTGGATTGGCATGTTGGGAGTTTACTATGCGCATTTGGGGGAGTGTGCAAGGGATGGGGAGGAGTGCAGGGTGATTTGGCATGCATCTTACCTTGTCTGCTGGATGAGGGGTCGGAGCTGTCTATTGCCGCCAAACCACCAACGCTTTCAGGCAGGAGGGTAGACTCCACGAGCTCCTCATGGGGGGTTGGCTGCTCTGCAGTGGATGGTCCTCCTCCAGTCTGATTGGCATCCTTGAGTCTGGCTGCCACCCTCTCCTTGGACCTCTGGCGCATATCATACCACCGCTTGCGCAGCTCCTCGATGGTGCGTGTGGTGACTCCAACAGCATTCACCTTGCTCTGTATTTCCAGCCAGATTTTCCTCTTCCTGGCCTCTGGGACTTTGAGTGCCTTCTTCCCAAAGAGGAGCTCATGGCTGCAGACCATCTCCTCAATGAGGACCTCCTGCTCCTTTTCTGAAAACTTGTGTTTTCTCTTTCTTTTTTCTGCATCTTTGCCCTGCTGGTTTTGTTTGGGATCCATTGCTGGTTGCTGTCTCCAGGAAAGCCTCCTCACACTCCACAAGCAGCCTCTGGGTGTGGCTCAGGTGAGCAGGTGCAGGCAATCACTACAGTTTCCTGTTTGTGATGTCATCAGCCTGCACCAGGCTTGCAGATTCCCGTATTTGCGATTTCTTAATTAGCGAATTTCGCTATTAAAAAATCGCAATACGGGATTCTGCGAATTATTTGCGATTTTTAAGGAATCGCAAATGATTAGCGATTTATTTTATACATCCCGTTTAGCGAATCTGAATTTGCGAATCGCAAAATCTCGCAAATTAGGATTTGCTAAAGGGGAGTTTGATACATATGCCCCTAAGTGATTTAAATACGTATGAGTCTATACTCATTCAATGTGTCCATCCGTTTCAGACTATAGTTCGTATGGAGCCCAAAACAGGTAAATTACCTCCTTCAGATTTACAAAGAGGTTTAAAAGGAAGAGTTGTCTATTTGCCATTAGATTTGAAAAAAAATATTGAAACAATTGATGCAGATAGTTTGGAAACTGAACCATTAGTTATTCTGGTTAATGGTGTACCTACAAAGAATAAGAAATTTTGGCAGGAGCTGGTAGATGTACGAAAAGTACAAAGAGCAAATTTATATTTGAAAAGAAATAATAAATGGTATGAATCAATTTATATGGATGAGGATGAAGAAGTTTTACTAGCAGACACAGGAATACCAACTGAGCAAATTGAAAAAGTGGATAAGTCAAAAGAAGAAGAAATTTATGAACATTTCAGGGGGAACAACCTTTACAACGCAACTGTTACAACGCACTACACTTACAACACATTTTTTACAACGCATAAGCCATTACAACGTACTACACTTACAACGCATGACACTACAACGCATTTTTAAAAAATACCTTTACAACGCATACCATTACAACGCCTACCATTACAACGCATAATATTACACTACACTATCCAACACTTACCCTACTGTTGCACCCCCTGGTGTTAGAATAGTAATTTTTACCCCTATACTATCCAACACTTACCCTACTGTTGCACCCCCTGGAGTTAAAATAGTAATTTTTACCCCTATACTATCCAACACTTACCCTACTGTTGCACCCCCTGGAGTTAGAATAGTAATTTTTACCCCTATACTATCCAACACTTACCCTACTGTTGCACCCCCTGGAGTTAGAATACCAATTTTTACCCCTATACTATCCAACACTTACCCTACTGTTGCACCCCCTGGAGTTAGAATAGCAATTTTTACCCCTATACTATCCAACACTTACCCTACTGTTGCACCCCCTGGAGTTAGAATAGCAATTTTTACCCCTATACTATCCAACACTTACCCTACTGTTGCACCCCCTGGAGTTAGAATAGTAATTTTTACCCCTATACTATCCAACACTTACCCTACTGTTGCACCCCCTGGAGTTAGAATAGTAATTTTTACCCCTATACTATCCAACACTTACCCTACTGTTGCACCCCCTGGAGTTAGAATAGTAATTTTTACCCCTATACTATCCAACACTTACCCTACTGCTGCACCCCCTGGAGTTAGAATAGTAATTTTTACCCCTATACTATCCAACACTTACCCTACTGTTGCACCCCCTGGAGTTAGAAAAGTAATTTTTACCCCTATACTATCTAATACTTACCTTAAATGCAATTAAATATTATGCGTTGTAATGGTATGCGTTGTAATGGTAGTTTTTAAAAATGCGTTGTAGTGTCATGCGTTGTAAGTGTAGTGCGTTGTAATGGATTATGCGTTGTAAAAAATGCGTTGTAAGTGCATGCGTTGTAAAAGTGTGCGTTGTAACGTCATACATCCACATTTCAGCATACATCCTCTTTATTCTAAAGAAGTTATGGGAAACACTATTGATCTGTTTCAGATGAAAAAAGCAAAAGGAACTCCCGTGAGTGTATGGGAGGAGAGCTTGGAAGCTCGTTGTTTTCCCCAGCTGTTTCCTACAGGAAAAGGTGGACGATATGATGAACGTCCAGTACAGATTCTTGCTTCTGAGTATCGGACTACAAGATTATATGCAGAAGATCCAAGTATTCCTTATTTGTTCCATCTTTTATTTGAAAGTGACTTATCTGCACTATCTTATGTAGTAAATCACATTTTAAAAACTGGAGTACATCTACATAATGTGTCTGCAAAGGATTTGCTGAACAAAGTGCAACAGCGAGATGATCATTTGGAATCTCAATTGATTAATCTGATGGCTCGTCAGCGTGGCACTAATGAATATTGGTACCAACGCCATGGAGAATTGAAATGTATGTTACGGAATTTAGGAACTCCTACATGGTTCCTTACCCTAAGCTGTGCTGAGTACGCTTGGGATGATTTACTGGATTTTCTTCGAGAGGCAAATTCAAATATTGAAAACATCCAATACAGGACAGCAGGAGAATTGTGCTCATTGGATCCGGTTAATGTTTGCAGATATTTCAATCATAGATTTGAGGCTATGATGTCCTTCATCTGCAAAAAAAAAAAATCCACCTCTTGGAGAAGTTGTGGATTTCTTTTGGTGAAAAGAGTACCAAGCAAGAGGTGTTCCTCATATTCATAATGCTGTTGTGGATCAAGGATGCCCCAAAATTTGGAACAGATTCTGATGATACAGTTTTATCTTTCATTGAAGGATATGCAACATGTGCTATACCTAAAAGCACAGAAGAAAAAAACTTAAAAGAGCAAGTTTTACGTTTCCAAAGTCATCGGTGTGGAAAATACTGTCGACGAAAGTACAAGAGTAAAGATAAATTCTACACAAAATGTCGATTTGGATTTCCACGACTTGTTCTTTCAAAGGGAAGAGTAAACAGTTTTATGTCAGCTGTGCGACATACTATTACAAGAAAATCGCCTAAAAATACCTACAACCTAAGAAGAAAAGAAGAGTCAAAATATATAAATGACTACAACCCAGTCATTTTATCCATGTGGAATGCTAACATGGATATTCAGTATGTAGCTGACAATTCTATTGCTGTTGCTCGGTATGTCACATCTTACATCACTAAATCTGAGAAAACGGAATTGAAAGAAATGTGGGAAGAGATTTCTCACGAGAACACTGTCAGTAAAAAGCTATACAGTTTCAGTTTAAAGATGTTATCGCATCGAGAAATTGGGTCATACGAATGCTCAGATAGGTTATCATCCGCAAGTCTGTACTCCAAATCCAGAAGAATAATTTGGGTAAGTTTAGGCCTTGCAGGAATGCGAAATCGGGTATTGAAATCTATTCGAGAAATTGAATATTTAGCAGAGTACGAACCAGAAAGTATAGACATTTTAAGAACAAACATGTTGGACACATATTACCCAAAGAGAAGTCATCATCTTGAGAACATGTGTCTCTATGAGGTGCTGCAGAACTACATTTTTAAACGGAATACCACAAAAGACATCAACAATGGAAAATATAAAGTCATTGATGAGGAAGGATGTTTGGTAAAACAAACAAAAGGAAGTTTGATTAATCACAGAAAGCTGAGTTGCGACACTACTGACAAGAAGGAATTTTACCACTTAGCACTTTTACAGTTGTTTAAACAATGGCGTTCAGAGGATGAATTACTTGGACATTTTCAAAGCTATGAAGATTCCTTTAATGCATGCAAAGATACCATAGAATGCAGTACTTTCACAACTTATGTACAAATGTTAAATGAAGAAATTGAACAAGAAGCAACAATTGCAGCTAAAGTAGCTAGAGACAGTTCTCAAGACAGTCAAAGTTCTGGGACGCTCAGTCAAGATCCTCTAGGACAACCAATCGTAGAAAATGAAGCTGCAATAGCCATGACTGAAGTGGAAACAGCTATGAATTGAGCTCAGGAAGATTTAATAGACTTACCAAATTTGGAACAACAACTGAATGATGAACAACAACAAATTTATGAGGAAGTCACAAAACAAATTGATCATGGATTACTACATGAAAATAAAGAGTACTCATGCACATCATTTGAACCAATCAGAATGTATGTTAGTGGATAAGCTGGAACTGGAAAAAGTTTCTTAATTAAAGTAATTAGAAGCTACCTACAGAAAAAAACTGATTCAACTTTGTCTTGTGTTGTTACTGCTCCAACTGGGTTAGCAGCATATAACATATAAGGAATTACCCTCCATCGTTTGCTAATGTTACCAGTAGAGCATGAGAACAAAATACAATACCACAGGCTAACAGGAGAAGCATGTTTTGAAGTTTCAAGAGTATTGAAAAAAATGAAAGTTCTCATTATTGATGAGGTAAGCATGGTATCAAACTTAATGCTTGCCTTTGTGCATTTAAGAATGCAGCAAATTCTAAAGACAAACTATGACGTGCTATTTGGAGGAAAACATGTTATAGTTTTTGGGGATCTAGTGCAGCTCACTCCAGTTAAAGGACAACCAGTATTTCATACTCTTACACATGAAGACACGAAAAAGTCGTTAGGAAGTATAGGTAATGTGAATATTTGGACATACTTTGAGTACAAAGAACTCATTACCAATATGCGGCAAGCAAATGATGATGATTATGCAAGTATTCTCAAAGATATCAGAATTGGACTACTCACAGAACATGGCAGAAAAGCTTTACAGAGTCGATTGCTATGTAATTTGTTTCCAACAGAACAAATAGTTCCAGAGAAAATATACAAGAAAATTGCTGGAAAAAATGCTGTAATCTGCTTAATGCCAACACTACATGAATGCTCTATATTCAATCAAGAACTTTTGAAATTGGAAAATGTAGAGATTATAAAACTGGAAGCTGTGGATAAAATACAGCATGAAGGAATAACTATTATATTGACAAGCAAATTGACAACTAAATTGGATTCTCTAGAGAAAAACATATCAAAAACAGCTGGTTTAGAAAAGAATCTTTATATATGTATGAACTGTTGATTAATTTTAAGACGTAATTTGGATGTAGAAAAAGGTTTAGTGAATGGAGCTATGGGTAAAGTTGTGGGTTTTGTTAATTACCAGAAAAAGATGGAATTGAATTTTTAAAAATAAAATTTGATCAGATTGAAGAGGTTAAAGACATTAGTCGTTGTTCAGTTCATTTCTTGCTTGTGAAAGACTTATATATACGTAGGAAGCAGTTTCCGTTTTCTCTAGCATATGCTGTAACTATTCACAAATCTCAAGGATTAACTGTAGATAGTGCTTTGTAAACATTGTATCTAGTGTGTTTAAAGAAGGTATGGCATATGTTGCTTTGTCACGCGTGAAAAAAATATCTGGTTTATTCATGATAGACTTTGATGAGTCAAAAGTTAGTGCTGATGCAAACTGTGTAAAGGAATATGATAGATTAAGAAGAAGCTATGCTCCTCATTTAGGTCAGTATCCTGTGTTTGAAAAACGTGTTGTTTGTCGGAAAAGGAGAATTGAGAATATCTGTAATGAGGATGTACAGAAGAGTAAACAAATAGAGACTGATGTGATTGCAAGCAAAAAGAAAAAGGACAATGCTGAAGAGGTTGTTGGTTGTCATTTTGAAAATAGCTCTGGTGTCAACTGCTACACTAATGTAGTGCTGAATGTTGTTTTTTATCTTGAAAGTTTGCAAGAGCAGATAATACTAAATCTGAAAAAAGATTCTGTTCTCTGCTGAGTTTCCTTTATGAGAAGCTGAGTAATGATAAAACTAAAATAGAAAGTGCTTCTGATGTTAGAAATCTTTTAGATGTATGTTCTGGATGTATACATTTTACAGAAAATGTCCAGCAAGATGCACAGGAATTCTTAATGTTTATGCTTATGGTACTGGAAGATGAAGGGGTAGAAATAGAAAATATGTTTGGTCTCTCTTATAAATGGGAACATTCTTGTGAAAATTGTTTGAACACATGCAGCACTAATGTTGATTCTGAAAGGTTCATATATTTAACATTACCAGAGAGTAAATCAGTGACTTTTAGTAAATTAGTTAAAGATGCAAATCACAGCATGGAATGTTCTCAATGTAAATCAGAAATGTTATCAACGTTATTTTTAAAGAAATATGGACAGTATGTAATTTTAATGATGCAACGTTGTAGAGCTGATGGAACAAAATTGGACACTTTAATAAAGAAGTTTACAGGAAATCAATTATCAATATAAGGAAAAACTTTTGTTGCAGTTGCAATAATTTTCCATGATGGACCTTCTATAACTTCTGGTCATTACACAGTTTATCTAAAATGTGAGAAAGGCTGGACACTGTGTAATGATTCACAATTGATTTTCAAGCAACGTTTGCCTGCAGAATTACCGAATTCCTACTTAATTTTTCTAAAATCAAAATTTTAGATACAAATTGCAGCATCTGAAGAAAACATTATTTCGATTTTATAGGATCACCATTGGATATTTCACCTAAAAAGAATTTAAAAATTACCATTTGGCCTCATGGAAAGGTAACTGTGTCTATTGTGGACTTCTTTGACAGATATTATTTTGGTGTATGAGCTTAAGCAACAAGATTTACAGACGTTATTTATTGCAAATCGTTATTGTTCTTAGATGATATTTTTAATATATATGTTACATTTCTATTAGGGAATGTTTTACTGAGGAGAGATTCAGGGCTTTTTTAAAACAATCTTTCAAATTGTTAATTGTTTTGCCCGCTGTTAAGTGATGAATGCAATTGATTTCACAATTTGCAGGGAAATTCAATATATTTTGAAAACAGCAAAAAAAAGTTACTTTGTTAAATATGAAAATATGTGTACTGTATTCTAAAATGTATTGTTAAATATTACTACTTTTTTTCTTTTTTTTCAGATCAAGAAAGAAAATTTAGGAAATTTAAAACTTTTTTCTAACAATTAAAAAAAACATGTATTTATAATTAAGTTATTTTGTTGGTCAGGTAAGTTTGAAATATCTGTATTTCTCACCCCTTCACTTTCATGCTCCATTTTCTTAACTTCTCGTTACTCTGCTTTTCTCATTCCCCTTCTCTCTCTCTTCTTCCTTTACTGCTCTTTCGTAACTCCCTCACTCCTTCTATACTACTCCCCTAGGTTTACTGCCTCCATCACTACTTTTTCAACCATGTATCTTTCCCTGTCTCCATGTGTCTCAGTCATTCTAACTGCCTTACTCCTTCTCAGTTCCTTGCTCTCTGTCTCTGTTTCTGTTACCCTTAATTTGCTTAACATCTCTGGGGAAGATTAACAAGGACCCTGCGCCACCACTACGTCACTTTTCATAACGTACTGGTGGCGCAGGGAGCTCCTCCATATTTACAAGGAGAGGAAAAGCCACCCTGCGTGAATTTTCCTCTCCACATAAATACAGCCACTTCACACGCAGCACTGTGCATTGAAGGGGCGTTCCATGGATGTTGTTGTGGGTGTTCCCACGCAACACACAAAGAAATAGACACATCTCCAGGTTTACGAGAAATCGTAACTCTGGAGATGCGTGTGAATGCTACGCCACCCTAGAGGTGGTGTTGCGAGGCACAACGAGGAGAAATGTTTTTTTTTCTCCTCGTTTTTTCCTCTTTTAGTGCGTGCTCCATTCTACAGCACGCATTGAAAGAGGAAAAAGCCTCTTGTGATTGTTTTTGTGCAGGAAGGTGTCCCTTCCTGCACAAGAACAATCTCCCCACCACGCAGGCATCCTTGAACCATGGTGCAAGGGAGCCTGCGCCGGCGCATGGCTGCAGTTTGTACGCCTGCGCAGGGGAAGCATAGAGATGCGACAAAAAAATCGAATAAAAAGTAGAATTAAAAATAAAGTTTAAGTGTTTGGATGTTGGTTGGCTCTAAAAAGAGCCATTGTGTTAATTGAGTGTTTTTTGGTACCTATAAGTAAGTATCGATGCAGAGTCTAAAGATCAAGAGGAAGACTCTGTTCCATTCTTCTGTGAAATGTACACCGTCTACTCTATAAATGCCTTGCCAATCCCCTCACTATTTCTTCTTATTTCGTGGGACAAGGAGCAGAACAGGTATCAATTTTAGTTGTAAATGGCAGAAGAGCACTCTACTTCAGGGAGTGAGGAGGACATCTGGATGCACTCAGAAGCATTAGTTCATAGTAGTTTCTCTTCCAGAATCTTCATACACCATAGCCACTCCCCTCACTATTTCTTCTTATTACCTGGGACAAGGAGCTGAGCAGCAATCAATTTTAATTGAAAATGGTAGAACAGCAGTGTATTTCAGGGAGTGAGGAGGAGACCTGGATGCACTCTGAAGGTGTCTTTCAGTAGAATGACAAAATGAAAAGAAAGGTAGTTTTAAAATGGAGGCTTATATACTTTTTTTTTTAAAAAGAACTCATTGGCTGTTTCAGATTATTTTACAATAAAAACTAGGCTGTATGTTTAAATTTTTAAAAGCATGTTTTGTATTGGTCCAGAAAAATGTGTTCCCACAGAACATTACTTTGGATTTGCTGTTAGGTTTGAAAAGTTAAGCAATCTTGCTCTTTGGATTAGAAACATTATGTGCTGAACTTCTGACATCTCAGCTCACACCAGTGTTCCATGATCTGTTGCTATGCTAGCAGGCAGAAGTCAAGTTGGGGTAGAAATCATTTGGAAAGGGTTGAAATATGCAAAAAAAAGAAATGTGTGTTTCCATTTAATAGAAAGGTGGAGAACGTGAAAAGGGGACAAGGTACAGAGTTCCTTACCCCCAAGCTTTTGTCAGGGAGTCCTTGAAGGACCATGAAGGGTGAAAAAAACATTTTTTTTTTTTTAAATCGCGGAGAGCGCGTACCGTGCGTGCACGGTGCGCGCACGGCGGGAAAAAAACCATTAAAAAAATTGAATTAAAAAACAAATTTAAGTGTTTAGATGTTAGGTGGCTCTAAAAAGAGCCATTGTGTTAATTGAGGGACAGAGGAAAAAATGACATGGCAAAAATTATAGGGTGCCGCACGTGAGCTGCTGTATCTTGCTCTCTATTAGCGGAATGCTGGTGTCCACATAAGAGAGAAGAGCATTACACGCATTGCATCGTATATGCACCCTCTTAAACAGAGGGTGTATATCCAGAGGAACCGAAGAAGGTGAAGCTGCCGCCGCAGATGAAGTGCTCGGCTGAGCTGCCGATGATGTGCTCGGCTGAGCTGCTGCGGATGTGCTAGGCTGAGCTGCTGGAGGGTTTTCTCTAGCAGCTCGAGCATAAGCCACAGGATGTACATCTCTAACGTGCCTGATCATAGTGAAGATACTAAAAGAGTATTTCTTTTTAGGATCTCCTCTTGATAAGACACGATCACAAAGAGTGCAGGTGACTTTGGGAGCATTCACTTTCTTCTGCCCCTGTGGAAATGTAAAAAATTGCCATATAAAAGAGTCTTTCCGTTTCCTCTGTCTCTGTCTCACAAGGGTCTCCTGCTCACTCCCAGAAGATGACTGCTGCTCTGCCATTCTGAAGTACTGAAGTACTAGAAAAGCTGCTCAGCTCCTTTTCCCAGGGAATCAGAAGTAATAATGAAAGGGAGTGGGTGTGGTGTTGGAAGTTTCTGGAACTGAAACTACTATAAACCAATGAAAAGTGTTGTTTCTTAATCACATGACCTGAAACTACTATAAACCAATGAAAAGTGTTGTTTCTTGATCACATGACTTGCCGTGCGCACCGTGCGCGTACAGTGCGTGCCCGGAGCACGCACGGTACAAGCACGCATGCGCGTACGGAGCATGCGTGCATGCGCGTAAGGAGCATGCGCGCATGCGCTTACGGAGCACGCGCATAAGGAGGACGCGCGCATGTTCATACGTAGCAAGCACGCATGCGCGTGCGGAGCACGCGCATACGAAGCACAAGCGCATGCCCGTACGGAGCACGCGCTGAGGAACTTCGATTTTCGATTGTGATCGTATCGACCCGCCATTTTGTACTCCGCCGCCATCTTGTGTTGCCCTCACTCAGGCAGCACGACGGTCGAAGTCTTTTTCTGCTTTTTCTGTAGCTTCGTGTCAAAATTAACCTTCTGACTCTATTTGCAAAGCTGGTGTTAGGTTTTGCCGAGTACACAAATCCCTGTCTGGTTTTTCTAATCCCCGTCTCAACTATCTGTTGGTTCACACTATTCTCCTCTGTCTTTATCTTATCGTCTGGCCTTCACTGTCTTCTGCTAGCATTCTCTCGTTTCACAACTGTCCTCCAATACACACAAACGTATCTCGCCACCTGCAAGTTTGTTGTGGATTTGTTAATGAATTAGTTTGAAGGAGGGGTGACAAACACAGTTGAAGGAAAGGCTTCTTCGAGTCATCTGATACTTTGTTTTTAAACCTTTCCTATTGGTTCTGTCCTGTTTTCCAACTTTCCTTATTGGCTCTTTCTTATGTGTTCTGGGTGTGTATTTGGTTAATGTATATTTTACATATATGCTATAAAAGAATGTGCGCCACGGAGTGAAGTGGCAGTCTCCTGAGAACCTACCTCGTGTACTTCTGGGACAACTGTACTAGCTGCAGCTAATAAATCTGATCTTTTACGCCGACAGAGTGTCCCCGTGTCTCTGTAAAGCTAAGCAGGAGAACCCAGGAGATTAAGGCGTACCCTGCGCCGCCAGGTCCAAAAGGTTCTGGTTCTTCAACTGGCACCCAACGTGGGGCGGCTTCAGTGGTACCGGTTCTGCCCGAAGGTCGTGAGGAACCCCGCAAGAAAATTCTGGAGGAATCGCGAGCCACATCAAGCTACCCCTGTATGTCGAAAGTGGTCCGAATGTCTTTTGCAGCGCGGTTACTCCTTCCTGACGGCTACTAATGACTGCTGCCCTGACTGCCGCCCTGCCTTGGCCCTTCCTTTGATGATGTATGGTAAGGCGAGACGATAGACGGGCCTCTGTTGGTGTAAGAAGACGTCCTTAGTTAAGCATTTTCGTTGGTCGCGCCCACAATTTTTGTCCTTTGTTTCTTGGTACCTCTGGTCCTTAGATTCAACTATTGCAATAGCCGAAGCCGAGGATAAGTGCATTTGTGCTGCGTAAATTAAGTTTTATCCCCTTGAAGTTTGTGAACAGTCAGGTGAAATCACGAGATGCCTGGTCTGACTAAGTTTGGAAAACTTTGTTGCTTTGGTTGTAATAGGGATTCCCGACTTGAGGACTCTTGTCCGATTCCTTCGGTTGGAACTCCCACATATGAGCTCTATTCAAAACATGGTGTTGGCCCCATTGCCTTTAACAAGGCATGGACCCGATACACGAAGAAAGATGGTGTTTTAAAATGGCCAGAAAATTGTAGTTTCGATTCTGATGTGCTAGATAATTTGGAAGCAGTTCTATTCAAAAGAAAAGCCCGGCCGGCAATGTTTGACTCTTTCCGCCTTTGGCGTAAGGAAGCCAAACAGAGAGAAATTAAGCAAGCAAAACGAGATAGGAAAGCACAGGGTATGACAATTATACAGGCTGCCCAACAATTCAAAGATGATGAAATTAAAAATGCGATGGAAATTTCAGAAAGACAGCATCGTATGGCGATAGATAAATGCTATCCGGTGTTGCCTGTTTCCCCTTTCGATAACAAGAAAGATTTAGAAGACGATCCCCTAATGTCCCATTTATTGAGGTTGCCTCCGCCCTATGTACAAGGTACTAATGCACCCAAGTTGTTACAGCCTGTTCAACTGCCAGTAGTACCTCCGCCTGTTCGGGCTCTTCCGCATTTGCCTCCTCCAATATTACCGCCTCTGCCAGTTTTGCCTTTAACGTTAACTTCTTTGCCCTCATCTTCTGATCTTCGATCTCCTTTGCCTTCTGCTCCTCCTGCAATTATCGGTTCTCCTTCCACTAGTTCGCCTAATACCTTGTCCCCTATTCTTATGTCTAATTCTCCGTCTGTGCGTAAGCGTCTCACAGATCCCGTCACTGGTATTCTATCTCCTTTCTTCGAAGCTTTAAATGTGTCTCCGGCTTTTGCTCGAAGACAATCTCGCAGTCAGTTCCCAGATTTTGAAGAACGAGAAAGGTTGGACTCTCTCGCACGTAAATGGATCAAGAAAGGTCCTCAATATAGTGTACCTGACATTATGCCTACTTTCTCACAATGGAATGCGCCTATGCAAAGATATGTTTTTAATGCAATGTGCGATACTCTCATTAAAGAATGGGAAGATGTGAATTCGAGTCCGATCCCACAAGATCTGTTAGATGTTCGGGCTGATTTTGATAAAGGATTGTTGTGGGTTCTAAGGTTGAGAAAGCTGTAAGGACACTTATTTCTTATAGATATGTATTGTCCTCTCAGGCTTTCCTTGATTCCGATCCGTCGGTTAGACTGACATTGAAAAACTATCCCATGAGAGAGGTTCCTCCAGTATGGAAGGAAGAGGTGGCAGCAGTAGGTAATATTCCAGCTATTCCTGCTCATTTCCAAAGTATATGGGTACATGTTCCATGGAAACGATCTGAAGTTTTGGCTCTTAAGCAGACTCTACCGGATCCTCGTAAGAATCCTGCAGGTTATTACAAAGAATTATCACAGACAGTTGATGCTTGCATCATGAATCTAGCTGATATTGATATGTTGATGGGAAATGTAGTTCCACAGACAATATGGGCTAGGATTCGTAAAGAGAATCACGCCCAGGAATTAGGTGCTAATTGGGATATTATAACTGCCACAGATAGAGACCAAGTGGGTGGTGCAAAGCCTGACGCTTTGATTTCGGAACTCCCTGGTAGGATTATTACATTAATGAAAACGATGATGCCTGCATTGAGAGTTAACTGGGATAAATTACCAGCATGCAAACAGAAGAAAGATGAGAGTGTCTCTGATTTCTTCACTCGTTTCGAGGAGACATTTATTGATCACAGTGGTCAAGATATGGCTACAGAGGGTGGTCAGCGATTATTTGTGGACAAATTTGTATTTAATTTGCTTCCCGAGTTGTCACACAAATTGAAAGATCCTGAAAGTTCATGGGCTGTTTCTTCTTCTGCCCAGATATTGGCTACTGCACAATATTATGAAAACAGAGATAAAGAAGAAAAAGAAAAGCAAGAGAAAAAGACGAAAGAACTAAAAACAATGTTTCTTTTGCAACAAGCTTATCCTCCTCGCTATGTTCAACCTCAGTTTCAACAGCCTCCGCAGTTTCAGAGGTTGTACCAAAAACCTGAGCTATATATTCCGCGACCTTTGTTAGGACCTAATAAATGTGCCTATTGTAGAGAAGAAGGTCATTTTAAAGGTAGTTGTCCGGTTTTATTGCAGCGCAATGGAGCATCATCTGCTCCACGAGGTCATGCTGGCCTCCAGTCAGCAAACAGAGGTAGGGGTCGAGGCATGTCAACTCAAGAACAACGTTCCCTTCCTCCTCCCAATTCTGTGAACTATTTTGATCAGCAAAATGTTAGGTCTACGCAATATTATACTGAAGATTGTTATGTTGAAAGCGAGAATGAAAATCTTCACACTAACTAGGACAGCCATAGACAAAGTAAGGGAGTTGTGTCGATTCCAGTAGATCAGAATGGACCCTATGTTAATGTCACTACAATGGGTGTTTCAGAGCCATTTCCCCTAGATACTGGTGCGATGAGAAGTTCTATCATTCATTCCAAACTCCCTGGGGCACCTTTGTCTGGCTTAACGAATGTATCTGTAGGATTTTCTGGCGCCCCTGTTCGTAACCCAGTTTCTTGCCCTTTGCCTATTTCAATTGGCCCTTATGCTTTGGAAGCTCCACTTCTCTTGACGGATGGTTGCGTTGAGAATCTGTTGGGTCTGGACTTATTGAAAAGAATGCATGCTACGATATATTGTTCTCCTTCTGGTGTACATCTTACTCTAGGACAAAAACTGGTCTCTCCAATGTATTTGTCCAAAGATCAGTTTCCACCTGAATTGCTTTCTCTTCCAGCAACGCTTTGGGCCACGGGTCCGAACGATGTGGGTTGTCTTGAGATTCCCCCTTATGTTGTCACTCTTAAGCCTAATGTTGAATTGCCACGTATTCCGCAGTATAGAATTTCTACTGAAGGTGAAAAAGTGCTTTTGGAAATCATTCATGATTTGATTCAGAAGGGTGTGGTTGAAGAAACGAGAGGCAACATATGCAATAGTCCTATTCTTCCTGTTCTTAAACACACTGATCCTTCTCTGCCTCCTGTATATCGTTTCGTAATTGATCTCCGGGAGGTAAACAAAATTGTTGTGCCGCAATTTCCCATAGTACCAGATATCACTGCTTTGTTGACAATGATACCTTCTACTGCGACTTGGTTTTCTGTTATCGATCTAAAGAATGCCTTCTTTAGTATTCCCATTGCTGAAGAGAGTAGGGATATTTTTGGCTTCTCTCTTGGAGGCCGAACTTCTGGTTTAAGCGCGCACCTCAGGGCTATTGTGAAAGTCCCTCTATTTACAGTCAAGCTTTAAAATGTCATCTTGATGCTTTTCATTTGTCGTCTGGTGCTGCCCTTATCCAATATATGGATGACTTGTTGATTACTGCTGATTCAGAAGATATTTGTAAAGATGTGACTGTTGCATTGTTACGCCATCTGTTTGATCTGAATCATAAGGTTTCACCTTCAAAATTACAATACGTTCGTAGAGAGGTTACCTATTTGGGTCATCTCCAATCAAAGGAGGGACGACGATTAACCCCAGATAGAATTCAGGCGATTGCGCAAATGTCTGTGCCATCCACACAAAGGGAGGTACGTGCATATCTGGGTATTACTTCCTATTGTAGGCAGTGGATCCCTAACTTCTCTCTGTTGGCCAAGCCTTTGCTGGCACTCACTTTGAAAGATACGCCTCAGCCCCTTCCATGGACTGACGAATGTCAGAGGAGTTTTACTGACTTACGTACTGCTCTATGTTCCGCTCCTGTATTGGGTACTCCCGATTACAGTAAGCCCTTCACGCTCTACGTTTATGAAAAAGAAGGTTGTGCGTTGTCAGTTTTAACGCAGCGATTTGGAGACAAACAGCGACCATGTGCATATTTTTCAGCTACGTTAGACCCAGTAGCTAAAGCATTGCCTAGTTGTCTCAAAGCAACTGCAGCAGCAGCGATTTCTATTCGGCAGTCTGCTGGAATAGTGTTAGATAACACACTTATTGTCAAGGTGCCGCATGCAGTGGATACCTTACTAAACCGAACAAAAATGCAGCATCTTACTAGTGCTCGTTTGTCTGGATATGAGTTGACACTTTTGGCTAGTCACGTACACATCAAACAAGTAATACTTTAAATCCAGCTACTTAGTTGCCTCTTCCAGTGGACAAAGATGACCAAGAACAACATGATTGTTTCCTCCGTACCAAGGAAGAGACAAAAGGAAGAATTGATCTGAAAGATACGCCGCTAGAGAATCCGGATGGAATTCTATGGGTGGATGGTTCTGGTTTCAAGCTTCCCAATGGAGATACAGTTTCAGCCTATGCTGTTACTACTTTACATACAGTTGTGGAAACCACACGTATTAGACACAATTCAGCTCAAGCAGCAGAATTGATAGCTTTAACGAGAGCATGTGTGTTGTCAAAAGGAAAGAGAGTAAACGTGTATACCGACAGTCAGTATGCCTTTGGTGTAGCGTTTAATTTTGGGCGTCTTTGGAAGGAAAGGGGTTTCTTTACTTCTCATGGAACTAAAATACAACATGGTCAATTAGTGACTGATCATCTTTAGTCACTTTCTTTACCTGCCCAAATAGCAATTGTGAAGTGTAGTGCGCACAAAAAGATTACAGATGATGTTGGTCGAGGAAATGCATTTGCAGACGAAGTAGCGAAAAAGACAGCGAGAGCCGCAACAAGTAGAATGTATGTGGCGGGTCCTGCAAATTGGGTTAGAGAGAGAGGAATGTATGAGGATACAGTGGAAAGTGTAAGAGCGATTCAGAAAGAGGCTACAGAGAAAGAGTTGAGCAAGTGGAAAGAAAGTACAGGAATGTTGGATGAGATGGGTTGTTGGGTGGAATTGTCTAAGCACCAACGTTGGCTGTTACCAGATGCCTATGTACTTCCAGTAGTCACTATGGCGCATGGTCCAGCTCACCTAAGTGCAAAAGGTATATGCAAGCTTCTAGCTCTAGTGTGGCAAAATGAAGGAATCCCGAAGTGTGCAGACAATATAGTGAAACATTGTATTGTTTGTTTGATGTACAATCCGGGAAAGGGAACCCCAACTCCAGCAGGTCACTTTGCTTCTCCGACATATCCATTTGAGGTGTTGCAGATCGGTTATATTCATATGGAGCGATGCAACAACCTCAAATATGTTCTGGTGGTAGTATGCGCCTTTTCAAGATGGATAGAAGCATACCCTCTAAAAGACAACACAGCCTTATCCACAGCTAAAGTTCTACTAAAATAATTTTTCCCTAGGTTTGGTTTGCCGCGCATTGTCTGGAGTGACAATGGGAGCGAATTTGTGGGCCAAGTCATGCAAAAAGTTTGTGCAGGTCTTGGTATCAAGCAAAAGTTTCATGCGGCAAATCATCCACAGTCAGCGGGTTTAGTAGAATGCTACAACGGAACCTTAAAGTTAAAACTAGCAAAAGTTCAGGCTAGTACAGGACTCAATTGGCCCGATGCTTTACCATTAGCTCTTCTGTCCACCAGAACTGCAGTACACTCTCGTTTGGGACTTAGCCCTTACGAAGTGGTTTTTGGACGCCCGGCTAACGTATGGGGAGTCCCTCGCCCTAAGAAATACTCAGATTTACCATATCCAGTGTTAATTGACTACTTGCATTGCCTTACGACTAAATTGCGTGTTCTCCATCAACAGGTTCAGAGTGCTTTGCTGGAGGTTTCCACAGACCCAGGTCATTCCATCCGACCAGGTGATTGGGGTCTGCACAAAGAATTTCCAAAGGACGAAAAATTTGTAGCCCAGGTGGAAGGAGCCTCGCTTAGTACTTTTAACCATGAGAACAGCAGTCAAAGTCGAAGGAAAGAAAAATTGGATGCACGGTGTGTATTGTAAGAAAGTGCCTTTTCCTCTACCCTTCAATCAGTGGGTTCGTAGGGGTGTTGGTGACTCAGAAAGTGAAAAAGTTCCACGATTCGTACCTTTCAGTGATGCACACCTGAATGGAACATTGTCTGAGAAAGAGGACGACGACATTCTTCAGGAAGCAATACCATCACATCGTCGCTTGACTGCGACCAATCCACGAACATTGTTCCAAGACCAAACTACACCTGATAAAGAACATTATAATTTGAGACCCAGACCAAAGAACTCTTAAGATTTCTCTCTCCTATGTAGTATTCTGTCCCGGTTGCAAGGTCACGGTAGGAGTCTTTGTTGCGACCTGAGTAGTGGCAATAGGCCTGCAGGACTTGCAGTGTCATAGGACGGCAGACAATCTTGATTAAGTGATTGAGGAAGATAGCCGTGAGCATCCACTTAGAAAGATGGAGACTACATTAGGCAAAAGAGAAAGTAAAGATAAAAAGAGTCATTGCAAAGAAATGTATAGTCGTTGTGGTATTGCTTTGTGTATTATTATATTATTATGTATTCTTTTGGCATGTATAAATTGGATTGTTATTACCCTGCAGCAAAAAGTTGTCTCTCCTTCTACCTCTTCGTCTTCTTCTACTGTTTCTCCACATCTATTTCATACCCTTCCTCAACATGAACTCATTAGAAGAACTGAATATTACAACAATTCCTTTGTCCAGTTGTTACATCAACATCAATTAGTGATCAATACAACTGACCGTTGGGTGTGTGGACTCATGCCACATACCGTAGAAAAAGGAATGCCGTATTTAGTCCTTCCGTTCTCCTATGAAGGTTCTGATTGGGCTTATTTTGTCATCTTCTCCAATGCCTATCAAAGCAAATTTAGACGATCCGTTAGTTCACGTACTAGTGATCCGGATTTTAGTCATAGTTCATTGATAAAGGGAATGGTAGCTATGGCTAAAATCATGGAAAATAGTAAGATCTCCATTGACGAAAGTAAAGCGTACACTAACTGGAACTTCACCCATTATGTCACTAGCCTTAGTGATAAAGTTAAAAAAAGGAAAATCTTCACCGATTTGGACTATACCACATCAGGGCAATTTCTGTTTACAGATAAATGGTCAGTCTGCTGACACTATACAGAGAAATAGCTGTTCCCACATATATGTCTATTCCTCTCAAAACTCGCCTCCTCTAGTGCCGTCTCAAGGCACATATTTCATTTGTTATAATAGTGCTTACAAGTGGTTGCCAACGGGTTTCTCCAGTACTTGCTATATAGCTTTCCTTCTTCCCCCTACATACACCGCTTCTGCAAATCATCATCGAAACAGATACGGCAGAGGGATTATTAATTCCAAGGACACTGCAGGACAAGAGGGAGGGGATTTCCTCAAAGGATTTCTTCCTTTTTGGGGTCCAAAGGCCAACAGCAGAAATATAAGGCAATTGGTTCGTGTCGTAGAAACCACCATAGACATCACTGTAGGAGCCTTAAGTAATATCACGGCAGAACTACAGGCAGATCGTCTCATGACTTTACGAAACCGAGTTGCCTTAGACTTTGTTCTTGCAGACCGTGGTGGAGTATGCAAATTGATCGGGTCAAGTTGCTGTATTTTCATACCAAATGACGCTCCGACAGTATACCAAGCTATCTCTAAGTTACACATGAACTCTGAGTCGATTCATCAGGACGAAGGAGATTGGTCATTATTGGAGTGGTTTTGGGGACTACTGTCCAAATGGGGTTGGAAAATATTGACGTTCCTTGGAATAGTTTTGACCATTATTTTCTCTTGTTGCCTTTGTATGCACTGTGGTCCCGCCATCTGCGACCTTTGTGCTACTATGTGCATCCCTAAACCCAAGTCACAAAGAACAGAGAATATCAGAATGATGCTACAGCAACAGCTCGATGACCTTATGGCCATCGACATTGACTCAGATTAATATGAGCCTGAGTATCTTGCCTGAGTTCTGGCAAAAGGAGGGTCTGATGAACTTCGATTTTCGATTGTGATTGTATCGACCCGCCATTTTGTGCTCCGCCGCCATCTTGTGTTGCCCTCACTCAGGCAGCATGACGGTCGAAGTCTTTTTCTGCTTTTTCTGCAGCTTCGTGTCAAAATTAACCTTCTGCCTCTATTTGCAAAGCTGGTGTTAGGTTTGGCCGAGTACACAAATCCCTGTCTGGTTTTTCTAATCCCCGTCTCAACTATCTGTTGGTTCACACTATTCTCCTCTGACTTTATCTTATCGTCTGGCCTTCACTGTCTTCTGCTAGCATTCTCTCGTTTCACACCTGTCCTCCAATACACACAAACGTATCTCGCCACCTGCAAGTTAGTTGTGGATCTGTTAATGAATTAGTTTGAAGGAGGGGTGACAAACACAGTTGAAGGAAAGGCTTCTTCGAGTCATCTGATACTTTGTTTTTAAACCTTTCCTATTGGTTCTGTCCTTCTTTCCAACTTTCCTTATTGGCTCTTTCTTATGTCTTCTGGGTGTGTATTTGGTTAATGTATATTTTACATATATGCTATAAAAGATTGTGCGCCACGGAGTGAAGTGGCAGTCTCCTGAGAACCTACCTCGTGTACTTCTGGGACAACCGTACTAGCTGCAGCTAATAAATCTGATCTTTTACGCCAACAGAGTGTCCCCTTGTCTCTGTGTAGCTAAGCAGGAGAACCCAGGAGATTAAGGCATACCCTGCGCCGCCAGGTCCAAAAGGTTCTGGTTCTTCAGCGCGCATGCGCGTACGGAGCACGCGTGCATGCGCGAAAGGAGCACGCCCGCATGCGCGTATGGAGCACGCGCGTATGGATCACGCACGAAGTACGCATGCGCATGTGGAGCACGTACGCATGCGCACACTGAGCACATACGCATGCAAGCACCGTGCACGCACCGTATGCGTACTGTACGGGTACGGTGCGCACACGGTCAAAAACCTTAAAAAAATATATATATAAATGTTTAGAGGTTTATAGAAGATATTAACTATGCTGTTCAACTATATCCAAAATAAAAAAAAAAAAGCTGAGCCATTCCATATTGCAGGATACACTAAATCTATAATTATATACATAGGTAGCTTATTGTAAAATAAATAATTAACAAATATAGCAAATTCACTTAAAAAACCATAGGTTTCACACACATTAAAGTTAGGAGTTAGCATTTAAAAAACCTTTGAAATTCACTGAAAAAACCATAGGTTTCACACACGTTATAGTTAGCTGGACATTTCACTCGAAAAAAAACATTGAAATTCCCCCGTTATAGTTAGTTCAGCTAACTATAACTCGCGCGCCCGCAATCCACTGCTGATGACGTCACATATTACATCGCTCATGACATGGTCAGTGACATCACTGATGACATCTCAAATGATATCACTGATGACATCACTGATGACATCATCAATGTGATATATTACTGCATCTTCTCACACCCTAATTTAACCGATGATGCACGAACTCAAAATTTCAGACGTCCATTCTCAAAACCATAGATACTCCAATACCAATAACTACATACCCACTTATTAACTCTTAGGTTTACATACACCTCCACTCATTCATATGTACAGTCACTCATACTTACAGTCACTCCGTACAAGACTATCATATGCATTTATGCACCTACATAGACACTCACACACCACCAATCATCCATAGAGGTACTGTCACACCTAGTCAGTCATGCAAATAATTAATCACACTCCCATTTACTCACCTATGCAGTTATACACACACAAGTTCACTTACTCATAAAAATAGTACCACATTCTTACGCTCTTATACAATCATTGATACAAGCACACACTCATCCATACAGCCACTCTCACAATCACACACTCTCACATATACCCACTTATATACTCTTACACGCATATATACTGCCTTTCACATATGTAGTTAGTCACAAATGTACCAATCCCTAACACACCCATACATGCACTCACTCAACCATACAGTCCATCACAGATGCACTGTTAAAACCATGCACCCATGGAATCACCCACTCACACATCTATGCACAGAGTCACACACAGCCTACCCACACAAACACTCAAGCACCCATACAGATACTCAGACAACCAATCAATAACCCATATAGACACTCATATAGCTATTCACAAAACCATGCAGCCACTTATACACCAACAGACAGAAACATGAAGACATTCACACAGTTTAGTCACTAGTCTGCAGTAAGATACATTTAATGACTCACTTTTCCAGTCAATTACGCACGTAGAAAATCATCCATTCACACACTTGTACAGCCACTCATTCTTCCACAGGCCTTTCACTATATATACATAAAACATATTTAAATTTTACAGAAACACACAGTCACTGGATGATGTCATCAGTGATGTCATCAGTGATGTCATTTGAGATGTCATCAGTGATGTCATCAGTGATGTCACTGACCATGTCATGAGTGATGTAATATGTGACGTCATCAGCAGTGGATTGCGGGCGCGCGAGTTATAGTTAGCTGAACTAACTATAATGGGGGAATTTCAATGGTTTTTTTCGAGTGAAATGTCCAGCTAACTATAACGTGTGTGAAACCTATGGTTTTTTCAGTGAATTTGCAAGGTTTTTTAAATGCTAATTACTAACTATAACGTGTGTGAAACCTATGGTTTTTTCAGTGAATATATTACCTACTGGCGGTCGCCAGTAGATAGTTATAGTTAGGACCGTGTTTCCATAGAAAATCTCAAAATTCTATTTTGAATAACTTTGGCGCCGGTTGACGAATCCTCGCGAAATTTTCAAAACTAATGGGGCGCTCCGCTCAGCTCCTACCCTGATAGTTTCGGGGTGATTCGTCAAGAGGGGGCCGAGAAAAAAGGGGGGTCCCAAAACGCGTTTTCCCCATGCATTTTTCCATAGGGACTTTAGTCGCAGCTACAGCCCGAACGGCTGAACAGAATTATGTGAAATTTGGCATAGAGGTAGCCATAAGGTCCATGAAGTGCCTTTTGCAGGATTGGTGTAAATCTGTTCAGTATTTCCTGAGAAATTAGCATTTAAATCAATATATATATCTGTACGCGCGCAGCGTGCGCGCACTGAGCAAGTCCTGTGCGCGCACCCTGCCGTGCGCGAGCGCACTTCTGATTGGTAAACATTCGAATCGGTGGAAATCAGGAATCGGCGGCCGCCATTTTGTCTCTCACATAAAGAGGGGGTGATAAACAAAGGGGGAGAATGTGAAAAGGGGGCAGAGTGGGGAGATATTGACCCACTAGGCATTGTAGGGGGGTCACAGTAGGACCTTGTAGGGCAAAAAAAAAGATTTATATTTTGAAAAAAATATCGCCGAGTGCGCGCACCCAGCGCGCACCCGAAAAATTTATAAAAACAAAAAAATAATAAAAATTCGCAATTAACTGAAAAGATATAAGGTGGCTCTAAAAAGAGCCCTTGTGTTTATTGTGTGTTTTTTGGTACCTACAAGTAAGTACCGATGCAGAGTCTAAAGTTCAAGAGGAAGACTCTGTTGCCTTCATCAGTTAAGTGTACACCGTCTCCTCTATAAATGTCTTGCATGTTGTAACGCAAGTTGTTGTGGTATATAGAACCCATACCATAGTCTCTGAGGAAAGCAGAAATAGATTTGTTGACGTGCTTCCTTGCTTTGTCAATCTGCGGACAAAATTGGTTGGACCAGTTCCACTTTTGCCTTTGGCATATGTTAGAATATACAAAGGCAGTTTGTGGAAAAAGCGACATCAATTGCACAAAGGTGTCCTTAATAAGCATTTCCAGACCTACCCCAGTTAAAGTGCCTAGGTCATTTCCACCACAGTGCACAATAATAAGGTTAGGCTGTGGGAGATGTAGAAAGGTTTTCACCAAAGGCATTAATTGGTGCCACTTTAACCCTCTCTGACCAATCCATTTAATGTCTACATTTGGCAAAGCAAGGTCTCTCACCATACCTCTTTTTTCTGCAAATTTTTCACTCCAGAAGACATAGCTGTGACCTACAATCCACACTGTGAACATCTTCCAAGGAGATCTGGATGCACTCAGGAGGTGTCTTTCAGTAGAAAGGCAATATGAAATGAAAGACAGTTGAAAAATGGAGGCACACATAGTTTTTTTTATAAAAAGAACTCATTGGCTGTTTCAAACTATTCTACACTAAAAACTAGGCTGTATGTTTAAATTTTAAAAAGCATGTTTTGTATTGGTTCAGAAAAATGTGTTACCAAAGAACATTACTATGGATTTGCTGTTAGGTTTGAAAAGTCAAGCACTCTTGCTCTTTGGATATGAAACATTGTCTGCTGAACTTCTGACCTCTCTCCTCACAGCAGTGTTCCATGACCTGTTGCTATGGTAGCAGGCAGGACACAAGTTGGGGGAAGGGTACATTTGGAAAGGGGTTGAAGTTTTCGACCAATAGAAATGTGTGATTTCATTTGAAAAAAAGTGGGAAGCACTGAGATTTGAAATTAACATGTATATGTGTGAAAAAAGAGAGGGAAATATTGCCATTTACTGGTTCTGGAGAGAGGATAGAGGTGTGGAGCTCTGATATTCTGACTCTGATAGTCTGCTGTTTGAGTGGCACATTTCTTTCTCAACTAACTATTTTAAAAGGTGAGTTATGAGTTTGAGAGGGGATGTATGTGGTGATTTTTGAGATAAAAATTAGAATTGTGAATCTTCTTCAAAAGTTATGTTTTACATTTTGAGGTTTGCGAGATATTTAACTGTTTTGAACTTGTAAGATATTATGGAGTATGTTTTCACAATAAGTTTATGTGTACTGGTAAGAATGAGGAACACTGTTTTGTGCCTACCATCAAACCATGAGTCTGTGTGCAGAGAAGAATTGTTGACAGAGATTTAATTTGCGTTGCTGTTGAAAAGTAAGACTTGCAGTTGAAAGGAAAGGACAGCTTGTTTTTAATTGTGATGGTTAGGATTTAGCAGAAATCACTTTGAAAGAAAAGAGAGGAAAATGGCAGCACATTTGAAATTAGCATTAGTTCTGTAAGAATTGGTGACCGAGGAAAGGGGCAGCCTGTGTTTTGTGCCTACCAACACAGCATGAGTCTGTGTGCATATAGGAATTGTTGTCTGAGATTTAATTTGTGAAGTTGTTGTTCTGTAAGGATTGCAGACCCAGGAAAGGGGCAGCCTGTGTTTTGTGCCTACCAACACAGCATGAGTCTGTGTGAATATAGGAATTGTGGCCAGAGATGTATTTTTTGTTGCAGTTGTTTTGTAAAACATGCACTTGCAGGAAAGGGACAGCTTGTTTTCTTCAAATGTGGTGGTTAGCAGTCAGCAGAAATCACTTAATCTGAAATGAGAGGCAAAAGCTAAAACATTTGAAACCAACAGGGTAGATTTCCCTTTCAAAATAGCAAAGGCACAGGTAGTTGCCATATGTTCAAAACTGAAAATAACCCTTAGCACACATGCACTGTTACATACATCCCAGCAGTCTTCATGCAGTTTTGGAAGTCTCTTTGCTCATCTGTCTTGCACCAGACAATACACAGTTTCCAGAAACACACTCTTGGCACACACGCAGCACCTTCTCCAACACTCTCATGTGTAGTACTCAGCTCTGTGTGATGTTTCAGATAGCACTGTGTAATGCAAACACATTCAACATCACCAAGGCCTCATTTTCATTGATCTAGTCTAATCACTCACCCTGTGACACATGGTCATGGTCTCAAGGAGCTGTTAGGACATGTGCTGTTTTCTGCCTCTGTAAATGATAAGGAAAATGTGTCAGGCTGTAACAGTAATTTGGTACTATTCAGGAACACTGTTTTGTTCCAAAAAACATAGCATGAGTCTGTGTGTATACAGGAAATGTGGGCAGAGATTTAATTTGTGAAGTTGTTGTTCTGAAAGAAATGCAGTCCCAGGAAAGGGGCAGCCTGTGTTATGTGCCTAAAATGACGATATGAGTCTGTGTGCACACAGGAATTGTGGGCAGAGATTTAATTTATGAAGTTGTTGTTCAGTAAGAATTGCAGTCCCAGGAAAGGGGCAGCCTGTGTTATGTGCCTAAAATGATGGCATGAGTCTGTGTGCGCACAGGAAATGTGGGCAGAGATTTAATTTGTGAAGTTGTTGTTCTGAAAGAAATGCAGTCCCAGGAAAGGGGCAGCCTGTGTTATGTGCCTAAAATGACGATATGAGTCTGTGTGCACACAGGAATTGTGGGCAGAGATTTAATTTATGAAGTTGTTGTTCAGTAAGAATTGCAGTCCCAGGAAAGGGGCAGCCTGTGTTATGTTCCTAAAATGATGGCATGAGTCTGTGTGCGCACAGGAATTGTGGGCAGAGATTAAATTTGTGAAGTTATTGTTCAGTAAGAATTGCAGTCCCAGGAAAGGGGCAGCCTGTTGTCTTTACACAAATTATCCCTTAGCACACATGCACTGTTACATACATCCCTGCAGTCTTCATGCAGTTCTGGAAGTCTCCTTGTTCATCTCTCTTGCACCAGAGAATACACAGTCTCACGAAACACACTCTTGACACACACGCAGCAGCTTCTCCAACACTCCCATGTGTAGTACTCAGTTCTGTGTGATGTTTCAGATAGCAGTGTGTAACGCAAACACATAAAAACATCCTCAAGGCCTCATTTTCTTTGCTCTAGTCTAATCACTCACCCAGGTTGCAGATGCTCATGGTATGAAGTAGCGGATAGGACACGTGCTCTTATCTGCCTCTGTGATCTACAAGGAAAATGTGTCAGGCTGTAACAGTAATTATCACTTGCTCTACCATAGTCGTAAATGTGCTTTGAATTTGCAAATCAAATTCTGTTTTCTGCTTAGAAGCACACCATGAGGCTGTGTGCGCACAGGAATTGTGGCCAGAGATGTAATTTGTGTTGCAGTTGTTCTGTAAAACATGCACTTGCAGGAAAGGGACAGCTTGTTTTTTTTCAACTGTGGTGGTTAGCACTCTGCACAAATTAGTAAATCACAAATGAGAGGCAAATGGTAAAACATTTGAAATTAATGAAAAGCTTAAAAAATATTTTAATGAATTATAATTACAAAAAAGATTTTTTTGTTTAAGTTTCTTGCAGGTATTGCTGAGCAACAGTGAAAAAATAAAAAAATGCCTTTAAGGACAAGAAAGAGGAAAGAAAAGCAACAACAAGTATATCTGGACAAAACTGGGAAAAACAAATAGGAGGAGAAGCTGGTGATGGCAAAAAGAAAAAGTCTACTGGTAAGCAGAGTAGAGATTTCTTAAAAAAGATCTTCAAAAAACAACAAAATGGCAAAAATAAATGTAAAACAAACAGTGTTTTATGTACAAAGCAACAACAGAGTCAACAGCAAAAAACAAAAGCTAATGTACAATCAGAAGTATGTAAAACTGATTTAACACGAAAATTAGATTTTAAAAACATGCGTCGAAAAATGTTTCAGAGAAGAGTGATGTTAAATTTGCTAAAGGATGTGAAAAAATATAAGAAAAAATCAAAATTTATTAAGAAATTTTTTTTTAGAGAAAATATTGTAAGTAAGGCTTTGGAAATAAAAAGAAAACTTTTTATTCTAATTTTGAATAGGATGCGTAGATTAGATAAATTAGTCAATGCAAAGAAGTCACAAAGCAAAAGGAAAAGAGAAGTGAAAAAAAGTAACTTTTGTAAAGTGTTCTTGGGAGAATGGAAACACAGTTCAAGTACTGAACCATTTTTTAATGAAGAGAGTTATCTTCAAAGTAATAGTTTGTTGCATGCAGTTGACACCAATGGTTGAGCATATGAAGTTAAGGATGGTTGTGTGATGGAAAAAGAGAAAATGGTCCCAAGAAATGAGGAAGAAGTAATGGCTGCTGAGGCTATGGGGAGACGTCCAAAAGCCCCAGTGTACACTTGGAACTGTAGTAGTATTTGTACTGTGCGTCAGGAATCTATTGATAAATTACGTGACTTTCTAAGAGAATATAGTAAAAAGAGTGTAAAACAGAAGATGAAGGTGCTTCAAACACTAGATCCATGCAGAGTGAGAGAGAATACTGGTTTGCAAGGACATTCTCTGGCTTGTCTATCTAGAAAAGTGTGTAAAAGTGTTTTTCATCATTTTAGGATGCTGGCTGTTCATCATACTGAAATGAGAAAGTTTGTGAGAACATTGTATTTTGCTAAAAGTCCAGCAGTAAAGTTGAATGAGTTGAATAATGCTCTGTTCCGTGGATCTGTATCAGATGTAGTGAAGGTTACTGATGAGATTCAGTGTTGTTACTTTGGTCCAGAACAAGAAAGTGCAGAAAAGGACACAGTTAATGAGGAAAATGAGGAACAGAATGTAGAACTCATTATTACTAAAACTTTTGAGGAAGAAATGACAAAATTTACTATCATCTCTAATGAAAGACCAAATATTACTTGTATTTGTTGCCGCAGAAGCCATTATAAAATTCAAACAAGGAATGTTGATCTGTATAAAAAAAGTGAAAATGAAGATAATTATAAGTGGAAGGATTTTGCAACATATATATTTCTGGAAAATTGTTTTGAATTGGGTGAAGATCAGCGTATTTGTAAATACTGTTATAACAAGTTAGAAGAAAATAGAATGCCGACCAGAGCTGTACATAATAATTTAGAATTGGATGCTATTCCTGCTGAACTTTCTGATTTAAATACATATGAGTCTATACTCATTCAATGTGTTCATCCATTCCAGACCATAGTACGTATGGAGCCTAAAACTGGTAAATTACCTCCTTCAGATTTACTGAGAGGTTTAAAAGGAAGAGTGGTGTATTTGCCCTTGGATTTGAAAAAAAATATGGAAACTATTGATGCAGATACTTTGGAAACTGAACCATTAGTTATTCTGGTTAATGGTGTACCTAGAAAGAATAAGAAGATTTGGCAGGAGCTGGTAGATGTACGGAAAGTACAAAGAGCAAATTTATATTTGAAAAGGAATAATAAATGGTATGAATCAATTTATATAGATGAAGATGAAGAAGATTTATAAGAAGACACAGAAACACCAACTGGACAAATTGAAAAAGTGGACAAGTCAAAGGAAGAAGAAATTTATGAACATTTTAGCATACATCCTCTTCATTCAAAAGAAGTTATGGGAGACACTATTGATCTGTTTCAGATGAAGAAAGCAAAAGGGACTCCCGTGAGTGTATGGGAGAAGAGCTTGGAAGCTCGATGTTTTCCTCAGCTGTTTCCTACAGGAAAAGGTGGACGATACGATGAACGCCCAGAACAGATTCCAGCTTCTGAGTATCGGACTACAAGACTATATGCTGAAGATTCAAGATTTCGTCAAAGTATTCCTTATTTGTTTCATCTTTTATTTGAAAGCGACTTGTCTGCATTATCTTATGCAGTAAATCACATTTTAAAAAGTGGAGTACATCTACATTATGTGTCTGCTAAGGATTTTATGGAGAAAGTGCAGCACCGAGATGATCATTTGGAAACACAACTGATCAATCTGATGGCTTGTCAGCGTGGGACAAATGAATATTGGTACCGACGCCATGGTGAATTCAAATGCATGTTAAGAAATTTAGGAACTCATACATGGTTTGTAACCCTAAGCTGTGCCGAGTATGCTTGGGATGATTTATTGGATTTTCTACGAGAGGCAAATTCAAACATTAAAAACATTGAATACAAGACAGCAGGAGAACTGTGCTCATTGGATCCGGTTAATGTTTGCAGATATTTCAATCATAGATTTGAGGCTATGATGTCCTTCATCTGCAATAAAAAAAATCCACCTCTTGGAGAAGTAGTGGATTTCTTTTGGAGAAAAGAGTACCAGGCAAGAGGTGCTCCTCATATTCATATGCTGTTGTGGATCAAGGATGCCCCAAAATTTGGAACAGATGCTGATGAAGCAGTGTTATCTTTCATTGAAGAATATGCAACATGTGCTATACCTAATAGCACAGAAGAGAAAACGTTAAAAGAACAAGTTTTACGTTTCCGAAGTCATCGGTGTGGAAAATACTGTCGACGGAAGTACAAGACCAAAGATAAATTCTACACAAAGTGTTGATTTGGATTTCCTAGACCTGTTCTTTCAAAAGGAAGAGTCAACAGTTTTATGTCAGCTGTGCGACATACTATAACCAGAAAATCTCCCAAAAATACATACAACCTAAGAAGAAAAGAAGAGTCAAAATTTATAAATGACTTCAACCCAGTCATTTTATCCATGTGGAATGCTAACATGGATATTCAGTATGTGGCAGACAATTCTATTGCTGTTGCTCGGTATGTCACATCTTACATCACTAAATCTGAGAAAACAGAATTGAAGGAAATGTGGGAAGAGTTTTCTCACGAGAAGACTGTCAGTAAGAAGCTGTACAGTTTCAGTTTAAAGATGTTATCGCATCGAGAAATTGGATCCTACGAATGCTCAGATAGGTTATCATCTGCAAGTCTTTACTCGAAATCCAGAAGAATAATTTGGGTCAGTTTAGGCCTTGCAGGAATGCGAAATCGGGTACTGAAATCTGTTGGAGAAATTGAATATTTGGCCGAGAACGACCCAGAAAGTACAGATATTTTGAAAACAAACATGTTGGACACATATTACCCAAAAAGAAGTCATCATCTTGAGAACATGTGTCTCTATGAAGTGCTGCAGAACTACATTTTTTCACGGAAAGCCACAGAAGACATCAACAATGGAAAATATAAAGTCATTGGTGAGGAAGGATGTTTGGTGAAGCAAACAAAAGGAAGTTTGATAATTCACAGGAAGCTGAGTTGCGACACTACTGACAAAAAGGAATTTTACTACTTGGCTCTTTTACAGCTGTTTAAACCATGGCGTTCAGAGGACGATCTACTGGGAGAATTTCAAAGCTATGAAGATTCTTTTAATGCTAGCAAAGACAGCATAGAATGCAGTACTTTCACAACTTATGTCCAAATGTTAAATGAAGAAAATGAACAGGAAGCAAAAATTGCAGCTGAAGTAGCTAGAGACAGTTCTCAAGACAGCCAAAGTTCAGTAACACTTAGTCAAGATCCCCTAGGACAACCAATCATAGAAAATGAAGCTGCAGTAGCCATGACTGAAGTAGAAACGGCTATGAATCAAGCACAGGAAGATTCAATCGACTTACTAAATCTGGAACAACAACTGAATGAAGAACAAATACAAATTTATGAAGAAGTCACCAAAAAAATTGATCATGGATTACTACATGAAAAAAACAGTGCTCATGCACATCATTTGAACCAATCAGGATGTATGTGAGTGGACAAGCTGGAACTGGTAAATGTTTCTTAATAAAAGTCATCAGAAGCTACCTACAGCAAAAAACAGCTTAAAATTTGTCTTGTGTGGTAACTGCTCCAACTGGGTTAGCAGCCTATAACATAAAAGGAATTACCTTACATCGCTTGCTAATGTTACCAGTGGAGCATGAGAACAAAATAGAATACCACAAGCTAACTGGAGAAGCATGCTTCGAAGTTTCAAGAGTGTTGAAGAAGATGCAAGTACTAATTATTGATGAGGTGAGCATGGTTTCAAACTTAATGCTTGCCTTTGTGCATTTAAGAATGCAACAAATTCTTAAGAGAGACTATGACGTGTTATTTGGAGGTAAACACGTCATAGTTTTTGGAGATCTTTTACAGCTCACTCCAGTTAAAGGACAACCAGTGTTTAATACTGTGACACATGAAGACACGAAAAAGTCATTAGGAAGCATTGGTAATGCGAATATTTGGTCCTTCTTTGAGTACAAAGAACTCACTACCAATATGAGACAAGCAAACGACGAAGATTATGCAAGTATTCTGAAAGATATCAGAATTGGACTACTCACAGAAGTTGGCAAAAAAGCATTACAGAGTAGGATGCTACATAATTTATTTCCAAATGAAGAAATAGTTGCAGAGAAAATATACAAGAACATTGCTGAAAAAATACTGTAATCTGCTTAATGCCAACACTACGTGAGTGCTCAATATTCAATGAGGAACTTTTGAAATTGGAAAAGGAAGAGATTAAGAAAATGGAAGCAGAGGACAAAATTCAGCATGAAAGAATTACTTGTACATTAACAGGCAAACTGAAAAATAAATTGGATTCACTAGAGAAGAACATTTCCAAAACAGCTGGATTAGAAAAAAATCTATATGTTTGCATGAATTGTCGAGTGATTTTAAGGAGAAATTTGGATGTAGAAAAATGTTTAGTGAATGGAGCTATGGGAAGAGTTGTGGGTTTCATTAATTATCAGAAAAAAGAAGGAATTGAATGTTTAAAAATAAAATTTGATCAGATAGAAGAAGTTAAAGACATTTGTCGTTGTTCAGTTCGTTTCATGCTTGTGAAAGACTTATATGTGCGTAGAAAGCAGTTTCCATTTTCTCTAGCATATGCTGTAACTATTCACAAGTCTCAAGGATTGACTGTAGATAGTGCTTTTGTAAACATTGGTTCTACTGTGTTCAAAGAAGGTATGGCATATGTTGCTCTGTCACGAGTAAAAACATTATCTGGTTTATTTATGATAGACTTTGATGACTCAAAAGTTAGTGCTGATACAAACTGTGTAAAGGAATATAATAGATTAAGAAGAACCTATGCTCCTCATTTAGGACAGCATCCTGTGATTGAAAAACATGTTGTTTCTCAGAAAAGGAAATTTGAAAATATCTGTAATGTGGATGAACAGAACAAAAAAAAAAGGACAGTGATGTGATAGCAAGGAAAAAGAAAAAGGACAGTGTTGAAGAGGTTGTTGGTTGCCATTTTGAAAATAGCTCTGGTGTCAACTGCTATGCAAATGTAGTGCTGAATGTTGTATTTTATCTTGAAAAGTTGCTAGAACAGATAATAGTAAATCAAGGAAAAAGATTGTGTTCTCTGCTGAGTCTCCTTTTTGAGAAGCTGAGTACTGATAAAACTGAAATAGAAAGTGCTACTGATGTTAGAAATCTTTTAGATGTATGTTGTGGTTCTACACAGTTTAAAGCAAATGTCCAGCAAGATGCACAGGAATTCTTAATATACATTTTGAGTGTACTTGAAGATGAAGGAGTAGAAGTAGAAAACTTATTTGGTGTCTCTTACAAATGGGAACATTACTGTGAAAACTGTATGAACACATGTAGTAGTAATGTTGATTCAGAAAGGTTCATATTTTTACCATTACCACAAAGTAAATCAGTGACTTTTAGTAAATTAGTTAAAGATGCCAATCACAACATGGAATGTTCTGAATGTAAATCTGACATGTTTTCCACGTTATTTTTACAGAAATATGGTCAGTATGTAATTTTAATGATGCAACGTTGTAGAGCTGATGGTTCAAAATTGGATACTTTAATAAAGAAGTTTACAGGACAACAATTATCAATTTCTGGAAAAACTTTTGTTACAGTTGCAATAATTTTTCATGAAGGACCTACTGTAACTTCTGGACATTACACAGTTTATCTTAAATGTGAAAAAGGCTGGACACTGTGTAATGATTCCCAATTGATTTTCAAGCAACGTTTGCCTTATGATTTACCCAATTCTTACTTAATTTTTCTGAAACCTAAATTTTGAAAACTAAAAACTGCATCTGAAGAAAGCATTTTTTGTAATTTTAAAGGATTATAATTGAAGATATCACTTAAAAAGGATTTTGAAATTACTATTTGGCCTAAAGGAAAAGTAATAAAAACAATTGTGGACTCCTTTGACAGAAATTATTTTGGCATATGTGCTTTTGCGACAAGGTTTAAAGACGGTTTATCTAGAAAATGTTTATTCATCTAGAAAAGTACTTGTAATATATATGTAATATTTCTAACAAGGTATATTTTAGTGAGGATAGTTTTTGGGCTTTTTTTAAACAATCTTTCAGATTGTTTTTTTTTTGCCCGCTGTTAAATGATGAATACAATTGTTTTCACTATTTTAAGTGAAAATTAAAAAATTCTGAAAACAGCAAATAAAGGGCAAAAAATTGCTTTGTAAAATATGTAAAAACAAGTAATGCTTTTTGTAATGTATGATTGAATATTAATACTTTTTTTCTTTTTTTGCAGAACTAGAAAGAAAAAAGAAAAAAAGAAATTCTGTTCCCTTGCAAAATACAAAAAAAAAATTTTTTTAAAGATTTTTTTTTTTTTTTAAATAAGTGAAAAATATTTGTATTTCTCAATCCTCCCTTTTCATGCTTCCATTTCTTCACCTCTTTTTTGTACATTTAATTTTTTTAAATTTTTTTTTATTTTTTAAAAAACATCCTTGGGTACGCGCAGGGTGCGCGCAAAGACAAAATAAATAAATAAATAAATCCCCCCAAAAATGTTGGGGGTTTAGTTTTTAAGTGGCTCTTAAAAGAGCCCTTGAGTTAATGGAGGGAAACAGGAAGAGAAAAACGAAAAAAAAGAAAAAACATCTATGGCCTACTGCAATGATGCGCATCAAATTTTCTCTGAATGAGATCAAGACTGGTCTCACCCACAGAAATAAGTCGACCGCAATCAGTTCAGCGTGTGGACAACCTCGCAAAACAAGGTGGTCCAAAAAGAGGTGTGGAAGAAGGCAAAGGCACCACTGCAGAAGAAGTGCTCGCCTGAGCTGCCGAAGATGTGCTCGGCTGAGCTGCTGCAGATGTCGTCGGTTGAGCAGGTGGAGGGTTTGCTCCAGAAGCTCGACGAAAAGTCACTGGATGCATTTTGTCAACATGCCTCAACATAGTGTGAATGCTAAAAGAATACTTCTTGTTAGGATTCCCACATGACAAGACTTTTTGACAAAGTACACAAGTAACTTTAGGTGCATTTACCTTTTTTTGTCCCTCGGGAAAAGTGAAAAACTGCCATATAAAGCTGTCTTTCTGCTTCCTGTTCCTCTGCCTCTCAAGAGTGTCCTGGTCACTGTCTGAAGATGGTTGCTGTTCAGCCATTGTCTCTCAACAACAGAATAGCTCCTTCTCCAAAGGAATCAGAACTAATAATGAGGGGAGTAGGTGTGGTTTGGGAAGAATCTGGAACTGAAAGTACTTCAAACCAATCAAAAGTGATGATTCTTGATCACATGACTTGCCATGAGGGGATTGGGTGTGGTGTTGAAACAATCAGAAACTGAAAGTAATGATAACCAATAAGAAGTGTTGTTTTATTAAGCATATAACCCGAGGTGCGCGCACTGCGCAAGCTCCGAGCGCGCTCCTTGTGATTACGCATGCGCAAATGCATAGGAGCGCATGTGCATACGTCATATGCGCGTACGTAACGCGCATACGTTGAACACGCGTATACGCGAACGTTATTGCGCGTAATTTAAGCGTATGCGGAAGTGGACCGCGTGGAGCGCGTACGACGCACGCACGCATGCGTACGTACGTACGCATACGTACTGGGTGCGCGCTCCCAGCGCGCACTATAATGTATGTATGCGTACTTAAATAACGTACGACGGTATTCATAAAAAACATACGAAAACGTACTAGGAGCGCGCTCAGAGCGTGCACCCCAAGAATTTATATAAAAAAAAAAAGTGGAGACAAATTAATTGCAAAAATTAAATAAACTGTTCAACTTTATCCTAATTGAAATTTTAAAAAAAGAGCAAAAACAAATAAAAGGATACAGATAATATATAAATGAATACATAGGAATTTTATTTTTATTATTAAAAAAAAATAGTTAATTTATTAATTCAAAAATTAGCATTTAAAAAGCCGTACAAATTCACTGAAAAAACCAAAGGTTTCACACACGTTATAGTTAGGAATTAGCATTTAAAAAACCTTGCAAATTCAATGAAAAAACCATAGGTTTCACACATGTTATAGTTAGCTGGACATTTCTCTCATACCAAACCAATGAAATTCCCCCGTTATAGTTAGTTCAGCTAACTATAACTCGCGCGCCCGCAATGCACTGCTGATGACGTCACATATTACATCACTCATGACATGGTCAGTGACATCACTCATGACATCACTGATGACATCTCAAATGACATCACTCATGACATCACTGATGACATCATCCTTGTGATAGAGTGGCAGACCTCCTCTCACTCTAATATAACCTTTGATACACACATTCAAAAATAGAGACTAAAATTTTCAAAACAATGGACATACCAATACCAGTTACAACAACCTATTCAGTAATTCTAAGATCCACATACACATCCACTCATTCACCAACAGTCCTATACAGTCACTCATACATGTACTCACTCATCATATATACTCATACACCTATACATCCTGTTACACAATGCCACTCATCCATAGAGTTACTCACACACATAGTCACTCATGCTAATAAAGAATCAAACATACATTTACTTGCATATACAGTTATACACACACCACCACACTTACTTCTATAGAAACTTACACATACTTAGTCTTTTAAACAATCACTTATAGAAACACATACTTATTCATACAGGAACTCTTTCAATCTCTCACTCTCACATATACTCACTTATATACACCGATAGTCACATATACTAGTTTAAAACATATGTAGTTACTCATAAAGACACTATTGAGACAGTCAATCACTCATTAACACACCCATGCACACACTCATCCACCCATACAGGCCTGCACACATGCTGTCTTCAACACATACAAACAGTGAGTCACTCATTCATGCACCTATGCACTACGTAATACCCCCCACCGAACCATGCAGACACTCAGACTGATACTCAAAAAAACAACTAATAACCTATATAGACACCCATGTAGCTACTCACCAACCCATGCAGCCACTTATACACAAAGTGAGAGACTGATACAGATATTTACATATTTAAACATTACTCACTAAGCCATGTATTCACTATGATACACTTAATCAGTCAGTTACACAATCAATTTTTCAAAAACAAATCCTCCATTTAGACACTTATATACCCATTTATTCTTCCATCAACCTTGAAATATACATATATAAAACATATTTAATTTTCAGAAAAACACACATTCACTGGATGATGTCATCAGTGATGTCATCAGTGATGTCATTTGAGATGTCATCAGTGATGTCATGAGTGATGTCACTGACCATGTCATGAGTTTTCTTTTTTTTTTTTTTTTTTCCTTCTTCCTCATATACCACCAGACGGGAAAGGCAATCCAAATGGGGAAGTCCCCTTCCCTAAACCCCCACTCGATAGTATACGATTCCGATGTTAGGACCCTGGGGGGATAGGAAAAGGGGTCTAACCCTAATGGCATTTTACTGTTTGCTCTATCTACTCCAACGTTTACTCACTGAGAGGCCCATTAGTGATGTTAGAGATTGAGCCCCAACAGTGCCCAGGTAAAATCATCGGAAAAAAAAAAAAAAAAAAAGGAAAGAGAAAAAAAAAAAAAAAAAAAAAAGGAAAGAAAAGCTCCCATCATCTGTTCCGCCAGGCCATTAGCGGTGCCCATATCTTTGCTTCACTGGAGGGATCGCAGGCTATATCTGACTCACAAGTGTACATAATATGTTTCAAGCAATCTAAAAAAATCGGTGCCTTCTCATTTTTCCACGCCCTACATATTTCTCGCCTTGCTAATAACGCAATATAAAAAATAATTTTAGAATCAAGGGCACATAATTGATAATTGTTAACTAACCCAAACATGATTGTCTTTGGATTTATGGTAAATTGTACATTTAATACTGTTGCAATAAAATCACCTAGATTAGCCCAATATTGCGCCAGAGAAGGACAATCCACAAACATATGTATGTCATCAGCGGCGAGCAATTTACACCGAGGGCACCGATGTTCTAGGTTGGTAAATCTTACAAGTTTCTTGGGTGAGATATAGACTCTATACAGGGTAAACAGATGGTTTCTTTTAAGTGCAGCTGGTTTAACTATAGTATGTAGCATTGTGAAAGAATCCTCCCACAGCTCCTTAAGGTTATCATGATTAAAATCAACCTGTTCACCCCATATTTTTAGGAGTTCAATCTCCGGAACTTCTTCTGCTCCCATCATAGCCCAATACCAAAATGCCAACTCTCTTTTCCAGGTCCCTTTCTTGTTTACCAAGTCAAAGCTAGGATTAAATGTACAGGACACCGGCGCAAGAGTAGCCCACCAACCCGATAGTTGATAATATTTAAACCTAGTGAGAGAACCCTCCGTCAAGGTAAAGAGAGAATCCCAGTCAATAAGCTGTGCATCCTTTAGAAGATCTCCCCAGTGTGTAATACCAGCCAACCTCAAAGGGCGAGCTAGTTGATCTTTTAAACACTCCGGGGTTCCTGGAGAGTCCCAGATCGGGGCCTGGGGAGCATAGTAGGGGATTCCCAGCTTTTTCCTGAAAAAAACCCAGTTTTTTTGGGCAGCTATCAAAATCTTCAATCTAACTTTTTTTAAAAACCTGGGATCTCCAAATTTAAACAAAAAATAATCCTGACCCTGGGGTACACTGTGTAGCAAAGCCTGAAATAGGGATCCTAAAACAGTAGTATCTGCCTTATCTGCTAGTCGTCTGAAATTTTTTAATTGGAACGAGTGACAGTAGATAAGTAAATCTGGGAGGGCAAGGCCCCCAGCTTTTAATTTTCTCGTCAATTTCTTCCAAGATATTCTCGGCAGTTTCGAGTTCCAAATGAATGAACCTATTTTTTCCTGCAATTTAGCTATATCTTTTGGGTCAAAAGTTAACGGAATAGAGTTAAATAAAAAGGTAATTTTCGGCAAAATAGTCATTTTTATGAGGTTCACTCTACCAAATATGTTAAGCGGAAGCCCAGACCAACGTTGAAGGAGATGACAGATTTCCTTATAGACTCTATCAAAGTTAATTTTAGTTGTCTGATTTATATGTTGAGCTAAATATATTCCCAAATATCTCATCTTAGGTTTAAAAGCCGGGTATTCTTCGACCGAATTCCACTGCATAACCTCGGTTTTGTCTCTGTTTATTTTATAGCCGGATATTGCCCCAAAGTCCTCTGCCAGAGCGAAGAGTCTAGGGACGGCCTCTTCTGGGTTCGATGTAAACATTAAGAGGTCGTCCGCGTAAAGAGCAAACTTCAGCTCCAAGCTCGCGATTTTAAAAGGTTTAAAAGTCGGGTCAGATCTCAACTTAATAACTAAAGGCTCAATATACAAATTAAACAATAGAGGAGAAAGGGGACATCCCTGTCTAGTACCACGAAATATGTGTACCCAATCAGTGAGACAACCATTCACTAAAATTTTGGCTTTGGGACTAGAGTATAAGGCTCGAATCGAGGCTATAAACTTCGATGGCATACCAAGTGCATCTAATGTTTTCCAGAGATAAGGCCAACTGACTTGGTCGAAAGCCTTTGCGGCATCAATGGCAACAATCGTTAAGGGCGACTTTTCATCAGTCGCTACATCTATGGCAGCAATAGCCTGGAATGTAAGTTCATTCAACTGCCTACCCGGCATAAAGCCTCTTTGATCGCTGTGAACCACTGATTTAATGACCTTGGCCAATCTCGCTGCCAACACGCCCGCAAAGATTTTATAGTCAGTATTCAGCAGCGAGATTGGCCGATAGGATTCAACAATCTGAGGGTCCTTATTGGGTTTTAATATTAGAGTCACTGTTGCCTCAGACCATGTTTGTGGCACAGCTTCGCCGAAGAGATGTATTTTATTAAATAAAATTGTGAGAATTGGCACAATTGATTCTAGATTAATTTGATATGCCTCAACTGGGAGGCCGTCCGGACCCGCTGCTTTTCCTTTTGCCATGCTCTTTAGTTGGTTATAGACTTCACCCTCTTTAATTGATGAGCTCAAGAAGACATTATCTGCTTCTGTGAGATGTGGTAGAACTAGTTGGTTAAGCCACACTTCAGCCTTCTCCGTAGAGAAATCTCCTTGTTCCGCGTACATCTTCGACATATAGTTATGAACTTCTTTTACTATCTCATTGTTGTTATAAGTCAAGGTCCCGAAGTCTTGTAGAATCAAACTCCCAATTTGGTTCTTGGCTCGATCTGTTCTGGCCTTCCAGGCCAAGAAACGGCCACACTTCTCCCCGTAGGAGAAATTGCTTAATCTGCTCGCATCCCATCTTTCCTTAATGGCTTTATCGAGGAGAGCCTGATATTCTGTTTTAAGGGAATTTAACTCGTTTGATAGTATGTCTACATTGGAATATTGCATTAGGGAGGCGAGTTGAAGTTGTTGTTCTTTCAACTTTATTTTTATGAGGGAGTCCGCTTCAGCTTTCCTTTTATCCCTGTTTCTCTTAACCGTGAGTGTAGTCACTATCGCCCTCATAAAAGACTTAAATGCCTCCAATACAGTCTGCGCACCCGCTGAATCACAGTTGAATCTGAAAAATTCTTCCAGCTGTAAAGATAACTGTGACCTTACTTCGTCTACTTGTAGTAACGATCTATCAAAAGTCCACCTTCTCATTTGTACTTCTTTTGTGAAATATACTGTAAGTTCTACTGAGGAGTGGTCAGAGAGTAGAGCGGGAATGTAGGAGGAGGAGATTACTTGAGGAAGAAGCATCTGATCTATCAAGAAAAAATCAATACGGGAATGATGCTTATATCTATGACTATAAAAAGAATAGTCTCTGGCCATAGTATTTCTGATTCTCCAAATATCCAGTAAATTGAAGTCTCTCATTATATTCTTAAGTTCTAATTTTGTTTTATGTAAAGGAGCGACAGTAGCTCTGGAAGTCCTATCCAGGTTTTTGTCGAAAACCAAATTGAAGTCACCCCCCAATATTATAGGGGCATTTAAATTAAAGAGAGATGACTTCAAATTGGCCAGATGCTCCGGGCAGTCCTGATTGGGGCCATAGTAGACTGCACAAACTAAGGAAGAACTGTCTACTTTTAACTGAGCGGATAGCCATCTGCCTGACGTATCCGTGTCATGGTTCTCTATTCTGATTTTACTGTTTATCCGAATTAATATCGCTACCCCTCTTGTACTTCCGCTTTGGCGAGAACACAGGAGATCCTGAATCCAGCTTTGTTTTTCGAAGGCAATCTTACATTCCTGAGACTCCAGATGGGTCTCTTGTAAAAGGCATATATGGGCTCCTGATTTTTTCAAGAATTCACATACTCTATTGAGTTTCCTCCCATCTCTCAATCCATTCACATTCCAACTGATTATTTTATAAATGCATATGATAGTCTTGTACGGAGTGACTGTAAGTATGAGTGACTGTACATATGAATGAGTGGAGGTGTATGTAAACCTAAGAGTTAATAAGTGGGTATGTAGTTATTGGTATTGGAGTATCTATGGTTTTGAGAATGGACGTCTGAAATTTTGAGTTCGTGCATCATCGGTTAAATTAGGGTGTGAGAAGATGCAGTAATATATCACATTGATGATGTCATCAGTGATGTCATCAGTGATATCATTTGAGATGTCATCAGTGATGTCATCAGTGATGTCACTGACCATGTCATGAGTGATGTAATATGTGACGTCATCAGCAGTGCATTGCGGGCGCGCGAGTTATAGTTAGCTGAACTAACTATAACGGGGGAATTTCATTGGTTTTGTATGAGAGAAATGTCCAGCTAACTATAACATGTGTGAAACCTATGGTTTTTTCAGTGAATATATATATATATATATATATATATATATATATATATATATATATATGCAACCTGGTATGAATAATCACCAATTATAACCTGTTGTAAATGTCCATGGAAAGTGACCTGGTAATAGGGAAATACCGGGGGTATTGATGTGGAAACACTGTGTTCTGTGGGTAATTTTCCATTCAAAAAGGGGACTTTTGAAATTTCTGTGGCAATGCCACATTGGATAATTAATGAACCCCTTGTGCAGTGTTGGCCAACAGAGTACTCCCCCGCACATCACACTGCTATCAGCGAATGAACTATTATGTAAACGGATCAATATAATAATGTGCCTTGAACTAATTCGATTTGATTGATCATGCACGAATGTACGTTTGTTAAAGGTCTTCTGTTGCTAATGTATCCTTTTGATTGTAATATGAAAAAATGCGTTCTAGAATTCTATGAATGTTCTCACCATCAACAGCCGACCTTCTGTAGATACTGACCTTCGTACTTTTTCTACATGACTTTTTTTTCGAAACTCACAGAGTATTTTTCTCTCCAGTAGGCGATTCTTGGGGGTTGAGAACAAGTAAATCACCTGTGCTCTAAACTTTTGTTGCAGTCGAAGTGCGTATTCCCTTTGTCCGAAGAGTGATAACAATTCCTAATCTTCACATTATATTTATTTTCCTGTCCAAGTCTCATGCTATTCCTCTAATTACTATAAAAGTGAGACACAGAAGGATTACAAAATGGGAAATGGGGATTTTGGAACATACACCCTGCAATTAAGACATGGTTTTATAGAGAAAAAAAATGGACTCTCTCACTTTGTGGATCAGACACGGTTTTTATATGTTTCAAAAATCCAGTTTGACAGCACGTTGGGCTTATTATATACATTACAATTGCTAAAATTGCCAGCAAAAAGCCTTTCATTTTAACAAAATGGTTAGTGTAATTGCAATATTGCACAATCCATTCCGTTGACGCGGGGCTGTTAGAGCGGCTCTTCGGCGAACACAAGGTTCTGGGAGTTTGCAGCATGTTAATGCGTTTCACTGCTTCTTTAAAGAGAATGAAAGGTTCTACAGACAGAGGCAGCAGCAGCAAAGCTACCTTTTAAGCGCTCTATAAAGCTGTTTTTTTTCTCTGGCCAATTTCTGCAGACGAACAAAATCAGTATTCAATTCAAAATTCGTGTGGGTTAAAAGCAAAGTGTTTGGAAGTCCTCAAGCACCTGCTGAGTGAGTGACTCACAAGGTTTCTTTGAAGAGTGATAATCCATCCGTTTCAGTGGGAGGCATGAAACCTGCGCCAAACGAAGTCCTAAGCTCTTCACAAGGAGACTTTAATGCGCCTCGGACCTGTTGGATGCTATAAAGTATATGGTGAGGTTTGTGGATATTACGCTAGCAGATTCTCTTGCATCACCTTCTACGTTGTTTGAAATTTGGACGTATTATTTTTTGGGGGTTATGCAGATTTATATACCGCGAACTCGAAGGTATTGGGGCGCTTTACATGAGCACCGGTCACGTTACACAAGGACACATTAAGTGATTTTTCCACAATCACAGGATTTGGACGCGCCCCCGAGGCTCGAACCTTGGTTTCCAGCACCAAAGTCGGCAATCTAGCCGTCAGACCACATCCTCTCCCACATCCGGGGGTCTCTATCCTTTTTTTTGCAATAAGAGTTGCTTATGTTCAACGAAAACCACGCCACGCTACTAATATTTTAGTGTTGCAATAGAGTCTACATCGGACAAGTTTAAATCATGCGCAATTACTGGCAGGGCTCACCTCAGTGCATCAGGCAGAGTTGCAAGCAGTAATGTACAAAAGGCTTTGTCGCTTTGGATTGTCTCTCATGCTGCAGCTTCAATGCCTCTAAGTCCAAGGTGATATTTCTCTCAAGGCCACGTGATTTATCACGAAAATATCAGCTTTGAATGTATTTTTTTCCTCCCAAATTCACGCTCTCAATATTGGTACACACATACTTATTCAGCCAAATTAAAGCATCTGTTGGCTGGGCAGCACACAGGAGAGTTACTTACAAGTAGCTGAAGAGCGAGCTACCAGTAGCTCATGAGCAACTTGTTAGAGAAGCCTGTAAGGAAAGCCCAAAGTGGTTTATTTACAAACCCCTGCGCCGCTGGTGCCTCGCTTTTATTATGGGAAAAAGTGACCTACCGGTGACGCAAGGGGCTGGTAAATAAGTCCCTTTGTTCTGCCTCGTCAATTCCACAATCATTCCTTTATGCCAGTTTTACAAAAAGAGTGCATACAGTTAATTTACCTTCTCACGTTACACCTAATAATTATGTAGCCCCTGCCACCTACCACATTTATGCTACATTACCCAAGAGCCAGCTGGACATCCTCAAACCAGTGGGGCACTATTGTTAGCTCACAGATGCCAACTTCACATATGGCACATACAATGGCTGGAAGGTTCATACAATATAACAAGTTTGTTTTGTATATTTAACAGTTCTGCGGTTTCTAAGCATTGTGAATAACAGATATTGCTATTATCCAAATTACTGTAATCAGTTTATCAACCTGGGAATGGGAGGTGGAATGTACCTGGCTAGGATTAAAACGCATGCCCTTCATTTCATTGCATGTGACAGCAACAACAGTTCATCTCACTGAGACAGCCTGTGTACTCTACTTATGCCATGCTGGTGCCCCGTATTTCCTAGAAGCAGCAACAAGCTATAATGGTGTTCACAAAGTATGTTTTCCAGTGGCTGAAGGATGAGAGAATAAGAATGGGATAACACAGATCAGTGATGGGCAGCTATGATGTCCAATAGCATGTCGTCACGAATGCCCCAAAATATGTCATCAATGACTCTCTTGACAGGGAGTGAATGTTTGATTCATTCAGCATTCCGCCCATCATTTGTTGCCATAGCACTTTTTGCCCTAAGTGGGATGGGTATGCCCAGATGTGGGTCCTTTGCTCGCTGTGCCACTGGATTCAAACTAGCCTGGCTGATGAGGGGTGTTAGTCTGAAACCTGTCCCAGGATGCTTGTTTCCAATCCAGCTTGCCAATTCGGCAGCCGCAGCCCATGCAGGTAAGAGCGGTGGGGCGGTGGGGCAGTGGGGCAGGGTGCGTGGGGATTGCGATGGATGAAGGAAAAATTAAATAAATGATCAATTTTCCCTCATCATCGCCTGTCAAAATCCCCCCAACCTGTCCCCACTCTTCTTACCTGCACGGGCCACGGCTGCAGTTCAGGCTGGACTGTTCCCATGAGAAGCAGGGTCAAGACTGAATTGCATATGGCTGGTTCCAACCTGGGGTGGCATAGTGAGCCAAAGAACAATGGATTTAACCCATATCTCTTGACTGGGTGTGAATGTTTGATTCATGAAGCATTTCGTCAATCATATGTTACTGCATCACTTTTCAGCCTAAGTGGGATGGGTTTTCCCAGACATGGGTCCCTTGTTCATTATGCCACTGGATTCAAGCTAGCCTGGCTGATGAGGAGTGTTGATTTCCCTGATATTAAAAAAGAAAGGTGTGCAGTTAGATCAAGCCCAAAAAGGTTTTCCACACCCTGCAAAATACTTATAAAGTGTGTCTTTACCAGTTAAAAAGTGCCCCAGAATGCAAATATGGGCCACTCTTTTAGGTATCCAATTCATTAATTTACATTTTTACTTTGGTGCCCGGTACTATTTTCTGTCTCAGTCTGGCCCTGGTCATAAGTGGTAGGGAATGAGACCAAGGAGCCCAATGACTTATGCAGTCCGTTTGTTTAAAATTTCCTGTCCCTCACATACATCAATCTTGAGTCCCAAGTCCTGAAGTCCACTGCAGCATAAACAAAGTAGGGTGTGGTAATCAGATTAGAGCACTCCTTTGCCAACAAGGGACTCAGTGAGGGACAGCTCTCTCCCTCTGTGCATTTCAGATGGGCATTGCACTCCTTGAGGTAATGCTTCCTGAAAGAAGCTGCTGGTTACCGCTATCCTGACCTGTACTTTCAGCATCTTAACTACAAGGTGGGTGGAGCATGGACTTCACCTAGCTCCACCTGGTTGCCACCTTCTGTAATTTTGGGAGTACTGCTCCATCAAGCCCCTCGCCATTTAAAGCTGCTAATGCACTAACTCTATCCAGGAACATCAAATTAAAACCCTCAATATGATGTAGGGTGGACAGCCACTGACAGGCCGTTAGTGGCAGTCTGCCTGACATCCCGGCAATGATTCAACTGCCGGATTAACATACCAGTGGTCAGAGCGCAGTGGGTGGGGGGAAAGACCGCTGCCTCTGACCGGCTCAAGGAGTCTGTTGGGGCGGTGGTTGGACAGTAATCCCCAATATAAAGGCAGTACATACGCTGGTCCCACCATCATGGAAAGACTGTTGGAAAGTGACTTTGGGGAGAGGCCCCTAAAGTCACTTTCTGACAGTCTACTGTCCCCCGTGGGCTATGTGGCCAGTAGGGCGCATTTGATGCCCCCCAAACATCCATGCACTGTGTGCCAGGCACCACATGGTGGCTGACACACAGTGCAAGGATGTTTGCAAATATGCCCTTCTCTACTGAGGCTTGTGCTTCAGCCCTTTTCCGTGCCAGCAGTAATCGCCATTGAAAATTGCATGTTTGCAACCGCCTACATGGCGGTCATATCATATTATGGCGGATGAAACTGCCGACTATATGCATCGTAATGAGCCCCTTAGTCCCCCATGGAAATCCTTTCCAGCAAAATTAGAAGCCTCACCCACCACCCTGAAGTCATTAGGCTTACTTTCACCTTGCGGGTGAGCAAAACCTCACCCAACCCCACAACCAAAAATAAACAGTCATGACCCAGATCACACAATCAGGGGTGTAGCTTTGTCAATAAGATTGGGGTGCTGTGAGCTTCAGATTTTCGAAAAAAGGGTGGATTGTTAGGTGCACTTAAAACACAACATTTCTCAAACTAATCAACATTTGTTAAAGCCTTCAAAACATAGATGAGGGAAAGTGCTTTTGTGTGTGTTTTTGTCAGTGTGGGTATGTAAAAATCCCAGGTAGAATTTGACAAACACTTCATCATTACCAATTGAAAGCCCTAGTACCCAACTGTTTACCACAGACTACATTCCTGTGGGAGTTTATCAACCCAAACACCCTCCTGAAGCTATGGCTTTGCACACAAGCATAATACACAAACCTATATTAGGAAAGATTCCTAGTTAGGCAAGGGGCCGAGAGGAACTCTATGAGGGAGTACGCCCTCCCATGGGTAAACCCTGAATGACTATAAGTACTCCTGTGATGGACCAGTCAGCAATAAATATCAATTGCTAACTCAGATGATGGTATGCCCTATCTGAAGTATATAGCACCGCCTAAGTGTGGGGAAGAAAGCAAGTCCTTTTGATATTATATTCCCTCACACACCCTAGTGGTGTCATGCTTCATCATCGGGACACCCCGACGCCTAGAGGTCAGGGTGGGCTCGACCAACGTTTCAGGGAGCACTTAATAAGATGATTTTGGTCAGGGGGTATAAAGATTAAAAATCGGTGTCAGACCCCAGTTTCCCTTTATTCTTGGGTTTGGCACTGATATTAAAAACAAAAGAAGAGGGTATCCAGGGATATTATGGTCCTAGGACCCTATTGCCAACATGTTTCTGTCCTTAATGCCCCATGAAGGGTGCACGGACATTCATCAGGGCATGTGCCCCCTGTAAGATTTAGAAAAGTAGAAGGGAAGTTCCCTATACTAATGTGCAGTAAGGGCAGGTAGCTGCTCCTTATTAAATTCTATCGTTCTGTAAATGAATTCACTCCATCTGTGAAAAACATAAAAGAAGACGAACAACATACATAGCGCGTCAATTCCCTTTAGCAAAGAAACATATCATCAAAAATAATGTGATTATCTCTATACTCTCCACATCATCATACGTGAAACCATGAAATAGAATGTGCGCGTGATTAGGCCATAGCCACTCGTATAAGTGACACACAGCATTGTGGCGTATATATATTTTTTTAGGTGGCGGAAATTTTCCGCATCCTATTTTCACTCATACTTGTGGCGTGTGATAATTAAGGTGGCGGTATTATACCGCATCCTATCTACACACATCCATTTGCGTGTAATTATAAGACATCAGTCTTATCAGTCGAACCTTCAGTGCATCAACACGAGTTTAAAACAAATCCACTCCTAATTCATTCCTATGTGGTGAATACGCATTAACACTCTCGCATATGTCACACAATGTCGCTTAGCCCAATCTAGGAGAGGATAAACATCATGTGGGACCTCTATACGTAGGGTAGCCCTGTAGTCACACAGCCACCAAGGGTCCTGCCCCGTGTTGACACCTATTCGGTATTGGTTCCCACAGCTTGGAATCACTCCCGTTCTCGTGGCCATGGTTTTAAGCTTCTATTCGGGCCTCGATGGATGATCCCGTCTGTTTCCGGAGCTCCGAGGTCACGCCCCTTAGCGGAAGTGTGTATTGCGCATGTATCGCTACGGGGATTATGGGACATGAAGTTTTTGTGAAACGAGTAGTTCTCATGGTGCGGACTCATTTCCCTTTAGTTATTCGTTTATCTGCCGATGTTCAAGTATAGTCATAAAACGGTGTTTTGGTGTCGTGAAGAAAATCATATGTTTGTGTCACTCTCTGTACCCTCCCAGTTAAGGGCTTGTGTATGTCGTTATTATTGACATCGTCAAAATCCATACTTTTTCAATTCCGATGTCGTGGCCATCTCGAACTAGGGAATATACACATCCCTGAGTCACAGTATTAGGTGTGATGGGGTTTTTATATGAAAATTAATTCCATAAATTAAACCAATGCATGCTTATTCAACTATGATGTCGTGGCCATCCCAAACTAGGGTATATACACATCCCAGAGTCGCAATATTGGGTGTGAATAGGGCTTCTTTATATTTAAAATTATTTCCATAAATTAAGCCCCAATTAGATACACCATAGAACCAGGTATTTTTTATCAATAGTGTAAGTTCTAAATACATACACTGTATCGTAGTTTGTTTATATACCTCTCAGATATGGGTTGCTATAGGGACTATTTATTCTTGTTTAATTGATTCCACGGGATGTGGTCGTTCAGACCAACCATGTGGGTTTTCAATCTGTAAACCCATCTTTGTTCTCGTTCTAAGGGGATTTTCGACACGTTACCATCCCCTTTGACCTTCTCAGTCACAGAACACCATAGGTCGCTGTCTGAGTGTTTTTTCTCTAGATAATGGGCAGTGAGTTTGGTTGCTGATATGGACCTTCTGATGGTACTTCTATGTTCGTTAATGCGTACTTTTATTTTCCTCCCTGTCATCCCTATGTACATCAACTGGCATGAGCATTTAATTACATATATAACTTTATCCGAGTTGCAATTGGTATGGGACCTCTGTTGCCATTTGTGATGCATACCCCGATCAATTTCTTTGGTGTGTTCCGTAAATGCACATGCCACACAGGAACCACACGGATAGTGACCCATGACCTGCGGCTGATTCCAAAGGGTACTCTGGTATGTGGTTTTCATTTTCTGTAAATCCGTGTGAATTAATGTGTCTCTCAAACTCTTGTTCCTTTTAAAGGAAAACATGGGTTTTTCAAATTTCAATTTATTCGATGTTAATATCGGCCATTTTTTGTTGATAATTTTCTTAAACTCATTAGATGATGCATTGACGGTAGTAACGCAGATTAGGGTATTTAGTTCTGCCTTCTGATGAGTCTCAAGTAAAACCTCCCGTGGAGTATTCCGGGATCGTTTTTGTGCCTTCTCAATGATTCTTTTTGGGTATGATCTTTCCTCCAGCTTCCTAGTCAGAACTTGTGCCTCAATTTTATATTCGGTCAGATCTGAACAATTTCTACGTAGGAACTGGCCCACAGGTAAATTTTCTCTTAATGCACGTGGATGGGCGCTGTTGAAATGTAATAAACTGTTCCTGTCTGTGGGTTTGGTTATAGGGAACTGACGATGCCATCGTCCTTTGCACTAATAGTGACATCAAGGAAAGATATATGGTCTTGATTATGGGTCATTGTGAATTTTAGATGTGGGTTTCGGTTGTTAAGCCACGCATGAAACTGTCCTAGTGTGGTTACGTCTCCTTCCCATATGACAAGTACGTTGTCAATATAACGCCACTATTTCTTTATGTTGTTTGAGAATGGATTGGGGGTCCATATGTATTCATCTTCGAATTGCCCCATATACAGACATGCTATGCTTGGCGCGAAAGTACTGCCCATAGATGTTCCGTGGACTTGCAAATACAGCTGGTGATCAAATCTGAAGAAGTTTTTCTTTCAGTGCCAAACGTAATAGGGTGATGAACCAGCTCACCGGAGCCTCCCAAGTCCAGTCCTCCTTATTCAAGACGGTCTTGATCACCTCAATGCTTTCCTCTTGAGGGATGCTCGTGTAAAGAGCTTCCACATCTAGACACACTAGTATGTTCTTCTCAGGGTTGTATGGCACATCTTGGAGAGTGTTAAGGATATGTTTAGTATCCTGTATATAGGACCTGATACGTGTGACTAGTGGTCGGAGAAACCAGTCAGTATATTTGGAAAGGGGTTCCAAAAGGGACCCAATACCAGACACAATTGGTCTTCCCGGAGGAGGGAATTTGTCCTTGTGTATCTTAGGTAGGGTATAGAAAATAGGTGTTCCAGGATCCTCACAATTCAGGAATGCGTGTTCTTTGTTGTTAATCCATCCTTCTTTCAGTGCCTCGGTGGTTATGGAGCTTATGGTTTTCTTAAGCCGTGTGGTGGGATCTCTTGAGAGAGGTTGGTAAAATTTAGTATCAGCCAGGAGGTTGAGACATGTCGTGCGGTAGGCCGTGGTGCTCTGAATAACCGTTGCCCCGCCTTTGTCAGCTGGTTTTATTGTAATGTCAGTCCTTGAGCTAAGACTCTTCACAGCTTCTCTTTCTTTTCTACTCATATTGTTATATGTGTCTCGTCTGATGGGGAGCTCCTCGATCTCTTTCGTAACGCTCTCTTCAAAAGCCAATATTTCAGGTGGCATCAGAGACGCTGGAGGAAAGAAATTGGATTTTAACCTCAGCGGTGTGTATATATGGTCTTCATCAGGTTTCTCTTTATCCATGAAGAATGCTTTAACGCGGATCTTTCGAAAGAACTCGCTTAGTTCACATCTCATCTGGAACTTGTCCAGGTAGGTTGTGGGAACAAATCCTAGGCCTTTGTTGAGAACATCTGTTTCCTCTTTTGTTAAAGGAGTATCCGTAAGGTTTACTACTAGTCCCATTGGTTGCTTGTCCCTGCATTGGGCCCCTTTGATGTGCTTCATGTATTCACTGGTGTGTTGCTGTCTTCCCATTGGACTTGTTTGTTTGTGTTGTTTCTCCTGCCGCTTCTCCCTCTCCTTCCGCCATGTCAAAGTCTGAACCAAGCCCAGAACTGGGATGAACTAAAAGAACTTAAACGAACACAAATAAAGATTCTCCTACATGGAGCAATCCTTACCGAATACCTGAGAGGTAATGCAGCACCAAGAGGACTTCTGGTAAATAATGCTCCGAGAATCTTTCTTGATGACCAATTGTTTAAAAAGGAGTGGTCTCTAATCGTGTGGCGATGTACCCGCGATTGGCTTATACTGATTATTAACACCGCAAAACGACTATCAGACGCCATCCTAGTTAAAATAAAAACAAGCGAGGATGCATTAATGACAGAAATAAAAATCACTTTATATTGGAAAAAACTAGAAGAAGTTAATAAAGAAATTACCGAACATAAAGATTTTTTGATGCAAAGTAAAATCAGCAAATTACAGAAGGATTTGAAGAAATTTGCACACGAGAAGGTATATCCCTATATTAGAGATGATTATGTACACCAGGAGAAGACAGACTCCGGCTCATCTTACCAAGGCGATTCTAGTCGGTCCGAATCGGAACAAGACAGCTGGTCCAGTGACGGGTCAGACAAGAGTTGGAGAGGGAAATCGAGAAGACCAAGGAGAGGTAATTTCAACCAGGGCTACCAACACCCACAGATGTACCCTTGGCCAGGACCCTATGGACCGATGCCTTTTCATGGACCCCCACCTCCATTTCAAGGACAACAACTTTTCCAGCCGGGAGCTTTCTTCAGCCAAATTTTAACCAGAATTGTTTTTTAGGACATGGCGGAAGGAGAGGGAGACGCGGCAGGAGAAACAACACAAACAAACAAGTCCAATGGGAAGACAGCAACACACCAGTGAATACACAAAGCACATCAAAGGGGCCCAATGCAGGGACAAGCAACCAACGGGACTAGTAGTAAACCTTATGGATACTCCTTTAACAAAAGAGGAAACAGATGTTCTCAACAAAGGCCTAGGATTTGTTCCCACAACCTACCTGGACAAGTTCCAGATGAGATGTGAACTAAGCGAGTTCTTTCGAAAGATCCGCGTTAAAGCATTCTTCATGGATAAAGAGAAACCTGATGAAGACCATATATACACACCGCTGAGGTTAAAATCCAATTTCTTTCCTCCAGCGTCTCTGATGCCACCTGAAATATTGGCTTTTGAAGAGAGCGTTACGAAAGAGATCGAGGAGCTCCCCAGCAGACGAGACACATATAACAATATGAGTAGAAAAGAAAGAGAAGCTGTGAAGAGTCTTAGCTCAAGGACTGACATTTCAATAAAACCAGCAGACAAAGGCGGGGCAACGGTTATTCAGAGCCCCACGGCCTACCACACGACATGTCTCAACCTCCTGGCTGATACTAAATTTTACCAACCTCTCTCAAGAGATCCCACCACACGGCTTAAGAAAACCATAAGCTCCATAACCACCGAGGCACTGAAAGAAGGATGGATTAACAACAAAGAACACACGTTCCTGAATTGTGAGGACCCTAGAACACCTATTTTCTATACCATACCTAAGATACACAAGGACAAATTCCCTCCTCCGGGAAGACCAATTGTGTCTGTTATTGGGTCCCTTTTGGAACCCCTTTCCAAATATACTGACTGGTTTCTCCGACCACTAGTCACACGCATCAGGTCCTATATACAGGATACTAAACATCTCCTTAACACTCTCCAAGATGTGCCATACAACCCTGAGAAGAACATACTAGTGTGTCTAGATGTGGAAGCTCTTTACACGAGCATCCCTCAAGAGGAAAGCATTGAGGTGATCAAGACCGTCTTGAATAAGGAGGATTGGACTTGGGAGGCTCCGGTGAGCTGGGTCATCACCCTATTACGTTTGGCACTGAAAGAAAACTTCTTCAGATTTGATGACCAGCTGTATTTGCAAGTCCACGGAACATCTATGGGCAGTACTTTCGCACCGAGCATAGCATGTCTGTATATGGGGCAATTTGAAGATGAATACATTTGGACCCCCATTCCATTCTCAAACAACGTAAAGAAATGGTGGCGTTATATTGACGACGTACTTGTCATATGGGAAGGAGACGTAACCACACTAGGACAGTTTCATGCGTGGCTTAACATCCGGAACCCACTTCTAAAGTTCCCAATGACCCATAATCAAGACCGTATATCTTTCCTTGATGTCACAATTAGTGCAAAGGACGATGGCATTGTCAGTTCCCTATACACCAAACCCACAGACAGGAACAGTTTATTACATTTCAACAGCGCCCATCCACGTGCGTTGAGAGAAAATTTACCTGTGGGCCAGTTCCTACGTATACGTAGAAATTGTTCAGATCTGACCGAATATAAAATTGAGGCACAAGTTCTGACTAGGAAGCTGGAGGAAAGATCATACCCAAAAAGAATCATTGAGAAGGCACAAAAACGATCTCGGAATACTCCACGGGAGGTTTTACTTGAGACTCATCGGGAGGCGGAACTAAATACCCTAATCTGCGTTACTACCTTCAATGCATCATCTAATGAGTTTAAGAAAATTATCAACAAAAAATGGCCGATATTAACATCGAATAAATTGAAATTTGAAAAACCCATGTTTTCCTTTAAAAGGAACAAGAGTTTGAGAGACACATTAATTCGCACGGATTTACAGAAAATGAAAACCACATACCAGAGTACCCTTTGGAATCAGCCGCAGGTCATGGGTCACTATCCGTGTGGTTCCTGTGTGGCATGTGCATTTACGGAACACACCAAAGAAATTGATCTGGGTATGCATCACAAATGGGAACAGAGGTCCCATACCAATTGCAACTCGGATAAAGTTATATATGTAATTAAATGCCCATGCCAGTTGATGTACATAGGGATGACAGGGAGGAAAATAAAAGTACGCATTAACGAACATAGAAGTACAATCAGAAGGTCCATATCAGCAACCAAACTCACTGCCCATTATCTAGAGAAAAAACACTCAGACAGCGACCTATGGTGTTCTGTGATTGAGAAGGTCAAAGGGGATGGTAACGTGTCGAAAATCCTCTTAGAACGAGAACAAAGATGGGTTTACAGATTGAAAACCCACATGGTTGGTCTGAACGACCACATCCCGTGGAATCAATTAAACAAGAATAAATAGTCCCTATAGCAACCCATATCTGAGAGGTATATAAACAAACTAAGATACAGTGTATGTATTTAGAACTTACACTATTGATAAAAAATACCTGGTTCTATGGTGTATCTAATTGGGGCTTAATTTATGGAAATAATTTTAAATATAAAGAAACCCTATTCACACCCAATATTGCGACTCTGGGATGTGTATATACCCTAGTTTGGGATGGCCACGACATCATAGTTGAATAAGCATGCATTGGTTTAATTTATGGAATTAATTTTCATATAAAAACCCCATCACACCTAATACTGTGACTCAGGGATGTGTATATTCCCTAGTTCGAGATGGCCTAGACATCGGAATTGAAAAAGTATGCATTTTGACTATGTCAATAATAACGACATACACAAGCCCTTAACTGGGAGGGTACAGAGAGTGACACAAACATATGATTTTCTTCACGACACCAAAACACCGTTTTATCACTATACTTGAACATCGGCAGATAAACGAATAACTAAAGGGAAATGAGTCCGCACCATGAGAACTACTCGTTTCACAAAAACTTCATGTCCCATAATCCCCGTAGCGATACAAGCGCAATACACACTTCCGCTAAGGGGCGTGACCTTGGAGCTCCGGAAACAGACGGGATCATCCATCGAGGCCCGAATAGAAGCTTAAAACCATGGCCACGAGAACGGGAGTGATTCCAAGCTGTGGGAACCAATACTAAATAGGTGTCAACACGGGGCAGGACCCTTGGTGGCTGTGTGACTACAGGGCGACCCTATGTATAGAGGTCCCACATGATGTTTATCCTCTCCTAGATTGGGCTAAGCGACATTGTGTGACATATGCGAGAGTGTTAATGCGTATTCACCACATAGGAATGGATTTGTTTAATACTCGTGTTGATGCACTGAAGGTTCGACTGATAAGACTGATGTCTTATAATTACACGCAAATGGATGTGTGTAGATAGGATGCGGTATAATACCGCCACCTTAATTATCACACGCCACAAGTATGAGTGAAAATAGGATGCGGAAAATTTCCGCCACCTAAAAAAATATATATACGCCACAATGCTGTGTGTCACTTATACGAGTGGCTATGCCCTAATCACGCGCACATTCTATTTCATGGTTTCACGTATGATGATGTGGAGAGTATAGAGACAATCACATTATTTTTGATGATATGTTTCTTTGCTAAAGGGAATTGACGCGCTATATATGTTGTTCGTCTTCTTTTATGTTTTTCACAGATGGAGTGAATTCATTTACAGAACGATAGAATTTAATAAGGAGCAGCTACCTGCCCTTACTGCACATTAGTATAGGGAACTTCCCTTCTACTTTTCTAAATCTTACAGGGGGTACATGCCCTGATGAATGTCCGTGCACCCTTCATGGGGCATTAAGGACAGAAACATGTTGGCAATAGGGTCCGAGGACCATAATAACCCTGGATACCCTCTTCTTTTGTTTTTAATATCAGTGCCAAACCCAAGAATAAAGGGAAACTGGGGTCTGACACCGATTTTTAATCTTTATACCCCCTGGCCAAAATCATCTTATTAAGTGCTCCCTGAAACATTGGTCGAGCCCACCCTGACCTCTAGGCATCGGGGTGACCCGATGATGAAGCATGACACCACCAGGGTGTTTGAGGGAATATAATATCAAAAGGACTTGCTTCCTTCCCCACACTTAGGTGGTGCTATATACTTCAGATAGGGCATACCATCATCTCAGTTAGCAATAGATGTTTATTGCTGACTGGTCCATCACAGGAGTACTTATAGTGATTCACAATTTGCACACAAGCACCCATCTCTGTGTTGAGCTGCTGCAGAGTGTTTCCCTTCTCCTCTTCCTGCGGTGTTTGGACAAAATATTTTAAAAACATTATGATACAAAAATATTGTGTTAAGAATATCGGGATGCCCAAAATATTGTTTACAGAAATATCAAAGGTAAGAATATTGTTTTAAGTCTTGTTTTAATTTTGTAAAACATAATATTTTAGAACATATACATTTATCTAATACCATTTTTTAAGTGTTATTTTATATGCATTTTATTGCAGTATGTTTATTTTATGTGTTTATTCTCTGTACATACGCAAGAATTGGGGTACGCCTGGGGTACGGTGTGGACATACGTGGGTGGGGGGGTACGCCTGGGGTACGGTGCAGACATACGTGGGTGGGGGGTACACCTGGGAGATACGGTGCGGACATACGTGGGTGGGGGGTACGCCTGGGGTACGGTGCAGACATACGCGGGTGGGGGGGTATGCCTGGGGTACAGTGCAGACATACAGGGGGTGGGGGGTACGGTCCGTACATACGGGGGGTGGGGGGTACAGTCCATACATATGCAATGTTGGGGTACGCACCGTACATTATGACACATACGATGAGGGTGATGATGTGTACGTCGCGTAGCGGGCCCCCTTTTCGTCGTGCATCGCGGCATACTTAGCTTTTCTGGCACTTTTTGGCTCCCTTAAAAATATAGCTGTGCGGAGTGCTGTAGGTACGAATCGTACTTGCTGGTCCGTAAAACGCTGCCTGACTCTGTGCGGACGTCGCGTTCGTGCTGTCCAGGATCAGAATTGTATGTATTTTTTAGCCGTACGGTGTTTTTTACGATTTGTACGGAAATGGTATTTCTGTACGAATCGTACTTGCTGGTTTGTAAGGTGGAATTCCTGGGTACGAGTCGTACGGAGAAAACGCTCCGTACGACCATTCGTACCCGGGTTTTACAGGATCGGAATCGGCACCTTAGTGTCCAACACCTTCCCCAAAATGGTTTAGATTTGAGGGGGAATAGTATATGTTGCCCCTTTAATGTCCCACACCTTTTCCATATTGTTTTAGATTGGTGTGGGAATAGTAAACGTCACTCCTTTAATGTTCAACACCCTACCCAAAATTGTTTAGATTGGAGTTGAAATAGTAAATGTAACCCCTTTAGTGGCCGGGTCAATGGGCTTGCCCATATTTACAAGGCCACGTAATGTCACCCTGCGTGACTTTTCATGGCCTTTTAAATATGGGCCCCTTTCACGCATTGTTCTATGTGAGAGGGGCGTTGCATGGGTCTTGCTGTGGGTGTCCCCAGATTTACAACATTTTGTAGAACTGGGAATGCATCAGAATCCTGTGCCTCCTTAGGGGAGGGGTATGAATGGCGCACCAAGACGAAACTCATTTGTTTCTCCTCCTTTTTTCCTCTATCTATACATTCTGCAGCACGCATACAAAGAAGAAAATGCCATTAATTATTCTTTTTTTTTGGAAGGTGTCCCTCCCTGCACATAAACACTCATCTCCTCAGCACTGGCACCCATGCAAAATGACGCAAGGGTGCCTGCATTGGTGCATGGCAGCCAATTGTGTGGCAGCGCAGATGAAAGTACAGACATGCGTCGTATTGTTGTTAATATGACATGCTTTGAAAATGACCCAGCACGATGCATCTAAATGACTTGTGGCACCACGCTGCGTCAGAGGCTTGTAGATGAGGCCCTTAGACTCGTGGAGGAGCGGCCGTGGCCGTCTCCCAACTGCCCTATTACAATAATGCGGTTGGACAATGATTGCCCCACGGCAACAACCAAGGAATGGCCATTCCCTGGCATTGTTGCGGCAGTCAAATAGCAGTAATATGCTTGGCGGGACTGCCGCAGTCCTGGCAAGCATATTACAAGCTTCCTCTTGCTGTGATTTCCATGGCGGTTCCATTGCCATAAAAACCGAGGCGGAGAGGAAACAATGGGGGCATCACGCTGGCACCTTGAGCCTCTGCGCCATGTGGATGCACACAGGGGGGCAAAATGTGTGCCCCCTGTGTGCATGCACACCAGTTCCTACACAGCATGCACTCTAAAGTCCGTGCCATGCAGGAACTGTTTTTGGCGTTCCCATTGTGGTGCCCATTTTCAGGGCACCGATATGCAAACTTCAACACAAAAGCCTGCCAGACACGAGTTACACTCATAATCTGATGGGCAGCCCAACCATGGATTTGGCCGCACCGCCAAAGTCGTAATCAGACCCTTAGTGTTCAACAACTTTCCCAATTTGGGTTAGATTAGATAGGAATGGTAAATATCACCCCTTTATTGTCCAACACTTTCTCCAAAATAGTTTACGTTGAAGAGGGAATATTTAATGTAACCCTTTTGATGTCAAATTCCTGTGTTAAAATATATTTCTATGTTGTGGGAGTAGTTTATGTAATTGAATTATTAGTTTTGTTGTATAGAAAGATAATCAACATAGTAGTTGGTTGAATATTTGTAATAACATTATTATTTACATATTTTCATAGGTTAAAGATATGTAATACACTGTTCATTATTTCTCTATTTTTCCAAGTGTATTTAATTTACATTTTTTCATTTAGAACATATATAGTTCTAGTCATGAAAACCTTGTATATATTGATAAATAAAAACAATTATTTTATTATTAAACAAACAATGTAAATCATATTCAATATAGTAGCTATGTTGCACATTTGTCAAGTTTTTTTCCTATTGTTGAACATTTTTTTAACATTGTTTCAGTTGTTTCATACACGGTCTAGTTGGGTCTGAACTGAGGCGGCGAAGTGAGCTAAAGAATGATATGGATTCAACCCAGATCTGTGACTCGGGGTTAGTGTCTGAAAAGTATTAACGCTCCGTCCATCATCTCCTTGTGTTTGCTTTGTTCGCCCTAAGTTGGCAGGGTATGCTCAGACGTGGGTCCCTTGCTCACTTTGCCACTGGATTCAAACTAGCCTGGCTGATGAAGGGTGTTACCCAGACACCGGTCCCAAAATGCTTGCTTACGGTTCAGGGAAGACCTGGCTGGGCAGTTCGGGCTGGACCATTCCCATGAGGCACAGGGTCAAGACTGATTTGCATATGGCTGGGTCTGAACTGAGGTGGCAAATTGAGCTAAAGAATGATGATGGATTTAACCCAAATCAGTGACTGGGGGTGAATTTCTGAAACGTTTCATCACTCCGTCCATCATCTTGTGTTTGCTTTGTTCACCCTAAGTTGGTAGGGTATGCCCAGACGTGGGTCCCTTGCTCACTTTGCCCTTGGATTCAAGCTAAACTGGCTGATGAAGGGTGTTACCCAGACACAAGTCCCAGGATGCTTGTTTCTGGTTCAACTTCAGGGAAGACCTGGCTTGGCAGTTCGGGCTGGACTGTTCCCATGAGGCACAAGGTCAAGACTGAATTGCATATAGCTGGGTCTGAACTGAGGTGGCGAAGTGAGCTAAAGAATGATGATGGATTTAGCCCAGATCTGTGACTGGGGGTGAGTGTCTGAAAATTTGCAGTGCTCCGTACATCATCTCCTTGTGTTTGCTATGTTCGTCCTAAGTTGGCAGGGTATGCCCAGACATGGGTCCCTTGTTCACTTTGCCACTGGATACAAGCTAGCCTGGCTGATGAAGGGTTTTACCCGGAAACTGGTCCCAGGATGCTTGTTCAGGGAAGACCTGGCTTGGCAGTTTGGGCTGGACTGTTCCCATGAGGCACAGGGTCAAGACTGATTTGCATACAGTTGGGTCTGAACTGAGGTGGCAAAGTAAGCTAAAGAGTGATGATGGATTTAACCCAGATCTGTGACTGGGAGAGAGTGTCTGAAAAGTTTCAGCGCTCCATCCATCATCTCCTTGTGTGTGCTTCATACACAGTCTTAACATGCTTTTCACATACGTTTTTTCAGTATATCTTAAATATATGAATTTTTTTAATACTTTTATTTAATTTATACTTTTTTAATGTATTTTAGCAACATTTTGTAATGTTTTACATGTTTGGTCATTTTTTAAACATTTTTAACTTATATCCCCATTCCTTTCTATTTCTTTAGATTGCTTCGATGGATGTCTATTAATATTATTTTTCCATTTTTTGGGGTTTTGGAGAGAATTATACTTTTTCACTATGTTGATGCAGATTATGATCTCCAGCGACAGAATAGTAAGGGCCTAATTACGAGTTCAGTGGTCTTGAGACTGCTGTACATGCGGCGGTAGTCTGACCACTGCGGCCTCAGCTGTCCGACCACAGTATTACAAGACATGCAGTTACATAGATGAAAAACCACCTCAGTGCCACTGCAACCACCAGCCAAATCCTACTGCGGTAGTCACAGAATAGGCCAATGAGTTTGTCGGAGGCTAAGGCCACCAGTAAAACCACCGGCCCAATTACGAGTTGCGATAAGGACGCCGTGACCGTGGCGGCTCAACCACCACATCTGAACAGGAGGAAAGGGAGTTATATAAGGCTGAAACTCGGATCTAGTCACCTTCACCACTACACATCTTGTGCCACAATGGAGCTGATTGTACACATCCTGCCGCTGCTGTACCTGCACAATCACGTCTAAAACCCACACCGTCGAGGATGCAACCGACTGTAAGTCATAGTACTACCTGTTTTCATTGAGACCTCAACAAAACAATGTTTCATCATGGACCTGGCAAGGGTGTTGGGGTGGCTTGGTCAAACATATTTACTGGGCCACTATGTGGGATTAATTTACATGAATTACCCAATACATCTGTATGATGCCCTCTATCCCGAAATCACTTGTCCACAAATGAACATGTTGACAACTCATAATCAATGATAGTGACGTGTGCATTAAATTGTGTCACACAACAGCATCTCCTCATCAATTTTCTTTCACAGGGTTTTATATAGTGCAAACTTGACCCGAATCGGGTAGCAAAGCGCTTTACATAGCACCAGTTGCATTACTTAAGGACACATTCATTTTTGTTAGGCACGGGGAGATTAAGTGATTTGCCCAGAATCACAGGATATTCAGTGTCATTGTCGAGACTCGAACCCAGTTCCCCAGATTCGAGGTCGACCACCCTAGCCATTAGGCCAACTCTTCTCCTAACATCTATCATCTCCCTAGCACCCTCACATTGCACACATCCTAGGTCCTGTTGTGCTATCAAATAGACATCTGTATAGCTTTGTCATTAAAATGAAACACACCCTCTCTGTTGCAACATTGTATTGGATTCTCGCACATCCCGAACATGAAAAGCCAATGTCTGTAAATGGATTACAAAGAATCAGTGTGAGAAGCATTATTAGGGCACAATGGAAACACTCTTTACAGAATAGGTATTCTTCTATCATGAGAAACCCTGAAAGGATGGGGCCCTGGGGCACAGTACATTTTGTGCATGCCTGAAAAGCTCAATGTGCACAGGACCTGTGAATTGAAGTATATCAGGCACAACCAATAGCATAACCAAGTGCCATGCATGTGTGGGTAATGTACAAGTGGAAGTAGTGAAAGAAAACAGCACAAACAGCATTTGCCACACATCTACATAAAGTAGGTGTAAGGTACACCCTGGAATATGGACACAATTCCATACAAAAGTCCACAAAGGTATGACAATTTAACACCTACCATGTGTGAATAAACAAATATCTGTCTCGACCACTACAAAACATATCCAACCTACATCATAATGAGAAATCAAACCTAAATGATATAGACAGTGGCCAAGCCAGGCTGAAATACTTACCACATAACATGTCATCCATTGCAATGTCTGCCAAATTTGTCTTTTCATCCCACATAGACATCTTATATAGCATCTCACCTTGTTCCGTGTAACCCCAGCACTGGGTCCAAGTTCAGATCATACTCACCACTTTATCTGGATTAGCAATCAAGGATGAAACAAACACAACTGTAGTGACATGTCACTAACTATACAATAACAACAAATAATTAGAAAAGTAATGGCAGGACTAATGTCTTCCAAACTGTTAACGTTTTTAATGAACAATGAAAAATAAACATCAAATCGAACAAAAGGCAATAGCCAGTCCATAATTTGAAACTCGTGCCATAGCACAATGCTGTGACAACACATTTTTCCTTTCTGGCACTGCCAGGGAATCTCCTACAACGGCACATCCATTGGGCATAGCAGGCACCTTGAAGATGATACTTGGAAGGGGGGCTGTGGTTTAGGGAGGGGCTTTCTTGGATTGTTTGGGTTTTGGGGTGAGTTCAGTGGGTTGGGGATCTAGTTTTTCTGGGGTGGAGTGAGATGAGGAAAGGATCGGTTGGCCTTTGGGAGGGTTTTTTTGTGTTGCTTTTGCCTGGGTTCAGTAGGGTGGGGATCCTGCTTCTCTGGGTGGAGTGAGATGTGGAAGGGATGGGTGGGGCGTTGGGAGGGGTCTTTGAGACTTGGGGTGGGATGGTCTTGGTTTCAAAGGGGTAAAGGCAAGGGCAAACAATACATCTTCAACAGAAAAATGGGTAGGATGTCCAGGATGGAGTTCAGTTTGGGAGGTAGAGGCAGTGGAAGTGTGAGCTTGTGTACTCTCTGAACTGTATGTTTTGTGGGTGTCTGTTGTGTGGGTGGCTGTTTGCATATTTTGCCTGTGCTGTGGACATACTGGATGTTGTGGAGGGGTCTGTAGCTGTTGCAGTGGTACCTGGGGAAATGGTTGTGGCTCTGGATGGGTCTGTCTGCTGTTGTGGTGTCTGGGGGTATTGTTGTGCTGGTAGAGGGGTCTGTGTCTGCTGTTGTGGTGCTTGGAGGGATGGTTGGGCTGTGGAGGGGTCTGTGTCTGTTTCTGTGGGGCATGGGGGTATGGTTGGGGCTGTGGTGAGGTCTGTGTCTGTTGCAGGGGTTTCTGGGGGTATGGTTGTAGCTACGGAGGGGTCTGTGTCTGTTGCTGTGGTGTCTGGGAGTTTGGTTGTAGCTTGAAGGGATGGGGTCAGGGGTTATCTCAGTCACCATTCCAAATATGGTCCATGTAACAGCTATCTTGGCTACTAGTGTAGTGGTAAGGAAAACACATTTTGGAAACATCCATGGATCTGCAGGCCATAGGCTGCTTACTCTGTGCATCAGTTGTCTTGTCCAGTTCCAAGGTAGACTAAGAAAGTTGATTTATTAAGTAAGATGTTATAAAGAGCCCCACCAGGAGCAGCCTTCCTGCTGCTTAGCCCATCCTCCAACTGACACCGCACTCATACAACATTCCACAGCATCACCACACCAACATTCCACGCACCCAGTCACACTGGCTGAGCAGCAGGTATAACAGTCAGGCATCCACCATTTTAACAATAGGGAAGACAGTAATTGTGACTGTTGAGAGTGTAACCACCACAACAAATGAGACCTAACAGTTTTCAATTTCCTAGACTCCCTTCATATGTCATATCCTCTTTTATTCAGTGAGAAACTTGGCTGTGCAGCTTGAACAAGGATCATATGAGGTCCCTTCGCATTTTCGTTCATATATTTAGCGCGACTTGGGAGGAGCGCGTAGCAAGCTTGCACACCGTTACAGTTTTGAAACATTGAGCATGATTACACATTGAGTACACTCGTGTGCATCTCACCACCCTTTATACACCTTGAAATATTCTGTTCAGTACCTCATCTGTGTAGTGCATTTGTGTACATATCGCCAAAATGTGTGAAGTGCACTGTACACTACAGTTGGCAGTATTTCACATGAAATGTGATGGAAAGCTTAATATAGTGCAAAATGTACTTTTCAAAATTGATGATGTGTACCGTTCTGTTACAGACATGTGAATGTCACAATGGGTATTATTGGTGGATGTACAACAGGAGACAATAATGTTGTGGAATATGTGTAATGGTTCATGAAGCTGTTATGTTTTGGTCCTTGACTTTTGCCTTACTCTTCATATATGTTACTCAGGACACTGTGACCAATGTATATTTTTGTTTTTACTCCTCACCTAGGTACCCTGGGAGAGGGAGGAGACACAAGCCTCCAGTGTACCACCCATTTCCAGAACTTCAGACCATGGAAGAGAGACATGTGATCCAAATATTTTCTTTGAACCATCAAACAATTCTGAATTTATGTCGTTAGTTGGAGCCTGACCTCCTACCTCACATCTCTTATGCTACATATGTCATAGTACTTGTCAAACTCATGTCAGTATTGCATTTTCTGGCCACAGGTTCCTTTAATACACTATTGCTATTTCTGGTGGTATGTCAAAACCAATATTCAGTCGTGTACTCCAAGAGATGCTTACAGCAATGTTGAGGCACGTGGACAGCTACATCCAGTTGAGCAGACATGAGGGTTTAGCTACTATGAAGGCTGATTTTTATAGTTTTGGTTGCATCCCACATGTGATTGGATCCATTGATGGCACACATATTGCATTAGCACCACCTCATACCAGGGAACAAGTGTACCGCAAAAAGGAAGCACTACCATTCTATCAACGTGCAAGTTGTCTGCTTACCAGATCTGTATATCTCAAACATCTGTGCCTGGTTCCCAGGATCTGCCCATGATGCCTACATACTGCGGAACAGCAACATACCCCAGCTGATGCCACAACTACTACCAGAGAGGTCTGGCTTGTAGGTAAGTCTGATCCATCCTAACCTTGTGTGGGTCATGTCAGGTATTATAATCTGATAGTGTGTAACTCATTGTTGCACTTCTAGGAGACTCAGCAGATCCCAACCAGCCTTGGTTGTTGGCACTGCTCAGGAATCCTACAATGTCAGGGGAAGTCTGCTTCAATGAGGCCCATGGAAGCACACAACAGTAAGTGGAGCGTGCTTTTGGACTCCTAAAAGCCAGAGTCAGTCTCTAGACAAGACTGGGGAGGCCCTCCTCTACTCCCCCGGGAAGGTGTATAAGATCCCCCTGGCCTGCTGCATCCTCCACAACATTGTCCTGCTATGGAACATCCCTTACATAGCAGAGGATGCAGGCCATGAAGAGCCACCTAGGTGAGGAACCTGAAATGCCAAATGATGATGATGATAATGGTATAGAGGAAGGATTGGACTTGCATCAAGATGTCATCCAAAACTTCTTCTCCTGATTGTAAGTATGGTGTAAGATGTGATGACTTTGACTATCATTCCAACTCTTGTATTAATGATGTGAGGAGGATGTTATTGCTACATACTAGGAATAAATGGCTCTGACAATATCTGGTGAAAGGTGTTTGTTTTTTTAGTGTAGCTTTGTTTAGCTTTAAAATTAGTCTTGGACTATGTTCACTAGAAGTTGACTATGTGCCATATGTGTTGTTTCATAACTGATCGCTCTGTGTTTATCTGCTTTAGATCCCTTCACAGTGGCATCTTAATTTGAATATTTCAGAGTTGTAACATTAGCAGGCATATGATGCTGTTCAGACGTACGAAGTGAACATGGATTGGTTTTGGGAATATCTGTCACAGAGTTTGGATGTACAAAGCCGGTACCAAGATAGCTTGCACAGTGATAGAATGGAAGTTACGTAATTTCCATTGGACTTGTTCCTTGTGGTGTGTTGGTCCTGATGCAATATGTGTGCCATCATGTGCTCCAACAAAATGTTGTGTTGATCCCAAATCATGCAAATTTGCCTTTACATTGGCTAAATCCTCATTATGTATGAACTCTATGAACTGCATGTAGCTGTAATGAGTCAACTCATTGTAGGCCAAAGTGCTTGTGGCATCCCACCGACATTTGTTTGTGGCATTCCACCAGATGCAAGCAACACTGGATTGGAATGACCCTGTGGTCAGAAACTGGTGTACTGACATGTCTGTTTATGTGTTTATTTAATGTGGTTTGTTATTCTTTTATTTAATACATTAGTAAAATTTAATGCTACATTTATTAATTGAACTGTTTACATTATTTTTATTTATGTAGTTTTAAAATTGGGTGTATATTGTTTATATGTTATATTTAAAAAAAATTGTAATTTGTATATTTAATTTAAAATGTTAAATAATATTTTTTATATGTTTATTCTTTTTATTTTTATGTAAGGCAATATTTTTTGGGGGATTAACATATGTGTAAATGGAGGGGAAATAGCATGTGCAACAATAATTGCAGGTGTACTTATCTATGCATCTAGATTGTTGGTAAATGTCTGGTATTTGGACAGACTATTGGATTATAAATTCCGGCTTGCAGAAATATCGAAAAAAATATCATGATAAAAAAACAACACAATGCAGAAATATCGTAGTCAAAAATATCGATTTTTCAGGTAAGTAATATTATTTTTATTAATATCTGTGTTGTTAGTGTAGTTTGCAATAATATAGTTGTTAAAAATATTGTTTTTGAATTACCTTTATGTGTGTTAGTTCATATATTAATTTTATGTGTTAATACTGTTTGTTTAATTGCTAACAATATTTTCAATATAGTTTGCAATTTTAAGTTATTTATATGTATTTAATGTAATTGCTAGTATAAATTCATATTGTTGTAGCGGGTTGATAGGTTTGTAGGGTGGGAATTTAATCAATTATAAGTCATTATTCATTATTAATTTATTAGTAATTGTTTAGATGATTAATGAACATGTAAATTTTGTAATAATATGTTTTTATGGTATATATTAGGTGCGGGCTGTTGGATTTGTAATTTATTGGTTGGGAGGTTAATTAAGTAATAATTATCTAACAATTAATTATTAATGTATTCATTATTTATTTGATTATTAATTATGTAATTTGTGTAATAATTGTATTTTTTAATCAGGTTGCTTGGTTTGTAGGGGTATAGGTGGGAATGTCATTATTAAATAATGAATTAATAATTACTATTATGTAATATTTAATTCATTTTTAATTATGGTTCTGATTAGGATGTCAGTCAGACTGCTACCAACAGGTCGCTGGTGGCGGTCTGACCGATGTCCAGCAGGGTGGTCTGACCGCCGCGTTATGATGTGGTCATTCAGATGGCATCAGTTGGAGGGACCGACCGCCGCTTCCGACAGGCTCAAGGAGCATATCAGGGCATCGATTGGATCGTATTCCCTACAATAGGGTTGGTGTCTGTGGAGCCACCGCCGTAAGGATTACGATGGCCCATTCCCTGGGCCTCAGCACAAGCCGCACTAGAAAAATGCACACGGTCATATCGTAAGAGGGAGCGTGGAACCGCCACCTCATTGTCGGACGGTTCATGCTTTGAAAAACAATGGTAGTCGCTGGGCTACATCTATTTATTTTAGTTTTATTTTCAGTGTAGTCTGGTAGGTTTTTGGGGGTATTGTGTGGGAAGTTAATTAAGTAATAAATACATAACAATTTTTTTAAATTGATTAATAATAGTTACATTGTTTACTAATCATGTTATTTGTTTCATGTTTTTATGTTAATTTATATTTTTTGGGGTGGATTCATAAAGTTAATAATAAGAGTTTTATTTTTGTAAGGGTTAGTTTCATATATGTTATGTGTGTGAAGTGAAGTACCTTCCCTACAGTTGCACTGACAGAAGTGGAAATAGTAGTTGTTACCCCTCTAAAGTCCAACACTTAGCCTACTGTTGAACAGACTGGATTGGTTTTATGATCTAGAATGAGATGACCATTTCATGTATATCCTCATGAAAAAGGATAATAAACGAGGATAAAAAAATCTTGAATTTACTGGACTACGAGCTTTGCCCTGACCTGGCTGGACATCTACGTATATAAGGTTGCCACACCCAGAGACCAATGCTTACTATTTGAAATATCCTTCAATGGACAGAGAGGAGGATTGCTCCCTCTTTGATTTTTAATTGTCATATATGTGGAAGTTTGAAAGGAGTGTTTGTTAGCTCTCAATCATTCAGAATCCTTGTGGAGCCTAGTCGCTCATAAATCTGCAGAGTGAATGTGGCCTCTGTTTCACCTTTGCGAGGTGTGGTAAGAATCGCTGTGGTAGCTCGTTCATCTTTGGAAATCAAAGTTTCATTTAGTAATATCTGATTACGTTTTCTGTTTAAGTACAGCAGGAATGCATTTGTCTCTCTTGCCAGTGAATGTTGTTTGCCTGCATTTCAATGTCAAAAGTTAAAAGACTTTGTACAAACAATGTACTCTTTCAAGATAAATAAAGTTTTCATTGTTATCAAGAAATTTGTGGAAAGTGCATTCAGCTTGTTTGGTAGTGTATACTGCTATCTGCTTTAAGCTTCAAAAGCTAAATTATGTTTTCTTTCATGATTAACTCTTCTGAGACAAACTAAGATTCAACTTGTTTTACGAAGAGGCTCAAAGAATGTGGATATGTTGTGTTCATCAGTGAACCCTATTAATTGCTTTCAGTTTCATATGCTGATAACACTTCGCAACAACAATTAACTCTTTCAAGAATAATAAGACTTGCTTGTTCAAAAGCTCCAGGAAAGGGCAAGCATTCATTATTTTACTAAAGTGATCTTTGTGAACCATTCAGTCTCATTGGCATATATGAACTTAGATCAATATGATTGACACTACTTAACAAGCGCAGAGGAAAATGCAATTCAGTTGAACTATATCACCATTATTGACTTACTCAAAGGAAATAATTGTACTCAGATAGAGGAGACTACAAGTCCCATCATTCATTGAATGTGACACGTGATGTATATGTCATTGCAGGGTCATGTGGGCAATAACACTCCACAACTTACTGGTTCTGAGTGTCGGTGCTGGTCGTTAGCAGCCCATGAAGATGGGGCCTCTGTGCCTTGAAACGCGTCGACTAAACTAATGAAAATCGGAAAACCCTAGGCGAGCTGCAATTCAGGCTGGATGGCAGAAGCGATGGATGTTGAGTGCTTCCTTAATGCTCAAGGGCATTTTGTTGATCGATATATATATATATATATATATATATATATATATATATATATTCACTGAAAAAACCATAGGTTTCACACACGTTATAGTTACGAATTAGCATTTAAAAAACCTTGCAAATTCACTTAAAAAACCATAGGTTTCACACATGTTATAGTTAGCTGGACATTTCACTCGTAGAAAACCTATGAAATTCCCCCGTTATAGTTACTGTAGGCAACTATAACTCACGCAACCGCAATCCTCTGCTGATGACGTCAGATATTACATCACTGTATTTAGACACTTATTTACCCATGTCTTCTTCCATTAATCTTTAGCTATACATATATTACAAATATTTATTTTTCATAAAGACACATATGTCATCAGTGATGTAATATCTGACGTCATCAGCAGAGGATTGCGGTTGCGTGAGTTATAGTTGCCTACAGTAACTATAACGGGGGAATTTCATAGGTTTTCTACGAGTGAAATGTCCAGCTAACTATAACATGTGTGAAACCTATGGTTTTTTCAGTGAATTTGCAAGGTTTTTTCGATGCTAATTCGTAACTATAACGTGTGTGAAACCTATGGTTTTTTCAGTGAATTTGTACGGTTTTTTAAATGCTAAGTTATGTATTAATTTTTTTTTTTCAGGTTTTTCACCGTGCGCGCACCGTGAAATTTTTATTGTTTTTTTTAAATCGCGAGGTGCGCGCACCCTGCGCGCACGGTGCGCTAAGCGCACCGTGCACGCGCTGTGGGTGCCCAGTTCACAGTGCGTGCCGTGCGCGCACAGCGCGCGCACATCGCGATTTTTAAAAAAAAACAAAAACATTTTTTTTCTCCCTTGGGGGTCCTTCTGTGACCCCCTGACCAAAGCTAGGGGGTCAGGAACTGTCCACTCTGCCCCCTTTTCACGTTCTCCTCCTTTTTTTTTCACCCCCTCAGACTGCGAGAGACAAAATGGCGGCCGACACTTCCTGGTTTCGACCGATTCGAATGTTTACCGACATCTAACAACCAATCAGAATTGCGCTCGCGCACTAGAGGGTGCGCGCACGGTGCGCGCCTATAGATATTGATATGCTTTTAAATGCTATTTTCTCAGGAAATACTGAACAGATTTACACCAGACCTGCAAAAGGCACTTCCTTGACCTTATGGCTACCTCTCTGCCAAATTTCACGTACTTCTGTTCAGCCGTTCGGGCTGTAGCTGTGTCTAAAGGTCCTATGGAAAAATGCATGGGGAAAACGCGTTTTGGGACCCCCCCTTTTTCTCGGCCCCCGTTTGACGAATCACCCCGAGACTTTCAGGGTAGGAGCTGAGTGGAGCGCCCCATTAGTTTTGAAAATTTCGCGAGGATTCATCAACCGGCGCCAAAGTTATTCAAAATAGAATTTTGAGATTACCTATGGAAACTAGGTTGTAACTATAACTATCTACTGGCGACCGCCAGTAGATAATATATATATATATATATATATATATATATATGTATATATATATGTATATATATACATATCGCCAAAACTCCTTTTTCTTTCATGGTTCAATTCCTGGGAACCAAAAACAGGAATGGGCTCCTCTTACTTTGTGAAATTTTTTGGAATTGATTTGTGCGCTGTGCCGCCATGACGCGTTTCGGCCTGTGCAGGCCTTGATCACATGACGCGACAACAAGGCTGTCCCAAATTTAAAGTGCAAGTGCATAAGATAGACATAAAAGACATACTCCCAACGTTAAAATAGCATTATATGGCATGAATAATTCAATTGTACAATGTTAAAAACGATTTCAATTTTAATCATGTGCAATTCTTTGCACCTGTATAAATACACAGAGCAATATAGATAGAAATATAATAAATATTAAATATTACATATATATTAAAAATACATATCCATTGCCTCTCAATTGTCATACCACCTCAACTTGTTCATGATCCAAAACTTGTCAATACTCCAAAATCACTGTATAATACTTTATTGCATGTTTTGAAATTAGAGGAGAGTTTGCTTCCTATATTTTTTACATTAAAAAACATTGTGTTAAAAATATATTGTCCCAATGGATATATATTCTCTTTCTTATGCCATATATAAATTGCAATAGTATTTTAGAACCGTTCATGTTATCTAAAGTGTATACCTAGTGATTCAACTTATACTTAAACAGATTAAAGTAAAAGCTTATAAAGTGGAAGTGACAATAAATACGTCAAATTCAATTACAAAAAAGAAGGAACCAATAGCATAAGTTACTCATTACTTTTTTTTGCTGGGAAAGCCATATGCCAGGTTCAAGTTAGCAGCGTATTCTGCCATCTATGTGTGCCTAAATGCAATAGGTTAATGTTTGTTCACAGATCATGTTTAAAAATGATAGGTAATTTAATGTTACAGCCAAGTGTATAGGTCCTCTGTAGTATTAAGCCCATGATGGCTTTTGCTATCTAGCTCTAATATATATCTAGCTTCAAGTTTCCTCAGTAACGCCCCCCTTCTCCACCCCGCCTTAGTGATGGATCCGTATCTATGACAATGAATTTAAGAAGTTGAAAATTATTGCCATGCCTTTATCCGAAGTGGCGAGCTACTGGGTAACTGGGGTCGGAGTTGGTTATAGCTCTCAACTGCTGGAGGATCCTCTTATGGACCTGCAGCTTTGTGGTTCCCATGTACTGCAGTCCACAAGAGCACTCCAGCACATAGATGGCAAACTCCGTTTTGCAGGTGATCAGTTTGTTTATTTTTCTTTAAAATTTGTATTTATAATTTAATGAACGATATACATTGTCTAAAACAGAACCTCAGCATACAGATTACAACAGAGTGAAAGCTACCTGACAGTACATTGCATATTATTCATATCACCTTCAGTCATATTGTTAAATATTATTCATACATACACAGCTACTCAGTGGAATTGCTGTACGATAGTTCACCAGAAACACCCAGTAGTCTTGCGGCTTAGAACCAGTGGGTAGCTCTTCCTTGTAGGTTTTCAGGGTGTTTTTGCAGTAGGCCATATCCTTAAGCCATTGCTTGGTTTTTGGTGTTTCCCTGCTGCCCCAGTGTATCGAGATCCTCCGTTTAGCTAGAAAAAGGGCTACCATGCAAAATGTGCGCTTCATAGCACGGATATTCTTGACTAGTCCCAGGAGACATGTTTGTATCATACAGTCAATAGTAACTCTTACCATTTTACCTAGTGTCTCCACAACCTCCGCCCAATATGTTCTAATTAGCATACAGTACCAGGCAAGATGAATACAATTGGCATTGTCACTACCACATCTGTGGCATCGTGCATCTGTGCGGAGACCATATTTATAAAATCGGGCCAGGGTGCAATATGTCTGATGCAGATATTTGTAATGCAACAGATGTAGATTGCCATTTGGAGTGAGCATACTAGTAATAGTACAACAGGTCTCCCACTCCTCCTCTGTGAGGGGAGTGTCAAGCGTGCTGTTCCAGCGTTCCCATGCCTTGTGCGTGTTATCAGCAATATCACCCTGAAGCTGTGTGTACAGTTGTGTCACCATATGTTTATTGTGTGCCGCAGTAATCAGCAATTGCAGATAATTTAGTTGTGGCGGTTCGTTGGGATAGGTGGGATATAGTTTCTTAACAGCTCCCTGTAGTCTATGATAGGTAAACTGGAAAAGTAACGTCTGCTTTTGTATGTACCGCAATTCTTTAGGTTCCACAAAAATGCCATTAGCATACAGATCCCCCATTTTATCTATGCCCACTTGCCTTAACAGTTCTGTTCCCACTTTTTCTTGGGTAACTGACAGATCTGGGTGGAGTTGCAAAGGCATGGCTGGTGCCTATAGAGGTAACTTATGTGCCAACTTTCCCATCTGTCCCCATGCTTCATTAGTAGCATCTATGGTGTTAATGTGATGACCGTGTGGGGGGGCCCGTCGATGCGGTAATATAGCATTCAGCGGGATTGGATGTGCATCCCTGTCCTCAATCGCTATATGTGGCAAGAAGGGCACGTGGTGGTACCAGTAATGCGCATATTGCGCCTGTGCGCATTAGGTAGTAGAGGAGGAGATCCGGTACCTTGAAAGCCCCTTTGGAGAAAGGGAAAGTGAGGGCCCGCAGTTCTATGCGAGCTTGTTTACCGGCCCATATTAATCGAGTTGTCATAGTGTTTAAGCGTTGAAATACAGCATTCGGTGGAGTGATGGGGATGTTGTTAAATAGGTATAACGTTTTGGCCGAACAACCATTTTGACAATGGCTAGTCTATCTGCAAGTGATAAAGGAAGCTGCATCCAGCATCCGATCTTCTCCTCAAGCTTGCTGACCGTGGCCCCATAGTTCGAGCGAATAACTATTTCGGGATCTCGATGGTACCAAATAACAAGATATCTAACTGGCTCTGTCTGCTATTCCAGAGGGAACTCTGACGGATGCGGCCGTGTGGTGTCTGTTAACGGGATAATGGTTGATTTGGACCAGTTAATTTGGAGGTCAGAATGGTGACCAAATTTGATATATTCTCGCAGGACAGGTGAGAGATTTGTGTCTGGGTCTCGTATGTATAGGACCATATCATCCGCATAGAGCGAGATATTGAGTGGCTGTTGCGGAAAATTTAAACCGGCATATTTGTGAATCTGGTGCACTTTACACGCCAGTGGTTCTAGGGCTATTGCGAAAAGCAACGGGGACAGCGGGCAGCCCTGCCTTGTACCCCTTGCAATAGTTATGTCATCAGAAACATATTTATTGACTTTTCTACGCGCTGTTGGTTTCGTATAAAAAGTATTTTAATAGTTGTAGGAAGAGCGGCGGAATCCCATTCTTTGCAGTATGGTTTGAAGATAAGTCCATTCGATCGAGTCAAATGCCTTTGCTGCATCCAAAAGGATTGCAGCTGCTTTCATATCTGGGGTTAGATAGTGCGATAATGCAAATAGGGTTCGGGTTTTATGGGCAGTTGATCGATCGGGTACAAATCCTGATTGGTCAGGGAGGACGATTTTGGACATTAGAGGCTGTAAACGCATGGAGTTCTGTCGGTATTTATCAAGGATAATGGCCTATATGATTCACATTTTTCAGGGTCCTTACCAGGTTTCAGCAGGGCAATGAGCATGGCGTCTCTCAGTGTGGGAGGTAAAATCTGTTTATCATTGGCATCACCGTACATTTCTACGAGGTGAGGTGCAAGCTGGTCGATATATGCCTTGTAAAACTCACTGGTGAAGCCATCAGTGCCTGGTGCTTTGCCATTTGGGAGTGTTTGGACCACCTCAGTAACTTCCTCCACCGTAACTGGTTGAGAGAGATAGTCCCTTTGTGCATCAGACAACCAGGCAATCGCTACATTCTCTAGGTAGGAGAGAATCTCAGGTGGTGTGGCTATATCTCGTGACGCATATAGATCCCCGTATGTATTTATGAAGGCACGAATTATACTGTTTGTGTCATAACAAAGTGTGACACTGTCATCATTTATTGCCATAACTGTTTGTGGCGCATATCCTGAGCATATTTTGTGTGCCAAAACACAACCTGGCCTACCCCCCTCTCCATATGTGCGTGCCTTTTGCCGTTTTGATATGTAATTCAATTCATCTTCTGCAAATTTTTGATACTCTGACATAACCTTCCTAATGTCACCCAAAAGAGCTGTGTTGCATGTTTTTTCATATTCGCGCTCCAGTTCCTTTAATGTGTTCTCTCGCCTGGACAGCTGTGCACGAATGTCTTTTAAAATTACCGCACTAGTGCTAATACATACCCCACGTATGGTAGCCTTAAAGGCTTCCCATAATAAACTGGGATCGTCATTGGAGGGTTGATTAACAGCAAACTAGTCAGTTATGGCCTGGCTAATTGTGTCCTTGTATGTAGAGTCCAGTAACGCTTTCGCATTGAAACGCCATATGTACGGTGGAGGCGTGTATCATGGGATTGTGATGTCAGGAGCACTGGGCTGTGGTCGGATAGAGTTTTGGGCAAGTGCCTTATGTCTCGTGTCCACGATGCAACCTCCTCCATCCCCAGCCAGTAATCAATTCGTGACCAGCTATTATGGCTCATAGAAGTATGGGTGGCCTCCTTATGCTGTGGGTATCGCAACCTCCAGATATCAATTAGCTTAGTTTCCGCCATAATATCTCGCATCACACTCCCTGCTTTTTTGTGTGGTTCTCTAGATGCTCCTGATCTATCTAGTTGTTCATTAAGGGAAAAGTTGAGGTCCCCCCCACAGTAAAGTCATTTGAGGCAGATTGTTCAGTATACGCCAAATCGATTTATAGAATTCTGGGTCATTCACATTTGGACCATATGTATTTATTATACCTATACGTTGCCCTCTAATATGTCCAGTTGTAATAATGTAGCGGCCCAAATGATCTGTTATGGTGTTATCTATATGAAAGCTTGTCCCCTTCTTCACTAATATTAGCACACCTCTAGAGTATGTGGAGTAAGTAGAGCTGAGTACCGTTTCCGCCCATCTGTTCTCCACAGTGCACTTATGCGTGGGGGCTAGTTGAGACTCCTGCAACAGAGCAATATCTATTTGGAGTCTATCTATATATGCAAAAATCTGGGTTATTAAGCCCCCCGACATTCCACGTCAATAGATTAAGATGTGCTTTCTGCAGTCTATCTATAATCACTGGTGCGATTTATATATATGGTATGGTCAAGTGCAGTACATTGACTGGTGGTTCTGAAACCGTCTATATCATGTACGGTGATGTAGTCAGTACTGGTAGCAATCTGTATAGTGGCAATGCAGTTCAAGGTCTGTAAGCTGTAAAACAATCCCCAATCCCATCCCCTCCACCCAATTTGACATCCCAATCAAGCCAAAGACATACCCTATACAACAAAGCTGACATAACTAAAATCTTTGCTGGGAAGCACCCTCATGGGTGAGGATGGGGTCGGTCAATACGTGAGGAATTTGGGTACATATTGTGACATAGGTAAAGCGTACATATGACACTAATCATCATAACAATTAGCAACTCGTTCATACATAATGTAGCGCATAGCTACGAGTCTGACTATAACACATGCCATTATATTGTTTTTCCTTGTAGGCTCTTCGCAATATATAGTAATATTAGCGCTTAGCACATCTGATCAGTCACATCAGGGTTTACTGAGAAATGTGGTTTTGTTTCTGCAGCTCTTCCTCATACCCTACATCTAGCAAACTGCAGGTTAACACAAACAGCCAGTATTGCAATGAGCCATTCACTTTTAGACTGTCAATGTTACATCTACGCCCATATGTACATTGTAAGACTAGCTGCAGTGTTACTCCCGAGATTGGGAGTCATTGGGGAGTTCCCTTTGTCTTACCACCTGTGGAAAGTAGCACGCATTCCATCTTGCCCATCCTGCTCGCATGGGTATATCACCGCTATCATGTTGTTTTGTCCACTCAGGTAAAGGAGAAAGCTACATGCCCTCATTTCCGGAGCTGTATTTGGAATCCACAGTTTAAATGACAGCTGCAAGGATCCTCGGGGTGGGGCAAGAGAACAGTCAGCTTGCGGTGATGTCACCAGTGTTCTTTTCAGTTACCTTATATTACTGCAATTCAGTTAAGCAGGTCTGGTCAGAGACGTCACACCACTCTTCATTCCGAATCTTGGTCTGGTTCTTTACGACTGTGCGCTTTCTGCTTAATGCCCAACTTTTTAATGAAGTCCTGTGCAGTCTTTGGTGTCTGAAAAATGTTCAGTCGCCCATCATATGTTATCTGTAATTTGGCAGGGTACAGCATCGCATATTCGATACCCATTTCCCGGAGTTTCTTTTTTGCTGGGTTGAATTCTTTACGTGCTGTCTGTACAGCCTTGGTGAAGTCAGGGTAGAAGGCTAAGTTATTTCCCTGATAGTTGATTTGCTGTTTCTCCCTAGCCAGCCACAAAATTACATCACGGTCTCTGTAATTGAGGACCCTGGCCACAATGGGTCTCGGTGGGTGCCCGGTGGTGGTTTGGGCGCTAGTGTCCTGTGAGCACGCTCTATTATGAATACCGTAGAGAAACTGTTGGCACCAAACACTTCACGCAGCATGTCCTCCACATATGTTTCCATCCTTCCTGTGTTTGTGCTTTCGGGAACCCCCGCAATTCGGACGTTATTTCGGCGCAATCTCGCCTCTAAATCCTCAGCCTTGTTTTTGATAACCTCCAGGACCTTTTCCATGCCCGCGCATTTTCATGTTGTGTCACGGGACTCACCCTCTACTGCTGTGATGCAGTCCTCTGCTGCGTCTAGGCGCTCGCCCTGCTTGTCTAATTTAGCAGAGATATTATCCACTCATTGAGTGAGTGAGTCCAACTTTCCATTAATGACCTGGAGGCTTTGCTGTATAGCTTGGAGAGCAGCTTCCATAGTTTTGTTCGCTGGTGGTTCTGTTTCCAACTCCGTGTCCGAATGCGCAGTCGCACCTTTAGTACTGTGTTTGGCGTCGAAGTTCAGTATCGGCTGCTGTTTGTCCGGTTTTCCCATATTGGCGGCAATTGGTGGGGAACATATAGCGCCAAGTTGCCCGCATACCGTATTCTATCCGTATTGGAGGCAGTGGCGTGACAGATATGGGCTTCCCTGCAGTGTCTTATCCCAGTAGGTAAGTGGTGATCCATCCCCTGGTTCAACTACAATCCACTAACTTCTTGACTGCAGTTTTGGGGGTTGCGCTTGGCAGTGGAGCCACAATAGAGCCGTTCTCTCCACAGGTCTCTATGGCCCTGATGAGTGCACTAATGTTGTCAGTGACAGCCAGTCCAGCAGGCTAGGCGTTCCACTGGTATACTTCTGGGCTTTACTATTACGTGCAGTGTTGAGCCTTTCTAGTGTATGTGTCAGCAGGGCCCTATCTCACAGTCCTTTGCGCAATTGTATGGCTGCGTGCCAACAAATGTTACCCCCAGGGAGCAAACACAAGCAGCCACAGCTGTTAGCTGCTTATCGGTGAGAGCGCCTCCAAACCTTTCTTGCATCACATAGTTCGCGATAATCTGGGTGCATCAGCGCTGTTTAGTCTATGGCATTACTCGGGGCACGCGAGCGCAGCAGGATCGTAACAGCACAGGTGTCTACCGCTTCAGTACACACCGCCGATCACCACGTTATATCCAGTAGGGTGCCCCAAGTGTATTTCCACTGTGTACAGTGTGGTGCTCCTTTGGGTGTGATGGCCCCCGTCCAATCGCCCCAACGTCTGGCTTCAGATGCAAATGTCTGCCCTCACGGTGCACCACTGCATTCTGCGGGAAAACCCTCCATGTCCCGCGCCCGCCATTTTGTAATATATGCGTGCACCTTTTATTATGCAGTATATGTGGGTTGCTGGGGGTCTCCACTCACACCCGACGATTAGACAGTCAAATCAGTTTATCACGATTGTTGAATGCGCCGTTTCTGGCCGAGCGCCCCTCATTTCAGCTGCGTGGGTCCTTTCATCCGCTCCATCTGTTAAGCACACAGGGCGCCGCCATCTTACAGTCGCCACTCTGACTCACCGCCACTCCCCTTCACCAGCAGTTTTCACAATTACAGGAGCCCAGCCATCACTCTTTCTCCCACCGGGCTGTAGTGGTCACATTCCTCCGTTCATGCCACTATTTTCCATTCGTCATAGTACCCGCTGAGTTGCTGTATATGCCAATATTGTTCCCGACCGGCGGAGCTGCCTCAAGAAGCGGCCATACCGCAGTGCGCCCTCTAGTGCCCCCCTCCAAATGGCATTTTGAATGATGTTTTATTAATGCCAAATTTGCATGCTGTCGTGGGTTCAAAGGAAGGGGCAGGACCGCAGGTATATATGTACAAGTTTTGCTTTTATTTAAATCAGAAGCGTCTCCTTTCTGAGACCCGAGTTCAGACTAATGTTCAGGATGGTAGAAGAATGGAGCCTTCCGTATGGTGGAACTTGTCACGGTCTTCGGATAGATGATTGGACTCTTCTGTTCTCCCGGGTCAGGTGGCTTCTCCCGTGGGGACAGAGGAAAGAGAGAACAAATATCGGTGAATGATCTGTACTTTCAATGCCCAAACAAATGGGGAGGGTAGTGAGGGAAACCACGTAGTGAGACACGTCTACGGCAACCAAAGGGTGTGCTAGTGCAGGGAAGGGTGTGCTCCTATGAAGAGGTAAGGAAGGGGCTACGTCCCTTAGTCGTTGGACCTCATCTGCCTCCCTACCCAGCCTACAAACTTCCCACATACCTGGGCTAGCCACGCTCCTCCTGGAGCGTAGCAGGGCGGAACGTGGTCCTGGTAGTCTCCCGGCTTTGTTGACCGCTCTGCGTTCCGACCAGCGTCTTCGGTGGTCGCTGTCACACCGTCTGGGCTTCAGTCTCCTCTCTGCTCCGTGTCCTTTGCCTCCTCCTGGTCTGCGCTGCTCTCGCTTGTGTTGCGTTGTCTGGTGGTGTACCACACCTCCTACCTGGTCTCGTCCGAGCTTTTTGGCCTCCACCACTCCGCCTCATCACAGGGGGCGGGGTCTTCGGCTGTTGTGTTCTTGTTAAAGGGATAGTCCTCCTGTCATACAGAAGGTGGGTGTGCGAGGAGTTTCCACTCTTCCTGTTGTGGTAAAAGAAGAGGTTGTTTGGTTGTAGGGTCAGCACACCAAAACAGTTCACCACAGTCCCCTGGTTGGTCCACCCCGTGACACAGGCCTTGCATGACAAGCATCTCACAAAGCCCTTTTGTCCTGATAGCCAGCTTGCACCTGTTCTCACCTCAGGACTACTACTACTGAAAGATCACTTGTGGACACAGCCTTTCTGTATGTTATAGTGGGCAACATGGGTAATGTATCCCCGAATACCGGAACACTGAGGACTAAGTGCCAGTTCTTCTTTATGATCTGCATCAGTCTGTCCTTCTGTTTATTATTTGTGAGAATAAGTCTGGGGTTACTGTCACTGAATTCTATGTTGCTGCTCTTTTTGGACCTACTATTCGATGGTTTGAATAGTAAGTCCTTTCTGCCTAGCTTGCTAGTGCGTTGGATAGCCTGATCTATAATTTTCTCAGAGTAACCTCTCTCTAAGAAGCGTATCTTACTTGCTTCTTGTTCCTTAGATAGATATTTTAGGTCACTGAATATGCGGCTGATTCTAAGCATTTCCCGATATGGGATACTGTTTATAGTATGCCTGGGGTGGAAACTTGAGGAGTGTAGAATCGTGTTACCCGCAGTAGGTTTTCTATGCAGTTTCGTTAGTAATTGATCACCTGCTACATAAATCTCAACATCCAGAAAGCAAATTTTCTCTTTACTTAAATTACTTTTAAAGTGCAGATTCAAAGCATTGATGTTATTTTGTTGACAAATTCTTCTGCGCTTTATCTTGTCCCCTGCCAAATTACAAATACATCATCAATATATCTTGCCCATTTCACTACATGCTCTGATATAGTGTCAGCATAGTCACTGTTCAATATAACTTCCTCCCAGTACTCCATGTGGAGGCAATCGTAACTGGGCGAAAAGCTTTTCCCCGTCGCTACCCCTCTCACTTGCTGGTAGATCTGTTGGTGAAATAGGAAGAAGTTATTGTCCAGGCAAAACTGCATCAAGCTGGTAAGCATTTTTTGGTGCTGATAGTATTCGATTGATCTGGTGCCTAGAAAATGTTCCACGGCTTTGATTCCGTCCTTGTGGTGTATTGACATATATATATTTGACACATCCAATGTCATTAGCCAATATCCCCTTTGCCACTTCACGTAATATATTTGCTCTAAAAAATCAGTTTTGTCCTGGACATACGATGGAAGTGTCCTTACGTGGTTTTGCAAAAAGAAGTCTGTATACACTGAAACATTCTCAAGCAGACTTTGTTTTGCCGATATTATGGGCCTGCCCGGCAGGTTCATGATGTGTTTATGCACCTTCGGTATGAAGTAAACTACCCGTGTTATGGGATGATAATTTTTCATAAATCGATACTCCTCCTGATCTGACTATAAGTCCCGCACTTTTTCATGGTAGAGTTTTACTATATAGTGTGTTTTGTGCTGCCAGTAAGGTTTGTTTATTGCCCAATCTGTAACAGTTGCGATCACCGAGTTGTAACATGGCTTCCTCCAATTACTGTTGTTTGGGCCAAATCACAACGTTACCACCTTTGTCCAAGTTGCTGATTACCAGTGTGTCATTGTCACACGATTTTTTGCTCAGTTGATGATATTTATACTGATTTCTGTTTATATTTCATCTTGCTGTTTGATGTTTTATCATTTAACTTCTTGATGTCTGATGTTATGACCTCATTGAAGATGTCAATTGAGTCTCTTGGCATGATTGGTACATATTTGATTTAGGCTTGAACCCGGTTATGATTGTAGCATTAGTTCTGACTCCTTATTGTTCCATTAGCTGTTGTGTAGACTGTGATGTCATTGGAGAAGAATCTTGATTTTGTAAGTCGTGCAAGTCACCCAATAGGCTTACATCTGAAGCTGTTAACACCGTAACATTGCTTGTTGTTTTTTCACATGTTGTTGTTGTGCTGGCTTTGCTGAGCTGTTGTAGATGGAATTTTTTCAATTTCAGCTTCTGGATGAACTTGTAAATGTCTGTCCTGGTCTGCAGGTAATTAAAATTACTTTCTGGACTATATGAGAATCCCAGTACCAGTAGCGTTGATCGGCAACGTCTAGATTGACATTGGATAGGTTTATGATGGTGTTATTAGATGGTAGTCTCTGGTCTACTTCAGTTGCCAGCCCTTGTTTGCTAGTTTCTTGTTGTAGCGCTTTTTGATCTTGGCGCCTCCGTCGCCTTCATTCCCAGCGTCTTCTGTTGCACCTTTGTTTATTCTGTTGTTTGAATTCCTCGTGGGTAACGTTTGGCGCCTTTCTTCTCTTAAAAAATTCAGCTTATCAGCGAGTGTGTGTTTTTGATTACGTTGATCCACTCCTCCTATCGCACCTTGATTTAGCTCAATGTCTGAGCCACTGTCAATTGCAGAGCTAAGGTCCGATATCAAGGATACCTCCTGGATTACCCAGCTGGGACCCGCTGTTGTCTCTTTTGGTCCGTTGTATCTCACTCCCTTGTGAGAGGCTTTTACCGCATCGTACTTTCGTGCAAACGTAAAAATTTGGCCATTGTTGTAATCATATATATATTCCCAGAAAAAACCATAGGTTTCAGGTACGTTATAGTTAGAAATTAGCATCTAAAAAACCTTAGAAATTCAATCAAAAAACCATAGGTTTCAGGGATGTTATAGTTAGTTGGACATTTCATTCGTACAAAACCATAGAAATTTCCCCATTATAGTTAGTTCAGCTAACTATAACTCGCGCCCCCGCAATGCACTGCTGATGATGTCACATATTACATCAGTCATGACATGGTCAGTGACATCACTGAAGACATCACTGATGACATCACAGCTAACTATAACGGGCGAATTTCTCTGGTTTTTAAATGCTAATTCCTAACTATAACGTCTGTAAAACCTATGCACAGTTCACTGCATGAGTACCTGCGTACTGACTGAATCATTAAACTACTGCTAGGAGACTGCCAGGATGAAAATTTTAAGTTTTTCGGTTTTGGCGCAGAGAATAGATTAGTACATGGTACCGGATCAGTCACTGGAGGTGTGCAAGATGAGTGACAGGGTGTTTATGGAAGTATATAGATACAGACTAGCTAATTTAAGAAGTCAAAGACAAGTGTATAGGTGACTAGAGGCCTGCATGCAGAGTGGATAGACGTTTAAACAGTCCATGAGCTAAGACCTCAGACACTGCATCATTACCTGGGTACTAACTGAATCATTACACTACTGCAAGGAGAGAGCCTGGGTTAATCTTTTTAAGTTTTTGTGTTTTGGTGCAGTGAATAGATTATTACATAGTGCCAGATGAGTCAGTAGAGGTGTGAAAGAGTGTTTACTGGAGTTTATAGAGACTGACTAGTTAATTGGAAAAGCGAAAAACAAATGTGTAGGTGACTAGAGGCCTGCATGCATACTGGACAGACGTTTGAAGCATTCCATGGCCTAAGGCATAGGTCACTGCATGAGTACCTGGGTACTGACTGAATCAATAGAGTACTGCAAGGAGAGTGCCTGGATAAATCTTTTAAGTTTTCGGTTTTTTTCGTAGTGAATAGATTAGTACATGCTGCCGAATGAGTCAATGGAGGTGTGCAAGGGGAGTGACAGGGTGTTTATTGGAGTATATAGATACTGACTGGGCAAATGAAGGTGTGAAAGACAATTGTGTAGGTGGTTAGAGGCCTGCATGCATAATGGCTAGTCATTTGAAGTAGTCCATGTGCTAAAACCGGGTTCACTACATAAGTACCTGGGTACTGACTGAATCATTAGAGAAGTACAAGGAGAGTGCCTCAGCGAATTTATAAGTGTTTGGCTTTTGGCGCAGTAAATGGATTTGTACATGGTGCTGAATGGGTCGCTGGAGAAGTGTAAGGGGAGTAACAGGGTGTTTGCGGAAACTGTATAAATACTGACTGGGATATTGAAGGTGTGAAAGACAAGTGTGTAGGTGGTTAGAGACCTGCATGCATACTAGACAGACATTTGAAGCAGTCCATTATCAAAGGCCCGGGTAATTGCATGAGCACCGGAGTACTGACTGAATCATTAGAGTACTGCAAGGAGAGTGCCTGTATGAATCTTTTAAGTTTCTGGATTTTTGCTCAGTGAATAGATTAATACATGGTGCTTGATGAATCACTGGAGGTGTGCAAGGGGAGTGACAGTGTGATTCTAGACAAGCAACACTATCCCTAGGAGTTTAACAAAACTCATTCACTACTGTGGAAGGGGTAAGGGGACTGCACACAACCTATATATTTCAGTACTGCACTTTAGTGTCAAAGCCTGACTCATTTTATCAATGCATAAGCAAAGACTGGCTTCTAATGCTACTAAAACTTGACAACATGACCGGTTTAAAACAGTTATCTGTCAGCAAATATACGATGTTACCAAATGCTTATCTCACAATCCTTACCCAAATGCACACAGACTCACAGTGTGATTTTAGACAAGCAACCCTATCCTATGAGTTTACCAAAACTCATCCACTAGTCTGGAAGGGGTAAGGGTACTGCACACAATCTACATATTTCAGTACTGCACTTTAGTGTCAAAGACTGACTCATTTTATAAATACATAAGCAATGACTGGCTTCTAATGCTACTAAAAGTTGACAGCATGACAGGTTTTAAAACAGTTATCTGTCAGCAAATACATGATGTTACCAAATGCTTCTCTCACAGTGGTTCCCAAATGCACACAGACTCACAGTGTGATTCTAGACAAGCAACACTATCACTAGGAGTTTACCAAAACTCATTCACTACTGTGGAAGGGGTAAGGGGACTGCACACAATCTACATATTTAAGTACTGCACTTTAGTGTCAAAGCCTGACTCATTTTATCAATGCATAAGCAAAGACTAGCTTTTAATGCTACTAAAACTTGACAACATGACAGGTTTTAAAACAGTTATCTGTCAGCAAATACACAATGTTACCAAATGCTTCTCTCACAATCCTTACCCAAATGCACACAGACTCACAGTGTGATTCTAGACAAGCAACACTATCCTAGGAGTTTACCAGAACTCATTCACTAGTCTGGAAGGGGTAAGGGTACTGCACACAATCTACATATTTCAGTACTGCACTTTAGTGTCAAAGCCTGACTCATTTTATCAATGCATAAGCAAAGACTGGCTTTTAATGCTACTAAAACTTGACAACATGACAGGTTTTAAAACAGTTATCTGTCAGCAAATACATGATGTTACTAAATGCTTCTCTCACAATGGTTACCCAAATGCACACAAACTCACAGTGTGATTCTAGACAAGCAGCACTATCCCTAGGAGTTTACCAAAACTCATTCACTACTCTGGATCGGGTAAGGGTACTGCACACAATCTACATATTTAGGTACTACACTTTAGTGTCAAAGCCTGACTCATTTTATCAATGCACAAGCAAAGACTGGCTTTTAATGCTACTAAAACTTGACAACATGACAGGTTTTAAAACAATTATCTGCAAGCAAATACATGATTTTACCAAATGCATTTCTCACAATGCTTACCCAAATACACACAGCCTCACAGTGTGACTGTAGACAGCCAACTATTCCTTGTACAAAATACATTTACTAGTCTACAATATCTAAGGTGACTGCAAACATTGCAGAAAATCTTCTACTACAGATTAGTACCAAAATGTTTCTCTCAAAATGATTCCTAAATGCACACAGACTCACTGTGTATTTATAGACAAACTACACTATCCCTTGCACTATACCCAAACACATTTATTAATCTACTAGTACTACATTTTAGTGTAGAAACATGACTCATTTTGCAAATTCATAAACAATGACTGGTTTTTAATTGTACCAAAATATAAAAACAGCACAGTTATCTGTCTGCAAACACATGAAAAACGCAAATGCTTATTACAGAATGGTTTCTACATGCAGACACACTGTCAATAAGATTGTAGACAAAAAAAGTACTCCCTGCACTTTAGCAGGGGAAACACATTAGTTTGATTAAAATCAAAATAGACCACATACATCCCCTCACAATTAAATAACTCACCTTTCAAGTGGTTTTGTAGATTAAGAAGTATATCAGTCACACACCAGATCTTCTTGTACAGAATCTCTGCACTGTGCACCTGTCAGCAAAACCAAAGAATGGCAAAGTATCCCTCTCATTTTCCACACATATACATGTAAACATCAAATCACATTCCTTCTCACATTAATTCAAAAGCTAACACACATTTCTATTGGTTAAACATTTCAACCCTTTCCAAATGACATAAATGTGAACCCTGTCCCCAATCTGCCTTCTGTCTGTTACCATAGAAACAGGTCATGGAACACTGAACTGAGCACACAGGTCACAAGTTCAGCACACAATGTTGCTAATCAAAACAGCAAGTGTGCTTGACTTTTCAACATATCAGCTTATCATATATTATGTTCCTTTCAATCAGTTTTTGTTAACCAATAAGAATCATGCGTTTAAAAAACAGAAACATGCACCCTAGTTTTCAGTGTAGAAGGGTGTCAAACAACCAATGATTTCTTGTCTTTTTTCAAAACTGCATCTGAGCCACCATTTTACAAAAATCTTACTTTTCAAACTGCCATTTTATTTACAGAGACCATCTGAGTGCATCCAGACCTCATTTCAAGATGCTTAGAGTGTGGATTGTGGGACACATCTATATTTTCTGGAGCCAAAGGTATGCAGAAAACAAAGGCATTCACAAAGACCTGGGTTTGCCAAATGTAGACATTAAATGGATTGGACAGAGAGGGTTAAAGTGGCACCAATTGATGCCATTGGTAAAATCCTTTATGCATATCCAACACCCTGACCTCATAATAGTGCACTGTGGTGGCAATGACCTAGGCACTTTGACTGGGGTAGGTCTGGAGTTGCTTATGAAGGACACCTTTGCAGAATTGATTTAACTTTTTTCCAAAACTGCCTTTGTGTATTCTAACATATGCCAAAGGCAGAAATGGAACTGGTCCAATCATTTTTGTCCACAAATTGAGAAAGCTGGGAAACATGTGAATAAATCTGTTTCTGCTTTTCTCCGAGACTATAGAATGAGGTCCATTTACAATAACAATCTGCGCTTTCATATGCAAGAGATGTATAGGAGAGATGGAGTACACTTTACTGATGAAGGAAACAGAGTCTTCCTCAACAACTTTAGACTCTGTATATGTACTTACTTATAAGTACCAAAAAACTCTCAATGAACACAACAGCTCTTTTTAGAACACTTAAGCTTGATGTTTATCTCCCAAAAATGTTTTTCCTTGGATCCGCGCACCCAACGCGTTAGGAACCTCGCACCCTACGCGAGAGAAATCGTGCACCCAACGCATTAGGATGCGTGACTCCTAATTTTACCGTAAAAAAAAAATAGCTCCTTTCACTAATTTTTATTATCCCCGGGGACCCCATCACCCGGGGCTTATAAAAAAACGTTGGGGACTGTGGAGGGAACCCCAACGCCCCCTCAGTCCCAGCCGGCTCCCCGCGTCCTTCGGGAGCCGGCATTGCTTTTGCACATGGGGAGCTGCTGACATGCAGCTCCCACTGTGGAAAAGCAATATTGTTAGGATTTTGAAAGAGAGAGCAGGTTTCCCTGCTCTCTCTTTCAAAATCCTAATGAAGTTTGCTATGGGAGGGCGGGAGACTCCCGCCCTCTCATAGCAAACAACAGTGTCCTTGGGGTGGGCACCCCAGGACAGTGTAGGAGCCGGCCCTGTGGGGTGGCATTCCCCAGGGCCCTCGAGGGCTCCAGGAGGGGGGCCACGCAGCCCCCCTCCCCCATTAATTTGTAAAGATTTTGCCCCCGGGATTTGGCCCACCCGGAGACTAATTATTAACAAAGCGCGGAAGCCCGCGCCTCGGGGAATTTTTTTTTCCGGCCGGATCCGCGCACCCTGTACGCATTCGCATTTAAAAAAAAAATACAAAAAAGGGGTCAGAGTATTTTTACCCTGTCCCCTTTACATCTTTCACACACTTATTTCCCTTAATTAATCAGCCTCGCTTCCACCGAGGCACAAAATGGCTGCCAACAGTTCCTGGTTTCGAATGACAGACACTTGACAGCCTATTAGCATTCAGCGCGTGATCGGGAGGGTGCCCGCTCGGTTCGCAGAGGGTGCGCTTAGGGTGCGGGGAGGGTGCGCGGATCCTCCGAGGCCATAGTTATATCTATCTTTTTTAGTCTAATTCTCTCCTGAACTACTGAACGGATTTACACCATTTATGCAAAAGGCACGAGTCTGAACTGAGGACTACCTCTTTGCCAAATCTGGTGTAATTCCGTGCAGCAGTTCGGGCTGTAGCTGCATCAACAGGTCCTATGGGAAATTGCATGGGGAAAATGCATTTTGGGACCCACCTTTTTTCTCGGCCTCCGCTTGACGAATTACCACAAAACTTTCCAGATAGGAGCGGACCGGAGCTGGCTAAAAGTTTCGCAAAGATTCGTCAACCGGCGCCAGACTTATTGGGAATAGAATGTTGCGGATTTCCTATGGAAAATAGGTCCTAACTATAACTACCTACTGGCGACCGCCAGTAGGTAATAATATAAATTTCAATAATAGTTTTATATATATGCTGCGCAGGTGAAACGCGTCTCTCTTTCAATGCAAGGTTGTGGGAGACCTGACAAGCAATAAAGAAGCCTTATCCACACATACCTCGAGTACGTACCTCTTCTTCATTGGAGCAGGATGGTTTTCTTTGAGATATATATATATATATATATATATTCACTGAAAAAACCATAGGTTTCAGGGGCGTTATAGTTAGCTGGACATTTCCCTCGTACAAAACCGTAGAAATTCCCCCGTTATAGTTAGTTCAGCTAACTATAACTCGCGCCCCCGCAATGCACTGCTGAAGGAAATGTCCAGCTAACTATAACGCCCCTGAAACCTATGGTTTTTTCAGTGAATTTCTAAGGTTTTTTAAATGCCAATTCCTATCTATAACGCCCCTGAAACCTTTGGTTTTTTCAGTGAATTTCAAAGGTTTTTTAAATGCCAATTTCTAAATATAACGCCCCTGAAACCTTTGGTTTTTTCAGTGAATTTCAAAGGTTTTTTAAATGCTAACTCCTAACTATATCAGGTCTGAAACCTATGGTTTTTTCAGTGAATTTCAAAGATTTTTAAATGCTAATTCCTATCTTTAACTTCTCTCTGAAGATACCATGTTTAATGATTTTGATTGGATTTCTAGATTTTTCAAATTCAGTATGTCAATTTCATTATTTTTTTATTTTTTTTAATACTTTTTTATCACCATTTTTTAAACTTATTTTTTCAATTAATTATTTTAAAAATTAAAAAATATTATTTGAATTTAATGGATTTTTCAAACATATTTTTTTCAAAATATTTTTTTAACTATATGTTCAAAACTTTATTTTATATATTTTTTTCCATGTTTTTGGATCCGCGCATCCTATGCGTACTGTTCTCGATACCTACGCGTTAGCATCCGCACATGGTATGCGTTGGGTACGTGTTTAGTGCGCGATCGCAATGCGACCGGTACGCGACTCCCAGCCTATACGCGACACGTTCAATGTACGTAACGCGATGTTTACGTGCTTCCGCGATGCGTCATCGGCGTCTATGACGCGGTAGGTGCGTGGATCCCGTGAAATATTTAACATTTTAAAAAAACATATATATATGTATTTCATGTGAATATTAATTGAAGACAAACTCTAAAGTATTCTTAAAACTAATATATTTTTACATCTAATCCTATAGTTTTTTTTAATTCAATTTCGCGGATGCGCGCTGGGTGCGTGCTGTGTCAGCGCAGGGTGCGCGGATCCCATGTGACCTGCAAAAAAAGAGATTTGATTGGTTCATTACACTTCCTATTCTAACTATTGAAAGACCCCACCCATTTCAATCATTCTTTGAACTTCTTTGGAGGAACATCTCACACCTTAGAACTAGAAGAAACTTTTTGGGGAAGATTTCCACAGCTGCAATTTTTCTGAAGACAATGGCTTCTGCACAGCAGCCACCATCAGAATCAGACCATTCGTCCGATCAGGAATTTGTTGTGGAACCTCCACGCCCAGAAAGATACACCTCTGTGGTTTGGACATTTTTTTCCTTCCCAGAAGGACAAAATAAAACGAATTCAAATAAAGTGACATGTAAAATATGTCAAAGAGTGCTTTCCAGAGGAGATCCATCAAAAAAATACTCTTGTGGGACTGCAAGTATGTTAAAACACCTGAAGACTGCATCCCGTGAACCTGGCCAATCAGGAATGCAGAAGACTCCGACAGCAGCCTCAGCCAGCAGTGGCAAGCAGTTCTGCAGCATCACCATCAAGCACTCACCCGGACATACGTCCAGAATTTGGAAAACTAAAAATTAGTTGCATTAAATGCAACAAACTACTATGTTACGGCGAACAGTCAATTTAACTAATCTGCCGAGCGCAGCAAAACCACAAGTGCTAAACTTGTGTTTATTTATTTTTTTGCAGAAGTTGACTGTTTTGTTCCTCCTGTTGTCTTTTTTTCCTTTTGAAAAAAACAAAAAAATAACAAAATTGTTCCAAAAAGTACAAAAAAATTAAAAAACAAAAAAGAAGAAAAAAAAATGTCTTGTAAGAACTAACTTTCCTGGTTTAAAAAAAGAGCTAAATTTCTTTGTTAGTGTGTGAAAGTTTTGATGAATGTATGTGTAGTACGTAATTGACTGAATGAATGCATTAGTAGTGTATGTTGAATGTATAATTGCAGAATTATGAGGAAGTGCTGCAGCATCACACAGTAACCTCTTTAACTGCAGTGTGCTGCAGTACTTCCGAAGCACAGGGATGCAACATATGTACATAAATAAGTTGCAAATCTATACTTCTCTCTGCACGGCTGCTTAAACTGCAGCCATGTGGTGACACAGGCACCTTTGCACCATAGTGCAAGGATATCTGTGTCATGTGCTGTTTGTTTTTCTACAGGAAGACACACCTTCCTGTACAAAAACAATGAGAAAATTTATTTTTCTCTTTCAATGTATGCTGAACATTTCAGCATGCATTGAAGATATAAAAATGTGGAGAAATTAAAACAATTCTCCTTGTTGTGCTTTCCTACACCAATTTTAGAATGGTGCACCATTCACACACATATCGAGATTTATGATTTCTGATAAATCTAGACATGTGTCTTGTTCTATGAGTATTAAGTGCAATCATGCACAACAACACTTATAGAACACCCTTTCAACACAAAGTGGTCTGCATGATGAGGTTGTATTTACATGGAGTGATTTTCCTCTCTTTGTAAATATGAAAGAGTATCTTACACAATAACTATGTTACAAAAAGTGACATATTTCCGTTTTTAAAATTCCTTGCGAATGATAAAAGGTAAGCACAGAGTTTTGTCTGCAAAGATATTCAAAGAAGAATGATTGAAATAATTGCGGTCCTTCAATAGCTAAAATGGGAAATATTGTGAACCCCTCAAATCTCTTTTTTTGCAGGTCACATGATATCTGATTATGGTCAGATTTCAAAACTACATAGGTATAAACAGAGTGTTTTTAGAAACATTTTTCAACTTTGTAGCTTCTTGCAGACCTCCTCATTCTGCATATTGAGACTTAGTTAAACTTACCTTCACAGTAATAGGAATAAAAAATGGTATACATTTTTTTCACATTTTCATTCCAATCTAAATTCATAAAAATTGCTTATTTTAAAATTTGGATCTGTGAAAGAAAAGGAAAAAACTATTATAACATGTAATAAATTTTTTACAACACAGCATAATTTCCACAAAGTAATTTTTTTGCCTTTTTGCTGTTCTCAGAATATATTAAATTTCACTAAAAATAGTGATTTCAATCGTACTCATCACTTAACAGCGGGCAAAAAAAAAACAATCTCAAAGATTGTAAAAAACAACAACATGCTATTCTCAACAAAATAAAACAAAATACTAATCACAGATATATAAAATGCATACAGCTAACAAAATGTTATAAGTTTAACTTACAAAAACTGTAAATGTTGTCGCTTTAAAATCTTCACCGAATCTAAGGATGAATTTTTGGAGGATGCACCACGCCCACAACGTTTTCCGTCAGTGGTGTGGAAATGTTTTACTTTTCTCGAGGGGCAAACAAAGACCAATGCCACCTTCGTCACGTGCAAGATTTGCAAAAGAGTTCTGTTGCGAGGGGATCCTAACAAAAAATACTCGTGCGGCACGGCAAGTATGATGAAACACCTAAGGACCCTTCATCCAAACAATCTTGCGCGAGAAGAGTGCTAACAGATGAGAAACACTCCTGTTCTGTATCTGTAAAAAAGAATCACAAATAAATATATATTAATAACTTTCAAATTTATACTATTCCATTACTGTACAAACACATTTTATATAAAAACTGACTAAGAGACTATAGCCCTGAGCCACAAGTGTGACAATCGTTAAAACACTACATGCATAGTGCATACTACTTTGAAGCAGTTCATGCCCTAAAGCCCTACCTCACTAAAAGACTACATGCTAACTGACTAAATGATTACAGTACTATAAGGAGACACACTGGGTGAGTGACAGGGTGTTTGCTAGAAGTGTATGAATACTAACTAGGGAATTGAAGGTGTGAAAGACAACTGTGTAGGTGATTAGAGGACTGCATCCATACTGGATAGGCATTTAAAGCAGTCCATGTGCTAAGGCCTGGCTCACTGCATTAGTACTTGGGTACTGACTGAATGATTAGAGTACAGCAAGGAGAGTGCCTAGTTGAATTTATAAGTGGTAGGCTTTTCGCACAGGGAATGGATTAGTACTTGGTACTGAATGGGTCACTAGAGGAGTGCAAAGGGAGTGACAGGATGTTTGCTGGACTGTATGGATACTGACTAGGGAATTGAAAGTGTGAAAGACAAGTGTCTAGGTGGTTAGAAGACTGCATGCATACTGCATAGACATTTGAAGCAATCTATGTGGTAATGTATGGTTCACAACATGAGTATTTGGAAACTGACTAAATCATCAGACTACTGCTAGGTTAGTGCCTGGGTAAAACTTTTAAATTTTCAGTTCTGGCACAGTGAAGAGAATAGTACATGGTACAGCACTTTAGAGTCAAACCCTGACTCATTTTATCGATGCATAAGCAAAGAATAGCTTCTAAAGCTACTAAAACTTGACAACATGACCGATTTTAAAACAGTTATCTGTCATCAAATACACTATGTTACCAAATGCTTCTCTCACAATCCTTACCCTAATGTACACAGACTCACAGTGCAACACTATCCCTAGCAGTTTACCAAAACTCATTCACTAGTCTTGAAGAAGTAATGGTACTGCACACAATCTACATATTTAAGTACGGCACATTAGTGTCAAAGCATGACTCATTTAATCAACGCATAAGCAAATACTGGCTTCTAATGCTACTAAAACTTGACAACATGACAGGTTTTAAAAGAGTTATCTGCTAAAAAATACACAATGTTACCAAATGCTTCTCTCACACTGGTTCCCAAATGCACACAGACTCACAGTGTGATTTTAGACAACAACCACTATACCTAGGAGTTTACCAAAAATCATTCACTACTGTGGAACTGATAAGGGAACTGCACACAATCTACATATTTCAGGACTGCACTTTTGTGTCAAAGCCTGACTCATTTAATCAAAGCATAAGCAAAAACTGGCTTCTAATTCTACTAAAACTAGACAACATGACAGGTTTTAAAACAATTATCTGTCAGCAAATACACAACGTTACCAAATGCTTCTCTCACAGTGGTTCCCAAATGCACACAGACTCACATTGTGGTTCTAGACAAGCAACACTATCCCTAGCAGCTTACCAAAACTCATTCACTACTGTGGAAGGGGTAAGGGGACTGCACACAATCTACATATTTCAGTACTGCACTTTAGTGTCAATGCCTGACTCATTTTATCAATGCATAAGCAAAGACTGGCTTCTAATGCTACTAAAACTTGACAACATGACAGGTTTTAAAAGAGTTATCTGTCAGCAAATACACGATGTTACCAAATGCTTCTCTCACAGTGGTTCCCAAATGCACACTAACTCACAGTGTGATTCTAAAGAAGTACCACTATCCCTAGGAGTTTACCAAAACTCATTCACTACAGTGCAGGTGGTAAGGGAACTGCACACAATCTACATATTTCAGGACTGCACTTTAGTGTCAATGCCTGACTCATTTAATCAAAGCATAAGCCATAACTGTCTTCTAATGTTGCTAAAACTTGACAACATGACATGTTTTAAAACAGTTATCTGTCAGCAAATACACAATATTACCACATACTTCTCTCACAGTGGTTCCCAAATGCACACAGACTCACAGTGTGATTCTAGACAAGTAACACTATCCCTAGCAGCTTGCCAAAACTCATTCACTACTGTGCAAGGGGTAAGGAGACTACACACGATCTACATATTAAAGTGCAGCACATTAGTGTCAAAGCATGACTTATTTTATCAATGCATAAGCAAAGACTGGCTTCTAATGCTTCTAAAACTTGACAACATGACAGGTTTTAAAAGAGTTATCTGTCAGCAAATACACGATGTTACCAAATGCTTCTCTCACAGTGGTTCCCAAATGCACACATACTCACTGTGTGATTCTAGACAAACAACACTATCCCTTGCACTATACCAAAACACATTTCTTCATCTAGAAGGAGTACTACATTTTAGTGTAGAAACATAACTCATTTCACAAATTCATAAACAATGACTAGTTTCTAATTCTACCAAAATATAAAAACAGCACAGTTATCTGTCTGCAAACACATGAAAAACACAAATGCTTATCACAGAATGGTTTCTACATGCACACACACTGTCAATAAGATTGTAGAGAAAAAAAGTACTCCCTACACTTTAGCAGCAGAAATACATTAGTCTGATTAAAATCAAAATAGTCTACATACATCCCCTCACAATTAAATAACTCACCTTTCAAGTTGTTTTGTAGATTAAGAAGTATATCAGTCACACACCAGATTTTCTTTTACAGAATCTCTCAGCAAAAACAAAGAATGGAAAAGTTTTCCTTTCATTTTCCACACATATACATGTAAACATCAAATCACAATCCTTCACACATAAACTGAAAAGCAAACACACATTTCTATCGGTTAAACATTTCAACCCTTTCCAACTGAAATACATTTCAACCCTTCCCCAAATCTGCCTTCTGCCTGTTACCATAGAAACAGGTCATGAAACACTGCACTGAGCACACAGGTCACAAGTTCAGCACACAATGTTGCTAAACAAGACAGGAAGTGTGCTTGACTTTTCATCGTATCAGCTTATCATATATAATGTTCCTTACAATCTGTTTTTCTCAACCAATAAGAATCATACCTTTAAAAAACTAAAATATACACCCTACCTTTCAGCGTAGAAAGTAGTCATACAACCAATGATTTCTTGTCTTTTTTCAACAAAAAAATTCTGTGGATCCGCGCACCCAACGTGAGAGAATCCGAGCACCCAACACGATAGGATGCGCGGACCGTGCATGCATTTCGCGGTTTAAAAAAAAAAAAAAAGGGGGCCCCAGGGGGGTCCTAGCACCTCTAGAGGGTCAGAGTATTTCCACTCTGCCCCCTTTATATGTTTTATACACTTATTCCCCTTGCTTCTTCAGCCTTGCTTCTACCGAGGCAGAAAATGGCCGCCAACAGTTCCTGGTTTCGAATGTAGACAGACATTAGACAGCCAATTAGCATTCAGCACGCGATCGGGAGGGTGCGCGCTCGGTTCGGGGAGAGTGCGCTTACAGTGCGTGTAGGGTCCGCGGATGCTCCCCTGGCCATAGATATTTATGTACTTTTAACTCTAATTTTCTCAGGAACTACTGAACGGATTCACACCATTTATGCAAAAGGCATGAGTCTGAACTGAGGACTACCTCTTTGCCAAATTTGGTGTCATTCCGTTCAGCAGTTCGGGCTGTAGCTGCATCAACAGGTCCTATGGGAAATTGCATGGGGAAAATGCATTTTGGGACCCCCTTTTTTCTTGGCCCCGGCTTTATAAATCACCACGAAACTTTCAGGGTAGGAGCGGAGCGGAGCGGAGCTGGCCAAAAGTTTGGAAAATTTCGCGAGGATTCATCAACCAGCACCAGACTTATTGGGAATAGAATGTTGCGGATTTCCTATGGGAAATAGGTCCTAACTATAACTACCTACTGGCGACTGCCAGTAGGCAATATATATATATATATATATTCACTGAAAAAACCATAGGTTTCACACATGTTATAGTTAGCTGGACATTTCACTCGTAAAAAACAATTGAAATTCCCCCGTTATAGTTAGTGCAGGCAACTATAACTCACGCGACCGCAATCCTCTGCTGATGACATATGTGTCTTTATGAAAAAAAAATATTTGTAATATATGTATAGCTAAAATTTAATGGAAGAAGACATGGGCAAATAAGTGTCTAAATACAGTATTAGCATCAGCAGAGGATTGCGGTCGCGTGAGTTATAGTTGCCTGCACTAACTATAACGGGGGAATTTCAATGTTTTTTTACGAGTGAAATGTCCAGCTAACTATAACATGTGTGAAACCTATGTTTTTTTCAGTGAATATATATATATATATATATATATATATACACATATATATATATATACACATATATACATACACATATATATACACATATATATATATATACATATATATACATATATACACATATACACATATATATATATACACATATATTGTTTACCATGTCTTGTCCAGAAGAACGAAAGAGCACTCCTCTGCAGGCCACTTGTAAAAAGCTTTATTCAATTGCAGGAGCAATACAGGTTTGTGTAGTCCAGATATTTAAGGTGCCTAACGCGTTTCGAGTCTCCTGACTCTTGATCACAGGCTTGGCGGCATCACGGAGCAAAAGCAGTTCGCGGCCATTATATCCCTACAGTGGGACCTCACAGGTGAGTCAATTCTATGCCGTGCACCATGGGATGTGTAGTGCTGCTGTTGATGTTGATGACCCTCCGGTGGATTTGCTTCGCTTTGCCGAATTTTATAATTTAACTTGACCCTCCAGTGGGCTTCTCTCAGCACAACCAGTACAATTGACGGTCCGCTGTGACCGCAACGGGGCTGCGAGTAGTTCTGTGCCCCAGCGGCTCCATTATTCACTTCAATGGCGGTGCTACTTTCATGGCGGTACAGCCGTAATATTGTTTACCATGTCTTGTCGAGAAGAACGAAAGAGCACTCCACTGCAGGCCACTTGTAAAAAGCTTTATTCAATTGCAGGAGCAATACAGGTTTGTGTAGTCCAGATATTTAAGGTGCCTAACGCATTTCGAGTCTCCTGACTCTTGATCACAGGCTTGGCGGCATCACGGAGCAAAAGCAGTTCGCGGCCATTATATCCCTACAGTGGGACCTCACAGGTGAGTCAATTCTACGCCGTGCACCATGGGATGTGTAGTGCTGCTGTTGATGTTGATGACCCTCCGGTGGATTTGCTTCGCTTTGCCGAATTTTATAATTTAACTTGACCCTCCAGTGGGCTTCTGTCAACACAACCAGTACAATTGACGGTCAGCTGTGACCGCAACGGGGCTGCGAGTAGTTCTGTGCCCCAGCGGCTCCATTATTCACTTCAATGGCGGTGCTACTTTCACGGCGGGACAGCCGTAATATTGTTTACCATGTCTTGTCCAGAAGAACGAAAGAGCACTCCACTGCAGGCCACTTGTAAAAAGCTTTATTCAATTGCAGGAGCAATACAGGTTTGTGTAGTCCAGATATTTAAGGTGCCTAACGCATTTCGAGTCTCCTGACTCTTGATCACAGGCTTGGCGGCATCACGGAGCAAAAGCAGTTCGCGGCCATTATATCCCTACAGTGGGACCTCACAGGTGAGTCAATTTTACGCCGTGCACCATGGGATGTGTAGTGCTGCTGTTGATGTTGATGACCCTCCGGTAGATTTGCTTCGCTTTGCCGAATTTTATAATTTAACTTGACCCTCCAGTGGGCTTCTGTCAACACAACCAGTACAATTGACGGTCCGCTGTGACCGCAACGGGGCTGCGAGTAGTTCTGTGCCCCAGCGGCTCCATTATTCACTTCAATGGCGGTGCTACTTTCACGGCGGGACAGCCGTAATATTGTTTACCATGTCTTGTCCAGAAGAACGAAAGAGCACTCCACTGCAGGCCACTTGTAAAAAGCTTTATTCAATTGCAGGAGCAATACAGGTTTGTGTAGTTCAGATATTTAAGGTGCCTAACGCGTTTCGAGTCTCCTGACTCTTGATCACAGGCTTGGCGGCATCACGGAGCAATAGCAGTTCGCGGCCATTATATCCCTACAGTGGGACCTCACAGGTGAGTCAATTTTACGCCGTGCACCATGGGATGTGTAGTGCTGCTGTTGATGTTGATGACCCTCCGGTGGATTTGCTTCGCTTTGCCGAATTTTATAATTTAACTTGACCCTCCAGTGGGCTTCTGTCAACACAACCAGTACAATTGACGGTCCGCTGTGACCGCAACGGGGCTGCGAGTAGTTCTGTGCCCCAGCGGCTCCATTATTCACTTCAATGGCGGTGCTACTTTCACGGCGGGACAGCCGTAATATTGTTTACCATGTCTTGTCCAGAAGAACGAAAGAGCACTCCACTGCAGGCCACTTGTAAAAAGCTTTATTCAATTGCAGGAGCAATACAGGTTTGTGTAGTTCAGATATTTAAGGTGCCTAACGCGTTTCGAGTCTCCTGACTCTTGATCACAGGCTTGGCGGCATCACGGAGCAATAGCAGTTCGCGGCCATTATATCCCTACAGTGGGACCTCACAGGTGAGTCAATTCTACGCCGTGCACCATGGGATGTGTAGTGCTGCTGTTGATGTTGATGACCCTCCGGTGGATTTGCTTCGCTTTGCCGAATTTTATAATTTAACTTGACCCTCCAGTGGGCTTCTGTCAACACAACCAGTACAATTGACGGTCCGCTGTGACCGCAACAAGTGGCCTGCAGTGGAGTGCTCTTTCGTTCTTCTGGACAAGACATGGTAAACAATATTACGGCTGTCCCGCCGTGAAAGTAGCACCGCCATTGAAGTGAATAATGGAGCCGCTGGGGCACAGATCTACTCGCAGCCCCGTTGCGGTCACAGCGGACCGTCAATTGTACTGGTTGTGTTGACAGAAGCCCACTGGAGGGTCAAGTTAAATTATAAAATTCGGCAAAGCGAAGCAAATCCACCGGAGGGTCATCAACATCAACAGCAGCACTACACATCCCATGGTGCACGGCATAGAATTGACTCACCTGTGAGGTCCCACTGTAGGGATATAATGGCCGCGAACTGCTTTTGCTCCGTGATGCCGCCAAGCCTGTGATCAAGAGTCAGGAGACTCGAAACGCGTTAAGCACCTTAAATATCTGGACTACACAAACCTGTATTGCTCCTGCAATTGAATAAAGCTTTTTACAAGTGGCCTGCAGTGGAGTGCTCTTTCGTTCTTCTGGACAAGACATGGTAAACAATATTACGGCTGTCCCGCCGTGAAAGTAGCACCGCCATTGAAGAGAATAATGGAGCCGCTGGGGCACAGAACTACTCGCAGCCCCGTTGCGGTCACAGCGGACCGTCAATTGTACTGGTTGTGTTGACAGAAGCCCACTGGAGGGTCAAGTTAAATTGTAAAATTCGGCAAAGCGAAGCAAATCCACCGGAGGGTCATCAACATCAACAGCAGCACTACACATCCCATGGTGCACGGCATAGAATTGACTCACCTGTGAGGTCCCACTGTAGGGATATAATGGCCGCGAACTGCTTTTGCTCCGTGATGCCGCCAAGCCTGTGATCAAGAGTCAGGAGACTCGAAACGCGTTAGGCACCTTAAATATCTGGACTACACAAACCTGTATTGCTCCTGCAATTGAATAAAACTTTTTACAAGTGGCCTGCAGTGGAGTGCTCTTTCGTTCTTCTGGACAAGACATGGTAAACAATATTACGGCTGTCCCGCCGTGAAAGTAGCACCGCTATTGAAGTGAATAATGGAGCCGCTGGGGCACAGAACTACTCGCAGCCCCGTTGCGGTCACAGCGGACCGTCAATTGTACTGGTTGTGTTGACAGAAGCCCACTGGAGGGTCAAGTTAAATTATAAAATTCGGCAAAGCGAAGCAAATCCACCGGAGGGTCATCAACATCAACAGCAGCACTACACATCCCATGGTGCACGGCATAGAATTGACTCACCTGTGAGGTCCCACTGTAGGGATATAATGGCCGCAAACTGCTTTTGCTCCGTGATGCCGCCAAGCCTGTGATCAAGAGTCAGGAGACTCGAAACGCGTTAGGCACCTTAAATATCTGGACTACACAAACCTGTATTGCTCCTGCAATTGAATAAAGCTTTTTACAAGTGGCCTGCAGTGGAGTGCTCTTTCGTTCTTCTGGACAAGACATGGTAAACAATATTACGGCTGTCCCGCCGTGAAAGTAGCACCGCCATTGAAGTGAATAATGGAGCCGCTGGGGCACAGAACTACTCGCAGCCCCGTTGCGGTCACAGCGGAGCGTCAATTGTACTGGTTGTGTTGACAGAAGCCCACTGGAGGGTCAAGTTAAATTATAAAATTCGGCAAAGCGAAGCAAATCCACCGGAGGGTCATCAACATCAACAGCAGCACTACACATCCCATGGTGCACGGCGTAGAATTGACTCACCTGTGAGGTCCCACTGTAGGGATATAATGGCCGCGAACTGCTTTTGCTCCGTGATGCCGCCAAGCCTGTGATCAAGAGTCAATAGACTCGAAACGCGTTAGGCACCTTAAATATCTGGACTACACAAACCTGTATTGCTCCTGCAATTGAATACAACTTTTTACAAGTGGCCTGCAGTGGAGTGCTCTTTCGTTCTTCTGGACAAGACATGGTAAACAATATTACGGCTGTCCCGCCGTGAAAGTAGCACCGCCATTGAAGTGAATAATGGAGCCGCTGGGGCACAGAACTACTCGCAGCCCCGTTGCGGTCACAGCGGACCGTCAATTGTACTGGTTGTGTTGACAGAAGCCCACTGGAGGGTCAAGTTAAATTATAAAATTCGGCAAAGCGAAGCAAATCCACCGGAGGGTCATCAACATCAACAGCAGCACTACACATCCCATGGTGCACGGCGTAGAATTGACTCACCTGTGAGGTCCCACTGTAGGGATATAATGGCCGCGAACTGCTTTTGCTCCGTGATGCCGCCAAGCCTGTGATCAAGAGTCAGGAGACTCGAAACGCGTTAGGCACCTTAAATATCTGGACTACACAAACCTGTATTGCTCCTGCAATTGAATAAAGCTTTTTACAAGTGGCCTGCAGTGGAGTGCTCTTTCGTTCTTCTGGACAAGACATGGTAAACAATATTACGGCTGTCCCGCCGTGAAAGTAGCACCGCCATTGAAGTGAATAATGGAGCCGCTGGGGCACAGAACTACTCGCAGCCCCGTTGCGGTCACAGCGGACCGTCAATTGTACTGGTTGTGTTGACAGAAGCCCACTGGAGGGTCAAGTTAAATTATAAAATTCGGCAAAGCGAAGCAAATCCACCGGAGGGTCATCAACATCAAGAGCAGCACTACACATCCCATGGTGCACGGCATAGAATTGACTCACCTGTGAGGTCCCACTGTAGGGATATAATGGCCGCGAACTGCTTTTGCTCCGTGATGCCGCCAAGCCTGTGATCAAGAGTCAGGAGACTCGAAACTCGTTAGGCACCTTAAATATCTGGACTACACAAACCTGTATTGGTCCTGCAATTGAATAAAGCTTTTTACAAGTGGCCTGCAGTGGAGTGCTCTTTCGTTCTTCTGGACAAGACATGGTAAACAATATTACGGCTGTCCCGCCGTGAAAGTAGCACCACCATTGAAGTGAATAATGGAGCCGCTGGGGCACAGAACTACTCGCAGCCCCGTTGCGGTCACAGCGGACCGTCAATTGTACTGGTTGTGTTGACAGAAGCCCACTGGAGGGTCAAGTTAAATTATAAAATTCGGCAAAGCGAAGCAAATCCACCGGAGGGTCATCAACATCAACAGCAGCACTACACATCCCATGGTGCACGGCGTAGAATTGACTCACCTGTGAGGTCCCACTGTAGGGATATAATGGCCGCGAACTGCTTTTGCTCCGTGATGCCGCCAAGCCTGTGATCAAGAGTCAGGAGACTCGAAACGCGTTAGGCACCTTAAATATCTGGACTACACAAACCTGTATTGCTCCTGCAATTGAATAAAGCTTTTTACAAGTGGCCCGCAGTGGAGTGCTCTTTCGTTCTTCTGGACAAGATATGGTAAACAATATTACGGCTGTCCCGCCGTGAAAGTAGCACCGCCATTGAAGTGAATAATGGAGCCGCTGGGGCACAGTACTACTCGCAGCCCCGTTGCGGTCACAGCGGACCGTCAATTGTACTGGTTGTGTTGACAGAAGCCCACTGGAGGGTCAAGTTAAATTATAAAATTCGGCAAAGCGAAGCAAATCCACCGGAGGGTCATCAACATCAACAGCAGCACTACACATCCCATGGTGCACGACGTAGAATTGACTCACCTGTGAGGTCCCACTGTAGGGATATAATGGCCGCGAACTGCTTTTGCTCCGTGATGCCGCCAAGCCTGTGATCAAGAGTCAGGAGACTCGAAACGCGTTAGGCACCTTAAATATCTGGACTACACAAACCTGTATTGCTCCTGCAATTGAATAAAGCTTTTTACAAGTGGCCTGCAGTGGAGTGCTCTTTCGTTCTTCTGGACTAGACATGGTAAACAATATTACGGCTGTCCCGCCGTGAAAGTAGCACCGCCATTGAAGTGAATAATGGAGCCGCTGGGGCACAGAACTACTCGCAGCCCCGTTGCGGTCACAGCGGACCGTCAATTGTACTGGTTGTATTGACAGAAGCCCACTGGAGGGTCAAGTTAAATTATAAAATTCGGCAAAGCGAAGCAAATCCACCGGAGGGTCATCAACATCAACAGCAGCACTACACATCCCATGGTGCACGGCGTAGAATTGACTCACCTGTGAGGTCCCACTGTAGGGATATAATGGCCGCGAACTGCTTTTGCTCCGTGATGCAGCCAAGCCTGTGATCAAGAGTCAGGAGACTCGAAACGCGTTAGGCACCTTAAATATCTGGACTACACAAACCTGTATTGCTCCTGCAATTGAATAAAGCTTTTTACAAGTGGCCTGCAGTGGAGTGCTCTTTCGTTCTTCTGGACAAGACATGGTAAACAATATACACATATATATATATACACATATATATATATACACATATATATATACACATTTATATATACACACATATATATATACACACATATATATACACACATATATATATATACACATATATATATACACATATATATATACACCCCAAAAGTTGCCCTGAGGCGAGAACGAGCCTGCTGCAGGTTGGTTTACACCACGAGTTTATTTCAACTGCTTGCACAGTCCAGAGTCAAAGTTCACATTCCTGACGCGTTTCAAAGCATAAAAGCTCCTTCTTCGGAGGAAAGTCACAGGTAAATATGGAAACATTGCCCCAAGCACTTATACGCATGCGCTGCTAAATTGTACTGCAGCAGGCTCGTTCTCGCCTCAGGGCAACTTTTGGTTTGGATTTAAATGCGGCAGCCTGGCCGCAGAGAACTTGCTACTACTGGTGTGTGGGGCCTGTCGACTGAATGTATTTTCACGTTGGATTCAAGGCGCTGCAGGGCAGAAAGATGTAATCAGCTGCTATCTCGGCCTGGAGGCCCACTCGGGCAGTTTATTGAATTTTATGTGTCCCAGAGTAAATGGAACCCACGGAGGTAAAATAGTGCCTATTTATCATAAACTACAAGCGCCAGCATGCTTTTCAAGAAGCCCACCTGGGAACAATTTAGCAGCGCATGCGTATAAGTGCTTGGGGCAATGTTTCCATATTTACCTGTGACTTTCCTCTGAAGAAGGAGCTTTTATGCTTTGAAACGCGTCAGGAATGTGAACTTTGACTCTGGACTGTGCAAGCAGTTGAAATAAACTCGTGGTGTAAACCAACCTGCAGCAGGCTCGTTCTCGCCTCAGGGCAACTTTTGGTTTGGATTTAAATGCGGCAGCCTGGCCGCAGAGAACTTGCTACTACTGGTGTGTGGGGCCTGTCGACTGAATGTATTTTCACGTTGGATTCAAGGCGCTGCAGGGCAGAAAGATGTAATCAGCTGCTATCTCGGCCTGGAGGCCCACTCGGGCAGTTTATTGAATTTTATGTGTCCCAGAGTAAATGGAACCCACGGAGGTAAAATAGTGCCTATTTATCATAAACTACAAGCGCCAGCATGCTTTTCAAGAAGCCCACCTGGGAACAATTTAGCAGCGCATGCGTATAAGTGCTTGGGGCAATGTTTCCATATTTACCTGTGACTTTCCTCCGAAGAAGGAGCTTTTATGCTTTGAAACGCGTCAGGAATGTGAACTTTGACTCTGGACTGTGCAAGCAGTTGAAATAAACTCGTGGTGTAAACCAACCTGCAGCAGGCTCGTTCTCGCCTCAGGGCAACTTTTGGTTTGGATATATATATACACATATATATTCACTGAAAAAACCATAGGTTTCACACATGTTATAGTTAGGTGGACATTTCACTCGTAAAAAACCATTGAAATTCCCCCGTTATAGTTAGTGCAGGCAACTATAACTCACGCGACCGCAATCCTCTGCAGATGCTAATACTGTATTTAGACACTTATTTGCCCATGTCTTCTTCCATTAAATTTTAGCTATACATATATTACAAATATTTTTTTTTCATAAAGACACATATGTCATCAGCAGAGGATTGCGGTCGCGTGAGTTATAGTTGCCTGCACTAACTATAACGGGGGAATTTCAATTGTTTTTTACGAGTGAAATGTCCAGCTAACTATAACATGTGTGAAACCTATGGTTTTTTCAGTGAATTTGCAAGGTTTTTTAAATGCTAATTCCTAACTATAACGTGTGTGAAACCTATGGTTTTTTTCAGTGAATTTGTACGTTTTTTTAAATGCTAAGTTACTTTACGCCGTTCGTGGCTTGCGCGCCCACTTCACGCAGTTCGTTCCGTGCGCGCACGGTGCGCTTCGCGCACGGTGCGCGCACAGTGAGCACACGGAGCGCTTCGCGCACCGAGCGCCCACTTTACGCAGTTAGTATGCTGGATGGGCCATGTACGCACGATGCGCTTCGCGCACCGTCCGCACACGGAGGACATATTATGCGCTTCGTTGTGAAAGGTTATCTATTAATTGTTCTTATTGCTTATATGCCATGCACAAAAGTTGCTCTTCGGGCACCTTTTGCACACGGGGTGGGGAAAATGTGGAAATTGTTTTTTTTTTTTATTATTTTTGATCGTACGCGTACGGTAAGCGCAATCGGCGTTTTTTCGAAAAAAATTTTTTTGAATTTTTGCCCTTGGGGGGTCTTTTGAGACACCCTAACCATGGCTAGGTGGTAAGGAGCTGTCTAGCCTGCCCCTTTTCATGTTATCCAACTTTGTTTTTCCTCCCCCCCTCAAAGTGCGAGAGAGAAAATGGCGGCCGACACTTCCTGGTTTCGACCGATTCCAATGTTTACTAAGATCAAACAGCCAATCAGAATCGCGCTCGCGCACGGCACCGCACGCGTACGGTAAGCTTACCGTAAGCGCACGGTAAGCGCACGGTAAGCTGCCACAGATAAATATATTGATTTAAATGCTATTTTCTCAGGAACTACTGAACAGATTTACACCAGACCTACAAAAGGCACTTCCTTGACCTGTAGACTACCTCTCTGCCAAATTTCAAGTAACTCTGTTCAGCCGTTCGGGCTGTAGCTGTGTCTAAAGGTCCTATGGAAAAATGCATGGGGAAAACGCGTTTTGGGACCCCCCTTTTTTCTCAGCCCCCGCTTGACGAATCCCCCCGAGACTTTCAGAGTAGGAGCGGAGCGGAGCGCCCCATTAGTTTTGAAAATTTCGCGAGGATTCGTCGACCGGCGCCAAAGTTATTCAAAATAGAATGTTGCGGTTTTCCTATGGAAACAGGGTCCTAACTATAACTACCTACTGGCGACCGCCAGTAGGTAATATATATATATATATTTATATTTATATTTATATATATATTTATATATAACCTACTGGCAGTCGCCAGTAGGTAGTTATAGTTAGGACCTAGTTTTCATGTGAAAAACGTTTTTTGATTTGCCAGTATCTTTGGCGCCGGTTGACAAATCTTTACGAAATTTTCAAAACTAATGGGGCGCTCCGGTCAGCTCCTGTCTTGAAAGTTTCAGGGTGATTCCTAAAGCAGGGGCCGAGAAAAAAGGGGGTCCCAAAACGCGTTTTCTCCATGTTAATTTACATAGGAAAATTTAGACAAAGCTACAGTCCGAACCGCTGAACGGAATTACACCAAATGTTGCAAAATGATAGGTCTTTGGCTAGAAAGTGTGCTTTTTTTAATGGTGTAAATTCGTTCAGTAGTTGCTCAGTAATTCCAAAAATAAAAATATCGATATCTGACCCCCGAGGAGGATTCACGAACCCTCCCAGACACGAGCTTCACTCTGATTGGCTGCCAACACTTTCTGGTTTGTAGTGTTAACCGAGTCACAACAATCACAAGAAAACAGTTTAAAAAATGATAAAAAACAAGAAAAGGGGGCAGGATAGAAACACCCTGACACCCTAGGCTTGCTCAGGGGGTCCCACAAGGACTCCCGGGCCCAAAAAATCTTTTTATTTTTAAAAATGAAGCGCAGGCTCCCGCGCTACGTTTTCTATAAGCTCCTGGTTGGGCCAGTTCCCGGGGCGATGCCTAATTAATTAGTGGGGCCTGAGGGGGCCCCTGCAGCCCTGGGGGCCACCACCTCCCTGGGGCTTAGTTAATTGTATGCGGGGGCAAGCAGTCACCCCTCAGCCCAGGGGACCGCCACCTCCCAGGGACTTGAACAAGAAATGCATGGGGGAGTCCCAACCTCCCCCCCGCTGCCCCAGGGACCGCCACCTCCCTGGGGTTTTATTATGATTGAGTTGGGGGCCTTGCGGGCCCCCCAAGCCCTGGGACCCCCACCTCCCCTTGGCTTCCTTGATTAATGGGGGACCACCACCTCCAAGCCCCGGGGACCACCACCTCCCAAGGGCTTCTGTTATTAATGAGGTGGGCCTCACGGGCCCCCCAAGCCCTGGAGACCACCACCCCCCCAGGGCTTTGCACTTGAAGGGAGGTGGGCCACGTGGCCCCCCTTCTGGAGACCTTGATGGCCCTGGGGACCACCACACCCAAGGGCCGGCTCCTGCAATGTACTGGGAGCTCACCCCTGGGACATTGCTGTTAGCAATAACAGGGCAGGAGCCGTGCGGCTCCTGCCCTGTCATTGCAAATACTGCTTTGCTTCTTGGAAGCGAGAGCAGGAAACCTGCTCTCGCTTCTAAGAAGCAAAGCAATATTGCTTTTGGGCAAGGCAAGCTGCATGTTAGCAGCTCCCCTTGCCCAAAAGCAATTCTGCCTCCTACCGGAGGCGGGGACCCGGCTCGGACCGTGGGGTCATTGGGGCTCCCCCAAGGTCCCCAACGTCTGGCCAGGCCCCATGGAGTGAGGTTCCCGGGGTCAGAAGGCACCTGAGGAGGGGGCCATGCAGCCTCCTCTAAAATAAAACATAAAGGATGGCCAGGCCCCAGGGGATGGGGTCCCTGGGGCCAAAATTGGCCTGAGGAGAGGACCCACGCGGCTCCACTCTAAAATAAAAAACTAAAGGATGGCAAGGTCCTGGGGGCTGGGGTCCCCGGGGTCATAATTGGTCTGAGAAGGGGGGACACGTGGACCCACTCTAAAATAAAAAATAAATGATGGCCAGGCCCAGGGGTTGGGGCCCCGGGGCCAATAGTGGCCAAGGGAAGGGGGGTATTCTGCCCCCCTTTCCTGTTAATAATTATTTTTTTTAAATTAAAAACTAGGCCATGCCCTGGGCGATGGGGTCCCTGGGACCAAAATCAGCCTGCGAGAGGTGCACAGCCCCCTTCCAATTTTTGTTGTTTTTATGTTTTAAAAAGGGTCAGGCCCTGGGGGGTGGGGTCCCCAGGGCCCACAAAACACTACTTCGACTTTCTGCACCTCTCTTGCTTCATTCTGCACCTCTGTTGCATCTTTCTGCACCTCACTTGTTTTATTCTGCACCCCTTTTGCCTTTTTCTGCACCTCCGTTCCTTCTTTCTGCACTTCTTTTGTTTCTTTCTGCACCTCTCTTGCTTCTTTCTGTACCCTTTTGCCTCTTTCTCCTCCCCTCTTCGCCCTTTCTGCATGTCTGTTGCTTCTTTCTGCACTTCTCTTGGCTCTTTCCATACCTCTCTTGCTTCTTTCTTCACCCCACTTACCTATTTCTGTACCCTTCTTCCCTCTTTCTGCACCTCTCTTGCCTCTTTCTGCACCCCTCTTGCCTCTTTCGATATCTCTTGTGCTTGTTTATGCACTTATTTGGCCTGCTTCTGTACCCCCTCTTGGCTCCTTCTCTACCTCTGTTGTTTCCCACTGCACTGCTCTTGCTTCTTTCTGCACCTCTCTTGCAAGTTTATATACCCCTCTTGCCTCTTTCTGCACCCCTCTTGCCTCCTGCACCTCTGTTAGTTCTTTTTGCATTGCTCTTGCTTCTTTCTGCACCTCTTTTACCTCTTTCTGCAACTCTCTTGCCTCTGTCTGCACTTATCTTGCCTCCTTCTACACCTCTGTTGCTTCTTTTTTGCACTTCTGTTCCTTTTTCTTCACCCCTCTTGCCACTTTCTGCACCTCTGTTGCTTCTTTCTGCACTTCTCTTGCTTCTCTTTGCACTTCTCTGGCTTCTTTCTGCACCTATCGTGCCTCTTTCTGCATCCCTCTTTGTGCAACTCTCTTGCCTCCTCCTATACCTCTCTTCCCTCTTACTGCACCACTCTTGTCTTTCTGTACCTCTGTTGCTTCTTTCTGCACTTATATTGCCTCTTTCTGCACCCTTCATGCCTCTTTTAGCACCTCTGTTGCTTCTTTCTGCACTTCTCTTCTTTCTTTCTGCACCCCTTGCGCCTCCTTCTGCACCTCTGTTGCCTCTTTCTGCACTTCTCTTGGTCCTCTCTGCACTGCTCCTGCCTCTTTCTGCATCCCTCTTGCCTTGTTGAGCACCTCTTTTGCTTCTTTCTGAAGTTCTCTCTCCTCTTTCTGCACTTCTATTGCCTCTGTGCACCTTTCCTGCCTGTTTCTGCACCTCTTTTGCCTCTTTAAGCACCTCTGTTGCTTCTTTCTGCACTTCTCTTCCTTCTTTCTGCACTTCTCTTGCTTGTTTCTGCACCTCACCTGCCTCTTTCAGCACCTCTTGCTTTTCTGCAGATCTCTTGCCTCTTTCTGCACCCTTTTTTTCTCGTTCTGCACCTCTCTTGCCTCTTTCTGCACCACTGATCCCTCTTTCTGCACCTGTCCTGCTTGTTTCTGCACTTCTATTGCCTCTTTCAGCAACTCTCTTACTTCTTTCTGCACTTCTATTCCTTCTTTCTGCACCTCTCTTGCTTCTTTCTGCACCTCATCTGCCTCTTTCAGCACCTCTGTTGATTTTTCTGCAGATCTCTTGCTTCTTTTTGCACTTTAATTGCCTCTTCCAGCACCTCTGTTGCTTTTTCTGCATATTTATTGCCTCTTTCTGCACCCCTCTTTTTTTCTCTTTCAACACCTCCCTTGCCTCTTTCTGTACCCCTGTTCCCTCTGTGCACCTTTCCTGTCTCTTGCTGCACCTCTCTTGCATCTTTCTCTACCTCTGTTGCCTCTATATGCACTACTCTTGCCTATTTCTGCAACTCTGTTGCTTCTTTCTGCACTTCTATTGCCTCTTTCTGCACCTCTCTTGCTTCTTTCTGCACCTCACTTGCCTCTTTCAGCACCTCTGTTGCTTTTTTCTGCAGATCTCTTGCCTCTTTCTGCACCCTTCTTTTCTCTTTCTGCACCTCTCTTGCCTGTTTCTGGACCCCTGTTCCCTCTTTCTGAACCTTTCCTGTCTGTTTCTGCACCTCTCTTGCCTCTTTCTATACCTCTATTGCCTCTTTCTGCACTTATCTTGCTGTTTTTCCACCCTTTTGCGCCTCTTTCGGCACCTTTGTTACTTCTTTCTGTACCCACCCAGCCTCTTTCTGTACCCCTGTTCCCTCTGTGCACCTTTCCTGTCTCTTGCTGCACCTCTCTTGCATCTTTCTCTACCTCTGTTGCCTCTATATGCACTACTCTTGCCTCTTTCTGCAACTCTGTTGCTTCTTTCTGCACTTCTATTGCCTCTTTCTGCACCTCTCTTGCTTCTTTCTGCACCTCTCTTGCCTCTTTCAGCACCTCTTTTGCTTCTTTCTGCACTTCTCTTCCTTCTTTCTGCACTTCTCTTGCTTGTTTCTGCACCTCACCTGCCTCTTTCTGCACCTCTTGCTTTTCTGCAGATCTCTTGCCTCTTTCTGCACCCTTTTTTTCTCGTTCTGCACCTCTCTTGCCTCTTTCTGCACCACTGATCCCTCTTTCTGCACCTGTCCTGCCTGTTTCTGCACTTCTATTGCCTCTTTCAGCAACTCTCTTACTTCTTTCTGCACTTCTCTTCCTTCTTTCTGCACCTCTCTTGCTTCTTTCTGCTCCTCATCTGCCTCTTTCAGCACCTCTGTTGATTTTTCTGCAGATCTCTTGCTTCTTTTTGCACTTTAATTGCCTCTTCCAGCACCTCTGTTGCTTTTTCTGCATATTTCTTGCCTCTTTCTGTACCCCTCTTTTTTTCTCTTTCAGCACCTCCCTTGCCTCTTTCTGTACCCCTGTTCCCTCTGTGCACCTTTCCTGTCTCTTGCTGCACCTCTCTTGCATCTTTCTCTACCTCTGTTGCCTCTATATGCACTACTCTTGCCTCTTTCTGCAACTCTGTTGCTTCTTTCTGTACTTCTATTGCCTCTTTCTGCATCTCTCTTGCTTCTTTCTGCACCTCACTTGCCTCTTTCAGCACCTCTGTTGCTTTTTTCTGCAGATCTCTTGCCTCTTTCTGCACCCTTCTTTTCTCTTTCTGCACCTCTCTTGCCTGTTTCTGGACCCCTGTTCCCCCTTTTTGAACCTTTCCTGTCTGTTTCTGCACCTCTCTAGCCTCTTTCTATACCTCTGTTGCCTCTTTCTGCTCTTCTCTTGCTGTTTTTGCACCCTTTTGCGCCTCTTTCGGCACCTTTGTTACTTCTTTCTGCACTTCTTTTCTTCCTTTCTGCACCCCACCAGCCTCTTTCTGTATCACTCTTGCCTCTTTATGCACCCCTCCAACATTTTTCTGCACCCCTCTTGCCTCTTTTTGCACGTCTGTTGGTTCTTTCTGCACCGCTCTTGCTTCTTTTTGTACCTCACTTGCCTTTTTCTGCACTTCTCTTGCTTCTTTCTACACCTCTGTTGCTACTTTTAGCAATTCTCTTACCTCTTTCTGCACTTCTCTTCCTTCTTTCTGCGCCCCTCCTGCCTCTTTCTGTACCTCTCTTGTCTCTTTGTGCACATCTCCTACCTCTTTCTGCACCCATCTTGCCTCTTTTAGCACATCTGTTGGTTCATTCTGCACTGCTCTTGCTTATTTCTGTACCTCACTTGCCTCTTTCTGCACTTCTATTGCTTCTTTCTGCACCTCTGTTGCTTCTTTCAGCAATGCTCTTGCCTCTTTCTGCTATTCTCTTGCTTGTTTCTACACCTCTCTTCTCTCTTGTGTCTTTCTGTACCTCTGTTGCCTCTTTCTGTACTTTACTTGCTTCTTTCTATACCTCACTTGCCTCTTTCAGCACCTCTGTTGCTTTTTTCTACATATCTCTTGCCGCTTTCTGCACCCTTCTTTTCTCTTTCTGTACCTCTCTTGCCTCTTTCTGCACCCCTGTTCCCTCTTTCTGCAACTTTCCTGCCTGTTTCTGCATCTCTCTTGCCTCTTTCTGTACCTCTCTTGCCTTTCTGCACTTCTCTTGCCTCTTTCTCTACCCCTCTTACCTCTTACTGCACATCTGTTGCTTCTTTCTGTACTTCTATTGCCTCTTTCTTCACCTCTCTTGCTTTCTTCTGCACCTTGCTTGCCTCTTTCAGCACCCCCGTTGCTTTTTTCCGCAGATCTCTTGCCTATTTCTGCACCCCTCTTATCTCTATCTGCACCTCTCTTGCCTTTTTCTGCACTCCGGTTCCCTCTTTCTGCACCTTTCCTGCCTGTTTCTGCACCTATCTTGCCTCTTTCTGTACCTCTGTTGCCTCTTTCTCTTGCACTTTCTGTACCCTTCGCGCCTCTCTCAGCACCTCTGTGACTTCTTTCTGCACTTCTCTTGGCTCTTTCTGCACTGCTCTCGCCTCTTTCTGCAGCCCTCTTGCCTCTTTGAGCACCTCTTTTGCTTCATTCAACACTTCTCTCCTCTTTCTGCACCCCTCTTGCCTCTTTCTGCACCACTGTTGCTTCTTTCTGCACTTCTATTACCTCGTTCTGCACCTCTCTTACTTCTTTCTGCACCTCGCTTGCCTCTTTCAGCACCGCTGTTGCTTTTTCCTGCAGATCTCTTGCCTCTTTCTTCACCTTAATTGCTTCTTTCAGCACCTCTTTTGCTTTTTTCTGCGGATCTCTTGCCTTTTTCTGCACCCATCTTTTCTCTTTCTGCAGCTTTCCTACCTGTTTCTGCACCTACCTTACCTCTTTCAGCACCTCTGTTGCTTCTTTCTGCACTTCTCTACCTTCTTTATGCACCCCTTGTGCCTCCTTCTGCACCTCTGTTGCTTCTTTCTGCACTGCTCTTGCTTCTTTCTGCATCCTTCTTGCCTCTTTGAGCACCTCTTTTGCTTCATTCTGCACTTCTCTCCTCTTTCTGCACCCCTCTTGCCTCTTTCTGAACCACTGTTGCTTCTTTCTGCACTTCTATTGCCTCTTTCTGCACCTCTCTTACTTCTTTCTGTACCTCGCTTGCCTCTTTCAGCACCGCTGTTGCTTTTTTCTACATATCTCTTGCCTCTTTCTGCACCCCTCTTTTCTCTTTCTGTACCTCTCTTGCATCTTTCTGTACCCCGTTCCCTCTTTCTGCACCTTTCCTGCCTGTTTCTGCATCTCTCTTGCCTCTTTCTGTACCTCTCTTGCCTTTCTGCACTTCTCTTGCCTCTTTCTGTACCCCTCTTACCTCTTTCTGCACATCTGTTGCTTCTTTCTGGACTTCTATTGCCTCTTTCTTCACCTCTCTTGCTTTCTTCTGCACCTTACTTGCCTCTTTCAGCACCCCGTTGCTTTTTTCCGCAGATCTCTTGCCTATATCTGCACCCCTCTTATCTCTTTCTGCACCTCTCTTGCCTTTTTCTGCACCCCGGTTCCCTCTTTCTGCACCTTTCCTGCCTGTTTCTGCACCTATCTTGCCTCTTTCTGTACCTCTGTTGCCTCTTTCTCTTGCACTTTCTGTACCCTTCGCGCCTCTTTCAGCACCTCTGTGACTTCTTTCTGCACTTCTCTTCCTTCTATCTGCACCCTCCAGCCTCTTTCTGTACCTCTCCTGCCTCTTTGGGCACCCCTCTGACTTTTTTCTGCACCCCTCTTGCCTCTTTTTGCACCTCTGATGGTTCTTTCTGCACTGTTCTTGCTAATTTCTGCACCTCACTTGCCTCTTTCTATACTTCTCTTGCTTCTTTCTACACCTCTGTTGCTTCTTTGAGCAATTCTATTGCCTCTTTCTGCTATTCTCTTGGTTGTTTCTGCACCTTTCTTGATTCTTTCTGCACCTCTTTTGCCTCTTTCTTTACTTCACTTGCTTCTTTCTGCACCTCTCTTGCCTCTTTTGGCACCTCTGTTGCTTCTTTCTGTACCCCTCTTGCCTCTTTCTACACCTCTCTTCCCTCTTTCTGCATTACACTTGTCTCTTTCTGTACCTCTGTTGCTTCTTTCTGCACTTCTCTTCCTTCTTTCTGCACCCCTCGTGCTTCCTTCTGTACCTCTGTTGCTTCTTTCTGTACTTCTCTTGGTTCTTTCTGCACTGCTCTTGCCTCTTTCTGCATCCCTCTTGCCTCTTGAGCACCTCTTTTGCTTCTTTCTGTAATTCTCTCTCCTCTTTCTGCACCACTCTTGCCTCTTTCTGTACCTCACTTGCCTCTTTCAGCACCTCTGTTGCTTTCTTCTGCAGATCTCTTTCCTCTTTCTGCACCTCCCTTGTCTCGCTCAGCACTTCTGTTGCGTTTTACTGCAGATCTCTTCTCTTTCTGCACCCCTCTTTTCTCTTTCTGCACCTCTCTTGCCTCATTCTGCACCCCTGTTACTTCTTTCTGTACCTTTCCTGCCTCTTTCTGCACCTCTCCTGCCTCTTTCTGTACCTCTGTTGCCTCTTTCTGCACCCCTATTGCCTCTTTCTGCACCTCTGATGCTTCTTTCTGCACCTCTTTTGCATCTTTCTGCACTTCTATTGTGTTTTTCTACACCTCTCTTGCTTCTTTTTGCACACCACTTGCCTCTTTCAGCACCTCTGTTGCTTTTTTCTGCAGTTCTCTTGCCCCTTTCTGCACCTCACTTGCTTCTTTCAGCACCTCTGTTGCTTTTTTCTGCAGATCTCTTACCTCCTTCTGCCTCTTTCTGTACTCCTCCTGCCTCTTTCTGTACCTCTCCTGCCTCTTTGTGCACCTCTCCTACCTCTTTCTGTACCCCTCTTGACACTTTTGGCCCCTCTGTTGGTTGTTTCTGCACTGCTCTTGCATATTTCTGCACCTTTGTTGCTTCTTTCAGCAATTCTTGTGCCTCTTTCTGCACTTCTCTTGCTTGTTTATGCACCTCTCTTGCATCTCTCTGCATCTCTGTTGCCTCTTTCTGCACTTCACTTGCTTCTTTCTGCACCACTCTTGCCTCTTTCGGCACCTCTGTTGCTTCTTTCTGCACCCCTCTTCCTTCTTTCTGCAACTCTCTTGCCTCTTTCTACATCTATTTTCTCTCTTTCTGCACCACTCTAGCCTCTTTCTGTACCTCTGTTGCTTCTTTCTGTACTTCTCTTCCTTCTTTCTGCACCCCTTGTGCCTCCTTCTGCACCTCTGTTGCTTCTTTCTGCACTTCTCTTCCTTCTTTCTTCACCCCTCCTACCTCGTTCTGTACCTACCTTGCCTCTTTGTGCACCCCTCCTACCTTTTTCTGCACCGCTTTTTGCACATCTGTTGGTTCTTTCCGCACTGCTCTTGCATATTTCTGCACCTCACATGCCTCTTTCTGCACTACTCTTGCTTCTTTCTATACCTCTGTTGCTTCTTTCAGCACTTCTCTTCCCTCTTTCTGCACTTCTCTTGTTTTTTTTCTGCACCCTTCTTGCGTCTTTCTGCACCTCTGTTGCCTCTTTCCGCACTTCACTTGCTTCATTCTGCACCCTTTGTGAGAAGTTGGCCTGATATATGCTGTCCACTACTTATAGTGGGCAGCTTGTATCAGTCCAAACAACCCCTTATGGTGATAGGTTAAAGACAACCTTTATTGAAAGCTATCCTGGTGGTAGCTATGGAGAGCAGCCTTCAGGCTAAGTCTTGAAGGAATGTAAAGCAGCTTGTTTTGTCGGTCTATAATCTCTTGAATGACTAAATGAAAGGACAACCACACCAGGTATATATTGAAAATAGATGTATTTAAGATAAAACATACCCCTCTTGTCTCTTTATGAGGCCGGAGTTCGAAGTACTTAAGTTACAAGTCAGTATTCAACAGTAAAAGCACAAATACATGTTTGGGCCCTAGGGGCGTACCAAACCATATACCAATAAAGTGGTAGAAGAACCACGAATGAACTTGACAAAAGTCCTAGAGCCTGAAGAAGTGCTTGGACATAAAGGAACCATCCAAGATAGTGACACAGGGGACCCACTGGGGATGCGTGCAGTGTGAGAACACAGCCGCGAATCTACGTTAACTTCCATGGGGAAAGTCGCGGTTGGAAATTAAGAGTTTAAGGACACTTAGAGGATGACTACAAGCAAGCCATTTTGGACTTGGAGGTGTCTAGGGCCAATATCCACGGGCGCACCGAAGTACTCGAGTTACCTCACCCAGGGAAGCCGGGTGCATAGGTGTCAAATGGTGTTGGGTCACGGCGTCGTTTTCAATGGAAGCTGGCAAAGAAGTGCTGCTGCCGTGAGAAGTGTCCGGAGAGATCCAAGCCTGGATCGAGGATGGAAGGAATGTGAAAGCAGATGGGACAGAGTCTGGGTCACTTGCCAATGACCAGGGGCACGATAATCCAATGCCCACAGATGTCGGATGCTTCAGGTGAGTTGATGGGTGTCTTGACTCTTCAGCCACGAGGTCCAGGAGGTGTCGACAACAACCAGGAGCTGGATTCGTGCTGTTTCATAAAGTCTGTCGAGTGCTGCAGTGTCGGCTACCAGGATGGACCCAACAAGACTTGGCAACGGCAAGTCAAAGGGAGATAGAAAAAACGCTGGTGCAGACCAGCAAGGTTTGGGGGACTCACCCAGTGAGGGTAAGTTGGGGCACATCTGGAGCAATCAGAAAAGCCCAATCAGAAGAGGAGTTGCCATTGTGGGGACCCACTAGCCAACAGGCTAGTGATTGCGAAGGAGCCTCAAGCTGTCGCACTGGAAACTGGCCCACGGATCACTCGTGGAGTGGAGGCCAGAGATCTTCAGTGCTGTAGATGCCCAAGGCTGGGGCTACTTGGAGCCCAAAGCACAACTTCGAGAAAGACCAGGAAGATGATGGACTGTCAAAAGTTTATGGTGTCCAGGGGTCACAGTTCCACATCACTCACAACAGCCACAGGCCTCAGCTTTGCTGTGGACTCAGGGCAGCCTCGGGGAAGTCTGGAAATCTACCTCTGGTGATGCAAAGACTTCGGCGTCTGGCGGGAGCTTCAGAGTTGCAGACTGGACAGTTGCTTCTTTGGTGCCTGCCAAGCAGGGAGTCACTCCTTGACCCCAAGGGAGATTTCTTCAGTCTTCTAGCAAAAATAGAAAGTCGAAGGTCCAGGATATATGCTGGGTTCCCACATACTTATACTAAGTTTGGGGGTTGGACATACTCTAGGGACCCACCTATGGAGGGTTGGGAAAGAGGGGTGGTTACACCCATTTCCTTTGTCCAGTTTCAAACCAGAGCAGGGGCAGGTAGCCCCTGCAACCGGTTTGAACTGGACTGTGCACAGGGACACCAAGTGTGCCCCCAGTGCAGGACTTCAAAGCACCAGAGAGTGCTCCCGCACAGCCCCAATATACATCTGCCTATTGTCCAGTCCTCCCCTGCCAGCAGCACAGCAGGAGGCCAGACCCGTGTCTGTGGCAGTGGCATCCATTTTGTGATGCCAGGGCTTTAGAAAGTCTTTATCGGGTAGACCAGTGTGAAAATGTCTCTCCCTCTAGAACGGTGGAATGCTACCCCTGCCGCCAGAACTGGCGGGGGGCGGGTAGCATTCCAAAGTGTTTGACACCAAACACAACATGTTTTCATGCAGCCAGTCAAAAGTTAGCATTTACCTCGAGGTTATAATGCACTTAAGAGTATATGGTCAGGCTGCACCACACACAGCATCAGAGTAGGTACTCCGAATGCTGCAGAGGGGCTCTGCCCATGCAGGGGCACCCTCTCACATAAAAACCAAGCACTCTGCCTTCAGGATTGTTAAGGCCTGCCATAGGAGTGACTTATAGGTTTTATATGTGTGTGCAATGATAGTGATATAGGTAGCCTATACCACAGTAAGGAGTGCATGCACCACCTTACCCAGGTTGCAGTAGCAGACCTGTAGTGTCATTTTGGAGTGCTTCCTAGGGGTGACATATAACATGCTTCAGCCCCTGGTAGGCCTCTGAGGTACCTATGCCCTAGGTACATAGTATACCATATACTAGGGGCTTCTAAGGCACTCCAGAATCCAATTAGAGATGTACCTAATGTACATGGAGACCATTTTAGAGAGGAAGCAGCTTGGCTGGGGTCCTGATTAGCAGGGCCACAGCCAGACTAAGGTCGAAAAACAGTGAAACACCAGCAAAAAGTGGGGGTACCCATGTGAAGCAGATCCTACTCTCCTACACAACCCCCCCAAACGTGGGTCATTAAACTAACCTTGACCAGTTGAGTCTTCATGTTCTAAGTGGAAATACCTAGAGAGTCCATCTGCATTGGCATGGTTACTCCCAGGTCTATGTTCCACTGTAAAGTCCATCCCCTGTAGGAAAATGGACCACCTAAGCAGTTTGGGGTTTTCACCCTTCATTTGTTTTAGCCATAAGAGGGGATTTGGTCTGTCTGAACAAGGAAGTGAGTACAAAACAAGTATGGCCTCAACTTCTTTAGAGCCCAAACCACAGCAAAGGCCTCCCTCTCAATGGCTGACCAACGTTTCTCTCTAGGGGTTAGCCTTCTGCTTATGAAAGCTACTGGCTGATCCTGACCTTCATCATACAATTGTGACAGTACAGCCCCTACCCCCAATTCAGATGCATCTGTTTGGACAATGAACCTCTTGGAGTAATCAGGACTCTGTAGAATGGGAGAAGTGCACATGGCCTGCTTCAGGTCATCAAATGCCTTTTGACAGCTAGCTGTCCACTGAACCTTTTTGGGCATTTTCTTAGAAGTTAGGTCATTCAGGGGTGTCACTATTGATCCATACCCCTTGACAAATCTCCTATAGTACCCAGTCAGGCCTAAGAAGGCTCTCACCTGAATATGGGTGGTTGGAGCAACCCAGTCCACGATAGTCTGGATTTTGCTCTGCAGTGGTTGAACCTGGCCTCCATCTACAAGGTGGCCCAGGTACACAACCTGACTCTGCCCTATCTGGCACTTGGTGGCCTTGATAATGAGGCCTGCCTTTTGCAGGGCCTCCAAAACATTCCTTAGGTGGACCAGGTAATCCTCCCAGGTGGAACTAAAGACAGCAATATCATCTAGATAAGCTGCACTGTAGGCTTCCAGACCTGTGAGAACTGTATTCACCAACCTTTGGAAAGTGGCAGGTGCATTCTTCAAACCAAAGGGCATCACCACAAATTGGTAGTGCCCACTTGGGGTCGAAAATGCTGTTTTTGGCTTTGCATCATCAGCTAGTCTGATCTGCCAGTAGCCAGCTGTCAAGTCAAATGTGCTAAGGTACTTGGCTGAGGCCAAAGTATCTATAAGCTAATCTGCCCTTGGAAATGGATGGGCATCAGTCCTAGTGACTGCATTGAGACCCCTGTAGTCCACACAAAACCTCATCTCTCTTTTCCCACCACTGGTGTGAGGTTTTGGCACAAGGACCACTGGACTGGCCCAAGGGCTATCTGAGGGTTCAATAACTCCCAAATCCAACATTTTCTGGACTTCTGTCCTGATACAGTCCCTGATATGGTCAGGTTGCCTATACATCTTATTTCTAATAGGCAGACTGTCCCCAGTGTCCACTTCATGAGTGCACCAGGTAGTCTGACTTGGAGTCAGAGAAAACATGTTTCTGAACTGATTGAGCACCTGCCTGCAATCAGTTTGATGCTGGGCAGTGAGGCTGCCTGCCAAGGCCACACCATCAACTGACCCATCATCAGGGTTCTGTGAGAGGAGGCCAGGGAGTGGGGCACTCTCTTCCTCCTGTCCTTCATCAGTAACCATGAGCAAGCCAATGTCGGCCATGTCTCCCTGAACTTTAACCTGTATTGTTCAGCGGTTAGGTCAAACCCATCTATCAGTGCACTTTTCAAGACCTGGTAATCATCAGCATCCTCTTCTCTTACAGTGAGGAGCTTATCTCTACCTTTGTCTGCAAAGGAGAGCCACAAGATTGCTGCCCACTGCCCTTGGGGAACCCTCTGTACATTACAGGCTCTCTCCAAGGCAGTTATTCATTTGTGGATGGCATCCCCACTCTGGTGGGGAGGGACAATCTTACTTAGGTTTCTATAGTCATAAGACCTCTCCCTATCTCTAGGGAAGTTGCTGCCACCAAGGGACTCTAGTCCCTCCTTTTTTCTAGCTCTGTAGAGCTCTAGGGCTTCCTTATCTAGGGCCATCTGCTGCTTTCTGAGGTGAAGCTGAGCTTGCTCATACTTCAGTAGTCTCTCTCTCCTCTCCTGGGAGGTTTCCCTCCCTCTGTGAGAAGAAACAGAGGTCCCTACAGATGAGGTAGACTGGACAGACTCCCTTGAGATCTATCCCTTCTAAACCCTACTTTCAAGTCTTCTTGGAAGGACAAAGAAGGGAGCATTGTGCTCATCCTCATCATCCTCATCCAGTGGGGTTGGGTGTCCCAGATCCTGATCATTGTCATCAGTCTGGTCAGCAGCAGAGGTTGGGCCAGGGGGAGTTCCACCCCCAGGTCCAACCTCAACTGCTGCCCCACCCACTCTGCCTACCCCTTCAGGACCACTAGGCCCTGAGAGATCATCCAGCCTGAGTATCTGCAAGAGATGCTGGGTGGTTGGGCTTTTGCCTGTCTTCAGCTTCCTAATAGAACATATGGCCCTAAGCTGAGCAAAGGTGAGATCCAGGCTGATTAGACATTACTAGTGTGGTGCGGTGTATTGCACTACTTACACTAGTGTGGCTTTCTAAACTCTCTTGAATTGTAGAAAGGGAGTGATAAGCCCTTGACACACAACTCTAAATTCAGTAGCACTTACTGTATACTAAGCTTGATATTATATGTACCTAAGGTACCTTTAGTGGTTTTCAGTTGATCAATTCAATTGAGATTATCTGGTAAAAGAATAGCAAGCTGGAATCCCACACGCTGCACACCAATGTGAGAAGTTGGCATGATATATGCTGTCCACTAGTAATAGTGGGCACCCTGTATCAGTCCAAACAACCCCTTATGGTGATAGGTTAAAGACAACCTTAATTGAAAGCTATCCTAGTGGTAGCTATGGAGAGCAGCCTTCAGGCTAAGTCTTGAAGGAATGTAAAGCAGCTTGTTTTGTCGGTCTATAATCTCTTGCATGACTAAATGAAAGGACAACCACACCAGGTATATATTGAAAATAGATGTATTTAAGATAAAACATACCCCTCTTGTCTCTTTATGAGGCCGGAGTTCGAAGTACTTAAGTTACAAGTCAGTATTCAACAGTAAAAGCACAAATACATGTTTGGGCCCTAGGGGCGTACCAAACCATATACCAATAAAGTGGTAGAAGAACCACGAATGAACTTGACAAAAGTCCTAGAGCCTGAAGAAGTGCTTCGACATAAAGGAACCATCCAAGATAGTGACACAGGGGACCCACTGGGGATGCGTGCAGTGTGAGAACACAGCCGCGAATCTACGTTAACTTCCATGGGGAAAGTCGCGGTTGGAAATTAAGAGTTTAAGGACACTTAGAGGATGACTACAAGCAAGCCATTTTGGACTTGGAGGTGTCTAGGGCCAATATCCACGGGCGCACCGAAGTACTCGAGTTATCTCATCCAGGGAAGCCGGGTGCATAGGTGTCAAATGGTGTTGGGTCACGGCGTCGTTTTCAATGGAAGCTGGCAAAGAAGTGCTGCTGCCGTGAGAAGTGTCCGGAGAGATCCAAGCCTGGATCGAGGATGGAAGGAATGTGAAAGCAGATGGGACAGAGTCTGGGTCACTTGCCAGTGACCAGGGGCACGATAATCCAATGCCCACAGATGTCGGATGCTTCAGGTGAGTTGATGGGTGTCTTGACTCTTCAGCCACGAGGTCCAGGAGGTGTCGACAACAACCAGGAGCTGGATTCGTGCTGTTTCATAAAGTCTGTCGAGTGCTGCAGTGTCGGCTACCAGGATGGACCCAACAAGCCTTGGCAACGGCAAGTCAAAGGGAGATAGAAAAAACGCTGGTGCAGACCAGCAAGGTTTGGGGGACTCACCCAGTGAGGGTAAGTTGGGGCACATCTGGAGCAATCAGAAAAGCCCAATCAGAAGAGGAGTTGCCTTTGTGGGGACCCACTAGCCAACAGGCTAGTGATTGCGAAGGAGCCTCAAGCAGTCGCACTGGAAACTGGCCCACGGATCACTCGTGGAGTGGAGGCCAGAGATCTTCAGTGCTGTAGATGCCCAAGGCTGGGGCTACTTGGAGCCCAAAGCACAACTACGAGAAAGACCAGGAAGATGATGGACTGTCAAAAGTTTATGGTGTCCAGGGGTCACAGTTCCACATCACTCACAACAGCCACAGGCCTCAGCTTTGCTGTGGACTCAGGGCAGCCTCGGGGAAGTCTGGAAATCTACATCTGGTGATGCAAAGACTTCTGCATCTGGCGGGAGCTTCAGAGTTGCAGACTGGACAGTTGCTTCTTTGGTGCCTGCCAAGCAGGGAGTCACTCCTTGACCCCGAGGGAGATTTCTTCAGTCTTCTAGCAAAAATAGAAAGTCGAAGGTCCAGGATATATGCTGGGTTCCCACATACTTATACTAAGTTTGGGGGTTGGACATACTCTAGGGACCCACCTATGGAGGGTTGGGAAAGAGGGGTGGTTACACCCATTTCCTTTGTCCAGTTTCAAACCAGAGCAGGGGCAGGTAGCCCCTGCAACCGGTTTGAACTGGACTGTGCACAGGGACACCAAGTGTGCCCCCAGTGCAGGACTTCAAATCACCAGAGAGTGCTCCCGCACAGCCCCAATACACATCTGCATATTGTCCAGTCCTCCCCTGCCAGCAGCACAGCAGGAGGCCAGACCCGTGTCTGTGGCAGTGGCATCCATTTTGTGATGCCAGGGCTTTAGAAAGTCTTTATCGGGTAGACCAGTGTGAAAATGTCTCTCCCTCTAGAACGGTGGAATGCTACCACTGCCGCCAGAACTGGCGGGGGCGGGTAGCATTCCAAAGTGTTTGACACCAAACACGACATGTTTTCATGCAGCCAGTCAAAAGTTAGCATTTACCTCGAGGTTATAATGCACTTAAGAGTATATGGTCAGGCTGCACCACACACAGCATCAGAGTAGGTACTCCGAATGCTGCAGAGGGGCTCTGCCCATGCAGGGGCACCCTCTCACATAAAAACCAAGCACTCTGCCTTCAGGATTGTTAAGGCCTGCCATAGGAGTGACTTATAGGTTTTATATGTGTGTGCAATGATAGTGATATAGGTAGCCTATACCACAGTAAGGAGTGCATGCACCACCTTACCCAGGTTGCAGTAGCAGACCTGTAGTGTCATTTTGGAGTGCTTCCTAGGGGTGACATATAACATGCTTCAGCCCCTGGTAGGCCTCTGAGGTACCTATGCCCTAGGTACATAGTATACCATATGCTAGGGGCTTATAAGGCACTCCAGAATCCAATTAGAGATGTACCTAATGTACATGGAAACCATTTTAGAGAGGAAGCAGCTTGGCTGGGGTCCTGATTAGCAGGGCCACAGCCAGATTAAGGTCGAAAAACAGTGAAACACCAGCAAAAAGTGGGGGTACCCATGTGAAGCAGATCCTACTCTCCTACACAACCCCCCCCAAACGTGGGTCATTAAACTAACCTTGACCAGTTGAGTCTTCATGTTCTAAGTGGAAATACCTAGAGAGTCCATCTGCATTGGCATGGTTACTCCCAGGTCTATGTTCCACTGTAAAGTCCATCCCCTGTAGGAAAATGGACCACCTAAGCAGTTTGGGGTTTTCACCCTTCATTTGTTTTAGCCATAAGAGGGGATTATGGTCTGTCTGAACAAGGAAGTGAGTACAAAACAAGTATGGCCTCAACTTCTTTAGAGCCCAAACCACAGCAAAGGCCTCCCTCTCAATGGCTGACCAACGTTTCTCTCTAGGGGTTAGCCTTCTGCTTATGAAAGCTACTGGCTGATCCTGACCTTCATCATACAATTGTGACAGTACAGCCCCTACCCCCAATTCAGATGCATCTGTTTGGACAATGAACCTCTTGGAGTAATCAGGACTCTGTAGAATGGGAGAAGTGCACATGGCCTGCTTCAGGTCATCAAATGCCTTTTGACAGCTAGCTGTCCACTGAACCTTTTTGGGCATTTTCTTAGAAGTTAGGTCATTCAGGGGTGTCACTATTGATCCATACCCCTTGACAAATCTCCTATAGTACCCAGTCAGGCCTAAGAAGGCTCTCACCTGAATATGGGTGGTTGGAGCAACCCAGTCCACGATAGTCTGGATTTTGCTCTGCAATGGTTGAACCTGGCCTCCATCTACAAGGTGGCCCAGGTACACTACCTGACTCTGCCCTATCTGGCACTTGGTGGCCTTGATAATGAGGCCTGCCTTTTGCAGGGCCTCCAAAACATTCCTTAGGTGGACCAGGTGATCCTCCCAGGTGGAACTAAAGACAGCAATATCATCTAGATAAGCTGCTCTGTAGGCTTCCAGACCTGTGAGAACTGTATTCACCAACCTTTGGAAAGTGGCAGGTGCATTCTTCAAACCAAAGGGCATCACCACAAATTGGTAGTGCCCACTTGGGGTCGAAAATGCTGTTTTTGGCTTTGCCACATCAGCTAGTCTGATCTGCCAGTAGCCAGCTGTCAAGTCAAATGTGCTAAGGTACTTGGCTGAGGCCAAAGTATCTATAAGCTAATCTGCCCTTGGAAATGGATGGGCATCAGTCCTAGTGACTGCAAGGAGACCCCTGTAGTCCACACAAAACCTCGTCTCTCTTTTCCCACCACTGGTGTGAGGTTTTGGCACAAGGACCACTGGACTGGCCCAAGGGCTATCTGAGGGTTCAATAACTCCCAAATCCAACATTTTCTGGACTTCTGTCCTGATACAGTCCCTGACATGGTCAGGTTGCCTATACATCTTATTTCTAATAGGCAGACTGTCCCCAGTGTCCACTTCATGAGTGCACCAGGTAGTCTGACTTGGAGTCAGAGAAAACATGTTTCTGAACTGATTGAGCACCTGCCTGCAATCAGTTTGATGCTGGGCAGTGAGGCTGCCTGCCAAGGCCACACCATCAACTGACCCATCATCAGGGTTCTGTGAGAGGAGGCCAGGGAGTGGGGCACTCTCTTCCTCCTGTCCTTCATCAGTAACCATGAGCAAGCCAATGTCGGCCATGTCTCCCTGAACTTTAACCTGTATTGTTCAGCGGTTAGGTCAAACCCATCTATCAGTGCACTTTTCAAGACCTGGTAATCATCAGCATCCTCTTCTCTTACAGTGAGGAGCTTATCTCTACCTTTGTCTGCAAAGGAGAGCCACAAGATTGCTGCCCACTGCCCTTGGGGAACCCTCTGTACTTTACAGGCCCTCTCCAAGGCAGTTATCCATTTGTGGATGGCATCCCCACTCTGGTAGGGAGGGACAATCTTACTTAGGTTTCTATAGTCATAAGACCTCTCCCTATCTCTAGGGAAGTTGCTGCCACCAAGGGACTCTAGTCCCTCCTTTTTTCTAGCTCTGTAGAGCTCTAGGGCTTCCTTATCTAGGGCCATCTGCTGCTTTCTGAGGTGAAGCTGAGCTTGCTCATACTTCAGTAGTCTCTCTCTCCTCTCCTGGGAGGTTTCCCTCCCTCTGTGAGAAGAAACAGAGGTCCCTACAGATGAGGTAGACTGGACAGACTCCCTTGAGATCTATCCCTTCTAACCCTACTTTCAAGTCTTCCTGGAAGGACAAAGAAGGGAGCATTGTGCTCATCCTCATCATCCTCATCCAGTGGGGTTGGGTTTCCCAGATCCTGATCATTGTCATCAGTCTGGTCAGCCGCAGAGGTTGGGCCAGGGGGAGTTCCACCCCCAGGTCCAATCTCAACTGCTGCCCCACCCACTCTGCCTACCCCTTCAGGACCACTAGGCCCTGAGAGATCATCCAGCCTGAGTATCTGCAAGAGATGCTGGGTGGTTGGGCTTTTGCCTGTCTTCAGCTTCCTAATAGAACATATGGCCCTAAGCTGAGCAAAGGTGAGATCCAGGCTGATTAGACATTACTAGTGTGGTGCGGTGTATTGCACTACTTACACTAGTGTGGCTTTCTAAACTCTCTTGAATTGTAGAAAGGGAGTGATAAGCCCTTGACACACAACTCTAAATTCAGTAGCACTTACTGTATACTAAGCTTGATATTATATGTACCTAAGGTACCTTTAGTGGTTTTCAGTTGATCAATTCAATTGAGATTATCTGGTAAAAGAATAGCAAGCTGGAATCCCACACGCTGCACACCAATGTGAGAAGTTGGCCTGATATATGCTGTCCACTAGTTATAGTGGGCACCCTGTATCAGTCCAAACAACCCCTTATGGTGATAGGTTAAAGACAACCTTTATTGAAAGCTATCCTAGTGGTAGCTATGGAGAGCAGCCTTCAGGCTAAGTCTTGAAGGAATGTAAAAGAGCTTGTTTTACCAGTCTATAATCTCTTGAATGACCAAATGAAAGGACAACCACACCAGGTATATATTTCAAATATATGTATTTAAGATAAAACACACCCCTCTAGTCTCTTTATGAGGCTGGAGTTCGAAGTACTTAAGTTACAAGTCAGTATTCAACGGTTAAAGCACAAATACACGTTTGGGCCCTAGGGACGTACCAAACCATATACCAATAAAGTGGTATAAGAACCACGACTGAACTAGACACAAGGGCAAGAGCCTGTAGAAGTGCTTGGACCACAAGGAACCACCAAGGTTGTGACACAGGGGACCCACGGGGGACGCGTGCAGTGTGAGAACACAGCCGTGAATCGCCGTTAACTTCTATGGGGAAAGTCACGGTTGGAAATTAAGAGTTTAAGGACACTTAGAGGACGACTACAAGCAAACCGTTTGGACTTAGAGGTGTCTAGAGCCAACCCCCACGGGAAAACCGGAGTACTCGAGTTACCTCACCCAGGGAAGCCGGGTGCATAGGTGTCAAATGGTGTCGGGTTGCGGCGTCGTGTTCAATGGAAGCTGGCAAAGAAGTGCTGCTGCCGTGAAGAGGAGAAGTGTCTGGAGAGATCCAAGCATGGATCGAGGATGGAGGAACCTGAAAGCAGAGGGGACAGAGTCTGGGTCACTTGCCAGTGACCAAGAGCACGATAGTCCAATGCCCACAGATGTCGGGTGCTTCAGGTGAGTTGACGGGTGTCTTGACTCTTCAGCCACGAGGTCCAGGAGGTGTCGACGATGACCAGGAGCTGGATTCCAGCTGTCCCACAAAGTCTGTCGAGTGCTGCGGTGTCGGCGACCAGGATGGACCCAACAAACCTTGACAACGGCAAGTCAGGGGGAGATAGAAAAACGTCGGTGAAGACCAGCAAGGTCTGGGGGACTCACCCAGTGAGGGTAAGTCAGGGCACATCTGGAGCAACCAGGAAAGCCCAATCAGAAGAGGAGTTGCCTTCGTGGGGACCCATTAGCCAACAGGCTACCGATCGCGAAGGAGCCTCAAGCAGTCGCACTGGAAACAGGCCCACGGGTCACTCATGGAGTGGAGGCCAGGAACTTCAGTGCTGTAGATGCCCAAGGCTGGGGCTACTTGGAGCCCAAAGCACACTTTCGAGGAAGACCAGGAAGATGATGGACCGGCAAAAGTTCAAGGTATCCAGGGTTCACGGTTCCACGTCACCCACGACAGCCATGGGCCTCAGCTTTGCTGTGGACTCAGGGTAGCCTCAGGGAAGTCTGGAAATCCACCTCTGGTGATGCAAAGACTTTGGCTTCCAGCGGGAGCTTCAGAGTTGCAGACCAGACAGTTGCTTCTTTGGCGCCTGCCAAGCAGGGGAGTCACTCCTTGACCCCAAGGGAGATTTCTTCAGTCTTCTAGCAAAAAAAGAAAGTCGAAGGTCCAGGATATATGTTGCAGAGTTTCATCCAGGGTAATCTAAAGTCTCAAGGACTGGGTTCCCATATTTACACTAAGTTTGGGGGTTGGACATACTCTAGGGACCCACCTATGGAGGGTTGGGAAAGAGGGGTGGTTACACCCATTTCCTTTGTCCAGTTTCACACCAGAGCAGGGGCAGGTAGCCCCTGCAACCGGTTTGAACTGGACTATGCACAGGGACACCAAGTGTGCCCCCAGTGCACGACTTCAAAGCACCAGAGAGTGCTCCCGCCCAGCCCCAATACACATTACACATCTGCCTGTCTGGGGAGGTGGTTACACCTCCATGGGACAGGATACCTATTGTCCAGGTCTCCTCTGCTGGAGTTTCGGTCAGCAGCAGGAGGCCAGACCCGTGTCTGTGGCAGTGGCATCCATTTTGTGATGCCAGGGCTTTAGAAAGTCTTTACCGGTTGGAGCAGTGTGAACATGTCTCTCCCTCTAGAAGGGTGGAATGCTACCCCCCCTCCAGAACTGGCGGGGAGGTAGTATTCCAAAGTGTTTGACACCAAACACGACATGTTTCCGTGCAGCTAGTCCAAAGTTAGCATTTACCGCGAGGTTATAATGCACTTAAGAGTACATGGTCAGGCTTCACCACAAACAGCATCAGAGGAGGTACTCCAAATGCTGCAGAGGGGCTCTGATCATGCAGGGGCACCCTCTCACATAAAAACCAAGCACTCTGCCTTCAGGATTGTTAAGGCCTGCCATAGGAGTGACTTATGGGTTTTATATGTGTGTGCAATGGCAGTGATATAGGTAGCCTATACCACAGTAAGGAGTGCATGCTCCACCTTACCCAGCCTGCAGTAGCAGACTTATGGTGTCATTTTGGAGTGCTTCCCAAGGGTGGCACAATACATGCTTCAGCTCCTGGTAGACCTCTGAGGTACCTATGCCATACCATATAGTAGGGGCTTATAAGGCACTCCAGAATCCAATTAGAGATATACCTAATGTACATGGAAATCATTTTAGAGAGGAAGCAGCTAGGCTGGGGTCCTGATTAGCAGGGCCACCGCCAGACTAAGGTAAAAAAAACAGTGAAACACCAGCAAAAAGTGGGGGTACCCATGTGAAGCAGATCCTACTCTCCACCACTCTTGCCTCTTTTCCGCACCTCTGTTGCTTCTTTCTGCACCCCTCTTGCCTCTTTCTGCACCCCTCTTCACTCTTTCTGCATCTTTCTTGCCTCTTTCTATATCTCTTTTCCCTCTTTCTGCACCACTCTTGCCTCTTTCTGTACCTCTGTTGCTGCTTTCTGCACTTCTCTTGCTTCTTTCTGCACTATTCGTGCCTCTTTCAGCACCTCTGTTGCTTCTTTCTGCACTTCTCTTCCTTCTTTCAGTACCCCTTGTGCCTCCTTCTGCACCTCTGTTGCTTCTGTCTGCACTTTTCTTGGTTCTTTCTGCACTGCTCCTGCCTCTTTCTGCATCCCTCTTGCCTCTTTTTGTACCACTCCTACCTCTTTCTGCACATCTCTTGCCTCTTTCTGCACCTATCCTATCTCTTTCTGCACCCCTCTTGCCTCTTCATGCACCTCCGTTGGTTCTTTCTGCAGTGCTCTTGCTTATTTCTACACCTCCATTGCTTCTTTCAGCAATTCTCTTGGCCCTTTCTGCACTTCTCATGCTTGTTTCTGCACATCCCTTGTGTCTTTCTGCACCTCTGTTGCCTCTTTCTGCACTTTACTTGCTTCTTTCTGCACCTCTTTTGCCTCTTTCCTCACCTCTGTTGCTTCTTTCTGCACTTCTCTTTCCTCTTTCTGCACCTCTGACTTAGAGGTAGATTTAATCTCCCTGCCCTATTATGTATTAGGGCCTTACAGGGGAGGTCAGGCCAATCACAGGGGTACCCCAACCCATAGTGTACCCTAGTGTATGTAGGTATTTTCACTGTATTGTAAATGTATTTCAGGATACCACTTGCTCCAGGCCTGGTTAGTCAGAGTCAGTTACCAACAGTATCAGTCAGGAAAACGTTTGGGGCACAGGATGACTTTGCAACAAGGCCTCTTTCTGCACCTTTGTTGGTTCTTTCTGCATATCTCTTGCTTCTTTCTGCACCTTTCTTCATCTTTCTGGACTTCTGTTGCCTCTTTCTGCATTTCTCTTGCTTCTTTCTGCACATGTCCTACTTCTGCAGGAATAGTTAGAAATTAGCATTTAAGAAACCTTCGAAATTCACTGAAAAAACCATAGGTTTCAGGGGCGTTATAGTTAGGAATTAGCATTTAAAAAACCTTAGAAATCTACAGAGAAAACCATAGGTTTCAGGGACATTAATTGTTAGAAATATCATTTAAAAAAGCTTTTAAATTCACTGAAGAAACCATAGGTTTCAGGGACGTTATAGTTAGAAATTAGCATTTCAAAAACATTAGAAATTCACTGAAAAAAACCACAGGTTTCAGGGACGTTATAGTTAGTTGGACATTTCACTCGTACAAAACCAGAGAAATTCGGCCGTTATAGTTGGTTGAGCTAACTATAACTTGCGCACCCAATGCACTGTTGATGACGTCACATATTACTTCATTCATGACATGGTCAGTGACATCACTGATGACATCTCAAAAGACATCACTGATGACATCACTGACGACATCATCCATGTGATAACCTGATGCAACTCCTCATACCCTAATATAAAATTTGATAAACCCACTCTAAAATACAGACTACCATTTTCAAAACCATAGACACACCAATACCAGTTACTACATATTCACTCACTGATTCCTAGGTCTACACACACACACCCACTCATTCACCCATACAGTCGCACATACATGCAGTCACTCATCAATGCAGCACTATCATATGCCCTCATACACCTATACTGACACTCACACACTGCCACTCATCCATAGAGTTACTCACACACCTAGTCAGTCATGCAAAGAATCAATCACACTCCCATTTACTCACCTATACAGTTATACACACACCACCTCACTTATTCATACAGATATGAACACATACTTACTCTCTTATACAATCAATGATACATGCACATACTCATCCATACAGCCACTCTCACAATCACTCACTCTCACATATAGTCATTTATATACTCCAACACTCACATATACTGCCTTTGACATATGTAGTTACTCACACAAATACCACTGAGACATCTATTCACTCACCAACACACCCATACACACACTCACCCACCCATACAGCCCTTCACACATGCAGTCTTGAACCCATACACCCAGTGAATCACCCACTTGATAATAAAGTGTCACGTGCAAATTCTGGAATCCTCCTCATTCACAAGACAATACTCTCAGTGTGGCAGCGAGACCAAAAGTTAGGTTTACCAATATGGATTGTATATATTTGCACGTGACACTTTATTATCTATGCACTGAAGCAACGTGAATTTTGCACTAAGGCTGAATAAATGTATCTGTGGTGAAAAAACACGCTGCTGAACAAATATTTAAAAAGCAAAAACCAAAGGAAATGATGCAAATCAGTCTGACCCTGTGCCTCCGTCCATCATTTCCTTTGATTTTTGCTTTGTTCGCCATAAGTTGGCAGGGTATGCTCAGACGTGAGTCCCTTGCTCACTTTGCCACTGGATTCAAGCAAGCCTGGCTGAAGACGGCTGAAATGCCAGAAACCGGTCCTAGGAAGCTTGTTTCTGGTCCAGGGAAGACATGGCTTGGCAGTTCGGGCTGGACTGTTCCCATGAGGCACAGGGTCAGACTGATTTGCATATGGCCATGTCTGAACTGGGGTGGCAGAGTGGGCTAAAGAACGGTGATGGATTAAACCCAGATCAGTTGACTGGGGGTGAGTGCTTGCAATGTTCAACACTCCGTCCATCATTTCCTTTGATTTTTGCAAATATTTCAAAAGACACCACAACAGTGAGTTTCCTAATGTAAATACTGTTGCATTGTGGGACTTGTATGCACTGGACTTCATGGTCACATGAGGACATTGTTATATAGTCCACTCACATCTATTCCTAAGATTAAGGCAGTAGCCAAAATGCGTCAGGAGAGTGTACCTGCTGCCACATTATTAACCCCTTCGACGCGCATGACGGAACGGTTCCGTCATGCACGTCGGTTGGGCTGTGCTTATGACGGAACCGTTCCGTCATGGCCCCGCCCACGCTCTGAACCTTCAGCGTGGCGCGGAAATCCGCGCCGTGCTGAAGGTGTTAAACAAAAGTTGCAGTTTTCCGCGAATTGACCACAGCAATCCTTTTTTGCATTTGATTACCAGAATGTTTGTTCCCGTCAGCTGAGGCCACCCTGCAGGGTTGGGGGCCCCCGTCGACAGAGGATTGTGTGATACATATATATATATATATATTTATATATATATAAAGATACTCCGTCGTTCCTGGCTTCACTCACACAGATGGAAACGGACCACTGTATTGTGCTTAAAAGTACGTTTTTATTGCTGCTTCGGCGTGACGCGTTTCGGCTCCAAGGCAAGCCTTGATCACATGACACGGAGGAAAGCATTTTACTCGTTTTTAAAGTGACAGTGCTCGGTGATAAACACCACGTGATATTCACAAAATCATAGACATAAACAAAATTTCCTATAGTTAAGCACATTTTGTGATTAGTGCTTATCAAATTCCATCCTTCGAATACTATAAAATATCATGTATTAAAATAATTTAAAAACACGATAAATAATATTAAAATCATCAGTATATAAATATTGCATCAGTCACAATGTCCATATTCTTCTCTGCTTGTACCCAAGTAGGTATATGAATTTTGTCTTATATGCAAATTTGTGACCTTTCTCATTATAGTTACGAATAATTAATAATGAAGAATAACAAATATGGTATATAACTAGGCCTGGGCAAAAATTTTGTTCCGTTCGCAGAAATTGCGATAATTTGAAATTTTCGCATTCCGCGGAGAGCGCGAAAATGTCAAAATTTCCGCTTTCCGCAGCTTGGCGATAATTTGTTTCTTGCTCGTGCTGTAAAATAATACATTCTCGCGCGCGCGCGATCGCCTTACCTGAATCCCTGCGTTCGCCGACAAGTTTTCTTGATCCGGTCGCGTTCTCCATGAGATGTTGGATTGTTTTTAGCCATTTGCGCTGTCTCGCGACAGTTCGCGCCCGCAGTGACGTCAAGCGTCACGCGATCACGTCTTTCTTCTCGCGATCATGCACCGCGAGACAACTCAAAACAAGATGGCCGCGCCCGTGAGCAACCACATGGGTAAGTCGGCGACCCGCAACCATGCAGAAAATCTCGCGAACATGCGGGGAAAAAAATTCCGCATCTTCGCGATATTTCCGCTTGCTTGCGATAATTTTAAACATTTTCGTGATAATTTGCGAAAGTGGATTTCGCAAATTCCGCCCACCCCTATATATAACCCTATTGTTGATATGTCTCCTAAATGCTAATGGATACTCCATGGTTTATGTCTTATGTATTGTAACTTATCTGTTATGTGTTAGTGATTAGCATATGCAAAGTATGAATTGTGGTTACGTGTATGGTGAATAATGTGCTGGTGCATTCATAATATATTACTCAGTTACTGGTATAAATATATATATATTTCCTCGGCCCCCCTTGACGAATCACCCCCAAACTTTCAACATAGGAGCTGATATGAACAAAGAATTAGTTTGGAAAATTTCATGAAGATTCATCAAACAACGCCAAAGTTATAAGCAAAACGAAAAATGCTCTTCCTATGGAAACTTCGTCCTAACTATAACTACCTACTGGCGACCGCCAGTAGGTAATATACATACATATATATACACATATACACACACATATATATATATATATATATATATATAAATATATGGATGCTTTTTGTAGTAGCAAATTAAAAAAAATATATATATTTAATATAATATAAATTTCAATAATAGTTTTATATATATGTAAATATCTACATACACACACATATATGCATTTATGTGTGTATGTTTATGTAAAACCAAAGGGGATGATGGACGGATTGTTGAACATTGCAAATCTCACCCCAGTCTACTGATCTGGGTTTAATCCATCATCATTCTTTAGCTCACTCCGCCACCCCAGTTTAGACATGGCCATATGCAAATCAGTCGGACCCTGTGCCTCATGGGAACAGTGCAGCCCAAACTGCCAAGCCATGTCTTCCCTGGACCGGAAACAAGCATCCTGGGACCGGTGCAGAAAGAAGCAAGAGAGGTGCAGAAAGAAGAAAGAGCAATGTAGAAAGAACCAACAGAGGTATGGAAAGAAGTAGAAGGGATGCAGAAAGAGGCAAGAGGGGTTCAGAAACAGGCAGGAACAGTGCAGAAAGAACCAGGGAGACATGTAGGAAAAGGGAAGAAGGGTACAGAAAGAGGTAAGAGATGTGCAGAAAAAGGGAAGAAGGGTGCAGAAAGAAGCAAAAGAGGTGCAGAAAGAGGCAAGAGAGGTGCAAAAAGAGGCAGGAACAGTGCAGGAGGAACTTGGGAGACATGTAGGAAAAGGGAAGACGGGTGCAGAAAGAGGCAAGAGAGGTGCAGAAAAAGGGAAGAAGGGTAGAGAAAGAAGCAAGAGAAGTGCAGAAAGAGGCAAGTGAGGTACAGAAGGATGCAAGAGAACTGCAGAAGGAGGCAAAAGAGTTTCAGAAAGAAGCAAGAGAGTTGCAGAAGGAGGCAAGAGAACTTCAGAAAGAGGCAAAAGAGTTTCAGAAAGAAGCAAGAGAGTTGCAGACAGAAGCAAGAGCAGAGCAGAATGAACCAACAGAGATGCAGAAAGAGGCAAGAGGGGTGCTGAAAGAGGCAAGAGAAGTGCAGAAAGAAGCAAAAGAGGTGCAGAAAGAGGCAAGAGGGGTACAGAAAGAGGCAAGAGCAGTGCAGAAAGAACCAAGAGATGTGCAGGAAAAGGGAAGAAGGGTCCAGAAAGAAGCAAGAGAAGTGCAGAAAAAGGCAAGTGAGGTGCTGAAGGAGGCAAGAGAACTGCAGAAAGAGGCAAGAAAGTTGCAGAAACAGGCAAAAGGGAATTCAGAAAGCGGGAACAGGGTGCAGACAAAGGCAAGAGAGGTGCAGAAAAAGGGAAGAGGGGCACAGAATGAGGCAAAAGGGTTATAGACAGAGGCAAGAGGGGTGCAGAAGAAGCAAGAGCGGTGCAGACAGAACCAACATAGGCACACAAAGAGGCAAAAGGGGTACAGAAAGAATCAAGAAAAGTGCAGAAAGAAGCAAAAGAGGTGCAGAAAGAGGCAAGAGAGGTACAGAAAGAGGAAGGAGAGGTGCACAAAGAGGCAAATGGGGTACAGAAAGAGGCAAGAGGGGTGCAGAAACAGGCAAGAAAGGTGCAGAAAGAGGGAACAAGGTAAGAGGGATACAGATATTTGCAAGAGAGTTTCAGAAAGAACAGTGCAGAAAGAAGCAAACGAAGTGCAGAAAGAAGCAAGCGAGGGGGAGAAATAGGGAAGAGGGGTGCAGAACGAGGCAAGAGGGATGCAGAAATTTGCAAAAGAGGTGCAGAAAGAAGCAAGAGCAGTGCAGAAATAACCAACAGAGCTGCAAAAAGAGGCAAGAGGGGTGCAGAAAGAAATAGGAGAGGTGCAGAAAGAGGTAACAGAGGTACAGAAAGAGACAAGAGATGTGCAGAAAGAGGCAAGAGCAGTGCAGAAAGAACACACAGATGTGCAGAAAGAGCCAAGAGAGGTGCAGAAAGAGGCAAGAGATATGCAGAAAAAGGGAAGAAGGATGCAGAAATTTACAAAAGAGGTTCAGAAAGATGCAAGAGCAGTGCGGAAAGAAACTACAGAGCTGCAAAAAGAGGCAAGATGGGTGCAGAAAGAGGCTAGAGAACTCCACAATGCGGGAATAGAGTTGCAGAAACAGACAAAAGAGGTGCAGAAAGAGGGAACAGGGGTGCAGACAGAGGCAAGAGAGGTGCAGAAAGAGGGAAGGGGGGTACAGAAAGAGGCAAGAGGGATGCAGAAATTTGCAACAGAGTTGTAGAAAGAAATAAGAGCAGTGCATAAAGAACCAACAGAGGTGCAGAAAGAATTTACAGAGGTGCTGAAAGAGACGCAACGTGTCCAGAAAGAGCAAGAGAAGTGCAGAAAGAGGCAAGAAAACTGCAGAAAAAGGCAACAGATGTGCAGAAAGAGGCAAGAGAGGTGCACAAAGAGGCAAAAGGGGTACAAAAAGAGTCAAGAGGGGTGCAGAAAGGAGCAAGAGAAGTGCAGAAAGAAGTAAGAGATGTGCCGAATGAGGCAAGAGAGGTACAGAAACAGGCAAGAAAGGTGCAGAAAGCTGGAACAGGGGAGCAGAAAGAGGTAAGAGGGATACAGAAATTTGCAAGAGAGGTGCTGTAAGACGCAGGAGCAGTGCAGAAAGAAGCAAAAGAAGTGCTGAAAGAAGCAAGAGAGGTGGAGAAATGGGGAAGAGGGGTGCAGAACGAGGCAAGAGGGATGCAGAAATTTGCAAAAGAGGTGCAGAAAGAAGCAAGAGCAGTGCAGAAATAACCAACAGAGCTGCAAAAAGAGGCAAGAGGGGTGCAGAAAGAAATAGGAGAGGTGCAGAAAGAGGTAACAGAGGTACAGAAAGAGACAAGAGATGTGCAGAAAGAGGCAAGAGCAGTGCAGAAAGAACACACAGATGTGCAGAAAGAGCCAAGAGAGGTGCAGAAAGAGGCAAGAGATATGCAGAAAAAGGGAAGAAGGATGCAGAAATTTACAAAAGAGGTTCAGAAAGATGCAAGAGCAGTGCGGAAAGAAACTACAGAGCTGCAAAAAGAGGCAAGATGGGTGCAGAAAGAGGCTAGAGAACTCCACAATGCGGGAATAGAGTTGCAGAAACAGACAAAAGAGGTGCAGAAAGAGGGAACAGGGGTGCAGACAGAGGCAAGAGAGGTGCAGAAAGAGGGAAGGGGGGTACAGAAAGAGGCAAGAGGGATGCAGAAATTTGCAACAGAGTTGTAGAAAGAAATAAGAGCAGTGCATAAAGAACCAACAGAGGTGCAGAAAGAATTTACAGAGGTGCTGAAAGAGACGCAACGTGTCCAGAAAGAGCAAGAGAAGTGCAGAAAGAGGCAAGAAAACTGCAGAAAAAGGCAACAGATGTGCAGAAAGAGGCAAGAGAGGTGCACAAAGAGGCAAAAGGGGTACAAAAAGAGGCAAGAGGGGTGCAGAAAGGAGCAAGAGAAGTGCAGAAAGAAGTAAGAGATGTGCCGAAGGAGGCAAGAGAGGTACAGAAACAGGCAAGAAAGGTGCAGAAAGCTGGAACAGGGGAGCAGAAAGAGGTAAGAGGGATACAGAAATTTGCAAGAGAGGTGCTGTAAGACGCAGGAGCAGTGCAGAAAAAAGCAAAAGAAGTGCTGAAAGAAGCAAGAGAGGTGGAGAAATGGGGAAGAGAGGTGCAGAAAGAGGCAAGAGGGATACAGAAAGGTGCAAAAGATGTGCAGAAAAAAAGAAAGAGCATTTCAGAAAGAACCAACATAGGTGCAAAAAGAGGCAAAAGGGGTGCAGAAAGAGGTAGGAGAGGTGCACAAAGAGGCAAGAGGGGTACAGAAAGAGACAGGAAGGGTACAGAAAGAAGGAAGAGAAGTGGAGAAAGAAGCAATAGAGGTACATAAAGAGGCAATAGAGGTACAGAAACAGGCAGGAATGGTGCAGAAATAGGGAACAGGGGTGCAGAAAGATGCAAGAGAGGTGCAGCAAGAGGGAAGAGGGGGCAGAAACAGGCAAGAGGGGTGCAGAAAGAAGCAAGTGAGGTACAGAAAGAGGCAATAGAAGAGCAGAAAGTGGAAGAGATGAGCAGAACGAGGCAAAAGAAGTACAGAAACAGAAAGAAAGGTGCAGAAAGGAGCAACAGAAATGCAGAAAGAGGCAAGAGAGGCGCAGAAAGAAGCAAGATTGGTTTGGACACCATTAATACCAATTTAATACCCACATTTAGGAATAACTAACAGGTGACCATTCTAGGTTTGCAAAGGGCCTTCCACCACTCTGTAATACTTGTCTCTGCATTTTTGGTAACATTTGAGCCGTTTGAGCTAAAAACAAGGGTTTTTTTGTTCGAATCTACAGATTATGCAGCAGATGATGGATTATGTGGTAAATGTGAAAAATGTATAATTGTGCAAAAGTCAGTGCAGCCAAACAGTTGCATAATTCCAGTGGCCCTGCTCATACCGCTGACTAGGTCCAGAAGTGCTCCTCAGTGGTTCCTTCTTTTTTTGTCTCATTGAGTTTATAGTTTAGCTTCTATGGAAATGAGGAAGAGTAAACCTGAGGTTACCACTCCTCAACACAGATTACCATACCACTTAATTACTCTCCATAACACATAATCTCACTATATCTAATTCCTATACACTAAATACCACATACTTTCCATCCACATCAAAGTCAAAGTCTATCCACATAATTTCACTGCACATTATACCACTTAATTCCACTACATACGACCTACATCCACTCCAAGAAACATTAGTTAAACACTTTTACATTTACAACGCCTATAGCTCTAACTCTCACAGATGTGAAACCTTTTACATTGCAAATGCTTCTTTAACTAGTAGTCACATTTGCAGAGAGGTGGAGAAAGGGGGCTGGGCCTCCGACCAGCGCTCATTAAATCCGCTGTGTAGGACTTACAGGAGGTACCAGGAGGGCTTCTTGGCCCCTAAAGTCCCTCAGGAGCAAAGTGGACTTCATCCCCAAACCCATAGTGTGCCAGGAGGCACGTTTTCAGAGTGGTGGACAAAGGGGTGGCATGGTCGCCGAAGACATTTTACCAATACCACTAAGTGAGTCTTACTGTAGGTAACAAGAGGGGTCATTGGCCCCCAAGGACAACATTAGGGGCCCACTACCCCTCCTATTACCTCCAGTAAGTCCCACACAACAGCATTGCTAAGTAGTCATTGCAGGCCACGCCCCCTTTTCCAACCACTCTGCAAATGCACTCCCTGGCGTGCTCTTGGATGGGGATTAAAGTCCACTTCACTGCCAGGGGTCCTTAGGGGCCAAGTAGCCTACCTGATACCTCCAGTATGCCCCAGATAGTGGGATAGCTGACAGGTGGACACAGGCCACGCCCCCTTTCTCCACCACTCTGCAAACACACCTCCTGGCATGTTCTGGGGATTAAGTCCCCTTGCCTCCTGAGGGTCCCTGGGGGCCAACTATCCCACCTGGCCCCTCCAGCAAGCCCCACACAGCTGGATTGCTGAGAGTGGTCCGAGGCCATGCCCCCTTTTCACACCACTCTGCAAATGCGCTGCTGCCCAGGGGATGAAGTTCACTTTAGTCCTGAGGTCCTCAGGCCACACGACAACCTCTTCGCCCCACCAGCAATGTGCCAAGAGGCGCGTTTGCAGAGTGGTGTAAAAAGGGGTAAAAGAAAAAAAGCTTTTTGAATAGAAACAAGGGCCTAACTATAACTACCTGCTGGCGACTGCCAGTAGGTAATATATGTATATAAAAAAAAGATATATATATATATATATTGCAAGATTCATCCCCAACTCCCACGTCACCTCGGAAAGACGAACACAGACCCAAAGTCAGTGCAGAAGTTTTTGTTTATTTCATTTCACCCAGCACTGCCGCCATTACGCATTTCGGCCTGCAAAGAGGCCTTGATCACATGACATGCGAGGATGACATTCACAGATTTTAAAGTGCTAGTGCATAATCACGTGGTACACAGTAATTAGGTCACCATAGACATAGAAACAATAAAAAATCGGTAATGAAACGTTTTTCATGTTTAACATAATGTCAGACATAGGACACAGCATCAAATCAATATTATTAGTCATCATAATAATTGATAACTTAAGAAACTTGTTTTTGTTCTGTGTATGTGTGAATAAAATTCACCTACGTTGACAATTACTGAACCAATGTTCAATTCGCATACATCATACAAGCTTATATAAATAAATATAGATCAATAAATACAAGTATAAATATAGATATTTACACATCTGATTATTTGAATAAATATATAGATATATAAATAATAAATATGTATGTGCAATCCTATTTGTATAATAAATAAGATAAAAGAATAAAGACCCCAATGGGTATATTCTAAAATTTCATAATCATTGGTTAAAATCCAAGTATAATGATGGTTCAATAGTATACACAATTCCTTCACATAGTTTTCAAAAAAGACATAAAGTGCTAGTGCTTTGACCTAGAAAAAGTGTAAACATTTTTAAATCAAAACTGTTTTAATAAAACTAAGGTGCCTGTGTTGCATAAAAAAGGTGCTACCCAGTGTCTAAAATATACGTAGAACTAAATATGTTGCTGTGATTGTTAAAAGAATAGAGGAAGGGATTTACAGGTGATACTACAGTGTCTCGTCTATCGTTTATCATAGGGGATATATAGCAGGCTTGGGTACAGTTCTGGTGCCTAGTGTTGATATCATAGGCATGTATATAAATCCTCATTGACATTTAACCCGTTGGGTGACTTGGTATCTAATTCTAGAATGAATCGGGTTTCAAGTTTGCGTAGTAATGCTTCACGGTTGCCTCCTCGTCTGAGTGGCAGCACATGATCTATTGCAAAAAACTTCAAATGCTCAATGTTATTGTTGTGACATTCTTTGAAGTGTCTTGCTACCGGATAAGTAGGGTCACTGTTAACAATGGCTCTGATGTGCTGGAGTATCCTCTTGTGGACCTGCAACTTGGTACTACCAACATATTGCAGGCCACAGGGACACCCCAGCACATAGACAGCGAACTCTGTTTTACATGTTAAGAATTTACTTATCCTTCTTTCTTCCATATGAAATGGAGATCTGTATGTGGTTGTGCTAACACCATGTTTGCAAGCTTTGCAATTTGTACAACGATAAAATCCCTTTCTAGAATTAAGCCAGTTTTTGTTGGGAATTACCTCAGGGCTGCTTTTGACCAAGTCACTTGACATAGAACGGGCTCTTCTAAAGGTAATGTTAGGAGTTGGTGCTGTCTGTTTTCCTATCACTGGGTCGTTACAAATGAGATTCCAATTGTTGCGGATTATTTTACGGATAGTGTGATGTTGTCGATTGTAAGTCAATATCAATCTGGTTGGTTCTGTAGGTACATTGTCAGTAGAGATGGGGGTCGTCTGTTTGTTTTTCAATGCGTCAGTTCTAGATATAAGGTTGGCTCTCCTGATTGCCTGATCAATCACCTTTGCCACGTAACCCCTGGCTAAAAATCTCTGTCTGCTTTCTTGCTGAGCCTTTAGACATTCCACATGTTGGCTACAGATTCGTCTGATGCGCAGCATTTCCCCATAGGGAATGCTGCGTATCAGGTGACTCGGGTGATGGCTGGAAGCGTGGAGTATAGAATTCCCTGCTGTGGGTTTTCTATACAGTCTAGTTTGGATCTGATTCTCCCAGATATATATCTCCACATCCAAAAAGGTGATGATTTCCTTACTGATGTTGACTGTGAAATTAAGATTCAAGGAATTGACATTGATCTGATCTACAAAGTTCCTGGCCTGTGTTTCAGAGCCCCTCCAAATGATGAATAGGTCATCTATGAAACGATACCAACAGACTACATGTGTGTTTAATAGTTCAGAGTATGTTGATCTGAGGACTTGCTCCTCCCACAGTCCCATGTGCAAACAGGAATAACTGGGAGAGAAGCAAGCCCCCATTGCAACACCTCTGACCTGTTGATATACTTGATTTTGGAACATAAAGAAATTGTTATGTAAGCAGGTGTAAATCATAGTTACCAGCATTTTGTTGTGATTACTCATGTGAATTGATTTGGTACCAAGGTAGTGTTCAACTGCCCTGATGCCGTCCTGATGGTGAATGCTGGTGTACAAACTAGTAACATCAAGTGTCATCAATAAATAGTCCGGATTCCACATAATATCTTTGATCTTTTGTAGAAAATCGCTGGTATCACGGATATATGATGGCAGCTGCTTTACATGATCTTGTAGAAAGTAGTCTACATATCTGGAGGTATTTTCCGTGATGCTGTTCCTTGCAGATATTATGGGTCTGCCTGGGGGTTTTTCACAGTTCTTATGTACTTTGGGGATGAAATATATGGCCGGTATGGCGGGGTGGTCATTTTTGAGAAATGTAAGTTCATCAACAGTTATCAGACCCGCACTTCTCCAGGCTGTCAATTTTAAATAAAACTCGCACCACATTTGTTTCACCTTTCCAACCTCACTTCTCTTGTAGCAATTATGATCATTTAACTGGTTCATCGCCTCTTCCAGATATAATTCTCTTGACCATAAGACAATATTTCCCCCTTTGTCTGCCTGACGCACTATAATGGTGCCATTAGATTGAAGCTTCTTGATTAGTTGAAAATAGCATTTATTTTGGTGCGTGTATTTGCGTTTCGAGTAACCAATAGATTTGTAAAGTTTTTTTAGTTCAATTGTGGTTAACTCTGAGAAAATATCAATGTTGTCATGAAGCATAATGGGGGTAAAGGTGGATTTGGCCTTAAAGTTTGTGCTAGTCGACATGTTCAATGTAATGTCACTTTGGTTGCTGTCGCTGTTGCCTTCTTCGGCCAGGTCATAGAGATTTTGTAATGTTTCCAGGTCCTTGGCACACAAATCTGATGTTGTTTGCATTGTCGTATTGGGTTGTTTTTCTCTTTGATATTTGTTAAGAGCGAAGTGTTTATGCAACTTCATTTTTCTGGTAAACTTATACAAATCGATCCGCGTTTGAGTATAATTAAAATCGCTGGCCGCACTGAAGGTTAGACCCAGTGATAAAATGTCAATTTCTGTTTTGCTTAGTGGTGTTGTTGTGAGGTTGATGATCGTTTGAGGATTGCCCTTTTTTTTTTGTTTATTTGCGGTTCCATCTCTTTTTTTGCTTGTATGCCATTTTTTTGTTGCTGTTTTGCTTTGTGCCTGTTGTTGCTGACTCGCCGTTTGCGCCATTTCGCATTTGCCCGTTTTGCTTGGTTGTATCCGCCATGCGGGGTCGTAATGTTGCTCGTCGATCTTGACGTAAAAAATCCACCTCTTGTGCCAAGGAAGGTCGTGGAAACCCCAATCTTAAACGTTGTTGCTCATTATCTGACTCGCTGTCTACTGCTGAGCTGAGGTCGGATACTGATGTTGCTGGTTCTGGGGCTTCTTTCTCTGAGACTTGTGTGAATTTGGGGGGAAGTCTGTTTGGCGTTCTTAGGGAATCAAACTTTTTTGCGAAAGTAAAGATTTGTCCGTTTTGATAATCTGTTTTGTCCCTCTGAAACTTGAACGCTTTTCTTTTTTTGATTATTTCTTCCTCTTTTTTAAGACGAGTAAGCATTTCTTCACGGAGTTTCTTGGCATGCTCTGATGGTTCCAATTTTGCTATTTCTGCATTTACATCCTCAATTTTGGCTTGTAGTGTTATCCGGTCACTTTCCGCATACTTAATTAGAATTTTCATAAGTCTCCCCGATGATTCTAGGCTGCTTTCTGCCCATTCGTTTAGCATGTTATGATCCGGTTGTTCATAACTTGGAACTAACATAATGCGCAAGCCTCTGGGAATTCGTCCTACTTCCAAGTATCTAGACAGTGAACGATGCTCCCACCATTTAGCTTGCTCTGTGCGCATTAACTTCTCTAGTTTTTTAAAATGTTCCTTTAATGAGGGAGATCCTGTTTCTGTTGCCGTCGCCTGCGGGGTTTGTGAAGGTTCACCAGCCGGTGAATCTTCGAACATTTCATTAGCCGCTTCCTCTCGGCTCCTCAGCACGTCAGCGGCCATTGTGCTACTATTCGGGTGTGATATCAGCTAGTGAGCAAAAGCACCTCCGATAAAATATCACGGGCTAAGCTCGCGCACACTCCTTCACCAGACCATACGTTTGTCCCTCCGTTACCTCAGCGAGTTCCTTGACGTTGCTCGGGTCCTCCGACTCGTGCTCCACCACTCTCGTCTAGGGCATAGAGGATTCTTCCGTGGTCCGGGGGCTACCGCAGCTGGTCCTTACAGGACTGAAGAACTTCTTCCGGATAACCGAAAATCTGCTTCCTGCCGCTGGCCCCATATATATATATATATATTTCATCCACAAACATTGCCGAATCTCTCGCCACTTGTGACGGCAGCCCCCAGCGAGGTGGCAGGCCCCTTATCCACTCACACACGAGCCCTTTGTGTACCCGGTGTAACGTCAAGAACACGCAAGACAGCCTAGGCTCAATTTAATTTATGTGGTTTTAATGTATTTCAGCAGCAAAAACAAAACAGCCAGACGCGTTTCAAAACAAAAGCTTCTTGGTCACGGGTCAAAGATGTTTACACAAACCTCACCTATAAACATGTGTGACCTTACCACCACTATAAAGGTAGGACTATACAGAGTGCATCATAAAAGATGCCTTTTACTTGGTGGCCATCTTTGAATAAATATATAGTGCATATTTTAAGCTCATTCCATTTTCCGAACTGGTCTTGATCAGGCTGCATGGCCATGTACCGTGATCAAGACCAGTTCGGTCAAAATGCATAGGCGGAGTAAGCATGACACCATAAACTAAAAGAAAACAACCCTTTGGAGAGTGCTGAGTGATATTCTTGGTGTTAAACATATATATATTCACTGAAAAAACCATGGGTTTCACACACGTTATAGTTAGGAATTAGCATTTAAAAAACCTTAGAAATTCAGTGAAAAAACCATAGGTTTCACACATGTTATAGTTAGCTGGACATTTTACTCGTAAAAAACCATTGAAATTGCCACGTTATAGTTAGTTCAGCTAACTATAACTCGCGCGCCCGCAATGCACTGCTGATGACGTCACATATTACATCACTCATGACATGGTCAGTGACATCACTCATGACATCACTGATGACATCTCAAATGACATCACTGATGACATCATCCAGTGAATGTGTGTTTTCCTGAAAATTAAATATGTTTTATTTATGTATATCTCAAGGACGATGGAAGAATAAATGGGTATTTAAGTGTCAAAATGGATGATTTGTTTTTGAAAAATTGATTGTGTAGCTGACTGATTAAGTGTATCATAGTGAATACATGGCTTAGTGAGTAATGTTTAAATATGGAAATATCTGTATCAGTCTCTCACTTTGTGTATATGTGGCTGCATGGGTTGGTGAGTAGCTACATGGGTGTCTTTATGGGTTATTAGTTGGTTTTTTGAGTATCAGTCTGAGTGTCTTCATGGTTCGGTGGCGGGTATTACGTAGTGCATAGGTGCATGAATGAGTGGCTCACTCTTTGTATATGTTGAAGACAGCATGTGTGCAGGACTGTATGGGTGGATGAGTGTGTGTATGGGTGTGTTAGTGAGTGAATGACTGTCTCAATAGTGTCTTTATGAGTAACTACATATGTTTTAAACTAGTATATGTGACTATTGGTGTAAATAAGTGAGTATATGTGAGAGTGAGACATTGGAAGAGTTCCTGTATGAATAAGTATGTGTTTCTATAAGTGATTGTTTAAAAGACTAAGTATGTGTAAGTTTCCGTAGAAGTAAGTGTGGTGGTGTGTGAATAACTGTATATGCAAGTAAATGTATGTTTTATTCTTTATTAGCATGGGTGACTATGTGTGTGAGTAGCTCTATGGATAAGTGGCATTGTGTAACAGGATGTATAGGTGTATGAGTACATATGATAAGTGAGTACATGTATGAGTGACTGTATTGAACTGTTGGTGAATGAATGGATGTGTATGTGGATCTTAGAATTACTGAAGAGGTTGTTGTAACTGTTATTGGTATGTCCATTCTTTTGTAAATTTTAGTCTCTATTTTTGTATGTGTGTATCAAAGGTTATATTAGGGTGAGAGGAGGTCTACCACTCTATCACAAGGATGATGTCATCAGTGATGTCATTTGAGATGTCATCAGTGATGTCATGAGTGATGTCACTGACCATGTCATGAGTGATGTAATATGTGACGTCATCAGCAGTGCATTGCGGGGGCGCGAGTTATAGTTAGCTGAACTAACTATAACGTGGCAATTTCAATGGTTTTTTACGAGTAAAATGTCCAGCTAACTATAACATGTGTGAAACCTATGGTTTTTTCACTGAATTTCTAAGGTTTTTTAAATGCTAATTCCTAACTATAACGTGTGTGAAACCCATGGTTTTTTCAGTGAATTTGCAAGGTTTTTTAAATGCTAATTTTTTTTTTTTCTTCTATTTTTTCTAACATATTTTTATTTTAATTTTCTTACCTTTTGTAAAGACTATGATTAAATTTTTAAAATTCTTTAATGTTTTTTTTAATATATTTTTTAAAATAAACATGTAAAATTTATTTGCAGTACTTTTTTTCTTTTTTTTTATTATTTTTTTAGTACGCGTACCGTAAGCTTACGGTAAGCGTACGGTTTACGCTACGTCCGTAATTTATCCACGCTGCTTGCGTATAGTTACGCAATTTGCGTAGCCGCGCGTACTCCGCGTGGGACGCGTACGCGTGTACGCTACATGCGCACGTTACGCGGAAGTGTCGGGTAGTGACTGTTATGCGCATGTGCGCGTGAGCGTGTCTTTTTTACGCGCATGCGTAGTTTTGCCGTAAGCGTACCGTAAGCGTACCGTAAGCGTACGGTAGGTCATGTGATCATGAAACACAACTTTTGATTGGTTAAAACTACTTTCAGTTCTAGAACTCTCCTACACCACACCCATTCCCCTCATTTCTGCTTGTGATCCCTTAGGAGAAGGAGCTGGTTTGTCTTTGGGATACGATGGCAGAACAGCAGAGCTCTTCTGAGAGTGAGGCTAGCACTAGCAGCACTGTCTTGAGGCAGAGAGCGAGGAAACAAAAGCCCTCTTATGTATGGGATTATTTTACTTTTCCTGAAGGCCAGCAAAAGGTGAATGCACCATTAGTAACTTGCAAGCTGTGTAAGCGTGTACTTTCTAGAGGTAATCCTGACAGGAAGTATTCCTTTGGGAATCACACCATGAAGAGACACCTCCAGGATGTACACAGAAGGACACATGGTCATCTTTTTGGAGTTAACTCTTCAGAAAGACAAGCAAGTACATCCACAGCAGCTCAGCCTGGACCATCATCTGCAGAGCTGACTCCTTCTTCTGCAGGTCAGGTGAGCCCTTCATCTGTGGGGGGAGCATCTCCTTTTGCTGGCCCTCTGGAAATGAACCCTCGATTTCGAAGGGTTGATATTCGATGCACCTTTTGTCAAGATCTAATTTGCCATAGGGAGACCAGTGTTTCCCTAGTGAACAACAAAATAGATCAGCACATTTGTCGCTTTGAATAATTTTCCCATGCTTTCTTTCCTCTGTCCCTGCATGAACACAACGGTTCTTTTAAGAGCCAACCTTATCTTTCATCTTTTTTTTACATATGTTTTTAAAAACTTTTTTTTTTTTTTTTTTACCGTACGCGTACGGTGCGCGTACTTTTTTTTATTTTTTAAAAAAAACACTAAAAATCAATTATCACATTACAAGGTCCTTGAGAGACTACAATTATTATTATTGACTTACCATACTCACTCAAAAAAATATGTATTCATTTGTTTTTTTTAAAAATAGCTTTAAAAATGGTTCTAGTTTTCGAAAATTTTCTATATGAATCTGAAAAAAAAGAAAAAAGTATTAATATTTTTAAAACATTTTATAATACAGTACACATATTTACATTTTTTTCCCAAAAATATTTTTGCTTTATTTTTGCTGTTTTCAGAATATATTGCATTTCACTATAAATTGTGAAAGCAATTGCATTCATCATTTTACAGCGGGCAAAAAAAAATAACAATCACAAAGATTGTAATAAAAAAGCCCAGAATCTCTTTTTACTTAAACTTAACATTATAGAAATGCATAATATTCTAAAAAAATATCATCTAATACCAATAGTTATTTCTTTAAAATACCGTCTGATATGTTTGTTTCAGAAGTATATTCACAATATTATATCTCAAATAACTCCACAATACATGTGATTCCATTTCCTTTAGGCCAAATAGTAATTTTAAAATTTTTTGGGGAATAAATTTCCAACAGTAATCAAATAAAATTCTAAATTTTAATTTGTCCAGATCTCACCGATTCTCTGTTACATTTTGGTTCACGAAAATTTTTGGAATAATTTATTAAGTCCACAATAGAATTGGTTACTTTTCCGCATGGCCAAATAGTAATTTTTTAAATCTTTTTTGCAAAAAATTCCAATGGCAGTCCATTAACATTCCAAAATTTAAATTGTGCAGATGTTACCGATTATCTCTGAATTATTGGTTTTTCAAAGTTTCATTAAAAATTAAAAAAGTCCACATTACAATTGGTTATCTTTCCATTAGGCCAAATGATAATTTAAAAAATCTTTTTTCTACAAAATTGCAATGGTAATCCAGTAAAATGGTAAAATTATTTTGTCCAGATCTTGCCAAATCTGTCTAAAATTTAGGTTTCAGGAAGATTAGATAGGAATTTGCTAAATCAAAAGGCAAACGTTGTTTGAAAATCAATTGGGAATCATTACACAGTGTCCAACCTTTTTCACATTTAAGATAAACTGTGTAATGTCCAGAAGTAACAGTAGGTCCATCATGGAAAATTATTGCAACAGTTACAAAAGTTTTTCCTGAAATTGATAATTGCTGTCCTGTAAACTTCTTTATTAAAGTATCCAATTTTGAACCATCAGCTCTACATCGTTGCATCATTAAAATTACATACTGTCCGTATTCCTTTAAAATTAATGTTGAAAACATGTCAGATTTACACTCACCACATTTCATGCTATGATTAGCATCTTTAACTAATTTTGCAAAAGTAACTGTTTTACTTTCTGGCAATGTCAAATAAATAAACCTTTCATTATCAACATTAGAGCCACATATATTATAACAATTATCACAACTATGTTCCCATTTATAAGAGAGACCAAAAAAATTGTCAATGGGAACTCCTTCTTCTTCCACTACCTGAAGAAAATACATCAAAAATTCCTGTACGTCTTGCTGTACATTTTGAGAAAACTGTGTTCGTCCTGAACATACATCTAAAAGTTTTCTAATTTCAGTAGCACTTTCTATTTGAGTTTTATCTTTACTCAGCTTTTGAAAAAGGAGACTCAGCTCTGAACAGAATCTTTTTCCCTGATTTACTATTATCTGCTCTTGCAAACTTTCCAGATAAAATGCAACATTCAGCACTACATTTGCGTAGCAGTTGACACCAGAGCTATTTTCAAAATGACATCCTACAACCTGTTCTTCATTTTCCTTTTTCTTTTTGCTTGCAATTACATCACTCCTCTTTTTTTTCCTCTTCTCTACATCTTCATTACAGATATTGTCATTTTTTCTTTTACGAGAAACTACACGTTTCTCTAACACAGGATACTGACCTAAATGAGGAGCATAGCTTCTTCTTAATCTATTATACTCCTTTACACAGTTTGTATCAGCACTAACTTTTGAGTCATCAAAGTCTATCATGAATAAACCTGATAATGTTTTCACTCGTGACAAAGCAACATATGCCATACCTTCTTTGAACACAGTTGAACCAATGTTCACAAATGCACAATCTACAGTCAATCCTTGAGACTTGTGAATAGTTACAGCATATGCTAGTGAAAACGGAAACTGCTTCCTACGTACATATAAGTCTTTCACAAGCATGAAACGAACTGTACAACGACAAATATCTTTAACTTCTTCTATCTGATCAAATTTTATTTTTAAACATTCAATTCCTTCTTTTTTCTGATAATTATTAAAACCCACCACTCTTCCCATAGCTCCATTAACTAAACCTTTTTCAACATCCAAATTTCTTCTTAAAAATACTCTACAGTTCATGCAAACATATAGATTTTTTTCTAATCCAGCTGTTTTGGAGATGTTCTTCTCTAGTGAGTCCAATTTATTTTTCATTTTGCCTGTTACTGTGACAGTAATTCTTCCATCCTCAATTTTGTCCACTGCTTCCAATTTCCTGATCTCTTCCTTTTCCAATTTCAAAAGCTCCTCATTGAATATTGAGCATTCACGTAGAGTTGGCATTAAGCAGATGACACTTTTGTTTTCTGCAATGTTCTTGTATATCTTCTCTGCAACTATTTCTTCCTTTGGAAATAAATTATGTAGCAGCCGACTCTGTAATGCTTTTTTGCCAACTTCTGTGAGTAGTCCAATCCTGATATCTTTCAGAATACTTCCATATTCTTCATCGCTTGCTTGCCTCATATTAGTAGTAAGTTCCTTGTACTCAAAGAAGGACCAAATATTTGTATTTCCGATGCTTCCCAATGACTTCTTTGTGTCCTCATGTGTGACAGTATTAAATACTGGTTGTCCTTTAACTGGAGTAAGTTGCAAAAGATCTCCAAAAACTATGACGTGTTTTCCACCAAATAACATGTCATAGTCTGTCTTCAAAATTTGCTGCATTCTTAAATGCACAAAGGCAAGCATTAAGTTTGATACCATGCTCACCTCATCAATAATGAGAACTTGCATCTTCTTCAATACTCTTGAAACTTCCAAGGATGCTTCTCCAGTTAGCTTGTTGAATTGTATTTTGTTCTCATGCTCCACTGGTAACATTAGCAAACGATGTAAAGTGATTCCTTTTATGTTATATGCTGCTAACCCAGTTGGAGCAGTAACCACACAAGACAAAGTAGAATCCGTTTTTTGCTTTAGGTAGCTTCTGATGACTTTTATTAGGAAACTTTTTCCAGTTCCAGCTTGTCCGCTTACATACATCCTGATTGGATGAAATGATGTGCATGAGCACTCTTTTTTTTCATGTAGAAATCCGTGATCAATTTTGTTTTTGATCTCTTCATAAATTTGTTGCTGCTCTTGATTCAGTTGTCTTTCCAAATTTTCTAAGTCTATAAATTCTTCTTGAGCTTGATTCATAGCCGTTTCCACTTCTTTCATGGCTATTGATGCTTCATTTTCAACGATTGGTTGTCCTAGGGGATCTTGACTGAGTGTTCCTGGACTTTGACTGTCCTGAGAACTGTCTCTAGCTATTTCTGCTGCAATTGTAGTTTCCTGTTCAATTTCTTCATTTAACATTTGCAGATAAGTTGAGAATGTACTGCATTGTATACTGTCTTTGCAAGCATTAAAAGAATCTTCATAGCTTTGAAATTCTCCCAGTAGTTCATCCTCTGTACGCCATGGTTTAAACAACTGTAAAAGAGCCAAGTAGTAAAATTCCTTCTTGTCAGTAGTGTCACAACTCAGCTTCCGGTGATTTATCAAACTTCCTTTTGTTTGCTTCACCAAACATCCTTCTTCACCAACGACTTTATATTTTCCATTGTTGATGTCTTCTGCAGCTTTCCGTGAATAAATGTAGTTCTGCAACACTTCATAGAGACACATGTTCTCCAGATGATGACTTCTCTTGGGATAATAAGTGTCCAACATGTTTGATTTCAAAATATCTGTACTTTCTGGGTCATTCTCGGCCAAATATTCAATTTCTCCTACAGATTTCAGTACCCGATTTCTCATTGCTGCAAGGCCTAAACTTGCCCAAATTATTCTTCTTGACTTCGAGTAGAGACTTGCAGAAGATAACCTATCTGAACATTCGTAGGATCCAATTTCTCGATGCGATAACATCTTCAAACTGAAACTGTACAGCTTCTTACTGACAGTCTTCTCGTGAGAAATCTCTTCCCACATTTCCTTCAATTCTGTTTTTTCTGATTTCGTAATGTAAGACGTTACATATCGAGCAACAGCAATGGAATTGTCAGCAACATACTGTATATCCATGTTAGCGTTCCACATGGATAAAATGACTGGGTTGTAGTCATTTATATTTTTTGATTCTTCTTTTCTTTTAAGGTTGTAGGTATTCTTAGGTGATTTTCTTGTGATAGTATGTCTCACAGCTGACATAAAACTGTTTACTCTTCCATTTGAAAGAACAGGTCTAGGAAATCCAAATCGACATTTAGTGTAGTATTTTTCTTTGCTCTTGTATTTCCGTCGACAGTATTTTCCACACCGATGACTTTGGAAACGTAAAACTTGCTCCTTTAACTTGTTCTCTTCTGTGCTTTTTGGTATAGCACATGTTGCATATTCTTCAATGTAAGATAACACTGCTTCATCAGTATCTGTTCCAAACTTTGGGGCATCCTTGATCCACAACAGCATATGAATATGAGGAGCACCTCTTGCCTGGTACTCTTTTCTCCAAAAGAAATCCACTACTTCTCCAAGAGGTGGATTTTTTTTATTGCAGATGAAGGACATCATAGCCTCAAATCTATGATTGAAATATCTGCAAACATTAACCGGATCCAATGAGCACAGTTCTCCTGCTGTCTTGTATTCGATGTGTTTAATGTTTGAATTGGCCTCTCGTAGAAAATCCAGTAAATCATCCCAAGCGTACTCGGCACAGCTTAGGGTAAGGAACCATGTTGGTGTTCCTAAATTCCGTAACATGCATTTTAGTTCACCATGGCGTCGGTACCAATATTCATTTGTCCCACGCTGACAAGCCATCAGATTGATCAGTTGTGTTTCCAAATGATCATCTCGGTGCTGCACTTTCTCCATAAAATCCTTAGCAGACACATTTTGTAAATGTACTCCACTTTTTAAAATGTGATTTACTGCATAAGACAGTGCAGACAAGTCGCTTTCAAATAAAAGATGGAACAAATAAGGAATACTTTGTCGAAATCTGGGATCTTCAGCATATAGTCTTGTAGTCCGATACTCAGAAGCTGGAATCTGTTCTGGACGTTCATCGTATCGTCCTCCTTTTCCTTTAGGAAACAGCTGGGGAAAACATCGAGCTTCCAAGCTCTCCTCCCATACACTCACGGGAGTTCCTTTTGCTTTCTTCATCTGAAAGAGATCAATATTGTCTCCCATAACTTCTTTTGAATGAAGAGGATGTATGCTAAAATGTTCATAAATTTCTTCTTCCTTTGACTTGTCCACTTTTTCAATTTGTCCAGTTGGTGTTTCTGTGTCTTCTTGTAAATCTTCTTCTTCTTCTTCTTCTTCTATATAAATTGATTCATACCATTTGTTATTCCTTTTCAAATACAAATTTGCTTTTTGTACTTTCCGTACATCTACCAGCTCCTGCCAAATCTTCTTATTCTTTGTAGGTACACCATTAACCAGAATAATTAATGGTTCAGTTTCCAAAGTATCCGCATCAATAGTTTCCATATTTTTTTTCAAATCCAAGGGCAAATACACCACTCTACCTTTTAAACCTCTCAGTAAATCTGAAGGAGGTAATTTACCAGTTTTGGGCTCCATACGTACTATGGTCTGGAACGGATGAACACATTGAATGAGTATAGACTCATATGTATTTAATTCAGAAAGTTCAGCAGGAATAGCATCCAATTCTAAATTATTATGTACAGCTCTGGTCGGCATTCTATTTTCCTCTAACTTGTTGTAACAGTATTTACAAATACGCTGATCTTCACCCAATTCAAAACAATTTTCTAGAAATATATATGTGGCAAAATCCTTCCACTTATAATTATCTTCATTTTCACTCTTTCTGTAGAGATCAACATTCCTAGTTTGTTTTCTATAATGAGTTCTGCGGCAACAAATACAAGTAAAATTTGGTCTTTCATTAGAGACTATTGCAAATTTTGTTATGTGATCATTAAATGTGTTACTTACAGAGGGTTCTACATTCTCTTCCACTTCTTCCTCATTTACTGTGTCCTTCTCTGCACTGTTTTGTTCAGGACCAAAGTAACAAAACTGAATTTCATCAACAACCTTCTCTACATCTGATACCGTTCCTCGGAACAGAGCCCTATTCAATTCATTTAACTTTATTGCTGGACTTTTGGCAAAATACAACCGTCTCACAAACTTTCTCATTTCAGTATGATGAACAGCCAGCATCCTAAAATGATGGAAAACACTATTGCACACTTTTCTAGATAGACAAGCCAGAGAATGACCCTGCAAACCAGTATTCTCTCTCACTCTGCATGGATCCAGACTTTGAAGCACCTTAATCTTCTGTTTTATACTTTTTTTACTATATTCTCTTAGAAACTCTCGAAATTTATCAATAGATTCCTGACGCACAGTGCAAATACTACTACAATTCCAAGTGTACACTGGGGCTTTAGGACGTCTCCCCATTGCCTCATCTGCCATCACTTGTACCTCATCTCTTGGAACCATTATCTCCTTCTCCATTATGCAACCATTTTTTACTTCGTATGAACGACCTCTGGTGTCAACTGCATGCAGCAAACTATTACTTTGAAAATAGCTCTCTTCATTAAAAAAAGGTTCACTACTTGAACTATGCATCCACTTTCCTAAAAACACTTTACAAAAGTTTGTTCTGTTCACTACTCTTTTCCTTTTGCTATGTGATTTCAGTACATTAACCATTTTGTCTAATGTACGCATCCTATTCAAAATTAATATGAATAGTTTCCTTTTTAATTCTAATGCATTTGCTGCAATGGCTTCAATTTCTTTTTTTCTCTTATAAAACTTTGCCTTTTGCTTATATTTCTTCACATCCTTTATCAAATTGGACATAACTCTTCTCTGAAACATTTTTCTACGTATCTCTTTAAACGCTGTTTTTCTGTTTAAGTTTAACTTTTTAGTTGCAGAAGGTATATTTGCATTAACTAAATTCTCAATTTTTTCTTGTCCTTTTTGTTTGAAATCATTCTTTCCTGTACAGACATTTTGTACATTTTTCCTTTTTTTGAATATATTCCTTAGAAAATCTTTTTTTTGCTTACCAGAAGATTTTTTCTTCCTCCCAACATCAGCATCTTCTACTAACTTTGATCCTCTAGTTGTCTTCAAATATAGGTTTTTTTTTTAGCGTTTTTTGAACTCTGGATTTTGTAGGCATCTTAAATTTTGTTCACTGCTCTTCAGCAAAACCTGAAAAAAACTAAAAAAAAAAAAATTCCTTTATTTTATTTAAATATATTACTACATTTCTTTTCACAATACTCACAAAACGAAATTTCTTTGCCAATTTGAATGCACACTTACTGCTCTTTTTTTGGGCAAGTGAAAATCACTTTTACAAACTGACACATTATGAAACCACTTTTCAGATTTTTTAAAAAGCCCATGTCCAGACTGCTACACTCCAGCAAGGGCAACCAGCCTTAGTGATGCTGAATGTACTTGCATTACAGACTGAAACCTGAAAACCCCACTCACTTGTAAATACTGTGCATGATTATACATGGCAAGCACATGGGTGTGTGCTAAGAGTCTGCTTCTTCCCCCAAAAAATCGCTCCCCCTTTCCATCTAATGCAACTGTGAAATCACCAGAAAAAAACGCAATAAATCTCTGCCTATAATTCCTCTTTGCACACAGAGTCATGTTTTCACATTAGTCACAAAACGAAATTTCTTTGCCAATTTAAAAGCACACTTACTGCTCTTTTTTTTTTGGCAAGTGAAAATCACTTTTACAGACTGACACATTATGAAACCACTTTTTGGATTTTCTTAAATGCACATGTCCAAACTGCTTTTTCAGACCACCACCATGTGTAACCTAGGTGGCTGCCTACACTCCAGCAAGGGCAACCAGCCTTAGTGATGCTGAATGTATTTGCATTACAGACTGAAACCTGAAAACCCCACTCGCTTGTAAATACTGTGCATGATTATACATGGCAAGCACATGGGTGTGTGCTAAGAGTCTGCTTCTTCCCCCAAAAAATCGCTCCCCCTTTCCATCTAATGCAACTGTGAAATCACCAGAAAAAAACGCAATAAATCTCTGCCTATAATTCCTCTTTGCACACAGAGTCATGTTTTCACATTAGTCCCAAAACGAAATTTCTTTGCAAATTTAAAAGCACACACTGCTCTTTTTTTTTTGGCAAGTGAAAATCACTTTTACAGACTGACACATTATGAAACCACTTTTTTGATTTTCTTAAATGCACATGTCCAAACTGCTTTTTCAGACTACCACCATGTGTAACCTGGGTGGCTGCCTACACTCCAGCAAGGGCAACCAGCCTTAGTGATGCTGAATGTTTTTGCATTACAGACTGAAACCTGAAAACCCCACTCGCTTGTAAATACTGTGCATGATTATACATGGCAAGCACATGGGTGTGTGCTAAGAGTCTGCTTCTTCCCCCAAAAAATCGCTCCCCCTTTCCATCTAATGCAACTGTGAAATCACCAGATAAAAACGCAATAAATCTCTGCCTATAATTCCTCTTTGCACACAGAGTCATGTTTTCACATTAGTCCCAAAACGAAATTTCTTTGCCAATTTAAAAGCACACTTACTGCTCTTTTTTTTTGGCAAGTGAAAATCACTTTTACAGACTGACACATTATGAAACCACTTTTTTGATTTTCTTAAATGCACATGTCCAAACTGCTTTTTCAGACTACCACCATGTGTAACCTGGGTGGCTGCCTACACTCCAGCAAGGGCAACCAGCCTTAGTGATGCTGAATGTTTTTGCATTACAGACTGAAACCTGAAAACCCCACTCGCTTGTAAATACTGTGCATGATTATACATGGCAAGCACATGGGTGTGTGCTAAGAGTCTGCTTCTTCCCCCAAAAAATCGCTCCCCCTTTCCATCTAATGCAACTGTGAAATCACCAGATAAAAACGCAATTAATCTCTGCCTATAATTCCTCTTTGCACTCAGAGTCATGTTTTCACATTAGTCCCAAAACGAAATTTCTTTGTCAATTTGAAAGCACACTTACTGCTCTTTTTTTTTGGGCAAGTGAAAATCACTTTTACAGACTGACACATTATGAAACCACTTTTTTGATTTTCTTAAATGCACATGTCCAAACTGCTTTTTCAGACCACCACCATGTGTAACCTGGGTGGCTGCCTACATTCCAGCAAGGGCAACCAGCCTTAGTGATGCTGAATGTATTTGCATTACAGACTGAAACCTGAAAACCCCACTCGCTTGTAAATACTGTGCATGATTATACATGGCAAGCACATGGGTGTGTGCTAAGAGTCTGCTTCTTCCCCCAAAAAATCGCTCCCCCTTTTTCCTACTAATGCAACTGTGAAATCACCAGAAAAAAACGCAATAAATCTCTGCCTATAATTCCTCTTTGCACACAGAGTCATGTTTTCACATTAGTCCCAAAACGAAATTTCTTTGCCAATTTGAAAGCACACTTACTGCTCTTTTTTTTTGGGCAAGTGAAAATCACTTTTACAGACTGACACATTATGAAACCACTTTTTTGATTTTCTTAAATGCACATGTCCAAACTGCTTTTTCAGACCACCACCATGTGTAACCTGGGTGGCTGCCTACATTCCAGCAAGGGCAACCAGCCTTAGTGATGCTGAATGTATTTGCATTACTGAGTCCAACCTCAAACCCTTAAACTATTCTTTTTTTTTCCAGTACAACTTAATTTATTGTGAAAACATAGTCCATATTATTTTACATGTTCCTCACATTTAAATTTCTCCCAAAACAGAAAATGATAAACGCAACTTCAACAAAAAGAATTTCCATTTCTATTATTCATTTCTTAAGTTACCACATACATCCCCTCTCAAACTCATAACTCACCTTTAAAATTAGTTAGTTGTGAAAGAAATGTGGCACTCAAACAGCAGATTATCAGAGCCAGGATCTCTGTTGTGTTCACCTCTCTCCTCTCAGCAGAACCAGATAATGGCAAACTTTCCCTCTATTTTTCCACACATATACATGTAAGTTTCAAATCTCAGTGCTTCCCCCTTTTTTTCAAATGTAATCACACATTTCTATTGGTTGAAAACCAACCCTTTTCCAAAAGTACCCTGCCCCCAACTTGACTTCTGCCTAGTACCCTTCCCCCAACTTGACTTCTGCCTGCTACCATAGCAACAGCTCATGGAACACTGCTGTGTGGAGTTAGGTCAGAAGTTCGCCACACAATGTTTCAATTCCACAGAGCAAGAGTGCTTGACTTTTCAAACCTAACAGCAAATCCATAGTACTGTTCTTTGGTAACACATTTTTCTGTACCAATACAAAACATGCTTCTATTAATTTACACATACAGCCTAGTTTTTATTCTAGAATGTTATGAAACAGCCAATCAGTTCTTTTTGTTTTGAAAAAAATATGTATGCCTCCATTTCCAAACTGTCTTTCTTTTCATATTGCCATTCTACTGAAAGACACCTCCTGAGTGCATCCAGTTCTCCTTTGAAGATGTTCACAGTGTGGATTGTAGGGCACAGCTATGTCTTCTGGAGTGAAAAGTTTGCAGAGAAAACAGATATGGTGAGAGACCTTGCTTTGCCAAATGTAGACATTAAATGGATTGGTCAGAGAGGGTTAAAGTGGCACCAGTTGATGCCATTGGTGAAATCCTTCATGCAAATCCAACACCCTGACCTCATAATAGTGCACTGTGGTGGCAATGACCTAGGCACTTTGACTGGGGTAGGTCTGGAAATGCTTATGAAGGACACCTTTGCACAACTGTTTTCACTTTTCCCTAAAACTGCCTTTGTGTTTTCCAACATATGCCAAAGGCAAAAATGGAACTGGTCCAATCATTTCTGTCCGCAGATTGACAAAGCAAGAAAGCACGTCAACAAATCTGTTTCTGCTTTCCTCCGTGACTATGGTATGGGTGCCATTTACCACAACAACTTGCGTTATGACATGCAAGACATTTATAGAGGAGATGGTGTGCACTTCAATGATGAAGGGAACAGAGTCTTCCTTTTGAACCTTAGACTCTGCATCGGTACTTACTTGTAAGTACCACTTAAAAAAATGACTTCATAAACACAACAGCTCTTTTTAGAGCTCCCTAATATCTAAACTCTTAATTCTGCATTTCATTTTTTTTTTTTTTTTTTTTTACCGTACGCTTACCGTACGCGTACCCCGTGATTTTTTAAAAAATAAATAAATGTTTTTTTTGTACTTTTCTGTCCTTCTTTGACCCCCTTACAAATGTTAGGGGGTCTGTAACTCTCCTCATTGCCCCCTTTTCTTGTTTTCACTCTTTTTTTTCAGAGTGAAATACACAAAATGGCGGCCGCCGCTTCCTGGTTTCGGCCGATTCGAATGTTTACTAAGATCTAAGGTCCAATCAGAATCTCGCTCGCGCACGCCATTTTTCTTCCGTACGCTTACCGTAAGCTTACCGTACGCGTACCCCGTGATTTTTTTAAAAAACAATAAATGTTTTTTTTGTACTTTACAGTCCTTCTTTGACCCCCTCACAAATGTAAGGAGATCTGTTACTCTCCTCTTTGCCCCCTTTTCTTGTTTTCACTCTTTTTTTCAGAGTGAAATACACAAAATGGCGGCCGCCGCTTCCTGGTTTCGGCCGATTCGAATGTTTACTAAGATCTAAGAGCCAATCAGAATCGCGCTCGCGCACGCCACCGTACGCTTACGGTAAGCGTACTGTAAGCGTACCGTAAGCGGGCTCAGATATATATATTGATTTAAAGGCTATTTTCTCAGAATCTACTGAACAGATTTACACCAAACCTACAAAAGGCACTTCCTTGACCTAGGGACTACCTCTCTGCCAAATTTCGAGTAATTCTGTTCAGCCGTTCGGGCTGTAGCTTGTTCTAAAGGTCCTATGGAAAAATGCATGGGGAAAACGCGTTTTGGGACCCCCTTTTATCTCAGCCCCCGCTTGACGAATCCCCCCGACACTTTCAGGGTAGGAGCGGAGCGTAGCGCCCCACCTATTTTGAGAAATTCGCGAGGATTCGTCGACCGGCGCCAAAGTTATTCAAAATAGAATGTTGCGGATTTCCTATGGAAAAGGGGTCCTAACTATAACTACCTACTGGCGACCGCCAGTAGGTAATATCTATATATCTATATATATATATATATATATCTGTATGTTTCTTAACAATATTTGTGGGAAACAATATTTTTTCTATATCTTTGTATTTCCCTTTATAAGTACAGGGAAATTATATTTTTGACACAATATTTGTGTATCACGATATTGTTGTGATGGATATTATGTCAGTGATCCTAAATGTCAATGTAGAATATCAGAGACTGAAATCTGTGTTCACCCCTTAAAGGACACTGGTGTGAAAAAGTGTGCAAATTGTTATTTCCCCTGTGTATCACTTTAGCACAGTATTTAAAATTATCCCACTATTTATAAAGCTTTTGAAAATTCTTAATTAATATAGAGAGTGATCGGGATGAAGTTACAGGGGCAATGTTGGTGCTCCCTCATTGTTCATTATACATAGTGCCTGAGTGCGTGTCTACCTTTTGTGCCCCTGGTGCACCTTGGTACTTTAGGGGGCAAGCAAATGTTTGTGCAGCACCTTTCAGTAATATAGATAGTACTACTGCCTGTGTAATCCCAAGGGCATGTACCCGTTTTTGTATGGGGGTAGTGGTCCTATACAAATGAGAGAATCCTTTGCACCAGTCCTTGCCATATTACACAGAAGGTGTAAAAGCAATTGGTGTAAAGGCAAAGAGGCCATGAGGTGGTGCACTGAAAGTGTTGCAAGTAGATGAGGTGCACAGTTAGTATACCATCCCACAGGGGTACAACTAGTGAAAAGGTCACAGGGGACCTTAGAACCCCCAAGGCAATGCTCAGGCATGTGTACTTATTTGCGCCCCTTTGAAATGGAATTGGCAACACTGGCTGCTTTGAATCGTGTAAGTTAGACCTGTCATCCCTAGGATTGTTTTCCCCCAATCGTTTTGCCTACTTACCTCCATTTTATTGCTAAAATTAATTTTTCTTTCCTTAGGGCTTTGTGTACTTTACCACTGTTTACCAGTGATAAAGTAATTTTGCTCCTTCCCCTCAACATGGTTAAATTGGTTTACACATGATTAACATATTTAATTTACTCAAAAGTCCCTTGAAGATCGGTATACCATAAACCCAGGACCTGAATAATAAATGCCACTAGAGGACCTGCAGCACATATTGTGCCCTCACTTAAGTAGGCCCTCAAAACATGTCCTGGGTTTGCCTTTGCAGCCTGAATGCAGTTTTAAACTGTCAATTCAACTTGGCAATATACCCCTCTTGCCAAGCCTTAAACTTTCCTTATATTGCATATAGGTCACCTCTAAGGCATGCCTGAGGTAGCCCATATGCCAGGGTGCATTGTAAATAAAAGGTTGGACATGTACTTTTAGGTTTTACATATCCTGATAGAGAAAAAAGTTCATTTTCACTACTGTGAGGACTACCTGACCCATAAGATAAAACTGGGTTGTCTTATTATATTTAATAAGTGCTGACTTTTGAGCGGTGACAGATAGGGTTTAATGTTTGGTATATATGGAATTGTAATTAACAATCCTATTTAATGATAAAGTCAAATTTTAAATTACAATATTGAAAATGCCACTTTTAGAAAGTTGGCACTGTCCTACCCTTAGCCATTTGGTGTCTGATGCCTCTCCATGATCACATGACTGGGTGTATGTAACTGACACACTTTGTGATTTCCTCCCAGACAGTCACACAATAGAGGGATTAGGTGTGCCTGAATGGGCAATCTGCTGGCAGGATAGGGGTGAAGCTGGACACATCCCCACTTGCAACTGAATAGCCAGTGCTCTGCCTTCAGACAAAGAGCTGTCACCCACACATTGTCTCTACATCGAGCTTGGAACCAGACCAGGGGAGTCAGGAAATCCCAAGCACTTCAAAGAGAAACCTCTTGCACCTTCTCCCAACTGCAAAGAAGGTATCAGGTATAAAAATAGGGCACCCCGACCCACTCTTCAGTTCACTTTCTGCACATGTGTGAAAGACATTCAGAGAACTACCTGCTGCTGTCGGCTGCTGTGTACTCAACAAGACTGCTTTGCTGCACCTGTAAGGACAGCTTTGCTTTTGAAGCCTGTCTTGAACCATCAGAAGCCAACCCTGCTGTTTGATTCCAACATCTTCACCTGACTACAGGCCTACCAGAGTGAATGCAAGGGATAGTTTTCTAACCTCTTGTACAGAGCCAGAAGGACATAAAAGGATCCTGCCATCTTGAATCTGCACCTGGACCCAGCCCGAATGAGTCCAAAACACCCAAGTGGTATTCCAGAAAGTCTTGGACCCTTGGCTCTGGTACTAAAGCTGACCAGATAGCCAAAATACAAAACTTGGGACTTAAACATTTTTTGGTTAACAACTGCTCTGAGAACTGAGGAAAAATCGAGGCCAACCTGCTCGTCAATCAACCCAAGCTGCATCGCCGGTCGGCCTGACTTGCAGCTGCTCCCATTACGTTCTTCTCTGCAGCCGCAAATCCTGTACAGAGGTCCTTTGCTGAAGGGGTATCCAATCATGTGGGACTGTCTTCAGCTACAGCCTCCTGCCACGTTCAACTGGAGACTTCCAAAAATGTCCAAACGAAGACATTTTCACCCCATCTTCATCCAGTTTACTTTAAACATTGCCTTTAAGTGAAGCCTGACTCCTTTTTGTCCCAAACCAGCCAGGGTTAAGCACAGGTTAATTTAGTGACTTTTTGTAATTCACCCTGCCAGGTATTGTGGCTATTGCTTGACCAGGGATAACAACCCAATCAACCAACAACCCTGTTTTTCATAGTGTACCAGTGGGTACAAATATCCTATCTACTTTTAACTAATATGCTCCTAACAGTGCAGGAGCAAGTTCATACCAACACTCTGAACAACGTATTCACTGCAATAGGACACACAGTCCTAGTCTGCGCCCGGTGCACCCAGTTAAAGGTATGTCACAGTGCTCACTAAGGCAGTGTGCCTTATCTGTAAAATAATCCCAGCAGTCCTTTAAAGCATTCACAGTACCACCCAGCATGCTCTAAATAGTTTCCTGCTTGGACTTATGCAAACAGTTCTGAAGATACTTCCCTTTTGCCGGATCTGATTATCTTTCTTACAGCATGATAACTATCAGCAAAATACAGATGAAGGTGTTTTTCCTTTGGGAAAATTGTTTGTGCAAATCTGTTCTCGTTGCCACTGATTCTTGAAACCTTCCACCTTCTTTATTTGCCTGACATCGCTACTGAAGGCAAACAAATCGAGTCTAGTTGCAACCAGAGGTAATTTTATTTATTTCACAGTATACCTAGGTAATCAATGTGACGGACACGGGCACCTGTGAACATCCATCCACTAGGGAGGACTGTCACAGCAACTCATCCAAACTGAGAAAAATAGGCATCGGAGACACTGTTGATCTTTGTGCTTTAGATCAGTTTCTAGGTAGTTGTCAAGTTTTTATTGTATTTACTCAAGTATTAAAAAATGGAAACTTGGCGCCGTACATGTACTGTGTAGGGCTATCCTGACAAGGATTCGGGAGGTCTCTGTAGATAACGCGGATGAAACGACTAATTCATGGGCTAAGACAGAGATAATAATCAAGGTAATATTTGCATCCGGTGTTGACACTTTCAGTTACTTTGAAGCAGACACATTAACATTTTGTTCTTACTGACAATTTTGAATTTGGGGTGTGCAGTTCCTCTAGTTCTAGCAGGCCCCTGATAAATCACTATTCACAGGCACATGAACTTAGGAAGCAAGAACAAAAATAGGTACTTTTTTGTTTAATTTTTAGGGCCTTATTACGAATTTGCCGGTCCTCCGAAAGCAACGCCACCACTGCGCTGGCAGGAGGACCGCCACAACTGTGTTGGGACACCCGCCAGATTCTGAGCTGAATCTAGGGTGGGGTGGTGGTGCTGCGGCGGTCTCATGGCAACGGCTGTGTTAGGCTTATAGGAGAGCCTTAACAGCAGACCGCAGCACGTTCTTGCATTCACCATGTCATGCATGCCACACAATGCAGGAACAGGGGTGCAGTCCTAATCCCAGAAGCAGTGGGGGCAGTTGCATCTCCGCCACCTGTTTCATGGCAGGCTCACTTCCATGAATATGCTTGGCGGTGCCACAGCGGCACCGCAAGCATAGTCCTGCCCTTATTGCTGCGCCACTTGATCCTGGATACCGGCAGAGGTGGCGGTCCTGTGGTGATCAGCACACATGAAATACAGCAAGCGAACTTGCGGTGGTGGTAGTTATCCGACCACTGTAATCAGAACAAGGCCCTTAGTGTTTTTTACTCAGATGCCCATAAAACATATCTATTAAATTAAAAGAAATGTAGAATATTCAAATACAAAAGATTAAAATTAACAATATCTTAAAGGTCCTACCTAGTGAGTGATATCAAAATACATCTTAAATCTTCAACAGACATCATCAAACAAAGCAACATTCTTGAATGTCAAATTTTGGTGCTTGTTAGAGATGCGGGAGTGAGTGAGGAGCACAGCTTTTTTCCTTTAAAGAGAATGGCTTCTTTAATTTTAACAAGATTATTTCTAATGCTAGTATGTCGCAATAATGCACTGGAGCTAGAAATAGCAAAGCTTCTTCTTAATTTCATACCTGAAAAAACCAGGACACAGATATTTATGAAGTAAATCTAAAATTATAATACACTTAAGCATTAAATATACCGGTTAATACAACATCATAAATACGATCGTGCTATTCTTAGACACCCCAGGTATAATTTGCCGCTAAGCCATTTTCAAAATAGAACTGGAAGTTCATCCATCTATTTCTTTCAAGATAATTCATAGAGTACAAATTCAACTCAAGATGAATTGCCGACCTGGAAACAGTAAGAATTTGTTTCAAAACATTCCCTTTTGAAACTCAAAATTGACTCTTCCGTTCAACACCAGTATGTCTCCACCCAAAAAGTTGTTAATCACATTTTTGCTTGATAGGCTCAAAGGAAAGAGGTCAACTCAATCCCCCCATACAACGTGTTGAACTTCATCACCCTGGATGCCCTGATAAATATCTTATTTTTCTCTAGTGATCTGTCATAGAGAGTTCTTGGTCATAACATTTCCATGTATCTATATGTGTCCAAAACCTCTAATTGTGTCTCTGTCAGTCACCATGGAAACTTAACTTTCTTCAGCTCAAGACCATTGTTATCGATCATGAATTTATGAGAAGTACTGTACTTTTAAAGAGCCTTGATCTTGCTTTGGAGACTAATAGGTGTGAAGTACAAAATTACTAAATTATCTGTTTTGAGTAGGCATGTAATAAATTAGGACATTTTTTTACGGAGGCTGGTGCCCACATTGAGTAACAAGCACCACCATTGTCAGAGCGAACCACTAAAGTCTCTAAATAAACCTGAGCTTCACCCCTGATAGTTATGACACCGAGCAGACAGAGGCAATGTGAAAGAAAGTATGTATGCAGTCCTAAAAATGTAATAAAGTCAAAATACAACAGAAGAAAAATCCTAAATAAATTAGCAAAATTGAGCAGTTTTTATAAAATAAAATAATGCCAAAATGTCAAATATCTGATGAGGGAACCCAGAGTTCCACATTTTTTAAAGTATAAATATAAATATAGTGTCAAAAAGCGTTCAGCTCCAAGTGTGGTCACCTGGTTTTGCTTCACCGGTAGATAGGCACAAGTTAAGGTCAACCGTGATGGGCTTCAGGTAGGATATACAAACTAGGGGGCAGATTCACAAGCCCCTTGTGCCACTTTCGCGTTACTTTTAACATGGGGAAAGTGACGCAAAAGTGGCGCAAGGGGCTTGTAAATCTGCCCCTAGGTTTGATCCAGTTAAAAGTCTTACCTTCAGACGTATTCTCTGAAATGGAAGTCAAAAATCCTCAGCGGTGTAAGGCAGAAAGCTGCGGCCAAAGAGGGTTTCACAACTCTTATAGATGCTGGAAAGGTCCCAGTAAAGCTGTTGACTTTTAGTGGGAGAGCTCTGAGTGGTAGAAACTTGAATTTTGTGCCCAAGCATGGTCCATTTCTGGAAAGATACTTTTGGCCCTTTGCTCAATTAAGTTTCTACCTTCAGACTTAAGGCCTTAATATGACTTTGGTGGTCCTACAGCGGATGATGCAATGCACTGTCCGCTGTAGGACCGCCAAAGCTGTGGTGCTGCCATATAAGGACTCCACTCCTGGTCTGGTGGGGGGACCTGTGGAAGTCTGACAGCTGCGGTCTGTTAGGCTCATAGAACCACACATGCAGATAGCCACTGCCAGAGCGTCCACTGCACCTTCCTGCACTGTGTGACATACATGCCATATGGTGCAGACAATGAGGGTGCAAATCCAGGGGGGCACTACATGTGCCCGCGCCTGCACCCCCTGGACCCAGAGGCAGCAGGAGGCCTTATTAGGGCCCCTTTATATGCCTCTTCACCACCCTTGTCATGGCAGACCCACTGTCATGGAAAGGGTAGTGATTGGCCAACTCGGAAAATGCTAGAGATGCCGCTGTGGCACTGCCATCGTAGTCCTACCTCAGACAGACACAGTGCAGGATTTTGGATCCCAACAAAGGTGGTAGTCCTGTGGCAGTCAGATCGCCACACTCAGAATGAAGCTCACTGTCCTGCAGTGTGGCGGTGCTCTCACCGCTACCATGGGTTCGGCAGTGCTATGGACCGCTGAACTTGTAATAAGGCACTTAGTCTCTTTTTTGGAGCTTGGATAGTTCCAGTGGAGCATGGCTGCAGGCTGCAGCCGAAGAAGCCCTACAAAGTCAGATACCTTCTCTGTGAGATACCACTAAATAGGATTCCCTGCTATGGAAAAACTCTGAGCAGAGGCAACCTGAATCTCTGGCCCAGCAGCAACGCACCCTTGTCAGATGGGCTTGGCATGTTGGTCTTCTGGAGGTTTTTGAAGCCAAAGATTTCTAAGTCCCAGGTTGCAGTGGATGATAGGAGTAATACACTTGACACCAGGTAAGGTTCCAGGAGTTTGGGGATAGCACTCGGGGGTCAAGACTCACTTCAGCAGAGGCGAGCAGCAAGGCCCAAGGCTGGTCCAGTTAGAACTGATCAGCTGGGCATTTACAGGAAAAGGCCTCTTGCCACTTGTGTCCCTGCAGCTTGAACAGGAGCTCAGCCTTATGATGCTTTGATTCCACTTTTTTGCACTGTGTACACTAGGGAGAGCAGGTGCAGTCTTCCAGGCTCTTCTTCGGTTACGGAGAGCTGGTCCAGTCCTCTTCTATTCTTCAACTCTTAAACAAAGAGTGTCATATGGAATTGTCACTAGGCCACCCTCCACTCACACAGTTTACAAAACAACAAAGCCTGGTTACGAAGAACACACAATCACTTTGAACATTCTTTATGCAAAGGGCATCAGGTCTTCCTCCTGGGTATGGCTTTGCTGATGTTCTTTTGTCAATCCCCCCCATAATGTGTTTAATTGTATGGAGATTATCAACCACCTAACAACACCCCAACCCAACTATCGTAGAAATTAAGGTAAGCACAGAAGGGAATCAAGAAAAATGTGAGGTGGGTCAGAAAGTGCTTCACGTAAGCAACGTCCACTGAGTTGCTGGTAGGTACTCACCAGTTTTCTCACTTTATCATCATTGGCACTCTTGTGACGAAAACAAAGAAATGTGACCTAACTCAAAGTAATGTGAAAATTTAACCCATAAATGAGAAAGGTGTCGAAATAATGGTGTGAACCATCTACCATCTAAGCCCTGTAATGTGTAAAAAGAGTCAACTGCACTCCTCATTAAAATAGGTTGTGAACATCTATCATACGTATTTTTAATTTTTAACTCGTGTTCACACCCAATTAAAAAAGCATAGGCATAGCCAATATGTCTCGCCTTTTGGACCGTATGTGTTTAGCCAGAACTTTTGGCTATGTTGTAGAGCATTGTGGCTGCTGTGCATTATGTTGAAAGTTATAATAAAAAGTGTTGAGCATTTTTGTTACCTTTATACAAATGAAGACGACATTATCTACAACTGAAAAACCTGATTAAAAAAAGATTTTAACATAAAAAATGTCTTCTAGTTTTTTTGTATTTGCACTGCTGGCAACTTCTTCCTGCCTGTTCTCATGCTTGTTTGTTATAAAAATGTTTGTTATGGGGGAGCGGGACATAAATAACAGGGGAGTGGAGGTTGGAAAACAGTAATTTAATTAGAACACGAGCAGCGGACGGACACTAGGATAGACTCAACAGATGCCATATTCCAAGGGCAGACTGACGTGATGCTTAGGTGGTGCACTGATGCAAAATGGTGGTGGTGAATGATGTTTGGTGCTCAGGTGGTGACACTATATGGTGTGGATTGGAGGTACGTTGTGGATTGTGGAGTTGAAAAGTGCTGTTTGGTGTGTAATTATGTGGTGTGTATTGGAAATGTGTGGAGTTGAACTGTGTGGCCTGGAACTGTGGTGTTGAGTGAAATTATGCTTGGTGAAATTGTGTCAGGGTGTGGAGTGCATTTATGTTGATTGGTGGTATGTGGTATAGAGTGCATTTATGTGGCGAGTATTTATGTTGCATTGAGTATTGTGCAATTATGTGGCGTGGAATTATGTGGCACTGAGTGGTATTATGTGGAGTGTATTTATGTTGCATTGAGTAGAGAGTCATGTGGCGGGCAATTATGTGGTACTGGGTGGTATGTGGAGTGTATTTATGTTGCATTGAGAAGAGTATAATTATGTGGTGTGTAACTATGTCACACTGAGTGGTATTGTGTAAAGTGTATTTATGTTGCATTGAGTAGAGTTTAATTATGTGGCGTCTAATTATGAGCCACAGTGGTATTATGTGGAGTGTATTTATGTTACATTGAATAGAGTGTAATTATGTGACGTGTAAGTATGTGGTGCTGAGTGGTATTATGTTGAGTCTATTTATGTTGCATTGAGTAGAGTGTAAATATGTGGCATGTAATTATATGGCACTGAGTGGTATTATATGGAGTGTATTTATGTTGCATTGAGTAGAGTGTTATGTGGCACTGAGTGGTAATATGTGGAGTGTATTTATGTTGCATTGAGTAGAGTGTAATTATGTGGCTTGTAATTATGTGGAACTGAGTGGTATGTGGGGTGTATTTGTTGCATTGAGTAGAGTGTAATTATATGGCGTGTAACTATGTCACACTGTGGTATTATGTGGAGTGCATTTATTGTGCTTCAAATATAGTCTAATTATGTGGCTTGTAATTATGTGGCACAGTTTTATTATGTGGAGTGCATTTATGTTGCATTGAATAGAGTGTAATTATGTGACGTGTCATTATGCGGTACTAAGTGGTATTATGTGGAGTGTATTTATGTTGCATTGAGTAGAGTGTAATTATGTGGTGTGTAAGTATGTGGCACTGAGTGGTATTATATGGAGTGTATTTATGTTGCATTGAATAGAGTGTAATTGTGATGTGTGATTATGTGGTACTGAGTGGTATTATGTGGAGTGTATTTATGTTGTATTCAGTAGAGTTTAATTATGTGGCAGAGAATGGTATTATTTGGGTTGTATGTTGCATTGAGTACAGTGTAATTATGTAGCATAATAATATATGGGCGAAAATTCCGTTCCGCTCGCGAAAACTGCGATCATTTGACATTTTTGCGTTCCGCGGAAAGTGCGAAAATGTCAAAATTTCCGCAATCCGCATCTTACCGGAAATTTTTTTCTTGCTCGCGCTGTAAAAAAATACATTCTCGCGTGCGCGCGATCGCCTAACCTGAATCCCCGCATTCGCCAACAAGTTTTCCCAATCCGGTCGCGTTCTCCACGAGATGTTGGATTGTTGGTAGCCATATGCGCTGTCTTGCGACAGTTGGCGCCCGCATTAATGTCATTTGTCGCGCGATCACGTCATTCGTCGCGCGATCACGTCTTTCTTCTCGCGATCATGCACCGCAAGAGTATGAGATGATTGAGCTCTCGAACACGTCAATCTCCACCGCGAGCGAGAGCCTGAGGATGCGGGTACGTCATATCGAACGCGAGCGGGCGGGACAAGTGAAAACAAGATGGCCGCGCCCGTGAGCATCTGCATGGGTAAGTTGGCCAGCCGCGATCACGCAGAAAATACCGTGAACGGGCGGGAAAAAAACTTCTGCGTCTTCGCGATATTTCCACGTGTTTGCAGAGATTTTTAACATTTTTGCGATAGTTTGCGAAAGTGAATTTCGTAAATTCCGCCCACGCCTAATAAAAATGATTAAAAGTGCTAAGCAAAGCTATAACATCATACTCAGGGAACTACCGAGTGATGGAAGATGTGTCTAAAGGGGCAAATTAGTCACCCCCTGTGTGTGTGATTGAATCAACACACCCATCAGTTCTTGGTTGGGTTTGGGGTGACCTGAGGCGTTGTAAGAGGCGTGAGCAGATACCCACCGCTCCTTCTCCGTAGTCTGGGACCCGAATGAGGTCTAGTCCCTGCGAGCAAGGCCACACCCGGGCAGAGGCTCACCCCACAAACCCTGCGCACTGAGGATCACTGTGGGGGCTGTGTTAGTAATTGTGAAGTACCTCCTAGGGATCATTGTGATGCATGGGTGGGTGGGCTCCTACCACCAACAGTGGACACAGGGGTGGAGGGATGTGGAAGGCGAAGCATTTTTGCACAACTCTCGTGAAGACACCGGTTCCTGAAACATAACTTTTGCCTCTAAATTGTTCTTTTCCGCCCATGTTCTCAGATGCTATTTCATTCCTGCAATCACATGACACCTGTATAGCAGTGCACACAATAAAGGCAGTTAATGAATTTATTTGTACGGGTAACAGGAATTCAAAGATGCTGGGAAATGCCCTTGAGCGGTCAAACCCAAACCTTCCTCCTTGAAAGGCTTTTGTGAGTCCAGGTCCTGCCCTGGCCAGTAATGCTGGCACACTGATGGGGTGGAGGGGGCGCTGTCCTGACATAATAGGCATCCCTGTGGGGTCGGTTTGAGGCACTGTCCCGTACGAACCGTGCAGGAAAATAAATTTATTTCTCTGTTTTGAACTAGATGAGCCCTGACAGTGATGGATGGAAAATACATTTTCGCGCAACCTATCAGGGCCTTGAAAGACGCCCCTTGCCCTATTCCGTAGCCGCACCCCCCTGCCATACACACACACTTGCCATCGCTCTTTGGAGGGCCGGAAAACATGCACGCGAGTCAATGCGTCCACTGATGAGAAAAGCATGCCCCCATGTTTAGTGCAGCCATTACCTGCTCCCTTCGAAGGACACAAACAAGTCCTACAGGCGAGTTACACAGCACCCACGCGGCGGTCCGAGGTCCCGAGGCAAGCCAGGATCCCAGATACAGGACAAACTGAATCCCATCCAGCGGTCGGTCGGGGCACAGCCAGTAGGGCAGAGGAGGTTCACCCATGCATATTCCAAGGAGAACTCCTTACAGTACATTCACATGTGTATAGTCGGACATGAGAAGCAACGCCTCAGATTAAGAAATCACTAATGCAATATTAACGGTAGAAGGAGCAATGGAATTGCTGATGCACTGTTACCTTTAACATAACATGTTTAAGCCTGGCCAGGCTGTAGCATTAGTTTTCTTTCTGTACAAATAGAAGAGTGCTCTCCAACAGACGGTGTATGAAAAGCATGAGCACTGAATACGAAAAAAACCACGCTTTGTGGCAAGAAACACCTCTTTCCAGTACATAGCAATCTGGAACTACCTACTTAAGGCCATCGGAAAAACGTGTGACAGTTTAGAGCACGTTGCGTCCCTTTGTGCATCAGATGAACCCTTGCGGTTTCACAAACGCCCAGGCTAAAACTAAAGACAATAGCACCTAAGATACGAACAGCTGCTCTTCCATCGTGTACACCTTCACTGCTGTAATAATGGGGGCAATGACATATCTCTGAGGGCTTGAATGAGTCATCTGTTTTAGAACAGAATCCACCTCCATAAAATCCCAAACTCTCTGCCAAAATCTTGGCGCTGTTGTTGTGCGGTGGACAGGCAGAACACATCTTGAACCAAGATTTTAGCGGGTCTTGGGATGTTATCACTGGTAACAAACGCAACCCCTGGCAGTGCGGGGGATGGGAGAGCATGTGGGTGGGAGAGAGCGGGGGAGAGGGGTGGGCTGTGCTAGTCTGGAAAGCGATTCTCCTGCCCCACCACCTCTATCTGTGGAGATGCTTTGTCACTCTGGTTATGCCACTGAAAACTCTCTCTACGCACCTAGAAAACAAGTCAAAGTGTGAACCCTGCACTCTGACCCGTGTTCACAGGGAGTAAACAGAAACCTGCAAACCGCTGTGCTGCTGTAGAGAAACTAATGCATTTGCCCCGTTGTAGAAATTATTATTCTTTTAGCAGCAAAGCAGGGACACGTGGCGTTGTTGTCATCTTACGGTTTTTGTGCTGCTGTTTCTAAGGGAAATAATTTGATTGTGAATTCGAACATTAAAAAGCGTGCTCTGTAAACGTGCGAGTAAAGTGTCCTTTTTGAAGCAGCGTATTTCACTCGGTTCAGGATGAACAGAAATGCAATGAATCTACGTTACTAATACAACACGCGTGCAAAAGAAAAAAATATATAACTGCAGTCAAACGTGTATTACAAGAGCTCTGCGTGTTTCTTGGCAAATCATTAACACTGAGTACACGTGAAGCCGTCGGATGTCTAATGTGTGGAGCGTAACGCAAGAACGCAGGACTCCTTACTGGCACTTCATTTAAAATGTTTTTTATGTAATCCAAACGCACGCAGGGGCTCGGGCTATAGTGTGACTAGAAGGCCAAGGTCCCCCACACTCCCTGCACTGCAACCTGTGCCAACCAATGCACCGGCCAGCAGGCTGCTGCCGAGGCCGTTATCCCAAGTGCAAATAAAAACAAGCAAATTGATCTGGCTTGGCTCTTACAACCAAAGCACAAACGGACCCATCCTAAAATAAAAAACAGGCAACACGTCATAATAAGCTCAGAGGTGGTGCGCGTGCAAGCGCACTTGTGCCCGCCATGGCGAAAAGGAAAGCGCAGCCTTTGACCATATGTTTCCAATTAATTCGACCACGAAACGCGGCGTGATAATTGGAAACATATGGCGCTCATGCTCCCTCCCGCGGATGCTAGGCCACAAGAGAAAGAAGGCAGGACATGCACCCGCATTTGGCCAATTGTGTGCTGTCTTTCTCAGAAAGACGCATCCAAAGTGCAATAGCGGGTGAAGAAAACAAAAGCACACGCACAAGTGTGTGTTCCAAAGTTTAAAGCCCTTACTAAATGTCTCGCAGAGCAGCACACGCACGCTGGCACAGGCGAGACCTAAAAAGCAGCATGTTTAGACCATTTTCAGGTTAAAATGGGTGCCCAACTGCAGACATGGACACTGCTGTGGAGCGAGCCAGCTGCAGGATCCCACTTGGGTAGGGGCGCCATCTCCCTGCCTCCCGTTGCGCATGCTTCCTTGCGTGCTGCAGACAGCTGCTGGACGCGACCAGCAATGAGTGCCCATCTGTGGACGTGAACCCTACTGTGCAGCGAGGCAGCTGTCGGAACCCTCTTTGGTAGAAGTGCTGTCTCCTCGCCTCCCATTTTGCATGCTTCCATGCCTGCTGCAGACAGCTGAGAAGAGCACTCCCCGACCGAGCCTCACAGCAAATTTAAACAAACCGAAAGCAGCTGCCATACAACTCTGTCAATTATCGCAGGCCAAACGATTATCCCAAGCTTGGTGCATATTTAATTAGATGACGTCACTCATTGACCTTTCAGTGTAACAGCTCAACCTTCCGCTTATGCCCACAGCTGCTGCAATGCAGACTTGCCTTGCAATGCATTTGCAATGCAATAGGTCTTGCATTACTTAAAGTTTGAGCTATTGGGGTTACATTATTATTTGCAATACCACCAGCTCATATTTTCACTAATGCATGACCTATTGCATTGTAAATGCTTTTTATCCTTTGCTTTCACTATTTTTTCCTTTCTCTTTTCAACTGTTCAGACTACAGTCTTTGACCATTGACAAAAAAGGAGTATATCTACAAGGAAAGTGACAGAGCGTGGCGTTAGCCTTATTGGCTTAACGCTCTGCTCCGCCACTTTGGAAACGCAGGGCTGTACCATATTTACAACAATACGATGTAGCCCTGCATTTCCCCCTGCGCTGGCGCTAATTACAGCTGCCTAACGGCAACGCAGGAACCCTTGCACCATAGTGCAAAGGTGTCTGCATTGTGGGAATGATTATTTATGTGTAGGAAGGTGTCCCTTCCTGCACATAAACAATCTTAAATGGGTATTTGTACCTTCTATGTGTGCTGCTTTGTGCAGCACTCTTAGAAGCTGCAACTCGGCATTTTTGAAATGCAGCACACATAGAAACATGAAAAAACGAGGAGTAATAAAGCATTTCTCCTCATTTTGCTATGTTAAGACCAGGTTTTTTTTGGGCTTAATGTTGGTGCTGCCCCATACTTACGCCACCCTTGTAAAAAGAGACAGCATCAGAATGAATAAGTGTTGCGGCGGGACGCCCACAGCACCACCCATTTTCCTCCCCTTTCAATCTAAGTATAGTGTGAAAGGGTGCTTTATTTAATTGGCTTAACCCTGCCTTGTAAATATGGCGAAGCCCCTATCACCACAGTAACGTCGGAAAAACAATCCTGTGATGATAAGGGTATGTAAATATGCCCCAAAGTTGTTTACCCTTTCTCTAGCCAAGCTCCCACTGTTTGTATGGTTTCAAAAAATAAGGCGGCAATCTTTTGTTCTATACACTTTTTTCTTATCTGTAGGTTATGGAATTACATTTTGTCGAGAAGTAATTTAAACTTAAACCTATGTGTTAACGAATGAGCGAGGTAGTACATTCCTTGTAGAGCATTTCATACAAAGTAATCATTGTAAGGCAGAGATACCAAATAATAGTAACACATTGACAATTTCGAGATGTGCTGATCACTTTCAATGCCGATACTGTATTATACTATCTTCTCTTTCTAAATCGGGTTAGGTAAAAAACAAATACGATCTTACAACAACCACAAATGTTACTCTTGTCACTAAAATTAAATCTAAAATGTCCCATTAAGAGTCATGTATTAAATAATGGACATTGAACGTTCAATACATATATGGTTTTCTTAACACATTATTATTATTTTTACAGCAGGTTAACAACCAGGGTAAAGAAAGCATGTATTAAGGGCCCATCCAGTGTATAGATAAAAATCTTGATATCCAGCACTCAATTACCTATAGTAGCCAGGCTACCATTTAAGGCACACTCAGGGTAGGGGCACAGCTGTTCCCCAGTCATCCTGTCAGGAAGAACCTCACCAATCCACATTGAGGCCCTCAGTTCCCTGTGCGGGAGGAATACACATCATACTACAAGATAGCCCTTGACATGTGACCCTGGACACTGGCAGAACAGCAGGAAAATGAAAACTTTCTAAAAGTTGTATTTCCAAAATAGTAATTTACAATCCGACTTGACCATTAGGTTGGATTTTAAATTACATTTAAGATGAGTCCATAAATCATTTTTCAAGCTTTTCCCATCTTAGCACTTTTGAATGGGGAGCCAGTTTTGCTGCAGTGAAAAACAACTTTAGAGGATTTTCGCTGCATGGACATGTACACCTCAAGTACACATGTCCTACTTTTTAAATACCATTCACCCTGCCCTAGGGCCTACTTTAGGAAAAAGAAAGGTTTAAATATGTCAGAAGGTTTATTTTGCTAGTTTGAAGTAACAGTTTACAACTGCACTACATGTTGTAATAGCAGGCCTGAGAATTCTGTTTCAATGCCAATTTAGTGGATAGCACAATTAGGGCTACGACACAATTGTAGCATTTAATTTACAGGCCCTGGTTCATGTATACTATATACTAGGGACCTATAAGTTAAACAAATGAACTAATCAGGCACATACCAATTTCACCATGTTTGGCGGGGAGAGCACACACACTTTAAAACTGGTTAGCAGAGGTAAAGTGCACAGAGTCTTAATGTCAACAAAAATGATTACAGCTACAAAAGGTAGTAATTTGAGATGATCCTTCAGGAACTGCAAATTTCTAACAGTGCCTCTGCTCACTGTATGTGGCATCTTTGTTCTCTAGGCTCCAGGGCCAAGCAGATGTCTCATAGTTTGCTTCCCCCCACCACAACATACATAATTTGACAGTGGCTCCACCCTCTTAAGCTTTTGGTTCTCTTACATTTCAGTGACAACATGTCGCTACTTCAGCATCTCCCTCTCAAACAAACATGGAATGGTGTTCCTCTTTAGCCAACACATTTGTAATGCCCATTGTCTCTCCAAGAGGATACTGTATGTGGCCTAGTGTTGCTGAAAATAACAGAGTAAAACCCATAAACTGAGCATTATAACTGTATTGTTTATGGTGCTCAATATCAGAGCAGCTTCTGAGTCACACTCCTGCACAAACAACATTTTGACTCTACCTGCGTTACTGTCCCCACACATCCATGGCATGAGCACAGCAACACCTTGCAGATTAGAATCTACACAGATAGACAGGTTAGTAGTTTCCTAAGCAGCTACACTATTATTGTTTCCACCTAAATGTACCATGAAACCCCTGCAACCATTCTTATACCTTCACTTGATTATTTTGACATGTGCAACCGGGCACCTTTGTACCCTTCAATGTGACTGTTATTGGGCTGTGTGGTCATATTGAAGAGAATTGCCTTGTGAAAGCACTGGACAAATAACATAACAAGATGACCACTGTCTTCAACCATTATGCCCTCTTTTCTTTCAATAAATGGTGAAGTAAGTATGTCTGGTATTCATAATGCTTGAGCAGACTCTGAAAGCAACTTCAAAACTTAACGGCAAAGTTTCATAATTTTATAGTCTCTGTGGGCAGTGTCACTTTACCCTCTGTGACTCATACAATAACTTAGTGGACTAAAGAATTTCTACACACAAGGAATTTGACAGGAAAGAAATTGCATTGAAAATTCTGTTTTAATTGTCAGATTAATCTTATTACAAACTCCTCATATGACAATTTCCAAAAATAGTAATGTATGTGCTACAGATAGTGGCACAGCCCAAAGGTGACCAAATGAGATAAAGTGGTAAAATACGTACAGTGCACCACACTCAAAAACATACAAATATACAACATATAAAGAAATTAATCAACCAGCAGGATATAGCTATAATTATCATGTGTAAGCGATAGATAAATCATGTAATGCCACAATATTGAGTGTCCTTCCAATGAAACAACTTTCAAGTCAACGTTTTGACCCTTGGACAAAGTTTTTCAGAGGGTCTTCATCAGGACAAATGTAGCTACCTAGTTTGAATTCAAAAGTATATCTTTCTGTAAAGAAGATATGAGGAAGATAATAGGATCATTGTAGTCTGTAAATGCAGGGTTCTGCGTTATTCCGATTATCAGTATGAGCCATACAAAAACAGTTACAGAGTGAGCGTACACACAATAATGATATCTTTGTGCTGCTGGTTGATTAATTTCTTTATATCGGGTTTATTTGTATATATCTGAGTGTTACGCACTGTACATTTGAGATGTCATTAGTGAGGTCATAAATTATGTCATTGAACATGTCATGAGTGATGTCATATGTGAGGTAGTAAGCAGTGCACGGTGGGGGTGCAAGTTGTAGTTAGCGCTCCTAACTATAACTCGTGAATTTCTGTGTTTATTTTAGTTAAAAACGTTAATGTTCACACTGACAAAATCACCTAACTTTAATGTTACTTGAACCTTTTTTTCAAGGAGAACAGATATTTTTATTACACCTATCTATAGCATTAATTTAACCTTTGGTTTTTCAGTTAATTATTTATTTATTTTTTTTAAAGTAAACTAACTATTTTGGGAGTGTATGCATGGTACAATGACTTTAAAATACAGGGTATGTTCTGACATTACTTTAGTAAAAGAAAGTTTTTTTATTTTTGGAAAACAGGAAATGGTTCACAGTTTGCAAAATCTTTGAAAAATGTGTGTGCGTATTAAACAGATGAATATTCAATAAAAACTGGTTATTTCCTCAGTTATTGTAACTCTGATATCAAGACATGTTACCAGAAATCTTTTTTTGCGATGTCATTACTCTCGCAGTGATGGGTGTACATAGTAGGGTGTGGAAAGGGACTGGCCTCTCCTTTCAGACCTCTCTCTCAGATGTCAAGTCTGTGTAATAGGGTGTGGGGAGGGCCTGGCCTCTTATTTTAGACCACTCTCTCATATGATGGGTGTGCATAAGAGGGAGTGGGAGGGACTGAATTCTCTGCTGATACCTCTCTCTGTAATGATATATGTGCATAGTAATTTATGGGGAGAGACTTCCTTCTCCTTTTAGACCTCTCTCTCAGATGATGGGTGTGTGTGTGTGTGGAGGGACTGGACAGGCCTCTCCTTTGAGACCTATAGCTGTAATTATATGTGCATAGTAGGGTGTGGGGAGGGACTGGGCTCTCCTTTCAGAAGTCTCTCTCAGATGGCGAGTATGTGTAGTAGGGTGTGTAGAGGGACTGGCCTCTCTGCTCAGACCTCTCTCTGTAATGGTGGGTGTGCTTAGTATGGTGTGGAGAAAGACTGGGCTCTCCTTTCAAACTGCTGTCTCAGATGACAGATGTGTGTGGATGGGCTGGCCTCTCCTTTGAGACCTCTCTCTTAGATAATGGGTATGCGTAGCAGGGTATATGATTGGACTAACCTCTCCTTTAAAACCTCCCTCTGGGAAGACGGGTGTGCGTAGTAGGGTGTGTGAAGAGACTGGCTTCTCTTTCATGCCCCTCTCTCAGATGACGGGTATGTGTAGTGGGGGAGAGACTGGCCTCTCCTTTCAGACCTCGCTTTCAGATGAAGGATGTGCGTAGTAGGATGTGTGAAGGGAATTGCCTCTTATCTGAGACCCCACTCTGTAATAATGGGTGTGCGTATTAGGGTGTGGGAAGGAGCAGGCCTCTCCTTTTAGACCTCTCTCTCAGATGACAAGTTGCATAGTAGGGCTTGGGGAGGGACTGGGCTCTCCTTTCAGACCTCTTTCTCAGAAGGCAGGTATGCATAGTAGCGTGTGGAAGGACTGGCCTCCTAAAACCTCTCTCTGTAATGATAGGTGTGCGTAGTAAGTTGTGGGGAGGCACTGGGCTCTCCTTTTAGACCTCTCTCTCAGATGAGAGGAGTGTGAAGTAGGGTGTTTGGATGAGCCTTAGCTCTATCTTCTCAAACCACTGAGCACACATATTAAAGTCTGATATACACCATCTCCAATAAGACTCATTCATACAGTAACAACTGTGCAGAGCAGAGTGTATTCAAATATCACCTAATCTTTCCTACTTTTCACAATTCGGCAAGAGTCTGATGAATTCGCAACATTTAAATAAAAAAGATTTAACCTTCTAATCATCACAGTAGTTATCTTTTACACACTTCATCTCAAAAGCAAGGACCGCATTATGCATTCCTACTGATAGAGTTTATTGAGATCTCATCTCCTCCTTACTATTCACAATCTTGTGAGAGTCCCGCCAGATGGTAAAAATTAGTTTCAAACAATATACATTTATTATCTTCACAGTAGATATCTCTTAGACACTTCTCTAAATCTTGGTGGACAGCATGCCTTTCTGCTGCCCCCTAATAGAGATTTTTACTTAATTTTGACAACACCCCCTATTTTTCACATTAAACAGTAACAGCGGCCATTTCATTTCTAAAGTTCCAACATCCAGCCAATCAGATCCTCTCGCTCCACAAGAGCATGAAGGCTCATGGGAAAATTGGTCTCTCGACTAATGACATGGCAACATTTTAGATTTTGCGCTGTCACTGGACGCCCGCAAGACTCTTGCGAGCCCAAATGCCAAAATATACAATTATTGTTTTACCCTTAATACCTAAAAAAAATACTGAACGGATTTACATCAAACCACAAAAAGCACTATATGCAGACCAAGATCTAGCTTCCTGCTGAATTTGGTGTAATTACTTTAAGCAGTTTTCGCTACAACCTGTCTTAAAGAAGTCTTTTAAAAATGGATGGAGATTTTATGCTTTTGAACCCCCCTTCTTTTTCATCCCTTCACTTGATGGATCACCCCGTAACATTCTAGGAAGGAGCTGAGGTGTGCAAACTTTTTTGGGTGGCAGTTTCATGAAGATTTGCCAAACAGGGCCAAAGTTTTCAGCAAACCAAACAAGCATTTGTAATGTAATAGGCATCACATTTGTGAGAGTTAGAGCATTTAGTGCTGTAAATGACAATTTGTTTGAACTATTTGTTTTAGTTGGAGGTGGAGTGGATGTTTGTGGTGTGGGTGTGGAGTGGAATTATGTGGGTTGAACTGGTATTGTTAGTTGTGGAATTGTGTGTGGTGGAATTGTGCGGTGAGGAGTGGATTTTTGTAATGGAATCATGTGGCATAGTGTGCAGTGGAATTAAGTGGATAGTAATTATGTGGTATTGAGTGTACAGGAATTATGTGGAGTGGGATTGTGCGTCATGGAGTGTAATTATGTGGAATGGTATTTTGTGTTGTGGAGTGGTATGGAGTGGAGTTTAAATATATGGTGTGCTGTTGAATTTTGTAGCATGATGTGGAATGGATTGGATGTTTATGGTGTGTTGTGTAAATATGTTGTTGAGTTGAATTATGTGACTTGTTGTAGAATTATGTGGTGTGGAATGGAAAATGAAGAGTTTGATTGAGAGGCGTGGAAGTGTGTGTAATTGAGTGAAATTATGCTGATTGGCATTCTGTATAGACATGGTGTGGAGTGTATTTGTATGGATTGTGTTACTAAGTTTAAAAATGGTGAAACATAATTAAAAAGAAAGTGAGCCTTTCATTTTGCACAAATTAAGAAAATTAAAACACGTTGCTTCCACCCAAAAATGTTGGAAACAAACAAACGTATATTCAAATTCAGCCCTAAGCAAGGAGGAGCTGTAAACAAAATATACACGTTTAACATGAGCAGGAAAAAAGATAGTTCCAAGACTAAACACTTCAGCCCCTGAGACTTTCTACTTATGACATCAACAAAATTGTGTAAATGAATGTACTAACATGCTGTTTCAATTAATTAAATGATATTGTGTTTACACCACTATTCTATCATATTGCACACTGTGGCTATTCAAGTGCTGTCAACATTGTTGAGGGGGGTAATTATTAAATATCATTTGGAGACTGTTGGATATGTATGATTTTTTGGCATGTGCGAATGAATGAGTAAGCATTGGTCTGACAGAGTGAGTGTTGTGTAGTGTGTATGTTGCTCCTGGGTATTTTGGCATATTTATCTACTTTATATTACTATGAATTCTTGTGATTTGATACCATAAAATTGATGTAATTTATTTAAAAAAACATCATTTGTTATTTCTTATCTTGTTCAAAAATTCTTCTGACACTCATGTGTTCTCTTGGGGGTTATGCGACTCTTGGGTGTTTTGTATATCAGTAACGATTAGCAATTTTACTATAGTTGTTAGGCAGTGGGGTTTCCTTGCAAGTACTACTAGTAGTTAGGCACTGCTCTCTGGGTGTTAACAAACAACAAGCATTGGCAAAGCTAATAGTTTTTGCCTATGCAAGAGCTATTGACTTTGCTAATGTCTTTTAGCCATATTATACAGCACATGGCTAAAAGTCAAGTTAGAAAAAAAGCGTTATGACACAGACAGCACTGGATGGAATGGGCAAGCATGGACAGGAGTAGGGGTTGGGGTGACACAACGTTCTTGGAGGCATTTAGTTTTTCTGGCTGGTGAACAAAAGTAAAACAAGCAACATGAGAGGACGGGGCAAGCAGCAATGTACAGCTGGATGGGGGAGATGCTCAGAGAGCACGGGTATTAGAGTGACAATAAAGCCAACCAGTGCTAAGCAAAGGGTGGCCTCTAAGCTCCTTAGCGGTTCTTCTAGGCAGCAAGCTTGCTCAGAGATAGTGTAACAACACAGCCTTGCTCATACTTCTTTGTAGCCTGGAGGCGTCTGTTCAAATTTCACTCATTTGATTTAAGTTTTTATGTTTCTGAACTCGATACTTGGACAATAACCTGTATTATTTGCATTTCAACTATGATGCTGCAAGGCATGGGGGAATGATATATATTAAAGCACGCTCTGAGTGTAGTGATGGCATGCGATCTGAAACACACCATTACTTCTCTAGAGAAGCAGCTGTAGGGGCACAGATGTCAGTGGTGATACAAGCGAGATTCCGCAAGCCTTCGATTTAAGCTACCATATTTGGCACAGAACAAAGGAAAATATTTAAAATTATCAGTCATCGCCACCTACAGCACATTGGCTCTCATTTCTTAAGCAAGCGCTATTTACACAGCATACACAGTGGGACACACAGCTTACAGTGTGAGCCTTCGGACAAAGCACAGGCTGCAGAGCAGAACCAGGGCTTTTTTTGCATTCGTTTTACAGACCGGACAGTGCAATAAATGCACTTTTTTTATAAGCCCTGTCACAATCAACTTCCTTTACAATTCTGGCAATATTTTCTTTCTTTATTTAAAGAACCCAACAGTGAAGGGCTGGGGTGCCATCGGGAATGGGAGGAGGGGACTGCTGTCAAAACCAGAATGTGCTGTAGCCATTGAAGGGGCTAATTTTTGGGAGAGCAACAAAGCATTTTGGGAAGCATGGGGCTTCAACATCTTATACAAAGATAACCCTGATGTGGTGGGAGAAATAACTTGCAATAAATAATGATTTAAACAAATAGAAACCAGACACAGAGGCGTAAGTCTACTCCCAAGTGCCTTATGAAGCACTTTACAGCAGGTTTGTGGAAGCAATGAGTGTATGTTTTTATGACGGTAATTATTTGTATGAAAGCATTCCAGATGCAGCCTAAGAGCACGTTAAAACAACATAAACAGCAAATGGCAGACAATGTGGCTCCCTGCAGATACGAGGAACCTCACAGGGAGGTGTTAAACTGGGGGCTCTTTTTATGCATGTCTGGTTAGGGGCAGTCACGCTGTACAGTTCACATCTTCTTTCTCAATCTGGGCTCCAACCGTGAGGCGTCACTCACTGTCTTAAAGAAGGTAAACAGAAACAGAAGAAAGCTGAATTTGAATTTACAAACTTCCTTTATGTGGGAGGTGGAACAGGCACTTCTTTTCAATCTGCATTGACAAAAAAGTAAACAAGCAACAGAAGGTAGGAGAGATGTTAGTGGCAATTAAAGCAGGACAGAGGGTTGGATGGTGTGGCAGGGTTTGGGAAAGCAAGCAGAATCAGCTGGGAGGAGGCTGGGGGTGGGAGAGGAATTGAGAACTGCAGAGACAAGCAAAAAAGTTCATAAGCAACATGAACATGCCTCATGAAAGAAACTATTTTGAATGTCTTGGGCCTCTGTGAACCATACCCACTGCTCGGCTTGGTGCTGAAAAAAACAGAACGAAGGCCTAGAGGGACTGGAGGGGAGGCGCGAGGATCGGCTGAAACACAAGCTGCAAGCTCTTGTGTTTTCAGCCAATCCTCGTTGGTTTGCAAGCAATTAACGAGGATCAGCAAAAAACACAAGCGCTTGCAAACTAAACAAGGATCGGCTGAAACCATAAGAGCTATTTGAACAAAGACACACCTTTTACCCATCTAGAGTCGTTACATTGGGGACCGCTTCCTTACCCATGCCCCAGGGAAGTTCATGGATCCTTCCTCTTCCTCTTTTCCCTCCTAAATGGCCGGTGCTGTGAGCATGAAAGTGGCGAAAGCAGGGGTCTGTGAGGGAAAGGGATGCTGATTGGAAGTGTTTGAGCCAGTTGGTGGAAGGCCAGGCATTTGTTTTTGTATGCTGGTCCTTCGTTGTGGAGGGCCTTGTCGGCGTGGGTCAACATATTAAACTGGCAACTCTTCTGAATTGGGAGTCTTTTAGGAGGTGTGCCGTGAATCCTATGTTGAGTGTGTTTCCATTGTCCGGTCTGCTGGTGACAAGAGCTTGAGTGACAGTCCTGCTGCTGGTTGGGAGCTACCTGAAGATCTTGCAGAGCATGCTAAGGGTTTGGAAGCAGACGGATTGTACTGCATTGACTTGTTTCTTCATGAATAACTTATCCAGGATGATGCTGAAGTTGCGGGCGTGGTCTGTTGGGGCAGGGGGCGTGCTGAGTTTCAATAGCCACCATGTGTTGTTCCAAGCTGAGAGTCGTTCCCCAAGATGAAGACTTCCATCTTGTTCATGTTGAGCTTGAGACAGTTGTCTGTGATCCAGTCTGCAACGTTCATCATGCATCTGTGGAAGTTGGCTTTGGTGGTGGAGGGGGTCCTTGGACATTGAGAAGATGAGCTGTGTGTCATCAGCATAGGAGATGATGCTGAATCCATGTGATATGACAGTGTCAGCCAGTGGTGTCATGTAGGTGTTGAAGAGGATCAGGTGGAGGGTGATCCTTGGGGAACTTTGCTGGTGATCCTCTTGGGATCTGAGTTGAACAGAGGGAGGCGTATCCAGGGGTTCTTCCGGTGATGTACGAGGCTATCCATCTGAGGATATTTCCTTGGATGCCGATGTGGTGGAGTCTGTCGGTCAGGATGTGGTGGGAGACCGTATCAAATGTTGCAGACAGGTCCAGTAGGATGAGAGCTGCAGTTCCCCTGCATTCCAGGAGGGCTTTGATGTCATTTGTGGTTGCAATCAGGGTTATATCGGTGCTGTGGTTAGCTCGGAATCCTGATTGAGAGGGGTCCAGGAGGTTATGGTCTTCTAGGTATTGGGCGAGTTGCTGGTTTATCCCTTTCTTGAGGACTTTAGCTTGAAAGAGGAGCACGGAGATGGGCTGGTAGTTCTTTAGTTCGCTGGGTCAGCTGAATGTTTCTTCAGGAGGGGCCTTACTTCAGTGTATTTCCAGTCCTGGGGAAAGGAGGCTGCGGTTATAGAGATGTTGAGGACCTTTCTGAGCTTGTCGCTGAATATCTTGCATCAGAGGTTGAAAACGTGGTGAAAACGTGGTGAGGGCAGGGGTCCGTGGGTGCTCCTGAGTGCACAAAGTTCACAATGTTGATAATGTCTTGCATGGTGAGGAGGTCCCAGTGGGTAAGAAGGTTTTTGGCATTTGTGTTCGGGGGTGGCAGCATGCTGATGCTGTCGGTGGTGGAGGGTTGGTATTCAAAGTTTTCCTAGGTGGCTGAGATTTTGTCATGGAAAAATCTAGTGAGGCTGTCGCACAGTTCCTGCGAGGGAATGATGTCTTCTTGGTGGCTGCAGGATTAGAGAATTCATTCATGATGGAAAGAGTTCTTTGCTGTTGTTTGCACTGGCCTCAATACAGTGTGTTAGGGTGCTCTTCTTGATTTATTTCAAGAGGTGGTGGTACTGGTTGAGAGTGGTTCTGAAGGTGGAGCGATCTTCTGTTTTTCTGCTGAGGTGCCATTTCCTTCCAAGTTGACGAGCGTTGCATTTGGTGGAGTGCAATTCCTCAGTGAACCAACTGGCTCTTTTGCTTGGGTCTTTGGCCTTGGTTGTTTGGTGTCAGTGCATTCTGTTATTTACTGGGAGAAGTTCTTTGTCGTTTGTTCTGGGTCATGAGTTGAGACTGGGAGGTGGGAGCAGAGGGTGGTGTTCCACTAGTCTTCAGAAACCTTTTTCTAGTCTCTCTGCATGGATCTGGGGGGTATGGAGTTGGAGGGTGTGGCTCTACAATTGGTGAAGTGTATACTGTAGTGGTTAGTTGTACCTGATTCTATCACTGGAAATGAAGATGAGGTCGAGTGTGTGGCCTTAAATGTGGGTGGGGTTGATGACCAGCTGCTTGAAACCGATGTTGCTCATGCTCTCTAAGACGTTGTGGTGTTGGGAACAATGTGTCATCGAGGTGGAAGTCGAGGTCCCCTAAGAGGATGTACGATTCAGAGTCGGCTGTGAGCCAGGCGATTAATTCTGGGATGGTGTTGAAGAAGCTGGGGTTTAGGTCAGGGTGGTCTGTAGGTAACAGTGCCTTTTGTGGAGTTGGAAGTTGAGGTGTTCCATTACCGGTGTCAGGTTGTCAGGGGATGTCATGCAGCAGACAGTGTCCCTGTAGATGATGGTGATTCCCCCTTCGTGTTTGGTAGTTCTGTCACACTGTTTATCTTTCAGCCCTGGGGCACGGATATGGCAATGTCAGGAGTGGAAGCAGTGTTTAGCCAGGTGTTTGTGATGAAGATGGCATCCGGGGCAAGGGAGGAGATCGTGTCCAGGCACAGACAGGCACAGACGTGCTTGTCTTTGGTGCGGCGCTGGCACAGCCACACAGTGGCCTCCATAAGTAGTCCTGGGAGGGGCCGGCAGGGAGGCGAGAGGGCAGGAACAGTAGTAGGAAAAACTGTTGGGAGAAAAAAACTACCCACAATGGCGACAAAACTATCCACAACTACTGCAAACACAGTAAAAACAAATAAGGTGACTAACTGATTATTTAAATAACATAAGGTGACTGATTACTAGAACAAGGTGACTATTAAAATACACACAACTCAAAGTGAATGATTACTAAAACAAGGTGTCCATTAAAATAAACACATATCAAGGTGACTGATTACTAAAACATGGTGACTCTCAAATTAGGAGTCAGGAGAGGAAAATACATTTTGTGGCAGGCAGGTCCCAACAGCTGGATCGAACTGAGGTCTCATGGACTGCGGTGCAATCACTCAGCCAAGGGAGCCAAAGCAGAGAACTAATGTCAGTGGGTTAGCAGCTGACAGGACCACATAGGTCAAGGGCTGCTTTTTCACATAAAATAATATTTTATTTGTAAGCTGCAAGTGGTATTCTATGTGGAAGACCTATCCTGTCTACACATATCACTTTCAGGGGTAATCGCTGTGCACTGTAGTATGTGGGAAGGTTCTATACTCTCTACTGAAACCTCTGTATTGACTGATATGAACTTGTCTCCAGAATGATTGGTGTATATAGTAGACTGTATCACACAAAATAGTGGGACCAGACGGGTCCCAGAACGGTAGAGATGTCCTCAACCACGAGGTTAGAAGAGACACGTCCTCCCTAATTCATGTACTCTGAACCTAATGTGTGTCCCTTCAGAAAAACGCTGCTCGTTCTTCCAGAGATAGAGGCAGGGGGTGGGGGGTTGGGGGTTCCTAAGTGTTTGATGGTAATTCTCTCAAGTGGGAATTCCTGAGAGACTCTGATATGTAACCAACCCGTTGTTATGGGTGGGAAGGGAGAGAGACCCTTTTCTTTTTATAGCCCTCACTCACTCTAATAGTGACATGCTTCATCATCGGGCTCACCCCAACTCCTAAAGGTTGGGGTGGGCTCAACCATCTTCTAGGGAGCACTTATGATAAGGTATATGGGGGCGTACTGTTAAAGATAATATTCCACACCCACTCCTATGTATCCAATGGGTTGGTTACATATCAGAGTCTCTCAGGAATCCCCACTTGAGAGATTTACCATCAAACACTTAGGAACCCCCACCCCCCTGCCTCTTCTATCCCTGGAGGAACGAGCAGCATTTTTCTCAAGGGACACAGGTTAGGTTCAGAGTATAGTAGAATGTAACAATGTAGTGGCATCTCCGGTGAGGTCCGTATGTAAGAAAATTAGTATATGTATTAGGAAGTATGAAGAAACTGGCCTTTACACTCATTCCTCACTCTAGGAAAACAGCTGTGCATAGTACAGTGAGCTGAAGGACTGTTCTGTCTGCTGAAATCTTTCTTGTACATGTTGGTTGTGTCTTGTATAATGAGTAAATAAACTCATGTGTCTGCTGATAGCATTATAGTTCACTACTGAGGGCTATACCACTTGTTGCCACAGTTTTAATTTCTCAGAACACAGAGAGGTTGCTGACCTGCCGACCAGGAAGAGGAAGCATAGGATTGAGGGGTCTTGCAGCAGCGTCTCAGCATCTCAATGTCTCAGAGTCCCAACACTGAGCCATTTGTGACTGAGGACCGAAGCAAGGAAACAAGGACCAAATCAAAGATACTTTGCTGAGGCAGGGCTGGGGAAGTGGCAGGAGTGCGGCTGCACAGGAGGGCATGGAGACCTCTGCGGCTCAGCTGCCTAACCGCGTTCCGCTCCCCTGAGGGCAACATCCAGGCCCTGAAACAGCTTGGTCAGCCAGCCAGACAGAGCAGAATTGTGGAAGCAGGAACAGTGGTGGCGTTCGGCAATGGTAAGGCTAGCACCATGGGCCCTCGTGGTGTGGAGGCAGCAGGCGGTAGGCCGGTGTGGCTTGCAAGACAGGGGGTCTGGCAGCCTTACTAATCGCCACCAGCCATTGCTCCCCCAGCCGTGCCTTGCTGCCACCAGCTGACCCTACCCTGCACGCCTCAAAGCGACTGCCCCCAAATTACAAAGTTTTGCAAGAAAAGCCACCCACTAACTAGAGCCCAGTGCTGGGGCAAAAGCATATACCCCCAGGCCCTCACCAAAATAGCCTTCCAGCATCCAGTCACCAGTTCTGGCTGCCAGTTCTGGTGCAGTCAATAAGGTAGAGGTAAAAATACAGCGGTAGAGTCCTCAACGTTCTGGGTGAGATTTGTCTTTTCAGAGCCCAGCCGACATAGAGAGCATTGGGAGACCAGCACCAAGTCGGTAGAACTGTGAGCCTAGCGATAAGACTAATACTTTTGAATGCCTGCGCTCCTAACCCAAGAAATTTGAGCTCTCCGATTTGAAATTTATTGATAACCGATTGCATCCTCAAATAAGAGTCTATCACTCTCCATCAAGGGGCCAAAATAGAAGTCTGCCAGCTGGTATGATTCTGCAGTCAAGCCTGTACCCATTGGAACAGTCATTCCACCCTCGGCCACCTTATAAGTTACGTGAAGTGTCGTCCAGGAACCACCCTCACAGAAAATCACATTCAAGTAGCTCCCCTAGGGCTTGATTACGTACCATTTGCCATCTGTCCCCATCCCAGGGGCTTTGCAGTCTCCAGTAGACAAATCCAACGGGAATAGCCAGAGTGAGAACTGGACCTGCACAAAACCCTCCTCCACTAATGTAAAGTGCAGATCAAGTTCATAACCCGGCACCAGGGGCATGCATGAACTGAACACAGTAGGAAAAGCGTAAACAACTAAAGCGCAAATTCACCATCAGAATCCCGGTTTAGGGGAGCTGATGTTGCACCTTCCCCCAACAGATCTTGGACCAACATCAAGATCACTGGTGAACAGCTCAATCCATGAAAACATCGATATGGGCGCACTAACAGCCTCCTTTTTACAAAGCCTTGAGACAAAAATAGAACGAACACTGTAACTTACCACAAAGCTGTTTAGAGAGCAGTGAAACACTCCCAGAAACACAAGACAGGAACTGTATCGAGGATCTATGCCCCTCAACTTTTAATGCAACACAAAATTCCATAGTAAGCATTGCTCTGGCAATCCTCAAAAATGGAGCTACAAATAGATCTCCTGGAATCCATTGTGCAGCGATTGGTTAATCTTAGCATTGAGGTAGAAACCATTGTACACAACATCCTAGACACCGAGAATCACAAGAGGTGCTCCTGTCCATGTGACACAATCATTGACAAGTAGGCGTAACTACCCGAGGTCACCGGCGAGATAATAACCATAGTTAAGGAAGGTGGAGAGGTGTGGTGCAACGGCCAGGGCAGCTGACTTCGGAGTACCGGGTTCACTGTTCGATCCCCGGCTCTGGCGTCTGCTCAGCTCAGCACTATGTGACTCTGGGCAATAGCTCACTTAATTTCCACGACGGCCCCCAGCGCCTTGAGACCCGAAAGGGTGAGTAGTTCGCGCTTTACAAATACGGATTTAGATTTAGATTTAGAAGGAAAGTAATGGCAACTCAGAATCCCCCAGCCTGAAAACCCACAGCAAAGCTACACAGGCACCTACAAGTGTAGAAGCGGCATCCCTTACCTCTCTCACAAACTTATTGCTCATCTTAATCACTATACATGACTCTGTGATTCAACCTGCTCAGGCCAAATCACAATCCACGCTACCGGAACAAGCTCCCACTCTGAAGCCACATTAGAAGTAGCCTTCACCAATGAGGTGCCCACCAGTGATGGGGCATTGCCAGTCCCCCTGTCCAGGAGGGCTGAGAAAAAGCTGAGGAAACAACTCAAAAAAGCCAAAAGAGTCGGGTATCAGCCACCCATATCGAATAGACCCCCGTCTATCAGCCTTCCAAAGAGAGCCATCTCTCAAGTACGGCTATACCAAATCTTCATCTCCAAAACATCACAGAACAATCACTTTCAACAGTGGGGCAATGCCCAAGGAACAAATATCTTCTCACCCACCAAGAATGCACCCGTTCAACAGGCCCCCGAACAGGCAAGCCTCGACCCTGGGCATATGAAGGACAAACAGCCACCCAGGCCGATGAGGGACGCATGTACTTACTCTTCTCCTCTAAAACACCTGGGCAACATAGCCCAAGTTCAATACGCATAGACTCCACCATGCTCTAGTACATCACCATCTGGCTTCACTGGCAGCCAAACACTGAGAAAAAGTCTGCCAACAGCCCAACAGTCTACTTGTTAATAGGTCAACCAGGTACTAGTCCTCTCAATATACAAAAATTAACTAGGCTGGAGCTAGCAATGCAACCCTCCTCAAAAGCAGCTCATAGCACGTACGAAGTAGTGCTATCCCCGAGGTATTTTGCCAAAGGGCCTTTTGACACTCTGAACAGGAATAACATTCTGTGCCTATTCAAACATATACCATCTTTGGCCCACATTCAGTTAGACAGCCTCGAGTGGGTAAGATTTCAGAACTTCTGAGGGGACATGCACAGAAAATCTACCTTGGTGGGGTTCCGCCAGTAGCATTTCAAAACATTAGTTCTCAAGGAAGCGCCACAGCTCGGGTAATGGGGCATATATATCCGACCTTTATGCTTGAAGAAACATCCGCATGTCCTCTATTCCCCATTGCAGAGGAAGGATGCCCAATCAGTCCTGTGTGGTACCAACAGGTCCAAGGCTGGTGGGAGAAGTCACCAAGCTTTGCCAAAGATTTCTGAGGACTTCTGGCTAACTAGCAGCAACAATCAACAAGTCGCACACTTAAGTCCACCCAAGTGGGAACCAAAGAGGTTAAGGAGCCCCACACCAGGTGTTATCCCTAACACTTGCCCGGACAGGCAATATCCAGTACCAATAATAAGGCAGACTGCTCCCATCACCTAACAATTATCTCGTGGAATATAGCAGGTACTAAGCAAATTGTTGAGGAGAAAGCCACTCTGGATTATCTCCAAAAAAGGAACTATACAATGCCTCCAGGAGACAAGGGCCACAGTAACAACAAGCTGGGTGGATACTAGGAGTTTCACAATGATGCCAAAAAACATAACATGCTTGTCAAAGCATTGATACACTGTATATTTATTTTGTGGCTTGTCAAGGCATTGATACACTGTATATTTATTTTGTGGCTTATCAGTTTGAGATGCTGGAACTTCTCCATCTTGATCAGTGTCTGAGCAAGACATGTTATGTTTTCTGCATAATTTTGGAACAATAATTGAGAAGATCCTGCCTGGGCTTCATATATGATTCAACATGAAATACCTTTTCCCAAACAATGAAGGAGAGTAGTAATTTCTATATTAATGTTTGATAAGAGTATTAACCAATATAATCTCTTTTTATGGCTTTCCCTGTACACTCGCAAGAGTCTTGCGGGGGAAAACAGCCATTAAAACAAAACGTTCACAATGCATGCTGTTCATGTTCTAATGGTAGTTTGTGGTAATGGCATGGGCATAGTAATACCCGCGTTGTAATGTCACGTGTGATTTCAGTACGCATTGTAATGTCATATATTCGTATGGTGGTCCTCTTGTGAGATGCTTGCAAGACCATATGGTTATGCATTTAGTTGTATGCTTTTCAGTACGTATCTCTTTCATCTGCGTATGTGAGTTTAATAGAAATTATTAATAAAGGTGTCTTTTAAATGTGTATATTACATTTATTTTAATTGTATTCCATAGTATGTCTCTCGTGAGTAGCTTATGAGAGCCAATCACACAATCCCCTCTGTGCAGTCTGAGGGGGCACGGCTTCCTGTTTCACTCTTGCGGACCACTCACAAGACCGTATATTGAAAATTGAGTTGCTTTAAGTATCTTAAAGTAATTTTAATGAAACTCTGACGCTATAGGTTCTCTGAAAAGAACGAACAGTGGTTCAGCATGACAACATGACAAACTTTAAATGAGTTTTTTAGGTTTAAACCTTTTTTATTGATATATCAACAAACAAGTCATTTTGCTTTGAAAGAAGTGTCAAATCATGGGCTACGCAGAGCCCAGGCAGTTGACTTACCAGAGAGTCAAACAAGGAGTGAAGAAGAACAAAATAAATAAATTCTTAACGCCCTTCCCTCCGCCCCATCCCCTCCCCGTTCATTGCAAGTCAGGGGTCGTGTTTTGGGCTTGTGGTGGATCACTGTTGCTTCGTATCATGATGAGTAGTAGTGTCGGTTGTGGGAAGGCGCAGGAGACGCAGATACCTGAGGCACGTAAGTTCTCGGAACTCCAGAGTAAGTAGGGTTAAGAATGGGTGCCAGAGGTCTCCAAAAGTCGAGCCCTTTCCTGCCAGTGTAAGGGTTACCATCTCCATCCCCAGTAAGTGCCACAAGCGCTGGAGTCAGCCCGTGTGTGTGGGAATATGAGAAGTTTTCCAGTGGATCAGAAAGTTTTGAGTAGCCGTTTCCAAGGCTATCGCTGTCTGGTGACCTCTTCTAGACTTGAGGGGCTATGTTAGGGGATTTGGTACCCCAGGAAGAGTGTATGCTGGGAATCGTGGTAGTTCAGTGTCACGGTATTTGTCGATTTCGTCTAAAATCTGAGACCAATACTGTTGTAAATGTTCACGTTCCCACAGGGGGTGGACCAATGTTCCGGTTTTCCCACACCCTCTCCAGCAATCTGGGCTTTGTTTGGTGTTGGCTCTGTGGATGCGCTCTGGAGTGTAGTACCAGTAGGTGACTATTTTGGTTAGCGTTTCAGTCAGACCCATATAGTACACACCCTCCCATTCTTTACTACTAAATTCTTTTCCCAGATCCCTTTACCATTGAGTGCAGCTTGCGTTGTACGCATGTGTATGTCGAGTGAGCAACATCTAATCTGTGGGAAAGAGAGCACTACCTGTTGGTCAAAGAGATGTCCCAAGGCGCGACTTTCCGTAGAGCGCCAGTGTGTAAAGGCAGTCTCACCCAGCCCTGGGCTAAATTCTGGCTTATCGAAGAGTGGGGTGAGGAAAGAGGGAAAGGTTGTTAGCTCATGTTTCATGTTAGTCTGATCCCACGTTGTTAGTGTAGTTCGTATAATATAGGAAGCGTATAAATTGGGGGGTCTATGCGGTTTCTTCAAGAAGGGGATTTTCCTGAGTGACGTGCCCGCCACTGCTCGATCCTGGAATAACCAGTGTTTCTCTGGCTCGGTGCGATTCCATTCTACTAGATGTCATAATTGCACAGCATTGTAATAGAGTGGGAGGTCGGGGATCCCCAGCCCACCTTCGCTGGGTGGGAGAGTGATAATGAGTTTCTTTATTCGTGGTTTGCGGCCCTGCCATATAAAGAGGGAGAGCTCCGACTGTACTCAGTTTAACCATCCTGCTGGGGGTCACAAAGGAAGCGGCTGAAATAGGTATAAGATCTTTGGTAAAATGGTCATTTTTATAGCGGCTATCCTCCCTAGCCATGAGATAGGGTAATGCTTCCACCACTGCAGGTCTGAGCGGATTTGGTTATGGAATTTTGCATAATTGACTGATGCCGTGGTTTGTAGAGTAGGTGCTAATTGAATACCAAAGTATGGGACCGTGTCGCCAGTCCACTGTATGGGATGCTGGCTTTGGAGGCATGCTTGTGGTAAAATGAGTTTTTAAAAGTTTTTGTGATCCTGCAAGACACCTGCAAACTACTCGCGAGAGGACTGCAGAGATTATCATTGGTTATTATCAATGTCATTAGTCGCTAAAAAAAGAATCCATCCTTTCCTCCTCATTTTTCCTTTGGCTGTTGCTGTGGACAGAACTCCTAAGAGTCTTTTCATCCATCTACTCTTGTTTAGTGATGTTTAGAAAAAATGTAATCTTCGGACACTGATGAGGAGGTTGCTGGACCAAGCACAGCACCAGAGGATCCCAAACCAATCAAGTCTTCCCTTGTCGGACAGATACTAGGGCAGCGGAAGGGGGTCTGCTCCCTCAGGAAAAGGAGCACTCACACACTTGAGTACGAAAGTGAATGTGTGAAGGAAGGTTGATGTCAAAATAGACTAAGTAGTCCTGTAAACAGGATTTTTTCATAGGTGAGCTTACTTGGCTGTTGCAAACAAGGGGGCTAACACCAGACACAATGACCTATGATAGCTATTAGTAAAAGGTCAACAAATGTCTTGTTGCTGAATAGATGGCAACTCATCAGGACAGAAGGTTCTCCTCAATTTAAATTGTAATTTTTATACCTCAGCAAGGCTTGAACGCGTTGGTCAACCTGCAGGGAGCTAACCATTTGGACCAGAGCCAGTCTTTCTTGTAAAATAAAGAGAATAAACATTGATATACGGGATGTCTCGGCTATACGCATGGTAATCAATAAGCACACTAGATTTTCTACCAATAGAAGGTGCACCAGGAAAGAAGTCCATGTTCAGTTTAGGTGTTGCATCAACTTCTTTATTGATCACAAGAAATATATGAATTAAAATTCCGCCAGCACGTTTAATTCCAAGTTACCAAGGAACTTCATCAAGGCTGAAAACAATCACATAAAAACAGCATAAATAGATACATATCCATAACATAAATCCACATGACATAATTGAACAGACTAGTCCAAACAAACCACAATCATATGATTACAAAGATAAGGACATTAGACTACACTCCAATTTCCATTAATACAATGGAAATTAGACCTATCACACGGGTGGCACAAAACAAGTAAAAGAAGAGAAAGACAACTAAATGAAAAAAAGACGAAAACATTTTTCAATATACTTTTAACAATAACATCCGCATAATATGTACAAACCCTATAGAAAAGAAGGATATGTACAACAGGAGAGAAGCGAATAAACATCATACATTGCAAAAAAGACTTCCACACATTACAAAACTTACTGAAATCCCAATTCATTGTGAGCAATTTATAAACAAAGACGGATTGTTAAGTGATTGCCTGCAGGGAGCTGTTAGCTGATTTGATAATCTGGCTAAAATTGTGTGCTTGATATTACAATTGCTTTGACAGCGCTTGCCCATGGGGTCTTGTCATTTGGCTTATAAATATGGCTAAAAATTACTTTTGGAGTTCCATTTGGATAGGTATCCTTTATAGGACGTGATACTGTCCTGCGGTAACTTTTGTGATTGGGGATATATAACGAACTTAACGAGGAGAATCACTCTGAATACATGGTGATACCATACTACGAATTGTAAATACATCCTCAACACATCTTTTTGGGGTGAGAACAATACTATATACTCAGTGATCTTGAGGTAAGGGGGCAGAGGGTCCGGATCACTTCACAATTAATCTTTGTTTATAAATGTATGCTTATGGCTCACAATGAATGGGGATTTCAATAATTAGAAATTGGAAAGGGCTCTCTGTAGAAGGCTTTTATGGAACTAAATTCAGAGTTTAACTTGGTTCCCCTTCTGGCTATGGGGATGCCACTGATCCTGCTGAATCTTGTGATATGCCTCCATGAAGCAAATTTTGTGCATGCCCAATGGAGTACCCAGGGTGACCTTACTGAGCGCTTCCCTATAGATAGGGATGTTTGGCAGGGTTGCGTTTGCACCTCTACGTTATTTGTATTATTTCTCAACAAAATTGTTCCTTTTTTTTAACCACAGTGCAACCGATGCTCCTTTAATAGCAGGTATTAAAACGCCAATATATCATTATTTGCAGATGATACCTTACTAATTTCTAAGACACCAGGAAGCCTACACCATTTGGTGCTTCTTTTTGAAAAATTCTGGCAAGCTTGTATCCTCAAGATCAACACCTCAAAAGCTAAATATATGTCATTCAGCCAACCCCGAAGGTATGGGGGTCGAGTAATGTTCGGAGGTATGCCACTTGAGCGCACACATGTTTTTAATTACCAAGGCATCACTTTGACGTCGGATATGGTTTAGAAATCACATGATTAGTGAGGTAATTTTAAAGGAACACAGTTGCTCCCACACCAAACCAATAGGCCAAGTGTTACAAATTTATGATGTGAAGGCTTTGAGCTCTGCCCTGTATGGTTCAGAATTATGGGGATTTTCTAACATTGCAGCATTAACTACTGCTGAGAATAGGTTTCTAAGAAATCTAACTCACATTCCTGCTAGTTCACTACTAAAACCTTTAATTTTAGATTTGGGCAGACAATAAATTGCTCCTAAAGTAAGATTGCGCCCACTTTTATATTGGAGATAGCTTTGGTCCACCCTCAAATTAGAAGATTATATAATGGCTTTGAGAGATGTCTTAGCGGTAGACCAGTTTCTCAAGATAACATGGTTATGAAAAATTAAAGCACTGCTAATCGACATATACAGAGGTTCTGGGACAATCCAGCCTTTAAACCCATACCATCCCCTGATGTAATCAAGTCAAACTATTGGTCATTGATCCTCCTGGGTGAGGCATGTGCGGTCCAGAGTATTTCTTTGATGGACAGGTTCACAGATTATAAATGATACAGCCACCTGGAACCATACTGGGATACCATCATATTACCATTAGGCAGGAAGCTGTACTTTCAATTCAGGGTTGGTACATTGCCCCAGAGAGTTTTTACAAGTTTTTGAACTGCTGGTAGGGGCGTATTGTGTCCAAGTTGCAATGCTTACTCAGAAACAGTTACCCATGTCGTTTTGTTTGCCCCAGCTATGTGTCTCCCTTACGGAACTAGCTTGATCTACCCTGTACAAATTTGGGGACCAGACGTAGTGCTAATTCTCTGAATTTTGAGAAATGTTCCCCGTTTAATAATTGCTGCTTCAGTTGCTAAGTTCTTGGGCTAGATGTGGATATTGAGGTCAAAGGCCCTCCCTAAAAAAGGCCGTCCTGGTCCATTGAGCTTTGTAAAGAGCTTCTCATAGCCAACACCGATATGAATAGAAGAGGTCTTTGTATATTAGCAAGTTCTGCTGCTGTTTACACATAATATTCAGCTGAAACCCACACAGCTCAGCCATCGTAGACGTATGCTGTTTGGCTCCTGCTCTTGGTTATTGGTTACTGTGCTCATCGTGTGGTAGGTTACCTGTTCATTATCCAATTGTGGTATAGTGCTACTTTTATGTTTTATCAAATAAATAAAATCATGGTAAGCATACCATATATATGAACATGTAAATTGGCATGAACTCTGTGTAACTGTGAAATATTTTTAAGTGTTTTATAGCTTTTATCGTTCCGACCAACAACCCGAATTTTATGTATTTTGATTGTATATGCTGATATTTATGAGCAGTGCAAGATGACCATAAAATATCTAGGCGAATATAGTTGGTTGAATCATACATCTACAGCTTAATATTGATTTTGGTTTGTAATATGTGTTACTACCTTGCTGAAATGCTTTTTTGGTTTTAACATCCATGTTCCTTGCCAACACGTGTTTTGTCTGTTATTTAAATTTTAACAAGACTTCATCAGGGCTGAAACATTCAGATAACAGCATTGTAAGGAATGGGAAAGATCAAGTAAATTGGAGTAAGGAGGGATATTATAATATATCCAGTCCCATCACCGGGATCCATCACCCACGTTGTGCCATGAGCGTCCCTCACAAAAGTTTACATACTGAAGTTGACTTGTGGGTTAATAAATGAGTTAAAGACTGTAATATAAACAAAATAGATCAATGAGACGAGAGAATAGGAAAGTATGTAGTGCTGGAATTTTCTCGATTTGCGGTAAATCAAGCATAACGTCACCACTTGTGCCATATAGTCCCAAGATATGTCGTAAATAACTAAGTACTGTATTCTACTAAGTCGTGCATGGCTCCTTCATATTTTTAAGACAAAGGCGGAGCTTACCCTCAAACGTAATCTCAATGTACCCATAAATGATATTAGGTACTGTATCAAGTTAGCGACTAATTAATCTGAAAATGTATGTAGGGCGTGCGATCAGAATGCTGAAAGAGAGGATCCAAGAACACTTTAGAGCAGTGAAACAGGGGGATTCAAGATATCTCTTTGTGGTGCATACACTCACCTGTGACAAACAGGATCAACACAGATCTTTTCACTTTCATGGTTTGGAAACAGTCCCTCCTGCATTGAGGGGTAGAAATAGAGAGCTCAGGCTATGACGTCAAGAGGCGATATGACGAGATTAGTGGTGTTTGAATAATTTCATATTTTAGTATGATATCACCACTGGAGATGAGGAACATCATATCTCCAACTTAGATGTATAAACTTGTTGTAATATGGTTAATGTTGATTATCAGAGGCTATTCCTTAAATACAATGTATAGAGACTGAAGCATTTCATTGGCATGTCTGTACTGTGAAATGCTTAGGAAATGAGAGATTAGTGGTGTTTAAATAATTTTGCAATTAAGTACGATATATCACTGGAGATTGGAAACATTGTACCTGCAACTTAGATGTACAACATTATTGAAATATGGTGAATGTTCGTTATCAGAGGCTACTCCCTAGACGCAATGTATATCCACTAAGATAATAATAGTGGAATCGTATATGCAAGACTCTCAATGTACTGTAATTTTGTCCTGTTGGGATTTTGAAGGGACTTAAGTTCACTTCCTTAACTGTACATCATGAATAGGGTATGGAATTGTAGTGCCATGTATGACAAGTCACAATTTACATCGTAATGCATGCCCATCAAGATTTAGGATGGAGCAGATTTACTGTTATCGGATAATTATGTCTCATTTTTATGTCTCTCCTTGTTCTACCCTTTTAATCACAGCTTTCATCTTTTCACTCGGCTGAATTTCTGGTTAAATTACTATTCCGAACCTATAGCAAGCAGGATTGTCGCACCTCAAACAATTCAGTCCTTAGCTCATAATATGAGGCCAATGGATCATAATCTGATCCTCTGACTACTAGCCTATTGCAAGATGGCCGTGTTTTTCGACGCAAATAAACACGGGTAGCTTGTGAACTAATAGTCGGATTTATAGATACAGAATAGAATGGAGAATCTTTGAAGGTCCTCTCGTTTTCTGTTATCTGAGAAAGTACAATGAAGTAAATTGGATAATATGAACTTATTATGTTATCAAGCCATGGTAATTTACGTGGCTCTTCACAATGTCAAATTTGACTAAATAGGTACACAGATTAGCCCCAGGCGGAGACCTCCGCTCCGCCCGTGGAGTGTGTGGAGATTTGCCTTCTCTGCGTTCCACGGAGAACGCAGAGAAGGCAAATCTCCGCATTCTCTTCACCATAGCGGTGTTGGCCAGCCCCCGCCTCCACCCCACCTATATTAACAATGAATTCCAGTACTTAAAAGTAAATTAAAACCCACTTACCTGTCCTGCAGCGTCCCCGGACTGCTCTCCTCCTCTTCGTAGCCATTTCTGCTAATGCGCGTGCATCCGAGCATGGTAATTTCTTGTGAGAAATGCGCATGCACTGGCGCGCGCGCAGGTTTTGCTTGGATTAGAAGAAACAACGCCGAAGAGGAGGAGGGCAGCCCGGAGATGCAGCAATACAGATAAGTGGGTTTTAATTTCCTTTTAAGTACTAAAATTAATTGTTAATATAGGGGGTGGAGGAGGGTGGTGTAGAGGGGATACTTGGAGGGCCACACGGATGGCCATGCGGAGGGCCACACGAAGGGCCACGTGGAGGGCCACGTGGAGGGCCACGTGGAGGGCCATGGAGTTTGTTTGCCCCTCCATGGCCCTCCGCATAGCCCCCTATGCCCACTACGCCCAGTCTTAATACAGATCACACCTGTGACTTACTAGTCACTATTGTCCATTTGACACACATTGATTTGGACAATATCATATACATGACAAAATGGCTGCACCCTGTGGTAGGAAATGATGTGGATCGTTTACCTCGCGGGTATAAAATAGGAGAACCAATATGGTGCCCACGCTGAATGCCACAGACCTGATACACGGCGGGAAAGATTGTCTTTTTACGGTAAGCATTGAGGAAAGAGAACGGTATGGTAAATGATGGAAGTATTCCATCGAACAATCGTATAGTTAAGAATAACCAACTATGGGGAAGGAGAAGCCTACTTGGTTTTCTCAAGGCTAATTATAATAACTAGACAGGTAATGTTAGGAACGTAGCTTACATAGTGCCACATTTCTTTATTCACAGATGCAATACTGCATTGACGATATACCATAATCACTTGCAACAGTTGTTCTGGAATATTAGGTAAGTGACATGTTAGTGTTGATAATTTCGATCTGAAATATATATTCTGTGACAATATGTAATCAGAGATTTTTTTGAACTTTCATATTACTTAGTCGCTAACTGGATACAGTACCTAATATAATTTATGGGTACATTGAGATTACTTTTGAGGGTAAGTTCCCCCCTTTTCCCTATAAATATGAGGCGGTCATGCACGACTTAGTAGCATACAGTCCTTAGTTATTTACGAAATATCTTGGGACTTTAAGCTTGATTTAACGCAAATCGAGAAAATTCTGGCACTATATACTTTCCTATTCTATCATCTCACTGATCTATTTTGTTTATATTACCATCTTTAACTCGTTTCTTAACTCACAAGTCAAGTTCGGTACTTGAAATTTTGTGAGGGATGCTCATGGCACCACTTGGGTGATGGATCCCGGTGATGGGACTTGAAATATTATAATATCCCTCCTTAGTCCATTTTACTTGATCTTTCCCCCTTTGACTCTCATGCCTATAATTAAGGTGACAGGTTACAATCAAATCCTTATCCTTGGGAGAAGACTTAACCTACTATGAGCCATGGAGCAAGCAACACCGAACCACGTAGGGCTAGATTTATTAGTCCCTTCTGCATCAACCGTTAAAGAGGTGGTAAGCTCAGAGGCACACGTTAAACAATTTAACCTGCAAGTCCATCTGGACTATTTTTACCCCTTTAATTCTTCTACCCTGTGCCACTATGAGCATTTGTCTTGGATTCTTTGATGGAGGTCTATCATTTGCCCTAGACCATTCACAAACAATACTAATAGCGTTGTGATAGCTCAAGATAGAATCATGCACTCGGGAGTCAATACCAGCCCTAAGTAAAGTAGGGAAAATAAAAATATAATCAATTATAGAATTACAACCTCTCCAAATAAATGTAAGAGGAACAGTCATAGCCCCTGTATCAAAACACAGCTTTAGTGTCTTAACCAGATCAAATCGATGAATTATTGAGTTTGCGAATTCACCTTGGAGGGAGTGTTCCATATGCAGACAATTCAAACTCAAAGGACAGATGGCACTTGAACTTTGCACCCTCAACCACCCTTTGCATAGAAGAATGTTAAAGTCTCCTAACAGAAGAAACTCAAAAGGGTTATGATACTCCTCCGGGAAAGATTCCATAAAAGCAAATAATGCCTAAAGATTACATATCAACACACTAGCATTATGAAAGTTAATCAACAAAAAATGTACAGATTTTTCAAAACCAGTTAGCTCAGCCTGAATAAAGGGAGACCCTCTTTCTGTTGCTATAAACTGGGCATTGATAGATAACTAAATCAATGTAATCAGCCCAACCTTTGCTCTCTACACAGGGGAGAGGGTAGCAAGTACTTGGAAAGCTTTATAACCATCTAACTAAAATGAGGGTGAGGATTCCCAAGTCTCCTGGACAAATATGATATGAAAATGATTGATAACCTCAAGCCAGATCAGATAAGTGTTTTTGGGAAACAAAGACCTACTATATTCGAGTTTAGGATTACAAGATTTGCCCCACCTCCGTCAATCCTGGCAACCAATCCACAAGGGGGCAAAACATCTCTGTTCTTTAGGTAAATCACATTTGTCCATTGCACTAATGTGGTCAATCCTGTTTGACATTGTACTTGAAACCAATAGTCTAGGCCTGAAGGATGAGCTAATGGCATGGGTATCACTATTGTTTTGATTAGTCAAGATAGGGGGGACAAAACATTTGTGGGTGTTTACTGGTTTATGAGTGGTGTTAATGGAATAATTTCAGGATTTGTAAAACAAAACCTAAAGGCAATACCTAAATTGACGAGCCCGACCCCTTCAAAGCTACTGACTGTGCTAAAATCTGTGCTGCAATACCAAACATATTAAAATGATTCAACTTGCAGTCGCCCTGAATAGGCTTTACTTTTCACCCTATCCATCCTACCCTCCTGACCATGATAATGTGGTATGTTAATTGTACCCCCAGACCAAGCTTGGTTGAAATTCGTGGTGCTGAAGCTTGATGGGAGGCCCTGTGCTCAATAAATCGGAAGGACTTTGCCCAATATAACAGTGAAACCTGAGGAAATACACATACATAATCACAACACAAGGGACATAATTCACAGTTGATGATATTGATGCTATCAGTCCCAAATAAAGGACAAAAAGAACTAGAAGTGTGTCTCATCGCAATACGGAACCTGGGAGTTTGAACACTGAAATATGTTATGTGGGTGATCATAAATTCATTTTCTTACAGGTGGAAATAGATAGACTTAACAAAGCCCTGAAGAAGTCTGTAAGGACGAAACACATTGGCTACAAGCGGCAAGATGTTTTTAAATAATTGTCAATAAAAGAATTATTGAAGAGGAAGGAGTCTGCTTATTCATGCTACATCATTGTTGATATTTAAATATGGAATCTCTTGTCTAATTACTGTGAATGAATGTGTAAGGTCAACAGTGTATATATAGTTTGTAGGAGGTTTCTCCGATGTTAAAAGGAAAGAGGTTTGTCCTTTTTTAACTCTTGCATTTCAAAAACAAAAATTCTATTCAATGACCCACGCATGAAATAGGTGCTGTATGAATTGCCCCAAAACCTTTTTCTGTATATTACTATTACAGGCATGTTTAGGTAGGAGGAGCCCTATGAAAGCAACCACCCAAAGGTAAGCTTGTACAACGAAACTCTTGCTAAAATGCTAGTGATGGACCATCTCCCATTTTCTTTTGTGGAAGGAGTGAGATTGTTTAAATTTATGGTGCCCATCTGCCCAAATCTGAAGGTTCCTAGCTGGACCTATTTTGCCAGAGTTGCTTTTTCAGTGCTCCATCAAGACGTGTTGCAATTGGTTGGCCCAGCTATGCAGCAGAGTGCTGTTCACATGAACCATCTGATGACACACATGTGGACCACATGTCAAGCAACTGATTTCATGTGTATCACTGCACTCTGGATCTCTTTTGTGGAGGTTAGGCAACAGCTATCTGCAGGTCTCAGCACTAAAGAATTTTTAAGGGAGTTCAGTGGCGGGCAGCAGTAGCAATGATCACCATGGAGAAATCCCGTACAGCTACAAACATCTTGGAAGAGTTGAACAGCAAGGTGATTGAATGGCTTCCACCCAGAGGTCTCTGAATATGAATTGTTGCCACGGACAATGGTAGAAATATTTCAAGGCCATGGCAGATGCTGGATATTTCAGGGTCCTGTGTTTGGTGCATTGCATCATCCTGAGTTCACAGGACTTTGCCTGTATGTATGAACAATAGTAATAGTGATTACCAAATAGTATTTTTTTGCAAATCACTATTTTGTAATCACTATTACTAATGTACAAAGGGGTTATCTAGCTCCTATTCCCAAAATAGTGATTTGCAGTATGTCGCAAATAGACTTATCTCATGAATATTTACGAGGTAGGTTGCAATTTGTGAACCACTAGGATTTGCTGCTATAAAAGGGATGGTGGCCTGTTGGGGTCATCAGACCACCATGTCTGGGATTTCTTTTAAATAAAACAATCGTTTTTTTCAAATCTAGCCCATTTCCCTTAAAGGAAAATGGGATGCTATTAAAAATAAACATGAAATGTATCATTCTTATCTTTTTAGAGTAGGCAGTGATCCGTGGGATCACTGCCTACTCCTAAAAAATATATTTTTAAACAGTCAAAAATTTGAAGGATCCCATGGTAACAAGTTGCTGAATCGCTATTTGGTGTTTGTACATATCAAAAAAAGCATTTTTGCGCTAGTAAATGACCCGATTCTGAAAATCGGGCCGTTTGCACCTGCAGAAAAAGCTTCGCACATCTAGCCCATAGTCAGCAATATACTGGTCACTGCCGAAGAATCTGCACTCATTTCAGTCATTCTTTTAAAGCCTGAAAGCAGTTGAGGATCATTCAGTGTGGTACTAGAGTACTGATTAAAGCCCTCATTCAGGAGGTGCCAACACATTGGAACTTGACCTACTGCATGTTACAACATACGTTTGAGCAGCACAGACCGATTACCTCTATGCCCTTTAAAGAGGAGGGGATGACACTGGGAAAAGGATGACCATGGGGATGGACAAATGGAGGATTGTCAAATGCCTGACACAAATGCTACTTTCTTTTGAGTTTTTCATACAGGAAGTCAGCAAGGAGGACAGTACGATGAGTCAAGTAATCCTGTTGTTGCATATGCTACAGGACCAGTTGAAAAATGTTTTGCAAATTTTTGCCAAGGTGAACAAAGAAGCATATGAGTTGGTTCAGGGCTAAGCCTTTACTTGACTATCAATACAAGGCTGTAAAAAGGGATCATGTCCTCTAATTAGCACATATGTGCCACAATACTTGATCCACAGTACAAAATAAATTGCCCACCTTCACTCCATTTTCAGAAAGGGAGGTTTCACTTTACAAGACTTGGATTGTTGGTCAAGGGAGAGACCTGGAAGAAGAGCAGCTGGAAGTTAGAGGCTCTGGAAGAGGTTGTGGCATGCAGCCTTCAACTTCCAGTGAGGGCAGGGATGTTGTGTCATAGCCATCAAGTGTTAAAGAAGAGAGAGACCCCTTGTCAGACACCAAGGGAATTGAGTACTGCCAGTACGGAAAACAAATTATCCCTTGACACACATAAATCAAAAAAACGTCCTATCGATGTTGTGGTTCGTGTCTAGCATTATACACATGAGTATGATTCGAAGGACCCCACTCCCAATCCCTGGCAAGTTCAGACACTGACTAACACATTAACATGCAGTGCAAACTGTTTTTTTAATTATGTATATACAATTCTAATAAAAACACTATTTTTATGACAAAACACGTATATCCAAACACAACAATTCAATTCAACATGATTTAAAAACAATAAAATTCATCAAAGCAGGACATGATATAAAATCATACAACACCTGTACCACAGAGAACCCTAATGTATAGGGAAAAGAACGACAATAGACAGTACACTTTGTCTTTTAGTACGACATATCCCTAGGAATAATTATAACAAGATTAGCCTGGATACAGAGACTGTTATTTGTATCTGCAGGTCCAACTTGTCCTTGGGATTATGCACAGAGGTGCATCAACGCTTTTCGATGGATGTCTGTTTATTCCATCTGTATCAAGACAACAAATACGTTCACTTTTCTTTTGTGGTAATTTTGATTATTTTACCCGAATCCAAAAGTTGGTAATTATGGTTGTTCTTTTTCTTTCTTAATAGAACTCAAGAGCTAGTCTATATAAAAAACCCTTGTTGGATAGGATTTAAAGTTTCACTGCTTCCCGAGTTGTGTACATCCAAACAAGGGTTAAGTTTGGGACTCCAATGTTGCTCTGTCTGCGTCCAAACATCTGCTTATAGTTTTCCAAAGAAACGTGACCGGACGGGGAATCCCTGAGAGAAAATAAGCACGATGCAAATGCAACGTAGGTGAGGAGGTGTACGTATTGAAGCCCCTTTATCCTGAAAAGTATAAGCGGATAGTCCAGGCCAGCCCTACTTACCCACCCAAACATGAAAGGGACATCATCCCAAACATGAAAGGGACATCATAATCACAGTACAGAATCTTAGTTAGAACAATGTCTGTCCCAAGATAGGTAGTACTAAAGTGCACTATGTGGCCCTATTCACAAAGGTAAAGTTACACTTTTGGTGTAAGTTCACTCTTGCAATGTAACTGTATTACCACCAGTAACTTTATGTGTAGAAACTGTACAAGTAGTAACTGACTGGCAGTATTATTAACTCCTTTTAAAGTAGAAGAGGTTACTTCCGGCTTGCAAAGTTATTGATGAAAAAGTCACCGGTCTTACAATGCAAGAGTAAAATAACACCAAAAGTGTAACTTACTTTACCTTTGTGAATCAAGCCTTGTGTTGTGTTGTGTTGTTTCCAAAACCTATGCAACATAGATTAACCTAACCTTCTACTGACTCCTAACTCCAGCCCTGACTAGAGGTTTTTGTAACCTCAGTGTACATCTTTTAAATGCATTTAGTAGTCATTACTAGCTCCCCAGATTGCTTAGAAGTTACTTCTATTAGTTGTTGTTTGTGATATGACTTTTTTTTGTCATTGTGGGCTTAGTCTTTGATTACCCATTAACTCTGTGTTTTCTTTCAGTCTAGTTGCCTGGGATTGTTATTCCTTCTGAATAATACTACAGTTGGAGTTAACCTTACTCAGATTAGGTGGGAGTTGGGATTTTGCCCTGTGATGTCTTTCCTGTTAGTGCTAGCCCACTAGTACTACCAGCATTAAGGAGGCCCTTTGGAAAGCCCTGCAATAAGGTTAGGGAAGATTGAGAGAGGTAGCAGATATTGCTTAATCTATTCAGGATAGAAGAACTAGTTAATAAGATAGTACTTGAAAAGGAAAGATAAATAAAATGTAGATTTATGGGTATGTTGTTGGCAGACCCCATTAGTGGTCAATAGTTACAGAGGGTAGGAAAAGGGAAGAAACTGAACTAACTAGTATGCATTATCATTGGTTGTCTGGGTGCTGCAAAACCACACCAAGCAATAAAGTGAAACTGAATTCAATAAACCAGTTCGAACCACTCTGCTGGTGGGATATATCTACTGAACTGCATGAAGAAGTATGTAACCTACTAAAGAATAAATGTTGACAAGGGACTTCATGTATGGAAAGTCTGGGGAGGAAAAATGTTGATGTACAGTATAATGTGTGACAATGACAGAGGACGACTTCTCATCACAAAAAACCCACAATGCTATGCTAACTGGCAATGCAAAGACAGGTATCGACACCCTTTCTCCAACTTCCCTTCGCACCCTCTCCACCCACCACAGGCCCTCCCACCAAAAAATAGTCAAATAAAAAAGGGCTTTGATGGCACCCAGTTCAGTCTTAATGTCGGCCAACTCCCGGGCCAGTTTCTGCTGTCCGTGCCTCAGTAGTGCCATCTCATGGGTGAGCAGCATCAGCTCACATAGGGCATGATGGAGGAGGCAGTCAGATGATGATGAGGAGGAGAGGGGCAGGTTTGTGCACTGGGCGGCTGTGGATCCCAGCTGCAGTTGGCTGTGGCGCTGGCATTAGCATGACTAGGATGGAGGTGGGCTTGGCTGGTGGCCCAAGGAACTGGAAGCCAGTGCCGCCACCTCATCCTTCTCAAAGGCCACCAGCCAGCGATATTCCACTGCCTAAACACTCCAACTTTTGGTTCCACAGCCAGGCGCCTTTCTACTGTCGGGATGATGGTATCTGGTCAGCTCCAGCAGCAGAAGTATCTATCAAGAAAGTAAAAACGGAAAATAGAAATTGTGATGCTCAGAGGAAACACTTGTTTATTGTTGTGCTTAGTGGCACAGTAGCAGAACGTTGCTGGTCCACTAAGGCCATTGAAACATATTTATTTTGAATGAGATCATAGGTCACAGCCTGGGACAAGTTTTTCCCACCCATGCATTACATAATGCAATAGAACTGACTGCAAGGAGTCAATTAAGTCAGAACACGAACATAATCAAAAAGTGATTTTAGTTTAAAGAATTTCATAGTGAAACTGAACAGACACTGTGTATTAATAAATTAATTAGCTGCCATTAATAAGTAAGGCACATATATATGCAGCCCCATTGATAATACTTGACTATGCCACATTAATAGGGCCATGCTGGTGGGTCTGCCTACTCTGCAGCATGTTTTGGGGCACCTGTAGCATGTTATGTAATCAACTGATAACTCCAATGGCTCTGCTCTTCTCTGACTCCCTCAAACTTAGGGGCTGAGAGATTCTGGCAGTTTTGCATAGTCCATCACACACGTGGTGGATAATGGATATCCCATCCGCTGCATTACAGTAGACAGTGCATAGAATAGAAATGATGGACTGTAGTACAGTGAATGGGATATATTTAGAGGTATTGACAGGTATTGACAAAAAAAGACCATTTATTTTTTTTACAGTTGATTCCCACCCTCTGCATGCTCAACAAGTATACCCCGTCCACAAGCTTAAAACCCTAAATTTGCCACTCGCTCTTCTCTCAACATCCTTCCCAACCTCTACACCTGCAACAGACCCATCCTCCCACACCCTCCCCAAATGTTCAAATGAAACTTTCCCCACCTTCTACATGAACAACAGGCCCTCACACCAAATAAGTTAATTAAAAAAGGGCTTTGAAGGCCCTCAGTTCAGTTTTAATGTCGGCCACCTACCGGGCCAGTTTCTGCTGTCCATGCCTCAGTAGTGCCATCTCATTTCTGAGCATTGCCAGCTCGCATAGGGCATAATGAAGGAGGCGGTCAGATGATGATGATGAGGAGGGGGCCTGGTGGTGTTTCAGGTGGCAGTGGAGCCATGCTGCAGGTGGCTGCAGTGCTGGCGTAATCATGGCCAGGACGGGGTTGGGCTAGGCTGGTGGCCCAAGGAACTGGAAGCTCTTGCCTCCACCACTTCGTCCTCCAAGGCCACCAGCCAGCGATATTCCACTGACAAAACCACCAACTTTTGGTGCTGCAGCCAGGCACCTTTCTTCTGCCGTGATGGTGGTAGCGGCTCAGCTCCCGCAGCAGGAGTAGCTATATCAAGCAAGTAAAAACAAAAATACAAATTGTGATGCTCAGAGGAAACACTTGTTTATAGTTGTGCATAGTGGCACAGTAGTAGAACATTGCTGGACCCCTAAGGCCATTGAAATGTATTTAATTTGGATCTGATGACAGGTCACAGCCTGGGCCAAGTTTATCTCACCCATGCATTACATAATGCAATAGAACTGACTGCAAGGAATCAATTAAGCCAGAACACCAACATAATAAAAAAGTGATTTTAGTTTAAAGGATTTCATAGTGAAATTGAACAGACACTAAGGGCCTGATTCTGATGCGGTTAGGAAACTTTCCCGATATAATCGGTTTGGAAATGGTTCCTGACCGACTCGGATCGGGATGGTCCGACCGACTGAGTATGATGCATCCGGATGCTTCCAGGTATGATTTGGTTGGACTCCCATTGACTTCTATGGGAGCCTGTGTTCCTAACCGCATCGTAATCTGGCCCTCGGTCGGGAAGACACGTTCCCGATCTGATTTGGAAGGAGCAAATGCCATTAGGAGGCCTTCCTAACCGCATCGTTATCGGGCCCTAGGTGGGAAGGCTTTCCTAACCGGATCGGAATCGGGCCCTATGTGTTAATAAATGAATTAGCTGTTGTTAATAGGTAAGGCATATATATATGCTGCACCATTAATAATACTTAACTATGCCACATTAATGGAGCCATGCTGGTGGTGGCTGCTTACTCTGCAGCATGTTTTGGGGCCCTTTGTCAACACCAAGATCCCTTTGGGTTTATTTTAAGCATACACATCCACACTACTATCAAACCCACACGGCCTGATCACCAACAGTAAAATAGAACCCAAAAAGTCAATATAAAATGTTTTTATTAGCAGGATCCTTATGAGATTCAAAATATATAAAAAAGATTTAAAAGCATATATATCATCAATTCACATCAAATATTCATACAAGTTAAAATCATTTTGTTCAAAGAACCAGGGAGAATATAACAAGCAATAATAATATCAGAACCTGATGAATCAAGTAAGCACACCAAGGTGCCGAAAAAATTTCCCATACGACTCGTATCCGTATATTTTTGCGTACGAATCATACAAGTCCCATCCCACCGGTGAAGTACGATTCGTACGTGAAAAATACATACGAATCGTATCGGGAAAAGGTCTACGAGACGTACCTGGACAGTTTTACGTACAAATCGTAAAACTGAATTCCGAGCGCACAAGTACGATCCGTACCGCCCTTTCGAATACACAAGCGTATGTAAAACGTCCCGTACGTAGCGAACTCTGTACCACTCGTATCCCGGGTAATCTTGTGCCCGGGGTACGAGTCGTACAGCCCCCCTCCCCCGCGTATGTCTGCACGTACCCCCGTATGTCAGCACTGTACCCCCGTATGTCAGCACCGTACCCACCCCCATGTCCGCACCGTACCCCAGCCCCGTACTTGGATGCACCGTACCCCAGCACCATACCCCAGCCCCGTACTTGGACGCACCGTACCCCAGCACTGTACCCCAGCCCCGTACATGGACGCACCGTACCCCAGCCCCGTACTCATAAGCACCGTACCCCAGCACCGTACCCCAGCCCCGTACTTGGACGCACCGTACCCCAGCCCCGTACTTGTACGCACCATACCCCAGCCCCGTACTTGTATGCACCATACCCCAGCACTGTACCCCAGCCCCGTACTTGGACGCACCGTACCCCAGCCCCATCCCCCAGCATCGCGTATGTACGGACCTTACAACAACATTGCGTATGTGAGCACGGTACCCCAGCACGGTACCCCAGCCCTGTACTTGCACGCACCGTACCCCAGCCTCGTACGCACCATACCCCAGCACCGTACTCGTATGCACCATACCCAGCACCGTACCCCAGCCCCGTACTTGGACACACCGTACTCCAGCCCCGTACTGGTACACACCATACCCCAGCCCCGTACTTGTACGCACCGTACCCCAGCCCCATACTTGGACGCACCATACCCCAGCCCCGTCCCCCAGCATCGCGTATGTACGGACCTTACAACAACATTGCGTATGCGAGCACGGTACAACAACATCGCGTATGTACGCACCTTACATAGGCAAAAATGACTCGTACTGAACCAGGGCACTGTAAAACAGCACAAGGAGGGTCAATTCGACTCGCACAACACCACAAAACACGTCTACAGTAGAAAAAACATCAAAATGACTGACCTGGCACATCCAAACAGGCAAACAGAGGCCCAAACTCACAACCACCTCTTATAACACACCCACCAAAATTTCAAACTCAGGCACACCCTCAAATGGACCAATACACACACAAACCATGAGCCTTTGCAACAGACTCACTGCAGCTACAGAGCACACCCCAACAACTGCACCCATACACCTTAACATATACACCTTCACACAAACTCCTTCACAAATACCCCCTCTTCACATTCCCACACACACCTTCACATTCACACCCACACACCCACAACCATCCACACCCTCACCCCACACCATGCCCACAGACAAGAATCCAAAGTTCACAAGGGAGGAGCTGGACATCCTTGTCAACAAAGTCATCAGAGTCAAGCCACAGCTTTTTGGAACATTGATCAGACAGACCAGCATAGCCGAAAAATCACGCCTGTGGCAGAGGATCGTCGATAGGGTGAATGCTGTTGCACCCATCAGAAGGACCAGGAATGAATGCCAAGCCAGGTGGTACGATCTGCGGAGGGCAGTCAAGCGGAAAATGAATGAGGACTACGCCCAGAGCAACATCACTGGAGGTGGGCTGCCCCGCAGACCGGTACATTACCATCCCTGGGAGGAGAAGGTGATGACCCTGCTTCCGCCGGTGGGAGTACACGGACTTCAAGGACTTCCAGAGCCTGGTGAGTACACAAAGAACTCATGGAACATGGGGGGAATGGCATCCACACCCCAACTACACAAAATGCACGCACCTACCCCCAAGCCCTCACCAGACACAACCACAATAAAAAACAACGCTCATGCCACCAACATGTGTATGCCCCATTCAGAAAGCAAGGCTATGCCATGTCCCAGGCTACACGAAGCACAAACCCAAGACTGGATGTCCGGGATGCTGGGAGGGTGGGGCTCACAATACACATTGTTCAACTCTGAATAAGACACCATTGCCCTCAGCCCATATGGCCCAGGTACATACCCATGCACCATGCTCAATGCACAGGGACTGGCTAAGTACTTAAAAGGTAGCTGACACTTGGCCCTGCTGTAGGCAGCACAAGGCCCTCCTGTGACCACTACAAACTCAAACACCAACACAACAAGCTCAGATATCTAGGACAGGAACACACACTCACTGTCATGGCAGCATGCTCCATGGGGGACAGATACATCACCTGGGAGACCCACTGCCAAATCACACTACACCCACTAGCAGGCCCTGTCACACACACCTCTTACACAAGCACACACCCCCGGGGCAGGCAATGGATTTACCCACTATCACAATGGACATGTGACACAACAAGATCAATCCATACCCAAAGAAGCATCCAAGCCAAAAATCTACATGTCAAACACTCAGGAGAACATATCAATCTGTCCCCCGCAACATACCCATCCACAACTAAACATTGAGGAGAATGCTAGGCACATACAACTACCTGGAGGAACTGTGCCACCTTGAATATGTATGAAACATGGATGTCGCATGAAACAGCATTAACATTGTCTCTGTCTCACACACAGGGCAACCTCATGGATCTCCCCCCAACAATGGGGGGGAAGAATCACAGTCCCAGGCTCGGGAGGAACCTGAACCCACCGGCAGCGACGCCTCTCAACACTCCACGGATGACCCCAACCCACCTGGACCCTCTGGTGTCCAAGCCCCTGCAGCACCTGCTTCAGGAACATCTGTGCCAACCACCACCCCCATTCCTGCCACATCCCAGGAGACACCCAGGAGCCCTGCCCGCACTGAACAACTGAGCCAGTCTGACCTGGAGGGACAAGGTTCGCCAGGCACCCAGGAGGAGGCAGACAACCCCACAACTGCCATCCCTCAGGGGTCCGTAGACCCGATGTGCCCACAACAGCAGGCCAGGCTCGTGTGGGCAGGGGTGGTGGGAGTGGAGGCAGGCGGAGGCAAGAACCTGACCAGACAGCTGAAGGGACCGGTATGTCACACATACGCAACATCATGGACGCATACCGGCGTGACACCAGGGCCATCAGCCAGGTAGTGGAGACCCTCACAGAGATTAAGAACCAGCAGGCAGAGCAACACGCCAGTCAACAAGAACACCAAGGACGGATGGAGGCAAGACTGGCTGAGCTCCTGGCGGTGCAAACGGACATAAGCCGTTCACTTCGTCGGATCGCCGACAACATGGGCAACCCTCCCTGTGCCACCAGGCGAAGACCACCACCAGCCACAGGGAGGGAGGAGGAGGAGGATTCGTCCGACGGAGCGTCCCAAACATCGCCAAGGCCTGCATCTGAGGGTCCCGCGAGGAAGGTGGGTCGTCCACGGAAAAGACCATGAGAGGCAGCGGACCATCCACATCTCCCAGGTCACCTGGCCTGGCACCTGGCCTTCATGCGCAACAGCATCACCTCATTCACTGACATTCTCTGCCACATGAACTTGCTGGTCACAGTCTGACCAATGATGACAAACACTGTGTTCTGGACTCTGATGACTTCAAATGCCAAGGATCCCATCTCCCCCTGTGAACTTTGGATTCTAGGCACACTGTATAGCACCTAGTTTTTCCCACAAATAACACGCCCCCCACCGAGAATAAAACTAAATTTCTTTAATTAGATGTTGCAGTTATTTTGCATGAGTCCACAACATACGTGTGCGGAAATGTCAAACTATGCCTGAGCGTTGAACAAACTCCAACAATCCATACCCTGGGATCTGAGTCCGGTACAGGACACACATGGGTCACAATGTATCATCCAATACAGACATGGAGCACAATACTCACCCGTGATGGCCTCAAGCTGCTGAGGGGGGGCTTGGAATACTGTGCGGACAGACCAATTTGGAAGAGTATCATTAAGGCGTAGAGGTCATGGCTCATGTGGAGGTTCCCGGGGAGGGAGTCCCAGGTATGTTTGGCCAGGTGGGAGAGCTATCTCCTGCATGCTGGAGTTCGGTGGATGTGAAGAATGGTGGCCAGGGCAAGGTTGCATGCACAGAGTTGGCCAAACGGGGTCTTGGATGACAGATGTCCAAGGTTGGTTTGGGGTCTGGGGTTGTGGACTGCCTCCTGAGTGTGGGTGAGGAGTGTGAAGGTCATCCTGCAGCAGACAGTGATCCATTGCAGCTATCTCAGGTGGACGGTGATGTGGCTGGGGTGTGGGATGTTGAAGCTGAGGTGTGCAGATGCACCCTGGATGTGGACAAGTTTTCCGGGAGTTTGGCTGTACTTGCTCCGTAGAGGGCGGGTCTGTAGTTGACACGGCTGGTGTCGTGGACCTGGGGGACGGTCTGTCTTGCCTTGGAGTGGATCTATCTGTGGATCATGTGCATCATGTGGAGGGTGTTGCAGCATGAGGTACAGATGCTGGTGAGTTGCATGGCAATTGTGAGCGACGAGTCCATGATGCACACCATCATGTGTGCGTGGCCACTGGGTGCTGGTGCAATGCCCTGGTGGGTGGGACACAAGGAGTTGACCCAGCTGTAAAGGGACAATCCTCAGATGATTACCTCAGTCCTGGCCAAGTCCGGCCTCAGGTGGCTGATGTTCAGCCATTCATCAACGGACCTCATGCCTTCTTGAAGGTTGGAACTGGCAATGGCTGTGTCTTTGGTGAGGGTGAGGAGCAGCTGGCTGTTAATGGCATACGAGATGATGATGAGGTTGTGTGTGCATGTGATGGTGGAGAGGGGGGTCATGGACACATTGAAGATTGACACGCCGAGAGATGAGCCCTGGGCCATGTGCCAGATGATGCCACTGTACTACATGCTTAAGGCTTGAGTCCCACTCCCATGGCCTTGCTGGTGAGCTACTTGGTGATTTCATCCTGGTTCATCCCCTGGATACCAGTGTTGGAGATGTGTGAGCTGACAGTGTGTGAGCACATCGTGTATAATGCTGTGGAGAGGTCAAGGGGGGTGGCCTCACCATTGTTGAGCAGGGCAAAGATGTCGGTGTTGGTGGCAATGATGACGGTTGCAGTGGGGTGATTACTGTGGAAGATGGTCTTGTGCAGGTAGCCTGGAGCTCTTTGCGTGGAGGAAGTTTGTCAGTTGCTCGTTGACTGTCTTCCTGATGACATTTGCTGGCTAGGGAAGCACGGTGATGTTCCTTGAGAGCCTGCGTTCCTGCCGTCCATTGTCTAAGAAGGGCCTGGGTCACTGCATGCCTCTATCTACCATGGAATGTGGCTAACTCCAATGATACATACATGATGTGCTGGATGGGGGCTACAAGGATGGGGAATGATGTGGTTGAGTTGTTGTGTGGGAAGGGGCCTGATGGAGATCCCCAGGGGATGTTGCACATGAGCCGGGTGTTGTATCTCCTGATGATGGAAGTCCAAAACCTGAGGGGGGTTGGTCCCGCGAATAATAGTGCGTTCTGCCTCTGTGTGCCAAGGCTTGCGTGTATGTCCATGAGCTTGCAGTGGTAGAAAGTTGCAAGGGATTGGCTCAGCCTTGCAAGGGTGGGGTGTCTTTTGGATGGAGAGCTGATGTCAGTGCACTCACAATGCTGATGAGCTCCTTGATGTCGTGCGGTTTTTTGGTCTCGGCCCCATCTGAAAGATTTCCAATTGTCCTTGCTGATGATATGGTGATGGCTGTGTGTGCCGTTTTCCAGGGTTGTAAGGCCACTGATGGTTATTTGTGTTGCAAGCTGTGCACAAGAGTCCTGCTAGACGTGTATGAGTCCAGTAGGTCTGCCTTGTCCCAGGTGGCTTAATTGTTGATGTGCGTCACAGGAAAGTCTGTCAACGTGGCTAGATTGTTGGATCATTTGCAGATCCAGTGTGTGAGGTTGCAGGGTGTGGCGGTGGTGTTGGTTCCAGTGTCCCACACAGCATGTCTGTGTTGACTTACATCAAGCATCTTTGGGGGATTGGTAGCGGGGTGTGTGGCAGTGTGTTGCTTGTCGGAGACGTGGATGCTAATGTGGATGGACCAATGATGGATGCTGGTGTGGTTCTCATCCAGCCAGAAGTTCCTGGCCCACAGCCACATGTATCCTGTGGATGTGAGGGCGTGCGTGAAGATGGACGTGTTGATGGCTTTGCGGAATTGTGAATGTAGGCCTGGAGATCTGTAGATGAGTGTTACTCTGAGGGTTTGCAGGGGGTTTGTGCCAAACCAGATCTGTCACCCTGAGTGCGTACTTGGGAATAGATATCAATTCAACCTCCGGGATTGTTAGTGCCGTCCCTGCGGGTGCTCTTGTATCCATCTGAGATGGCAATGAAGAAGTTGTGTGCTGAGGATGCTTTTATCCGGGTCACTGTCATGAAGGTGATGTGTGGGCCTGTTGTGTTGAGGAGGTAACAGAGTCCAATGGCGTGCTGTTGAACGGAGCCGGTGTGGAGTAGGAGGGACATGACCTGGTTGGTGTGACAGGGCCTGGAAGGTGGGGCAGCGCTGTGTAGGCAGTTGGAGTTGTGTGTGCGCTTAGGGTATGCCTGAGAGCAGGCGGTTGATTTTCGGTTGGACATTGCTTGGAGGGTGGCTGCAACATGAGACTGTTGTGTGATGTGGGTCATGCAAGGACATGAGGGTCGTGCAATGTGCATGTTGCATGCGCTGACGGTCCTGCCTTTGGCACCGCGTGGCCGCAACAGTGGCACAGACAAGCTGATGACAGCCTAATGAATGGGAGGAGGGAGGAAGGGAGGAATATCTTGGAGGCGTGTGGGTTGCAGAATCCGGGAACTTGGTGGGCCCTTGCCGCAGGGGCCGCAGCAGGAGGCGGCATGTACTGGTAACTAGGCCGAAAGTAGCACACAAAGACAAGGATGTTAGAAAGGACAACTGCAACAGGCGTACGTAAAGGAAGGAGTGTCAGGTTACTCATGGCTCACCCAGAGAAAATGGATGAACAATCACCAAAGATGACTGACACAGGATCAAGAAACAGAAGGCCGAGCTGCGCACAGGAGACACACCCTCAGCAGGTGTTGACGGCCCGTTGGGGGGAGCAACCTGCCCAAATACATACACAACCATGGACTTCATGCACAATAGAGATTATTAGCCATGAAGAACTGCATGCATGTAGCCGAACTACACATACACTCATATGCACAATCTTTGACAACTATGCCAGAGATGACGCATGCAAAGTGGCAAGAGACCTGCATTGACAGAGATGAGACACTTTGGAGGGTGAGGAACACCTTTATTACTCAAACTCACACTAAGGGAAATGCATCAATATGAACAGACTCACAGGTCATTTGACTGAACATGAACATGACGAAGGGTGACTATCAATTCATGAGAGTCATGCTACATGTTATGTGCCCCATGGTGAGTCGACATGTATGCATGGTAACACAACATGCACAGAAGCAGTCCCCACACATTCCAAACATATACCACCCCCAAAATGCCTTGCTGCAATCCTTACCCAAAATGGCATTTCCCCATGTCCGTGCAAGGAACGTTGATTCAGCACACATTGCAATACTCATGAGGAATAGCAGGAGGACAACGATGACACGAGCAGACAACATCATGCGCAAGAACCTGGGAATGACAGACACACAAGAAGTCAGCTAAAAGATTTTTCTCCGCATACATGGTCAATTACTGAACATGAACAATGATGTCCCCATGCTAATTTAAAAGAAAGTGTCTCTGCTAAAATGTGTGGAATTACATCATCACTCGAGTGACACATCAGAGCACACATCTAAGTCACTTAGCATACAGTCAGCTGGACACACACATTGCAACACATGCCACCCAAGGCTATAAGCGTGCACACTTAGACCCAGTGACTCACCATTATGAGAAGAAGTTGCGTATGAGCTGACTCTGGATATCCTCCTCCTCCTCCTCCACACTTGCCTCGTGACCAAGCCCTTCATCCTCCACGGGTGGATGTTCCTCCTCATCCTGCTCCAGGATGAGTGGCACTGCCTTCTCCACTGCCATGTTGTGCAGCATGCAGCACACGAGGAAGATTTTGCAGACCTTCGCCGGTGCATATGGGAGGGACCCGCCTGTCTTGTTAAGGCACCGGAATCGGCTCTTCAGGAGGCCAAACGTCCTCTCAATCACTCGCCTGGTCTGCCCGTGTGCATTGTAACGTTGATCTGCAGCTGATCTTGGGTTGCGGAGAGGTGTCATCAGCCATGGCATGTTGGGATAGCCAGAGTCCCCTACATGGAAACATCATGTAAATAAGTGGGTCAGGAGATGCCGTAAGAGCCAAAGTTACCGCAACACAGGACAAACAGAGTATACCCACCAACAAGACATGGTCGTTCGTTGTGCAGCCGCAGCATCACTTGTGGCACCCTGCTACGCCTCATGATGTAGGCATCGTGTGCTGACCCTGGAAAACGTGCACAGACATGGGAAATCAGCATGTTAGAAAGACACACCACAAGGGCATTTATAGAGTGGTAATGATTACGGTTGCGATAGGCTACCTCCTGAGCCTGTGGTGGTACCAAAGCCACATGTGTCCCATCAATGGACCCAATGACATGGGGCATCCCTCCCAGGGCATAGAAATCACCCTTGACCCCTGTCAACAACTCCTCAGGAGTAGGAAAATGGATGAATTCATCAAGGTGCTCCAACATGGCTGCCAAAACATCACGCAGGACACGGCTGAACATTGTCTGTGACATGCCACCAACATCAGCTATGGTGACTTGAAATGTACCCGTGGCAAAAAGATGTAGGGCTGCCATCACCTTAATCTTGGGGGTCAGTGCAGTAGGATACCTGTGTCGCGGTTGGAGGTGTGGTGCCAGCTTGTCGGTCAAGTCCTCAATCAACTGTTGAGTGAATCTGTAACGTCGGATGCAGGCACGTTCCCTCATGGCACCCAAGTCTGGCATTGGTCGGGGGACAGGCGGTGCCCTGCAGAAAATTGTATTGAATAATGAAGATTGAGAGCATAACATCATCAATGTCAATGAACAGAGCACATGCTAAAATGCTACTACACATCAGCTAAATACAGAGTCTGGTCTGTGCAATACATCCAGGACACGTATGCCAGCTTGGTGATACTCCTACGAAAAGCCAGATACACCCGTTGATTGGCAAGTCTACATGACATGCCCTGAAACGAGCTGGGGGCGAGTCTGAGTGAACAGCCAGAGACATCACAGGAGTGACATACATCCACATAGCTGCATTTAAAGGATGTCATCTCATACAGACAGCTGACGGCAAGCTAGACGCACAGGTCACATGGAATGTCAAATGTACAGATCAAACACATTGCGATGAAGGGGTACACGTGAAAACAGAAAACACAGACATTGAGACGACACAGATATGTCCTCATGTGAAAATATCATGTCCGATGCATACAGACCCTGCTTACGTGGGAATCCACATGTGGCATGGTGTGCGTAGATGTGTGCCATGCCCATCTCCACACAGACACATGTTGGATGCAGCAAAACAGATGTAGTTGACGGAACACTAACAGCAAGCTCATGGGAACACATGAAACACACATGACATAGTCACATCGGGGCACGCTGATCGTGAAATGTCAGTTGTTAGTGTCCCTGTCCCTGGCATCAGGGGACAGTTGTGGGTGGTGGTGACTGTGCCATACCAGAGATGCTGTGCTTGACACGTTTGTACTACAGGCACACATGTGCAAAGTGTGAAGGGGAAGTGTGCCACATAGTGCCCCATCACACATGACATGTGTACACAGGTCATCACACATCAATTGTGCAACTACATGAGAAGACATGTGCAATATCACTGCCTGACACACCTAGGCCCTGCACATCAAAGTCTTCAATGACAATGACTTGATGTACAGCCTTGTGCGAGTCGGAGACCTCCATTCCTTTCGTGTGCGCCTCCTATCACCAGTGTAAGCGTGTGAAACGCCCCGTACACATGCTCTCAGAGCGTGTGTACGGCCCGTATCACTATAGTAGTGGTGCCGTACGAGTACCCGTGGTACGGGCCGTGTACAGTCCGTATCACTATTGTAGTGGTGCCGTAGGGGTACGCGTGGTACGGACCGTACACACGCTCTCAGAGCGTGTGTACGGTCCGTATCACTATTGTCGTGGTGCCATAGGCGTACGCGTGGTACGGCCCGTACACACGCTCTCAGAGCGTGTGTACGGTCCGTATCCCTATTGTAGTGGTGCCGTAGGGGTTCGCGTGGTACGGGCCGTACACATGCTCTCAGAGCGTGTGTATGGCCCGTATCACTATAGTAGTGGTGCTGTACGAGTACACGTGGTACGGGCTGCACACACGCTCTGAGAGCATGTGTATGGCCCGTATCACTTTAGTAGTGGTGCCGTACGAGTACGCGTGGTACGGGCCGTACACACGCTCTCAGAGCGTGTGTACGGTCCGTATCACTATAGTAGTGGTGCCGTAGGAGTACACGTGGTACGGGCCGTACACACGCTCTGAGAGCGTGTGTACGGTCCGTACCACGCATACTCCTACGGCACCACTACTATAGTGATACGGGCCGTACACACGCTCTCAGAGCGTGTGTACGGTCCGTATCACTATTGTAGTGGTGCCGTAGGGGTACGTGTGGTACGGCCCGTACACACGCTCTCAGAGCGTGAGTACGGTCCGTATCACTATTGTAATGGTGCTGTAGGGGTACGCGTGGTACGGACCGTACACATGCTCGCAGAGCGTGTGTTCGGTCCGTATCACTATAGTAGTGGTGCCATAGAAGTACGCGTGGTACGGGCCATACACACGCTCTGAGAGTGTGTGTACGGTCCATACCACACGTACTCCTACGGCACCACTACTATAGTGATACGGGCCGTACACACACTCTCAGAGCGTGTGTATGGCCCGTATCACTATAGTAGTGGTGCCGTATGGGTACGTGTGGTACGGGACGTACACACGCTCTCAGAGCGTGTGTACGGTCCGTACCACTATTGTAGTGGTGCCGTAGAGGTACGTGTGGTACGGCCCGTACACACGCTCTCAGAGCGTGTGTACGGTCCGTATCACTATTGTAGTGGTGCCGTAGGGGTACGCATGGTACGGCCCGTACACACGCTCTCAGAGCGTGTGTACGGTCCGTATCCCTATTGTAGTGGTGCTGTAGGGGTTCGCGTGGTACGGGCCGTACACACGCTCTCAGAGCGTGTGTATGGCCAGTATCACTATAGTAGTGGTGCTGTATGAGTACACGTGGTACGGGCTGCACACACGCTCTCAGAGCATGTGTACGGTCCGTATCACTATAGTAGTGGTGCCGTAGGTGTACGCGTGTTACGGGCCGTACACATGCTCTGAGAGTGTGTGTACGGTCCGTACCACGCGTACTCATACGGCACCACTACTATAGTGATACAGGCCGTACACATGCTCTGAGAGCATGTGTATGGCCCGTATCACTATAGTAGTGGTGCTGTACGAGTATGCGTGGTACGGGCCGTACACACGCTCTGAGAGTGTGTGTACGGTCCGTATCACTATAGTAGTGGTGCCATAGGAGCACACGTGGTACGGGCCGTACACACGCTCTGAGAGCGTGTGTACGGTCCGTACCACGCGTACTCCTACGGCACCACTACTATAGTGATACGGGCCGTACACACGCTCTGAGAGCGTGTGTACGGTTCATATCACTATTGTAGTGGTGCCGTAGGGGTACGTGTGGTACGGCCCGTACACACGCTCTCAGAGCATGTGTACGGTCCGTATCACTATTGTAGTGGTGCTGTAGGGGTACGCGTGGTACGGACCGTACACATGCTCGCAGAGCGTGTGTTCGGTCCGTATCACTATAGTAGTGGTGCCATAGCAGTACGCGTGGTACGGGCCATACACACGCTCTGAGAGTGTGTGTACGGTCCGTACCACGCGTACTCCTACGGCACCACTACTATAGTGATACGGGCCGTACACACACTCTCAGAGCATGTGTATGGCCCGTATCACTATAGTAGTGGTGCCGTATGAGTACGTGTGGTACGGCCCGTACACACGCTCTCAGAGCGTGTGTACGATCCGTATCACTATTGTAGTGGTGCCGTAGGGGTACGCATGGTACGGCCCGTACACACGCTCTCAGAGCATGTGTACGGTCCGTATCACTATTGTAGTGGTGCCATAGGGGTACGCGTGGTACGGACCGTACACACGCTCTCAGAGCGTGTGTATGGCCCGTATCACTATAGTAGTGGTGCCGTACGAGTACGCATGGTACGGGCCGTACACACGCTCTGAGAGCGTATGTACGGTCCGTACCATGCGTACTCCCACGATTCCACTACAATAGTGATACGCACCATACTCACGCTATGGATGTGTGAGTACGGTGCGTATCACTATTGTAGTGGTGCCGTACGTGTACGGGTACGTTTGAAACGCACCGTACGTGTTTTTTTTAATCAAACATTACATAGGGGACAAGTATTAGGCCCAAAATGAATGCTGGTTGTCATGGATACAGAGATTTCAGTTGCAATGTGGCCATCATGTGGGCTTGAAAAGTCAGTTGACCCAAAAATTACAATATTGCAAAGTGGTGTTTGCCTTGCTATGTTTAAAGGGATTGGAGGAAACGTACGATGCAAATGAGTCTGACCAATCACTCTGTACTCCTGTAAATGAAAGCCCCCAGCAAGACAGATATAAGTCAGCCAGAACCCATGAGAAGGCACTTGCCTGCACAACTTTTCTGTCGACCACACTGCTGCTGTCTGTGCTCCCTCTGGCACCATGTCGCGTACTGTCGAGAGGGCCCAGCCATTCACACTTGAGGAGAATGAGGCATTGCTGGATGTCCTCCTCCCACAGTACCCCAAGCTGTATGGGAGACCAGGGGTGCAGGTGAGTGCTGACTCCACTACCTTTGACTGTGCACCTTTTTTGTGACTGTCACTTCTGGCATTGTGTCCAGGTGTGACAGACATGCAATGTTGTTTAGAGTGGGTCCCGGGGGGGGGGGAAAGGCTTATGTCTCTCATGCAGAGCATGATGTAGTTCCTGTGTACACTCCTCACTTGCATTGTGCTTACTGTGACATTCACTGCATAGTGCATGACACATTCAGCCTGGCAAATCCTTGGTGGCATTTTTTGGCTATTGTCCTGAGGTGATTCAGTGGTCCCCCCGGTGTGACAGGTGACTGTACCCACAGATGTGTATGAGTTGAGTGGACCTGTGGTGAGAGTATCCAAGTGATGTGTACGCCCTCCTGGACATTGATGTGTGTGAATGTTCCTTGTCATGTGGGTGAGTGTCTATGTGAAGTGTTACACCACAGCTGCATGGAGGAGGCAACAGCTCTACCCATCTGATGTGAGAAGTAATCCGGGCAGTGTGTCTGACTTGCTGAGCTAGCCCGACACCTGTGACACCCCACAGGCAAGTGGCACATGTGCAGAGTGAGGTTTGTATCCGCTGTTGCCAATGGCAGATGATTGATCTGTGCCTGTGTGTGTCTGTGTACTCTGCTGAGGTTACGTCAGTGGCCTGGGGCATGTAACTGCTTTGAGGTGCTGTCCATCAGCCTGGTGTTGCATGTGATGCACAGTGTGTGCCATGATCAGGGAGTGTGTCGCACCCCTCCTGCCACCTGTGTACTTTCAATGCCATGTAGTGCATTGGGGCTTCCACAAAGGCCAATGTCTATATGAGAAAGATGCAATTCCTTGGCAGCATCCTATGCCCTGTTCAACATATCAAAGATGTTCAAATGTGTGTCTCTGTGACATGGAGCAGGTGTAGTGATGTTGTCTCACTTTGTCATCCTCACAGGTAACTGCCTACGAGAAGGGGGGATCTGGAAGGAGATCGTCAGGGCCGTGAGATCGGTGGGGGGTCGCAGTCGGCACCTAGCCCAAGTCCGAAAACGGTGGCAGGACATCCGGTGCTGGACCCGGCGGATCGCCTGGGTCCAGCTGGGGCTCTCACCTCCACGCCCCCACGGCGGGCGCCGACGCCAGACCACCCACATGATGCGTGTCCTGGCGGTGGTCTTCCCTGACCTGGATAGGCAGTTACAGGAGAGACAGCAGCAAGGAGGGGGTAGGTACATGTCTGTTTGTTGTGTTGTGTGTCCCCAGCTTTTGGAAGTGCTCTGTAGCCTGGATACACTGCCAGGGTTTATATGTGCAGTGCATATTCTGTTCCCCAAAGTCAACCGGTGCTCTTATTCATCCCTTCCCCTCCTTGACATGTGTCCCCTGGTCTGTGTGTAATCACAATTGCACATGGTCATCTAGGCTGCCAGTTAATCCAAGTGCACATTGCTTTCTGCATCATGTGGGAGGGTGGTCTGTGACATGTGTTGGTACCTTGCCTGTGCCCTGTCCTGTTCACTCTGTTGGGGGTACATATTTGTTGGCACTGATGATGAGTCTCAACATAGGAGTGTGAGGTTTCAAATGATCACACTTGCAGCATGCATGACCAATGTTGTGGCCTCAGACATGATGTGCATGAGTGGGAGATATGCATAGTGCCAGGACGGTTGCTCATGTTACAGTCAGATCATTCCATGAACAAGGAGCAGTGTGCCCACTACAGTCCCCTGAGACACCCTTGCCTCGAGTCGTAATCATGTGTGTCATCCAACACTGTGCCCATTCTCAGTGTGTTCAGCATATGTTTGCCTCTGTGGCATTGTTCCCTGGCCTCATTTGTATTTATCCAAAGTGTGCTACATGTGTCCACTGGACAGGGAGACCCCATTTGGCTTCGCATACTCATACTGGGCAGTGCCTGTGTGTCTATTCACAACTATCTGTTGATGGTTGTTTGTCACAAATATGTGTTGCCAGCCTCACAAGGTGATGTGGAGTACATTTGGGAATTCTTACAGCACATTTTTATAAACCCTGATTAAGAAGTGTCACTTCTTGATCTGTCTCAATCACATTGTCTCAGGTATGGAGGATTTGTGCGGGCGAGGCCTATATGGCCAAACCATATGTCTCCTTGCCAGGTCTGACCTGTGTGTGATAATTGGCTGGACAGAGACTCAACGTGCAGTGACCCAGTGATGTTGTGCAGGGTTTAATGTTTGTGCTTTGCAGCATGTGTCAATTGTTTAAATACATGATTCCTGCTCATACATTTTTTGCACCAGTGTGTGGTCCAAATGTTTCGTAGTTTGGTCTTTGTGTGCTGACATCTGTGTGGACATTCTGGCTTGCCATGAGGGTGTCTCCTCAGTGAAGGTATGCCTTTTTACAACACAATTGCAGGCCCATTAGCTTATGCATTGTCCTGGGTTTGGACGTGTGTGCCACTCCACATGAAAGGTAGTGGTTCAGATGTGTTGCTAACTGTGTCATCAGGTAACGGATGGCCATGTGACAACGGACATCATTCAAGTTGTTAGTCAAAAGGTATTGTACCTTGGCACTCACAACACTTGTCAACAGGTCTTCATGTTTTAAATTATTTAGTTTGATGTTTTGTTGTTAATAACAATAATGTGCCTGCATGACAGATGTCTCCCAAGGAAGTGCACAACAAACCACCTTTACACTTTCAGGGAACACGCTGGCACACTTTAAAAGAAGGCACTGTTCTAATGAGACTGTTTTTCAGATTATACATATACATGTTCCCCCAGTGTTGTGGAATTTGGGTAAGTCCTTGGTTGTTGGTGATACCAACTTGCGAGTGTCAAGTCATCAAGACCTCCGTGGGCCCATGTATATGTACTTTCTGCAACACCATTTCTTTCTAACAGTGGCTTCTTTAAAGAAGGCTGCCAGCTTCTTCAATGACTGGGTAAATGTAGTTTTGTGTGCACCTCCTTGGGAGCCATCTTTTATGAAGGCACATGTGTGTTCTGTTCACAAAATGGCACATTCCCACATTCTGACCATTTCGATTGTGTAAAGTATTGTGATTCCCAAGGGACCAACATTTTTTCGTTTTGTGTTCCAAAGTACTTACAGGTCTCTGAGTGTGGGGACACCTTTGGTATTGAGGTGTGTTAGTTTGCCTTGGGTGCACCACTACTGTTTCTTTTCAGGGTAAACAAGAGGTGGCATGACTTCATTGTATTGCTGTGCTCACCTGTTCCCAGACACTAGATTCTCAGTGTATTTCTCATTCAAGTTTTGGGCTAGTGTGTCCTATTTTTCCTTGTGTCCAAGTGGCATGGTGGGTCTACCAACTGGGGAGTACAGGTCTTACATATGTGCGGAGTCATCTAGCTGTTACTCATGATGCATTGCCTGATATGCACTGTGACCTATTGGTTTTGTACTCATGTGTCAGATGTATACAGGTGACTGATGTTTTTCTGTATCTTCACCTTGCCCACAGCATCATCATTGGAAACCGAGGGAGACACCTGCACGGACCTGGAGGAGGCACCCAGCACCAGTGCCACCAGTGCTGGCGAGTCTGCGGGAGCCAGCGGCACAGAGGGCGAGGGGAGTCAGTCGGAGGACCTGTCTGGTGGTGATTCCAACTACAACGCAGACGGGTCCGAGGCTGACCTCATCGAGGGGGCGGAGGCTGCTACAACACCTGGCAGCAGCCCAACATCTGTCCCCGCCTCCTCCGTTCCCATCACCGCCCTCCCAGTTGCTCTGGTCCCTTCTGTCCGTGCAGGGCCCCACCATGTCTCCTTCGGGACAGGCACCACACCCCCTGCCCCTGTCACCCCTGCTGCCCTCAGTGCAGAGTCTGTGGACATACTGCAGCAGTTGCAGGTTGGGCAGGCATCGGTGCTGACTGTCCTCCATGGCCACACCACACTGCTGACACAGATGGTGTCGTTCATGGAGGGCATGTCAGCAACAATGTCCGAACAACGCAGGTTTCTGTGGTCCATGGACTCTTCCCTGATGGCAGCAGTGACTCTCCTGCAGCGCTTCGTCCCCCCCTACCCCAGCCCCATCCACACTTCCCTCTCCCATACCTGTCCCATGCACACCCAGACATTCCCAAGCACGCACCCCACCAGACACAGGCAGCACACCACCAAGTAAGGGCAAGCGCACACCTCCTGGCACGCACACTCAGGGGAATGTAGGCACACCCACTGGGTCTGGGGCAAAAAGACATACACGCAGCCACAGTCTGAGTCCGCAGGCCTCAAAACCCAGTCCCTCCAAAAGCACTCCCCTTGGCTCCCCCGCCAAACTGACACCCAAAGAGGTCGACATAGGTGAGCTTGCCCTCACCCCCACTGTGACACCACCCCGCAAGCGGGCGAGGAAGTCCCCGGGCAGGGTAGTTGAGTCCCCCCCGTCCACCCCCTCCCCCAAGAGCACTGCACCCCATCCCTCGGCCACCCCCCCCTCCGTTGGCCTTGGGGTTTCTTCCGGTGCAGGGGTTACTCTGGATGCCCTGGCAGCAATGTGCAGTGCCGAGCTTAGCTCCACCTTTGGTGCCGCCCCACCCCCTGTGGTGGAGACGTCCACCCCTGCACCCACCACACCTACCCTTCCCCCTCCTGTCCCTGCGGTGCCTGGTCCTTCCCCACATGATGCCCCCCCCCCCGGTCGACGAACCTGAGGGTTCCACTGTGCAGGCAAGCTAGGGGAGATGCGTGCCCATGTGTCCCCCGAAGGACTTCTATTATGGACTGGCCATTGGCCTTTGTATATAGTGTGATTTCATTATTTGTTTTTTATGCTGAATAAAGCATTTTATTTTTACTTTGCACACTATTGCATTTCAGGTATTGATGTTGGTGCTGAGGCTCCAGGAGTTGGTGTTGTGGTAATGTGTTATGGTTCTGAGAAATGTTCTAGTCTGATGGTCATGAGGTGGACCATGGTATCTGCGTGCCATCATAAGGTCTCTGCAAAGAATCATTGGTAGTGTGTGTTATTTTGGTTTTGAGACATTGTCCCAAGGAGTGTTCCTTCCTCTGTGGCACCTGACATCTTCCCTGCAAAGAGTTGCACAATTGCTGTGCTGACCTGTGTCTACATTTCCTTTGTTGGTGACGGATCCCTTCAACTATGGCCATGCCTGCTCAGCAATGTCTCCGGCTGCATCATCTGTGCCATCCTTGCTAGTCACTGTACTTGTGTATTGAGTATGTTGAAATGCCTTCATGGAGAAACTCTCCCTTTTCAGCACTATGCATGTGTGTACTCCCGGCCTAGCACACATATGGTACTTGTTCTGCAAGGTATTTGGGCACCTGACTCACAATTGTGGGCATTGTATCTGTGGGAACTCCACCCTATTCCTTCCATGGGAGACAACATCTTGGTGGCTGGCCCAGCACCTTTACATTCCTATCAGTCTTGGGATGTGCATGACAGTATGTGTTCCCTTTTGCTCTCTTAGTTTAGTAGGCAGTGACATGACTATACGGTCTTGTGGCATGATCTCAGTGTGTGTATTGTGCTGCATCCGCCAGGGGTGGGTATGCATGTGTTATTTGTCCTCACACCCACATGTGGTGTGTCATGCAGTGGGGGAAAGACATCCATCCTCCTGGTGATGTGTTGTTATGGCACTATCATCATTGTCCAAAGTTGTGGTCCTCTGATAATGATGCACACACCCCCCATATCTCTGTCCACTGCTGGGAGTCCTCTGCACCCACCCATATATGTCTGTCCACTGCTGGGTGTCCTCTGCACCCACACACATATGTGTGTCCACTGCTGGGAGTCATATACACCCACCCCTCACATGTCTGTCCACTGCTGGGAGTGATAAGCACCCACCCCTCATATTGCAGGCCACTGATGGTAGTCATTTACACCCACCCCTCACATGTCTGTCCACTGCTGGTAGTGATATGCACCCACCCCCATGTCTCTGTCCCCTGCTGGGAGTCCTCTGCACTCACCCCTCATATTGCAGGCCACTGCTGGGAGTCATATACACCCACCCCTGACATGTCTGTCCACTGCTGGTAGTGATATGCACCCACCCCCATGTCTCTGTCCACTGCTGGGAGTACTCTGCACCCACACACATATGTCTGTCCACTGCTGGGAGTCATATACACCCACCCCTCACATGTCTGTCCACTGCTGGGAGTGATATGCACCCAACCCTCATTGCAGGCCACTGCTGGTAGTCATTTACACCCACCCCTCACATGTCTGCCCACTGCTGGGAGTGATATGCACCCACCCCCATGTCTCTGTCCACTGGTGGTAGTGATATGCACCCACCCCCATGTCTCTGTTCACTGCTGGTAGGGATATGCACCCACCCCCATGTCTCTATCCACTGCTGGGAGTACTCTGCACCCACACACATATGTCTGTCCACTGCTGGGAGTCATATACACTCACCCCTCGCATGTCTGTCCACTGCTGGGAGTGATATGCACCCACCCCTCATATTGCAGGCCACTGCTGGTAGTCATTTACTCCCACCTCCATGTCTCTGTCCACTGCTGGGAGTCCTCTGCACCCACACACCTATGTCTGTCCACTGTTGGGAGTACTCTGCACCCACCCCTCATATTTCAGGCCACTGCTGGGAGTCATATACACCCACCCCTCACATGTCTGTCCACTGGTGGTAGTGATATGCACCCACCCCCATGTCTCTGTCCACTGCTGGTATTGATATGCACCCACCCCCATGTCTCTGTCCACTGCTGGGAGTCCTCTGCACCCACACACATATGTCTGTCCACTGCTGGGAATCCTATGCAGCCACCCCTCACATGTCTGTCCACTGTTGGTGTTGATATGCACCCACCCCATGTCTCTGTCCACTGCTGGTAGTGATATGCACCCACCACCATGTCTCTGTCCACTGCTGGGAGTCCTCTGCACCCACCCCTCACATGTCTGTCCACTGCTGGGAGTGATATGCACCCACCCCTCATATTGCAGCCCACTGCTGGTAGTCATTTACACCCACCCCTCACATGTCTGTCCACTGCTGGGAGTGATATGCACCCACCCCCATGTCTCTGTCCACTGGTGGTAGTGATATGCACCCACCCCCATGTCTCTGTCCACTGCTGGGAGTCCTCTGCACCCACACACATATGTCTGTCCACTGCTGGGAGTCCTCTACAGCCACCCACATATGTCTGTCCACTGCTGGGAGTCCTCTGCACCCACCCCTCACATGTCTGTCCACTGCTGGGAATCCTATGCAGCCACACACCCACCCACCCCCTTGGTGAAGTGCACTGCTGTCCTGGGCCTACACACACACCAAAATAAAGGTAATATGCTGCACCAGGCCGTAAGCCAACATTCGTGGCGTGTGTACTCCTTGTATCCCAAATGTACTGGTGCCGTAGGGGTACGTGTGATACGGACCGTACCGCCGCATTCATAGGGTGTGTACGGTCCGTACCACGCGTACCCCTACGGCCCCAATCCAATAGTGATACGGCCCGTACCCACGCTATGTGTGGGTGCGGTCCGTATCACTATAGTAGTGGTACCATAGTAGTGATTGTACCACACGTACCCCTACGGCACCACTACAATAGTGATATGGACTGTACACACGCTCTGGGAGCGTGTGTACGGTCCGTACCACACGTACCCCTACGGCACCACTACAGTAGTGATACGGACCGTACACATGCTTTGGCAGCGTGTGTACAGGCCGTGCCACACGTACCACTACGGCACCACTACAATAGTGATACGGACCGTACACACGCTCTAGGAGCGTGTGTACGGTCCGTACCACGCGTACCCCTACGGCACCACTACAATAGTGATACGGACAATACACACGCTCTGAGAGCGTGTGTACGGTCCGTACCACGCATACCCCCACGGCACCACTACTATTGTGATACAGACCGTACCCACCCTATGGATGTGTGAGTACAGTGCGTATCACTATTGTAGTGTTGCCGTAGGGGTACGCGTACACATCCACTTCCGTTGCAGCGGGACGCAGGGATTGGTGGACACGCCCCCCGGAGTGACCAGACCCTGGGGGTAATGTATGTCCTCAATATTGTAGGTTTTAATTTGGGTAGGGGGTATGTTTCCTGCCCCTCACCCCCCCTTGGCCCCTGGGTGTTGTTCTCACCTTCTGTGGCATGTGCGTCGGGTTTGGTGCACCAGGTCATAGGCTAAGAGGGCCGGGATGACACGTAGGATGGGGTCCATGGCTGTCCGTCGCGTACCGGGGGCTCCGTTTTCGCGTCGGACTCAGTTTTCTGGCATTTTTTGGCTGCCGTAAAAAAATAGCTATGCGGAGTGCCGTAGGGACGATTCGTACTTGCTGGTCTGTAAAACGCTGCCTGACTCCATACGGACATCGCGTACGCGCTGTCCAGGATCAGACTCGTAGGTATTTTTTAGCCGTACGGTGTTTTGTACGATTCGTACTTGCTGGATTGTACGGTGGATTTCCCGGGTACGAGTCGTACGGAGAATACGCTACGTACGACGAATCGTACCCGGGTTTTACAGGATTGGAATCGGCACCCAAGTGTAGAAATTAATAACCCTGGTTTAACACTTCATAGAAGTCTTTTCTCCTGATAAAACCCGGTATTGCTTGGGGGCCTTCTCAACACAAAGTGATGCGTTTCGTGGTATAATTTGATCCACCACCTTCTTGGGCTTATAAATACAGTTTAGTTTCTCCCAACACATTCATCGAGTACAATGATAGGACAATATATTTGAGGGATCTATCTTCTCCACTGTGGAGTCTTCCTTCTCACATATGCCAAACAGCACCGATATACTGAAAATAGGGGTGTTCACGTCCTCCCTTTATACAGTCTTCTTCTGTCGGCTCCACAAGGTTAAGAAAATATGAGTAGGGGTGAAGACAGACTTTTCTTATTCCCCTTTTTTAAAACCCGCCTGGATATGACCACTGGAGCTATGGTACCAAATGCTACGAACTCCTATTAGGTATATATATCTCAATGACTGGTACACTACTAGTATGTGCCAATAGATGTCCTGGTCAAGCTGTCGATGGCGGGACTGAAAAGCTTCCTGGCGTGCTCCTGACTCCTTCAAGTTTTGCAAAAGTTGGCTACTACCTGTCACTCCCTGTAAACGCCCCTAACTGATGTAGTTAGGCGGCACCCCTTGACCCGGGACTTCAGATTCAATGGACCTAAAGAAGAAACGGACAAAGAAGAGGTGCTGAACCAGAGAACTGAGTGCCAGCTGTGGACTTTTGCTTTGGAACCCTGCCTGCTGCTTCAGTACTCTACCATCATATTGAGCTGTCTTGTCCTGCAGCTGTGAGCCTTCTAAGAAACCCAGAGAATGTCCAGGCCTTCACCAATTGTCTAAGGACTCCCTTGTAGTAAAGGAGCTACTCCCCTGCAGACCGCAGGCACAGAACCTGCAGAGTCCTGCTAATTGACTTTCAGTTCCCTTTCCTGACCGACACCGCAACTGCCCAGTAAGAGGTACGTGTGCTCTGAAAGGTCAACTCTGTCTCCCAACTGAGTGTGAAGACACCAGATCTACCAGATCCATGCTGTACCAATCCTCGGTGTACTGGACGCCCTGCAACCAACATCAAATAACAGAGTCCAATCCAAACTCCAACTGCCCTGGAAGCAAGCACCCATCAACAGACATCAAGAGGCCTTAGACCTACTTTGTGAGTGACCCAGCTGTCTAGAAATTGTCCCTGCAACTAACTTGCTCCTGACCACGAAGCCTGCTTTTGTGCACAGAGCCCGGGTGACCAACCTGCTCTGCACCCATCTGGGGTCCATATGAATGGGCCATGCTCTCAAGCTCCATATGCCCTTGCAACCTGAGCCCCTATTTGGGAGCCCTTAGGCTTGCTTACAAGTTCCCCTTTGCAGCCTACTTCTAGGTGCCCCCCCCCTTCTTCATAGCGCACTAGCAACTCCTGCAGCACCTTGCTGCTGGCCGAATCTGGGACTCTACCGACAAACTGGTGGTGGCCCCTTGGACTTTGGTGGGCTGCAACTCTGAATCCATAAGTTATGTTATGTTATGTTATGTTATGTTATGTTATGTTATTTATTTTTTTGTATAGCGCAACGGTTACTCAAAAAGAGAATCCCGGCGCTTTAGGTAAGGTGAACAGGTTACAAAATAACACAACACAGAGAAAACAGTTCAAAAGTCCACAAAAGAACCGGGGCTACAAGCAAACCTATTGAGAGAACAGCCAGGTTTTGAGGCCTTTCCTAAAATCAAAAAGAGTAGTCGCCCCCCGCAAAGGGAGCGGTAAGGAATTCCACATCTGTGGGGCCAGCAGACTGAAGGAGCGGCCCCCGAGGCGAGCCCTCTTCACACGTGGAACAGCCGCAAGAAGTAAAGATTCCGACCTCAACGCGCGAGTGGGATGGTAAAAAGTGAGTCTCTTTTGAAGATGTTTAGCTCCCACCGCATGGAGAGCTTTATAGGCCAAGGTCAGAGCCTTAAAAGCAATCCGTTTGCGGATGGGTAGCCAGTGTAGCATCACCAACAACCCAGAGGCGCTGAAGCGTCTACTTAGGCCAAAGATGGCCCTGGCCGCCGCGTTCTGTGCCACTTGAAGCCTCTGCAGCAAATACTCTGGCAGGCCCAGGTACAGGCTGTTGGCATAATCCAACCTGGAGCCTATCAGGGCCTGCACCGTCAACCTCCTGTGCTCCTCGGACAAGAGAGGCAGAAACTTCCGCAACATTTTTAGCAGGCCGAAACAGGTGCCGGTTACCCCCAGAATCTGGGCTTTCATCGTCAGCCCCTTGTCCATCTTAACCCCCAGGTTTTTAGCCATGGGAGAAGAGCCGGACGGAGGGAACATGTCGATGGGCCACCAGGCCTGCCAGCTGGGCTCCGAATCGCACCCGAAGAAGAGTACCTCCGATTTATCGGAATTGCACTTGAGGCTGTGCAGTTGGAACTATGCGAACACAGCCCCAAGGCAATTCTGGATACTCTCCCCGTCAAAGTCAGCACCCCTCTCACATGAGAAGAGGAGCTGAGTGTCGTCGGCATACGACACGATCCGGGCACCAAAAGACTCCGCCACCGCCGCCAAAGGGGTCATATAGATATTAAAGAGGGTCGGGCTCAATATAGAGCCCTGAGGGACCCCGACTCCCAAAGGCGGCATTACAGCGGTGTCAGATGATGTCCAGATCGTTTGCCGGCGGCCGGCCAAGAAGGAAGAAAACCATTTGAGCACCGTCCCCCGCAGGCCAATCTCAAAGAGTCTTGCGAGCAGGCCCTCATGGGGGACGGTGTCAAAGGCCGCCGACAGGTCCAACAACACCAGCATGACTTTGCCCCCGGAATCCAGCACCCCTTTGATGGTTTCCGAAACCTCAAGGAGCGCGGTCTCGGTGCTGCGGTTTGAGCGGAAGCCTGACTGGGAGTCGTGCAAGATCTCATGAGACTCCAAAAAATTGGAGAGCACCGACTGAACGTGCTTTTCCAAGATTTTTACAAAAGCCGGCAGCAGCGAGATAGGCCTGTAATTGGCTGGGGCTTTCGGGTCAAGTCCCGGCTTTTTAAGCAACGGGATGACCATTGCCTGCTTCCATGATGGCGGCACCTCTCCCGAACTCAACGAAAGGTTGAGAAGAGGGTGAGCCAGCGGATTAACCACCTCCGCCAATTTACCCAGAAGCTTGGCTGGGCAGGGGTCAAACGGAGACCCAGATTTTAAATTGCCAATGAGCGCAAGGGAGGCGGAGGCTGGCAGAGATGGAAACTCAGCCAATATGGCGCCCTGCATGACTGGGGGGGGCATACCCGCCTCTGGCACCGGCACCGTGACCGGTCCACTCGAAGGAAAGGAGTCCTGGATGAGTTTGATCTTGCCTGTAAAAAAGCATGCCAGATCTGCTGCCCAGGATTCTACAGGGCCCTCTTCCGAGGCGATGGTCCGAGGTGAGATGAATTCTCGAACGATAGTGAAAATCTCCTTACTGGAGTTCGAAGCTGCTTCGATTCTCCCCGCGAAATAGGCTTTCTTTTCGAGGCGGATATCGCGGTGGTAAGCTTTAACCACAGCCTTGTAGGCAGACCTGTCCTTGCTGTCATAATGTGCCCGCCAGGCCCTTTCGGCTACCTTGCACTGCTGCCGCGTAGCCCACAGAGCCGTGGTAAACCAAGGGGCCGAGACCCGCTTAGATGTCGAGCGGGGGGGCAGAACAGGGGCCAGGTCATTCAGCCTCTCCGTCAGCCACTTTTGCAGGGCCTCCAAGTCGCTTTCTAACTCGCCAGACAGAGGGCAAGGGTGAGTCGCAGCAGCCTGGGCCAGCATCTCAGGGGTCACCCTGCTAAATGCTCTACAGGCTCGTCCCCTCTGCTGTGAGACAAGGTTCGACGCCCTAAGCTTGCCACTGATTACAAATTTGGCAAGCCAATGATCCGACCACAGGACCGGGAGAATCTCTTTCACTACCAGTGGGGACGTCGAGAAAACCTGGTCTAGGGTATGCCCCTTCTCGTGGGTCGGACCCTGTAGATGTGGGGTCAGGCCCAGCGGCGTCATAGCCTCCAAGAGCTTAATAGCGGCGGGGTCCGATGGATCATCCATCCGGGTGTTAAAGTCCCCAGCCACTAAGCAGTGTTCTGCTCTCAGGGCTAGACCCGCCACCACCAGATCGAGGTCAGCAAAGAACGTCCCAAGCGGACCGGGGGGGCGGTAAACTAGCAGTCCCTTCACTGATTGGTGCGGCGCTAGCGCGATAGAAAAAGCCAGCGATTCTGAGCCGCGGATGTCCTCAGTAGGCAAGATGGTACAAAGTGTGCCCTTCTTTACCACCAATGCGACCCCGCCACCCCTGCCCTTTGCTCTGTCCTTCCTGAAGATATCAAAATCAGGCGGAATGGCCATGGCCACATCGGGATTAGACGCTTCACCCCACCAAGTCTCCGTCAACATAAGACAGAGTGGCCTCTCAATCTCGAGGAGCTCAAAGATGTGTTGCGCATGGCAGCTAGCCGACCTGGTGTTTAACAGCATGCAGGCATACTCAGCGCCAGCGATGTCAATAGTTGAACCTCTATAATTGTCTGTGCTATTCTCTATGCATTTTTGCTATTTGCTTTCATAGAAATACATTGTTCATAGTTGCGCATAACTTTGAACTATTTTCCGAACTTTAAGAAATTAAGTGCTTACCTGTGAATGAAGTTCTTGGTCTGAAACATTATACATAAATACGAGTTATTTTTGCAAATTGGTCTCATTGTATTCTTTGAGTGTGTGTCTCATTTATTGTCTCTGTGAGTATAACAAATGCTCAGCACTACCCTCTGATAAGTCTAACTGCTTGCCTACACTACCTCAAATAGAGTGTTAGTATTATCTACTTTTGCTTCTGTATAGCAATCAGGGACTCACTGGACCCTCTGCACAGCGTGCTCATTTTTAGTGTACAATATAGAGAGCCGGCTTACTGGGGACAGCAGACCATCTACCGAGGTGCTGGTGGTTGTGATGGAGGCGGCCATCCAGCCACTATAGCGCAAGTGGTGGTGGCAGGCCCAGGTGCCCTCTTGCCCTGGGTACTTATGAAAGAAAGAAGCTAAAAATCAATTAGCGGTGCTACTATGTAAAAATAAACAATTTGACAGGCATAGCATTGTACTTTTTAAATCAGATAGCCTATTCCTAGTTTCCTAATCCTGACCTAAAATTACATTTTGAACTGTTCATGCATTCTGACGAATGACCTTTGCTTCTCTGCCCCCTGTTGATGGGTCAAGACAGTCTCCCTTTACATACTGCACATCAGTATAATTCACTTGACATCCACTTCACTCCTACATTACTACACCCTCCCTGGCAGGTTGACAACATGAACCACTACGAACCGCTACTTTATCAAGGGTTTGTGTTGCCCTTGCCTCTAACGATTGTTTTTGTGCAGGGAACTGTTCATTCCTGCACAAAGTAATGCAGGGTGCCATGCCGTGTAAAGTGACACTCTTGCACCATAGTGCAAAGGTGTCTGTATTGGCACTAGCTAGGCAACACTCAAAGGCAACATCTCTTGATAATTAAATATGTTGCTTTCTTGCCCTCTCCCTTTGGCACAACGCAGAAAGTGGTCTTGCTCACCTGCGCTGCGTGAAATTGATGACGTTGGGCCTGATGCCCTGAGCAAAATACTGTATAAATAAACACTGGCGTACTCACATGCCCACTCCTTTGGAAACAAAGACTGTGCATGAAAGGGCGAGAGAGGGTAGGAATGCACCGTATTTCACATTATACTGCACATTCCTGATCTCTGCCTGCCTTGGCGCACAATCTGCTGCCTAGCACCAATACAGGTACGCTTGCACAGTGGTGCATGGGTGCCTGCGTTGTAAGCAGGATTGCTTTTGTGCAGGAATTTGCACCTTCCTGTACAAAAACATTCCTCAGAGGCGTTTTTCTCTTTCTAAGTCAGAATGCAGCACATATAGAAAGAGGAAAAAATGAGGAGAAATACACATATTTCTCCTAGTGACGCCTCATCTGGGCAGGGGTACAATTTTGATTAATTCCCTGGTCTACCAGTAATAAAAAACTGGGAATGCACAATAAGAACGCCTTCCTGGGTCAGAGAAATGTAAGGCAGCAATTTGCACTGCCTTGGGTTCCTCTAAATGTATCAAGCTATGCAGTGGCTTCATTAATCTCTATTAGATTTTGCGTCTCCCTTGAGCCCCCTTCCATGACACAAGAGCAACGAAAAAACTTAATACGTTTGCCCCTTAAACATTTTTATATTTCTTTTAACATTTTTAATACATGTTTTAGTGTTATTTTTACCATAACAATTTATTCACACACCTTATATTGCAGCATGGTGTATTTTTCACACATCTTTTTTTTACAATTTTTGATTAACAAATACATTTTATTTTCCACATTAACATTTCAATAAAGTTTATCAAAAACATGTGTAATCATTATATATGAATAAGTACTATACATTGATTAGATTTTATTTTTGTAGTACTTTTTGATATATTTGCATTTGTTCATGTTTTTGTATGTTGTATACTGTTGAAGATGTTTACACATTTTTTATAATTTCAATAAAAATGTGTTAACACTTAATTTCTATTATCCATTAGTTGCTATATATAGATTACACAGATAGTCTTTTTTTCATTTAGCTGACATTCTTTTTCACTGCTTCATTTCTTTCATAATCTACTTAAGTTTCCTTGGGTAGTTGTAGCTTCCTGTGTACTACAGTTCCCTGCTGCTGCTAACGGGTTAGGTAACAATACTTTGAAGTTACTTTTTGGGTATTTGGGGGTGGGTGGCATGTGGTTAGGGTTAGTAAGGTTAGTTTAGTGTAGTGTGTTGTTGTGGTTTGTTGGTTTACTGTTAGGGTATAATTTGAGTTTTCATAGTGTAGTGAAGTAGGCCTTACTGTGTTATGTGTAGTGAAATGTACTATGGGTTTCTGTAATAAATGTCATGGTATTTTCAATGGTGTTTTTTGGATATTTGTTGTGTGTGGGATGATATATTGTGTTTCCTTACAGGTTCCTACAGACTTGTGGATTAGCCCTATTCTTGGGATGCATTATGTTTCTTAAGGCAAATAAGGTTGGTTATATTTTAACCAATATTTATTTTTAATTTCCTTGAATTTTTCGGTTTTCATCGGTTATTTTTCTTAAATTGTATGTTTCAGGTGTTTTATAGTTTCAGGGAAACCTTGTTTCTCTCTGTGGATGTGAACTTTACATCCCTAATTTTTGCATGTTGTTTTGAGCTTGTTTTCTAATTATTTTGGTGGCTTGATTTTCTTTTTGGATTCATAGAAGGTCATGGACATCAACTACAAATATGTCAGTTATGTTTATATTTTATTCTTAATGGGTGGGAAATGTTTATTTCTTTGACATTTGTTTATAATTGTTTATTGTTTAATGAAATGTTACGTATTTGGTGTATTTTTGCAATTATTGTTACACTGTGGTTTTTCTGATGGTGTCTGTTGGTTTTGACTTGCTATTTATCTATTAATTTATCTGAAAACTATTTCACATATCAGGATTCTTGGGTTTTGGTTATAACATTTTATATAATTTATACTAATTAGGAAAATTATTCTAAATTATCTTTATAAATAAACGTGTACTTATGTTCATTTTTAGAGTTCTCTTTTTTGTTTGGTATATTAGAATATTTTTTAGAAGTGTTCATGCAATGGCTTCTAACTATGGTAGGCCGTTATTTTAATACACATTTGGACTTTGCATTGTAGAATTTTGTTCATTTCTTTGGTTTTTGGGGATATTTTAGGTTTTATTTGGGTAATATATTATTCTATTCTAAGTTGTTGGTAACTTCTTTATTTTTTAGGATTTCTTGGAATTGATATACAGTAGGGTCGCACCAATGCACTGTGGCTTGGAAGGTGTGCCAGCATACTCTGCATTGTTTGTTTTGGCTTCCTGAGCTGTGGTGCTGTCATTTAAAAAAATATATTTCTATATTGTCAATTACAAACAATAACAAAACAGCCAAATACAAAGAGATTCTTGAATAATACCAACTGTAAATATCACATCATCCATTGTAAACACATCTTACATCGCATGACAGTGAATATATAATTTCTGTTGTCTCCTTGAGAACCTGCAGCTGCAAACATATTAAATAAAACAAACAAAACTGTAAGCAAGCACAAAGCATCTTAGAAAGCTTGAATTAGGCAAACTGCCAGGTAAACATTTATGCAACAGAGAGAATCATTTGTTATCATGCAGAACCTCAGGTAGAGGACAACAACTCTATATACCATATCTGACCACACAGGCATCTCTCCCCATATAGGGCCAACTACCTCTTTCGCCTTAAGTGCATGACCGTTAGCTAGATGTTTATAATCTAATGATAGAGTAATGATAGATCCTCCATGTAGCTCCTCCTTTAAGGCACATCTCTCCACGTTGGGAGCATCACCTAGCCAGCTCTTTATCTATTGCAGCTGCTAGTATATTTCCTAATTTGGCTCCCTCTTGTCCACAGCCACCCTTTTCCTGCCTTTTCTCTCAGTTCAGATAATATTGCAATCAAGGTAGCAAAGATTGCCTTGATGAAGGTGACTGGTAAAGCTGCAAAGAAATATAGTTCACTGGCGCAATAGTAACATAGGAATGTGGGAAGCCCCCAAAATTACAGCAACCACGAGCTGATGTGAGGTCCCTCCCCAGATTACCACTGATAATGTCCCCCATTCATGATAGATATCTACTCTTAAGTATTTAAATGTGTCAGGTTGTTATGTTCAATATAGGTACCCCAATATCGGCTCAGGTAATGAATGCACCTTTCACCTACATTCCCCTGATATTACACTGCATAACGGTTCTTAGTACTGACCTTTTCCTACTTACGGTAATGTCCAAAGGGGGTTTTCTCCGAAAAACTTAAGCCTCATTCATTATGTATGCGGATTCTTGGAATCACAGCAGGACAGCAGGCCTACCATCTCCTGCATAATAACTATGTATAAGGGTCATTCTTTCCGTCATCCTAGTCCAACATGACACAGCAAGGTGTATCCCCAGGGGGTACAACTTTCGGTATATATACTCCATATCTTGCTGAGTTAGTCAGAGGAGAAAAGGACTTCCATGCTGACACACTGACGCGAGACGCTGAGGCTCCTGCACACAGACACTCCAGCTCGCAGTGGTCTGACATCCCTTGGGGGTGTCCTTCTCGAGACCAGGACGGAGTCCCACAGTCTATCACTTCAGGTAATGGGGCTGACTTCATCCTAGAGTGATTTTTGGCTTTACACCCAAATACATGCTTGGTACACTTAGGTACACCTACTTAGGGTTGCATCGTAGGAGCACACATTTCACTACTTTCATGTATTTTATATCCTTGCCTGTTTTCATTGTTTTAGCACAGCGTTAGAAATCTACCATCCTTTTACTCTGTTAGTGCTTCTAATCATTTATATCTGTTACTGTCTAATGGTTGTTTCAGCACACCTATTTTACATGAGAATGACGCTGGTTTAATAAATGGTTATTAAAAAACATCCCCACCGTTTATTCTGTGTATCTCCACTCAAACCTTGCAGGGTGAAGATTTCTCTCTTGATCCTCTGCTGCACAGCAAAAGGGAAACAAGATAGATTTAATCCAGTTAATCCGCAAACTAGATATTTCCTCAAACTCATCCAACAGGGCCATCAACCTCTGCAAGAAGTTTCTCGATTCCCGCAGGTAGACAAGTTTGTCATCCGCATCTAGCAATAACACATGCCACCTGCTTCTTTGGCCCAGTCAGAAGCTTTGGCCCTCAACAGACCTGTAAGTAACTCCACGGCCAATGCAAAGGTGATCGGGACAAGCAACACCCCTGTCCTCTGCCTCAATGGATATTGAAGCTGGCTAAGAAGGTCTGCCCTACTTGTACTCTGGCCATTGGTTTAGTATACAATAGTTGCACCCAGCTAATGAACCTAGGCCCCAGCCCTATCCTTTTAAGGACAGCCATCAATTATGGCCACCCACGGGTATCAAAAATATTTTCAATGCTGAGGAATCCATCCATGCCTCTGTCACACCCCACCTTTGCTGTGTCCAATCAGTCCCAATACTGCCAGATATTGAGATAGCTGTTTCAACCTGGAATAAATCCATTTTGGTCTCGGTGCAGTGTTGAGTCCACCACAGAGAGCAGCCAGTTTGCTACAGCGTTAGTTAATATCTTAGAATTCAGGTTAAGCAATAATAACAGTTGATAAGATCTCCCATCTAGGGGATCTTGTGCTTGTTTAGGTAGGACCACAATCAGTGCCTCCCGTGTGGGGTCTGGTAGATTTCTGACCTTGCTGTCCTCCTCAGACATTGTTCAGCTTATTTTTCTGCCTCACATTTACCTTATTTGTGGCATGGAAATCAAAGGGCAAGCTATTGGTCCTAGGAAATGTATTTATCCATATGTGGCAAATGCAGAGTGTAGTTCCTCAATGCTCAATGATTCTTAAAGTTCCTTATATTGTGGGGTCAATCCATGGGATAATTTCTGTCAAGTTACATGCCTGGATTCGTGCTAAGTCAGCCAGTCCAGAGTGTGTGTATACACTGTGGAAGTACCTCACAAATGTATCATTAGAACCCTTCTTAGTAGTGACCTCTTCACTGTTTAGGGTACTAATGGTGCCAATAAGAACCTAAATTATGCCCAATCTCAGCAGTCTGGCCAGCATTCTTTCCACCCTGTTTCCGACTCTGTGATGTTGCGTTATATATTACCTCTAGTCAAGATTTCTCAGTCTGTCATTTAGTTCCCAATGTTGCATCCTGAGATCTGTCAGTTGCCCCTCTCCATCCCCTGCACTGCTGATACTTTTTCTATATGTCTCACGCTTGCATGAGTTCTCTGCCTAGCACTGTTCTAAGGCCCCATCTGGTCTTAATAAAGTGGCCATGGACCATCACCTAAATGGCATCCCATTCCACTAATCTGTTAAAGGCTGAGTCTTCTTATCTGCAAAATATCATGCAATATGATCCCCCATTGCCTGAAAGAAAGGGACATCGAGCAATAGTTCTGTTCTCAACTTCCAAGCCAGTAGTTATGCCCACTCCAATCCCAATTCTAGCCCCATCAACAAAGGATAGTGGTTCAATAAAGTTTTTGCCAAATATTCCATAGCACATCATTTTGGGCATAAGTATTCACTACACAACCATAAAATTGACTGAGGAGTACAATGAATATTCATGTTTGAGTGGGTGCTTCATTTTTCGAACGTTGTGTGCCTCCATATGCCCAATCCATTGCTGAAAATATCATGTGACTGTGCAACACATGGTTTTAGGCTGAGGAGGAGTGGATCTATCCAACTCTATAACTTTGACGCTTTTGGAATTCCCTCCTCATGTATATGGGACCAATGGATCCTGCAACAGACTGGGGAAGAGAGTATCAATAAAAGTGGATGGAAGTGGTTTGAAGTGGATGATGCTTTTGAGGTGTACAGAACTACATTCGGAGGTTCACCATCCAAGGTCCCTTTTAATACCCCACATCTACCCTCCGAGTCCACATTCATGTTACAGGACACAAAAGGCACTCCTGGAGCTATCAAGACCAATACCCTACTGCCAAACCCCAAGTAAGATGTGCTGAATACCTGCCCTCGCCACCTCTTGGATAACTTCTGTATTTGAGTTTCCACTAGTTGAGTTTCCATCTAGCATACAATGTGATTGTGTCTGTGCCTGTGCCTGAGATATGCATATATTTTGTGGTGCTTGTGTGTAGTGGCTATATCCTGAATATTCCATGTCAGTATATTATTTCTATTCAAGTTCCAAGTTTCAAGTTTCAAGTTTCAAGTTTATTTCTTTATTTCGGTCGATTTGGCCATAAAAGATGCAATGGTACAATATCAACATAAAACATCCACTACATATAAAAATCATTACTAAAATCCATAAAATCAGTATACATAGCATTTCAGATCACAAGGGACAGTTGCAATTCATTACAGCAAAAATCAATCTTTAAGTGATTTGGACCTTATCCGCCACATAGCCGTTAAAAATTTGGCAATTGCAAAGACTATGTGGGGAGTGGTACTCGTTTTCAATATTCTATACGAGTGCAGGTGACTCCTTATACCCAAATTTCTGCAGAGTGGAGCTAACCAGTATTTTCTTGGTCTATTATAGGCTGGGCAGAAAAACAAAAGATGAATTTCTTCCTCATCATGGGTAGAGCATCCTGGACAAATTTTAACATCCCTTTTTGTCCATTTGTAGGTAAAGGTTTTAATGGGCAGGGTCCCTAACCTCCATTGAATGAACAATTTTCTTGATATAATGGGGAAGATAATGTCCATAAACCCTTCAAACCGATATGAGTCCTTGAAAACCAAAAATCGATCAGTCAGAATACCTTTCTTGGATGCGGAAACCAGGGAAGCAAGACTTTTCTCCTTGTATATCCCCACAAGACATTTTCGTGAAACCCTATGGCAGCCTTGTTCAGGGAACTCCCATAGTTCAGGGAGTCCCAACCGATAGAGTTCTTTCTTTATAGAGGCCAACCATGGGATTTTATCACACTGGTTCAAACTCATTACGTGAGTGAGCTCTTGCCTGTAATGGACAAGCTCAACAGTAGACCAAAGCCTGTGCCAAAATCTTAATGGCATTAGTTCCAGATCATCTCTTATGGAGGGTAAACCCATATCTAATCTTAGGGGGAAAAGGGGTGTACCACGAGGAAGGGCAAGGAGACGCCTGAGAAAATTATTTTCTACATTAACAATTCCTACCCCAGCTTTATACCCCCATAGTTCTCCACCATAAGATGCGGCCGCTTTAGCTTGGGTTTTATACATCTCCACTGCCGGAGTAATGGGTTTGTAAGTGGAGGAGTTTACCACCTTCAGAATTCCCCCAGACAATTGGGACAGCTTTAACCGGCTTCTTGCAATTTGGGGTTCCCATGATAGATTCTCGTGGAGGGTTACCCCCAAGTACTGGAAGGTTTTTACCCTCTCCAATCTTACTAAACTCAAAGATGGGTTAGGTCTTGTTTTGGATGATGGATTGAATATCATGAACTTGGTCTTCTCTGTGTTGATCTCTAGACCATATTGACTACAGAAAAGACCAAATCCATCTAAGATCCGTTGAATCCCCATCGGGGATTTTGAAAGCAGGAGGGTATCGTCCGCAAACATAATGGCTGGTACCCTCCTGCCTGCCAAGGATGGAGCATCGTTGTCCCCAATAGTGTCAAGATGTGATATGACATTATTGACATAGAGGCAAAACAGGGTTGGCGCCAAGACACAGCCCTGTCTTACCCCTCTGAGGACTGGGAATTTTGGTGACAATGCTCCCTCCCTCCCACACCTGACCTGTGCAAAGTTGTTCTCGTGGAGCCTGGTTATGGCATTGAGTAGGTGGATCGGAACGCCCAGCTCCTTTAGAACCTCCCATAGTTTCTTCCGGGGAACCAGGTCGAAGGCTGACCTCAGGTCCACGAACACCATGTACAGCCTCCCCCTCTCGATACTCACAGTTTTCCAATAAAGGAGAACGAGACGGAAGATCTGATACATGGTGGACGTGTTTTTCCTGAAGCCAGCCTGAAGGGGGCTAAGGATTTTGTTTTCCTCCATCCACTCTAAAAGGTGGTTCAGGAGGAGGCGAGAATAGATTTTTTGGGGAACATCTATGAGACTAATCGGCCTGTAGTTGGCCGGGAGAAAAGGAGAGCCCTTTTTAAAAATAGGCACTATCTCCACCCCCAGCCAAGTACAGGGAATCTCCATTCCTCCCGCAATAGAATTAAAGAGGATGAGGAAATAAGGGCCCCATATCTCTGGATGGAGGCGAAAAAGATCACCAGGCAATCTATCGAGATATTTCTATTCTGTTTGGCATGCTAGGATTACCCCATATCTGATTATAGGTGCATCTCTGACTCAGCAGCCAATCCAGGCGTGGACACATGGATCTCCCCCCAATATGATTAATCTTCTGTGTCTATACTTACAGCTTTTGCTTGCCAAAAACAACATCCTCAGTTCCCATCCCCAGGCTAAGAATGGAAAATGTTTTGACACAATAAGTATTTAACCTCATCGACACCCAATTACATTTGAGATAAACAGTTTCCAAGTTGGTGGAAGAGTGCCACAGAGGTCCTGGTGCTCCAGGAGCAAGGGCCCTTGCTATATAAATCAAAAGGTAGTCAAGATGATCCAGTATAACCCATGACAGCATTGGGAGCATTAAATGATATTGTCTGCCACGCTGGGTGTCATATCCATTCAATTCACTCGAGATGCAGATGCCAGAATCATAGTCAATCTCAGGGTTCAAGGCAAGAATCTTGAAGGGGTCTTGGTGGTGTTGGAGCACACTGGCCACCATGTGTGCCCTGTCTTTCGCCACCTGTTCCACTGTGGGCAGCCCCGGGACCTCCTGTCCTGTGGTCCCTTCACTCGTTTCTGTTTCCACTCGGGTCTAGTTGCCCCTCCCTCTGAAGGGAAAGGTACTCCCTTTGTCTGTAGCCAAGACTATGCTTTCTCAGATTAAATGAAAAAATGGGATTTGTTGCACTCCACCACCTTGAGTTTCTCAGGGAACAGGTATGCATATTTCACCCCAAGTAGTCGCAGTTCCACTGCACTGCCATGGCATGCACTATAATGTTCTTATAAAGCCCTGGTCAGTTGGATCCAAGGAAGAACTGGAAAATAAGGTCCATGTCTCAATAAATAAGCAGTGGGGCGACTATGCGTCATAAAGAGGAGGGCGTCCCCGGATACAATGAGGAGAAAAACTTCAGCTCCCCGCCTTCCACCACTGTGCCCATCAGCAACTCCTCCAGACAATTCCATGTTCTGCTTTCTGAGCATTAGGGAAGCCCGAACAAAATCTATGAAATTGAGCCTGAATTCTGGCACCAAATGATCCCAGGTGTAAAAGTGGAATATTGTGTGATAGTCCTGTGCATAAGACATTTAATTACAGAAAATGTACAGATTTTTAGCTTCACGCACACAATAGCTTTTTAAACACAAATGGCGATGATGAAAGCATCAGTGAGTGACAAGGGAAAATGTCGCTGTGCTATTTTAAACATTAATTTTGAGTTTTACACAGCTCTGCATGAATGTTAGTGGATCTGGGACCAATGTTAAAAGGTTCAATTTGCTGAGGGTCCATTTCAACATAGCTCATTTTTGGGTTTCCTATCCAAAAGATGTGTACAGAGACTCGGACATGAGCGTTCCTTCTTTAGAATTTACAGACGCTCCCTTTGCCATTTACCACACACAAAGCTGATCTATTTGCACTCTGTACTCTATACTGGCAATTTTATTCTACAGTCTTTCGAAAAACATCGTCACTGATGCACGCAATTTTTCCTGATGGGATGTGCAATTAATTTGTCCTTTTGCAGGTCATTTCACCTCTAGCAGGAAAAATTATAATGATCTTGGAAGACCAACATAACCGCCACCAATCACCTCCCATGATATTATGAAAGGTCATCTAAATTTTTGGGCTTGCCACTCAAACATCCTGCGACTCCTCCCAGCAGCCCTCAACATTCCCTCATTTTGCCCACTCCATACTGGTACAAATGGGGAGGCACTATGGGGTATTTGGAGCAACAGAAAATCGTAATGGCAAAAAAGCAAATCTAATATTGGTATGTGTTCTAAATACTTTTAACAAGCATCTCAAAAAAATAGTTTGAAGTTTTGCATCATAGACATTCGGAGCATAACAATTTGAAATTATTATGTTTATTGCATATTTTAGTCCTTTGTTTGCCCACTGCCAATGCAGGGGTATCACAGAAGGTGGTTTGTAAAACACTAACACAACGCTACGAATGGACCCACCCCCTCGTGAGAGGCCCAGGGTGGTAGAACATAGCTGTAAAACATTGCTAGAAAGTACATCTGAATACATGGATCACATTTGTATTTAGTGCTCACGAAAAAGTGGCGCTTTGGAAGCAATTTATAAATGATCTTCATTTGCAATAAACTTTAGATAGAGTGGCACTTTTCTAAATAAAAGCAATGTTCGCAAGAGAAGCCATGGCATTGCAAAAAGCGCGTTTTGCTTTAACTGTATTATTTGTTTGTATGGCTTTAATCCTGCCTTTGTGGACTGGAAAGTGCATGATTTTCACTGACAAACAATACCCGGGCATTCAAAATGTGCTGAACACGGTCAGAAAGAAGCCGAACGCGGCTCATGTGGTCTTCTGCTTTGGTCTCCATTTTATGTACCGTCTTCTGGCTCTCAGCGCTCATTGCAAAGCGACGGATGGACGGGTCACTGCTTTCTGTCCTCCCATCCTAGGTACATTTGTACAGATTGAACCTGGTGAGAGTGTGCACACTGCGCAGGTGGCAACCAAGGCAAGCGACATGTACCGGAGCACCTACCTGCGCGAAGTGCGCAAGGAAAAGTACGAGCGCTCTGATGCCTACGATGAGCAAAGCTTGGCGGACTTCAGCCGCCTCGGGCTCTCCCAGGCTCAGGGCTTAGAGAACCTGCAGGACCTCAACGAGAGGTTCACCAACTACATCAACAGGGCGCGGGTGCTGGAGCAGAGAAACGCCATCTTCAGGAAGCAACTGGAGACCTTCCAGCGCTTGGATGAGATCCCTGGCCTGGAGGAAGCCTTCCAAGAGCAGATCGAGGTGAACCGGCAGAGGATCCGAGAGCTCTCCTTGGACCATGCCAAGCTCGAGAGGGAGTACAAAGATGCTCAGAGAATGGTGGATGAATTCCGCAATAAGTAAGGAAATAGTCTATTTATTTATGTATATATTTATGTTTTATAGAGTGCTTTTTTTCACCTTGCAGTTTTAGATTCTCTATAGTCCAGATATTTACCGTTAAAAAAATACCACACACAATGGGCCACTAGACTTTAACAGGAAGAGGTGAGGACCAGCAACCCTAATTTTTTAGGTTTGGCTCCAAAACGCAGTTATCACCAGAAGTAATGTGATCAACCTAAAGAAGAGCGTGCAAAATTACTACAGAGAGAGGGTTTGGCTCCACCCACGTGGTGGCAGCTAGGAGTTCACGTTTTGATTCGGCTGAAGCTGTGTGCTTCCCCAGAAAAAGTGCTTCCTTTCCACACAGCTGTGAATATTTTATTTGTTTATTCATCTACCAGAACCAGCAATAGAATGGTTGTCTGAGTTTGAACTTTCAGGGGCACATACATGACACTGTAACGATGTTAAATGTCTTAGATAACTAGATAATTTACTGTGTTACGTTTTGGTTATGGTGGCAAGCAAATGATCATGCGTATAGGTTTAATCTGTTTATCATGGGATGTTATGTTAAAAACCCTAGGCCTGGTGGGATTCTTGTGAAAAGCATACATTAAAGTCAATAGGAACTCAAATGCAGATTCTTATTAGACTATGTAAAAGGCAACAGATGGGTGTTTTGTACATGGAATATCACAGATTACCATAGTAGGCAATGGTTTGGTGTTTGTTACCCCAGGTAACAAACCGTGGATATAGAAGTTTTGTTCTGTGCAAATCCATGTTAGGCCTTTTAGGAGAGATTTCTCGGAACGAACAAGGACCCCTCAAGAGAAGAACATAAACAAACAAATGTACACAGAAATGCAATGAAGTCTACGTATGGTGTCCAAATGGAAAAATTGTCACTTATTTATTAATGCAAAATAAAGGACATAGCAGTGGGAAAACAAACACAAGAGAGATCAAGTAAAGCTTCCAAACTCATGGATATCAATGTGACAAAACTGAAACACAATTGTTGAGCTGTGGAGAGGTGTGGTTCAGCGGCCAGGGCAACTGACTTTGAAGCACAGGGTTCACGGTTCGATCTCCGGCAGCAGCTCAGCACCATGTGACTCTGGGCAGTAGCTCACTTAATTTCCACGACAGCCCCCAGCGCCTTGAGACCCGTAAGGGTGAGTAGTTTGCGCTTTACAAATACTGATTTACATTTTTTTTTACAACCTGCTGGTACCGAGGCTAATACACAAAATGAGCGATTATAACATTTGAGTCAAGGTACTTTAGTCAACAACGTTCGATCCCTAGTGAAATATTAAGATCATCATTAGGACGTAAAGAGTTATGGCTAAGACAGTGATAAGGTTACGAAAATTGTAACCTGATGCCGGCGTGATTTAGAGAAATGTGCCGTTTTGCAAGACTACATTTCTACAAGCATTAAGCCGAAGAAACTCACTGAATCTGGCATTAGCCGAGACCTGAGAATCCCGGGTTTACTAACCCATTTCTCTTCTTGTGAAACCCCATTACGAGACTACCCGCCCTGAGGAAGCCCTAGGCCTGATGGCCTATTAGGGGGCGAAACACGTGTTGGCTGTGCCTTTCTCCTTTCTTTATTCATACCTGATGAATAAAGTACGAATATATGACTAAACATCATCGGATCTATCTGCATTGATTTGGAAATTTCTTCCATAGAAATCTAAGACTTTAACTCTTGCCCAGATACACCTTCAACATTTCTACAAGCTCGTCTGTGACCTAACCACGTTCAGTGCCAGGTACCCTGGCTCTTCCACCACCCGCAGCTACACCACCACCAAACTCCGAACCCTGGACTCTGCAGCAACTACTGCTGCAGCACATCACCACGATCTATGGTAGGACCTTTAACCAATCGGCACTGCCTCTTCGCCTGCAATACTGGAGCACCCTCTCATATGGCAACCACCACCATACCCATATCTACCACCCCAGGACATCTCCTCTGCCTCCTGGTCAATGCAGGATCTCTCTGCAAACATGCCACCAAGATCTGGTACACCATGTCCGCCCTCACCCCAGATGTCATATTCCTCACTGAGACCTGGCTCAACCCCACATCAGTGCTGACATTGCCTTAGCTACTCCCGACGGATACAAGATAACAAACCAAGACCGCATCCACAACCACTGAGGTGGGATCGCCATCATCCACAAGGAAACCTTCAACTGTGCCACCACCACAGATGATGCCATCCCGATCACAGAGCATCTCAACTTCCAACTTCACACCAGCGACAGGACCACCATCAGTGGTACGCTCGCCTACAGACATCCAGGACTGCGCCACTGCTTCTGTGACAGTATCCCCGATTTCATCACCCCACTCGTCATAGAATACTAGCACTACATCTTTCTCGGAGGCCTCAATTTTCACCTCGACAACCCTGATGACACCAACACCACCAACCTCCTTGAAAGCATGAACACCCTCGGCCTCACTCAACTAATCACATACCCCCATGCATATCGCAGGACACACACTCGACCCCATCTTCACGGCCAGCGATGGGGTCAAGTACAGCCACATCACCGAACTCACCTGGACAGACCACGTCATCATCCACTTCACCATCACAGGTCCCCCCAGCATCACCACCAAACCACCCAGAACATCTCACCAAAACTGGAACAAAGTATCTGAATGCCAATGGACCAATGCCCTTGACTCCTCCCACCCGGACACCTCAACGAACCTAGAACAGGCTGTCAAGAACTTCTCAGTCTCGATCACCAATAGCGCTGAGTCGCCCCATCAAGCCCACAAAACCAAAGAGACCCTCCAAATACGCCAACTGGTACACTACTGAACTAAGAACTAGAAAACACATGCAAGCAACTTGAAAGAAGGTGGCACACCAGCAAGGACACCACAGACGGAACAGCCTACAAAACCTCACTCAGTCAATACCACCAACTCCTGAAAAAGACAAAAAGGAATGCCCTTGCCAACAGCATCGAGACCAGTGTCAAACTTAGTAAAGAACTATTTAACATCGTCAGAAAGTTCTCCAACCCTCAGCCTCCGAAAACATCTTCACCCCCTCCCATGAACCCTGTAGGACTTCTTCCACTACAAGATCTCTGACATCTACAAAAACTTCGACCCCCTACCAAACACAGCTGACATCCTCAGCCTCATCGCACCCACAGAAGCAAACCCCTACCACCTGATATCCATCTGGGACCAGATCACCACCCAAAACATCACCCCATAATGAACTCCATCCACTCAGGAGCACCAACCGACCCCTATCCCCACCACATCTTCAACCTTGGGAGGAGGTCAATCAGCAACAAACTCACTGCCATCATCAACTCATCCATCGCCACGGTGACCTTCCTCGATTAATGGAAATATACAGAAGTCACACCTCTTTTCAAGAAACCATCCACAAACCCCAGAAATCTCAAGAACATCCGTCCAATCTCTCTGCTTTCCCTCCCTGCCAAGTTCCTCAAAAAAGCCATCAACCACAAACTTATCGATCATCTGGAGAACAAGAACCTTCTGGACATCTCCCAATCTGGATTTCGTGCCAACCACAGCACCAAAACCGCCCTCATCACTGAAACCACTGACATCAGATCCCTCCTTGAGTGAGGGGAAATGGCAGCCCTGATCACCCTCAAGCTCTCAGAAGCATTCAATACTGTATCCCACCACACCCTTATCAAGAGACTCCACCACATCAGATTCAAAGAGACAGCCACAGATGGATCGCCTCCTTCCTCACCGGAACAACACTGAGAATCTGCTTTCCTCCATTCACCTCCGAACACAAGAGCATCATCTGCGGCTTCCCTCAAGGCTCATCCCTCAGCTTAACCCTGTTCAATACCTTCATGACCCCCCTGGCCGACATCGTCAGAACCTATGGACTAAACATAATTTCCTACGCCAATGACACCGAGCTCATCCTCTCGCTATCAGAAGAACTATCCATCATGAGGGTCAACTTCCCCAGGTGTATGATGATCATCGCTGATTGGATTAAAGACAATTGCCTGAAACTCGGCACAGATAAAATGGAAGTACTGATCTTCTGGAACAACACCTCCCTGTGGAAGGACTCCTGGTGGCCTTCAGAACTAGGACTTGCACCCACAAGAACAGACAATGCCCACAACCTCGGCATCATCCTGGACAGCAAGCTCACCAAGAAAATCCAAATCAACGCAGTCTCCTCTGCCTGCTTCCTTACTCTTTGCATGCACCGCAGGATTTTCAAATGGGTCCTGATCAACACCAGACGCACCGTCACCCAAGCTCTAGTCACCAGCTGGCTAGACTATAGCAACGCACTCAATGCAGAAATCACCTCAAACCATCTGAAGAAACTACAGACCATACAAAATTCCACTGACAGACTTAACCACGACCTCCCCTAGAGGACCCACATCACCCCCCCAACTCAGGAAACTCCAGTGGCTTCCCATGCAGAAGAGATGCAACTTCAAGAGGATGATCCACACATACAAAGCCCTACACAACCAAGGACTAGCATACATCAACAACCACATGAACTACCACCAACCTTTCAGACACCTGCACCCTGCCTCCCTTCACCTTGCTCACACCCCTCTCATACGTCACAGCCACAGCAGGGGCAATCCTTCTCCTACCTTGTGGCCACGGCCTGGAAGGCCCTCCCTCGCCACCTCCGGACCTCTCCCTCACTACTGGAATTCAGGAAAGGACTCTAGACCTCTCTGTTAGACTGAGTCTCCGCAGCAAGTTCTTCAGCACCTGGATACTCCCATGGGTGATTAGTCACGCTTAACAAGCCATGATTGGTTGATTATTTGAGATGATTATGGAAACAAGCTATAGACCTGATTGTCGCGCTTGGAAACATTATGTCAGATATCATAGGTCTGTTCTGCTTATTATGAAATGTTATTACAAAGGTCTATCTTATTAATCAAGAAAACTTTGTTACAGCCAATAAGCATTTACCACTCAGCTGTTATCACATTGTGTAACAGGCTATAGATAAGTCTCTTATTACATGTAATCTCACATTTACCATAGTAAACAAACGTTTTGGTGTTGGCCACCCACTCTGGCAAAGCCTGCAGGTTTTCACTGTGACTTCACCAGTTCTTTAAATGTAACCAAGATAGTTACCAGTTTATAAGCACTTAAATATGCTATTGTTGGGTAAGGTGTAAAGCCAATGGCAAAGGTTTATGGGTGGATTTTGAATAAAAGCCTACTGGTTTTTGTTACATGGAATCTCACAGATTACCATAGTAGGCAAGGGCTTTAGTGTGGTCATCTACTCTGACAAACCGTAGAATTTTACTATGATAATTCTTGTGAGGCCCTTTTGAGAGGAGTTGTACTTTGTTTTACGACTGTAATGTTATACATATTCATGATTGTATAAATGTATGTCAAATGTTTGCCAGTTTATGCACATTTTAGTAGGCCTGTGTTGTATATAGTGTCAAGCAATTTGTAAAGGATGGACAACTTATTAGTTCACTGGGAAACGGTATGTCAGATTCACTAGGTGTGATTTGTTTTTAATGAAAGGTTATGACAAAGCAAATCGACCTTACGTACTAATTGTGAAAAGTAGGTGTTAAAGGCAATAGGCTTTTAAGGGTGGATTGGTATTAAACAGTCCTAAAGCCTGCAGGCCGGTATTTTGTAACATGGAATCTTGCATGTTACCATAGTAGGCAACAGTTTTGGTTTTGGTGACCCACCCTGAACAAACCATGGAAATAGACAATTTGCAGTATGGTATCCTTATTATGCTTTATTAATGGGGATTTTATATTGTTTTATCAAATTTATTTTGTACATATTTGTATTTCTATTATGGTGTACCTCAAGTTTGCCTTACGGGAAGGCTTATGACCAATCAAGGAGATCTAAGCTAGTTATGCTGACGAGCCATTTATGAAAGTTTGCTGACGTTTATAATAAGTTACAAAAGGCCAGTAGGTCGAAAATACTAATTCTGAAAACAATATGTTAAAATGAATAGGCATGTAAGGGTTGTTTGTTATTACTCTGTATTAAAGCCTACAGATAGTGTTTTGTTATGTGGAATCTCACAGATTATTGCATTAGGCAAGGACTTTAGTGCTAGGTATCACCCTGTACCAAACCAGGGTTATAGAACATTTGCGCTCTCATAATCCTTGTAAGGCCCTCTTAGAAGAGATAATATTTTGTTTTGCCATCTGCAATTTTGAATACTTTGGGCCTCATGTAGGTAGCATACCAGTTACCACTTCTTAAATACCGAGCCGTACCGAATCGGTATTTAAGAAGTGGTAACTCGTATGTAGGTAATGAGTCGGTAATTTTTACCGATTCGTTACAATTCGGTAATTACCGAATCGGTATTTACCGATTCGGTAATGAGGCATACTTTCCCATTGAGGGGAAGGTATGCCTCATTACCGAATCGGTAAATACCGATTCGGTAATTGTGGAGAACATGCAAGGGTGGCAGGGTGTCACATTGACACCCTGTTGCACCCCTGATTCGGCCATGTGTGCACATGTGGCACACATACATGCCCTAAGGGCATGTATGTCTGCCACATTGCACACTGCTAAGCGCTGTAAAATGCTGATACACATACATTAATTATTTACCACCAACTATTAGTTGGTGGTAAATACCGACTCCTAAACACACCCACACACTCCCCCTACATATCATTTCTGGAATCGGAATTTACCGATTCGGTAAAATTACCGAATCGGTAAAATTACCACATCGGTAACGTTACCGATTCGGTAATTTTACCGATTCGGTAGTTTTACCGAATCGGTAAATTCCGATTCCAGAAATTGACCCCCTACATACCAATAGCCAAAATACCGGTCGGTAACGGTATAATTACCGAAAATCGGCCGTTACCGACCGGTATTTGGCTACCTACATGAGGCCCTATATCATTTTATGATTATGTCTGAAGGTTGCCTTATGGTAAAGTTTAAGCTCAGCACAGATGCCTCAATTGGTTATGGTAACAAAACAATGATAACAACTAAAGGCCTGTTTGGTTCACTTGGGAAAAATATTTCTAATGACATAGATCTAATCTGTTTATTATAAGAAGTTATGATGAACACAAAAGGCCTCACATATTAATTGTGAAAAGTATATGTTTAAGTCAATGTATGAGTAATATTTTTCTTTATTAATGTGTACAGGTAGTATTTTATTACATGAAATGTCACAGATTACCTTTGTAGGGAAGGATTTTGGTGTTGGTTACTGCCTATGACAAACCCTAGGGGAAGACAATTTACAAGGTAATAATTCTTGCTAGAACCTCTTCCTAGATATTTGCTAGAATCTTGTAGTAAAAATCATCAAATGAATGCAGATGGATGAATGAATTGGTGCATGAGTGCAAAGATGGGTGACAGAGTGCCTTTACAATGACTTTTTAAGTGTCTGAACCCACAAATGATATCAAAGGAACTTTCATTCATAAGCCACACCTACTGGTATTGCTAATGCATGTTAGGTTTGATTTCAGTGCTTATTCGGGACAAAAATGATATTTTTACCAAGTGAACTGTAAAAATTGCAGTTGCACAGACTGAGGTGCCGATTCCGATCCGTTAAAAAAATTTACCGTCCGACTCGTATCCGTATATTTTTACGTACGAATCGCACAAGTCCCATACATACGAATGACCTCGGGAAAAGTCTACGAGACGTCCCCGGACAGTTTTACGTACGAGTCATAAAACTGGAGTCCGAGCGCACAAGTCCGATCCGTACCGGCATCCCGAATACACAAGCGTATGGAAAACGTCCTGTACGGAGCGAACTTTGCACTACCCCTACCCCGGGTACACTTGTGCCCGGGGTATGAGTTGTATGGCCCCCCCAGCCTCCCACCCCTCCCACATACATCCGCACCGTACCCCCCACCCCCGTATGTACGTGCCATACCCCCAGCCCCGCCATATGTTCGCGCCATACCCCCAGCCCACCGTATGTACGTGCCGTACCCCCAGCCCCGTATATATGCGCTGTACCCCCAGCCCCCCATATGTACGCGCCGTACCCCCACCCCCATATGTACGCGCCATACCCCCAGCCCCCCGTATGTACGCGCCGTACCCCCAGCCCCCTGTATGTACGTGCCGTACCCCCAGCCCCATATGTACGTGCCGTACCTCCAGCCCCCCTGTATGTATGCGCCGTACCCTCACCCCCGTATGTATGTGCCGTAACCCCAGCCCTCCCATATGTACGCGCCGTACCCCCAGCCCCGTATGTACGCACCGTACCCCCAGCCCCGTATGTATGCGCCATACCCCCAGCCCCGTATGTACACGCCATACCCCCAGCCCCCCGTATGTACGCGCCGTACACCCAGCCCCATATGTACGCGCCGTACCCCCAGCGCGTAGCGCTGGCGGTATGGCGCGTACATACAGGGGTGGGGGTACGGCGCGTACATACGGGGCTGGGGGTACGGCACGTACATACGGGGCTGGCTGGGGGTACAGTGGGTACATACAGGCCTGTGGTATGGCGCATACATACGGGGTGGGGGTATGGCGCGTACATACAGGGCTGGGGGTACGGCGCGTACATACGGGGGGCTGGAGGTACGGCGCGTGCATACGGGGTGGGGTACGGCACGTACATACGGGGGGGCTGGGGGTACGGGGCATACATACGGGGGTGGGGGTACGGTGCGTACATATGGTGGTGGGGGTACAGCACGTACATACGGGGCTGGGGGTACGGCGCGTACATACGGGGGGGCTGGGGGTACAGCACGTACATACGGGGGTGGGGGTACGGCACGTACATACGGGCTGGGGGTACGGCACGTACATACGGGGGGCTGGGGGTACGGCACATACCGGGCCCCCTTTTCCTCGTGCATCGCGGCGTACTTAGCTTTTCTGACACTTTTTGGCTCCCGTAAAAATATAGCTGTGCGGAGTGCTGTGGGTACGTATCGTACTTGCTGGTCCGTAAAACTCTGCCTGACTCCGTGCGGACGTTGCGTACACGCTGTCCAGGATCGGAATTGTATGTATTTTTTAGCCGCACTGTGTTTTTTACGATTCGTACGGAAATGGTATTTCTGTATGAATCGTACTTGCTGGTTTGTACGATGGAATTCCCGGGTACGAGTCGTACGGAGAAAACGCTCCGTACGACCATTTGTACCCGGGTTTTACAGGATCGGAATCGGCACCTGAATAGTTACAAAAGTTATTTAGCACTATTCAGTCAGTATACATGTCATCAATCAGTCAACGTAAATTGATGTATTTTTAGCCCAAAACCAGAAATCATTAATATGCTATTCCAAATGGATGTAGTCAGGAATATCAAGTACATGAATTCGAAATACCTTAATAACGTAGCCTAAAATATAGAAGACAAAAACTTCCATGAGGTAAATGCATATAAGGAAGCATGGATTTGCTATTCTATTCACATTTACATAGCATGAAGAGGAAGGAAGGAAGGAAGGAAGGAAGGAAGGAAGGAAGGAAGGAAGCAAGCAAGGAAGGAAAGAAGGAAGGAAGGAAGGAATTAATTAATTCTCATTTGCAAACCTCTCAGTGAACATGTTCTCGTGTGCATAAATCTAAATAATGTATCCTGGAACGTGTTTCATGGTGTGCAAACCAGAATTTCAGACTATTTGCCAAGAAGATCCTCACTAGGGTTTACCTGGAATAAACCTGTGGGCAAATAGCAAGTGGGACACAACTAGTGCATTGGTAAATTCAACCTGACATGAAATGCTATTTCAGGTGCAAATAGAGGTTTCCACCAAAAAGGAATTAACTACGTAGTTGCAATCAGGACCTAAGATGGTAATGACTATCACTAGTTATGAGGGAGTAGGTAAAACATCAAATGACACGTTTGCTATGCCCCAAAGATTGAGATGCATCCTTGCAGTTCACAAATGACAATACATAACTTGATTTGACAAGGTGAAATATACCCAGACATGTCTTTTGACAACTGGAAAAGAGGAATGTGCCTACAATATACTTGGCATAGCTGCTATTCCGAGTGCTACCCACCATCTGTGGAGAAAACGTCATGCCTGCAATGCTATATGGTCTATTTCTCTGCTAATAGATAATCCTATAAGATCTCCTGAGGCATGCCTTTAACAATGACCTCTTGGTGGAAATCCAGTAACTCCAGTTATGAAGTGCACAAATCTGGTGGTTCTTACTGTAGGTAAAAATTATTGAGATTGTTTAAAGTGGGATATTCGGTATGAGATTAACTTTAACACAAATCTCTTGGTTACCCCTTAAAGATCTGTTCACTTGTTCTACATATTATCTCCTTCCATTTACTATACCTAATGAAAACGTGAAACAGATAACACTCACATCCACCTCTTTCTCTAGTAGGAGGTTCTACTTGTTTTGGGACAATAAAAGGACTACCATCTATTTTCATCTTTCAAAAGTATTTTAAAGAAGTTATAGGACACCATTCCAATTCCCCATCTTCCAATAAGAGACATGGAAGCCTGTCTACCAGTGATCTGAAAGGTGGATGCTTTCTGCACCATAGCTGACAACTAGCTATGAGTTTTGTCTGACACCTTCAGCCTCTCTGACATGTTAGCGTACAGCACATTGCGTTCCAGGACTTGTAGATTTGAGGCCTTGGGAGGCTTTTGTAAATTTTGTCAGCCTCTGTCTGAGGGATTGACATTGCTGTTAAGCAAGCCATCATTGTATTGTATTTCCAACAACCTATGGGAGTCGTACTTTTATTCTTCTGTGATGCAAGTGCTCCTGGGTGGTATGCGTCATCTCGGCCTAAAAGGAGATGCAGCTCTGGAAAGTATGGCAGCTAGTTTCCACAAATACTCAGAAAGAAATCAACAGATAGCTCAGTGTATCTGGGGTTTTTCCCATCTGAAGCAGAGAGACAGCATGGCTCCCCCTTTCTGTTCTCAACACGGAGGATTAACTTCCTTCTGTACCTTTCATGTTTTGCAGTTTACACATTTTCTGCCCTGAGGACTAGTAGGATGCAGTCTAAGAAAGAGTGACAGTCGCACTGTTGTCTCTTTAGATCCACCAACGTTTGATGACTACTTGAAGGATTCTATTATTCAAGTGAGCTGCACCCATGCCTTGGCCACGTTTACTGTAGAAATGTGCATTTGTAGGGAATTAATTACAGTGATTGTTCCACTGTCCACTAAACTGGACCCACAGATCAATTACAGCTGGGAAGGATTCTGTCAATATAGCGAACAGTAACTCACTAAGAGGTAGTAAACTTGAGCAGAAAGTCCTGGTCACCTGTAATTGTTCTGTGGGTTCAGTCTAGTGGACAGGGGACCCGTCACTGTCACTGGGATTAATTCCCTTACACAAATGCAGCCTACAGTAGCATTAGAAATGTACAGCTACGTACCTTAACGATATATGTACAGCATATGTGCATATAGGTGGTGTTAGGTACAGAAAAACAAAACAAGATTTATTTACTTGTCAATATTATCTTGATATGTTGTCCTCCATCTCTGTGATGTGGTTTCGATATTCAGAGGGCACACCTACAATAATATGTGAACAGCTTTTTCTTTATTCATGTGTGTTAAAACTGCATTTTTGTCTTTGAGTGCTCAAGGTTAGATTTTATTGATAAACATTAATTGTGTGCAGGGAATGTACTTCCAAATGTTTTAGCATTTCGAAATTAACTCCAGGTGAACCACTGTCCTTAGATGCAATATAATTTTCACTGTCAGAACATCCCCGACAAGTGGCGTCAGGAAGCCACTGACCCAACTGCACCAAACAGGAGGAATGCTGCCATGAAATATGAAATGGCACATAGAAATGGAGTTTGGGGGCCTCAAACTGGGCCCGCATCCTGCGTGGTCTGCTACAAAGTGGCCCTGAGGGCACAGTATCACCCCTCACATCCACGCACAATGTGCAAGGCACTACATGGTGCCTCGCACACTGTGCATGGATGTGCATAAAGGGCTTGTTTTCTAGGTAAAGGGCCGCAGCACAAGCCACATTGGAAAATAGCGCTTTCCGATTGTCGTGATGGCGGGCATATTGGAATTGGGCAGTGGGACTGCCGACTGATTGTCTGGCTCCTTCCCACTGCGATGGCCGTCGTAATAAGAGCCACAGTCTACAGAATCTGGTATGCCAATCCACTGCCTCACATCACCCAGCATGAGGAGCTCAGAGAGACTTGGACCAGTTTACATGTAAGCCGGAAGCCCGCCTGTACATGTCCAACATATGAAGGAGCCGCGGCCCCATGTCAACTTGAATGTGCAAAACACTGCTATTCAATGACACCAATAAATGTCAGAGTGCCATAACCTAAAATGAACAGCAGATGAGAGGAAGCAGTGTCAATTAAATCATCTGTGGACCATCCTATGGCTGCTGTCACCACAAAATACATGCGTCTGACCATGGTAAAAGCAAAACTTAAAGAATGCTCACAAGGGCACACAGGTTAACACTTTTCTCATGCTGTCCACCATAACGAAAACCTAACATAAGTGCAGGAGCAGGTAGTGGACAGCATTAAACCGGCTTGTTAGGCCTACTTCAGGAGGAAAGAGGTCCATTCTGTAACTCCCAACCTAGCGAGGGCAAACTAGAACATGATTGATTTCAAGCTGAACCGGATTAACTGGGCCGGTCAACCCTTGTTCTTCACCTAAACCCATCAGTATTCAGGAACTCTCACCAGGAAAAGTGGAGTATTGAGAGACAGCTTCAACTGAACAAGCGCTGATCCACACAAAATGGTAGTAAAAATGCCTCCAACAAAGACCAAGTAAAGGGTCCCATTGAAGAATATACTGACTCTGAAAACAGCCATGGCTGCAGCTGTTCAAGAATGCAATATTCTCCACAGTACAATCAAAGAACAAATGAAAGGAAACAAGATTGCTCAACCTACCAAAGTGAAAGCATATTACTGCACAGGAGGAGGGCAGGAATGCGAAGGGTATTTCCTTCAGACAAATCTCAAACCATACCAGTTCGCATGGGATTAAGAGTAATACTCTCCACTGCATAATCCCACATACCACCTTCTAATGATCTTTAAGTCCAGCATGGAAGGATCCTATAGGGATGAAGGGAAAGGTGCAATCCCAGCAGAGGCCTCCAACTGGGGCACACTGTCCCTACAGGAGAGAGGACAAAAATAGGAGGATGTTGAGAATCTTGGCCCCTTTTTTGACACCTGGCTGGGTGGACAGGGCACTCATTCTCAATTTTCAACTGGAGGTTTTCTGTATTGGAGGTGAGATTTACCTCATGACTAAAGACTGGTACAAGGAAGAGGGTGATATTAGCAATTAATTATTTATGAAAGATGCTTGCATTTCTGTAAAATACAAATGTGACAAATGATTGACATAAACTTATGTGGGTGCTTTTTTAGTCGCATCAATAATTCAATCAACTAATCAGGTTTTAGCTCTAATTTAAGATTTCTTGTTCTTTAGTAATTTAGTTGATTGTAGAAATTATTTACAATACATATTGGAGCTACAGTTTTAAAATACTTTATGAATCGAGTCATGTTCATAAGTTTGATTTATTACAGGTAATGGCATGTGTAAAAAAAAATGCATGTAGATCTGCATGAATATATTTGATTCACCTTAATAGGTGTTTGTACAGAATATCGATTTTCATATATAGAAGAACATGAACATCGTTTCAAACACATTACTACACAATATTATGGGCAAAAATATCAAGCTTTTGCACATAATGTTGTTTTAATATATTTTCTTTATGATAGTTGTAAAATGTTCTATTTCATATGTTTTAGTATATATATTATTTTCTGTGTTATTATTATTAGTATAATTATTATTATTTTATTAGGATAAAGATTCCGGTGTAAGTGTTTCAGTAGCTTATTGTTAAATTGAATCACTGATTTATAATGATGTTTTGGGTTGTTTGCTTTTTAGGGGGATTGGGTAGGAATTTAAACTAAGCTCTAATTAATTTAAATGGAATGGTAATTATTTTGTTTTTGTAAATTAATTCTTAATCAGCTGCTAATTGTCAGTTTTTTAATTGTTTTTTTATATTTTTCAATTTAATTTGCTAATCTGAATGTATATTTTGATTTTATTATTTTTAACAGGAAGGTATATTTCAGTAGCGTGTTGGGTTTATAGCAGAATAGGATGGAAAAGTAATTTAATTAAAGTGTATTTATTTTTAATGTCAATTTAGTTTTTAATGTTAATTAAATATCTAATTGATTGTTAAATTTGTAAATTATTTCATTTTGTAATTGTTGTTTAATTTATTTAGTGTTTTATTTCTTTTAATATGTAGTTTAATTTACATATGTTAGCAATGTAAGTTTTAAACTGGGTTATTTTTTGCAGGGGTATAAGGTGTGAATATAGGATCGTTATAATATTTATTTTTTAATATCATTGATTAATTGAAAAATAATTATGTATACTTTTATTGTTGTACGTATTATGATTATTTTTTGTTTTATTTCAATTCTTAATCTAATGGCAAGTGGTTTTATAATTTTAATTCTTAATTATTATTTCAAAATAAATATTTTTTCATACTTATTTTTAAATGTAATTTTTCGTTTTTTGTACGTAGGGAAGTGAATGTTAGCATAACTAATTTGATTACTTTTTATATTTGTTTTATAATTCTAAAATTATTCTTTTCATTAAATTAATTAGTATGTATTTGTTTAATATGACATAATTTAATTTTTACATGTTGAAATATTCAAAATAAATGCTTAGGGAATGTATTCTTTTATGCAGTGCAACTCTTTCTTTATTGCAGGTCAGACTGGACTGGGAGTAGTAAATATGACTTCCCTGAACTCCATCACTTTCCCTACTGTTGCTTTGACTGGAGTAGAAATAGTAAATCTAATCCCTCTGAAGTCCAACAATTTCCCTATCTTTGCTTACACTAGAGTTGAAGTAGTAAATCTGACCCTTCTGATGTCCAACACTTTCCTAAGTGTTGCTTAGAATGTGGTGGAAATAGTCAATTTGACCCTTCAGAAGTCCAACAACTTGTGTACTGTTGGTGAAACTGGATGTGTATTATTGTTATTATTCTTCTTATTATTATTAATGTTATTATTATTATTACTATTCTTATTATTTAATATTGTTTATTTCTTTATCAATATTAATTTTGTAATGCTTCCAATATCTTCATTAAAAGTAGTCCTTAGGCCTTCAATATTGTACTATTTAATATATTGTTCAAATTAAATATTAGATTTTGTTAAAGAAGTGTTTATAATTTATTTTTTGTTATTGTTTATAATATATTTGAAGTTGTTTATTTAATTGTAAATATATTGTTTTAAATGTATATAATGCATCTATTTACATATTAACAGATTTTATTTAAATTAATTTGTATATATGAACATTTAAGATTGTCAATAACATTATTGTATATGCTCATATAAATAATACATTACATTATTGTTTTGGCCTGTACATTTGCTTGCTATTTTTTACTTTTTTTAAGTCGTAATTTTTAAAAAATTAAATGTATTTCAAAAACATATATAATCACTTTTGTCAAATTTTGAATGTCAATATATGTATATATATATATATTCACTGAAAAAACCATAGGTTTCACACACGTTATAGTTAGGAATTAGCATTTAAAAAACCTTAGAAATTCAGTGAAAAAACCATAGGTTTCACACACGTTATAGTTAGGAATTAGCATTTAAAAAACCTTAGAAATTCAGTGAAAAAACCATAGGTTTCACACATGTTATAGTTAGCTGGACATTTTACTCGTAAAAAACCAATGAAATTTCCCCGTTATAGTTAGTTCAGCTAACTATAACTCGCGCGCCCGCAATGCACTGCTGATGACGTCACATATTACATCACTCATGACATGGTCAGTGACATCACTCATGACATCACTGATGACATCTCAAATGACATCACTGATGACATCACTGATGACATCATCCAGTGATTGTGTGTTTTTGTGAAAATTATATATTTTTTTTATTTATGTATAACTCAAGGTTGATGGAAGAATAAATGGGTATATAAGTGTCTAAATGGATGATTTGTTTTTGAAAAATTGATTGTGTAACTGACTGATTAAGTGTATCTTAGTGAATACATGGCTTTGTGAGTAATGTTTAAATGTGTATATATCTGTATCAGTCTCTCACTTTGTGTATAAGTGGCTGCATGGGTTGGTGAGTAGCTACATGGGTGCCTATTTAGGTTATTAGTTGTTTTTTTGAGTATCAGTCTGAGTGTCTGCATGGTTCGGTGGGGGGTATTACGTAGTGCATCGGTGCATGAATGAGTGACTCACTGTTTGTATGTGTTGAACACAGCATGTGTGCAGGACTGTATGGGTGGATGAGTGTGTGTATGGGTGTGTTAGTGAGTGAATGACTGTCTCAATAGTGTCTTTATGAGTAACTACATATGTTTTAAACTAGTATATGTGACTATTGGTGTATATATGTGAGTATATGTGAGAGTGAGAGATTGAAAGAGTTCCTGTATGAATAAGTATGTGTTTCTATAAGTGATTGTTTAAAAGACTAAGTATGTGTAAGTTTCCGTAGAAGTAAGTATGGTGGTGTGTGTATAACTATATATGCAAGTAAATGTATGTTTGATTCTTTATTAGCATGAGTGACTATGTGTGTGAGTAACTCTATGGATGTGTGGCATTGTGTAACAGGATGTATAGGTGTATGAGTACATATGATGAGTGAGTATATGTATGAGTGACTGTATTGGTCTATTGGTGAATGAGTGGATGTGTATGTGGATCTTAGAATTCCTGAAGAGGTTGTTGTAACTGGTATTGGTATGTCCATTGTTTTGAAAATTTTAGTCTCTATTTTTGAATGTGTGTATCAAAGGTTATATTAGGGTGAGAGGAGGTCTGCCACTCTATCACAAGGATGATGTCATCAGTGATGTCATCAGTGATGTCATTTGAGATGTCATCAGTGATGTCATGAGTGATGTCACTGACCATGTCATGAGTGATGTAATATGTGACGTCATCAGCAGTGCATTGCGGGCGCGCGAGTTATAGTTAGCTGAACTAACTATAACGGGGAAATTTCATTGGTTTTTTACGAGTAAAATGTCCAGCTAACTATAACATGTGTGAAACCTATGGTTTTTTCACTGAATTTCTAAGGTTTTTTAAATGCTAATTCCTAACTATAACGTGTGTGAAACCTATGGTTTTTTCACTGAATTTCTAAGGTTTTTTAAATGCTAATTCCTAACTATAACGTGTGTGAAACCTATGGTTTTTTCAGTGAATTTCTAAGGTTTTTTAAATGCTAATTCCTAACTATAACGTGTGTGAAACCCATGGTTTTTTCAGTGAATTTGCAAGGTTTTTTAAATGCTAATTCCTAACTATAACGTGTTTGAAACCCATGGTTTTTTCAGTGAATTTGCAAGGTTTTTTAAATGCTTTTTTTTTTTTTTATTCTTCATTTTTTTCAAACATATTTTTAATTTAATTTATTTATCTTTTATAAAGACTATGCTTTTTTTAAAAAATTTATTAATATTTTTTTTATATATAATTTTTAAAATAAACAAGTAAAATGTAATTCTATTTTTTTTTTTTTTTTTTTTTTTATTACGCGTACCGTAAGCTTACGGTAAGCGTACGGTTTACGCAACGTCCGTAATCTATCCACGCTGGTTGCGTAGAGTAACGCACTTTGCGTAGCCGCGCGTGGGACGCGTGCGCGCTTACGCAACACACGCACGTTACGCGGTAGTGCCGGGGAGTGACTGTTATGCGCATGTGCGGAAGCGTGTGTCTTTTTTACGCGCACGCGTACTTTTTGCCGTAAGCGCACCGTAAGCGTACCGTAAGCGTACGGTAGGTCATGTGATCATGAAACACAACTTTTGATTGGTTGAAACTACTTTCAGTTCTAGAACTCTCCTACACCACACCCATTCCCCTCATTTCTGCTTGTGATCCCTTAGGAGAAGGAGCTGGTTTGTCTTTGGGATACGATGGCAGAACAGCAGAGCCCTTCTGAGAGTGAGGCTAGCACCAGCAGCACTGTCTTGAGGCAGAGAGCGAGGAAAGTAAAGCCTTCTTATGTTTGGGATTATTTTACTTTTCCAGAAGGCCAGCAAAAGGTGAATGCACCCTTAGTTACTTGCATTCTGTGTAAGCGTGTACTTTCTAGAGGTAATCCTGACAGGAAGTATTCCTTTGGGAATCACACCATGATGAGGCACCTCAAAGAAGTACACAGAAGGACACATGGTCATCTTTTTGGAGGTAACTCTTCAGAAAGACGAGCCAGTACATCCACAGCAGCTCAGCCTGGACCATCATCTGCAGGGCTGACTCCTTCTTCTGCAGGTCAGGTGAGCCCTTCATCTGTGGGGGGAGAATCTCCTTTTGCTGGCCCTCTGGAAATTAATCCTCGGTTTGCGAGGGTTGAAGTACGGTGCGCCACTTGTCACGATCTAATTACTTATAGGGAGACTAGTGTTTCCCTGGTGAACAGTAAAATAGATCAGCACACTTGTCGTACTGTCTAATATTCCCAATCTTTCTTTCCTCTGTCCCTGCATGAACACAACGGTTCTTTTAAGAGCCAACCTTATCTTTCATCTTTTTTTTACATGTTTTTAAAAACTTTTTTTATTTTTTTTTTTACCGTACGCGTACGGTACGCGTAATTTTTTTTTTTTTTTTTTAAAAAACACTAAAAATAATTTATCACATTACAAGGTCTTTGAGAGACTACAATTATTACTATTGACTTACCATACTCACTCAAAGAAAAATTTATTCATTTGTTTTTTTAAAAAATAGTTTTTAAAATGGTTGTAGTTTACGAAAATTTTCTATATCGATCTGGAAAAAAAGAAAAAAGTATTAATATTTTTATAACAATTTATAATACAGTACACATATTTACATTTTTTACCAAAAAATAATTTTTGCCTTATTTTTGCTGTTTTCAGAATATATTGCATTTCACTATAAATTGTGAAAGCAATTGCATTCATCATTTTACAGCGGGCAAAAAAAATTAACAATCTCAAAGATTGTATTAAAAAAGCCCAGAATCTCTTCTCATTTAAACTTATCATTACAGAAATGCATATTATTCTAAAAAAATGTCATCTAAAAACAATACTTTTTTCTTTAAAATACCGTCTGATATTTTTGTTTCAGAAGTACATTCACAATAATATATCTCAAATAACTCCAAAATACATCTGATTTTATTTCCTTTAGGCCAAATAGTATTTTTTATTCTTTCCCTGGAATAAATTTCCAAGGGAAAACCATTAAAATTCTAAAGTTTAATCTGTCCAGATCTCACCGATTCTCTGTAACATTTTGGTTCACGAAAATTTTTTGAATAATTTATTTAGTCCACAATAGAATTGCTTACTTTTCCACATGGCCAAATAGTAATTTTTTAAATCATTTTTGAAAAAATTTCCAATGGCAGTCCAATAACATTCCAAAATTTAAAATGTGCAGAAGTTACCGATAATCTCTAAATTATTGGTTTTTCAAAATTGCATTAAAAATTTAAAAAGTCCACATTACAATTGGTTATCTTTCCTTTAGGCCAAATGATAATTTTAAAAATATTTTTTCTACAAAATTGCAATGGTAATCCAGTAAAATGGTAAAATTATTTTGTCCAGATCTTGCCAAGTCTCTCTAAAATTTAGGTTTCAGGAAGATTAGATAGGAATTTGCTAAATCAAAAGGCAAACGTTGTTTGAAAATCAATTGGGAATCATTACACAGTGTCCATCCTTTTTCACATTTTAGATAAACTGTGTAATGTCCAGAAGTAACAGTAGGTCCATCATGGAAAATTATTGCAACAGTTACAAAAGTTTTTCCTGAAATTGATAATTGCTGTCCTGTAAACTTCTTTATTAAAGTATCCAATTTTGATCCATCAGCTCTACATCGTTGCATCATTAAAATTACATACTGTCCGTATTCCCTTAAAATTAATGTTGATAACATGTCAGAATTACACTCACCACATTTCATGCTATGATTAGCATCTTTAACTAAGTTTGCAAAAGTGACTGTTTTACTCTCTGGCAATGTCAAATAAATAAACCTTTCATTATCAACAATAGAACCACTTATATTATAACAATTATCACAACTATGTTCCCATTTATAAGAGAGACCAAAAAAAATGTCAATGGGAACTCCTTCTTCTTCCACTACCTGAAGAAAATACATCAAAAATTCGTGAGCATCTTGCTGTTCATTTTGAGAAAACTGTGTTCGTCCTGAACATACATCTAAAAGTTTTCTAATATCAGTAGCACTTTCTATTTGAGTTTTATCTTTACTCAGCTTTTGAAAAAGGAGACTGAGCTCTGAACAGAATCTTTTTCCCTGATTTATTATTATCTGCTCTTGCAAACTTTCCAGATAAAAAGCAACATTCAGCACTACATTTGCGTAGCAGTTGACACCAGAGCTATTTTCAAAATGACATCCTACAACCTGTTCTTCATTTTCCTTATTCTTTCTGCTTGCAATTACATCACTCCTCTTTTTTTTCCTCCTCTCTACATCTTCATTACAGATATTCTCATTTCTCCTTTTACGAGAAACTACACGTTTCTCCAACACAGGATACTGACCTAAATGAGGAGCATAGCTTCTTCTTAATCTATTATACTCCTTTACACAGTTTGTATCAGCACTAACTTTTGAGTCATCGAAGTCTATCATGAATAAACCTGATAATGTTTTGACTCGTGACAAAGCAACATATGCCATACCTTCTTTGAACACACTAGATCCAATGTTCACAAATGCACAATCTACAGTCAATCCTTGAGACTTGTGAATAGTTACAGCATATGCTAGTGAAAACGGAAACTGCTTCCTACGTACATATAAGTCTTTCACAAGCATGAAACGAACTGAACAACGACAAATGTCTTTAACTTCCTCTATCTGATCAAATTTTATTTTTAACCATTCAATTCCATCTTTTTTCTGATAATTAATAAAACCCACAACTCTTCCCATCGCTCCATTTACTAAGCCTTTTTCAACATCCAAATTTCTCCTTAAAAACACTCTACAGTTCATGCAAACATATAGATTTTTTTCTAATCCTGCTGTTTTGGAGATGTTCTTCTCTAGTGAGTCCAATTTATTTTTCAGTTTGCCTGTTACTGTGACAGTAATTCTTCCATCCTCAATTTTGTCCACTGCTTCCAATTTCCTGATCTCTTCCTTTTCCAATTTCAAAAGCTCCTCATTAAATATTGAGCATTCACGTAGAGTTGGCATTAAGCAGATGACACTTTTGTTTTCTGCAATATTCTTGTATATTTTCTCTGCAACTATTTCTTCCTTTGGAAATAAGTTATGTAACAGCCGACTCTGTAATGCTTTTTTCCCAACTTCTGTGAGTAGTCCAATCCTGATATCTTTCAGAATACTTCCATATTCTTCATCGTTTGCTTGCCTCATATTAGTTGTAAGTTCCTTGTACTCAAAGAAGGACCAAATATTTGTATTTCCAATGCTTCCCAATGACTTCTTCGTGTCTTCATGTGTCACAGTATTAAACACTGGTTGTCCTTTAACCGGAGTAAGTTGCAAAAGATCCCCAAAAACTATGACGTGTTTTCCACCAAATAACACGTCATAGTCTGTCTTCAAAATTTGCTGCATTCTTAAATGCACAAAGGCAAGCATTAAGTTTGATACCATGCTCACCTCATCAATAATGAGAACTTGCATCTTCTTCAATACTCTTGAAACTTCCAAGCATGCTTCTCCAGTTAGCTTGTTGAATTGTATTTTGTTCTCATGCTCCACTGGTAACATTAGCAAACGATGTAAGGTGATTCCTTTTATGTTATATGCTGCTAACCCAGTTGGAGCAGTAACCACACAAGACAAAGTAGAATCTGTTTTTTGCTTTAGGTAGCTTCTGATGACTTTAATTAGGAAACTTTTTCCAGTGCCAGCTTGTCCGCTTACATACATCCTGATTGGATGAAATGATGTGCATGAGCACTCTTTTTTTTCATGTAGAAATCCGTGATCAATTTTGTTTTTGATCTCTTCATAAATTTGTTGCTGCTCTTGATTCAGTTGTCTTTCCAAATTTTCTAAGTCTATAAATTCTTCTTGAGCTTGATTCATAGCCGTTTCCACTTCATTCATGGCTATTGATGCTTCATTTTCAACGATTGGTTGTCCTAGGGGATCTTGACTGTATGTTCCTGAACTTTGGCTGTCCTGAGAACTGTCTCTAGCTATTTCTGCTGCAATTGTAGTTTCCTGTTCAATTTCTTCATTTAACATTTGCAGATAAGTTGAGAATGTACTGCATTGTATGCTGTCTTTGCAAGCATTAAAAGAATCTTCATAGCTCTGGAATTCTCCCAGTAGTTCATCCTCTGAACGCCATGGTTTAAACAACTGTAAAAGAGCCAAGTAGTAAAATTCTTTCTTGTCGGTAGTGTCGCAACTCAGCTTCCGGTGATTTATCAAACTTCCTTTGGTTTGCTTCACCAAACATCCTTCTTCACCAACGACTTTATATTTTCCATTATTGATGTCTTCTGCAGCTTTCCGTGAATAAATGTAGTTCTGCAGCACTTCATAGAGACACATGTTCTCCAGATGATGACTTCTCTTGGGATAATATGTGTCCAACATGTTTGTTTTCAATATATCTGTACTTTCAGGTTCGAACTGTGCCAAATATTCAATTTCTCCAACAGATTTCAGTACCCGATTTCTCATTGCTGCAAGGCCTAAACTTGCCCAAATTATTCTTCTTGACTTCGAGTAGAGACTTGCAGAAGATAATCTATCTGAACATTCGTAGGATCCAATTTCTCGATGCGATAACATCTTCAAACTGAAACTGTACAGCTTCTTACTGACAGTCTTCTCGTGAGAAATCTCTTCCCACATTTCCTTCAATTCTGTTTTTTCTGATTTCGTAATGTAAGACGTTACATATCGAGCAACAGCAATGGAATTGTCAGCAACATACTCTATATCCATGTTAGCGTTCCACATGGATAAAATGACTGGGTTGTAGTCATTTATATTTTTTGATTCTTCTTTTCTTTTAAGGTTGTAGGTATTCTTAGGTGATTTTCTTGTGATAGTATGTCTCACAGCTGACATAAAACTGTTGACTCTTCCATTTGTAAGAACAGGTCTAGGAAATCCAAATCGACATTTAGTGTAGTATTTTTCTTTGCTCTTGTATTTCCGTCGACAGTATTTTCCACACCGATGACTTTGGAAACGTAGAACTTGCTCCTTTAACTTGTACTCTTCTGTGCTTTTAGGTATAGCACATGTTGCATATTCTTCAATGTAAGATAACACTGCTTCATCAGTATCTGTTCCAAACTTTGGGGCATCCTTGATCCACAGCAGCATATGAATATGAGGAGCACCTCTTGCCTGGTACTCTTTTCTCCAAAAGAAATCCACTACTTCTCCAAGGGGTGGATTTTTTTTATTGCAGATGAAGGACATCATAGCCTCAAATCTATGATTGAAATATCTGCAAACATTAACCGGATCCAATGAGCACAGTTCTCCTGCTGTCTTGTATTCGATGTTTTCAATGTTTGAATTGGCCTCTCGTAGAAAATCCAGTAAATCATCCCAAGCGTACTCGGCGCAGCTTAGGGTAAGGAACCATGTTGGTGTTCCTAAATTGCGTAACATGCATTTTAGTTCACCATGGCGTCGGTACCAATATTCATTTGTCCCACGCTGACAAGCCATCAGATTGATCAGTTGTGTTTCCAAATGATCATCTCGGTGCTGCACTTTCTCCATAAAATCCTTAGCAGACACATTTTGTAAATGTACTCCACTTTTTAAAATGTGATTTACTGCATAAGACAGTGCAGACAAGTCGCTTTCAAATAAAAGATGGAACAAATAAGGGATACTTTGTCGAAATCTGGGATCTTCAGCATATAGTCTTGTAGTCCGATACTCAGAAGCTGGAATCTGTTCCGGACGTTCATCGTATCGTCCTCCTTTTCCTTTAGGAAACAGCTGGGGAAAACATCGAGCTTCCAAGCTCTCCTCCCATACACTCACGGGATTTCCTTTTGCTTTCTTCATCTGAAAGAGATCAATATTGTCTCCCATAACTTCTTTCGAATGGAGAGGATGTATGCTAAAATGTTCATAAATTTCTTCTTCCTTTGACTTGTCCACTTTTTCAATTTGTCCACTTGGTGTTTCTGTATCTCCTTGTAAATCTTCTTCTTCTTCTTCTTCTACTATATAAATTGATTCATACCATTTGTTATTTTTTTTCAAATACAAATTTGCTCTTTGTACTTTCCGCACATCTACCAGCTCCTGCCAAATCTTCTTATTCTTTGTAGGTACACCATTAACCAGAATAATTAATGGTTCAGTTTCCAAAGTATCCGCATCAATAGTTTCCATATTTTTTTTCAAATCCAAGGGCAAATACACCACTCTACCTTTTAAACCTCTCAGTAAATCTGAAGGAGGTAATTTACCAGTTTTGGGCTCCATACGTACTATGGTCTGGAACGGATGAACACATTGAATGAGTATAGACTCATATGTATTTAATTCAGAAAGTTCAGCAGGAATAGCATCCAATTCTAAATTATTATGTACAGCTCTGGTCGGCATTCTATTTTCCTCTAACTTGTTGTAGCAGTATTTACAAATACGCTGATCTTCACCCAATTCAAAACAATTTTCAAGAAATATATATGTTGCAAAATCCATCCACTTATAATTATCTTCATTTTCACTCTTTCTGTAGAGATCAACATTCCTAGTTTGTTTTCTATAATGAGTTCTGCGGCAACAAATACAAGTAACATTTGGTCTTTCATTAGAGACTATTGCAAATTTTGTTATGTGATCATTAAATGTCTTACTTACACAAGGTTCTACATTCTCTTCCACTTCTGCCTCATTTACTGTGTCCTTCTCTGCACTGTTTTGTTCAGGACCAAAGTAACAAAACTGAATTTCATCAACAACCTTCTCTACATCTGATACCGTTCCTCGGAACAGAGCCCTATTCAATTCATTTAACTTTATTGCTGGACTTTTGGCAAAATACAACCGTCTCACAAACATTCTCATTTCAGTATGATGAACAGCCAGCATCCTAAAATGATGGAAAACACTATTGCACACTTTTCTAGATAGACAAGCAAGAGAATGACCCTGCAAACCAGTATTCTCTCTCACTCTGCATGGATCCAGACTTTGAAGCACCTTAATCTTTTGTTTTACACTTTTTTTACTATATTCTCTTAGAAACTCTCGAAATCTGTCAATAGATTCCTGACGCACAGTGCAAATACTACTACAATTCCAAGTGTACACTGGGGCTTTAGGACGTCTCCCCATTGCCTCATCTGCCATCACTTGTACCTCATCTCTTGGAACCATTATCTCCTTCTCCATTATGCAACCATTTTTTACTTCGTATGAACGACCTCTGGTGTCAACTGCATGCAGCAAACTATTACTTTGAAAATAGCTCTCTTCATTAAAAAAAGGTTCACTACTTGAGCTATGCATCCACTTTCCTAAAAACACTTTACAAAAATTTGTTCTGTTCACTACTCTTTTGCTTTTGCTTTGTGATTTCAGTACATTAACCATTTTATCTAATGTACGCATCCTATTCAAAATTAATATGAATAGTTTCCTTTTTAATTCTAATGCTTTTGCTGCAATGGCTTCAATTTCTTTTTTTCTCTTGTAATATTTAGCCTTTTGCTTATATTTCTTTATATCCTTTATCAAATTGGACATAACTCTTCTCTGAAACATTTTTCTACGTATCTCTTTAAATGCTGTTTTTCTGTTTATGTTAAACTTTTCAATTGCAGAAGGTATATTTGCATTAACTAAATCCTCAATTTTTTGCTGTTCTGTAGGTTTTTTTACATTTTTCCGACAACAGACATTTTGTACATTTTTCTTTGTTTTGAATAATTTGTTTATAAATTGTTTTTTTTGCTTACCAGAAGATTTTTTCTTTTTCCCTACATCAGCATCTTCTACTAACTTTGGTCCTCCAGTTGTCTTCAAATATAGTTTTTTTTTTAGCGTTTTTTGAACTCGAGATTTTGTAGGCATCTTAAATTTTGTTCACTGTTCTTCAGCAATACCTGCAAAAAAACTAAAAAAAAAATCCTTTATTGTATTTAAATATATTACTACATTTCTTTTCACAATAGTCACAAAACGAAATTTCTTTGCCAATTTGAATGCACACAAACTCCTCATTTTTTTTGGGCAAGTGAAAATCTGTATAACAAACTGTCACATTATGAAACCAAGCTGTTTTTTTTTCAGACCACCACCGTGTGTATTCTCTGTGACTGCCTACACTCCAGCAGGGGCAACCAGCCTTAGTGATGCTGAATGTATTTGCATTACAGACTTAAACCTGAAAACCCCACTCGCTTCTAATTACTGTGCATGACTATACATGGCAAGCACATGGGTGTGTGCTAAACCTCTGCTTCTTCCCCCAAAAATTCGCTCCTCTTTTCCATCTACTGCAACTGTGAAATCACCAGAGCAAGACGCAATACATTTCTGCCTATAATTCTTCTATGCACACAGAGTCATGTTTTCACATTAGTGCCAAAACGAAATTTCTTTGCCAATTTGAAAGCACACTTACTGCTCTTTTTTTTTCGGGCCAAGTGAAAATCTCTTTTTACACTTTGAAATTACTTTTACAGACTGACACATTCTGAAACCTTTTTTTTTAAATTTATTTAAATGCACATGTCCAAGCTGTTTTTTTTTCAGACCACCACCGTGTGTATTCTCTGTGACTGCCTACACTCCAGCAGGGGCAACCAGCCTTAGTGATGCTGAATGTATTTGCATTACAGACTTAAACCTGAAAACCCCACTCGCTTCTAATTACTGTGCATGACTATACATGGCAAGCACATGGGTGTGTGCTAAACCTCTGCTTCTTCCCCCAAAAATTCGCTCCTCTTTTCCATCTACTGCAACTGTGAAATCACCAGAGCAAGACGCAATACATTTCTGCCTATAATTCTTCTATGCACACAGAGTCATGTTTTCACATTAGTGCCAAAACGAAATTTCTTTGCCAATTTGAAAGCACACTTACTGCTCTTTTTTTTTCGGGGGCAAGTGTATATCTCTTTTTTCAATTTGAAATCACTTTTACAGACTGACACATTCTGAAACCTTTTTTTTAAATTTATTTAAATGCACATGTCCAAGCAGTTTTTTTTTCAGACCACCACCGTGTGTATTCTCTGTGACTGCCTACACTCCAGCAGGGGCAAACAGCCTTAGTGATGCTGAATGTATTTGCATTACAGACTTAAACCTGAAAACCCCACTCGCTTCTAATTACTGTGCATGACTATACATGGCAAGCACATGGGTGTGTGCTAAACCTCTGCTTCTTCCCCCAAAAATTCGCTCCTCTTTTCCATCTACTGCAACTGTGAAATCACCAGAGCAAGACGCAATACATTTCTGCCTATAATTCTTCTATGCACACAGAGTCATGTTTTCACATTAGTGCCAAAACGAAATTTCTTTGCCAATTTGAAAGCACACTTACTGCTCTTTTTTTTTTCGGGCCAAGTGAAAATCTCTTTTTACACTTTGAAATCACTTTTACAGACTGACACATTCTGAAACCTTTTTTTTTAAATTTATTTAAATGCACATGTCCAAGCTGTTTTTTTTTCAGACCACCACCGTGTGTATTCTCTGTGACTGCCTACACTCCAGCAGGGGCAACCAGCCTTAGTGATGCTGAATGTATTTGCATTACAGACTTAAACCTGAAAACCCCACTCGCTTCTAATTACTGTGCATGACTATACATGGCAAGCACATGGGTGTGTGCTAAACCTCTGCTTCTTCCCCCAAAAATTCGCTCCTCTTTTCCATCTACTGCAACTGTGAAATCACCAGAGCAAGACGCAATACATTTCTGCCTATAATTCTTCTATGCACACAGAGTCATGTTTTCACATTAGTGCCAAAACGAAATTTCTTTGCCAATTTGAAAGCACACTTACTGCTCTTTTTTTTTCGGGCCAAGTGAAAATCTCTTTTTACACTTTGAAATCACTTTTACAGACTGACACATTCTGAAACCTTTTTTTTAAAATTTATTTAAATGCACATGTCCAAGCTGTTTTTTTTTCAGACCACCACCGTGTGTATTCTCTGTGACTGCCTACACTCCAGCAGGGGCAACCAGCCTTAGTGATGCTGAATGTATTTGCATTACAGACTTAAACCTGAAAACCCCACTCGCTTCTAATTACTGTGCATGACTATACATGGCAAGCACATGGGTGTGTGCTAAACCTCTGCTTCTTCCCCCAAAAATTCGCTCCTCTTTTCCATCTACTGCAACTGTGAAATCACCAGAGCAAGACGCAATACATTTCTGCCTATAATTCTTCTATGCACACAGAGTCATGTTTTCACATTAGTGCCAAAACGAAATTTCTTTGCCAATTTGAAAGCACACTTACTGCTCTTTTTTTTTCGGGGGCAAGTGTATATCTCTTTTTTCAATTTGAAATCACTTTTACAGACTGACACATTCTGAAACCTTTTTTTTTAATTTATTTAAATGCACATGTCCAAGCAGTTTTTTTTTCAGACCACCACCGTGTGTATTCTCTGTGACTGCCTACACTCCAGCAGGGGCAAACAGCCTTAGTGATGCTGAATGTATTTGCATTACAGACTTAAACCTGAAAACCCCACTCGCTTCTAATTACTGTGCATGACTATACATGGCAAGCACATGGGTGTGTGCTAAACCTCTGCTTCTTCCCCCAAAAATTCGCACCTCTTTTCCATCTACTGCAACTGTGAAATCACCAGAGCAAGACGCAATACATTTCTGCCTATAATTCCTCTATGCACACAGAGTCATGTTTTCACATTAGTGCCAAAACGAAATTTCTTTGCCAATTTGAAAGCACACTTACTGCTCTTTTTTTTTCGGGCCAAGTGAAAATCTCTTTTTACACTTTGAAATCACTTTTACAGACTGACACATTCTGAAACCTTTTTTTTTAAATTTATTTAAATGCACATGTCCAAGCTGTTTTTTTTTCAGACCACCACCGTGTGTATTCTCTGTGACTGCCTACACTCCAGCAGGGGCAACCAGCCTTAGTGATGCTGAATGTATTTGCATTACAGACTTAAACCTGAAAACCCCACTCGCTTCTAATTACTGTGCATGACTATACATGGCAAGCACATGGGTGTGTGCTAAACCTCTGCTTCTTCCCCCAAAAATTCGCTCCTCTTTTCCATCTACTGCAACTGTGAAATCACCAGAGCAAGACGCAATACATTTCTGCCTATAATTCTTCTATGCACACAGAGTCATGTTTTCACATTAGTGCCAAAACGAAATTTCTTTGCCAATTTGAAAGCACACTTACTGCTCTTTTTTTTTCGGGCCAAGTGAAAATCTCTTTTTACACTTTGAAATCACTTTTACAGACTGACACATTCTGAAACCTTTTTTTTTAAATTTATTTAAATGCACATGTCCAAGCTGTTTTTTTTTCAGACCACCACCGTGTGTATTCTCTGTGACTGCCTACACTCCAGCAGGGGCAACCAGCCTTAGTGATGCTGAATGTATTTGCATTACAGACTTAAACCTGAAAACCCCACTCGCTTCTAATTACTGTGCATGACTATACATGGCAAGCACATGGGTGTGTGCTAAACCTCTGCTTCTTCCCCCAAAAATTCGCTCCTCTTTTCCATCTACTGCAACTGTGAAATCACCAGAGCAAGACGCAATACATTTCTGCCTATAATTCTTCTATGCACACAGAGTCATGTTTTCACATTAGTGCCAAAACGAAATTTCTTTGCCAATTTGAAAGCACACTTACTGCTCTTTTTTTTTCGGGCCAAGTGAAAATCTCTTTTTACACTTTGAAATCACTTTTACAGACTGACACATTCTGAAACCTTTTTTTTAAATTTATTTAAATGCACATGTCCAAGCTGTTTTTTTTTCAGACCACCACCGTGTGTATTCTCTGTGACTGCCTACACTCCAGCAGGGGCAACCAGCCTTAGTGATGCTGAATGTATTTGCATTACAGACTTAAACCTGAAAACCCCACTCGCTTCTAATTACTGTGCATGACTATACATGGCAAGCACATGGGTGTGTGCTAAACCTCTGCTTCTTCCCCCAAAAATTCGCTCCTCTTTTCCATCTACTGCAACTGTGAAATCACCAGAGCAAGACGCAATACATTTCTGCCTATAATTCTTCTATGCACACAGAGTCATGTTTTCACATTAGTGCCAAAACGAAATTTCTTTGCCAATTTGAAAGCACACTTACTGCTCTTTTTTTTTCGGGCCAAGTGAAAATCTCTTTTTACACTTTGAAATCACTTTTACAGACTGACACATTCTGAAACCTTTTTTTTAAATTTATTTAAATGCACATGTCCAAGCTGTTTTTTTTTCAGACCACCACCGTGTGTATTCTCTGTGACTGCCTACACTCCAGCAGGGGCAACCAGCCTTAGTGATGCTGAATGTATTTGCATTACAGACTTAAACCTGAAAACCCCACTCGCTTCTAATTACTGTGCATGACTATACATGGCAAGCACATGGGTGTGTGCTAAACCTCTGCTTCTTCCCCCAAAAATTCGCTCCTCTTTTCCATCTACTGCAACTGTGAAATCACCAGAGCAAGACGCAATACATTTCTGCCTATAATTCTTCTATGCACACAGAGTCATGTTTTCACATTAGTGCCAAAACGAAATTTCTTTGCCAATTTGAAAGCACACTTACTGCTCTTTTTTTTTCGGGGGCAAGTGTATATCTCTTTTTTCAATTTGAAATCACTTTTACAGACTGACACATTATGTAACTACAACAAAAACAATTCCCATTTCTATTATTCATTTCTTAAGTTACCACATACATCCCCTCTCAAACTGTAAACTCACCTTTTAATTTAGTTAGTTGTGAAAGAAATGTGGCACTCAAACAGCAGATTATCAGAGCCAGGATCTCTGTTGTGTTCACCTCTCTCCTCTCAGCAGAACCAGATAATGGCAAACTTTCCCTCTATTTTTCCACACATATACATGTAAGTTTCAAATCTCAGTGCTTCCCCCTTTTTTTCAAATGTAATGACACATTTCTATTGGTTGAAAACGAACCCTTTTCCAAAAGTACCCTTCCCCCAACTTGACTTCTGCCTAGTACCCTTCCCCCAACTTGACTTCTGCCTGCTACCATAGCAACAGCTCATGGAACACTGCTGTGTGCAGTTAGGTCAGAAGTTCGACACACAATGTTTCAATTCCACAGAGCAAGAGTGCTTGACTTTTCAAACCTAACAGCAAATCCATAGTACTGTTCTTTGGTTACACATTTTTTTGTACCAATACAAAACATGCTTCTATTAATTTTCACATACAGCCTAGTTTTTATTCTAGAATGGTATGAAACAGCCAATCAGTTCTTTTTGTTTTGAAAAAAATATGTATGCCTCCATTTCCAAACTGTCTTTCTTTTCATATTGCCATTCTACTGAAAGACACCTCCTGAGTGCATCCAGTTCTCCTTTGAAGATGTTCACAGTGTGGATTGTAGGGCACAGCTATGTCTTCTGGAGTGAAAAGTTTGCAGAGAAAACAGATATGGTGAGAGACCTTGCTTTGCCAAATGTAGACATTAAATGGATTGGTCAGAGAGGGTTAAAGTGGCACCAATTGATGCCATTGGTGAAATCCTTCATGCAAAACCAACACCCTGACCTCATAATAGTGCACTGTGGTGGAAATGACCTAGGCACTTTGACTGGGGTAGGTCTGGAAATGCTTATGAAGGACACCTTTGCACAACTGTTTTCACTTTTCCCTAAAACTGCCTTTGTGTTTTCCAACATATGCCAAAGGCAAAAATGGAACTGGTCCAATCATTTCTGTCCGCAGATTGACAAAGCAAGAAAGCACGTCAACAAATCTGTTTCTGCTTTCCTCCGTGACTATGGTATGGGTGCCATTTACCACAACAACTTGCGTTACAACATGCAAGACATTTATAGAGGAGATGGTGTGCACTTCAATGATGAAGGGAACAGAGTCTTCCTCTTGAACCTTAGACTCTGCATCGGTACTTACTTGTAGGTACCACTAAAAAAATGACTCCATAAACACAACAGCTCTTTTTAGAGCTCCCTAATTTCTAAACTCTTAAATCTGATTTTCATTTATTTATTTATTTATTTTTTTTACCGTACGCTTACCGTAAGCGTACCCCGTGATTTTTTTTAAAATCAATTAATGTTTTTTTTGTACTTTTCTGTCCTTCTTTGACCCCCTTACAAATGTTAGGGGGTCTGTAACTCTCCTCATTGCCCCCTTTTCTTCTTTTCACTCTTTTTTTTTTCAGAGTGAAACAGAAAATGGCGGCCGCCGCTTCCTGGTTTCGGCCGATTCGAATGTTTACTAAGATCTAAGAGCCAATCAGAATCGCGCTCGCGCACGCCACCGTACGCTTACCGTAAGCGTACGGTAAGCGTACCGTAAGCGGGCTCAGATATATATATTGATTTAAAGGCTATTTTCTCAGAATCTACTGAACAGATTTACACCAAACCTACAAAAGGCACTTCCTTGACCTAGGGACTACCTCTCTGCCAAATTTTGAGTAATTCTGTTCAGCCGTTCGGGCTGTAGCTCGTTCTAAAGGTCCTATGGAAAAATGCATGGGAAAAACGCGTTTTGGGACCCCCCTTTTATCTCAGCCCCCGCTTGACGGATCCCCCCGAGACTTTCAGGGTAGGAGCGGAGCGTAGCGCCCCACCTATTTTGAGAAATTCGCGAGGATTCGTCGACCGGCGCCAAAGTTATTCAAAATAGAATGTTGAGGTTTTCCTATGGAAACGTGGTCCTAACTATAACTACCTACTGGCGACCGCCAGTAGGTAATATATATATATATATATATATATATATAAAAATGAGAAACATAGATAAAATAAATCATTTTAAAATTATAGTAATTGTATATATTTTAATATTTGACATTTATTACTTGATTTCTATGTGAATTACCTGCTTTAAAACGAAATTTACTTCCAAAATATTTTCGACTCAATATTTTTTTGTCATTTACATTGAGGTATAGAAACATGATATAGTGGTAAACAATATTTTTGACACAATATTTTTGTAAATTATATTTTTTACCATAAAATTGTATCAGTGAACTGTTTTACTGTATAGTTTAAATGTGTATGGAAAGGAATCATAGGATTTTAATGATACACTAGTGCTAATGTGGAAATAGTAATTAATCACAGATGGGAGTGATGAGTTTATTTGAGGATATAAATTAATAAATAAAATTCTCTGCAGATTGCTTTGCTGGAGACAGTGGGCATAGCTGAAGCATCAGCCTTACATGCAGAACTCTTTTATCTTAAAAGGAATAAAGAATGATTTACTCTACCCCTGTTTATGCAGGCTAATTCCACCGCCACTCTGCCACCATGCCAACACCATCGGCTGAATTAGTGAGCCTCAAAAGAAATTCAAGACTATCACATAACTGCATATATGTAGCCTTCACATCACAGAAGACATATTGAAGTTCTAGCAAGAAGGCTATATCAAATCCTTCAAGCAACAGTCTAATGAAGGGATTTGCCAATTCTGTAGTAGAGTTGAGGCTTCACACTTTGTAAGAAACTTTTTACACAAACACAGTTATATAATGAACAAAAAAAGTGATGTAGATAGGTGGCCCATCCTGGAAAAATGAGAGACTGAGACAAAACAAGCAAGTCAAATCGAATGCTGAACCGAATTGTGATGTAGTGAAGTTGAGATAGAACCACAGTACTAATTATTTACAACAAAACCAAAAAATGCAATAACTTCAAAACTAAAACATAACAGATGTTGTACTACACCATAACACCCCACATAGCTTACTTCCATCATAGGCACAGCCATTTCACTACAGCATTAAAAGCAATGGAAGCATTAAGACCAATTATGCCCACTTCTGTTGTCATCCATCTCATCATCAAATCAGGCAGTAGGAATTAAGGAAATAATTACAATTACAAACCTCAATAGGTTTGCGGGCTAGCACAAACCACTTTAATTACATAAACCTGATCACTCTTCCCTTACATTCATTGTGGTATCTAAAAAAATAAATTATTTGAGAAATGTTATTGCCACATGCTAAGCCATTGCTACCAGACCTGCACCACAACAGCATACATATGATGTACATATCCCAATTCCAGAACAACCACTATATCAATAAACTGTCAGTTGTGGTCAGTTCATTTTCTCTTTAACTTCAAAGGTGATCACCAGTCAGTCGTTGCAGATGAAGGAGGAAAAAGAAAGAATAAGGAAACAATTTAACAGTTATCAGCCTTTCTGCTCATGTCTGTCATTCCAAATTTATTTTGAAAACATCCTGCATGTATTTATTTTTTAACTGTATTTATTTTTTGTCAATAATCATATTTTGGTATTTAGATTAACAGATGCGTTTTACCATACTACATACAACACATCAGGAATGTTAAAATCAACCAATGCACCACAACAGCAAAACAATAGAAAATTGGTAAAAAGAACCCAGTGCAATCGAATAATTGCAATCCCAAGAAAGGTTAGGGAGGGACAAAATAGCATAAAGGGAATTGTATTTGAGAGGTAGGGAAATAGAGATTTGGTGGGTGCATGGTCTGTGATAAATTTGCAAAACCCGGCAATGTTCAAGAAAGAAAGCGTAAAAGAACTGAAAACATCTTTTAGATTTGGGTACAATCCAAATTGGCTTGGTATTTTTCATCCCCCATGGTGTAGATGAAGCAAAACATGGATTGCATGAAAAGGAAGAGAACAAAAGACAAATGTATTCTTGCTGTTTCCTTCTGCAAACTTTTAATTCCTTGCTGTGCCAAATGCCTTTTTGTTGATTTCCAACTCCACAAACAAGGATTATACAGTTACTTCCTTATCCTCAGCTACAGTACTAGCTCACTTCAGGCCCTTCAATCCTATCCAGTGTGATCAATTTAGATTAAACCTTCTCTTTTCGTGAGGCTATGGCTTCATTCTGGAGAACTTTTCATTCTCGTTAAATATAGGTTTTGCACCAGGTCAATAGACGCCCTCGAAGATTGAAAGTCTCTTGCTGTTTTTTATGAAATATGATGTTTGTGATGTTTGCTGTCCCGAAACCTTCATTATTCTGAACTCAGATTACATTTCCTCTATTGAATAACTTGTATTAATACAAACTACTATTACCTACATAGCTGGTCCCCAATATGGTTATACTTGATTTATTTTATACTGTGTTCTTCTTTGCCTTGTTTTTACTTATGTATTATTTGTTCTAAATGTTGCCCTTGTTTTAGTTACTTTACTTGTCCTGTGAACATTGAGCCGATGCTTCTGTGGTCTTTACGTGCAACATATCAATTGCAAACAGATAAATAAATAATTAATTGTCATTGATTGTATCTTGAATAAAAGTCCCATACACAAATGGAGAGTTCACAAATGTATGCAACTTGTGGTAAAATTGTTGTTGTTTATATTATTTACCGTATTTGTCTCTTAAACAGGATGTAAGCCCTACACAAACCCCTGAATGTAATGTTGTTCTTATTGCTGGCCCTAGCACTATCACTTACCTAATATATAACTCTAACACCAACCTCAAGTAACCCTTTCACCGTACCTGATTCTAATCCTAACCCCAGCACTAACATAACTATAATCATAAGTATCGGCATAACCCATCTCTTACCATAGCCCAGACCACTTTCCATTGATTTGGCCCTAACCCCATCATTAACTCACCCCTTACACTTAATCGTTACATTAATATCTCCCCTACCATAACCCTCAACATGACCTTAAACCTGAACCTCAACCCTCATTTGTTAATTTGTTAAAAATAATGAACAATGTAGTGTTATATCATTATTAATGTCAAAAAACGCGTTAAACACATTTTTTAAAACAATCATTTTGTAAAATATTGCTAGTATATTATATTTTCAAACGATTTTTTATGTAACACGAATTTATTATTCCTATATTTAACTACAAATAATGCCTTTAAAGAAAATAGCAAATATCATCAATTTGCACAACATTTAAGACACTGCTGCCTTGGGTTTCATCACCCAAGGCAGCAGTGTCTTAAATGTGTATATTAAGAGCGTTATAACAATATTTCAGTGTTCCCCAAAAAGCTCCTCTAGCCTGACCACTGAAGTCCATCTGTTACTACTGTGCAGATATCTTGCTGCCTGGATTAACATAGAGCACACAGGATCCCTAATATTTTACACTTCATCCTCTCTACAGGTACAGAAACGAATGTGAATACCAGCTGGTGCTCCGTGAAACACTGGAACGTCTTAACAAGGTAAGAATATGGCAGCCACAGTTTTTTAGTAGGTCACAAATTTATGGCATCAAATTGGGGATACATATTTTACACTGGCTCCTGCATTTTGTTCTGTTTCACATATTTTCTTAAATGAAGCTGGTCTATGGTTTAGCCGGTTACCGTCACTGCAATATGAAATGGTTGTTTTAACTTTGTGCATGTCTTGCCTTCAGCAAAAGAATATTACAGATTGAATTTTTATTGATCCACGTTAAAACGCAGTACAAATTTACAGTTGCATTATTTACATGGTCAAGTGACAAAAAGGGCGTGGGAGGTTTTATGGACCCTTACCCTGTGTCACCTCCCTATGATAGACTTAACCTGTAATCAAAGGCTGGTACGTACAGCCATCAGTCGAAGACGAATGTCATCTCCTGTGGTTGAGAGTAGCACCCTTAAAAAGCATTGCGTAAGTAAGATAATGATTTGTTTTACCATTGACCAAAGAGTCATCCTTAGAATTAATCATCGGATCACAGAAACAATATGAGAAAACATGTTTCTCTGACCGATGACAGAGTTTACCAGTTTTTGATTATAGATTATTTACATATTGGCACATCTTTAGTTGGACTCTAGCAGTTCTTATGTCTTGGAGGGTGGGAAATCTCATATTTGTACGTTCATTTTTAACCGTCTGCATAGTCTTGTCCAGTAAGGTTCTGAATTAGGTATGTATAATTGCCACTATTTTGTTCTTGAAGACTCTGCTGGTATATACCACGACCTTTCTGTTCTCTCAGCCATGCTCACTGTTGGCTCAGTGCTAAAAATACCACCAGTCCCATTGCCTCATTAAACTCACACAGGGAGTCGAAAAGGAAAGGATAGATTGGGTTTCAATACAAGCAGATAAGAGTAAGCGGGCATTTTACTCCTGACATAGGACGCAACTGTAATCCAAAAGTACACTCGGACGCCAGTCACCGGGCATCACATTGTGCAGCCTAGTTCGTGGGCTGGGGACTATGGGACAGTTTTATCAAAGTGTTGCATTACCCTTGCAATGCGCAAGGTAACGCAAGGGTGACACGCTAAAGTCATATTTACCAAGTCACATAAGGTCACCATGCATGTTAATTTTGGAGCAATGGAAGGCAGCGCAAGTCACTGCCTTGCATTACTCGGCCCCAGGGAGGCGTTCCTTGGGTGGAGAATGGGTGCTGCCATGCATTCACCCTTGGATTTTGGCACTTTCTCAGATTTACCATGAGTAGTAAACCTAGGAATGTGGGAAATGCTATGCCTTCCCAGGGAAGGTGTAACTAGGAGAAATATTTGTATTTCTCCTTGTTGAGGAAAAAGCCTCAGAGGATAGTTTTTGTGCAGGAAGGTGGTCTTTCCTGCACAAAACCTATTCTGCCTGCAATGCAAGCACCCTTACACCATGACATAAGGGTGCCTACATTAGCGCTAGGCATACACAAGTGTGTCAGCGTAAGGAGAGGACAGGACTGCACAATATAATGTTAAATATGGTGCATTCCTGACCTCTCACTTTCACACAACACAGCAAGGTGTCTTTCTGCATTTCACGAAATATTGAAAAATCTGCCCCTATGAATGCAAGATCAAGCTGAGCTCAATATGGACCAGTGAGCACAGTCACTTGTCCACCTAAACCATAGAAAAATAATCAATGACATACTTTCCATACCCTTCACCGAGAGATGCCAAGGTACCCATCTTAGACTTAAACAACTTACGGAGCCAGCATGCAGCAGATACCAACTAGGGTCAGTTAGCTGGAAAAAATTTCAAAGTGGGGGTGCTGTCGTCAATGTTATATCACTGAAGTCCTAGGGTTTGTGAAAACAAAGCGCAGCAAATGTATTCAGCAAGAGATGGTAATTATGTAGTATATAACTGGTGGTGCATGTTGCACCACTGTGTTGCAAATATATCACTAAAGCATGGTGTGTTAGCACACAGTAATTTATGAAAATCGAATTTTTCACTGAAATGGCCACTAAATTTGAAAATATACAGTTATACTGATATAACTATACAGCACACAAACAATAATGTGTGTAAATCTGGATTTTGCGAGCATTTCATGTTTCTTATTAATATCCTTGTTTCCATCTCACATCAGAATTACACAAAATAATGGGTGATATATTCCTCAATATTTGTAGAGTTCATTTATAGATACGGACATGTTGTGTTCGAAACAAAGATATATCCTATTCCTTTTGAGCAACTTATATCCCAGCAAAATTGTCATATAGTTCAGCTTTACAAAATCCTGTCACTTTTCAGCCAGAGAAAGAAAAGAAGCACCAATCTACGAGTTAAAAGGATAAGCAGGAGTTTGTCAGAAGAGATATGGTGTCATAAACTACAAAATAAATAAAGTATCTGTCTGCCCACACAAAAACAGATACAGTGAACATGTAAGATGCTTACCATCGGGGATGTCTCACACTACGAGGGAGACTTTTCCTTCTTTATGTATAAGTTATAACCCTCGATCACTCTACGAGTGACATGATTTATCATCAGGTTCATCCTGGCTCCTAAAGGCCAGGATGGGCTTGACTGTATTCCAGGGAGCTCTTTGGATATATTTTCTGTTGACCGGGGGTAAATATAAAAATGACTAATCCACACCCATGTATTCCTTTATTAGCTGGTTGGATCGACACAATAAAAATAATAATATTAAGGAGGGGAACTCAAGGAATACAATGGTACTATGACCCTCAGTTTGTCAACATGTTTCTGCTCTGCTCAGATGGCTAAATCTGGTCCAGGGCATTTGTCAGGAAAAAAAATATCTCTGCCTCAGTGATAATCGATGGGTGTCTAATCACTTGTGGCATGCACGTCTTGACATGCGAGGTGAGTGTTACTTGCCTGCTTGGAACCGGATACTATACCACTTAATGAGTGGTACCTGTAGAAGGAGACAAGTAGATATGCATGTTGTCAGGGATCACAAATGGTGATCACGTTGGTGCACATTCGCGAGAATGTTGCGTGCTACATTCCAGGTATAATATTCAGACTTAGCCAAGCTTGCTGATCTGGAGTGCTGGCCTTGCCTCATGTAGAACACAGTAAAATATGGAGAGGCGTGTGAGTGAACACTGACACTTTTACACTGTGAAAGTTGTCACTGCAAACCATGCGTTTTTTCATAAGCTCCAGGTAAAAAATATATAAAAGCCCATATTCTGGGAGTACGTATGTATGTATATTTGTATTAAGTGATTGTAGGCAGTGAACCCAGCTGAAAGGCAGTGGAGCAATGGATGAGGTCTAAGGTAAAATACAGTGAATGACTATTGGGGGGTCAATTACAACTTGTTCAAGTGGAAGTGGATTAGTATTGCATCATAATCATAATTTAATAACGTGCGTCTTCAGCTCTTTCCTAAATTAAAGCAGGCCAAGTGATTGACCTTAATGAGGTGTGTAAACTGCTCCTAAAGTACAGACAATAACCTGGGGGTGGAGAAGTGTTTTCTTCTTTTAGCAGGAAGGCAAGTTGGGGTGAGCCCAAAAACTTAATTAACTTCGTCAGGGCCTGCTCTTTCACAGGTAAATGTCAGGTGACAGCTGGTAAAGCCTCTGTTACCATACCCCTATACCCCACTGCCAAGCTTGCACCAAATCCAGTGGGAGGAAAAGCTACCTCCAGAACCAGTTTTGAGTGACCACATAGGAGGGGACCGCTCATAACCCTGGCCTCTCCTCTGGGTGGTCACACAGTTCTCCGCAAGTGAAAAACTGTGGGATTGTTTACAGTAGGGCAAAAAAAGTAACTGCTGAAAAAGTGGGTAGGGTTGCCCCTTTAACTCTTTGGTGGTGGAAGAGCGAGGAGTAATCCCCACCTGCTGGCTGGTGAAAGGTACGGCACCTCCTCAGAACACTCTTTGGACCTGTGGAAGAACAGAAGAAGGACTGCACCTGCTATTTCAAGAGGCCTTTTTCCCTGAAGTGTCCAGCTGACCGATATCAACTGAACTGGGCTGGACCTTGTCTGCCACTTTGTGAGTCTCTAAGTGCCTCCTCTGAGGGTCTGGGGCATTAAATGTACACTCTTGGGTTGTTTGGGAGCCAGAAGAAAGTTTGAAAACTTCTAATAATGTTTACTCCAGAGCTTCAGTGGCACCCATCAGAACAAGTATCCAAAAAGCAATTTCCCTCTGTCTGATTTGATTTCAGCTTCATCCCACTCAAAGGTAACCTCACCTCAGAGAAAATGGCCAAGTTCAATTCTGTAGTGGGACAATTTTCAGTGAGAGATATTCAAAGCTTCAGAGTGCCAACCTCATTGAGGTATCCGACTATTGGTACCATATGGATGGCTACAGCTTTGGCAGCAACTCGTGCACAGAGGACTTTTTTTGCAATGGGACTTAGAAGAAATTTCAATGTTTTTCTGAAGTGGTACTTTGAAGCTTTTTCAACTTTTTGACTTCCATACTTTCACTGGGGCCAATCCACTTGGTATATCTGACCCAGGTTCCATTGCGACCTGCCTGAAATGGCACCTTATCCCGGTCTATCATAACCATTGACTTACATTGGGCACTTTCTTTTTCCTGACAGTTTTTCCACTTAAGACTTAAATAAATTAATCTCTCTAGTTCCCCTAATTGCTTTTTGACAGTGTGGTATAATTTTGCTTATTAATTGTTTCTCTAATTTTATAAATTGAATTGGGGGTTTTAATGTTTGGATTTTTGACTTTTTAACTGTGTTAAATGATATACATATTTTTTCTTCGATAAGCCTCTCTGCTCTGTAGCATGGCTACCAGAGGTTGAGCTCAGGTTTAAATTACTCAATCTTTGCCTGGACTTAACATGTTAATGACTTTATTACTTGATGTGGACTTCTACCCACCCAACTTATAATTCACTTTCTTACAGAGTTCCAGCAAAAAAAATGATTTTCTATTCAGTAATCTGAAGTTTCCCAAAGATGCTAAGCACACACATTTGTTTCTGCCAGGAAATTGTGATGATGCTGTAAGCAAGCTGTCAGGGCACTGGCAGCCATGGCTTGGGAAAGTACACTTTACTTATAGATTTTGAGTCTGATTCATAAAGGGGAATTGTGAACCTGCACTCATAAAATAATTTTTTCTCACGTTTTCGGAGTAGCAATTTTACATTATTTATGCAACTCAGCATTAGGACTCAAAAAACGCTGTGCTAATGACAGCTTTCCAAGTGCATCCCAAGCTGTACTCATATCCTTAAGGATCTGCAACATTATCACATAGTCTTTTTTTCTTTACATCCTATAATCTCTGTTTCCTGCAGAAAAATCAGTGCCGCAGGCTTAGAAGGTCCGTATTTTGGAGTGGGCTGCTGCCAGTGAAGCCTGGCTCTTACAATCTCTAAAATTTAATTGGGTGGTCCTGGACAGTGACAATGTGGGATTTGCTAGCTTCCCTTATGTTAATCCCAGGCCCATTGAAGTCAGTGGTCTGCTGCTTATTCCCTATACTGTAATAGAAAACTCGATACCAAAGGGGATAATGGACGGAGCGCTTGAGCAAATCAAACACTCACCCCAGTCAACTGATCTGGGTTTAATCCATCATCATTATTTAGCTCACTCCACCACCCCAGTTCAGACATGGCCATATGCAAATCAGTCTGACCCTGTGCCTCATGGGAACAGTTCAGCCCGAACTGCCAAGCCATGTCTTTCCAGGATCGGAAACAAGAATCACGGGACCGGTTTCGGGTTCATAACCCTCATCAGCCAGACTATCTTGAATCCAGTGGCAAAGTGAGCAAGGGACCCACGTCTGGGCATACCCTGCCAACTTAGGACAAACAAAGCAATACCAAAGGGAATGATGGACGGAGCGCTTGAGCAAATCAAACACTCACCCCCAGTCAACTGATCTGGGTTTAATCCATCATCATTCTTTAACTCACTCCACCACCCCAGTTCAGACATGGCCATATGCAAATCAGTCTGACCCTGTGCCTCATGGGAACAGTCCAGCCCGAACTGCCAAGCCATGTCTTTCCTGGACCGGAAACAAGCATCCTGGGACAAGTTTCGGGTTCATAGCCCTCATCAGCCAGGCTATCTTGAATCCAGTGGCAAAGTGAGCAAGGGACCCACGTCTGGGCTACCCTGCCAACTTATGGTGAACAAAGCAATACCAAAGGGGATGATGGACGGAGCGCTTGAGCAAATCAAACACTCACCCCCAGTCAACTGATCTGGGTTTAATCCATCATCATTCTTTAGCTCACTCCACCACCCCAGTTCAGACATGGCCATATGCAAATCAGTCTGACCCTGTGCCTCATGGGAACAGTCCAGCCCGAACTGCCAAGCCATGTCTTTCCTGGACCGGAAACAAGCATCCTGGGACCGGTTTCGGGTTCATAACCCTCATCAGCCAGGCTATCTTGCATCCAGTGGCAAAGTGAGCAAGGGACCCACGTCTGGGCAGACGTGGGTCCTGGGCTCACTGTGCCACTGGAATCAAGCTATCCTGGCTGAAGAGGGGTGAAACCCCGAAACCAGTCCTAGGATGCTTGTTTCCGGTCGAGGGAGGACCTGGCTTGGCAGTTCGGGCTGGACTGTTCCCATGAGGCACAGGGTCAAGACTAATTTGCATATGGCCAGGTCTAAACTGGGGTGGCATGGTGAGCAAAAGAATGATGGATTTAACCCGGATCTCTTGACTGGGGGTGAATGTTTTGATTTGTTCTGCATTCCGTCCATCAATTGTGTGTCTTTTGCTTTCTCGCCATAAGTGCACCAGGTATGCCCAGACGTGGGTCCTGGGCTCACTGTGCCACTGGAATCAAAATATCCTGGCTGAAGAGGGGTGAAACCCCGAAACCGGTCCTAGGATGCTTGTTTCCGGTCCAGGGAGTACCTGGCTTGGCAGTTCGGGCTGGACTGTACCCATGAGGCACAGGGTCAAGACTGATTTGCATATGACCAGGTCTAAACTGGGGTGGCATGGTGAGCAAAAGAATGATGGATTTAACCCAGATCTCTTGACTGGGGGTGAATGTTTTGATTTGTTCTGCATTCCGTCCATCAATTGTGTGTCTTTGTAATAGAAAACTCATCAGAGCTTTAAGAGCATGTCCATTAAGATGTAGTTTGTTTCTGTTGACACTAGAAGGTGGAGCTGCTCAATAAGATGAAGGCTTGCTGTGGACAAATACCTCTGACTTGGAGGCCATGAGTTAGAATACCCACAAGAGAAACTTGTGAACAGGACTGGAGTGCTTTAATCCTTCTATGGTTAGCAAATTGAGTTTCATAAATTGGTTATTAATAATATCAGTTATGAACAGCACTTAGAAACAGCAGCGGGGACTGAAGCACTATATAAAAATCAAGGTTTAATTTCATATCAGATCATCCCGGTAAAGGATTACTGCAGTGGTTCGCTCCTGCTGAAGAATATAGCACACTGAAAGAATAAATCATTTACTAATGCAAATCTGGGACCAAATCATACAATAGATTGCACAACTTGTATTTTTCCAGGATGTTCCTTTCCCAGCCCACATAAATTCTGTTTTTCATGCTCTATTTTCCCTTCTTCCAAAGTCAACGCACTCATTGCTGCTTAAGGTGCCCAAAACAATGACCTCATATAGCAATAATTGAAAAGTAGCTTTCTCTGACTTGGCTTTGTGTGCACTGCCATCATACAACCCTTCGCCACTCTTCCACTTGGAATAATATTGGTCTGTTTTAATAAGAGTAAGGGGCTCATTTACTAATAAGTCTCACAATGCAGAGCAACAACCACAGGTGCTGAAATGGGAAGAGGATGTAACCTAAAGGCTAGGGCGGTCGATTTCAAATCTGGGCAACCGGGTTCGAGTTTGGGCAATGGCACTCAACATCATGTGATCCTGGGCAAATCATTTAATTTCCCCATGCCTACAAAAAATGAATGGGTCCTTGTGTAATGGAACTGGTGCTCGTGTAAAGCGCTCTGATACCTTCGGGTCGAGTTTGCACTATATACAACTAAGAAAGAAAAAAAAGGGGTTTGTGTTAGAGAGCAGAACTGGGCTATTTTGATAAACACATTGCACTACTGCTCTCTTACCAAGCGCTGGTGCGCTAGAATTAGGCTGCCTTGTCCATGCACACACCATTACACCATAGTGCAAATGGTCTGCTTGTGATATTTAACATAGGTTTTCTAATGGAAGGTTACCCTTCCAGTAAAAATACTATGCTCAGACTTACTTGCAAACGTATACCCACTTTGCAGGTACGATCTGCAGTGCAGACAAATGCAAAGTTTGAAAGGTTTGAAGGAAAAAGCTTTTCTCCTAATTTGCGCCTGTCTCATGGAGATGCATTTTTTGGTGCAAAGCCCTACGGACAATATTTAGTAGATACCATGGGGCATATCAACAACGAGGCGATAGTAAATTATCGCCAGTTTTGCGGCCGTTGTCGGCAGAAAAGCGGCGATAACTTTATCGCCTAATTAGCAAGGTCACGCTAACGTGTGAAACCTTGCTTTAGCGTACGAAATCTTAACGCCCAGCTTTGCATCTCTAATGAGATGCAAAGTGGGCGTTCCTGACTTGACATGACAGGAGAAAGCGACATTTCTCCTATCATCAAGCCCCACGCTATGAAGCATAGCAGCAGGAAAAGTAGCGATAACCCCTGTTATCGCTACTTTCCTTACGCCTGCTTCAGGACTGACTTCGCCATGATATCCTATGGAAGGAGGATATCATGGCTACATTTGTGAGGCCCTATCAACAAGCTAACGCCACATTTTGTGTGATTATTGCTGGGTTTCCAGTGACAATCTCACGTTAGGCAGTTAGCACTAGGATTTTTATCGCTTTTGAGATGTGTTGCTAATAGCACGCTATCTCAGCGATAAAAATCCGAGCGCTAAGTGCGCTTAGCGATAATTATTGCCGGTTGTTGTTGATATGCCCCCATGGTCGTAGCGTGGGAACGCCATGTACCAACCAGTGAAAGCCTCCTGATAACAAAATAAAACAAAGCTGCTCATAGCTGTACTTTGCATTACTTTTTTCATCTTTCCAATGGAAAGACAATTTTATTCTGGAAAGTGAATAACAGAAAAACGTTGCACTAGTTTGCGTCACTTTTGGTGTCTTTCCTCCAGCACAATTTGTTGATATATATGGCCCCAGGTTTTAGAAGGGATTGGGGCTTACATGGGTTTGTGAGCAGCATTGGTGGGGAGGGGGTCAAATCGTTCATGGATCACAGTGGAAACGTCAGGAGACAGGCCCAATTTCTACGTTTGTGCAAAGGATTGCGCCCATAGAAAAGCCCGTCAAAAAATAACTTAAAAAGTAAGAGTACACGCACATTAAGCTTCACTTGAATATTAAATAGCTTTTGCTGAATTATTCTCACAAATACGTGCCTGACGTAGACATAAGAAACTCAGCGTTCACTCCACAATTGTAACTTATGATAACATACTGTGACGTACGAATAACGGGTTGATTCGCAAAGTATAAGTTTACCTTTGTGAGTCAGACCCAACATGTTTCCTATATATAGATGGGTGCGTGGGAAGACAGCCGCCTTCTCTGGGGCTTGTTTCGGCATTGACAGGCGTGGGAGCTGATCACATCCTATTTCAATGTGTATTTATATGAAAACGAGTGACCAAACATTGGATTTAAAGTCAAGACACCTTTCAGTACATTAGGCACAGCGTTATAATGACAGAAAGCAATGGTCATCGTAGAGATGTGCGGAGGTTGGTTTCCGCTTCAAACCTAGATATTCTGCTACATAAAAGCTACGTCTGAACTGAACTGAAACCTACATAATCCACTCCATCCCGGTAGCCGGTGCGGAAGGTTCTGACAAGTTCCACGTTCATTAGACTAATTTGCTCACAGCGCACTCTCCTGCGCTTGCCGAGCCAGGGACGTTGTGTGAGCGTCAGCAGAACTGACTGTCACGAGCACCGGTGTAATGGAAGGGCAGCCCCGCCTTCGTTCGCCGTGGCTCTTTAGTACAGCTATTAGTCTGGGTGACGGACAGAACGTTTCCCCAACTATCAGCAGAATGCTGACACCACGCGCACGCTCGTGAATTACCCCATTGATTTTTCATATCTGCCGCAGCACGGCACCCACCTCCGAGATGTGAATTCGGGATGAGCCGGGTGCTGTGTTTGTTTCACGTATGACTAAAGACGCACAATCGATGGCAGGTGACCATTTTGATGGGCTTTCTGCTGTGGAAGGCACGTCCTCGGTGAATCAAACGGATCGATGCTTGTGTTTAGGGAGAAAGCTGTTATTCAAAGCCCCGCGCTTTGTGTTAATCAATAGATCATCCAGTGAAGGTTAATCTGCAGTGGCACAACAAATAGATGCGGCCGCCTGCAGGCAGAGGAGAGTTTACGTAAACCCAAGCCTATGACTGAACAGCATTTATTTGATATCGACAATTCGGTTTCAGAGGGCTCAGGGACATTTTAAGGATTTGGGGGGCCCTGGGCCAAGCACATTTTGGGGGCCCCTGTTAGGAACAGTTTTGAATTCATGATCCAATTTCAGCTTTTTCATGCCCTCTTTGGCTGGGTCATTGAAAATGCACATGCGCACTCGTCCAAATTCTAATGATATTTACATGTAATATTCAGGGATAGTTATGTGCATGGGCGTAGGAAGTGTGGGGGACGCGGGTATATATCCCCCCCAGATTTTGGAGTGGGGGGACACGGGGGACAAGGGTGTGGGGGACGAGGGGACAAAGGAATTTCCCCTCTCCCTTCTGTTATCACAGGGCCATTAGCACGCGAAAGCGCTACCTAATGGCCCTGCACTTGACCTGCCTGGAGTCAGAGGCCACCCGCCCTCTGCCTTTTGTTATGCTGCAGGAAGGCTCAGCAGTTCTGGGAAGGGAAGAGAACTGGAGAAAAAATAAACGCTGTCTCTTTTCCTTCATGGCAAGGACAGTGTCTACTACTCCTGATCTGCCTCTGGCGGCTGCCCTCCTCTCTTTATTCCTCCATCTCTTTCTGTCTCTGTCTCGCTCCTGCTTACGCGCTGATTTCAAGAGGCAGCTCTTAAGGTACTCTCTCTTGCCTCTCCTTTTCTTTATTTGTTCCCCTGTGAAATTGATCCAAAAAAGGCTGAACACTTTGGCTGTAAATGTCCTCATTTTCTGACCGTTTTCTATTGAAAAGAAACACCTCGGAATGGAGAGAAAAAATAGTTAAATACCTAAATAAAGCAATACAGAGTGGACAGCAGACAGGCCAGACTGTTATTTACACCCACACTCATTAGCGCCACTTTACAGAGTTTGCCAGTGAAAGCGCTACTTTCTTTTTATCTTCTTTTCTTGAACAACATTGTTTTCCCAGGGTGGGTAAGTGCGCCATTCCTAAAGGGACTGCAAAACCTGGTTGATGGGTAGAGTGGAAACGTTTAATATGATCGTTTTCAACTTTTAAATTATTTTAGCTTATAAAATGCGGCTCTGTGTTTGGGGATGTGGTCTTTTTTAAACCAAACTGCATACATTTTGAAAGGATATAAGCAATGGACATTGAAAGGGGTCCCTTCCTGGTCCTGTAGCCATGTCTTGAACTTTTCAGGCAAAATCACTTACTGATTTCTGAATAATGAGTTTAAAACCGTTAAGGTAACCATGTTTTTTTCTGATTACAGTTCACATGCTTTGCTTATTCTTGCATTCCCTATGAGTGTTTGCTTTTTCCAGGGTGTTATTCATTTTTTTTCAGGCAGCATTTTACTGTTGTCTAGTGCATAATTTGAATTTAGTCGCAGCACAATTGAGTTGTGCTGAAGGCAGTGCGAGTTTCTCTAAGTGGGGCAGTATGTTGTTCAGTGTGGGAGAGAATGTGGCACTCTGGCCAGAGCTGCTGAATTTGGAACTGGAGAACCATGTTCAGACCTTCATGACCAGTTCACCATACCACACTCCTGACAGAGCTTATTCTGATGCTACACCTTAGAAGGCCCGATAGACCTTAGAAGCCCAGGTGTCTTAGCACCCGCAGGTGGACCTGTCCACCACAATCCATACTGCAGTTCATTTCCAGTCTTACGGGCAGGCATATGAAGAAGCACATCCTAGATCGACAGTGAATCTGTCACTGAGGTCACAAGACCCTTGAGGCCAGTCAACCTCACCCATTGGTACCTCCATTGGCCTTTTTCCAGCACTAGCAGTGCAACTTACCAGGGGTTGGCAATGTAGGATTTGCATGCACACCAAACTTAGGGGGTGATTATAATGGCATTGGGACCGCCACGTCACCCCGTCGGTGGCGGTCCCACCGCCATTGGTGACTGCATCACAGCCCGCAATATTACAATGGCGGGTGGTTACCTGGCGGTCGGAAAGACCAACCACCACGCACCCGACGGGCTTCTTGAGCCCGCCGGTGTGGTGGAGGGGCTTGTGGTTCCTACAATGCTAGTGGTGCCTACCATGCACCGCAGCAGGGATTACGATGTCCCTTACCCGCCAGCTTATCAATGGCGGTTCACCTGCCATGGAAATGCTGGCGAAAGGGACATTGGGGGCCCGTAGCAGGCCCCTTTACCCCTGGCCCTCAGACATGGGTCCTGGGGGGCATCTATGATGCCCCACAACATATCACTGCACCATGTGGCAGGCACCGATATATTTAACATGTTCCTTTTTTTTTTACTTTGCGGCGGATGATGCAGCCAGCAGCACCTGCTGCAATGTAAAAGAGAGGCACTGCGAACACCGTAGTGGCAGTCACATTGTAATGCCTATCGTGGGGCCCCCACCTGGAAGGCCAGCGGTCCCATTCCCCGATTCGATGGCGGTGGTACTGAAGTCCGCCTGCCATCGTAGTCAGCCCCTAAGTTTGCATTTTATGAATATGATTCAGCTGGAAATAAATTGATGTTTGCAATTTAATTGACTTTGGTTGGCCTCTTATCTATGAGATTTCCCTGTTGAATGTGCCTTTACATTATACATTTTTGGTTGTATGAATTGATTGCATACTACACTCTCCTACAGGTATTAATTTGAGTGTCATTAGGAGTGTCTGGGACCAATTGTTTTCTTAGGAATTGTTTTCTTTACTAACCTTTGCAAAGGGCCCTAAACTTCACAGCAACACAAGTCACATTTATTTTAGTAATTTGGGATCTGTTTGAGCTACAAAATTGTTTTGGAGGAAATCGTTAGATTATGCAGCAGATGATGTATTATGTGGCAAATATGATACAGCCATAGTTAAGTGGAAAACATTTCTCCACTTAATTTTGCCCCAACATTGTAGTTGATCAATTTGTAAGTTCCCCAAACCGAAAAGTCGAGTTTGGGCACAATTTGCATTTTAAAAGCAGCCCTATAACACAGGGCTACTTTTAAACTGACCTCAGGCTTCAGCGGTGCACACATGCAAGCGCAGAAAGGGCTGCTGGCCTCTAAACGGCCATGCCCTATTATATTCCAGGGACTTAAAAGTAGTTCTAATCCCCCTGCCCTATTATGTACTAGGGCCTTATAGGAGAGGTCATGCCAATCATAGGGGTACCCTAACCCATAGTGCACCCTAGTGTATGTAGGTGTTTTCACTGTATTTTTAAGTGCCTCTTTCAGAATAGCACTGGCTGTTTAGGCAGAGGCCAGGGTCAGTCAGTCAGGTACCACCAGTACCAGTCAGCAAAAAGTTGGGGAGTGCCCAAGGCGGCTTTGCAACACTAGAGAAACACAAACTCAGAATGTGTAAAACATAACACCATGGTTGGGGGGTTCTCTTCAATAATCAGAATTGATTTCTATCCTAATGAACCCATTTTCCAACATTAGGATAGGGAAAGACTGGGGAAAAATCACAACGTTCTAATCTATACAGTGAAGTTTTTATGCAGCTCTTTGATGATGGTTAATAGCTCACTGTTCAATGTTAGGATTTTAACTTATAAACTTCAAATACCAAAAGAATATCTCAGACAAAAGCAGTAACTCACTGACCTATTGAATTAAAACTTTCACTAGACAAGCCTTCGATCTCTCTAAAAAAAAAGAACATTAATCACCAAAATTATCTTCACATTTTTATTGTTGCCTGAAAATTGCTGGAGACCAGGAATGCAGCAGCAGGTACTTTTCAAACCCTAATGCACTTGCAAACACGACGCCCCCACCCTAAGTCAGCGGCCTTTGTTTGCTTTGCGCATTAAAATGCAAGATTCATATATATGTTTTTTTTAAACATTTGGTCTCATTACTATATGAATGTAAATAACAATAAAGCATACATGCAAACTGTGACTACATGCCCGCTTTTCTCAATATTTCACTCCGAAAGTATGCGATTGTATTTGTTTAACGGGCGGTGATTTGTATAGGGTCACTGGAAAGTGCACAAGGTTGTCCCTGTCCCCCCCAGAATTTTAGTGTCTCCTACGCCCCTGGTGATGTGTGTTTTCAATATTGTAACGTAGCAGCTGCTCACTAATATTACTGCAAATAATCTCTGTGACACTCTCCCATTTCTCATATGTGTGGTTCTGATTTGATTTTATAACTTGTTTATGGCTGTTGCATGTCACATAAACACAACTTTTCTCTACAAAATGTCTATAATAGACACTCACATATCAATCACATGGAAAATAAAGCAAAGGAAAACGGTATTTGAAATAATCTGTGTAAGTTATTCAAGGTCATCAGGGCAAGACTGCAGAACAGAGCTGGGTCTGTCAGGGGGCCCCCTGAAGGTCTGGGGCCCTGGGCCAGAGCCCACTTTGCCCCTGCCTTAAAACGTCTCTGAGAGGGCTCAGCTCTTGGCCTGGAGGCCGGTAGAGGCTACCTGCTAGGAAGCTGAACTCGCCATCAAACCCTGATGCTTGTGAAAGCCAAAGTACCTGCTTCCATCATCCGCAACTGTAAGATCCTTATGCAGTCCAGAGAATGGACCTTGACAGCAATGACCTCCAATTCTCCATCCTCCTTTCCTCAGCTAAAGGCCTCCCCTCCCAGGCCCTGATCCCTCCCTCTCCTACAGTCTCACGCGCCTCACCAGGGAAGACTGTAAACAGGCCCTTCTCACCGTCCCCGCCTTCTACAAACTTTAATCTCACTGAAAAATACGACGATTTCTTCCATGTGACAACCTTTCGTCTTGTGTCATTCTTTAGACTGCAGCTGCTCCCTCAACCTTTCCCCACTTAGGAAACAACAAATGGGGGAAAGTACCAACTGCACCTACCATCTTCAAGTAAATTAACCTGCTTTTCAGAACGAAATGAGTTCCATATTGTTCATCTCTCACCGCCCCTCCAGATTCTCTCTCCTCCCTCCACCCTACAAAGAAAGCCACCAAAACTCCCCCAAATTCTCATCTCACCACTCAGAAATCCAGGGCATGGATAATCATTTCTCCGCGTGTGCTCCTCTGGCATTTTCTAAAGAAATGCATCGAAATAAGATATCATCTCTCTCCAACCAGCAAGAGGCGGTGCCGAATACCAGATGCGAAGAGGGGACCAGAGTCCTGCCCCTGCCCATTATGCTTAGTGGTCTCTCAGCTGAAATGCATGACCTCTGTTAGAATCCGGGTTCTCTGGTTGGCACAGGTAGGTACTAGTGACAAGCAGGGAACCTTTCCTCTAGTCAGGATGAGGGGCTACACTACTAAAACAACCCCTTGCTCATCCTCTAGGTAGCTTGGCGCGAGCAGACAAGGCTTATCTCAGAGCGTTATAGGTTAAGCATTTGTGAACACATACAGTAACCAAGTAACAACACTACAAATGGACACCACACAGGTAGGTATATTAAAAATAAGGATTCTTTGTATAGGATTATCACAAGACCATTAAACTATTAAAAATACACAATACGGTTGCTTAGTTGGTAGAAGATTGCTTAGTTTCTCTTAAGTTCTTAAATGCAACACTTTAAGTCAATGTACCTTAGATGCGACACGCAGGGCAACGAAAGTGTTGCAGCGATGCAGTTGCGTTGAAGTTCTTGGTGCAAAAGAAATAAAGACGGGATCTTCCCGAGGCGTTACGCTTCTCCGATGTTGCGAGAAGGCTCGACTCGAAGCGTCAGCTACAGCGGCGTCACCCTTGACGAGATGCGACGACAGCGGCCTTGGCAGCGGCACTCTTCTCCGACGTTGCGAGACGCTTCCGCTCGATGCGATGCTGCAGCGGCGACACCCCTTCTGCGAGATGCGACGACAGCGGCTCCGACGGCGGCACGCTTCTCCGTGGATGCGAGGTGCTTTTCTGGATGCGGTGCAATGCGACAACTACGATGGCTGCGATGGCGACACGCTTCTTCGGCGTTGTGAGACACTTCCGGAATGATGCGAGACGCTTCCGCTCGATGCGATGCTGCAGCGGCGACACTCTCTGCGAGATGCAACGACAGCGGCTCCGACAGCGGCACGCTTCTCTCCCTTGCGTTGCGCTTCCAGCTCCCTGTGACACGCAGTCCCTCAGAAGGCCCAACAACAGCAGCAGGCACTTCCAAAAGACTTTGGGGAGCTGGGGATGAAGTCCACTGGTCCTGGGACTTCATTCAGGGGGCAAGCTCAGTTCAAGCCCTTGGAGATCTTTAAGCACAAGTTGAAATAAAAGTCTTTGTAGTCTTTTCTCCTCTCCTTCAGCAGCAAGGCAACCACTGCAGGCCAATCCCCCAGGTCAGGGACAGTTACTCCTCCTACAGCTTTCCCAGTTCCTTCTCTTCTGGCAGAGGTTCTTCTTGTTTCAGCAGGATCTGATCTAATTTTTTGGGAGCAGGGTCCCAATACTTATACCCCTAATTCCTTTGTTCCTCTGGGGTTGAGGGGCCTTTGCCCAGTCCAAACCAGTTCTTGAGCACTCTGTTGACATGACTCTGCCTTTCTATTCAGGGTGCAGGGCAGAGACATCAGCCGCTCCGCAGGAGGTGAGGCCAGCATTGTGGTAGCAGAGCACAACCCTATTCAGAGCCCAGGTGTACTCCTCCCACCCATCTGACTGCCAATCTTCCTATTCACCACCAGGCTGCCTAGCCCTGCCCCTCTGGGTTTCCCCAGCCCTGTCACTCACACAACCAGACAGGCAGATACACATCACAGCAGAGGAGGGCTGAAATGGTCAAGCAAGCAAATACCAACTTTCTAAAAGTGGTATTTGCAAACACAGAATATTAAAATAAACTTTACGAAAAGATGTATTTTATTATTCTGAGTTCAGGCATACTAAACTCGAAATTCTACCATGTTCCCTGGGTCTCTTAGGATCATAGGATGTAACCATTCTAACAGCCCATTCTGGCCTATGGAGAACAGGTAGCCTTACAATAGTGAAAAACAAAAATGGCTGTAATTCACTATTAGGACATGCCACACACATCAGGGCTTGTCCTACCTTATGCTTACAATGCACCCTGCCCTAGGGCCTACCATAGGGGTGACTGATATGAAGTTAAGGGAAGGTTTAGGGACTGGCAAGTGGGTGCACTTGCCCAGTCAGCATGACAGTACCAGACTGCACGCAGGTTCTGCAATGGCAGACCCTAGATACATTTTACCAGGCCGCTTCTGTGGGTGGCACAACCAGTGCTGCAAGCCCACTAGCAGAATTTGCATTTACAAGCCCTGGGCACTCCTGGTGCACTTTACTGGGGTCTGACAGTAAACCAAATAAACCAATCATGGAATCCAACCAACATATACATTTTAAATAGGGAGCACTTGCACTGTGGCACTGGTTGGCAGTGGCACAGTGCTCTGAGCGGCCAACACCATAAAAACACATGAGGCACAGCGACAAAAAGTGGAAGGGAGACTCACGCCAAGGTGACAGGTCTAACAACCTCCTTATGAAAGTGGGTTCACGTGTGACTGTCATAAACAGCACCTGCTCTAGGATGTCTTCTCTTAAAGACTCCGGGCAAATTCACAAGAAACTGGCGCATCTGTACAGATGCGTTAGTTTCCCTGCGCCTCCATACAAAACGCTTGCGCCACCATGGGTGTGCCGTATTTACAATACAAAAAGAACTATTGATGGACAGAATGCAGAACAATGTCATACATTCACCCCAGTACAGAGATCTGGGCCTAAATCCATCGTTTTTTTGCTCACCATGCCATTCCAGTTTGGACCCAGCCATATGCAAATCAGTCTTGACCCTGTTCTGCATTCCGTCCATCAACTGTGTGTCTTTTGCTTTCTCGCCCTAAGTGCGCCAGGTATGCTCAGACGTGAGTCCTGGGCTCATTGTGCCACTGGAATCAAGCTATCCTGGCTGAAGAGGGGTGAAACCCCGAAACCGGTCCTAGGATGCTTGTTTCCGGTCCAAGGAGGACCTGGCTTGGCAGTTCGGGCTGGACTGTTCCCGTGAGGCACAGGGTCAAGACTGATTTGCATATAGCCAGGTCTAAACTGGGGTGGCATGGTGAGCAAAAGAATGATGGATTTAACCCAGATCTCCTCACTGGGGGTGAATGTTTTGTTTGTTCTGCATTCCGTCCATCAATTGTGTGTCTTTTGCTTTCTCGCCCTAAGTGTGCCAGGTATGCTCAGATGTGAGTCCTGGGCTCACTGTGCCACTGGAATCAAGCTATCCTGGCTGAAAAGGGGTGAAACCCCGAAGCCGGTCCTGGGATGCTTGTTTCCGGTCGAGGGAGGACCTGGCTTGGCAGTTCGGGCTGGACTGTTCCCATGAGGCACAGGGTCAAGACTGATTTGCATATAGCCAGTGAGGTTCTGGACTTTTAAGAGTCCAGAGGTGTCAGGGAAACAACACCCGAAGACCCCTGAGTTCATTCCTGTCTCGGTGCACAAATAAACAGAGATGCGGGTTTCTCGATGGTGGCGTCAGAGACCAAGATTTATTCACTGCAGGGACACAGAAGTCATAGGAACCACACAGAGGCAGAATCTACGAGACTGTTCAAATTGCATTAAGTGGGTTGTTCCTTAAATACACGAAAAATGTCTTTAGGCAACATTACACGAATATTTCTCATGCCCAACCTGGTATCCCAAACAAACAGTAAATAGACATCAAACAATAATTAGTCGTAGGTTTTCGGTATTCGATCAGGTCCCCTTGTCAGTTTTCCATTCTTTGCCCGATCCTCCCCATCATAAAAATCGTAACCTCCCCATTGTAAAAGCCCAGAAGGAGAGGAGCAGAGCCAGGTGCAAAGGATTGAAAAGTAGGATAAGAGGTGTTTATGGATCATAAACGGGCATGGCTACCGTCTTTGGCCTTTCAGTCAGGACAATGGACACGAGAACCAGTATAGCAAGACTGGCCTCAGGCAAGGGAGGCAGCTTGATTCTGCCTAGTCATGCAGCGTCAGCCTTTCTCGGGGCTCGAGCTTACGTATCCTTAACAAGGTGATTCTGCCGGGGTCATCGCCCGTTCATTGACTATGTGAGGGCAAGAAACAAAATGGATGCCGTAACTAAAATGGATGCCATGACTTAACAACAGAATGCCCTATTTCTCAGTGAATTCATGCTAGTTGCGCAGCGAAAACACTGTCATGCATATAATGGATCATTTACGGTTCATTGGTACCAAAATCGTGTCAGTACTACGATACCGAATACACGGGTTCGGATTGCTACAGAACCTCAGACCGTCCTTTTGCCCTTACATAGGCAATAACTTACTCTATGTCAGAGTCCATTTCTATGTTCATCAGGTCACTGATATGTTGCTGAAGCATTACTCTATCCCGTGGCGTATCTCTAAAAACAGGTGGTCCTCTTACGCATGTCGAAACACAAAGGCTACATAAGGCAGGACCACACTGAACAATGAGACAGCACGAAAATAAAAATACCAACGCAACACCAGTGACTATCAGAACCTTCCATCCCCACGCAGATAACAGACTCCAGAACCAACCCATTAATGACCAGTCACCTTCCTCTACATGAATAGAGTCAGAGATTTTGTGTAACTTAGAGATGGCCTTATATACCGTTGGCGCATTATCTGGGATAAAAACACAGCAACTCGACTGGATCATCTTACATACCCCACCTCGATCTGCAAGTAACACATCAAGGACCATACGGTTCTGTAACGTCATGAGGCGATCCGCTTGAAGCTCAGCTGTCAGGTTACTAAGGGCACCCGCAGTTTCGGTGATAGTGGATTCAACTACCCGTGTTAGTTGACGTAAGTTTCTGCTGTTGGCTATAGGCCCCCAGAATGGAAGGAAACCTTTGAAGAAGTCTCCTGCTTCTTGGCCTGCAGTATCTTCTTTACTGAAAACACCTCTCACAACTCTAGTTTTGTGATAGTCCGGTGCAGCAGTGTATGTCGGAGGTAACAGTTGAGCGATATAACATGAGCCTGAGAAGTCAGCAGGCAGCCATGTGTATGCTCTGTCTTTGCAAACAAAATAGGTGCCCTTAGCAGCTAAAAATGCAGGGGAAGACTGTGACGGGAAAACGTATGTTTCGATACAGTCACTCTTCCCTAGTCGAGCTTTCGGGTTCCTCCCATTTCCTTGCAAACAGACCTGACCTTGGTGGGGTACGACCCAGATCGGAGTCGAGCTTTTACGTTTGTTCTCACCCAAAGTAATGCCATATTCCGTAACATTCCAACCCATGTAAACTCGCAATTCGTCCTTGGGAATGAACGGAGTGTTATTGATGTCTCTAACCATGTCAGTGATTCCTTTTACCAAGGCTCTATTAGCGGAGTTATACCTAGTGGAACGCGGAGGTTGTGGAGGATAGGTCTCTAGGGCATAAGCGAACATGGTCTGAAATGCCCAGAATGATCCATTATAACTAAAGGGCAGAACCAGATAAGGAATGCCCTTGTCCATGGTATGTGGTATCAAGCCACACACCCAGCAGTTCGTTGTGTTAACCACTAGTTGATGTTGGTGCAAGAGTTGAATGAAAGTGTTATTTATAAACTCAGAGCGTCGAGCTTGCTCGTGGGCAGGAAAAGGATGGAAAGAATGAAGAGAAACAACAGTCGGAGAAACGGGAACACGGGGAGATACTGTAGATGTAACAGGTGTAAAGATCAACTGAATACCAAAAATAATTCCGCCTACCAAAGTTATTAAAACAATCAGAAGTGTCAGAGCACATTGCATTAGAAAACATTTGCTATACAATATGTCATATAGTTTTGTCTTGTGCACATTTATGACGTTAACCCGTCGCAGTTCAGGAAGCTCCATCTTCTACAACCGTTCGCAACGGATGGTTTGTACCTGTTAAAAAATTGCCTCTGTCTACTCTGGGAGTTGCCAAAGTAAACAGAAGAAACCGACCTTGTGTCTGGTTCCCTGCAAATTAAAACAAGGCACACGTTACGACCCTACGGTAACCCAGACGGCAAGGTAAAAGAACAACAAAAACAAAAAGATAAAAATTTAGAGCAAACTTCCTGACTGAATGGAATGCAATAAGATCAAAACAGTTTTTAAACAAAAGGTAATGATGCAATGTCATTAGTTCACAGCATGTGAACGTAGATTATATCTGTACTTCCCGGGTCTTGTTTGATCTTGGAATAGCTGGTCTACAGGTGCAGAAATGTTCGACTCCACAGGTGACAAATGTTCACTTTGTACAACACTCTGTCCAGGGTTCAGAGGAGCAGTTTCTGCTGAGGTGTCAAAGTTCTGCGTTTCAGTTCGTGGGTCCGTTATGTACTCTGCATCACTGAAAGGGATGAGCCTAGGAACAGGTTCTGTCTCGGATACACCAAATCCCTGTCTAACCCAGTTGTCATAAGGGAGTGGGAGAGGGACACGCTTCGTATGGCTAGCGTGCACCCAATTCTTCCTTCCAGCTAGGCGTACAGCAGTTCTCATTGTTAGGAGCACCTGGAACGGGCCCACAAATCTTGGCTGGAGGTTCCGGGTTCGCTCAAAATTCCGCACCACCACTTGGTCGCCTGGTTTCAACGTGTGGCCTGGACTCTCTGGCAGTTTAGGCAAGGATTCGAATACCTGTTGATGAATAAGGCTTAGTTTAGCAGTCAAGTCATAAAGATAATCAATCAACATTGGATATTCGATCTGTTTGAATTCCTTTGGCCTAGGGACTCCCCAAACATTAGCAGGACGACCGAACACAATCTCATATGGGCTAAGCCCTACTCGAGAGTGTACAGTCGCTCTGGTGGACAGTAGAGCTAAAGGCAGTGCATCTGGCCAAGATAGACCAGTGGAAGCTTGAATTTTAGCAAGTTTCAGCTTCAGGGTACCATTGTACCCTTCAACCAAACCTGCTGACTGTGGGTGATTCGCACTGTGGAATTTCTGGGTGATACCCAGACCCGTACACACACTCTTCATGACTTTCCCTACAAACTCGCTTCCATTGTCCGACCAAACAATCCGTGGCATACCATACCTGGGGAAGTATTCTTTGAGGAGGATTTTGGCAGTGGACATAGCAGTGTTATCCTTTAATGGATATGCCTCAATCCATCTTGAAAAGGCACAGACTACCACTAGGACATATTTAAGATTGTTACACCTGTCCATGTGGATAAAATCCAACTGAATCACTTCAAAGGGACAAGAAGGGGGAGCAAAATGACCAGTTGGGGTTGGGGTTCCCTTGCCAGGATTATGCATCAGGCATATCATGCAGTTTTTCACCACTCTTTCCGCACACTTAGTAATTCCATCATTCTTCCATACTGGAGCTAACATTTTACAGATCCCTTTCGAACTGATGTGCGCCGCTCCATGCGCCATCGTGACTACTGCGAGCACATACGCATCAGGTAACATCCAATGCTGCTGTTCAGACAAATCAACCCAACATCCACTTGAATCCATTTTACCCGTTTTCTCCTTCCCTTCATTCTTCTCATTTTCAGTTGCTTCATTCTGGATTGCCTTTACACTTTCAATCGTATTCTCACACATCCCTGATTCAGCAATCCATCTTGCAGACGTTGCAACGTGCATTCGGCTCGTCATGTTCTTGGCCGTTTCTTTGGCGACCTCATCAGCGAACGCATTCCCACGGCCAACATTATCCGTAATCTTTCGATGTGCACTGCACTTCACAATCGCAACTTCATTCGGTAGGGTCAGAGATTCCAATAGATCGCTGACTAACTGTCCATGTTGGATCTTAGTCCCATGGGACGTGAGAAAACCTCTTTCTTTCCACAGACGTCCAAAACTATGTGCTACGCCGAAGGCATATTGGCTATCAGTAAACACATTCACTCTCTTTCCCTCAGCTAAAACACACGCTCTTGTTAATGCAATTAATTCTGCAGCTTGAGCAGAATTCTGACTTACTCTTGCGGTCTCAACAATCGTACTCAAAGTTGTAACTGCATACGCGGCCGTCACATCACCATTCTGTAGTTTGAAACATGACCCATCGACGTACAAAGTGCCATCTGGATCTAGTAACGGAGTGTCTTTTAAATCAATCCTACCTTTTGTCTCTTCCTCAGTTCTGAAACAACAATCATGGGGCTCTGAATCACTCGACTCATGAGTAGTCGGCAACAGCGTTGCTGGATTCAATATGTTGCATCGCTTGATCTGAATGTGACTTGCCAAAAGCGTCAGCTCATAGCCTGATAGTCTAGCACTGGTGAGGTGCTGAGTTTTCGTTCGATTCATGAGTGTATCCACAGCATGTGGAACCATGACTACTAACATGCTGTTCATGACTAGTCCAGCAGACTGTCGAATAGACACTGCAGCTGCTGCTGTAGCTCTTAAACAACTTGGCAACGCTCTGGCTACCGGATCTAATGTGGATGAGAAATATGCACAAGGTCGCTGTTTGTCACCAAATTGTTGCGTTAATACACTCAACGCACAACCTTCTCTTTCATGGACATATAAAGTAAACGGCTTACTGTAGTCAGGAGTACCCAACACAGGAGCTGAACACAGCGCATCACGTAAGTCGGAGAAGCTCTGTTGACATTCATCAGACCATGGCAAAGGGCTCGGAACACCTTTTCCAGTCAGGGCCACCAATGGTTTTGCCATGAGAGAAAAATTTGGGATCCATTGCCTGCAGTATGACGTAATACCCAAAAACGCACGTACTTCTCTCTGTGTGCTTGGTATAGTCATCTGCGAAATTGCTTTGATTCTCTCTGGGGTCAACCTTCTTCCCTCCTTTGACAAAAGATGACCTAAGTAGGTCACTTCTTGGCAACAATATTGCAGTTTAGAAGGTGAAACCTTGTGATGTAAGTCTGACAAATGATGTAATAAAGAAATTGTAGCTGTTTTGCAAGTTTCCTTGTCATCGGCGGCCAGTAAAAGATCATCTACATATTGGATCAGAGCAACACCAGGAGGAAGTACAAGAGCATCTAATTGACTCTTCAATGCTTGACTGTAAATTGAGGGGCTCTCACCATAACCTTGTGGAGCGCGTTTGAATCTGAAACTGCGACCTCCTAAGGAGAAACCAAAAATGTCTCTACTTTCCTCGGCTATCGGAATGCTGAAGAAGGCATTCTTCAAGTCGATCACTGTAAACCATGAGGCTGAGGCAGGAATCAACGTCAATAATGCAGTGATATCTGGTACCACAGGAAACTGCGGAATCACTATTTTGTTAACTTCTCTGAGGTCAATCACAAATCTGTAGATTGGAGGTTTAGACGGGTCAGTGCGTTTTAAAATCGGCAGAACAGGACTATTGCAGACATTTCCTCTAGTTTCCTCTATCACATCTTTCTGTATTAAGTCTTTCACAATCAGCAAGAGTGCACGTTCACCTTCATTCGAAATCCGATACTGTGGGATTCGTGGGAATCTAACATTCGCTTTCAGACTTACCACATAAGGGGGAATTTCCAAGAGGCCTACATCGTTAGGACCAGTCGCCCAAAGAGTATCAGGGAGAGAACGCAGCTCCGGTGGGAGCATATCCATCGACATATACATTGGAGAGATGACTCTTTTGCCTAATGTGAGCTGTACTCCTGAAGGAGAACAGTACAGTGTCGCATGCAGGCGTTTCAACAGATCTAAACCAAGCAGATTCTCATTACAACCGGTTGTTAGGATAAGGGGTGCTTCTAGTTCGCATGGCCCAACAGAAATTGATAAAGGACTAGAAACAGGATTGTGAACAGGGGCGCCTGAGAAACCTACTGAAGTGTTCGTTAAGCCAGACAAAGGTGCGCCAGGGAGTTTCGCATGTATAATTGAACTTTTTGCCGCACCAGTATCCAACAGAAACGGTTCGACCACGCCTGATGTAACTACTGCGACATAAGGTCCACTCTGATCAACTGGAACTGATACTACTCCCTCTCTTTGCCTGTGGCTGTCCTAGTACTCGCTTCTCTGAATCTCTTCATTATGATCATAGTAATCTTCAACATGATACTGTGGAGATCTACCTAGTTGCGCAGGTTGTACATTTCGCTGATCGAAATAATTTGATGGGCGATCGGCCTGTGGTGTCATTGTACCACGTCCTCTACCTCTAGGAGCTTGCATAAACCCAACATTACCTCTCTGAGCTGGGACACCACTAGTCTGTGCGTGCAGTACCGGACACTCATTCTTATAATGACCCTCCTTTTTACAATAGGCACACTGATTCCATGCTAACTGTTGTCGGGAAAAACCATAATTAAATCTTTGGGACGTCCGTTGCTGGAATTGTGGCTGTTGCTGAAACTGGGGTCGCTGCTGTGAATCTGACTGATTCGAGCGAGGCGGATATGCCTGTTGCAATAGTACTTTAGTCTTCAAATCTTTTGTCTTCTTTTCTGACTTTTCCTTCTCTTCTTTCTCTCTATTCTCGTAATACTGAGCAGTTGCAAGTATCTGTGCTGTCGTCGACACTGCCCATGCACTTTCAGAATCCTTTAACTTGTTACTAAGCTCAGGTAGTAAATTAAACACGAACTTGTTGACAAACAACCTCTGGCCTCCCTCAGTACTCATATCTTGCCCACTGTGGTCTACGAAGGTCTCTTCAAATCTAGTGAAAAAGTCAGAGACGCTTTCGTCCTTCTTTTGCTTGCATGCCGATAGTTTATCCCAATTAACTCGTAACGCTGGCATCAGCGTTTTCATCAGATTAATTATTCTGCCAGGTAAGGCAGCAATCAGAGGTTCAGGTTTAGCACCGCCAACTTGTTGCGCATCTGCTGCTACAATAGCTGGCCAATCACCTCCTAGGGCGACCGGGTGGTTCTCTTGCCGAATCTTGGCCCATATAGGCTGTGGCACTACATTGCCAAATAGCATTTCAATGTCTGCCAAATTCATGACACACGCTCTTTATAATAACCAGCAGGGTTTTTACGCGGGTCCGGCAGCGCTTGTTTTACTGCTAATACTTCGGCCCGCTTCCAAGGGATGTGTATCCACACTCTCTGGAATTGTGCCGGAGCAGCTAAAATACCCTGAGCCGCATCAGCTTGAACTGCATCACGCCATATTGGTGGAACTTCCCTCATCGGACATTGACCTCGTCTTTTCCTAGTAATCGGTGAACCATCAGGGTCTCTTGGAGCTCGAAGAGGGAAATCATCCCTATATGCTAAAATCAGTTCTATCGCTTCCCTTACTTCTGAACCTATCACCATTCCTGCGGCAAATTTCTGCTGAACATTTATCAGATCAGAGGGGGCGGAATCTAAGTCATCATCTTCCCATTCCTCACGCACAAGAGAACACATCACGTCAAAAACGTAACGTTGAGTTGGTTCATTCCATTGCATAAAGGTATCTAACACTCTTCGTGCATCATACTTCGCAGCTTTCGACATCCACCTAAGAGCTGTCGAATCTAACATTTCTCGTTCCTGGGTACCAGGAAGCTGGCTACGTCTCTGTATAGAGTCAGAAACGGGGGTCCCAATAAAAGACCTGTAGAGAGGAGTTAAGATATTAGTTACAGAGTCGGTTATTTTCCGACGAACGGAAAGCGGAGTCAGAATGTCCACAGGGTTTGGGGACAGGGCAGCTGGAGCAGATGAAATAGTAAGGGTGGGAGTAGTAGGTAAAGCAGTTTGCGAAACGACAGGCAAAGGCGGAACAGGCGACCCAGGAAGAGGGGGTGCCGAAGGAACATTAACCACGGGAAGGACAGGAGCTGGAATCAAAGGAAGTGGAGCAACTATTCGAGGCTGACCAGCAGCTGGCTGTACAACAGGTAGTAACTGTGGTACTGTAATACCCTGTGCATACGGTGGAGGTGAATTCAACAGGTAAGAGAACAGAGGATCCTTTTCATGGTCCTCTATCGGCTTAGTAGGACAAGATGGCAATACAGGGTAACATTTATCAATTGCCAAATTATATTTTCTATTCGCTATCTCCATTCCTTTCTCAGTCTCGTTGACATGCAGCTGCCTAGCAGACTCCATTAAAGTCAACCCTTTCTCTTTCTGTTCTTTCTTTGTCTTCCTAATTTCTCTCTGTTTGGCTTCTTTACGCCATACGCGAAAAGAATCAAACATTGCCGGCCGGGCTTTTCTTTTAAACAACTTCATTTCTAGATTGTCTAGAATTTCGCTTTCGAAGCTACCATGCGGTGGCCAACTAAGGACACCATCTTTTCTGGTATAACGGACCCATACTTCATTATACGCAATAGGACCTACACCATGTTTACAATAGAGCTCATATGTAGGAGTTCCAATCGGAGGAACCGAACACGAATCCTCCAACCGGGAATCCCCGTTGCAACGTAACCAGGACAGGAAACAATTACTACTGCTAGTCATGATAAACAAAGACAAATTCCAACCAAAATGCGCAGGGAACTTAGGCCTACCAAAATGAACCAATACCAAAACAAAGATTATCTAAACAAGAGCAACCAATGATAATCTACGAATTAAACCAGAGCAACAAAGAACGACCAAACTGAGCGCAACCCACTTAATACTTAACTGAAATGTGGAAGACGTCACCAAGGAGAACCCGTCTACGTCTCGCCGTACTAAGGTCTGCACCTCGGGTCCAAGACAGGGCGACAGTCAAGGCAGCGGTCTTCTGTAGCCGTCTGGGAACGGGAACCCTCGCGGAAGAGATCGTCGGGCCACTTTTACGACATGCAGGGATCGATGAAGCGGGGTACCTCCCTCCGGAATCTTCACACGAAACTCCTCGAACTTTGCAGGCTTTGGACCGGTACCGGATGACGTCGCCCCACGATGGGCGCCAATTTGAGGTTCTGGACTTTTAAGAGTCCAGAGGTGTCAGGGAAACAACACCCGAAGACCCCTGAGTTCCTTCCTGTCTCAGTGCACAAATAAACAGAGACGCGGGTTTCTCGATGGTGGCGTCAGAGACCAAGATTTATTCACTGCAGGGACACAGAAGTCATAGGATCCACACAGAGGCAGAATCTACGAGACTGTTCAAATTGCATTAAGTGGGTTGTTCCTTAAATACACGAAAAATGTCTTTAGGCAACATTACACGAATATTTCTCATGCCCAACCTGGTATCCCAAACAAACAGTAAATAGACATCAAACAATAATTAGTCGTAGGTTTTCGGTATTCGATCAGGTCCCCTTGTCAGTTTTCCATTCTTTGCCCGATCCTCCCCATCATAAAAATCGTAACCTCCCCATTGTAAAAGCCCAGAAGGAGAGGAGCAGAGCCAGGTGCAAAGGATTGAAAAGTAGGATAAGAGGTGTTTATGGATCATAAACGGGCATGGCTACCGTCTTTGGCCTTTCAGTCAGGACAATGGACACGAGAACCAGTATAGCAGGACTGGCCTCAGGCAAGGGAGGCAGCTTGATTCTGCCTAGTCATGCAGCGTCAGCCTTTCTCGGGGCTCGAGCTTACGTATCCTTAACAAGGTGATTCTGCCGGGGTCATCGCCCGTTCATTGACTATGTGAGGGCAAGAAACAAAATGGATGCCGTAACTAAAATGGATGCCATGACTTAACAACAGAATGCCCTATTTCTCAGTGAATTCATGCTAGTTGCGCAGCGAAAACACTGTCATGCATATAATGGATCATTTACGGTTCATTGGTACCAAAATCGTGTCAGTACTACGATACCGAATACACGGGTTCGGATCGCTACAGAACCTCACCAGGTCTAAACTGGGGTGGCATGGTGAGCAAAAGTATGATGGATTTAACCCAGATCTCCTGACTGGGGGTGAATGTTTTGATTTGTTCTGCATTCCCTCCATCAATTGTGTCTTTTGTATTTACAATACAGCGCACCATGGTGCTTGGACTGACAGATGCGTCAGAAATTCTGACGCATCTGTTGGCTCAAAAGTGACACATTGCTGGAGATGCTCATGAAAGTGACGCAACTCCAGCAATGCGCCACAAGAGATAGGTGAGTCCATTCAAAAAGCCCTGCGTCATTCCTTACGCCTGGTCTGAGCAGGCGTATGGATTTTGACCAGTGAATGCATAGAGTGACGCAGTTAAATGTTGTTAATTTCACTGCGTCAGTTCAATATGGCTTTTTGCGTGGGAACGCCCACCCTGCATACATTATACCTGACAAAGGTATAAAGTGGCGCAGGGCTTTACAAGATGACGCATCTCCCTAGATACGCCACGTTGTAAATTGGCCACAACGTGGCTCATTGTTTACGCTGCCACTGCATCACAAAAAGTGACGCAACAGTGGGACAAATGTGTCGCAAGGGGTTTGGAAATCTGCCCCTCAGTGAGGCATACATGTCTGACATCCTGCACTTGGTTCTCTAGACTAAGGGGTAACAAGGGACTTCTCATTTGAAAAATAATAACTCTTGTCACCAAGAAGGACTCTACTATGGGAATATGAAGAAAGACATTCCTCAAAGAACGCTCAAGGCGCGCAAGGCGCAACAATCTACGCTTTGTGGGCCTGCAGGAGGGATGCGAGGGTGGCTCAATGTCCACTTTCATTGCCAAATGGCTCACAGATATTCTGCCAAAAGATCTCCTTTCATCGTACTTTGTAGTGGAACGGGCCCACCGAGCCTTGACACAAAAACCTCCGCCCGGTGCGGCCCCTAGGCCAGTCATCGCCAAAATCATGAACTATGCTGACCACGATGCGATCTTAAGGTATGCCAGAACTCACAAAGACGGCCTCCAGCATGACTCTCACTCCATCATGGTGTTCCTGGATTATGATTATGATCTAATGCCATAGAAAAGCATGTATGTGCAGTTTTAAACTGTCATGTCCATCTAGCAAGTTAAACCTCATGCCAGACCCAAACCTTCCTTTTTAATACATATAAGTCACCCCTTGGGTAGGCCCTGGACAGCCCAGAAGGCACGGTGCAATGTATTTAGAAACCGAACATGTACTTTTAAGTTTTACTTGTCCTGGTAGTGAAAAACTCTTATAGGGTAAGATTGGGATTACCTTATTACATCATAGGAGTAATTTCCAAATGTGAAGATAGAACTAATTCTAGTTTGGTGTCTCTGGAATCACTTCATTTAAAATCCAAATGTATGGTGAAGTCGGATTTTAAATTGCAATTTGGAAAAAGCTACTTTCAGTAAGTTGGCATATTCATGCTTTAGCTATTTGGAGCCTGCTGTCTGTCTCTGATCACTTATGGGGTGGGTGACTGTTAAGATTTGTGTATTCCCCTTAGACAGTCAGACATAGTGGGAGCTTAGGTGAGACTTGATGGGCCTTCCTGGCCGGATCGGAGGGAGAAGCTTGACCCAGCCTCATTTACACCTGAATAGACTGTGCTCTGTCCCCACACAAAGGGCTGCATACACTCCTGTAGTGAGTCTGGAGCAGGGAAGCATTGGAGGACCTATTTGCACTTCAAAGGCCTGCTTTTGAGGTGACCCCCACTTCAAAGGCACAGCTGGGTATAAGTACTGGACCTCAGACACCACCACTTCTGTACACTTCTGGACCTGTGAATACTCTGCCAGGAAGAAGGTCTGCTGTGCTGTTAAAAGGACCGTCACTCTGCTTGACTGCTATTATGAAGGAGCTGCTGCCTTGTTGCACTGACCTGCTGCCCTCTTGCCTGGGGAAGAACAGCTTGGCCTGCAAACTCTATCTTGAACCCAGGACCCCAGACTGACTCAATGGGCTAGTCTACTGGCCTCCTGATATGAGCCCCAGGGACATAACAGGCTCCCCACAGCTCCTGGACCCAAATGCAAGGAGCTCCTGAACGCCCAAGTGGCACCTCTGTGGTCCTAGTGTGGCTCTTGAGCCCGTTAAATCAAGCTTTTGGGCTCTTTGCTACTGCAAACGGGCCCGTTCGCATCAGAACCATGCCGATCACACAATGAATCAGAGCAAGCTGCCACAAGGTCATCTCTTTGCACAGAAAGCATCGTCCGCTGGTGTAGATCACCACAATAAGGCTCCAGCCCACCCGTCCACAATGCCCGTCCTGCTCTTCATGCCACGCTGACCATCGACAGTGACGTTCTCTTTGCTCCCAGCAAAATTCTTCCCCCTGAATGGGACTATTGGCACAAAGCTTGTGGTACGTTCTCTTTGCTCCCGGCAAAATTCTTCCCCCTGAATGGGACTATTGGCACAAAGCTTGAGAAGGCAAACCTTTAGCAGGACTAACCTGGGACTGTATCCGACCCATGCTCCATCGCGGTTGGCTTGAAGGTTTGGATTTGACCTTGTCTAGTGTGACCAGATAGCCGTGGTTGGAGCTTTATGCATTTAGGCACTGTATTGCAGTTTAATCTTTAAAAGTTAATTAGTTTGGTTCTACTTATTCGATTGATGTCGTAGTGGTCTTGTTTTTTTAAATTAAATCAAACACTATTTATCGAATCTGGTGTGAGATCTTCTTTGAGTGGTGTTTTCCCTGTATTTACTGTTTGAAGTGTTGTGCAAATACTTTATACATTGTCTTCAAGTTAAGCCTGAATGCACTGTGCCGAGCTACCAGATGGTGAGCACAGGTTCATTTAGGGTTTGTTAGTGCCTTAACCTGGCTAGGATTGTGGTTGCTGCCTGTCCAGGGCTCACACCCCAGCAACCAGAAACCCAATTTCCAACACCTCTGAACACCAGAAATGCATTATTCTCAAGGAAACAAATATAGAAATAGAGTGGGATCCAGTTCCGCTGATGTATGATGTTATTCTCTATGGAAAAGCAGGTGAATGGAATTGCTGGGACTTGCTTCACACGGATTCACAGTCTCAGGAAACTGTAACCATTGCTTAATGTCCCAGCTAGATCCTTGATTTCTAGAGGTGTCATATTAAGTAGGCTGGACTATTGTAACACCCTTCTTTTAGGAGCTCCCGGTTCCCTATTAAAGAAACTGGAACTCATTCAGATAGTCACAGCAAAATTAACACTAACAGACCCCAATACTCCTCTGCCTCAGATGCTCTTACAGATCTCCATTGGTTCACATTTATACAGAGGATTATATTTAAATCACTCTGCATTGTTTTTAAGGCACTACAGAATAAAGGACCAAAACCAGACTAAGAAAATATATCCCTGACAGATCCCTCCAATCAGCTATTTGTAACGATGTTCAAGAACACAGATTCAACAAAGTCCGACAAGGAGGACGTGCCTTTTCGGTAAAAGCAGCTCTTTTATGGAAGAAACTACCAGTCTCATTAAGATCTCAAACTGACCTGTTGAAGTTTAGAAAATCTTTGAAAACCCGGCTCTTCCCCCACTAAAAAGCAGGCTAAACTTCCGTTTAAGACTTATCCTTTTTCCCCCTTTTTTTATTCTTTTACTGAGTGGTCTAGCTAGCAGCAGGATACCATTTTGGTCACAAAATATACCATACAATACAATAAATTCTCTTTGGCTTCTATCCATTACATGCATTTGTGGTACTCTTGGAAATAGATAGGATGTATTAGCACTCCATTTGCTGCCCATGAGCAGGAACTTCTCCCAGGACACTATCAAACATATTTTAAGAAACAAAAATACAGAAGTAAGAGTTGGGATCCAAGCATCCTGTCACAAGCGGTGTCTCTATCTGACTTATACCCACCATCTACATGGCAGATTCATGGTATGTAGATGGGTGTGTTAGCCTAGATATGGCCTCATTAGGAGGCTTGTAGTGCTCCTTAGACACAAAGGCTAAGGGGCTCATTTACAAGCCCCTTGCGCCACCGGTGCTTCACTTTTTAATATGGGAAAAAGTGATGCACCAGCCACCCATGGGGCTTGTAAATATGCCCCTAAGTTGCTATCAAGTAGCAAAATAGAAACTGATTACAGAGCCTGACTAATGACATTTATCTCTCTGGCTTCATCATCTGTATTTGAACTACCCTGGGGCAAAGGAATGAAAGTATTACCCCCAATCGGTCAACCATAGATCTATGAAATACCCCCGTTTTTGTCAAGCAAAATTAATATAAGCAGAGTGTGTAGCTCAGCATGCTGATACAAGCTATGCCTCTCTCTGGCCAATCCCATCATCTGCATTTTAGCTCTCCTGTGCAATAGAACAGTCACTTCCATCCTTCAGCCTAGGGGAACTAAAACCCACAAAGAAAAATATCAGTTACAACTGGGGAATTAATAGGACAATCTACTTGGCCAAGTGACTGACTTTTGAAGAACCTCACCTGGGTTTCCCAAACCAACCTATACAAAATTATACCAGATCCCGAAGAAGGGCCAAAAACATCATATATATGTTAAGAATTTTGCGTTTACAGTTTGCCATTGAGATTAGACCCGGGAGTAATTTAAATTAGGTCTGTGTAATTCCTGTAATATCAGGAATTTTGCGTATATGCTTGTTTCTCGAAATTCCCCAAATTACTCCATTAGGCTACTTTGAGTAAATATGCACCTTATGCAGTTTGTGGTAACAATTTACCAAAAACACACATGAATAACAAAGCAAGAGCAACTGTTGCTTGCAGTGTTTTTTAAACGTGTCCTTATGCAGAAAGTTGAGGCAAGGACACATTTTGCATTAAAATATAGTACAGAATGAAAGATTCACATTTTACGTAATTATGTCTAATTTCACTTAATTTTGCTATAATTACGTAAAAGCAAGTTACCAAAATTAAACACACCCCTAAATTTGAGAATGACAGGTGGTATGTATAGATTTTTTGTGCCAGAGTTTATTTGGCACCCAGAAAATCTACTAAACTGCACATTTTGAGAAAGTCGAGATTTTGGAAAATCAAAGAGTTTTGACTTTTGATCCCTGTACAAGCTCTCTTTCAACTCAGTTCAGTAAAAATTCCAATTATTGAGGAAAGCACCATTCCCACACATTTACAAAGCTATAAATATTATAATTCACGGCCACTAGCAAATGTGGTATCATTCTACATTTATACAATCATTTCATATTCACAACATTGTGATTTGAGTACTAACTAGTGTAAGATTGTTACTGGGACGCGCACTGGGAACGTAAGTCTATTGCTAAAAGGTTGCTTTTCCTGGTACTTATTACTTGTTAATTCGACTGATATTGTGAATATTTGTGTGCACTGCCGGTTTTCCCGGTTGATGTGGAGTGAGGCGCGGTTACATTCTCTTTCGGGCTAGAGGCGAGGTGTTTCACGTGCTGCTGGTCACCTGACCTAGTGTTTATCTTCATGCCAGAAGCTTCGTGTAGCGGATGCGCACTGGGAACGTAAGCCTATTGCTAAAAGGCTGCTTTCCCTGGTACTTATTACTTTTGAATTCGACTGATATTGTGAATATTTGTGTGCACTGCCTTAATGTTTTTAATGTTTTTAATATCTACTAAGTGAAACGCTATATTTTTCGCTTACCTCTCCACCTCTGACGCCTCATTTTCACTCCACATCCTCCCCGTTCCACCACGGGTTTTCCCGGTTGATGTGGAGGGAGGCGCGGTTACATTCTCTTCCGGGCTAGAGGCGAGGGGAGGCAGGGTGTTTCACGTGCTGCTGGTCACCTGACCTAGTGTTTATCTTCATGCCAGAAGCTTCGCGCAGCGGACGCGCGCAGCAGGCACACCGGCGACGCGCCAAAGGCGCGCCAAAGGCAAGCCCATCTGCATCCGTCCTTGCCCGACCGGGCCAGGGGCCATAAACCCTGGTCCTAATTCCCTTAGAAAACTTACGTTCACTTCAGAGAAACTCTTAGCTCTCCGCCCTAAAATTACACCTGACTGTAGCCGGTCCTTGGCTACTAATTGTGCTAAATATATCTGCCCGGTTGCAATTTCTCCTTCGCCAACCCCCAGTCAAGTCTACATATATCATCAGGAAATAGGACAAACACTCGCGCGACTTCTCCCCCTGCTAAATTTTTTACATTTCTCAGTGTAAATTGCCGTTCACTCCCCAAACACAAACTGGACATTTTTGACCTCCTTCATGACGTAAAACCTGATACTCTATTTCTCACGGAAACCTGGCTCCATGAGAGCTCGGGTCCTGATGTCGCAGCAGCTTTACCACCTAATTACGTTGTTATTAGGAAAGACCGAACTACGTCCTCTGGCGGCGGCATTGCCATTATTTACAACAACAATTTTCAATGCAAATTTGGCACAGTGGATATCCCATATTGTGAAGCCGCCCTATTAAAGTTAACACTAAACCCCAATTTCACTTTCTCTGGCTTCTTATTTATCGCCCTCCTGGCCCTCCTAATCCCTGGGCGACATCCCTACCGGACCACCTTACCCCTTTGATTATGAATTCAAACAACTTTTCGCTGCTTGGCGATTTTAATTTACATCTGGACATTCTCTCTAACCCCACGTGTAGCAACTTTATTTCAGATCTTGCTGCTATGAACATCTACCTATGTATTTCGGGACCCACACACAAAGCAGGCCACCTTCTAGACCCCATTTTCTCCAGCCTTCCTGGTCTTCACTGCGCTCCTGCACTGCCCATCTATTGGTCTGACCACTTTTTATCTAGATTTAATATCTCGATTCCTCTTATCTCTACTTCCCTGTTTCACTCCCTAAAGACATCTAAAAGAGACTGGAAAAAACTTGACCTGAACGCTCTCAACCACGACTTATGTTCGAACACTCCTTTATGTGACTCTGATGTGGACTTATTTTCCAAAAATGTACACAGTTGGCTCTCAACTGCTATCGATTCCTGCCTTCCCCAACACAGAAAAAATTTACTAACCACCGCCCCCCGGCCCCTTGGTTTAATGACACTCTAAAAACTGAAAAAACTAGATGCAAATCACTGGAACGCAAATGGAGGAGAGACTATGCACCCGAACTAAAAATGGCATATATAAAGTCAAAAAACTCTACCATAACCTCTGCAAATCTACTAAGGCTCTCTTCGTCTCTAATTCTATCACTTCTGCTGCTAATTGTTCCAAGGCACTTTTTAGCCTAGTTAAAAAGTTTGCTGGATCTGAGACCCTAGCAATTCCTCCACCCTTGAACAATTGCCAGTGTGAAGACCTTGCTCACTTCTTTAAACAAAAAATAGAGAAGATTCATCTTGATATCGCTAACACACATTTAAATAGTCTCCATTTTAGCAGCCCCTTGACGACAATACCCTCAACCACCACTTAGAAGGCTCTTCTCCCTGGCATGGATGATCAGTCTCTTGTTGAACTTTCTGCTGTGCATGTCACCACGGCCCCCCTTCTTGATACCTGGCCACTTCTCAACATGGATTCTTTAACTCTCATTTTAAACAAAGTAAAGTTTGGCTCTCCTAACGACCCTCTACCTCCCTCCATACTCAAACAACTGGATTTCCCCCATATGCATGTCATCTTGAATGTTTTAAATTCCTCTCTTCGTGAGTCTGTAGTTCCAGCTCATTGGAAACATGCTGTGGTGACCCCTCTTTTGAAAAAGCCTGCTGCCGACCCCACCACTCTCTCCAAATACCATCCAATTTCCCTCCTGCCAGTCTTCTCCAAGATTCTGGAGAGCCATATACACTCCCATTTCTCCCAGTTTGTTGAACTGAATACAATTCTTCATCCTTCCCAATCCGGGTTTAGGTCCAATTTCTCCACAGAAACCACCCTGCTAGGAGTCACAGAGAAGCTTCGTCACCTTCTTGACAGTGGAGAGACCATGGCGCTTATACTGCTCGACCTCAGCGCACCGTTCGACACTATCTCGCACCCCACACTTATCAAAACTTTGAGATCCTTGGGCGTCTGCGGTTCAGCCCTGGATTGGATTATCTCCTTTTTGAACGATCGTACTTTTCAGATCTTTTCAGCCACTAACAGCTCCAATACTCATTCTTCCCCTCATGGGGTACCCCAGGGCTCCATACTCAGTCCTCTGCTCTTCAATCTTTATGTCAGGCCTTTAGCAGATATTGCTGAACAAGCTGGCCTGACTCTCTTCTCCTATGCAGACGACTCTCAGATCATCTTTTCTCTCTCTCCTACGGACCCCAACTCAACATCTGGCTTACAATTGGGCCTTAGGAGTATCGCTTCGTGGATGAACCAACACCATCTGAACCTTAATACTGATAAAACCGAGGTCTTAATCCTGGGAAAGGATAAGGACCTCTGGGGCCCACGTCATTGGCCTGCCGAGATGGGTGCCCTCCCACGGCCTTCTAGCCATGTTCAGAATTTGGGCGTCTACATTGATGACTCTCTGTCTTGGAATCACCAAGCCGTCAGGGTCTCGGCCACATGTTTTACCATCTTGAGATGGCTGCGAAAAATCATTTGGATGTTACCTACAGCCACTCAAAAAACAGTGGTCCATGCCCTTATAACCTCAAGATTGGACTACGGTAATGTCCTTCTGTTAGGAGCCAACAAGGCCGTGACCCGTAAACTGCAGTTAGTACAGAACTCTGCAGTTAGACTACTTTGCAGAGTGGAGAACCGCATAAAGTTCAAAGCCTTGAGCTTTATGTTCAAGATAAAATGGGGTTCAGCACCACCCTACCTGCATTCTCTTGTTAGCCCCTATATCCCCACACACCATCTCCGATCTTCATCTCTTGAGAAATTTACGGTTCCACGTTTCAAACTCGCCAGGATGGGTGATAAGTCTTTTTCTTATCTCGGCCCCACCCTCTGGAACACTCTCCCTCCTGTTATCCGCAAAGAAACCAACTACACTTGCTTCCGTAGATCCATAAAGACCTGGCTGTTTAGCCAGTAATTCCTTTCTGCTTTCTACTATTCCGTACTCAGTCCTCCAGGTGCCGGGAAACCCTTTTTGGGTAGCTGTTGCGCCCTACAAATTCAACTATAAAATAAAAATAAGAAATTGAATTTCGTAGGTTTTCGGTATTCGATCAGGTCCCCTTGTCAGTTTTCCATTCTTTGCCCGATCCTCCCCATCATAAAAATCGTAACCTCCCCATTGTAAAAGCCCAGAAGGAGAGGAGCAGAGCCAGGTGCAAAGGATTGAAAAGTAGGATAAGAGGTGTTTATGGATCATAAACGGGCATGGCTACCGTCTTTGGCCTTTCAGTCAGGACAATGGACACGAGAACCAGTATAGCAGGACTGGCCTCAGGCAAGGGAGGCAGCTTGATTCTGCCTAGTCATGCAGCGTCAGCCTTTCTCGGGGCTCGAGCTTACGTATCCTTAACAAGGTGATTCTGCCGGGGTCATCGCCCGTTCATTGACTATGTGAGGGCAAGAAACAAAATGGATGCCGTAACTAAAATGGATGCCATGACTTAACAACAGAATGCCCTATTTCTCAGTGAATTCATGCTAGTTGCGCAGCGAAAACACTGTCATGCATATAATGGATCATTTACGGTTCATTGGTACCAAAATCGTGTCAGTACTACGATACCGAATACACGGGTTCGGATCGCTACAGAACCTCACCAGGTCTAAACTGGGGTGGCATGGTGAGCAAAAGTATGATGGATTTAACCCAGATCTCCTGACTGGGGGTGAATGTTTTGATTTGTTCTGCATTCCCTCCATCAATTGTGTCTTTTGTATTTACAATACAGCGCACCATGGTGCTTGGACTGACAGATGCGTCCGAAATTCTGACGCATCTGTTGGCTCAAAAGTGACACATTGCTGGAGATGCTCATGAAAGTGACGCAACTCCAGCAATGCGCCACAAGAGATAGGTGAGTCCATTCAAAAAGCCCTGCGTCATTCCTTACGCCTGGTCTGAGCAGGCGTATGGATTTTGACCAGTGAATGCATAGAGTGACGCAGTTAAATGTTGTTAATTTCACTGCGTCAGTTCAATATGGCTTTTTGCGTGGGAACGCCCACCCTGCATACATTATACCTGGCACAGGTATAAAGTGGCGCAGGGCTTTACAAGATGACGCATCTCCCTAGATACGCCACGTTGTAAATTGGCCACAACGTGGCTCATTGTTTACGCTGCCACTGCATCACAAAAAGTGACGCAACAGTGGGACAAATGTGTCGCAAGGGGTTTGGAAATCTGCCCCTCAGTGAGGCATACATATCTGACATCCTGCACTTGGTTCTCTAGACTAAGGGGTAACAAGGGACTTCTCATTTGAACAATAATAACTCTTGTCACCAAGAAGGACTCTACTATGGGAATATGAAGAAAGACATTCCTCAAAGAACGCTCAAGGCGCGCAAGGCGCAACAATCTACGCTTTGTGGGCCTGCAGGAGGGATGCGAGGGTGGCTCAATGACCACTTTCATTGCCAAATGGCTCACAGATATTCTGCCAAAAGATCTCCTTTCATCGTACTTTGTAGTGGAACGGGCACACCGAGCCTTGACACAAAAACCTCCGCCCGGTGCGGCCCCTAGGCCAGTCATCGCCAAAATCATGAACTATGCTGACCACGATGCGATCTTAAGGTATGCCAGAACTCACAAAGACGGCCTCCAGCATGACTCTCACTCCATCATGGTGTTCCTGGATTATGATTATGATCTAATGCCATAGAAAAGCATGTATGTGCAGTTTTAAACTGCCATGTCCATCTAGCAAGTTAAACCTCATGCCAGACCCAAACCTTCCTTTTTAATACATATAAGTCACCCCTTGGGTAGGCCCTGGACAGCCCAGAAGGCACGGTGCAATGTATTTAGAAACCGAACATGTACTTTTAAGTTTTACTTGTCCTGGTAGTGAAAAACTCTTATAGGGTAAGATTGGGATTACCTTATTGCATCATAGGAGTAATTTCCAAATGTGAAGATAGAACTAATTCTAGTTTGGTGTCTCTGGAATCACTTCATTTAAAATCCAAATGTATGGTGAAGTCGGATTTTAAATTGCAATTTGGAAAAAGCTACTTTCAGTAAGTTGGCATATTCATGCTTTAGCTATTTGGAGCCTGCTGTCTGTCTCTGATCACTTATGGGGTGGGTGACTGTTAAGATTTGTGTATTCCCCTTAGACAGTCAGACATAGTGGGAGCTTAGGTGAGACTTGATGGGCCTTCCTGGCCGGATCGGAGGGAGAAGCTTGACCCAGCCTCATTTACACCTGAATAGACTGTGCTCTGTCCCCACACAAAGGGCTGCATACACTCCTGTAGTGAGTCTGGAGCAGGGAAGCATTGGAGGACCTATTTGCACTTCAAAGGCCTGCTTTTGAGGTGACCCCCACTTCAAAGGCACAGCTGGGTATAAGTACTGGACCTCAGACACCACCACTTCTGTACACTTCTGGACCTGTGAATACTCTGCCAGGAAGAAGGTCTGCTGTGCTGTTAAAAGGACCGTCACTCTGCTTGACTGCTATTATGAAGGAGCTGCTGCCTTGTTGCGCTGACCTGCTGCCCTCTTGCCTGGGGAAGAACAGCTTGGCCTGCAAACTCTATCTTGAACCCAGGACCCCAGACTGACTCAATGGGCTAGTCTACTGGCCTCCTGATATGAGCCCCAGGGACATAACAGGCTCCCCACAGCTCCTGGACCCAAATGCAAGGAGCTCCTGAACGCCCAAGTGGCACCTCTGTGGTCCTAGTGTGGCTCTTGAGCCCGTTAAATCAAGCTTTTGGGCTCTTTGCTACTGCAAACGGGCCCGTTCGCATCAGAACCATGCCGATCACACAATGAATCAGAGCAAGCTGCCACAAGGTCATCTCTTTGCACAGAAAGCATCGTCCGCTGGTGTAGATCACCACAATAAGGCTCCAGCCCACCCGTCCACAATGCCCGTCCTGCTCTTCATGCCACGCTGACCATCGACAGTGACGTTCTCTTTGCTCCCAGCAAAATTCTTCCCCCTGAATGGGACTATTGGCACAAAGCTTGTGGTACGTTCTCTTTGCTCCCGGCAAAATTCTTCCCCCTGAATGGGACTATTGGCACAAAGCTTGAGAAGGCAAACCTTTAGCAGGACTAACCTGGGACTGTATCCGACCCATGCTCCATCGCGGTTGGCTTGAAGGTTTGGATTTGACCTTGTCTAGTGTGACCAGATAGCCGTGGTTGGAGCTTTATGCATTTAGGCACTGTATTGCAGTTTAATCTTTAAAAGTTAATTAGTTTGGTTCTACTTATTCAATTGATGTCGTAGTGGTCTTGTTTTTTTAAATTAAATTAAACACTATTTATCGAATCTGGTGTGAGATCTTCTTTGAGTGGTGTTTTCCCTGTATTTACTGTTTGAAGTGTTGTGCAAATACTTTATACATTGTCTTCAAGTTAAGCCTGACTGCACTGTGCCGAGCTACCAGATGGTGAGCACAGGTTCATTTAGGGTTTGTTAGTGCCTTAACCTGGCTAGGATTGTGGTTGCTGCCTGTCCAGGGCTCACACCCTAGCAACCAGAAACCCAATTTCCAACACCTCTGAACACCAGAAATGCATTATTCTCAAGGAAACAAATATAGAAATAGAGTGGGATCCAGTTCCGCTGATGTATGATGTTATTCTCTATGGAAAAGCAGGTGAATGGAATTGCTGGGACTTGCTTCACACGGATTCACAGTCTCAGGAAACTGTAACCATTGCTTAATGTCCCAGCTAGATCCTTGATTTCTAGAGGTGTCATATTAAGTAGGCTGGACTATTGTAACACCCTTCTTTTAGGAGCTCCCGGTTCCCTATTAAAGAAACTGGAACTCATTCAGATAGTCATAGCAAAATTAACACTAACAGACCCCAATACTCCTCTGCCTCAGATGCTCTTACAGATCTCCATTGGTTCACATTTATACAGAGGATTATATTTAAATCACTCTGCATTGTTTTTAAGGCACTACAGAATAAAGGACCAAAACCAGACTAAGAAAATATATCCCTGACAGATCCCTCCAATCAGCTATTTGTAACGATGTTCAAGAACACAGATTCAACAAAGTCCGACAAGGAGGACGTGCCTTTTCGGTAAAAGCAGCTCTTTTATGGAAGAAACTACCAGTCTCATTAAGATCTCAAACTGACCTGTTGAAGTTTAGAAAATCTTTGAAAACCCGGCTCTTCCCCCACTAAAAAGCAGGCTAAACTTCCGTTTAAGACTTATCCTTTTCCCCCCTTTTTTTATTCTTTTACTGAGTGGTCTAGCTAGCAGCAGGATACCATTTTGGTCACAGTGCGCTCTACAAATATACCATACAATACAATAAATTCTCTTTGGCTTCTATCCATTACATGCATTTGTGGTACTCTTGGAAATAGATAGGATGTATTAGCACTCCATTTGCTGCCCATGAGCAGGAACTTCTCCCAGGACACTATCAAACATATTTTAAGAAACAAAAATACAGAAGTAAGAGTTGGGATCCAAGCATCCTGTCACAAGCGGTGTCTCTATCTGACTTATTCCCACCATCTACATGGCAGATTCATGGTATGTAGATGGGTGTGTTAGCCTAGATATGGCCTCATTAGGAGGCTTGTAGTGCTCCTTAGACACAAAGGCTAAGGGGCTCATTTACAAGCCCCTTGCGCCACCGGTGCTTCACTTTTTAATATGGGAAAAAGTGATGCACCAGCCACCCATGGGGCTTGTAAATATGCCCCTAAGTTGCTATCAAGTAGCAAAATAGAAACTGATTACAGAGCCTGACTAATGACATTTATCTCTCTGGCTTCATCATCTGTATTTGAACTACCCTGGGGCAAAGGAATGAAAGTATTACCCCCAATCGGTCAACCATAGATCTATGAAATACCCCCGTTTTTGTCAAGCAAAATTAATATAAGCAGAGTGTGTAGCTCAGCATGCTGATACAAGCTATGCCTCTCTCTGGCCAATCCCATCATCTGCATTTTAGCTCTCCTGTGCAATAGAACAGTCACTTCCATCCTTCAGCCTAGGGGAACTAAAACCCACAAAGAAAAATATCAGTTACAACTGGGGAATTAATAGGACAATCTACTTGGCCAAGTGACTGACTTTTGAAGAACCTCACCTGGGTTTCCCAAACCAACCTATACAAAATTATACCAGATCCCGAAGAAGGGCCAAAAACATCATATATATGTTAAGAATTTTGCGTTTACAGTTTGCCATTGAGATTAGACCCGGGAGTAATTTAAATTAGGTCTGTGTAATTCCTGTAATATCAGGAATTTTGCGTATATGCTTGTTTCTCGAAATTCCCCAAATTACTCCATTAGGCTACTTTGAGTAAATATGCACCTTATGCAGTTTGTGGTAACAATTTACCAAAAACACACATGAATAACAAAGCAAGAGCAACTGTTGCTTGCAGTGTTTTTTAAACGTGTCCTTATGCAGAAAGTTGAGGCAAGGACACATTTTGCATTAAAATATAGTACAGAATGAAAGATTCACATTTTACGTAATTATGTCTAATTTCACTTAATTTTGCTATAATTGCGTAAAAGCAAGTTACCAAAATTAAACACACCCCTAAATTTGAGAATGACAGGTGGTATGTATAGATTTTTTGTGCCAGAGTTTATTTGGCACCCAGAAAATCTACTAAACTGCACATTTTGAGAAAGTCGAGATTTTGGAAAATCAAAGAGTTTTGACTTTTGATCCCTGTACAAGCTCTCTTTCAACTCAGTTCAGTAAAAATTCCAATTATTGAGGAAAGCACCATTCCCACACATTTACAACGCTATAAATATTATAATTCACGGCCACTAGCAAATGTGGTATCATTCTACATTTATACAATCATTTCATATTCACAACATTGTGATTTGAGTACTAACTAGTGTAAGATTGTTACTGGGACGCGCACTGGGAACGTAAGTCTATTGCTAAAAGGTTGCTTTTCCTGGTACTTATTACTTGTTAATTCGACTGATATTGTGAATATTTGTGTGCACTGCCGGTTTTCCCGGTTGATGTGGAGTGAGGCGCGGTTACATTCTCTTTCGGGCTAGAGGCCAGGTGTTTCACGTGCTGCTGGTCACCTGACCTAGTGTTTATCTTCATGCCAGAAGCTTCGTGTAGCGGATGCGCACTGGGAACGTAAGCCTATTGCTAAAAGGCTGCTTTCCCTGGTACTTATTACTTTTGAATTCGACTGATATTGTGAATATTTGTGTGCACTGCCTTAATGTTTTTAATGTTTTTAATATCTACTAAGTGAAACGCTATCTTTTTCGCTTACCTCTCCACCTCTGACGCCTCATTTTCACTCCACATCCTCCCCGTTCCACCACGGGTTTTCCCGGTTGATGTGGAGGGAGGCGCGGTTACATTCTCTTCCGGGCTAGAGGCGAGGGGAGGCAGGGTGTTTCACGTGCTGCTGGTCACCTGACCTAGTGTTTATCTTCATGCCAGAAGCTTCGCGCAGCGGACGCGCGCAGCAGGCACACCGGCGACGCGCCAAAGGCGCGCCAAAGGCAAGCCCATCTGCATCCGTCCGTGCCCGACCGGGCCAGGGGCCATAAACCCTGGTCCTAATTCCCTTAGAAAACTTACGTTCACTTCAGAGAAACTCTTAGCTCTCCGCCCTAAAATTACACCTTACTGTAGCCGGTCCTTGGCTACTAATTGTGCTAAATATATCTGCCCGGTTGCAATTTCTCCTTCGCCAACCCCCAGTCAAGTCTACATATATCATCAGGAAATAGGACAAACACTCGCGCGACTTCTCCCCCTGCTAAATTTTTTACATTTCTCTGTGTAAATTGCCGTTCACTCCCCAAACACAAACTGGACATTTTTGACCTCCTTCATGACGTAAAACCTGATACTCTATTTCTCACGGAAACCTGGCTCCATGAGAGCTCGGGTCCTGATGTCGCAGCAGCTTTACCACCTAATTACGTTGTTATTAGGAAAGACCGAACTACGTCCTCTGGCGGCGGCATTGCTATTATTTACAACAACAATTTTCAATGCAAATTTGGCACAGTGGATATCCCATATTGTGAAGCCGCCCTATTAAAGTTAACACTAAACCCCAATTTCACTTTCTCTGGCTTCTTATTTATCGCCCTCCTGGCCCTCCTAATCCCTGGGCGACATCCCTACCGGACCACCTTACCCCTTTGATTATGAATTCAAACAACTTTTCGCTGCTTGGCGATTTTAATTTACATCTGGACATTCTCTCTAACCCCACGTGTAGCAACTTTATTTCAGATCTTGCTGCTATGAACATCTACCTATGTATTTCGGGACCCACACACAAAGCAGGCCACCTTCTAGACCCCATTTTCTCCAGCCTTCCTGGTCTTCACTGCGCTCCTGCACTGCCCATCTATTGGTCTGACCACTTTTTATCTAGATTTAATATCTCGATTCCTCTTATCTCTACTTCCCTGTTTCACTCCCTAAAGACATCTAAAAGAGACTGGAAAAAACTTGACCTGAACGCTCTCAACCACGACTTATGTTCGAACACTCCTTTATGTGACTCTGATGTGGACTTATTTTCCAAAAATGTACACAGTTGGCTCTCAACTGCTATCGATTCCTGCCTTCCCCAACACAGAAAAAATTTACTAACCACCGCCCCCCGGCCCCAAGGTTTAATGACTCTCTAAAAACTGAAAAAACTAGATGCAAATCACTGGAACGCAAATGGAGGAGAGACTATGCACCCGAACTAAAAATGGCATATATAAAGTCAAAAAACTCTACCATAACCTCTGCAAATCTACTAAGGCTCTCTTCGTCTCTAATTCTATCACTTCTGCTGCTAATTGTTCCAAGGCACTTTTTAGCCTAGATAAAAAGTTTGCTGGATCTGAGACCCTAGCAATTCCTCCACCCTTGAACAATTGCCAGTGTGAAGACCTTGCTCACTTCTTTAAACAAAAAATAGAGAAGATTCATCTTGATATCGCTAACACACATTTAAATAGTCTCCATTTTAGCAGCCCCTTGACGACAATACCCTCAACCACCACTTAGAAGGCTCTTCTCCCTGGCATGGATGATCAGTCTCTTGTTGAACTTTCTGCTGTGCATGTCACCACGGCCCCCCTTCTTGATACCTGGCCACTTCTCAACATGGATTCTTTAACTCTCATTTTAAACAAAGTAAAGTTTGGCTCTCCTAACGACCCTCTACCTCCCTCCATACTCAAACAACTGGATTTCCCCCATATGCATGTCATCTTGAATGTTTTAAATTCCTCTCTTCGTGAGTCTGTAGTTCCAGCTCATTGAAACATGCTGTGGTGACCCCTCTTTTGAAAAAGCCTGCTGCCGACCCCACCACTCTCTCCAAATACCATCCAATTTCCCTCCTGCCAGTCTTCTCCAAGATTCTGGAGAGCCATATACACTCCCATTTCTCCCAGTTTGTTGAACTGAATACAATTCTTCATCCTTCCCAATCCGGGTTTAGGTCTAATTTCTCCACAGAAACCACCCTGCTAGGAGTCACAGAGAAGCTTCGTCACCTTCTTGACAGTGGAGAGACCATGGCGCTTATACTGCTCGACCTCAGCGCACCGTTCGACACTATCTCGCACCCCACACTTATCAAAACTTTGAGATCCTTGGGCGTCTGCGGTTCAGCCCTGGATTGGATTATCTCCTTTTTGAACGATCGTACTTTTCAGATCTTTTCAGCCACTAACAGCTCCAATACTCATTCTTCCCCTCATGGGGTACCCCAGGGCTCCATACTCAGTCCTCTGCTCTTCAATCTTTATGTCAGGCCTTTAGCAGATATTGCTGAACAAGCTGGCCTGACTCTCTTCTCCTATGCAGACGACTCTCAGATCATCTTTTCTCTCTCTCCTACGGACCCCAACTCAACATCTGGCTTACAATTGGGCCTTAGGAGTATCGCTTCGTGGATGAACCAACACCATCTGAACCTTAATACTGATAAAACCGAGGTCTTAATCCTGGGAAAGGATAAGGACCTCTGGGGCCCACGTCATTGGCCTGCCGAGATGGGTGCCCTCCCACGGCCTTCTAGCCATGTTCAGAATTTGGGCGTCTACATTGATGACTCTCTGTCTTGGAATCACCAAGCCGTCAGGGTCTCGGCCACATGTTTTACCATCTTGAGATGGCTGCGAAAAATCATTTGGATGTTACCTACAGCCACTCAAAAAACAGTGGTCCATGCCCTTATAACCTCAAGATTGGACTACGGTAATGTCCTTCTGTTAGGAGCCAACAAGGCCGTGACCCGTAAACTGCAGTTAGTACAGAACTCTGCAGTTAGACTACTTTGCAGAGTGGAGAACCGCATAAAGTTCAAAGCCTTGAGCTTTATGTTCAAGATAAAATGGGGTTCAGCACCACCCTACCTGCATTCTCTTGTTAGCCCCTATATCCCCACACACCATCTCCGATCTTCATCTCTTGAGAAATTTACGGTTCCACGTTTCAAACTCGCCAGGATGGGTGATAAGTCTTTTTCTTATCTCGGCCCCACCCTCTGGAACACTCTCCCTCCTGTTATCCGCAAAGAAACCAACTACACTTGCTTCCGTAGATCCATAAAGACCTGGCTGTTTAGCCAGTAATTCCTTTCTGCTTTCTACTATTCCGTACTCAGTCCTCCAGGCGCCGGGAAACCCTTTTTGGGTAGCTGTTGCGCCCTACAAATTCAACTATAAAATAAAATAAAAATAAGAAATTGAATTTCGTAGGTTTTCGGTATTCGATCAGGTCCCCTTGTCAGTTTTCCATTCTTTGCCCGATCCTCCCCATCATAAAAATCGTAACCTCCCCATTGTAAAAGCCCAGAAGGAGAGGAGCAGAGCCAGGTGCAAAGGATTGAAAAGTAGGATAAGAGGTGTTTATGGATCATAAACGGGCATGGCTACCGTCTTTGGCCTTTCAGTCAGGACAATGGACACGAGAACCAGTATAGCAGGACTGGCCTCAGGCAAGGGAGGCAGCTTGATTCTGCCTAGTCATGCAGCGTCAGCCTTTCTCGGGGCTCGAGCTTACGTATCCTTAACAAGGTGATTCTGCCGGGGTCATCGCCCGTTCATTGACTATGTGAGGGCAAGAAACAAAATGGATGCCGTAACTAAAATGGATGCCATGACTTAACAACAGAATGCCCTATTTCTCAGTGAATTCATGCTAGTTGCGCAGCGAAAACACTGTCATGCATATAATGGATCATTTACGGTTCATTGGTACCAAAATCGTGTCAGTACTACGATACCGAATACACGGGTTCGGATCGCTACAGAACCTCACCAGGTCTAAACTGGGGTGGCATGGTGAGCAAAAGTATGATGGATTTAACCCAGATCTCCTGACTGGGGGTGAATGTTTTGATTTGTTCTGCATTCCCTCCATCAATTGTGTCTTTTGTATTTACAATACAGCGCACCATGGTGCTTGGACTGACAGATGCGTCAGAAATTCTGACGCATCTGTTGGCTCAAAAGTGACACATTGCTGGAGATGCTCATGAAAGTGACGCAACTCCAGCAATGCGCCACAAGAGATAGGTGAGTCCATTCAAAAAGCCCTGCGTCATTCCTTACGCCTGGTCTGAGCAGGCGTATGGATTTTGACCAGTGAATGCATAGAGTGACGCAGTTAAATGTTGTTAATTTCACTGCGTCAGTTCAATATGGCTTTTTGCGTGGGAACGCCCACCCTGCATACATTATACCTGACACAGGTATAAAGTGGCGCAGGGCTTTACAAGATGACGCATCTCCCTAGATACGCCACGTTGTAAATTGGCCACAACGTGGCTCATTGTTTACGCTGCCACTGCATCACAAAAAGTGACGCAACAGTGGGACAAATGTGTCGCAAGGGGTTTGGAAATCTGCCCCTCAGTGAGGCATACATGTCTGACATCCTGCACTTGGTTCTCTAGACTAAGGGGTAACAAGGGACTTCTCATTTGAACAATAATAACTCTTGTCACCAAGAAGGACTCTACTATGGGAATATGAAGAAAGACATTCCTCAAAGAACGCTCAAGGCGCGCAAGGCGCAACAATCTACGCTTTGTGGGCCTGCAGGAGGGATGCGAGGGTGGCTCAATGACCACTTTCATTGCCAAATGGCTCACAGATATTCTGCCAAAAGATCTCCTTTCATCGTACTTTGTAGTGGAACGGGCCCACCGAGCCTTGACACAAAAACCTCCGCCCGGTGCGGCCCCTAGGCCAGTCATCGCCAAAATCATGAACTATGCTGACCACGATGCGATCTTAAGGTATGCCAGAACTCACAAAGACGGCCTCCAGCATGACTCTCACTCCATCATGGTGTTCCTGGATTATGATTATGATCTAATGCCATAGAAAAGCATGTATGTGCAGTTTTAAACTGCCATGTCCATCTAGCAAGTTAAACCTCATGCCAGACCCAAACCTTCCTTTTTAATACATATAAGTCACCCCTTGGGTAGGCCCTGGACAGCCCAGAAGGCACGGTGCAATGTATTTAGAAACCGAACATGTACTTTTAAGTTTTACTTGTCCTGGTAGTGAAAAACTCTTATAGGGTAAGATTGGGATTACCTTATTGCATCATAGGAGTAATTTCCAAATGTGAAGATAGAACTAATTCTAGTTTGGTGTCTCTGGAATCACTTCATTTAAAATCCAAATGTATGGTGAAGTCGGATTTTAAATTGCAATTTGGAAAAAGCTACTTTCAGTAAGTTGGCATATTCATGCTTTAGCTATTTGGAGCCTGCTGTCTGTCTCTGATCACTTATGGGGTGGGTGACTGTTAAGATTTGTGTATTCCCCTTAGACAGTCAGACATAGTGGGAGCTTAGGTGAGACTTGATGGGCCTTCCTGGCCGGATCGGAGGGAGAAGCTTGACCCAGCCTAATTTACACCTGAATAGACTGTGCTCTGTCCCCACACAAAGGGCTGCATACACTCCTGTAGTGAGTCTGGAGCAGGGAAGCATTGGAGGACCTATTTGCACTTCAAAGGCCTGCTTTTGAGGTGACCCCCACTTCAAAGGCACAGCTGGGTATAAGTACTGGACCTCAGACACCACCACTTCTGTACACTTCTGGACCTGTGAATACTCTGCCAGGAAGAAGGTCTGCTGTGCTGTTAAAAGGACCGTCACTCTGCTTGACTGCTATTATGAAGGAGCTGCTGCCTTGTTGCGCTGACCTGCTGCCCTCTTGCCTGGGGAAGAACAGCTTGGCCTGCAAACTCTATCTTGAACCCAGGACCCCAGACTGACTCAATGGGCTAGTCTACTGGCCTCCTGATATGAGCCCCAGGGACATAACAGGCTCCCCACAGCTCCTGGACCCAAATGCAAGGAGCTCCTGAACGCCCAAGTGGCACCTCTGTGGTCCTAGTGTGGCTCTTGAGCCCGTTAAATCAAGCTTTTGGGCTCTTTGCTACTGCAAACGGGCCCGTTCTCATCAGAACCATGCCGATCACACAATGAATCAGAGCAAGCTGCCACAAGGTCATCTCTTTGCACAGAAAGCATCGTCCGCTGGTGTAGATCACCACAATAAGGCTCCAGCCCACCCGTCCACAATGCCCGTCCTGCTCTTCATGCCACGCTGACCATCGACAGTGACGTTCTCTTTGCTCCCAGCAAAATTCTTCCCCCTGAATGGGACTATTGGCACAAAGCTTGTGGTACGTTCTCTTTGCTCCCGGCAAAATTCTTCCCCCTGAATGGGACTATTGGCACAAAGCTTGAGAAGGCAAACCTTTAGCAGGACTAACCTGGGACTGTATCCGACCCATGCTCCATCGCGGTTGGCTTGAAGGTTTGGATTTGACCTTGTCTAGTGTGACCAGATAGCCGTGGTTGGAGCTTTATGCATTTAGGCACTGTATTGCAGTTTAATCTTTAAAAGTTAATTAGTTTGGTTCTACTTATTCGATTGATGTCGTAGTGGTCTTGTTTTTTTAAATTAAATTAAACACTATTTATCGAATCTGGTGTGAGATCTTCTTTGAGTGGTGTTTTCCCTGTATTTACTGTTTGAAGTGTTGTGCAAATACTTTATACATTGTCTTCAAGTTAAGCCTGACTGCACTGTGCCGAGCTACCAGATGGTGAGCACAGGTTCATTTAGGGTTTGTTAGTGCCTTAACCTGGCTAGGATTGTGGTTGCTGCCTGTCCAGGGCTCACACCCCAGCAACCAGAAACCCAATTTCCAACACCTCTGAACACCAGAAATGCATTATTCTCAAGGAAACAAATATAGAAATAGAGTGGGATCCAGTTCCGCTGATGTATGATGTTATTCTCTATGGAAAAGCAGGTGAATGGAATTGCTGGGACTTGCTTCACACGGATTCACAGTCTCAGGAAACTGTAACCATTGCTTAATGTCCCAGCTAGATCCTTGATTTCTAGAGGTGTCATATTAAGTAGGCTGGACTATTGTAACACCCTTCTTTTAGGAGCTCCCGGTTCCCTATTAAAGAAACTGGAACTCATTCAGATAGTCACAGCAAAATTAACACTAACAGACCCCAATACTCCTCTGCCTCAGATGCTCTTACAGATCTCCATTGGTTCACATTTATACAGAGGATTATATTTAAATCACTCTGCATTGTTTTTAAGGCACTACAGAATAAAGGACCAAAACCAGACTAAGAAAATATATCCCTGACAGATCCCTCCAATCAGCTATTTGTAACGATGTTCAAGAACACAGATTCAACAAAGTCCGACAAGGAGGACGTGCCTTTTCGGTAAAAGCAGCTCTTTTATGGAAGAAACTACCAGTCTCATTAAGATCTCAAACTGACCTGTTGAAGTTTAGAAAATCTTTGAAAACCCGGCTCTTCCCCCACTAAAAAGCAGGCTAAACTTCCGTTTAAGACTTATCCTTTTTCCCCCTTTTTTTATTCTTTTACTGAGTGGTCTAGCTAGCAGCAGGATACCATTTTGGTCACAGTGCGCTCTACAAATATACCATGCAATACAATAAATTCTCTTTGGCTTCTATCCATTACATGCATTTGTGGTACTCTTGGAAATAGATAGGATGTATTAGCACTCCATTTGCTGCCCATGAGCAGGAACTTCTCCCAGGACACTATCAAACATATTTTAAGAAACAAAAATACAGAAGTAAGAGTTGGGATCCAAGCATCCTGTCACAAGCGGTGTCTCTATCTGACTTATACCCACCATCTACATGGCAGCTTCATGGTATGTAGATGGGTGTGTTAGCCTAGATATGGCCTCATTAGGAGGCTTGTAGTGCTCCTTAGACACAAAGGCTAAGGGGCTCATTTACAAGCCCCTTGCGCCACCGGTGCTTCACTTTTTAATATGGGAAAAAGTGATGCACCAGCCACCCATGGGGCTTGTAAATATGCCCCTAAGTTGCTATCAAGTAGCAAAATAGAAACTGATTACAGAGCCTGACTAATGACATTTATCTCTCTGGCTTCATCATCTGTATTTGAACTACCCTGGGGCAAAGGAATGAAAGTATTACCCCCAATCGGTCAACCATAGATCTATGAAATACCCCCGTTTTTGTCAAGCAAAATTAATATAAGCAGAGTGTGTAGCTCAGCATGCTGATACAAGCTATGCCTCTCTCTGGCCAATCCCATCATCTGCATTTTAGCTCTCCTGTGCAATAGAACAGTCACTTCCATCCTTCAGCCTAGGGGAACTAAAACCCACAAAGAAAAATATCAGTTACAACTGGGGAATTATTAGGACAATCTACTTGGCCAAGTGACTGACTTTTGAAGAACCTCACCTGGGTTTCCCAAACCAACCTATACAAAATTATACCAGATCCCGAAGAAGGGCCAAAAACATCATATATATGTTAAGAATTTTGCGTTTACAGTTTGCCATTGAGATTAGACCCGGGAGTAATTTAAATTAGGTCTGTGTAATTCCTGTAATATCAGGAATTTTGCGTATATGCTTGTTTCTCGAAATTCCCCAAATTACTCCATTAGGCTACTTTGAGTAAATATGCACCTTATGCAGTTTGTGGTAACAATTTACCAAAAACACACATGAATAACAAAGCAAGAGCAACTGTTGCTTGCAGTGTTTTTTAAACGTGTCCTTATGCAGAAAGTTGAGGCAAGGACACATTTTGCATTAAAATATAGTACAGAATGAAAGATTCACATTTTACGTAATTATGTCTAATTTCACTTAATTTTGCTATAATTGCGTAAAAGCAAGTTACCAAAATTAAACACACCCCTAAATTTGAGAATGACAGGTGGTATGTATAGATTTTTTGTGCCAGAGTTTATTTGGCACCCAGAAAATCTACTAAACTGCACATTTTGAGAAAGTCGAGATTTTGGAAAATCAAAGAGTTTTGACTTTTGATCCCTGTACAAGCTCTCTTTCAACTCAGTTCAGTAAAAATTCCAATTATTGAGGAAAGCACCATTCCCACACATTTACAACGCTATAAATATTATAATTCACGGCCACTAGCAAATGTGGTATCATTCTACATTTATACAATCATTTCATATTCACAACATTGTGATTTGAGTACTAACTAGTGTAAGATTGTTACTGGGACGCGCACTGGGAACGTAAGTCTATTGCTAAAAGGTTGCTTTTCCTGGTACTTATTACTTGTTAATTCGACTGATATTGTGAATATTTGTGTGCACTGCCGGTTTTCCCGGTTGATGTGGAGTGAGGCGCGGTTACATTCTCTTTCGGGCTAGAGGCCAGGTGTTTCACGTGCTGCTCTGACCTAGTGTTTATCTTCATGCCAGAAGCTTCGTGTAGCGGATGCGCACTGGGAACGTAAGCCTATTGCTAAAAGGCTGCTTTCCCTGGTACTTATTACTTTTGAATTCGACTGATATTGTGAATATTTGTGTGCACTGCCTTAATGTTTTTAATGTTTTTAATATCTACTAAGTGAAACGCTATCTTTTTCGCTTACCTCTCCACCTCTGACGCCTCATTCTCACTCCACATCCTCCCCGTTCCACCACGGGTTTTCCCGGTTGATGTGGAGGGAGGCGCGGTTACATTCTTTTCCGGGCTAGAGGCGAGGGGAGGCAGGGTGTTTCACGTGCTGCTGGTCACCTGACCTAGTGTTTATCTTCATGCCAGAAGCTTCGCGCAGCGGACGCGCGCAGCAGGCAAGCCGGCGACGCGCCAAAGGCGCGCAAAAGGCAAGCCCATCTGCATCCGTCCGTGCCCGACCGGGCCAGGGGCCATAAACCCTGGTCCTAATTCCCTTAGAAAACTTACGTTCACTTCAGAGAAACTCTTAGCTCTCCGCCCTAAAATTACACCTGACTGTAGCCGGTCCTTGGCTACTAATTGTGCTAAATATATCTGCCCGGTTGCAATTTCTCCTTCGCCAACCCCCAGTCAAGTCTACATATATCATCAGGAAATAGGACAAACACTCGCGCGACTTCTCCCCCTGCTAAATTTTTTACATTTCTCAGTGTAAATTGCCGTTCACTCCCCAAACACAAACTGGACATTTTTTACCTCCTTCATGACGTAAAACCTGATACTCTATTTCTCACGGAAACCTGGCTCCATGAGAGCTCGGGTCCTGATGTCGCAGCAGCTTTACCACATAATTACGTTGTTATTAGGAAAGACCGAACTACGTCCTCTGGCGGCGGCATTGCCATTATTTACAACAACAATTTTCAATGCAAATTTGGCACAGTGGATATCCAATATTGTGAAGCCGCCCTATTAAAGTTAACACTAAACCCCAATTTCACTTTCTCTGGCTTCTTATTTATCGCCCTCCTGGCCCTCCTAATCCCTGGGCGACATCCCTACCGGACCACCTTACCCTTTTGATTATGAATTCAAACAACTTTTCGCTGCTTGGCGATTTTAATTTACATCTGGACATTCTCTCTAACCCCACGTGTAGCAACTTTATTTCAGATCTTGCTGCTATGAACATCTACCTATGTATTTCGGGACCCACACACAAAGCAGGCCACCTTCTAGACCCCATTTTCTCCAGCCTTCCTGGTCTTCACTGCGCTCCTGCACTGCCCATCTATTGGTCTGACCACTTTTTATCTAGATTTAATATCTCGATTCCTCTTATCTCTACTTCCCTGTTTCACTCCCTAAAGACATCTAAAAGAGACTGGAAAAAACTTGACCTGAACGCTCTCAACCACGACTTATGTTCGAACACTCCTTTATGTGACTCTGATGTGGACTTATTTTCCAAAAATGTACACAGTTGGCTCTCAACTGCTATCAATTCCTGCCTTCCCCAACACAGAAAAAATTTACTAACCACCGCCCCCCGGCCCCTTGGTTTAATGACACTCTAAAAACTGAAAAAACTAGATGCAAATCACTGGAACACAAATGGAGGAGAGACTATGCACCCGAACTAAAAATGGCATATATAAAGTCAAAAAACTCTACCATAACCTCTGCAAATCTACTAAGGCTCTCTTCGTCTCTAATTCTATCACTTCTGCTGCTAATTGTTCCAAGGCACTTTTTAGCCTAGTTAAAAAGTTTGCTGGATCTGAGACCCTAGCAATTCCTCCACCCTTGAACAATTGCCAGTGTGAAGACCTTGCTCACTTCTTTAAACAAAAAATAGAGAAGATTCATCTTGATATCGCTAACACACATTTAAATAGTCTCCATTTTAGCAGCCCCTTGACGACAATACCCTCAACCACCACTTAGAAGGCTCTTCTCCCTGGCATGGATGATCAGTCTCTTGTTGAACTTTCTGCTGTGCATGTCACCACGGCCCCCCTTCTTGATACCTGGCCACTTCTCAACATGGATTCTTTAACTCTCATTTTAAACAAAGTAAAGTTTGGCTCTCCTAACGACCCTCTACCTCCCTCCATACTCAAACAACTGGATTTCCCCCATATGCATGTCATCTTGAATGTTTTAAATTCCTCTCTTCGTGAGTCTGTAGTTCCAGCTCATTGGAAACATGCTGTGGTGACCCCTCTTTTGAAAAAGCCTGCTGCCGACCCCACCACTCTCTCCAAATACCATCCAATTTCCCTCCTGCCAGTCTTCTCCAAGATTCTGGAGAGCCATATACACTCCCATTTCTCCCAGTTTGTTGAACTGAATACAATTCTTCATCCTTCCCAATCCGGGTTTAGGTCCAATTTCTCCACAGAAACCACCCTGCTAGGAGTCACAGAGAAGCTTCGTCACCTTCTTGACAGTGGAGAGACCATGGCGCTTATACTGCTCGACCTCAGCGCACCGTTCGACACTATCTCGCACCCCACACTTATCAAAACTTTGAGATCCTTGGGCGTCTGCGGTTCAGCCCTGGATTGGATTATCTCCTTTTTGAACGATCGTACTTTTCAGATCTTTTCAGCCACTAACAGCTCCAATACTCAGTCTTCCCCTCATGGGGTACCCCAGGGCTCCATACTCAGTCCTCTGCTCTTCAATCTTTATGTCAGGCCTTTAGCAGATATTGCTGAACAAGCTGGCCTGACTCTCTTCTCCTATGCAGACGACTCTCAGATCATCTTTTCTCTCTCTCCTACGGACCCCAACTCAACATCTGGCTTACAATTGGGCCTTAGGAGTATCGCTTCGTGGATGAACCAACACCATCTGAACCTTAATACTGATAAAACCGAGGTCTTAATCCTGGGAAAGGATAAGGACCTCTGGGGCCCACGTCATTGGCCTGCCGAGATGGGTGCCCTCCCACGGCCTTCTAGCCATGTTCAGAATTTGGGCGTCTACATTGATGACTCTCTGTCTTGGAATCACCAAGCCGTCAGGGTCTCGGCCACATGTTTTACCATCTTGAGATGGCTGCGAAAAATCATTTGGATGTTACCTACAGCCACTCAAAAAACAGTGGTCCATGCCCTTATAACCTCAAGATTGGACTACGGTAATGTCCTTCTGTTAGGAGCCAACAAGGCCGTGACCCGTAAACTGCAGTTAGTACAGAACTCTGCAGTTAGACTACTTTGCAGAGTGGAGAACCGCATAAAGTTCAAAGCCTTGAGCTTTATGTTCAAGATAAAATGGGGTTCAGCACCACCCTACCTGCATTCTCTTGTTAGCCCCTATATCCCCACACACCATCTCCGATCTTCATCTCTTGAGAAATTTACGGTTCCACGTTTCAAACTCGCCAGGATGGGTGATAAGTCTTTTTCTTATCTCGGCCCCACCCTCTGGAACACTCTCCCTCCTGTTATCCGCAAAGAAACCAACTACACTTGCTTCCGTAGATCCATAAAGACCTGGCTGTTTAGCCAGTAATTCCTTTCTGCTTTCTACTATTCCGTACTCAGTCCTCCAGGCGCCGGGAAACCCTTTTTGGGTAGCTGTTGCGCCCTACAAATTCAACTATAAAATAAAATAAAAATAAGAAATTGAATTTCGTAGGTTTTCGGTATTCGATCAGGTCCCCTTGTCAGTTTTCCATTCTTTGCCCGATCCTCCCCATCATAAAAATCGTAACCTCCCCATTGTAAAAGCCCAGAAGGAGAGGAGCAGAGCCAGGTGCAAAGGATTGAAAAGTAGGATAAGAGGTGTTTATGGATCATAAACGGGCATGGCTACCGTCTTTGGCCTTTCAGTCAGGACAATGGACACGAGAACCAGTATAGCAGGACTGGCCTCAGGCAAGGGAGGCAGCTTGATTCTGCCTAGTCATGCAGCTTCAGCCTTTCTCGGGGCTCGAGCTTACGTATCCTTAACAAGGTGATTCTGCCGGGGTCATCGCCCGTTCATTGACTATGTGAGGGCAAGAAACAAAATGGATGCCGTAACTAAAATGGATGCCATGACTTAACAACAGAATGCCCTATTTCTCAGTGAATTCATGCTAGTTGCGCAGCGAAAACACTGTCATGCATATAATGGATCATTTACGGTTCATTGGTACCAAAATCGTGTCAGTACTACGATACCGAATACACGGGTTCGGATCGCTACAGAACCTCACCAGGTCTAAACTGGGGTGGCATGGTGAGCAAAAGTATGATGGATTTAACCCAGATCTCCTGACTGGGGGTGAAGGTTTTGATTTGTTCTGCATTCCCTCCATCAATTGTGTCTTTTGTATTTACAATACAGCGCACCATGGTGCTTGGACTGACAGATGCGTCAGAAATTCTGACGCATCTGTTGGCTCAAAAGTGACACATTGCTTGAGATGCTCATGAAAGTGACGCAACTCCAGCAATGCGCCACAAGAGATAGGTGAGTCCATTCAAAAAGCCCTGCGTCATTCCTTACGCCTGGTCTGAGCAGGCGTATGGATTTTGACCAGTGAATGCATAGAGTGACGCAGTTAAATGTTGTTAATTTCACTGCGTCAGTTCAATATGGCTTTTTGCGTGGGAACGCCCACCCTGCATACATTATACCTGACACAGGTATAAAGTGGCGCAGGGCTTTACAAGATGACGCATCTCCCTAGATACGCCACGTTGTAAATTGGCCACAACGTGGCTCATTGTTTACGCTGCCACTGCATCACAAAAAGTGACGCAACAGTGGGACAAATGTGTCGCAAGGGGTTTGGAAATCTGCCCCTCAGTGAGGCATACATGTCTGACATCCTGCACTTGGTTCTCTAGACTAAGGGGTAACAAGGGACTTCTCATTTGAACAATAATAACTCTTGTCACCAAGAAGGACTCTACTATGGGAATATGAAGAAAGACATTCCTCAAAGAACGCTCAAGGCGCGCAAGGCGCAACAATCTACGCTTTGTGGGCCTGCAGGAGGGATGCGAGGGTGGCTCAATGACCACTTTCATTGCCAAATGGCTCACAGATATTCTGCCAAAAGATCTCCTTTCATCGTACTTTGTAGTGGAACGGGCCCACCGAGCCTTGACACAAAAACCTCCGCCCGGTGCGGCCCCTAGGCCAGTCATCGCCAAAATCATGAACTATGCTGACCACGATGCGATCTTAAGGTATGCCAGAACTCACAAACACGGCCTCCAGCATGACTCTCACTCCATCATGGTGTTCCTGGATTATGATTATGATCTAATGCCATAGAAAAGCATGTATGTGCAGTTTTAAACTGCCATGTCCATCTAGCAAGTTAAACCTCATGCCAGACCCAAACCTTCCTTTTTAATACATATAAGTCACCCCTTGGGTAGGCCCTGGACAGCCCAGAAGGCACGGTGCAATGTATTTAGAAACCGAACATGTACTTTTAAGTTTTACTTGTCCTGGTAGTGAAAAACTCTTATAGGGTAAGATTGGGATTACCTTATTGCATCATAGGAGTAATTTCCAAATGTGAAGATAGAACTAATTCTAGTTTGGTGTCTCTGGAATCACTTCATTTAAAATCCAAATGTATGGTGAAGTCGGATTTTAAATTGCAATTTGGAAAAAGCTACTTTCAGTAAGTTGGCATATTCATGCTTTAGCTATTTGGAGCCTGCTGTCTGTCTCTGATCATTTATGGGGTGGGTGACTGTTAAGATTTGTGTATTCCCCTTAGACAGTCAGACATAGTGGGAGCTTAGGTGAGACTTGATGGGCCTTCCTGGCCGGATCGGAGGGAGAAGCTTGACCCAGCCTCATTTACACCTGAATAGACTGTGCTCTGTCCCCACACAAAGGGCTGCATACACTCCTGTAGTGAGTCTGGAGCAGGGAAGCATTGGAGGACCTATTTGCACTTCAAAGGCCTGCTTTTGAGGTGACCCCCACTTCAAAGGCACAGCTGGGTATAAGTACTGGACCTCAGACACCACCACTTCTGTACACTTCTGGACCTGTGAATACTCTGCCAGGAAGAAGGTCTGCTGTGCTGTTAAAAGGACCGTCACTCTGCTTGACTGCTATTATGAAGGAGCTGCTGCCTTGTTGCGCTGACCTGCTGCCCTCTTGCCTGGGGAAGAACAGCTTGGCCTGCAAACTCTATCTTGAACCCAGGACCCCAGACTGACTCAATGGGCTAGTCTACTGGCCTCCTGATATGAGCCCCAGGGACATAACAGGCTCCCCACAGCTCCTGGACCCAAATGCAAGGAGCTCCTGAACGCCCAAGTGGCACCTCTGTGGTCCTAGTGTGGCTCTTGAGCCCGTTAAATCAAGCTTTTGGGCTCTTTGCTACTGCAAACGGGCCCGTTCGCATCAGAACCATGCCGATCACACAATGAATCAGAGCAAGCTGCCACAAGGTCATCTCTTTGCACAGAAAGCATCGTCCGCTGGTGTAGATCACCACAATAAGGCTCCAGCCCACCCGTCCACAATGCCCGTCCTGCTCTTCATGCCACGCTGACCATCGACAGTGACGTTCTCTTTGCTCCCAGCAAAATTCTTCCCCCTGAATGGGACTATTGGCACAAAGCTTGTGGTACGTTCTCTTTGCTCCCGGCAAAATTCTTCCCCCTGAATGGGACTATTGGCACAAAGCTTGAGAAGGCAAACCTTTAGCAGGACTAACCTGGGACTGTATCCGACCCATGCTCCATCGCGGTTGGCTTGAAGGTTTGGATTTGACCTTGTCTAGTGTGACCAGATAGCCGTGGTTGGAGCTTTATGCATTTAGGCACTGTATTGCAGTTTAATCTTTAAAAGTTAATTAGTTTGGTTCTACTTATTCGATTGATGTCGTAGTGGTCTTGTTTTTTTAAATTAAATTAAACACTATTTATCGAATCTGGTGTGAGATCTTCTTTGAGTGGTGTTTTCCCTGTATTTACTGTTTGAAGTGTTGTGCAAATACTTTATACATTGTCTTCAAGTTAAGCCTGACTGCACTGTGCCGAGCTACCAGATGGTGAGCACAGGTTCATTTAGGGTTTGTTAGTGCCTTAACCTGGCTAGGATTGTGGTTGCTGCCTGTCCAGGGCTCACACCCCAGCAACCAGAAACCCAATTTCCAACACCTCTGAACACCAGAAATGCATTATTCTCAAGGAAACAAATATAGAAATAGAGTGGGATCCAGTTCCGCTGATGTATGATGTTATTCTCTATGGAAAAGCAGGTGAATGGAATTGCTGGGACTTGCTTCACACGGATTCACAGTCTCAGGAAACTGTAACCATTGCTTAATGTCCCAGCTAGATCCTTGATTTCTAGAGGTGTCATATTAAGTAGGCTGGACTATTGTAACACCCTTCTTTTAGGAGCTCCCGGTTCCCTATTAAAGAAACTGGAACTCATTCAGATAGTCACAGCAAAATTAACACTAACAGACCCCAATACTCCTCTGCCTCAGATGCTCTTACAGATCTCCATTGGTTCACATTTATACAGAGGATTATATTTAAATCACTCTGCATTGTTTTTAAGGCACTACAGAATAAAGGACCAAAACCAGACTAAGAAAATATATCCCTGACAGATCCCTCCAATCAGCTATTTGTAACGATGTTCAAGAACACAGATTCAACAAAGTCCGACAAGGAGGACGTGCCTTTTCGGTAAAAGCAGCTCTTTTATGGAAGAAACTACCAGTCTCATTAAGATCTCAAACTGACCTGTTGAAGTTTAGAAAATCTTTGAAAACCCGGCTCTTCCCCCACTAAAAAGCAGGCTAAACTTCCGTTTAAGACTTATCCTTTTTCCCCCTTTTTTTATTCTTTTACTGAGTGGTCTAGCTAGCAGCAGGATACCATTTTGGTCACAGTGCGCTCTACAAATATACCATACAATACAATAAATTCTCTTTGGCTTCTATCCATTACATGCATTTGTGGTACTCTTGGAAATAGATAGGATGTATTAGCACTCCATTTGCTGCCCATGAGCAGGAACTTCTCCCAGGACACTATCAAACATATTTTAAGAAACAAAAATACAGAAGTAAGAGTTGGGATCCAAGCATCCTGTCACAAGCGGTGTCTCTATCTGACTTATACCCACCATCTACATGGCAGCTTCATGGTATGTAGATGGGTGTGTTAGCCTAGATATGGCCTCATTAGGAGGCTTGTAGTGCTCCTTAGACACAAAGGCTAAGGGGCTCATTTACAAGCCCCTTGCGCCACCGGTGCTTCACTTTTTAATATGGGAAAAAGTGATGCACCAGCCACCCATGGGGCTTGTAAATATGCCCCTAAGTTGCTATCAAGTAGCAAAATAGAAACTGATTACAGAGCCTGACTAATGACATTTATCTCTCTGGCTTCATCATCTGTATTTGAACTACCCTGGGGCAAAGGAATGAAAGTATTACCCCCAATCGGTCAACCATAGATCTATGAAATACCCCCGTTTTTGTCAAGCAAAATTAATATAAGCAGAGTGTGTAGCTCAGCATGCTGATACAAGCTATGCCTCTCTCTGGCCAATCCCATCATCTGCATTTTAGCTCTCCTGTGCAATAGAACAGTCACTTCCATCCTTCAGCCTAGGGGAACTAAAACCCACAAAGAAAAATATCAGTTACAACTGGGGAATTAATAGGACAATCTACTTGGCCAAGTGACTGACTTTTGAAGAACCTCACCTGGGTTTCCCAAACCAACCTATACAAAATTATACCAGATCCCGAAGAAGGGCCAAAAACATCATATATATGTTAAGAATTTTGCGTTTACAGTTTGCCATTGAGATTAGACCCGGGAGTAATTTAAATTAGGTCTGTGTAATTCCTGTAATATCAGGAATTTTGCGTATATGCTTGTTTCTCGAAATTCACCAAATTACTCCATTAGGCTACTTTGAGTAAATATGCACCTTATGCAGTTTGTGGTAACAATTTACCAAAAACACACATGAATAACAAAGCAAGAGCAACTGTTGCTTGCAGTGTTTTTTAAACGTGTCCTTATGCAGAAAGTTGAGGCAAGGACACATTTTGCATTAAAATATAGTACAGAATGAAAGATTCACATTTTACGTAATTATGTCTAATTTCTAGGCCTGGGCAAAAATTTCGTTCCGTTCGCGGAAATTGCGATATTTTGACATTTTTGCGTTCCGCGGAGAGCGCGAAGATGTCAAAAATTCCGGTTTCCGCAGCTTGGCGATAATTTGTTTCTTGCTCGCGCTGTAAAATGATACATTCTCGCGCGCGCGCGATCGCCTTACCTGATTCCCTGCGTTCGCCGACAAGTTTTCTTGATCCGGTCGCGTTCTCCATGAGATGTTGTATTGTTTTTAGCCATTTGCGCTGTCTCGCGACAGTTCGCGCCCGCAGTGACGTCATGCGTCGCGCGATCACGTCTTTCTTCTCGCGATCATGCACCGCGAGAACAACTCAAAACAAGATGGCCGCGCCCGCAAGCAGCCACATGGGTAAGTTGGCGACCCGCAACCATGCAGAAAATCGCGCGAACATGCCGGAAAAAACCTTCCGCATCTTCGCGATATTTCTGCTTGTTTGCGATAATTTTAAACATTCTCGCGATAATTTGCGAAGGTTAATTCCGCAAATTCCGCCCACCCCTACTAATTTCACTTAATTTTGCTATAATTGCGTAAAAGCAAGTTACCAAAATTAAACACACCCCTAAATTTGAGAATGACAGGTGGTATGTATAGATTTTTTGTGCCAGAGTTTATTTGGCACCCAGAAAATCTACTAAACTGCACATTTTGAGAAAGTCGAGATTTTGGAAAATCAAAGAGTTTTGACTTTTGATCCCTGTACAAGCTCTCTTTCAACTCAGTTCAGTAAAAATTCCAATTATTGAGGAAAGCACCATTCCCACACATTTACAAAGCTATAAATATTATAATTCACGGCCACTAGCAAATGTGGTATCATTCTACATTTATACAATCATTTCATATTCACAACATTGTGATTTGAGTACTAACTAGTGTAAGATTGTTACTGGGACGCGCACTGGGAACGTAAGTCTATTGCTAAAAGGTTGCTTTTCCTGGTACTTATTACTTGTTAATTCGACTGATATTGTGAATATTTGTGTGCACTGCCGGTTTTCCCGGTTGATGTGGAGTGAGGCGCGGTTACATTCTCTTTCGGGCTAGAGGCCAGGTGTTTCACGTGCTGCTGGTCACCTGACCTAGTGTTTATCTTCATACCAGAAGCTTCGTGTAGCGGATGCGCACTGGGAACGTAAGCCTATTGCTAAAAGGCTGCTTTCCCTGGTACCTATTACTTTTGAATTCGACTGATATTGTGAATATTTGTGTGCACTGCCTTAATGTTTTTAATGTTTTTAATATCTACTAAGTGAAACGCTATCTTTTTCGCTTACCTCTCCACCTCTGACGCCTCATTTTCACTCCACATCCTCCCCGTTCCACCACGGGTTTTCCCGGTTGATGTGGAGGGAGGCGCGGTTACATTCTCTTCCGGGCTAGAGGCGAGGGGAGGCAGGGTGTTTCACATGCTGCTGGTCACCTGACCTAGTGTTTATCTTCATGCCAGAAGCTTCGCGCAGCGGACGCGCGCAGCAGGCGCACCGGCGACGCGCCAAAGGCGCGCCAAAGGCAAGCCCATCTGCATCCGTCCGTGCCCGACCGGGCCAGGGGCCATAAACCCTGGTCCTAATTCCCTTAGAAAACTTACGTTCACTTCAGAGAAACTCTTAGCTCTCCGCCCTAAAATTACACCTGACTGTAGCCGGTCCTTGGCTACTAATTGTGCTAAATATATCTGCCCGGTTGCAATTTCTCCTTCGCCAACCCCCAGTCAAGTCTACATATATCATCAGGAAATAGGACAAACACTCGCGCGACTTCTCCCCCTGCTAAATTTTTTACATTTCTCAGTGTAAATTGCCGTTCACTCCCCAAACACAAACTGGACATTTTTGACCTCCTTCATGACGTAAAACCTGATACTCTATTTCTCACGGAAACCTGGCTCCATGAGAGCTCGGGTCCTGATGTCGCAGCAGCTTTACCACCTAATTACGTTGTCATTAGGAAAGACCGAACTACGTCCTCTGGCGGCGGCATTGCCATTATTTACAACAACAATTTTCAATGCAAATTTGGCACAGTGGATATCCCATATTGTGAAGCCGCCCTATTAAAGTTAACACTAAACCCCAATTTCACTTTCTCTGGCTTCTTATTTATCGCCCTCCTGGCCCTCCTAATCCCTGGGCGACATCCCTACCGGACCACCTTACCCCTTTGATTATGAATTCAAACAACTTTTCGCTGCTTGGCGATTTTAATTTACATCTGGACATTCTCTCTAACCCCACGTGTAGCAACTTTATTTCAGATCTTGCTGCTATGAACATCTACCTATGTATTTCGGGACCCACACACAAAGCAGGCCACCTTCTAGACCCCATTTTCTCCAGCCTTCCTGGTCTTCACTGCGCTCCTGCACAGCCCATCTATTGGTCTGACCACTTTTTATCTAGATTTAATATCTCGATTCCTCTTATCTCTACTTCCCTGTTTCACTCCCTAAAGACATCTAAAAGAGACTGGAAAAAACTTGACCTGAACGCTCTCAACCACGACTTATGTTCGAACACTCCTTTATGTGACTCTGATGTGGACTTATTTTCCAAAAATGTACACAGTTGGCTCTCAACTGCTATCGATTCCTGCCTTCCCCAACACAGAAAAAATTTACTAACCACCGCCCCCCGGCCCCTTGGTTTAATGACACTCTAAAAACTGAAAAAACTAGATGCAAATCACTGGAACGCAAATGGAGGAGAGACTATGCACCCGAACTAAAAATGGCATATATAAAGTCAAAAAACTCTACCATAACCTCTGCAAATCTACTAAGGCTCTCTTCGTCTCTAATTCTATCACTTCTGCTGCTAATTGTTCCAAGGCACTTTTTAGCCTAGTTAAAAAGTTTGCTGGATCTGAGACCCTAGCAATTCCTCCACCCTTGAACAATTGCCAGTGTGAAGACCTTGCTCACTTCTTTAAACAAAAAATAGAGAAGATTCATCTTGATATCGCTAACACACATTTAAATAGTCTCCATTTTAGCAGCCCCTTGACGACAATACCCTCAACCACCACTTAGAAGGCTCTTCTCCCTGGCATGGATGATCAGTCTCTTGTTGAACTTTCTGCTGTGCATGTCACCACGGCCCCCCTTCTTGATACCTGGCCACTTCTCAACATGGATTCTTTAACTCTCATTTTAAACAAAGTAAAGTTTGGCTCTCCTAACGACCCTCTACCTCCCTCCATACTCAAACAACTGGATTTCCCCCATATGCATGTCATCTTGAATGTTTTAAATTCCTCTCTTCGTGAGTCTGTAGTTCCAGCTCATTGGAAACATGCTGTGGTGACCCCTCTTTTGAAAAAGCCTGCTGCCGACCCCACCACTCTCTCCAAATACCATCCAATTTCCCTCCTGCCAGTCTTCTCCAAGATTCTGGAGAGCCATGTACACTCCCATTTCTCCCAGTTTGTTGAACTGAATACAATTCTTCATCCTTCCCAATCCGGGTTTAGGTCCAATTTCTCCACAGAAACCACCCTGCTAGGAGTCACAGAGAAGCTTTGTCACCTTCTTGACAGTGGAGAGACCATGGCGCTTATACTGCTCGACCTCAGCGCACCGTTCGACACTATCTAGCACCCCACACTTATCAAAACTTTGAGATCCTTGGGCGTCTGCGGTTCAGCCCTGGATTGGATTATCTCCTTTTTGAACGATCGTACTTTTCAGATCTTTTCAGCCACTAACAGCTCCAATACTCATTCTTCCCCTCATGGGGTACCCCAGGGCTCCATACTCAGTCCTCTGCTCTTCAATCTTTATGTCAGGCCTTTAGCAGATATTGCTGAACAAGCTGGCCTGACTCTCTTCTCCTATGCAGACGACTCTCAGATCATCTTTTCTCTCTCTCCTACGGACCCCAACTCAACATCTGGCTTACAATTGGGCCTTAGGAGTATCGCTTCGTGGATGAACCAACACCATCTGAACCTTAATACTGATAAAACCGAGGTCTTAATCCTGGGAAAGGATAAGGACCTCTGGGGCCCACGTCATTGGCCTGCCGAGATGGGTGCCCTCCCACGGCCTTCTAGCCATGTTCAGAATTTGGGCGTCTACATTGATGACTCTCTGTCTTGGAATCACCAAGCCGTCAGGGTCTCGGCCACATGTTTTACCATCTTGAGATGGCTGCGAAAAATCATTTGGATGTTACCTACAGCCACTCAAAAAACAGTGGTCCATGCCCTTATAACCTCAAGATTGGACTACAGTAATGTCCTTCTGTTAGGAGCCAACAAGGCCGTGACCCGTAAACTGCAGTTAGTACAGAACTCTGCAGTTAGACTACTTTGCAGAGTGGAGAACCGCATAAAGTTCAAAGCCTTGAGCTTTATGTTCAAGATAAAATGGGGTTCAGCACCACCCTACCTGCATTCTCTTGTTAGCCCCTATATCCCCACACACCATCTCCGATCTTCATCTCTTGAGAAATTTACGGTTCCACGTTTCAAACTCGCCAGGATGGGTGATAAGTCTTTTTCTTATCTCGGCCCCACCCTCTGGAACACTCTCCCTCCTGTTATCCGCAAAGAAACCAACTACACTTGCTTCCGTAGATCCATAAAGACCTGGCTGTTTAGCCAGTAATTCCTTTCTGCTTTCTACTATTCCGTACTCAGTCCTCCAGGCGCCGGGAAACCCTTTTTGGGTAGCTGTTGCGCCCTACAAATTCAACTATAAAATAAAATAAAAATAAGAAATTGAATTATTATTTGAAGTGGGCAACTGGTCCTCAAGGAATAATCAAACCATCTTGCCAAGGTGAACTCAAAGTCACTAAATTAACCTGAGCTCATCCTCATGGTGCTATGGCAAAGAGCAGATAGGTTTGACTTAAGGTAATGTGTAAAGTATGTTTTCGGTACCAAAACAGTAATGAAGTCAAACCTCCAAGCAAAAACCCCGAAACTGAATCAGAAAAATAAAGTACAATTTAAAAAACAAAATGACAAGAAAAGCAATAAAAATCCATAAAAGGGAAAAGGAGACATTCATTTTTTAATTTGAAGTTGAAATAACACCAACAAGCATAAAGTGCCAGTGGTCAATGGTCACAGTAGATCAGGACATGAGGCAATTTAAGACCGACTGTGATGGAGCCCTTTCAGATACAACAAGTGGATTGGTCCAGCTGAAAAGTATGGCAGTCCAAGTAAAAGAAAAATTTGAAGTGATAATTCCAAAAGGATTTTGTCTTTTTTTTTTGGGTTGAAAACCCATTCCGCATAGGTTGAAGCTGAAATTTGTTCTGGGTGCCGTGTTTGATGCCGTCTCCCATCCTGTGCTTCCCCAAAGGTTAGAAGAAAGTATTCTGATGGAGTACCTTGGGGTGCCACATTTATGCTTGGCACTAGTTAATGGGTGAGGATGACACCTAGCCACTGTGTAACCAATTGGGTACAAGTCCCTAGGGGTAACACTACCCAAATTGTCAGTAGTTCGTATTTGCCTTACTGCACACAGGCCCAACATGCATGTGTCAGGGCATTTTCAAGATATCAAACATTCTTGGCCACACTAAACTTCAGCTTTAAGGGGAGTGCACTATTGTAATCACACATGTACTCCACCAACAAACACTAAAAACAGGTTTGAAGGACATCCAGATCCACAAAAAATTAGGAGACAGAAGTATGGTAGGACAAAAGCACTCAGGCAGGAGATACAGAAGAATTGTTCTGGGATCCTCTTTTCTCCCTTTCATGTAGGCCCTGAGCCTTTCATGTGCTCAAAGAGGCATCCCAAGTAGGAATATAAATGTGGTATTAAGAGGATGCCCCACTCTGAGGATTCTGCAGAGCCCAGAGGGTCCATCCCTTACTAATCAGGCCAACTTTTTTCTGTAGCTCCTACGAGGAATTTTACAACGTGTTCACCCCTCAATCAAGACTGGGGAGGGGTTGGGAGTTGGCAGAGGCTAATGCTAGTTATTCTTCTGAAAGCTCAATCAGGAAAAGGGTAACGCTCTAAAAGTTACTATTCCTTAATATTTAATAAATCCCTAACTTCCCCATTAGAGAGGATTAAAAAAAAAATTGAAAATGGTAGTTTAAATCTTTTCTAACAGGTCCAATTCTCAAGTTAGCAGTATTCATATTTTAGTCTGTGCTCTGGTTAACTACATAGGACAAATAGGCCTTCCACAGTGTAAATGGCATTTTGGGCCATGCCACTGTAGAAACATGATAACATTCATTTTCTACATGTCCCACTTTTAAATACCATACATGCTGCCTTGTGGGCTACGAGGTCTACATAGGGGTGACTTACTAATATTTAAAAGGAAGGTTTTTATGTGTCAAAAATAGTTATTTTCACAGGTCGCACTGCAGGTTTAACACTGCAGCAGTCAGGCTACAGATGGTATGCCTATAGCCATGTTTGCACCGCCACTGAGCGGATGTCACAGTAGGTACTGCGGTTCACTAGGGGCATTTGTCTTCAATACCCTGGGTGCACTTTTTACATCAACATTTAACCACGTTTAAAGTTGAGCACAGGCAGTTTACTCCTGGTCAGCTGTGCTAATGTCCACAGAGTTCTAAAGCCAGCAAAAATCTGAGAGTATGCGATGCAAAAGGTGGCCATTTATACAGTTACCACCAGGCTCTAGGTTTGGCAGTGCGAGTGGCAGTGGCAAACTATGACAAACAGCTTGAAAACAAAAGTTCTCATAAAGAGCACTTACAGATGCAGTCATTGAAGGAATATGTAAAATTTGCTAGTAAAGGTTTAATCACTGGAGCTGGTTGTGTTCACCCCAAATTGGCTAAGCAGTGTTTTATCATTTGCAGTCTGGGCCAGAAACACATCCAAATTGTCAGACTACCTACAGAGTTCAACCAAAGATGTGCTGCACTTGGTGTGACCAGCAGATGAGCCTTTGCGCAACAACAGAAGGAAGACTCAATGCATCATCACATTGTTTCTCTACTGAGATGTACCTATCCTTCCTTGCAGTATGCTGCCACAATCTGTCAAAAAAAAGATTGCATAAAATCATACTGCATAGCATGTTCCCTTTCCACCTTAGCCTACTGTTCTCCACTAACACACCTATCGCCCCATAACTCCCTTAGAAATCAACTTTTGTCAATGTGGTATTGTGTGCTCAGCCAACATTGCATTTTACCAATTTCCCCTCAATTTTCACTGGAGAAGGCAGCAGTATTTGGATCCCTGGTCAACCAGCACCCAGGGATGCATATTAATAGTGTGCATTTCTCTCCCAATGTTTGAAGTCAATGCAGTGTTTTTAATGTGATCTTCATATTGCCATAGGTTTGGCCCTTTTTTGTCTTTCCCCAAATGTAAAGCTGTAGTTTTAATGAGAAATGTTTGGGACTACTGGGTGGTAATGCTTCGATTTCAGAATTGTGAGAAAGTTCTGTTTCTTTATAATACAGCATTGACCTTTTGAAGAAATCTTGGTTAAGAAAAAGTAGCTAGAAAAATGAACCACTCTTTCAGGGCTCTCTTTTTTAGGTATGCCTGGGGTTGGTAGGTTTTGCTGAGTGACCAGTTTAGCATCTATCTACATCTCAAAAAATAATGTTTGCCAAGGGAAATTAGATTCCCTTTTTACATGGTCATTTTTTGGACCCAAACATAGATGTTGTGTACTAATTGAATTTCTCTATATTTTTGGTTTTCTTTTGGCTTTCTTTTGTATGTAGATGTGCACAGAAAGTGTACAAAAACTAATTTTACAAAACCTCCCTCAGAATCACCTTGTATTATTATTGATCACAAATTTGGATTGGCATGAATGACTGCAATCCTTAAATTAGACTACATTTTAAAGAATGCATAACTTTCCTTTGTGCCCAAAATGTTAATCATTACAGTGTTCATTATTAAATTATCTCTGGTTGTTGCACAATGAAAAAATCATTGTAAGCAAAAAAAAAGAGAAAATGCTGAGTTGTTGAACAAACTACAATCACTTCATACCTCTGTGGCCAGAAACGGATGTTGGATGTAATGGGTTATTGCTTTCATAGATGAGCATTCAGTGCAAAACGTTGCAACGATTAGTATATGTAAGAAATGTGGTTGTTAGTTGAAGGGGGTGCTAGCCTTTCTCAAACAACACCACAATCTTTATCAGGATGATTCACAAAGTAACTAAATTAACCTCTGCTCAACCCTCTAGTAGCTTGGCACAAACAAATTCATGCTTAACTTGTGGGCAATGTTCAAAATATTTATGCAGCACTTAAACAGTAATAAAGTGAAAACACAGCCCAAAAAAATCAGACACTAACATTTTATAATTTTTTTTATTTTCCATTCATTTGACACCAAAATGACAGAAATCTACCAAGTAGTGCGAGACCAGGGCAAAGTTAAAATGTATGGCTGATTGCGATGGAGCGCGGTTCGCATATAATAAGTGGATTGGGCCCAGCCCCTGCTTACCTTCAGACTTTGAAGGGTTTTTGTAGAAAAAAGTCTGAGAAGGTAAAGTTCAGCAGGGCAAGGTAGCCAGTAGTGTCCAAAGAGGTATCCGAGGAGGAGGTATTGTTGCTGGGGAGCTGCTGGACGATGTTGTGAAGATTTCTTTGTTCAGACTTAGCCTCTTTTTTCAAAAGTAAAAAACCTTCAATGGGACAAATCTGTAGTCTGTGGCCCACAAGGGTTTCACAGGGCCAGATACCCCTTCTGGACAGGGTTTGCTGCTGCAAGAAGGACGCAGTGGTAGTCACCACAATACCAGGTCAATGCACCTGCAGCAGATTACAGATGGTGTCGGAATTTCCTTCCTGCCTGCCCTGGTCTCAGGCTGTGTGGCCTGAGTCAGCTTCTTTAAATTGTAAGTGAGGCTGTGCACATCTCCACCCCTCCCATCTTGTTAGTATGCTTATCCTGTCAACACCCAGTCCTCATTTTGTGTGACTGTCTTGGAGAAATATGCAAAGGCCCAAAACTGCCAACTACACCCAGTCATATGACTCAGGAAAAATGCTCCAGGCACCAAATGGCTAGTATTAAAAAATGCAGACTTTCTACAAATGGCATTTTCAGAATTGTGACTTAAAATCTGACTTTTAAATTAAAATTTCTTAGACACCAAACATGACATTTCCGCCTGCTCCCATACATACGTTATCACTTATTAAATATGATAAGGCAACCCATTGTTATCATGTGGGAAAGAATTTGTGCAATTTTCACTACCAGGGTATGCATTCTTAAACGTGCATGTCCAAAGTTTTTAATACAATGCACACTGCCCTATGGGCTGTATAGGACATACATTAGGGGTGACTTATCTGTATTAAAAGGGGAACTTTAGGCCTGGCAAGGCGTTAATTTTGCTAGGCGAAATTGCCAGTTTAAAACTGCAAACAGACTGCAATGGCAGGCCTGAGACTTGTTTTAAAAGGCTACTTAAGTGGGTGTCACAATAATTTCTGCAGGCTCACCAGTAGTATTTAATTTACAGGCCCTAGGTACATGTTGTATGATTTTATTAGGGACATAAAAGTAAATTAAATGTGCCAATCAGGTGTAGGCCACTTTTACCATGTTATAAGGAGTGAACCCAAGCACCATAACACTGGTTACTAGTGGTAAAGTACACAGAGTCCTAGAAGCCAAAAAAACAATTTCAGAAAACAAGGGGGTTAAGGCAAAAAGGTTGGTGGTGACCCTGCAGTGATGGCCAAGTCAACACTATCTTTGGAAAAATCTTGAACAATATATACAAATGACCACTTTCTAAATTCTATATCATATTTAGATCTGAAAAATATATAGCTTCCATGGTTTATCCATCAGTTTCATGCCAGTTTCTGCCACAAAATGAAAGTTGGCCCAAATGAAGTTGTTGATTGCCTTTTGAAATATCATAGCCAGTCATGGGGATTGTGAAAGGGAATGTTTGAAAAGTTTGGAATTAGTTTTGATAAATTTAGTCATGAGATGTATATACATTGCACAACTGTGAACAATTTCGGCTTCAAACAACAGAGAATTATTTGAATATTAACTACAATAATAATAAAAGGATTATTTTTATAAGAAAAGTATAAATCAAGGATCAATCTGTGAAGCACTGCAGTAGCACCACATTATAGTTCAGCTGTGAGACTAATTTTTGTACTACAAATAGCATGGTGATTGATGCAATTTAGTAATCTAGAACAGTGGGTTTTACGGATGGCATGTACAGAAAATATACTGATTTATGTGACTTCATATTGAACTAAGGTTATGCAAACCAGGAACTTGAGTCGAACACTTTTAGTTACTCTGATTGTCTGATTGGATGTCATCACAGGGATGGTAGCCTTTTTTGTCAGCAGACCCTTCTATCCAAGTTCACATTTATATAGAGTAAAAATGCAGCCAGTTTTCCTTACAAGAAATGGGGTTAAAGGTTTATTTTAAAAAAAAGTTAAAAGTTGGCAGGAGTCTTCTGTACTACTGCCTACTTCCTAACAAACTTTCTTTTAATTCATAAAGGGTAAGGGGCCCCATTGAGCCCACTCCAACTCAGGAGTCAGCAAATTTTAATTGTTATGGTCGCAAAATATTGATGCACCTCCTAAATAAACACTATTTGGAAGGAATGTCTACAACAAGGTTCATCCAGCTTGCTCTTCCTTTGGGAGTCACATGCCCATTGTAGGAGTTTGTAATAATTTAGTGACTCGTTGCAAATCCATTATAGTAGTTGGTAATAATTTACTAACTCCGAAATGGGGGTTGGATATATATCAAAAAACACGTTTCTACATTCCCAAACAATCAGAATCCTTGCTTGTGACAGAAAAACATTTTGTATCTAAGTGCCTATGTAGCATTTTGATTGCAGTGTTTTCAGTGCTTGTTTGTTAACTGTGCTAGAGAAAATACAGTAAAGAACTGTTTTAACACTATTGAACTTCTGACCAGCAGCTGAAAATGACCAAGATATTTTTCTGTGTTCCAGGAAGCAGACGAAGCACTTTTATGTAATTTGGAACTTCAAATTGAATCTCAGTTCTTGCAAGATGATATTAATGCAACAAAGGACAGGTATAAAAAGGTAATTTTGCTTTTCCGTACATCCTCTTTCAAACATTTACTGCGTATTGTGCAATGTTTTAATACATTGTCTCTAGGTTTTTCTACTATCTGTTGTTGCCTTGTTTGATGTACACTGTTTTAATAAATTATATTCCTGCTCCATTCTGCTATCCATTGTTGCCCTGTTTATTTTATACTATTGTTACATTTAATCTTATTTCTGTTCACTCAGATGTTTTTCTTTTTTTGGCCCACCACCCGCTCATTTGTCCTGCCTTGCTACCATTTTTTTGCCTCCTGACCTGTGCTAACCCCCCCCAGTGCCCCTCCCAGAATCTACTTATTGGAGGCTGCATCATGACTCCATTGAGATGGTCACCGTGCCAGCTCCCAGCTGCCTCTGCCTTGCTGTGCTCCTTCACTTGAGATCCCACTGCTCTTGAAACCTTATACTATGCTTCCTACTCCATTCTGCTGTCTGTTGCAGCCTTGTTTATTCTGCACTGTTTTTATACATTATCTCTTGCTCTGGTCTACCATCTGTTGCTGGCATGTTTATTGTGCACAGTTTTAATACATTGTCTCCTGGTCCGTCTACTGTCTGTGGTTGCCTTGTTCGTTCAATCAATCAGTCAATCAGGTGTTTGTCAAGTGCGACTACTCACCTGTAAGTGTCTCAAGGCGCTGGGGGGTCGCAGGTTCCACTCCATCAAGTAGGGGGTCTGTTGAAGAGCCAGGTTTTGAGGTTTCTTACGAAGATGGGGAGCGATGTTGTCTGTCTGAGGTGGAGCGGAAGGTCGTTCCAGGCTCTGGCCGCGCGGAAGGAGAGGGAGCGGCCTCCCGATCTGGTCTTTCTGGTGCGGGGGACTACGGCATAGGAGAGCTGGGCAGATCGTAGGGTCCTTTGGGGTGCGTGGAATTTGAGTCGGCTGTTCTGGTATGGTGGTCCGGTGTTGTGGAGGGCCGTGTGAGCGTGGGTTAGCATCTTGAAGGTGACTCTAGCTTCGATGGGAAGCCAGTGGAGAATGAGATGTGGCATGGTCTTGGCAGGTTGAGGACCAGTCTTGCGGCGGCATTTTGGATGTTCTTTAGCTCACGGGTGAGGTTTTTGTTTATTCTGGCATAGAGTGCGTTGCCTTAGTCGAGCCTGCTGGTGACCAGGGCGTGAGTGACGGTCTTTCTGTGTTCAAAGGGGATCCATTTGAAGGTCTTACGTAGGAGGCAGAGGGTGTGGAAGCAGGAGGACCGAGTTTATCTACCGGTCGATTTTGAACTCTGAGTCCAGGATGATTTCTAGGTTGCGTGCGTGGTTCGTGGGGGTGGGCGGGCTTCAGAGGGCAGGGGGCCACCAGGTGTTGTTCCAGGCATCGGGGTTTGGGCCCATGATGAGTACTTTTTGTTGGTGTTTAGTTGTAGGCAGCTGTTTTTCATCCATTTGGCAATGGCTTCCATGCCTTCCCGAAAGTTGTGTCTGGCGGTGTTGGGTTCGGTGGATAGGGAGAGGATGAGTTGGGTGTCATCTGCGTATGACACAATGTTGAGTCCGTAGGTTCTGACGATGGGGGCGAGTGGAGCCATGTAGACAATGAAGAGCGTAGGGCTGAGGGAGGACCCCTGGGGGATTCCGCAGGTGGTAAGTGTATGGTCCGAGAGGAAAGGGGATGTCTGACCCACTGAGTTCTGCCAGAGAGGAAGGAGCGGATCCAGTCGAGGGCTTTGTCTTGGATACCTGCGTTGTGGAGTCTGCGTATTAGGGTGCGGTGGGAGACTGTGTTGAACGCCGCTGAGAGGTCGAGGAGGATGAGGGCTGCTGTTTCTCCTTTGTCCAGTAAGGTGCGGATGTTGTCTGTTGCGGCGAGGAGGGCGGTTTCCGTACTGTGGTTTTTTCTGAATCCGGATTGGGAGGAGTCGAGGATGTTGTGCTCTTCAATGAATATGGCGAGTTGGCTGTTGATGGCTTTCTCAATGACTTTAGCTGGGAACGGGAGCAGGGAGATGGGTCTGTAGTTTTTGAGGTCGGCGGGATCCGCCGAGGGTTTCTTCAGGAGGGGGTTGATCTCAGCGTGTTTCTAGTTGCCGGGAAACAACACGGTTGCCAGGGAGTGGTTGATGGTGTGGCAGAGCATGGGTGTGATGGTGTTGGCAGCTCTGTTAAAAAAGTGGTGGGGGCAGGGGTTTGTGGGGGCACCGGAGTGGATTAACTTCATCGTCTTCAGTGTGTCTTCGGTGGTGAGGGCTGTCCAGATGTCGATCGCTGACTTCAGGGTGTCGGGGGTGGTTGTTGAGGGTTCAGTGTGTTGGTTGTTTTCGTCAAAGTTGTCGTAGATGCTCTTGATATTGTGGTGGAAAAAGGTGCTGAGTTGTCGCAGAGGTCTTGTGAGGGAGGGATGTCGGTGGACTCACTGGTTGGTTGGGCGAACTCCTTGATGATGTTGAAGAATTATTTGCTGTTGTGTGCATGAGTGGAGATTCTGTCTTCAATCAATTTTTTCCTCATTTTTCTGATGAGTTGGGGTTGGGCATTGGTGGCAGCTCTGAAGTTGTTGTGGGCTTCTGTGGATTTGGTGTTCCTCAAGGCCTTTTTGAGGTGGCAGCAAGTGCCTCTGGACTCTCGAAGTTCGGTGGCGAACCATCTAGCTTTCTTGGCGTGGGTGTTGTTGTTTTTCTTGAGGGGGGCTATGGTGTTGGTGCTGTCAGAGATCCATCTGTGCAGGGTTCGGGCCGCGGTGTTGGGGTCATCTTTTTCCACGATGGTTGGGGGGAGTTGCTGAGTGATGAGGTTAGCTGGTCGTCGGTGATTCTGGTCCAGTTTCTTCATGGGAGCAAGTGCTGGTGTCTGTGGATGGTGGGTGTTCTGAAGGTGAAGTGGACGCATCGATGGTCAGTCCATGGGAGTTCGTAGTGTGGCTGAAGGTGATGGAGTTTCCTGTTTTGAAGAGGGGATCAAAGGTGTGTCCTGCTGAGTGCGTGAGTTCGGTCACGATCGGGCGGAGTCCAATGTTGTGGAGGTTGTCCAGGAGGGATGTGGTGCTGGGGTCCAGTTTGTTATAGAGGTGGAAGCTGAGGTCTTCAAGTAGGGTGTAATTGGTGGACGTGATAGCATGCGGGGAGATAATGTCCGTGATGGAGTTGGCAAAAAGTCCGCGGGGTCCAGGGGGTCGGTAGATGAGGGTTCCTCGGAGGGTGGAGGTAGGGCTGGCCAGTATCTTGAAGTGAAGGTGTTACATCAGGTCTGTGGGCTCGTCGGGGAGTGTGCTCAGGCGGAGGGTAGATTTGTGAATGATTGCAATTCCTCCTGGACGGGTGGGGCGGTCCTTCCTGGAGATCTTGTATCCTTGGGGAATGGCGATGGCGATGTCTGCTCCTGAGGTGGTGTTGGTCCAGGTTTCGGTTGAGAATGCTTCGTCCGGGGTGGTGCTGTCGAGGAGGTCACAGATTTCGGTGGTGTGTTTGTGGAGGGATCGGACATTGAGGAGGATGCATTGCATGGTCTTCGGTTTGGTTGGGTTCTTATGGGCGGGTTGCGCTGGGTCCGTGGTCTTGGCGGTGCTATAGGTGTGCCGGCAGCGGTGACAGCTGAAGGGTCCGTGGGTGTCGGCTTGTGATGCTAGCTTGCAGTTGTTATTGCGGCCTGGGTTGAGAGCGTGGAGTGCCGCTGGGTCATTGCGTTGGCGGTGCAGAGATCCAGGGTTCCTGGCGCTGGTCACAGTCGGGTCATTGACGGGCGCAGACGGGCTTGCCTTTGGCACGCCGGCGGCTTGCTTGCTGTGTGGCCGTGCCATTAAGTAGGGGTCTGCGAGGGCTGGACAGCTGGGAGGCGGGAGCGGGGAGGAGAGCTGGATTGGGCCGGTCGCACTGGTCGTGCTGGGGGGCAGGGCTCCGGGGGCAGCAGCGGCGGGGAAAAATGGGCTGAAAAAGGCAAAAGGAAAAAAGCAACAAGAGAGAGAAAAATGTAAATAAGGAAGCAAAAGTGCAAGAAAGAGTGGATAAAGACACAGAGGACACAGAATGAGAGTGAAAGGGGGAGATTGAGATGAGGGTAAAAAAATGAGTGAAAAACGGAGGAAAGACACTGAAGGATAGTGAAGGGGGAACTTGAAATGAGGGGAAAACAACAGAAAACGGAGGAAAGACCCAGAAGGAGAGTGAAGGGTGGGAGATAGAAGTGAGGGAACAAAACGAGTGAAAAAGGAGTGCAGCTGCACACAGAGGGCACACCTCTGGTGCACAAAAGGCACGCCAAAGGCAAACCTGTCTGGTCCCATCTGCGCCTTGACCGGGCCCAGCACCAGGAACCCTGGTCGTTTTGCCCCACACAGCTGCACCTCTGCAGACCTCAGAGCCCTTTATCCCATGTGCATCGATCACACATCCCCACATACCACCAGAGGACTGTTCTCCTGCTAGCACGACTGCCTCACCAGCAACACAGAAGCAACCAACAACCCCAGAGACACCACAAACATGACTGCATCCATCACACTGACCGAGACCGCTATGGCACAACTTCAGTACATTCTACTCAATTGCTTGGCAAACATGCAACAGAGATCTGGGACATGATCTCATCCCTCACCCTTGACGTTATCTTCCTCATAGAGACCTGGCTGAACCCCGCCTCTGCACCAGACATCGCCATCACCATGCCCGAAGGCTACAAGATAACACACCGGGACCAAATGAAAAAACAGGGAGGTGGAATTGCCATTGTCCACAAGGGCAGCATATACTGTGCAACCTCCTCACATGACTCAACCCCGCTAATGGAGCATATCAATTTCTAATTTCACACAAATGGAATAAGCACCATTAAAGGCACCCTCATATACAGACCAATGTGACCACACCCCAGCTTCTGCAGCCATCCCAGGCCTCATCGCCCAGATCGCCATCGATTCCAAGCACTACATCTTCCTAGGAAACCTTAAATTCCACCTCGACAACCCCGGGCACACTAACACACCCGTCCTGGTGGAAAGCATGAGCAGCATCGGCCTCAAGCAACTTGTCACCGACCCCGCCCACATTGCAAGACACACATTCAACTCCATTTTTACGTCCATCGACGGAGTCAAGTAAAACCACGTCTCACAGCTCACCTGGACCAATACAGCATCCATTTCACCATCTCAGGATCTACCAATACTGACACCACACTCCCTAGCTCCATGCGTATAAACTGGAATAAAGATATCAGAAGATCAGTGGAGCAACACCCTCAACTCCAACCTCCCTGATACAACATCTGACCCAGAACAGGCTGCGGAAAACTTCTCCCAGTGGACACAGTCGGCACCTCCAAGTCAGCCGAATCCAAAGTACCTGCCGGAAGAGCCATCTGGTTCACTGTTCAGCTGAAATCCACCAAACGCAACTTCAGGCAACTAGAAAGGAAGTGGCATACTAGCAAAAAGACAGGAGACCACATCACCTTCAAGACAGTACTCAACCAATACCACCGCCTTCTGAAAGAAACAAAGAAGAATGCTCTAGGAGACTGTATGAGAGCCAGCACAAGGTGAAGCAAGAAGCTCTACACCATCATGAAGGAATTCTCTAACCCCACAGCCACCAGGAACATCATCACCTCCTCCCGAGAACTATGTGACACCCTGGTGGACTTCTTCCATGACAAGATCTCAGCCATCTACGAGAACTTCAAACCCCAACCACACGCCACCGACAGCATAAGCCTACACACACCCATAAACACAAATGCCTGATCAACCATTGTGACCCTCTCACAACTCAAGCCACAATCTCCATCATAAACTCCATACACTCTGGAACACCCAAGGACCCATGTCTCCCACACATCTTCAACCTCTGGATTGACAATTGGGGACGAACTCAATAAAGTCCTGAATGCCTCCATCACCATGGCCTCCTTCCCAGAGGAATAGAAACACACTGTAGTGAGGCCCCTCCTGAAAACACCATCCACTGGCCCAGTAGACCCAAAGAACTGCTGGACCGTCTCGCTGCTCCCCTTTCCGGTGAAGGTTTTCAAAAAGGCAATCAACCAGCAACTCACTGAACACCTGGAACACTACGACCCCTCTCAATCCAAACCAATCTGAGCCACTTACAGCATCAAGACAGCCCTCATACAGCCACTGATGATATCAGGACCCCCCTGGACTGTGGCGAAAAAGCAGTGCTCATCATCCTAGACCTGTCACCCGTCTTCAACACTGTCTATCACCACATCTTGATCAACAGACTCCACCAAATCTAAATCCAGGGAGATGCCCTCAAAAAAGATCAACTCACACTTCACTGAAAGAACTCACAGAACCCGTCTCCCACCATTCACCTCAGAACCCAAGAAGATCATCTGCTGCATCTACAAGGATCGTCCCTCAGCCCAACCCTCCTCAACACATACAAGACTCCCTGGCCACCACCAGATTGCATGGACTCAACATCATCTACTGTGCCGACAACACCCAGCTCATCCTCTTGCTGTCAGATGACCCCTCCAGCACCAGAGCCAACTTCCACAGATGTATGCTAAACATTGTCGACTGGATGAAGGACAACGGTCTCAAGCTCAATACGGACAAGACTGAAGTCCTCACCTTTGGGAACAGCACCTCGCCATAGAACAATGCTTGGTGACCAGTTGAAGTCGGCCCCTCCCCCACCCTGACAGACCACGCCTGCAACCTCAGCATCATCTTGTACAGCAAGTTATGTATGCAGACACAGGTAAACCCAATCCCATCCACCTCCTTCCACCCCATACATGTTTGGTAAGATTTTAAGGTTGCTCCTAATCAACACCAGAAGGACCATCACTCAGGCCCTTGTCAGCAGCAGGCTGGACTACAGGAACACTCTATATGTAGGAATCACTGCGGGCCCCCTGAAGAGCCTACAGACAATACAAAACTCAATGGCAAGACTCATCCTCGACCTCCCAGACAGACTCACATCACTCCACACCTCAAGATAATACACTGGTCCCCAATCCAGAAGAGATGCCAGTTCAAGATGTTGACCCATGCATGCAAATCCCTACACAACAAAGGACCAACATACATCAATAAACGAATGACCTTCCACCAACCTGCCAGCACCTGCTATTCACCTCCCTCTTCCTCACAGACAGCCCTTGGATCCGCCAAGCCAACAGCAGAGGACGCTTCATTTCTCAACTGGCGGCCAAGCCTAGAATGGCCTTTCCCTGGACCTTAGGACTGCCTCATTGCTCCTGTAATTGAGGAAAGGTCTCAAGACCTGGCTGTTTGAATGAACAGAGCACTGGGAAACAGCTAGCAACTCCAGCGCCTTGAGACCCTCACAAGGGATTTACAGTGCTTTATAAATCCTGATTGATTGAAGTAGCACGCATGATAAATGTTGGGTCTCATGCTAATTGACTTTTTTAACTCATGGAATTTCCTGGAGATCCACATTTCAATGCCATTGATATGTGTGCTTGGTGATTTTGTCAGTGCTGAAGGTACAATATCCACAGCTGACCAAAAATATTTGGCCTCTAAGTATTTTGGGTTTCTAATACTCACAGCCATGGTTCTAGCATTTCAGCCAATGACTACCAAAAGATTTTAAATCTGAAACATTGGGTTATAAGACACTTTCCCAGTGTAATACTTAGAATATAACTATTCGATTGTCAGTTCAAATGTCCAATTATTTAGGATGTGTACATTTATATCTAATGCAGCGTGTGCATCATATGTCTTCCAGAAGGGAAACATACATTACATTTGGTCACTTTACAGAAAGCCATTTCTCCTGATGCTGGGCAGGATTTATGCTCCTCAGACGGGCTGACTCCGTATCTCTCTGTCTGATGGCACTGGTAATTCATTTCTGCTTGGTTGATTGCTCAGATGCAGAAACTACTACCGATATGACACTCTAGCTCTCTTTCTTGGTCTTCCTGGTTCATGCTTTGACTCCGAATATTACCCTTTCCTATAAACTTACCACTTTCGCCATGTCCATTTAGACTAGAACTATAGATAGAGAAATTGTGTCTCTAGTAAACATTTTGTATTACTTTTCCCTCACAGAATCTCATGGAAGTCCAGACCTATGTTAACATCTTACAGCAAATCATCCAAACAACTCCACGTGTGAATGCCATTACAGCTGGAACCCACGAGGTAAGGTGACCAATTTGAAACAAGTGAAACCAGTGCTTAAATTGTAAAATAATAATTGCCAGGACGCAAACGTTTTGCTCCAAAGTCTGCAACTGGTGCAAATTTAAGGTTGGGGTGCCAAATACCAGGACTTTGTTGTCTTTTTTCTATCTCATGCACTTTTAATCTACCTCTAAGCACTCTCTACCTCATCATCCCACTCTTGCAGGTTCTTTTTCACTCCCGCTTTCTCCCCTTGTCACTGTTTTTCCGTGTTTCTTTTCTTCTGTTTTTCAAATTTTTGTGTTTTTCTCTCCTTAATTCTGGATCAAAGTCTGTTAAGAAACTGAAAAAAACAATTGTTAAAGTAACGTTATAGATAGGTGTAATAAAAATATCTGTTTTCATTTAAAAAACCAATTTAGAAATTCACTGAAACAACCAAAGGTTAAAGTAACGGTATAGTTAGGTGAATTTTTTAGAGTGAACAAGAACGTTTTGAAAGAACCAAAACACAGAAATTTACCAGTTATAGTTAGCAGCACTAACTAATACTTGTGCCCCCACCATTCTCTGCTTATAACCTCACACATGAAATCTATGGTACCATGTATGACATCACTGATGACTTCTCAAATGACATTACTGATGAAATCATTCAATGAGTGTGGTTATGTGTTTTATAGTTTAGATAACTGCCATATTAATTTCCACTTGATTCTATACAGTTTGTATAAAGAACATGGGTGCAAGTATTAGGAAACTACATGTACTCCTAATGTACCATAGCTATGTAGAGGTATTGAACATGTTATAAATATTTGTATTGAAGAGTATATCTGTGTTCAGGTGACAGTAGACTTGTGTTAATTATATTCCACATAAGTTAACTATACCTTGCGCCGTCGCCATGCACTGCTAATTATACCACATATTACATTAGTCATGACATCTTCTATCACATCATTGATAATATCACTGCAACATTTGCAATTCAATTATTGATGAGGAAACTGTGCTTGGTGGGGGCGCAAGTTATAGTTAACTCAGGGCATGAGTTATATTTCTTGAGATAAGCATAATTATAACTGCTGAATTTCTATGGTTGTGTGTGTAAAAATCAGAACATAACTATAACATCCCTGTAACCTTTAGTTTTTTCAGTGAACATATATGTGCATATACATGTTTGTGTGTATATATGTATGTATATATATATATATATATATATATATATATATATATATATATATATATATATATATATATATAGTCAAACAAAGTTCCCAAAGCAATGAGAGATCACTCGACAGTGCTCAGCCATCCGGCAATTTAGATGCAGCTTGCTTAATTGCTCCAACTGAGTATTGTATGCCAACGCGTTTCACGGCCTCACGCCGCTTCTTCCAGGGCTGCTGCAAACATACAAAGAGGCACGCATTCATTTCTTTGCATTTCCGGTCAATTTATTACCATGCTCGCCCCCAGTGGGCGTATGCTAAAAAGCACTATTCTTAATGCATGATGGGATGTGAAGTCCCTAAATGCGCGCAGAAAATCTCCTTTTAGTAAGTTCAATGTATGTTGAATTTAAAGCAAAGTATCAAAACCTTTAGTAGGTGTCGGGGCATTGATGCAGGCTTAATTATGCGTACAGAGCACTGTGCTTACATGACAACGAATAGTTCGAATTCAAAGCCTCAGTCAGCTGGTTGTAACACTTCTTCCCCAGCTGACGATGGTGCTCTCTCCACGGCAGGGAGGCCGTGTAAATGTAGTCAAACAAAGTTCCCAAAGCAATGAGAGATCACTCGACAGTGCTCAGCCATCCGGCAATTTAGATGCAGCTTGCTTAATTGCTCCAACTGAGTATTGTATGCCAACGCGTTTCACGGCCTCACGCCGCTTCTTCCAGGGCTGCTGCAAACATACAAAGAGGCACGCATTCATTTCTTTGCATTTCCGGTCAATTTATTACCATGCTCGCCCCCAGTGGGCGTATGCTAAAAAGCACTATTCTTAATGCATGATGGGATGTGAAGTCCCTAAATGCGCGCAGAAAATCTCCTTTTAGTAAGTTCAATGTATGTTGAATTTAAAGCAAAGTATCAAAACCTTTAGTAGGTGTCGGGGCATTGATGCAGGCTTAATTATGCGTACAGAGCACTGTGCTTACATGACAACGAATAGTTCGAATTCAAAGCCTCAGTCAGCTGGTTGTAACACTTCTTCCCCAGCTGACGATGGTGCTCTCTCCACGGCAGGGAGGCCGTGTAAATGTAGTCAAACAAAGTTCCCAAAGCAATGAGAGATCACTCGACAGTGCTCAGCCATCCGGCAATTTAGATGCAGCTTGCTTAATTGCTCCAACTGAGTATTGTATGCCAACGCGTTTCACGGCCTCACGCCGCTTCTTCCAGGGCTGCTGCAAACATACAAAGAGGCACGCATTCATTTCTTTGCAATTCCGGTCAATTTATTACCATGCTCGCCCCCAGTGGGCGTATGCTAAAAAGCACTATTCTTAATGCATGATGGGATGTGAAGTCCCTAAATGCGCGCAGAAAATCTCCTTTTAGTAAGTTCAATGTATGTTGAATTTAAAGCAAAGTATCAAAACCTTTAGTAGGTGTCGGGGCATTGATGCAGGCTTAATTATGCGTACAGAGCACTGTGCTTACATGACAACGAATAGTTCGAATTCAAAGCCTCAGTCAGCTGGTTGTAACACTTCTTCCCCAGCTGACGATGGTGCTCTCTCCACGGCAGGGAGGCCGTGTAAATGTAGTCAAACAAAGTTCCCAAAGCAATGAGAGATCACTCGACAGTGCTCAGCCATCCGGCAATTTAGATGCAGCTTGCTTAATTGCTCCAACTGAGTATTGTATGCCAACGCGTTTCACGGCCTCACGCCGCTTCTTCCAGGGCTGCTGCAAACATACAAAGAGGCACGCATTCATTTCTTTGCATTTCCGGTCAATTTATTACCATGCTCGCCCCCAGTGGGCGTATGCTAAAAAGCACTATTCTTAATGCATGATGGGATGTGAAGTCCCTAAATGCGCGCAGAAAATCTCCTTTTAGTAAGTTCAATGTATGTTGAATTTAAAGCAAAGTATCAAAACCTTTAGTAGGTGTCGGGGCATTGATGCAGGCTTAATTATGCGTACAGAGCACTGTGCTTACATGACAACGAATAGTTCGAATTCAAAGCCTCAGTCAGCTGGTTGTAACACTTCTTCCCCAGCTGACGATGGTGCTCTCTCCACGGCAGGGAGGCCGTGTAAATGTAGTCAAACAAAGTTCCCAAAGCAATGAGAGATCACTCGACAGTGCTCAGCCATCCGGCAATTTAGATGCAGCTTGCTTAATTGCTCCAACTGAGTATTGTATGCCAACGCGTTTCACGGCCTCACGCCGCTTCTTCCAGGGCTGCTGCAAACATACAAAGAGGCACGCATTCATTTCTTTGCATTTCCGGTCAATTTATTACCATGCTCGCCCCCAGTGGGCGTATGCTAAAAAGCACTATTCTTAATGCATGATGGGATGTGAAGTCCCTAAATGCGCGCAGAAAATCTCCTTTTAGTAAGTTCAATGTATGTTGAATTTAAAGCAAAGTATCAAAACCTTTAGTAGGTGTCGGGGCATTGATGCAGGCTTAATTATGCGTACAGAGCACTGTGCTTACATGACAACGAATAGTTCGAATTCAAAGCCTCAGTCAGCTGGTTGTAACACTTCTTCCCCAGCTGACGATGGTGCTCTCTCCACGGCAGATTTTCTGCGCGCATTTAGGGACTTCACATCCCATCATGCATTAAGAATAGTGCTTTTTAGCATACGCCCACTGGGGGCGAGCATGGTAATAAATTGACCGGAAATGCAAAGAAATGAATGCGTGCCTCTTTGTATGTTTGCAGCAGCCCTGGAAGAAGCTGCATCTAAATTGCCGGATGGCTGAGCACTGTCGAGTGATCTCTCATTGCTTTATGAACTTTGTTTGACTACATTTACACGGCCTCCCTGCCGTGGAGAGAGCACCATCGTCAGCTGGGGAAGAAGTGTTACAACCAGCTGACTGAGGCTTTGAATTCGAACTATTCGTTGTCATGTAAGCACAGTGCTCTGTACGCATAATTAAGCCTGCATCAATGCCCCGACACCTACTAAAGGTTTTGATACTTTGCTTTAAATTCAACATACATTGAACTTACTAAAAGGAGATTTTCTGCGCGCATTTAGGGACTTCACATCCCATCATGCATTAAGAATAGTGCTTTTTAGCATACGCCCACTGGGGGCGAGCATGGTAATAAATTGACCGGAAATGCAAAGAAATGAATGCGTGCCTCTTTGTATGTTTGCAGCAGCCCTGGAAGAAGCGGCGTGAGGCCGTGAAACGCGTTGGCATACAATACTCAGTTGGAGCAATTAAGCAAGCTGCATCTAAATTGCCGGATGGCTGAGCACTGTCGAGTGATCTCTCATTGCTTTGGGAACTTTGTTTGACTACATTTACACGGCCTCCCTGCCGTGGAGAGAGCACCATCGTCAGCTGGGGAAGAAGTGTTACAACCAGCTGACTGAGGCTTTGAATTCGAACTATTCGTTGTCATGTAAGCACAGTGCTCTGTACGCATAATTAAGCCTGCATCAATGCCCCGACACCTACTAAAGGTTTTGATACTTTGCTTTAAATTCAACATACATTGAACTTACTAAAAGGAGATTTTCTGTGCGCATTTAGGGACTTCACATCCCATCATGCATTAAGAATAGTGCTTTTTAGCATACGCCCACTGGGGGCGAGCATGGTAATAAATTGACCGGAAATGCAAAGAAATGAATGCGTGCCTCTTTGTATGTTTGCAGCAGCCCTGGAAGAAGCGGCGTGAGGCCGTGAAACGCGTTGGCATACAATACTCAGTTGGAGCAATTAAGCAAGCTGCATCTAAATTGCCGGATGGCTGAGCACTGTCGAGTGATCTCTCATTGCTTTGGGAACTTTGTTTGACTATATTTACACGGCCTCCCTGCCGTGGAGAGAGCACCATCGTCAGCTGGGGAAGAAGTGTTACAACCAGCTGACTGAGGCTTTGAATTCGAACTATTCGTTGTCATGTAAGCACAGTGCTCTGTACGCATAATTAAGCCTGCATCAATGCCCCGACACCTACTAAAGGTTTTGATACTTTGCTTTAAATTCAACATACATTGAACTTACTAAAAGGAGATTTTCTGCGCGCATTTAGGGACTTCACATCCCATCATGCATTAAGAATAGTGCTTTTTAGCATACGCCCACTGGGGGCGAGCATGGTAATAAATTGACCGGAAATGCAAAGAAATGAATGCGTGCCTCTTTGTATGTTTGCAGCAGCCCTGGAAGAAGCGGCGTGAGGCCGTGAAACGCGTTGGCATACAATACTCAGTTGGAGCAATTAAGCAAGCTGCATCTAAATTGCCGGATGGCTGAGCACTGTCGAGTGATCTCTCATTGCTTTGGGAACTTTGTTTGACTACATTTACACGGCCTCCCTGCCGTGGAGAGAGCACCATCGTCAGCTGGGGAAGAAGTGTTACAACCAGCTGACTGAGGCTTTGAATTCGAACTATTCGTTGTCATGTAAGCACAGTGCTCTGTACGCATAATTAAGCCTGCATCAATGCCCCGACACCTACTAAAGGTTTTGATACTTTGCTTTAAATTCAACATACATTGAACTTACTAATAGGAGATTTTCTGCGCGCATTTAGGGACTTCACATCCCATCATGCATTAAGAATAGTGCTTTTTAGCATACGCCCACTGGGGGCGAGCATGGTAATAAATTGACCGGAAATGCAAAGAAATGAATGCGTGCCTCTTTGTATGTTTGCAGCAGCCCTGGAAGAAGCGGCGTGAGGCCGTGAAACGCGTTGGCATACAATACTCAGTTGGAGCAATTAAGCAAGCTGCATCTAAATTGCCGGATGGCTGAGCACTGTCGAGTGATCTCTCATTGCTTTGGGAACTTTGTTTGACTACATTTACACGGCCTCCCTGCCGTGGAGAGAGCACCATCGTCAGCTGGGGAAGAAGTGTTACAACCAGCTGACTGAGGCTTTGAATTCGAACTACTCGTTGTCATGTAAGCACAGTGCTCTGTACGCATAATTAAGCCTGCATCAATGCCCCGACACCTACTAAAGGTTTTGATACTTTGCTTTAAATTCAACATACATTGAACTTACTAAAAGGAGATTTTCTGCGCGCATTTAGGGACTTCACATCCCATCATGCATTAAGAATAGTGCTTTTTAGCATACGCCCACTGGGGGCGAGCATGGTAATAAATTGACCGGAAATGCAAAGAAATGAATGCGTGCCTCTTTGTATGTTTGCAGCAGCCCTGGAAGAAGCGGCGTGAGGCCGTGAAACGCGTTGGCATACAATACTCAGTTGGAGCAATTAAGCAAGCTGCATCTAAATTGCCGGATGGCTGAGCACTGTCGAGTGATCTCTCATTGCTTTGGGAACTTTGTTTGACTACATTTACACGGCCTCCCTGCCGTGGAGAGAGCACCATCGTCAGCTGGGGAAGAAGTGTTACAACCAGCTGACTGAGGCTTTGAATTCGAACTATTCGTTGTCATGTAAGCACAGTGCTCTGTATGCATAATTAAGCCTGCATCAATGCCCCGACACCTACTAAAGGTTTTGATACTTTGCTTTAAATTCAACATACATTGAACTTACTAAAAGGAGATTTTCTGCGCGCATTTAGGGACTTCACATCCCATCATGCATTAAGAATAGTGCTTTTTAGCATACGCCCACTGGGGGCGAGCATGGTAATAAATTGACCGGAAATGCAAAGAAACGAATGCGTGCCTCTTTGTATGTTTGCAGCAGCCCTGGAAGAAGCGGCGTGAGGCCGTGAAACGCGTTGGCATACAATACTCAGTTGGAGCAATTAAGCAAGCTGCATCTAAATTGCCGGATGGCTGAGCACTGTCGAGTGATCTCTCATTGCTTTGGGAACTTTGTTTGACTACATTTACACGGCCTCCCTGCCGTGGAGAGAGCACCATCGTCAGCTGGGGAAGAAGTGTTACAACCAGCTGACTGAGGCTTTGAATTCGAACTATTCGTTGTCATGTAAGCACAGTGCTCTGTACGCATAATTAAGCCTGCATCAATGCCCCGACACCTACTAAAGGTTTTGATAATTTGCTTTAAATTCAACATACATTGAACTTACTAAAAGGAGATTTTCTGCGCGCATTTAGGGACTTCACATCCCATCATGCATTAAGAATAGTGCTTTTTAGCATACGCCCACTGGGGGCGAGCATGGTAATAAATTGACCGGAAATGCAAAGAAATGAATGCGTGCCTCTTTGTATGTTTGCAGCAGCCCTGGAAGAAGCGGCGTGAGGCCGTGAAACGCGTTGGCATACAATACTCAGTTGGAGCAATTAAGCAAGCTGCATCTAAATTGCCGGATGGCTGAGCACTGTCGAGTGATCTCTCATTGCTTTGGGAACTTTGTTTGACTACATTTACACGGCCTCCCTGCCGTGGAGAGAGCACCATCGTCAGCTGGGGAAGAAGTGTTACAACCAGCTGACTGAGGCTTTGAATTCGAACTATTCGTTGTCATGTAAGCACAGTGCTCTGTACGCATAATTAAGCCTGCATCAATGCCCCGACACCTACTAAAGGTTTTGATACTTTGCTTTAAATTCAACATACATTGAACTTACTAAAAGGAGATTTTCTGCGCGCATTTAGGGACTTCACATCCCATCATGCATTAAGAATAGTGCTTTTTAGCATACGCCCACTGGGGGCGAGCATGGTAATAAATTGACCGGAAATGCAAAGAAATGAATGCGTGCCTCTTTGTATGTTTGCAGCAGCCCTGGAAGAAGCGGCGTGAGGCCGTGAAACGCGTTGGCATACAATACTCAGTTGGAGCAATTAAGCAAGCTGCATCTAAATTGCCGGATGGCTGAGCACTGTCGAGTGATCTCTCATTGCTTTGGGAACTTTGTTTGACTACATTTACACGGCCTCCCTGCCGTGGAGAGAGCACCATCGTCAGCTGGGGAAGAAGTGTTACAACCAGCTGACTGAGGCTTTGAATTCGAACTATTCGTTGTCATGTAAGCACAGTGCTCTGTACGCATAATTAAGCCTGCATCAATGCCCCGACACCTACTAAAGGTTTTGATACTTTGCTTTAAATTCAACATACATTGAACTTACTAAAAGGAGATTTTCTGCGCGCATTTAGGGACTTCACATCCCATCATGCATTAAGAATAGTGCTTTTTAGCATACGCCCACTGGGGGCGAGCATGGTAATAAATTGACCGGAAATGCAAAGAAATGAATGCGTGCCTCTTTGTATGTTTGCAGCAGCCCTGGAAGAAGCGGCGTGAGGCCGTGAAACGCGTTGGCATACAATACTCAGTTGGAGCAATTAAGCAAGCTGCATCTAAATTGCCGGATGGCTGAGCACTGTCGAGTGATCTCTCATTGCTTTGGGAACTTTGTTTGACTATATATATATATATATATATATATATATATATATATATATATATAATCTACTGGCGGTCGCCAGTAGACAGTTATAGTTAGGACCGTGTTTCCATAGGAAATCCGCAACATTCTATTTGGAATAACTTTGGCGCCGGTTGACGAATCCTCTCAAAATTTTCAAAATAGGTGGGGCGCTCCGCTCCTACCCAGAAAGTTTCGGGGTGATTCGTCAAGCGGGGGCCGAGAAAAAAGGGGGGTCCCAAAACGCGTTTTCCCCATGCATTTTTTCATAGGACCTTTAGTCGAAGGTACAGCCCGAACGGCTAAACAGAATTACTTGAAATTTGGCAGAGAGGTAGTCCTCAGGTCAGGGAAGTGCCTTTTGCAGGTCTGGTGTCAATCTGTTCAGTAGTTCCTGAGAAAATCAAAAGTAAAATCATATATATATGTGGGCGGAGCCTAACCACACATCTCATCCTGAGATCTGATTGGCTGTCAGCACTTCATCCAAGAAGTGTTGGCAGCCATCTTGGGATCAATATACATGATAGCACCTCATTAAAAAGCATTGCAGTTAATAGAAGGTTTTAAGACTTTAGTTACATTATAAATCATTTGTTGATGTTACCATTTTAGGAATTGTGGTATGTTCTAAGGTGATTTCACCATGTGAAAAAGCCTTCTGCTGGGATATCATGATTGAGAGAAAAATATTTTCTCATGCCTTTCTCACAGAGGTTTGGAAGGTGATCTATAAGCTAAACTGAGAGCTTATTTTCTGTAAATTCACATTATCTTTCTCAGTCATGTGAGAATGAAGTCTGACATTCTCAGTAAAACATGTACATCCAACAAGGGCAGAGACTGTCAGTTGATTCCATTGTGTTCTACTGCAGCTTCCCAGAGTGTTCCAAAGAACAACTAGAGCGCTAACAGTCCTACTCATGATAAACGTATGGCACACCTGAAGCCATCTTGCTTGGATTAAAGTGGTAACTCTTAAAACATTTAATTTAAAAAGGAACAAAATGAGGGGGTTCATTTTTCCATAAAAAGTATGATTAGTGCTGCTGAAAGAAAAATTAGGGCACATTTTGAGTGACTTCTAAAATCCTCTTCTATTTCATTAAAGAATTCTGACATGCAGACTGAAACATGCACTTTCAATACCAGCAGCAGTTTCCCCTGGTGAGCAGTAGCTTTACTACAGTGATCTAATGAGCAAAAAGAGTGCTAACATTCTGAATTTATGGCAAATGTGTGACACATCTGAATGCCTTCTTGATGGAATCAAAGTAAAAAAACTGAAAGTATTTCCTACTGAGGAGACGGCAGTAAATGAGGAAATTAGGAAACTTCATAACAAATAAGTCTCCCAAGATGGCCACCAGAGACAAAAGAGCCCAAATGTAGCCCAAATATCACCCAGATGTAGCCCAAGTATAGCCCAATGACAGAATGTCTCAGGGTGTTCTTAAAAGCAACTAGAGCGCTTACTGTCTTCATTATGACAAAAGTATGGCACATCTGAAGCCATCTTGATTGGAATAAACTGGTAACACTTAAAACATTTAATTTAAAAAGGAACACAATGAGGGGGTTCATTTTGCCATAGAAATTATGATTGATGCTGAAGAAAGAAAATGAGGGCACATTTTGAGTGACTTCTCAAATCCTCTTCTATTTCATTAAAAAATTCTGACATGCAGACTGAAACATGCACTTTTAATACCAGGAGCAGACTTCCATGGTGAACAGTAGTTTTACTACAGTGATCTAATGAGCAACTAGAGTGCTAACTTTCAGAATTTATGGCAAATGTTTGACATATCTGAATACCTTCATGATGGAATCAAAGTAAAAAACTGAAAGCATTTCCTACTGAGGAGACTGCAGTACATGAGGAAATTAGGAAACTTCATAACAAATAAATCTCCCAAGATGGTCACCGGAGACAAAAGAGCCCAAATGTAGCCCAAAATCACCCAGATGTAGCCCAAATATAGCCCAATGACAGAAGTGCGCAAAACACTTATTATTTTGTGTTTTTGCAGTGTTATATAGTGCAGACTTGTCAGGTATTGGAGTGCTTTACATGAGCATTGGTTACATCACACAAGAACAAATTCATTTTGTTTGTAGACATGGGGAGACTAAGTGATTTGACCAGAATCACAGAATGTCGAGCTGAAGCAGAAACTCCAACCTGGTTCACCAGTTGCAAAGTCTGCAGTTCTGGAAGTAATACCACATCCTCTCCCCTAAGTGCAACATTTAATCAAGTGGTCAACTGGATAAAAAAACATAAAGATAACAAATAATTTAAAAGTGCTTTGTCGCTATTTGAAAACTCAGAAAATATGTCCTTATTTTAGTCTTTTAGAGCACTAACCATAATTTTGATCCCAATAAGACCCTCTCATATATGTAATTTCTAAAGGAAATGCTCTAGGTATTACAGTTTTGATTACATCAAGATGACATCAGGCGTTCCACACTTTTGTAATTAATATAGAATGTTAGCAATCTAGTTGTTCATTAGGATACTGTTGAGAGGCAGAGGCCAGGGGCACAGACTCTGAAAATTTAAGGCAGGTAGGAGGGTGCAAAGGCAACAATTTAACCACACTGAGCAGGCAGGAAGGGCCGTGGCAGCACAACAGACTATGGAGGGCAGTGGAAAGGGGGGCAGGGGCAACAAACCAACAATACAGGTATTGCAAGAGAGGCTGTGGCAATGTAATAGACCATTGTGGGCAAAAGGAAGAGGCAATGGTAGTACAACCATACATGCCAACAGACCCGATTCAGCCAGGAAACGTCCAATGTTTTAAGCTCAAATGGGCTTTATTTGATCTGTCTCCTGTCTACAATCTCGTTTTTTCAATGTATCTCAAAGGGGAAAATCAATACCCCAGTTTTTTTTCAAAATCTCCCTCTTACCAAGTTCAAAATGTTCGCAAGTATGGTACATTGGATCATGGAAGGAAATGGGATAGGGACATGGACTTGGATAACAGAGGACAAGAGGGACATGGAGAGGTGCACCAAACTGACTCTGCTGGGCAGGCATCAGGGTTTGCAGCAGCACAATACAACACACAGGGCATGCGGGACGGGAGTGCAGCACAACAATCCATAGAAAGCAAGAGGGAGGGGACAGGACCATGCACATGGACAACAGAGAACAGAGGGGCAATAGGCAATGGTAGCTAGCTGACCATAATGGACAGACAGGAGAGAAAGCTGCAGCATAACAGACAATAAAGGGCAGGAGGGACGGATCAGGGGCATTACAATGGAACAGACAAGCCAGGAGGGAGGGAGTAGGGGTCTGCACATGTAAACAGAGGGCTGGGGGCAAGGGGGCAGGGCAGGAGCAGCAAGATAGCCATGGAGGTCAGGCAGGATGGGCACTAGAAGCAAGACACACCATGAAGAGCAACAGTGAGACTGTGATGGAATATACACAGACCATGGAGGGAAGGTGGGAGGGGGTCAGGGGCAGCTAACTGACCACACAGGGAAGGTGGGAGGGGCCATGGCAGCACAGAAGACCATGCATGGCAAGTGGGAGGGTTAGTGGCAGCACAATGGCTATGATGGGCAAGAAGGAGGGTGCAGGGGCATGCACAAAGGACGATGGAGGATAGAAGGGAGGGTCAGGACCTGTGCACAGACAAGAAAGTTCAGGGGAAGGGGCCTCACAACAGACCGCACGGGGCAGGCAGGAGGAGCAGTTGCAGCACAACAGACCAGGGAGGGCAGAAGGGTGTGGTAGTACAATGGACCATGTAGGACAGGAGGAAGAGGATAGGGGCATGGCAAGTGGACAGGCAGGGTGGAGGTGGCAGGGACAGGTTACAGTCATCTGACAATGCTAGGCAGGTGGGAGGGGAGTGGCAGCTCAACAGAACACTCAGAGTAGATAGGAGTGGCAGGTCCATGGAACATGGTGGGCAAAAAGGATGGTGCAGGGGCATGCACAAAGACATCGGAGGGCAGGGGGAAGGAGAATAGGGGCAGCAAGCTAAGCACAGAGTTTAAGCAGGAGGTCAATGATGGGGCATAGAATTGGGCAATGGAGGGCAGGAGGAGTGGACTGGTACATCATACTAAATTGAGGGCAGTGGCAGCACATCAGACCATGCATGGCAGGAGGGAGGAGGCTAGTCCATGGATTCACACAACAGAGGATAGGGAGGAGGGGGATGGGGCAGCAAGCTAACTGTTCAGAGAAGGCGGGTATTAGGAACTTTATTGTTTTTAAAACGTGTGTCTGTGCGAACTACTTAAAATATGAGCAAGTATGCAGCATAATCTCACTTTTATTCAGGAAGAAGAGGACGTTTGTGACTGTGACTCACGGGCTCACTTGGCAGAAACACCCCCTGACCCTCCACCCCCTATCGCAAAATGTAATGCCCGTGAAAAGGGTAGGTGAACACAGTGTTATATAGAACATAGTCCTGAGAGCACGATTGAAAATGAAAACTAGATATAGTGTATGGTATAAACTATGCACCTAAAAGTGTGATATAAGATGAACCGGGCGTGAAATATAATATGCAATACATTGTGCGCAATGACAGATTGATTGGAGAGCGCGAGATAGCACAGGCACTAGCGCGTGCTATGCGATATGCGCCTTGGAGTGTAATATGCACAGGGCAGTGTTGTGTAACCTAACTAGTCTCTAAAGTTGTAATATAAAATATGTGCTGGGGAGTGTAACGTTGCATATGCACTGTGACAAAGATATGGATCCCAGATTGTAATATGTATGGCATAGCACTGTGCGTTATAACATAGGCATCGAGGAAGGCACGTTAGATGGGGCAATATAACCCGTGCGAAGACAAGTGTGGCATGACATATTCACAGGGTGGTGTCACAGTGCACATGGGCTTGAGAGTATCATAGCATATGCACTAGCTGGTGGAATACAACACAGAGGTGTGTGGCACTCAGCAGGCAATGGTGGGTGTAACACAGCATTGGGCTCTGCCAGGAGCGTGCTGTGACTCTCAAGTGATGTTCGTCCCCTTTCCAGAGAGTAAAATAAAAAGTATTACACATCCGGCAGTGGATGTGTGTTTTATTAACCGTGAGGGGGGTTTCTTGCATAGTTTTGGTCGAATTTTTGTCGAATCCCCTTTTAATGGCTTGGTGTGCATGTGTATTAAATGTGCCCGTCAATAGCTACCCATGTTTGTATAAATAAACGACAAGGATGTCTACCGGGATTAGGCACGGTAGGGCATCAGACATGTCAGAGCTTCACTAGTGGTGTAAATACATTCCACGTGGATTCATTGTATGCATAGTCGCCTTTTAATGATTATCACAAAAATCGTCATGGTGATAGGTACGTACGGTTTGTCCAGCATGTCCTAGGTGTGTCTATAAATATATATTTTTTAAAAATAATAAAAAACAGTGGCCGGCCCTGGGGATTGGGGTCAAAAAAATATAATTAGGAGACAGGCCCTGGGGGATGGGGTCATCAGGGCCAATAAATTAGAATAAGAAGGGGAACCACACAGCCCCCCTTCTTAAAAAATTAAAATAAATAAAAGACTGGCATCGTGCCGGAGGCCACGCCCCCTCCTTGCAGCACTCTGCAAACGCGCCCCCTGGTGAGCTGTAAGTTGGGGAATTAATTCCTCTTCAATACTGAGGGTCCCTGAGGGCCAACTAGCCCAACAGGCATCTCCAGTATGCGCCAGGGAGCTGCGCTGCAGACAGGTGTTCTGAGGCCAAGCCCCTTTTTACACCTCTCTGTAACGCAGCTTTGTGGCGCTTACTGGAGGTACCTAGTGGTCTAGTTTGACCCTAGGGACCCTTAGGATTCAAGGGGATTTAATCTCTCAACTTAGAACAGCCATAGGGCGCGTTTACACAGTGGTGAAGGGAGGGGACGGGCCTGAGGTGACGTGTGCAAACACGCACTATGGCACGTTTTAAATTGGGGATATAATTTCCCTTCAATACTGAGGGCCTCTGGGGGCTAACTAGCCCACCAAGGGCTTCCAGTAAGCGCCACTGAGCTGCATTGCAGAGAGGTGGTCCAGGCGTGCCACTTTTTACACCTCTCTGCAACGCAGCTCTGTGGCACTTACTGGAGGTACCTAGTGGGCTAGTTGGACCCTAGGGACCCTCAGGATTTAAATGAACTTAATCTCCCAACTAAAAACGGACACAGGGCGTGTTTACACAGTGGTGAAGGGAGGGGACGGGGCCTGAGTTAACGTGTGCAAAAACGCCCTGTGGCCTGTTTTAAGAGTTAGTTTTAATCCCCCTGAACTATTATATACTAGGGGCTTACAGAGGAGGTCATGCTAATCACAGGGGGACCCCAACGCATAATGTTCCCTAGTGTATGTAGGTGTTTTCACTGTATTCTAAGTGTCTTTTAACATAGCACTGGCTCTAGGACTGGTTAGTCAGACTCAGTTACTACCAGTATCCGTCTGAAAAAGTTGAGGGTACAGGATGATTTTGCAACAAGGCTTCTTTCTGCTCTTCTTTTTGTTCTTTCTGCACGTTATCCTTCTTCCTGCACTTTTCTTCGTCTTGGAGGACTTCTGTTGCTTCTTTCTGCACTTCTTTTTTTTCTTTCTGTGCATTGTTTCTTCTTTCTTCACAGGGCCTATCTCTGTAGGCATAGTTAGAAATTAGCATTTAAAAAACCTTTGAAATTCACAGAAAAAACCATAGGTTTCAGGCACGTTCTAGTTAGGAATTAGCATTTAAAAAACCTCAGAAATTCACTGAAAAAAACATAGGTTTCAGGGGTGTTATAGTTAGCTGGACTTTTCACTTGTACAAAATCATTGACATTTAGGCCTGGGCGAAAATTTCGTTCCGTTCGCGGAAATTGCGATAATTTGACATTTTCGCGTTCCGCGGAGAGCGCGAAAATGTAAAAAATTCCGGTTTCCGCAGCTTGGCGATAATTTGTTTCTTGCTCGCGCTGTAAAATAATACATTCTCGCCTTACCTGAATCCCTGCTTTCGCCGACAAGTTTTCTTGATCCGGTCGCGTTCTCCATGAGATGTTGTATTGTTTTTAGCCATTTGCGCTGTCTCGCGACAGTTCGTGCCCGCAGTGACGTCATGCGTCGCGCGATCACATCTTTCTTCTCGTCGATCATGCACCACGAGACAACTCAAAACAAGATGGCCGCGGCCGCAAGCAACCACATGGGTAAGTTGGCGACCCGCAACCATGCAGAAAATCTCGCGAACATGCCGGAAAAAAACTTCTGCATCTTCGCGATATTTCCGCTTGTTTGCGATAATTTTAAACATTTTCACGATAATTTGCGAAAGTTAATTTCGCAAATTCCGCCCACCCCTATTAACATTCCCCCGTTATAGTTAGTTCAGCTAACTATAACTCGCGTGCCCGCAATGCACTGCTGATGACGTGACATATTACATCACTCATGACATGGTCAGTGACATCACTCATGACATCACTCATGACATCTCAAATGACATCACTGATGACATCACTGATGTCAATGGTTTTGTACAAGTGAAAAGTCCAGCTAACTACAACACCCCTGAAACCTATGTTTTTTTCAGTGAATGTATATATATATATATATATACATTCACTGAAAAAAACAAATTTTACAGGGATGTTATAGTTAGGAATTAGCATTTAAAAAACCTCAGAAATTCATTAAAATAACCAAAGGATACAGGGACATTATAGTAAGGAAATGGAATACAGAAAAACCTTCAAAATTTACTGAAAAAGACAAAGGTCACAGAGACATTATAGTTAGGCTCAGGTTTCACTCAAACAAAACCAGAGAAATTCAGCAGTTATAGTTAGTTGAGCTAACTATAACTCATGCCTCCTCAATGCACTGCTTATGACCTCACATATTACATCACTCATGACATGGTTAGTGATATCACTCATCACATCCACAGAGCTGGATTGCTGAGAGGTCTACAAATGTGCCTTCTGGCACACTGCTGCTTGGTGGAAGACGTCCACTTTAGTCCAGAGGCCCTCAGTAGGCAAGGGGACATCATCCCCCCACCAGCATGGCACCAAGAGGCACATTTGTAGAGTGGTGGAGAAAGGGGGCATGGCCTCCAACTCCTCTCAGCAATCCCGCTGTCTGGGACTTACCGGCGGTAACAGATGGGATTCCTGGAGCCTAAGGACCCTCAGCAGCCCTCCTCCCCAGTCCAATTTTGGCTCTGGGGACCCCATTCCCCAAGGCCTGGCCTTTTTATTGTATTTTTTTTCAGCAATGGGAATGGGGCTGCACCCCCCCTCCTGGGGCGATTTCTACCCTAGGGACCACATCCCCCATGGACCAGCCTGTTGATTGGGTGCCCTGGTCCCACTCAGGGTACACACTGCTACTAATGTGGTCCACGGGGAGCCTGAAGGCCCAGTGGCCCCTGCCAGCACCCTTCATCTTGCTGGAGCAGGCATTGCTTTCACACATAAGGAGCTGCTAACATGCAGCCCCCAGTGTGTAAAAGCAAATTGTGCTTTGAGCAAGCGGAGCACTGTTTGCTATGCCTTAGTGGGAGCGGTGCATCCACCAAGCCATCACAAACTGCAATTTCCTGAGTGTGGCCACACCGGGACATTGCTGAAGCAGACCCAGGGGAAGTGGTGGTCCCTGGGGCCAGAGATCCGCAATGGACCCCCTGCATACATATGATTTAAGCCCCTACATATATATGATTTTTCAGTCATATCCTCGGGGAGTTGGTGGTACCCAGAGCAGGGGGGCTGCACAGGCCCCCTGCATTTGTATTTATTATTTATTTTATTGCTGCAGGCTAGGTGGTTGTCCCCAGCACTGTAGGGGGCCTAGCGGCCCCCTGCATTAGTACATTATTAGCGGCAGGTAGGTGGCAGTCCCCGGGACTCTGGGGGAGACCATATGGGCCTCCTGCACATTAATTTTAACCAATAGCCATGGAAGGTGGCACTAATCGGGACTGCGGGGTCTGAAGGAAAGAAACCATCTGGGATGCCATGAAGGCTCCTATTAGGTGGGAACTCATTAACATTATGTCCCACATAAATAAATGCACTAACAAATTGGAACACTGAATTAAACAACTTGGAATGAAATTCTCTACTAACAAAAATCTGGAACTCCTCTTACAGCTTATGACATTAACATTTAAGTACAATAAGATCTTAAGTTCCAGATCGCACAATTGGGTACAACACAACAAGAGGAAAACTTTTAAAAAAGTAAACAAGGCAGGCAAGGTGCTAGTGAATTAACAAAAATTTTAAAACAATCAAAACTAGGAGTTCAACAGTGTGACTTGAGCGCACCTGCACACTTTTAAGTAACCCACCCCACTGGGCAAAGCATTCTGGTTGATTGCGTTCAGCTGTAAATATTTGCAAAGTGGATGTGTCGTTGTGCCCCGAGGTACAGTCAATCTAAAAAACCATAGTGGGTTGCTTACGTGTCCAAGAAAGAGCCTTCACCTTTTGCCGCTTGCCAAACTGGACTCACTGTTTCTTCAGCGCTTTAATTTCCTTAGCTCTGCTAATCCGCACTAAGACTGCTGCTAAATGTTACGAGTGCCTTTTGTTGCCAACAGGTGGGGCCTCATTTTCGTTCACAAAATAGCATTATGAGAACAGCAGTTCTTAGGTAAGCCTGGTAGTTCTTGATAAACTGACAATGTCCACTCTAAATATATAATATCAATTTCGCCATTAGTGGGCTACCCCAGGTCAGCAGTCATTGTTGTCAAAATACAGGCCATGCCGATGGACCGACATAGCTCCAAGCATTAGGTGCTCACCGGCCCGCTTAACCTCCTGCGGTATGCAATCCCCACGGCCGGACTGCTGTGTATTATCTCCTTTCCACAATTGCCCCAAGCATTAGGACACACTCTACATCGGTTATATGTGGCACCAACGTAGTCTGCACCTCCCAGAATAAAATAACAATTGCCAACGCGTTTCAGATGTAAATCGCCCTTTGTCACAGGCAGAGCGGCATCGAAATGAAAGGCAAAGACTGCTACTAAATGTTACGAGTGCCTTTTATTGCCAACAGGTGGGGCCTCATTTTCGTTCACAAAATAGCATTATCGGAACAGCAGTTCTTAGGTAAGCCTGGTAGTTCTTGATAAACTGACAATGCCCACTCTAAATATATAATATCAATTTCGCCATTAGTTGCCTTTCATTTCGATGCCGCTTTGCCTGTGACAAAGGGCGATTTACGTCTGAAACGCATTGGCAATTGTTATTTTATCCTGAGAGGTGCAGACTACATTGGTGCCACATACCTATCACACATGGTGGGTGTGGGTCTACGTCACAAGAAGCACGGACAAAAACATCTCAAACTATGACTACACCAGACAGTGATCACAGAAGCTATGGTATAGTTTAGAACTTTGCATGCAAAAAATAAAGCCTCCATAAACCACAACTCTCACTTCATCCAGGTTGGGAATACCCTTCCCCCCTACTTGCTCTAGGTGCCTAAATAAACTACACTTCTTACTGTCACACTGCCAACAGCTTCCTGATTTGAACTGCTCTGTATTCACTCTCTTTCCCTTTTTCTCTCTCTCTTTCCTCTAACCCTGTTTCTTTCTCAGGTGCCCAAATGCCTTCCTCTTTCCCTACTTCCTACCCCTAAAAATGGCTTTGGTCTGATACTAACAATTTTAAGAGTCGATAGGACCCATCCTCTGCGCACTATAACAACAGGTAAAATACCTGGGTTTTTAAAACATTGTTGTTATCACAATATTTATCTTGCTCGTTTCATAAACATGAATTCCACAGCGGGTTCAGAAAATAATCCAATGTATTTGCATCAAACGTGCAGGAAAATTCAATGTGTAGATGCCAGGACTCTCGGAAATGAAAGACGGACTGATCGTACGCAACGTTGCGTACGATCAGTCCGTCTTTAATTTCTAAACTGTTTACGTATTACCGAACAATGGAAGGTTGTTTCTAAACTAAGCGGACAAGTAGCAGAATACTCCCTAGCCTGCCCCGCCGACACCGAGAGTCCTGGCATCTACACATTGAATTTTCCCGCACGGTATGATATGTTCTACTATCGTTTGCCATGAAAGGAGACTACTACAGAGTAGCTTCTCAGAGTGATTTAACAACTCAGGCATTGTTTTTTATCGAATCCGTTATCTTTTTAGGCTTCTACTCAAACTGCTTGGCCACTAGCGCATATACGTAAGAGAAAGAAGGTATTTCCTTATTATGTGTCAACAATCACGTAGGTGACACCACTCGGACTGTTTGACATAGCATTTTTTAATTTGAGATATGCTAGTCGACTTCTATAGATTACTGAGCAGTTTCATTGAATTTGGACACAGCACACGCTCCAGATAAACGTCACTCTTTGGTGGAGGGCTTTCTGTTAATTTATATGTCGTTTACAAATACATCTTTAATTATGACTTTTCTATGTACCTAATAACATGCTGCGATGATGTCATTACTATTCCTGTATATTATTATATCTTTTTGTTTACATTTTAGAATTTTGTTCCCCTGAAGAAGGGCCAACTCTGGCTCGAAATGCATTGGGCAGCAAGAAAATTCTTTGAATTTACTATTCACTATTTGGATTTGGAATGAATATGTTGAACTTATGGACATTCTTTGTATAAAGATTGAATGTATTGATGCAAATACATTGGATTATTTTCTGAACCCGCTGTGGAATTCATGTTTATGAAACGAGAAAGATAAATATTGTGATAACAACAATGTTTTAAAAACCCAGGTATTTTACCTGTTGTTATAGTGCGCAGAGGATGGGTCCTATCGACTCTTAAAACTGTTGGTTATTACTGGCATTCGTGACTGTTGCATGCCACCCCTGCAGCACGCTTTTCATAAAAGTGTCTAAGATTGTGAATAATGTTTGTTGATCAAGTTAAATTTGTGTGTGCCTCTCCTAAAAAATATTGTTTGGCCTGATACTGCCAATGGCTACTCTTTTAAATAAGGTATGCTGCTACATAGCAGGCATAGAAGGTACTGTGCAGGATGCGTATGAAACACGTGAATACACTAAGCCTGGGTGTGAAATTCTGCTCTGCTCGTGGACTATGCAGAGTTTTTCCCACTCTGCAAACTTTAAGTTGGCGAGAAAGGAAAATCTTACTCCAGACTACCTCTAGACCATCTTCTGGTGAGATTTCTCAGCACAAAAAAACTTTCATTCACGTTGAGGAAGCTGCTCCTCGAGATGAACATCTACAAGAGTGGCAGAAAGATGCAATGCCCTCTTGCGCTGCGCACAGTGCCGGTCGTGCTGATTTTGCAGCATAGGACAAACACCCATCGCTAAAAATCAGCACGAACAGCGCAACCTAATGCACTCTGCCACTTGCAGAACACTGCGTAGCGCGGCAGAGTTTTTTGTCACTTCACAGAGTTCTGCGTAGCAGAACTCCATGAACTCCACCCAGGCCCAGACTACACGTCTGTAGACTGAACAAGGAAGACTATTGTCTAACTCAGCCTGGCACCTTCTTACCAATAGCACTGTGGTAGATGGGATCCTGAATAAACTGGATATGGATTGCTAAAGCCTTTTATTTCAGATGGAAATTCAGTAATACATATTCCCTCTCTTATTGGTTTAAGTGAAAAATCTGCACTTTTTAAAAAGTTTTTTTTGTGCTTTAGATAGGGCATGACCAAAAATATTTTTGGATTGGCAGGATGTAGTTTTTCTTATATATTCAGTGGTTACAAACAATATCCAGAGTTTACTTTTTTCTACATGTGTCTGTCATGTACTTTTAACCTTAGGCGTATTTCCCTGAATAAGGCCTAATGGAATTAATGCTTTGAGTTATCCTGTTGTGCCATAATAATTAGTCTGCTGGCCAGATGACTGCTCACAGTTCCCCTTGAACAATTGACCCATATTGAAAGAGTTTGTCTTTTCCTTGCAGACAATGGGGTAAGAAATCTCCATAAGGTAATTAACTGCCTCTCCGTGATAAGCACTGACAAAATGATCATATATAAGACATGGGAAGGGTGAGAAGACCTTCAGCTCCAATCATTACGTAGTGGGGTTCTTTGGCCTTTTTAGGAAGGAAACCATACCTAGGTGTTCAGAGCCTTGCTCAGACAGACAGAACGGTTCTACTGTTTCTTCAAGGCTAAATTTTGAAACTTAGCAGAATGCTTGCAAAGGGTTTGGACAGTGCGAGGAATGTTCCCTTAATGTGCCAGTTGAGGTCATGGAATGAAGTGGTATCTCCGGATTGGGTATGGAATCTCACCTTCTAGAACTCTCCTTGTCCACTTATCAACCCCTGCATAGAAAAGATCATTGGAAAAGAAGAGGAGCAACAGAAGCAGCACGCAAGACCAACTCCCATGGCTGAACAAGTGACTGGAGTAGAAGTGCCATCAGTAGCAGAATGAAACCAGCCCTTTTGAAAATGATCTCATAGGGCCAAAGACATCCTAATTTAGGAGTGCCACTCATGAGAGACCTTTGGTCTGTTCTGAGCAGGGCTTTGTGGCAGATGGATATAGAAAATGTTCACCAAAACCAGCCGTTTTAGGAGACATCCACTAGGTAGCCTGTGAGCTGTGGGATTCACCTGGGAGAAAAAGGATTTGCCATACTATTGATCCAATTATCCTCACAATAGGAGGGGAACTACTTGAAAGTTGACTCTGCTGGGGGGCAAATAGGTTACCACCTCCTTCACAGAGTCGGTGAAATCAGAATGTTTTGCAACCACATTCATACATACTCCTGTGAATAACTATTCGGAAGGGACGCCATAAACATGCCCCTTCCTAATACTAACTCACAAAACCTATTTTGCAAGTTGGTAATAGGTGATAGACCACAAAATAGGGTTAGTACATGTGAAAAGGCTACTTAGCGTATGCAAAAGGTCAATTCTCTGATTACGACATGCTAAAACCATTTGTACATCTGGCCCATAGTCTGGTATATATTTCAAGAAAGCCTTTATATGGCGGGAATGCTGTGCATCCAAAGTCAAATTATATTCTTCCTTGCTATAAGGAATCTTTCAGTGGTGCCTCAGGAAATCAGTTTTGGTATTTTATACTGTAAAGCTTGTCTAAGGGTAATTTATACTGGAATATGGTGATTTAGTACATCGAATAAAACGTCCCAGCATTAAGAAATGTCAATAAATATGCATGTATTTGCCTTTTTGATTTCGATATCTGTTATATTAAGGTAGGAATTTAATTTCAGAGCCTGACAAAGCTGCAATTAGAGACAAGGCTCTCTAGGTCTTGAAAGATACCCAAGAAGGTCCATCTCAGGGCCTGAGATAACAAATCCTTTAAAACTTCTTGAACTCTGTATTGTAAATTGTGGGTTCCCCACCACATGCTCTAGACTTTGATAACATTGATAACATACTAAGCGTGTCTAGAAACAGTAACAATTTCTTTTATCTGGCTTAGGAAAAGTTGATGTCAGAAAGAAAAATTCCAATTCTTCAGAATCAGCTGGAGGAGTACAAGACCATCCTATGTCAGCTACAGGGTCAGAGGGTTAAGCTGCAGACAGAGGTATGTAACTCTTCAATCACACCTCCCACCCACCTCTTGAGGTGTCGCAGGAGTGCACTTTCTTACTCTACAAGCACAGGCTAATCACTTTATTTCAATGCCATTATTTGGATAGGATTGTACATCAGTAGGACTTTGTGAAACGCTTATCATTGGATGAGAGAGCCTGTTTAATCACAATGAGTATAATATTTGTGATAGATAATTTGAGAACAGACAGATTTGGGAATTTTCATGCTAATCCCCTTGTCACCCACATTAAAGGGGCCATGAAGTGAGTGATGTCACAAAACATTTCAAAACCCCCAATTTCATCATCAAACAGAGAAACATTCAGGAATGGGTATAGTAGATGATGTAGGACATGTCAAAGAAAAACTGCCTTTTTCCCTACACTGCATGATCCAGGTTTCTCCCTTTACTTATAAGGAGTCAGGTATAATGCAGCCTAAACATGTGGTTTTATTTGGCCATATTTAAATTTAGCCTTCCCAACCCTGGCAGAACATTGTACTATGTACATGACTCACTATTATATAAGGGATAACGTGCCCCCTGACATACATTATAAGGATACTGCAAGTTACTGAGGCGTTCTATAGACATATCGATGAACAAAGCTGAAGGTCACATCCCTTTATAAGGTTATGGAACTTCAACGTAACTTGCAATATCCTTATCATGTATGGCAGGAGGTACTTTATCCAATATAATACATGGTCAAACCATCACCTTTGCCACAAACCACTAAAAACCTTGGAGCATTGCTATTTCATATGAAAGAGCGAGCATGTTTGCAAACATGAAGAATATAAATAAAGCCTCTAATGCAAAATCAAACACATCAAAAACCTGTTAGGTATTTGTTGCAAACATATTTTAGAAACAGTTTAATACAAGTGAGTTTAAAAAGAATAAAAAAGCTGCAGTAGCTTGGAATGAGTAGAAACAAGCACAAAAGATTCTAGCTTTTCTCCAAGAAGTGCAAAAATAAATAAACATATTCTGTCTACTTGTCATAGGTAAGTTATTAAAATAGAGCAATAAATGAAAAGCAAAGTTATTTTTCGTTGCTTTAAACACTGCTTCAACTATGCTTTGTGGCCTGACCTGCCTTTCACATTGGCAGCTGGCCCACAGGAAATGTGACACCAGAACTCAACTGTAATAACTTATAATAGTCGAGCTCTCGCATCTTTTTTTTATAGTGCATCACTAGTCACTGATTCTAAAGAAATTAGTGATGTGCATTTTTATAGAAATTACAGAATGCCATGTACTATAGACAGTTCACAGAGGCTCCAACCAAACTACCTGTCTATTCCAACGTATTGTTTGTTTCACAGTCCATAAGAAGTTTCCATGATGCCGCTATATAATTTGTATAGCGGCTGTTCTGATAAATAATGTGAACCGTATGCTGAAACTTTGAGTGCAATTACATGACTGTACACTATCTGCTGTTTTTACCTACAGGTACAGAGACACACCTTCATAAATGGTAAAGGTTTAATGTGCAGCTAAAAGTCCTGTTAGCTCTCACCCAATGGGAAGCCAGGCATTCAGGTTTGTCCTTCTTGAACAGAGCTCAGAATCTAGCCCTGAAGTCCCTTGAATACTTTAAATAATTTCTTCCTCTCTAAATCAGGATGATTCAGCTTTTAGTAATGAGTTAATCCTTACTGATATAGATATACCATTTATTTATCTACTTACTCGGCAATTCCCCTAAACACGAATCAATTTGCTGAAGATCATATAGTATCACTAGTTTGGTAAATGACATAAATCAATTCAAATGGTGCACCTTCACCACCAGAAATACAGATTTTGGAAATGGGCAATGCCACACCCTTGTCAGATAGATGAAAATGTTACCAGTTGGAATATACTTCATATCACTGCGGACAGCCCACAGCAGCACTGGACGGACCTGTAATTATCCTCAGTGCTCAATATAAGATATCAACAAGGGGACTATACAATGCACACCATCTTTATGTAACACTACAGATTTAAAATTGGTAAGTACCCACATGTGGAGATGTGTAGACTTACACTCTCTATAACACCCTGGCTTGTGTGTGGGCCTACTTAAATCCAGCTTTCTAACATCACACATTGAACCAACTTGCCTCACATATACCACGGAGCACTAACACCCTTACATGCATACACCCAAAACGTTTCATGGATTTGATGAAAATAGGAGCACTCCATGATCTTATTCGGGTATAACGGGAAATGTAAATGAGAAGCTACTTACTTAGCTATCAAATATTGTGTATAACCTTTCAAAGAGAATAGAAAGGATCATATAAATACGAACACAATAAAATATGGCACTGTATCCAAGTACTACAAAAAGTACAGTGCAAAATAAAGTCAGGCAAAGTACACAATTTGAAGACCACAATAGGGCTCAATGATGCCAAGAAAAATGTAGGAAAAATAAGCCTTAACCTGTTTGGTGCCATGGATGTAACGGTTACGTCCATTAGTTCAGCAGCGCAGGTGTACCATGGATGTAACTGTTACGTCCTCTGCACACCACTGCATAATCCCTCTGCTGAAAATAGCAGAGGAATTTCTTCTCGGGCCTCAGAAGGTGGGGAAGAGCTTTCCCAACCTTCTGAGATTTTTTTTCCCACTGTAATTAGATTGCGTGCATTGCGCACTGACGTCATCACTTTGAGGGGGGAGAAGCCCCTTGGGCATGGACTTTTGCCCCCCCATAATAATTGGGGCATAGTCAGTCTTTCTGCCCCCCTGGAAGGCAGATAGGGGAAGTAACCCCCAATGTCCCCCCTGGAGGGTCTGAAAGCACACTAGAAACCAATGCTTGGGGTGGGGGGGTGCCCTTAATGGGCACTATAATGCCCCCACCCCTCCCCAAACTTTGCAGCAGTCTTTTTGCCCTTCCTGGATGCAATAGCCCTGATCTGACCCCTGGGGGGGGGGGGCAGAAAGCCCACTAGGCACCAGGGAAGGTTTGTTTTTATTTGTATAAACGAGGGGCCGGCTGCCCACAATAGGAATACCAATGCCCCCATCCCCAACACAAAAGGGACAGTCTTTGTGCCCACCGGGACGCAGATGGGGGTTATTACTCCCTATCTGTCCCCCAGGGAGCAGAAAGCCCACTAGACAGCAGGGGTAATTTTTTTGATACTTAGGTATGGGGGCTGCCCTAAATGGCACTATCATGCCCCAACCCTTCAAAAAATGTGCATTAGTCTTTCTGCCCCCCCGGGGGTGCAGATGGGGGCAAAAGCCCCCAATCTGCCCCACCAGGGGGAGAAAGCCCACTAGGCACCAAGGATGATAGTTTGTTTTTTATAAAATAGGGGTGGGCATGCCAATGCCCTAACCCCAAAATGAAAGAGACAGTCTTTCTGTCCCTCTGGGGGTATATGGGTGTTATTATCCCAGATCAGCCCCCCAGGGGGGCAGAAACCCCACTAGATACCACAGATTTTTTTATTCCTAAAAGAAGGGTGGGGGCTGCTCATAATAGACAATGCCAATGCCCCCACCCCAAAATATAGTCACAATCTTTCTGCCCCCCTGGGGGGCCGGTAAGCCCACTAGGCACCAGAGATATGTTTATGGGCATGCCAGGGAGTGGCCCCTTAGGCAAGGGTTGCTCTCCTTTTTTGGGGAACACATTTCGGCTGCTTCAGTGATATTTGTAGGCACATCTGCTCCCAAGGGGGCAGAAAGCCATTAGACACACTCAAAGGTTTATGTGTGTGTGTGAACTGGAGTTTAGCTGTTGGCCTGTGTTTACTGATGTTTGGCTGACTGTGGGAACCTGCATTTTATTGGCAGTGTGTGTGGACTTGTGCTTAGCTGGCAGTGTGTGTGGACTGGAACTTTGGCTGGGAGTGTGCGTGGGCTGTCGCTAGGCTAGTGGTCGGCGTGGATGGCACATGTATGGTGGTGTGCATGGACTATCACTTGGCTGGCGGTGTGCATGGATGGTGCTTGGCTGGCGGTGTCGTTTGCGTGGATCCTCCAACATTCTATTACCCAGAATGTGCTGCAAACATCAAATTTAGCTAACAATCCACACTGTCCTCACATTTCTGTGTGGAAAATTTGTCAGATAACTACGCTGACACAAATTTCGCACCACCCAGTATTTCCATAAGTCTCCAGAAAACAATTATACCTCACTTGAGTGGGTGAGCCACGTACCTGCGACAAGGAAGGGCCTAAAACATATTGTGGAGACATCAGAATTATCTAACACAAAACAACCTTGTTTTGGAAGGGGGGCACCTGCGTTTTTGGTCCCATGCTAGGCAGCCATCTAGGGCAACTTACCAAACCAAGATATTTCTGAAAATTAGACACCCAGGTGAGTTCATAGAGGTAATGCTTGCATGGATCCACAATGTTTTCTCACCCATACTTCCCTGCAAACCTCAAATTTAGCTATAAAAAATCAAATTTTTCTCACATTTCTTTCTGTGATCACTGCGCAAGCACACATTTCCTACTCCCCAGCGTTTCTCTCGGTCTCCCGAGAAAAATTATACCTCACTTATGTCGGTGGGCAAAGGTCCTGCAACTGGGAAGGGCAAAAAACATAGAGATTGAGGGGCTAGCACAGTGAGCTCTAAGCGCTATATTTTTGTTTACATAAATTGTTAGGCGATTCTGCAATGGACACCCAAACAAGTAAGGTATCAGTTTTTATTGGAAGACCAAGGGGAACGCTGGATGGTAGGAAATTTGTGCTGGTGCTGTGATCCTAGACAGAAATGTAAGGAACATTTGATTTTCTTGGCTAAATTTGAGATTTGCAGAGTATTCTGGGCAGGAAAATGTAGGAGGATCCAGGCAAGTCACACCTCCCTGGACTCCGCCAGGTGTCTAGTTTTGAGAAATGTCTGGGTTTGGTAGGTTTTCCTGGATGGCCACCTAAAGCCCGGGACCAAAAATGCAGGTGCCCCCTTGAAAACCAGGTTGTTTAGTGATACAAATATTTGATGTCTCCACAATACGTTTTGGGCCCTTCCCTGTCGCGGGTACTTGGCCCACCCACTAAAGTGAGGCACCATTTTTATCGGGAGACCTGGGGAACACTGTGTCATAAGAAATTTGTGTTGGCCTGGTGATCTCACAACTTTCCCACACAGAAATGTGAGGAAAATGTGATTTTTTAAACGAAATTTGCGGTTTGCAGGAGATTCTGGGTAAGAAAACATTTGGGGATCAACAAACTTTACACCTCCCTGGACTCCCCCGGGTGTCTAGTTTTCAGAAATGTCTAGATGTGGTATGTTTCCCTAGATGGCTGTCGAGCCTGGGACAAAAAGCACAGGTGACTCTCTTGCAAAACCAGGTTGTTTCCACAATTAGTTTTTGGCTATTTCCCGTCGCAGGCACTAGGCTCACCCACACAAGTTAGGTACCATTTTTATCAGTAGACTTGGGAGAATACTGGGTAGGAAATATAGCATGTTACAACACATGCGAATACATCGCATGCTATTACAACATGGTTGTTACACCAATCACGTTGTTAGTACGCAATACCTTTATATCGCAAGTAATTTCAACGACTTTCTGTAGGGGGCATGCTGGACTTAGGAATAGTATTATTTACTATTCCTACTCCAGTTTGCGCAACAGCAGGGAAGGTGTTGGATTTTAGATCCAATACCTTTGCGCCCCCTACAGCAAGTTGTTGTAATGACTTGCGTTGTAAAGGTATTGCGTACTAACAATGCGGTTGTTGTGATGACCGTGTTGCAATAGCACTGCGTTGTGGAAACAGCATTATAAAAGAGATTCTGGGTAACAGTACCTGGTGAGAGCCACACAAGTCACCACATCGTGGAATCCCCTTGAAGTCTAAATCAAAAAAATGTACAGGTGTGCTAGAATTCCCTAGGTGCCTGCTGAGCTAGGACCCGAAATTCACAGCTAGGCACTTGGCAAAAAAGGGTCAGTTTCTGTGGAAAAAATTGATAGGTCCATGTTGTGTTTTGGGCCGTTTCCAGTCACAGGGGCTAGGCCTACCCACACAAATGAGGTAGCTATTTTATCTGTGGACTTGGGGAATGCTAGGTGGGTAGAAGTTTGTGGCTCCTCACACATTCCATAACTTTCCATCACAGAAAAGTTGGAGGTTTGCAAGGAATTCTGGGTAATAGAATCTAGTGTGAGCCACACAAGTCACCCCATCCTGGAATCCCCTGGGTGTCTAGTTTTAAAATATGTACAGGTTTGCTAGATTTCCCTTGGTGCCGGCCGAGCTAGGGCCCAAACTCCACAGCTAGGCACTTTACTGATAAAGGGCCAGTTGTCAGAGGAAAAACGTAATGGGTCCATGTGCGTATTGAGGCGTTTTCTATCCCAGGCACTAGGCCTACTCAAACAAGTGGGGTACCATTTTTATTGAGAGGCCTAGGGTAACACAGGGCCCGATTCACAGAATTAACTTAAGACTAGATCCTAAACTTACTACTTTGTGGTATTCACAGAATGCACTTACTACTTATGGTATTCACAGAATGGATTTACGACTACTAACTTTACGTCCGCACTCGGGCCGGAAATTCCAGCCCGGAGGCGGAGCTTCCGGCCCGGAGGCGGAGCTTCCGGGCCGGAGGTGCAGATTTCGGCCATGGCTAAATCTCCGCCACCGGCCGGAATCCCCACCTCCGGGCCAGAAGCTCCGCCTCCAGGCCGGAAGCCCCGCCTCCAGGCTGGAAGCTCCGCCTCCGGGCCGGAATTTCCGGCCCGAGTGCAGACGTAAAATTAGTAGTCGTAAATCCATTCTGTGAATACCATAAGTAGTAAGTGCATTCTGTGAATAACAAAAGTAGTAAGTGCATTCTGTGAATACCACAAAGTAGTAAGTTTAGGATTTAGTCTTAAGTTAATTTTGTGAATCGGGCCCACAACATATTAGAATATGTGTGATTACGAGTTGTCTTTCTATGCATTTCTACCTTCCAAATGTAAGACAGTGGGAAAAAAGAAGACGTTTTAAAAAATGCCCTCTAATTCACATGCTAGAATTGCTACCCACAAATGTAGAGATGTGCAAATAACCACTGCTTCTAAACTCCATACCTAGTTCCCGTTTTGGAAATACATAGGTTTCCTTCGTGCCTATTTTTCCCTCTTTTTATTTTACCAAAACAATTGTTGTATACCCTGTACACAATGAAAAACCATTGCAAGGTGCAGCTCAGTTATTTGTTCCGGGTACCTTGTGTTCTTGGTGAACCTACAAGCCCTATATATTCCCCCAACCAGAAGGGTCTCATGGATGTAACAGTATATTGCTGTGAAAAATCTGCCATAGGTAGAAGAAGTTACAGGTGAAAATGTAAGCACAAATGGCTGCTTCTTTTAACACAATTTCAATATTATTATTATCTGTTAGTTTCTATAGAAAAACCTTAAAAGATCTACACAAATGACCCCTTGCTGAATTCACAGTTGTATCTCATTTTCGTTTTACACCCATTTCTACTACTAACTGGAAGGAGGTCGAAAGCACCAAAAATAGGAAAAATAGGATATGTCCTAACAAAACCCCAAAACCGTGTAGAAAATGTTGGTTGTCTGAAAAATGTCTGGTTGTTTCTGCAAGCTGGGAAGATGGTGATTTTAGCACCACAAACCCTTCGTTGATACCATTTGCAGGGAAAAAAAGAGACACCTTCTTCTGCAGACATTTTTCCCATTTTTCCCTAAAACAACAAATGTATCTGTATTTTGCCTAATTGGATACCTTATGTGGCCAAGGCTGTGGGGTCCTAAGCGCGAACAATCCCAAATAGTCAAAAAAGGGCATGGCACAGGGGAGGCCTGGCAACTAAAGGGTTAAATAAATGCCTCAGACAGGATACATTTGAGGCATTTTCTGGTGGTAAATGTATAAGTGCATTTCGTAGCCTTAAAGACTCTTAAAAGGAAGACTGAAATTTAGATAATGCACAAGGTTGCCCTGACCTATTTAGGGTGATGTGACTGTTACTACATTTCACTGCAAGACATGGCTGTATTGAGCAGGAGAATACATCAATGTCCACTATGCACATGGAGAAATGCTCAGGTGTAATTGATTTTTTATGTAAAACAGAAATGCTGGGTGGGATCAAAGCCACGTTCCACCAACTTGGCATTTCCCTGAATCTAAAGTGGAGCAGCCAAACGTTTGGCACCTAGATATCAATGTCAGGCTGGTACAGATCTGTAAATCAGGAGGGTGGACCACCACTGATGGAACAGAGGCCAGAGCCTCTTCTAAACTGGCTGGCCGTTGAGGTGCCTTTCTAGCTTTGAATTTTCTCCTTGGTCTTCTGTTTTAAGATATTTTACTTTATGAGCCATCAGAATGATCCTGAGGCTGTTTGTGTTGTAATGCCCGAGCAAGATCATCTATTTATTTGAATTTTAGTTATGTGGAGGAGTGCAAGGAAAAGATGATCTACTTTAGTCTCTGCCTTTGCTTAAGATGATGAACAATTGTACTGTGATAAGTGTAGTAGACTCCAATGCATTGTTTATGGAAATAAATACCTGGAGCACTGTTGTTATACCGTCAGCCTTTGGGTGGTCTTCCCCCAATCGTTTTGCTCTTTGCCTCCACGTTTTGCTGAATCTTTTTGTTGGCCTTAGGATGCTGAGCACTTTATAACTGCTAATCAGTGTTAAGGTGCATGAGCATCTTCCTTACACATATTTAATGTACTTGTAAGTCTCTTGTAAGGTAGTATACCATATACCCAGGGCCTGTAATTTAAATGCTGCTAGTGTGCTGCAGCATAGATTGTGCCACCCACAATAGTAGCCTTTCAAACCTGTCTCATGCCTGCCACTGAAGTACCTGTATGTGCAGTTTACTTCCATTTCGACTTGGCAGTTAAACTGATTGCCAAGCCTTAAACTCCCCTTTCATTTCATACAAGTCATCAATAAGGTGGGCCCTAGGTAGTTGTAATATGATGCCTTGTAACTTTCTCCCTCTTCATTGTAAAGGAGGGAGATGTTGTAATATGATGCTCAGCCATTATGAAAGTAGTTTAGAATGTTGGGATGTAGAACGTTAGAAAGTAAGCTGTTGTCAGTTGCTGAAAGGGCTGAGCACCATACAGGCTGCTCCTGTTGGGACTCTCGCTCAATCCTTATATGACTTATCTCCTAAATAAACCTTCCTTAAAATACCTCGACTGAAGAAACTTCATTTCATTACAATTGGCGACGAGGGCTCCAGCGCACACAGAGCCCTCTTGTTCTCTTACCCTTTTCCTACTGCCTTCCAAGTCCTCCCTTCATTTCACTTTTACGTCTCCTGCAATTAGAGCTGCATCGCTTCCTCTGGACCCCTGAATGCATCGACGTGCCTGGAGCCACCCGGCATGTTGTCATGCTGCGTGCCACCATCTTGTCGGGCACCACCAGTGCTCTTGGACTTCATATTGTCTGCGCTACTTTACCAACCATGCCAACCACGATGTTCTCTTGATTTTCAATAAAGTTCAACCGGGAACACCGCAGTTTCCTCTCGGTTACCCCATGGACATTCTTCTTACATTTCGAGACTTTGTTGAGTTTTACCTCACACCTAGGACCTTCCTTCACTATCTCTCCTGGCTGTCCGAACTTTCACCAGTTGAAATGCGGTTAGTGACTACGTTTACTGTTCGCTGCCTCAAGTTTTCCCTTCATCTTAACCTCATCTTTAACGTGCCAGCCTGTCATCTCTCATTGCCGCAATCCTCAGTGACAGGCACACCTGTTTTGCAAACAATTAAACATGTTATTTTGTGGTTCCACAGGTTGTGATTTCCACCGTTCCAGAGTGTCACTAAGGGCTAGTATACTATGCCCTGTACATCTTGCTGCGTTTTACTTTCTAACGTGCTAATGTATTAATTCTTTATTCATGTTTTCTAAGCTTCAACGCTTCATTTTTTCTTTTTTTTTTTTGGAGCATCCTCTGTTTTCAGAAAGGATTCTTACATGCCTCACCAACCCCCTACTGTTGCTGCAAATTGCATTTTACTGTCATATTTTAAAAAAGAGAGTAGTTCTTCATTTGTCTTCATATTATAATGTGGGGGTTAAAAAAAATGCATTCTACTGTTTAAAAAAAATGCATTCTACTGTTTAAAAAAGAAATGTATTTTACTGTTTTTAAAAAAATGCATTCTACTATGTGGCACTTACAGCCACACCAAGCTCTTAAGCTTCTTCGTTACTGTTGCACTGTGTGTAATTCACCACCACTCCTTTATGGTACCATGCGGTATTGCCTTCCCAACATGCTTTGAGGGAGATTTTACTGTGACATGTGGTGCATCCCCACATCTTCTCCATGTGGTGTGTCCCCACCTCATGTGGTACATTGTGCCATGTGCCTTGTTTGCACACCTTTCACCTCAACCTGCTTTGAGGGAAATGTTACTGTTTCATGTGGTCTTACTCCACATCCGTTTCACAGTTTCATGTTGTACACTGTGCCGTGTGCGTGTTCGCACACCTTTCACCTCAACCTGCTTTGAGGGAAATGTTACTGCTTCATGTGGTCTTACTCCACATCCTTTTCACAGTTTCATGTTGTATACTGTGCTGTGTGCTGTTTACGCACACCTTTCACCTCAACTTGCGTTGGGGGTAAAACTCTGTTCTAGCTCACCTCCTACTCTTCCACTCATGTGAGCTCAGTATGTACTACTGCTATAGCTCACCTCTTTCTTTCCCACCCCTGTGAGCTCAATACGTCAATACGTATACCATGAAACCGCATGGTATACGTGCGCTCAATAAATGTTTTTAAATTCAAATTCAAAATTTGCTGTGTTTTTGGGGTTGTACCCCCATTCTTCTGCTTTGTTTATTTACAGCCACTATCTCACCCTCTCTGTCTGCGGCTGTCTTTCATCCTTTCTCCGTACTTCATTGTTTGTTTCACTTATCACTTCCTTCCAGCACCTTTTTACTCTCTTCGTGTCAGCCTGGCCAGATTTCATGATCTGTGTATTTAGGTTGTTTTGTTGTTTGTGTGAGGGAGTGTGTGTGTGCTCTTGTGTGAGATAGATGGATGGTGCATGAGTGTGTTGTCTTTTGTGCCTTCTGTCTTCTCAGTCGTTCATTTTCACTACTTTCTCTTTGTCTCTTGACGTCTTCTCATTCTTCCATTTTCATCCGTCTTTTTCAGGTTTCAACGTAAATTTTTCATGTTACATTTTTACGATGTTTTCACTAGATTCTTTCCTTGTAATTTTGCTCCTGCCTCTTGTAACTTTCTCTCTCTTCATTGTAAAGGAGGGAGATGTTGTAATATGATGCCTTGTAACTTTCTCCCTCTTCATTGTAAAGGAGGGAGATGTTGTAATATGACGCTCAGCCATCATGAAAGTAGTTTAGAATGTTGGGATGTAGAATGTTAGAAACTAAGCTGTTGTCAGTTGCTGAAAGGGCTGAGCACCATACAGGCTGCTCCTGGTGGGGCTCTCGCTCATTCCTTATATAACTTATCTCCTAAATAAACCTTCCTGAAAATACCTCAACTGAAGAAACTTCATTTCATTACAGTAGCCCTAATGACATAGTGCATAGTAAAAGGCAGGACATGCACTTTTATGTTTTGCATGTCCTGGTAGTGACAAACAGCCTATTTCGTTTTTCAATACTCTGTGGCCTACTCCTCTAATAGGTCATCAATGGGAATTCCTTCGGAAAGGAGTAGTTGTTTCATATGTTTGGAATTGTAATGATAAATCCTACTTACTGGTGAAGTTGGATTTATCTTACTTTTTTTAAAATGACACAATTAGAAAGTTGAAATTTCTCTGTACTTACTGCTCTGTGTGCCTGACAGCCTGTATCCAATACATGGATGAGGTGGGTGACAGTTACACCTTGTGCATTCCCTCCAGACAACCACAACACGTGAAGGATAAGTGTGTCTGAGTGCCCATCTTCATACATCTGCATTCTGATGACCTTGGCTGCGTAGTATTGAAGAGAGAGACTCTAACAATTCACTTGAATGGGTAGTGTCCTGACCCCACACATTGGACTGATTTACCCCTATAGATAGCCTGGCAGACACGACTGTGCTGACAGGGGAACTTGTACACTTCAGAGAGCTGCTCTGAAGTCATCCCCAAATCAAAGGCACTTATGGGTAAAAGTGCTGGGTCTCTGAGCCCCTTAAATCAGACACTTCTGGATCTTGAACTGAACCTGTTTCAGAAGGACTGCTGTGTTGCTTAAATCACTCAACTGGCTGCAGAACTGGAAGACCTACTTTTCTGTTTGTTGCCCTGCTGCCTGCTGGTCTCTGCCTTCCCTTCAAGTGATCTCCAAGGACTTGTTGGTTTGCTTCCTGCTGCTTGAGACTTAGGAATCTCAAAGTCTCTATCCCTTCTTCTGTGCCAGACTCATTAGATGTGGCCCAGATACTTGCAGCACAGATTTTGACATATCTTCGGTCTGTATGTGATAGAACCATCACATTGATGTGGTTGCTGGAGTAAAATGATCGCATTGCATTGGAACCAGCACTGTGCCTCCCTAGATCGATGCATCGGACAGAGTATCACCACCACTGCAGCTTGGTGAGATTGACACATCCCCTCAACTGTGTGGCAGAACCCAGTGCATTGCTCGGCGCCTCTTGACTCTGGCACCTGTCTTCAGAACTCACGCATTGCCTGTACTGCCTGGAGAAGATCAACGCATATCGTTGCTCGTGACCAGGAAAGGTACTTTGTTCACTGGCACCTGAGTGGGTCCTGTAGCCAGCCTGGCTTCCACATGGTCAGTCCGAACTATGACTTTGCCTCAGTATAGCGTGGCCTAAAGTAACCTTTTAGCACTACTTCTAAGCACTTTACTGTGTTTATTCTTTTAACATTCAAACCCTTAATTTCTATACATTGGACTTTTTTAATTTTGGTCTTGTTTTATTCAGAATATCATAATCTAGTTTTCTAAACCTGTGTGGGTTGGTGTATTCATTGCATTGCTGTGTGTTGCACAAATACTTTGCACATTGCCTCTTTGGATAAGCATGGTATTCCTGTGCCAAGCTACGAGAGGGTGAACACAGGTTATCTTTTAGTGTGTATCTAGCTTACCCTGACTAGGATTGTGACTCCTGATTGGACAAGGTGCATATCTTTGCTAACCAGAAACCTGATTTCTAAAAACAGTCCTGAACAAAGCATATCTAGAGCACATGTGTAGAACAAAAATATATATTCATCTGTGTGACCCCCTGTGTCTGTATTTGCGGACTATATTTCTCCTTGTAGATAGACCTTCGGTTGAAAAGATACATGTAGCATTTTGAAGCTCATTGCAACGTGAACACCTCCGGTCTTATTGATACCAAGGGCATTGGTAACTCCAGTTGTGAGCCCCATTAAGACGAATGTGCTACTTGCAATATTGGCCTTAGAACTGCTGCCAAGATGCAGCTGTACGATTTAGCAATGGGTCACCTCCCCCCATATTTATGGGGGAGAAATAGTGAATCTTGTAAGTAGAGATCACTCGTGTATGGTAGCGGCATGCTTCAGCATGCCTGTAGTCTTCCTATCAAAGGACGAAGGTACACACATGTGAAAAGAGGTATAGAAAACCTATACGTACCTTTCAATATTTCTGTTTCAATAGTTTGTCTTCAAGCCTGTGTGTGCAGTGTTAAGCTACCTTTTTGACCTGGCAAAATAAACCTTTTGCCAGGCCTAAATCGTCCTTTTTAATACATATCAGACATTCGTACTTTTAAGTTTTACATGCCCTGGTAGTGAAGAGCTCTTAAATTAAATTTTCACTACTGCAAGGCTTACCTCCTGAATAGGATAACATTGGGTTTTTGTATTACATTTAAGAACGGGTGACTTTGAATTAGGGGTAGGTCGAATTTGGTGTCTAAAGAAATATAATTACAAACCCCCTTTTATGGTTAAGTTGGATTTTTTGTCACAATTCTGAAAATGGCATGTTTAGCCAGCTTGAATTGTTGTGTCCTAACCGTTTGGTGTATGCAGCCTGTTCCTGGCTCACATTACTAGGAGTAGCTGGCAGTTGTCTTGGTGTATTGCTCCCAGACAGTGAGACAAAGGGAGGCTAGGTGCTGGGAGTATGGGCCACTCTGACTTAAAGAGGGGGAGGAGCTGTTACCTACCACAATTTCACATCACGAAGGCTCTTACTGAGTACTTTCACAAAGGGTTTGACACTGGTATTTTGTGACCCCAGGCAAGCTGGGACCAAGCAAGAAGGAAGGGCATGCCTCACACCTTCTCCTACTTTAAAGTGGTCACCAGGTATAAATATGGGATCCTTAGACCCAGCTTTTCAATACACATCTGGTCCTGTGGGGAAACTCGAAAGAAGGACTGCTGTCCTGCTCTGGAAGAAAGACTGCCACTCTGCTGCCCTCCTGCCCTGCTGCCCTGCTCCCTGAGTAAAGGACTGGACCTGTTTTGTAGACCCAGACCACCTGGGTGAGTCCAAGGGCTAGTTGGCTGGCCTCCTGACCCGAGTCTCAGGGAAAAAAGGCTCCAACCACCCTGAACCCAGCTGGACTCTGCCAACTGTAAGTATGGCCCTCCCAAATTGTGCCACCCCATTTGATGTGCTCTGCCAGCCCAGCTGTTATCCCAGCAGAATTGATGCATTGGAGCCACTACCCAATGCAACGCTGACCACAAACTCTGCATTGGAGGTGCTGCACGACACATCACCTCATCAAACTCGACATCGAGACCACTGCATGGCTTGTCTCCAGCACAGGACTTTGAATCGCTGCTTGCAGTCTTCTAGGAATCCCGGCTGTGCAATGCATCCTTGACACAGACCTTTACAGCACAAGCTCATTGTCAACAGAATCCTCAACGATGGCACAGGACATTACATCGCCAGCCACACAGCTTCTTTGGAACCAGCTGGTGCGTAACACATCTCAATGGAGGACTTCTCATCAATAGAGCCTCATCATCACCTTCCTCACCAATGATGCAGGACCTTGCATCGCAGCTCCTAGGAATTGCTGCCATGTAACAACTCCTCCAAGCCAAGCAGGACTTTGTCATGCTCTGCAACCAGGATTTAAGGAACTCTTGTTCATTGGGTCTAAATGGGTCCCTGTTGCCGGCCTGTGCTATATCTCGGTCGGGCTGAATTTGTGGCTTTGTCCCGGCCCGGCACAACTGGATAGCTATAGTTAGAGCTTTGTGTTTTTTGGCACTATTTCACTTAAAACTTAAAAAATGTCATATCCTGGGTTCTACTAATTGGATTTTTAACATTTTGGTCTTGAATTATTAATTACATTCTACTCTATTGTAGTGTAGGATTTTTCTTGCTTGTGTTTCACTTTATTTCTGTGTGACTTGCTGTATAAATACCATGCACATTTAAGTTAAGTCTGACTGCTCTTTGCCAAGCAAGCTACCAGAAGGCTGAACACAGTTTAATCATCGTATGATTTTAACTGTTTAAATATAACAGGTTGTGATATTTTAGGACATTATTGAAGGACTTTGGAAACAATATTTAGTGTTCTCTTCAGTGTGTTTTACACTCGCCGTGTTGGGTGCTAATATCTTTAGGTTATATTTTGCTTTATAAAAATCAGAGGTATATGTACAAGCCCCTATTGCCATGGGAATGCCACTTTTTAGGACGTTTATGTGGCAATAGGGGCTTTGCCTTATTTACAAGGCAGCGTTAAGCCACTTAACGGGGCTTAACGCTGCCTTGTAAATAAGGCCCCCATTAACGCTATGCTTAGCATGAAAGGGGTGGGCAGTGGGTGTTGCGGTGGGTGTTCCACCTCAACACCAATTGATTTTGACGCTGCCCCCTATTTACAAGGGTGGCGTAAATTGGAGGCAGCGCCAAAATTGAGACCTGGTTTTAACATAGCGAAACGAGGAGAAATGCTTTATTTCTCCTCATTTTTGTTTTTTCCATGTGCGCCGCCTTGTGCAGCACACATAGAAGTGACAATTCAGCATTTAAAGATCGTTTATGTGCAGGAAGGGACACCTTCCTACACAAAAACAATCTTCCCCTGCAAGCAGACACCCTTACACTATAGTCTAAGGGTGCTTGAGTTGGCGCTAGGCAGCTCAGTGTAACGTCAGCGCAGGGGGAAACGCAAGGCTGCACCATATTCTTGTAAACATGGTCTAGCCCTGCGTTTCTGAAGTGGCGGAGTGAGGCGTTTAGCCTTGCCGGCTAACGCCTCACTCCGCCACTTCTTTGTACATATGTCCCTCAGTGCGCGAGAATACTTTATTTTCATCTACATAAACACCGCTATGGGAAATCCTTCTGTTAGTTCTAACCAATGACAAATATAATCGTTTAAAATAATAAATAAATACTTAGCCAATATTGAACAGTTCGGGGCTTATTTACAAGCTTGCAATACTTTTTCCCATTTTAAAACTGAAGCATCAGTGGCGCAGGAGGCTGGTAAATAAGCCCTTACATCTACAACCACTTGCAACTGAGCTGGAGAGAAAAGTAATCAATTAGAGGGTTGGTTGATGTTGCTGCAGGTGTAGCACTGGTTGGACATGGTGGTACATGGAGCCCCTTCCTAATAGTGAATTATTGTTTATAAACATGCTGGACATATTTATGTGCAGGCTTTCTTGAATAGGCCGCAACAGTGTTACGTAAAAAAGCCTCCACCACCAAAATATTTTGGGGCAGATTTATGTTCCCTGGCGCATCCCTGCAAATCAGCATGGATGCGCCAGGGAAGATGCGTCACGCAAGTTTGCCCTTGTGCCACCGCAGATGCGCCGCATTTACAATGCGGTACAAAAGGGGGTGGTGATGGACGGAGCATCAGAACCAATCAAACACTCACACCCAGTCAACAGATCTGGGTTTTATCCATCACCGTTCTTTAGCCCACTTTGCCACCCCAGTTCAGACATGGCCATATGCAAATCAGTCTGACCCTGTGCCTCATGGGAACAGTCCAGCCCGAACTGCCAAGCCATGCCTTCCCTGGACCGGAAACAAGCTTCCTAGGACCGGTTTCTGGCATTTCAGCCGTCTTCAGCCAGGCTTGCTTGAATCTTTTACAATGCGGCGCATCGTGGCGCAAAGACAAGCGGAAATGTGACGCATCTGCCGGCGTAAGGTTGGCGCAGTGCTGAAGTTCCGTCGCAAGCGCGACGCAACTCCAGCACTGTTCCAACCTACCCTATCCCTAACATGGTGCGTCAAGCCTTACGCCTGCTTCAAGCAGGCGCAGGGTTTTGACGCATCAGCGTTGGGAAAGTGACTCAGTGAAATCTTATAGATTTCACAGAGTCACTTTTCAGGGGCGTTTCTGCGACGGAACGCCCCCCCTGAGTAGCAACGCCCACATGAAACCTGACGCAGGTTTCATGTGGCGCAGGGCTTTAGACGATAGATGCGTCACGATGTAAATGGGGCGCAACATGGCGCAGGGTTTACGCCGCCGCTGCGTCACAAAAGTGACGCAACGGCGGCGTAAAAGGGGCGCAAGTCCCTCATAAATCAGCCCCTAAGATTGATGACCACCTTTTTGGTAATATTTTGATGCGTGTCTTTTTAATCCAATGCAGAGAAGGGAATCAATCACAATGCCCCAATTCACAACAGTGTCTTTGTATGAATCGTAGATTCATCTTTGCGTAATGTTTGAGTAAAATTCCGAATTGTTAGGGATTTACAAAGACAACGAAGAGTTCACATAAACATCGTAGATTTTCATAAATTCTCCCCTACGCCATGCATTCTCATTTCTCGGTTGGGGGAACTTGCTTGACAAATAGAAATGTACAATTTCTTCTTTTTATCAAGCGTTTGCTTTTCCACAGGGAGCTCCAAGTAGGTTTTGTTTTGCCATCCTGAAAAGAAAGGGCATGAACTGCCGCTAAATTTAGTGAGGGAACCAATCTGCACATTAATGTTTTTGTGAGTAGGCTGTTACCTTTCTTCAATCGAGGCCAGTCAATATTCAACAAGCTTCTTTCCAGGGAAACATGTTCTATCAAACTGCGCGGAACAAGGTTTCTTATGTAAGTCGCTTGGCGCCATCTTGTGGAAAATTAAGGCGTTTTTTCCACAGAAATGGATTCATAAACTAAAATAGAAAATCGAAGGACATTAGCGGGACACGGTCACTCCACAACAAGGAATTCGGGGGTATATTATCAAGAACGGCGTTAAAATTATTGCTGCTTTAGCGGCAAAGCGGCGATATGCCCTTGAGAATTCCAATAGAAGCCTAGGTTCACACCAGAACATAGGCTTCTATTAGAATTCTCAAGGGCATATTATCAAGCCCATTATCGCTGCTTTTGCGGCAGTTTCCTGCCGCGAAAGCGGCGATAATTTGAACGTCGTTCTTGATAATATGCCCCATAGAGAGGTGTTATATACACATCTAATAAATGTGTGCTTAAGACATATGTCTCAGTAAATTGTGAGGGGCTTATTTACAAGCCCCTTGCACCACCCGTACTTCACTTTTCCCATGTTAAAAATGACGCAAAAGTGGCACAAGAGGCTTGTAAATAAGCCCCAGAGCATTTATTCTGCCGTAAGCCTCGAAGGTATGGATCGAATGTGTTACAGCAAGATACATTTCTTTTAAGGTTCAGGATTAACATATAATTGTTTTCCCAAATCAGAGGCCTCTGTTACCAAACAGGTTACCTTAAGTTAATTGTAATGAGTGTTTCTTGGGGCAGAAGCTAGCATGAAATGTAGTATTGTAAATATGTATTCCTGTACTTCGAAAATAATGTTGTATACACAAGCCAGCTCAAAAAAGCAATTAGATAATGGATGGAATAACTCATTTTAGCCACTGATAGGTCGTGCTATTTTTGCTCAATGTACCACTACAGACAGGGAGGAACCATATGCAAATCTATATAACCCTTGCAAGTTAGGACATCCACCTCAAACAGCACAAACTGCTAGTCCACATCAACACTGAAAAGGAAGTTACTTCAGAACAACTTGAGTCGTACTGCACAGCTACGACATGCATGTCGTGGCATAAAGGTTGCACTTACTGAGATGGGGGGAACACCTGAATTAATCTCCGCACTGCTGATTACTCTGGCTTGCATTGCAATCAAACTTTTGATTTCTGTTTGTAATTCTTAGTGTCACTGCAGACAGGGACCAACTGTTTGTAGTTCAGCTTAGTTGTTCTCTTGAAGGAACAATAAGCCCAAACTGCTATTAATTCATTAATTCAGGCTGCGTCCCCTAAACAACAACATGAGCAACCTGAGAGCAAATTCTTTTTATTCATCTATGTTGTATCTCACCACAGAAATACATTCACATGCTCTCACAATCTACCAACGTTTGCCAATTCTTGTTCCCATATCATGCAGTTTTCATATTTTTGAAGGTAGTATAGGGAATCGGTATGCTAGGTATACAGAGGGAGCTAAAGTCTAGATTTGAGCTTTGCCAAAGGAAAATAATATTCCCCAGAGAAATGAACATTTGTAAACTAGCAAGAATACAATTAAAATCTAAAGAATACAAATGCTAACTAAGGGGCATATTATCAAGCCAGACGATAAAATTATTGCCGCTTTAGCGGCAGATAACTGCAGCTAAAACAGCGATAATGGGTTTGATAATATGCTCTATGGAATTCCAATTGAAGCCCATGTTAGAAGTCCTTCACATATAACATGGGCTTCAATTGGAATTCCATAGAGCATATTATCAAGCCCATTATCGCCGTTTTAGCGGCAGTTTTCTGACGCTAAAGCGGCAATAATTTTATCGTCTGGCTTGATAATATGCCCCTATGTTAGTAAAGAGTCAAATAATTTGTCAGTAACCAAACAGCAAAGGTGCTTCAGTGGGGTTAGCAGTGGCGGAAGAGTGTTGCCCCACTGCTCGCCGAGCAGTGTAAAATAAAAAAATTAAAATTATAATAACATAGGTTATTATCATTTTATTTTTAGTATCGCCAGGTTAGGGCAGGGTGGGGCTTGGCTCCTGTGACATCCGGAAGGAGGAGGAGTGGTTGCTGCACTCTAAAGTGGCATGATGGTTAAGCCGACCATCTTGGCCCGGTCAAACCATCATGCGCACTTTGCATGTTCTCCACTCAGGCTGCATTATGGATGTGTGTGAACATCGCTGGTGCCTGACTCACGGTGCAGGTATGTTTAGGGGAGCACTATAGGTGCCCACATGTCCTACAGCAGAGATCCAGGGGGAAAGGGGCCATGCTAGGGGCCCCCAAAGTCATTTTCCGACAGCCATTCCATGTCAGAAAGGCTGAAAAGGAACGGCGGTTGGAAAATTACATCATAAACCTGACGGCGGAGCCTTGACTGGCTCTTCCGTCATTAAGGGATTATGGGTATTTTTGAGCCTGTCTGAACCACCAGCGGGCAGTTTCTCCACCTGATATCTCCGGCTGGCGCATCGTAATGTGGTGGGCAGACCTCAGGGGCAGATGTCGGATGGACAGCATGTAACGGTTGGTCGGTTGCAGTCCGTACAACATCATAATCAGCCCTTTTGTCAGGATATGGTAAGGTATTTAGCAAATGTGTTTAATATCTTCGATATTGGACAAACAAGACATAACATGTGGAATTGGTTTTTAACACACTGTGGGATCTCTTTACTAAGATTTAATGCAGTGTTTGTTTCACAAAAGTGAAACAAATGATGCTAAATCTTCTGTTACCTATTCACTTTCCAGCTTAAAACCAGTTTTATGTTGGAAAATAACTTGAAAGCAACGCCAAGCAGCACATAGTGCTGCCTTACATTACTTAGCGCCAAGGGGGTGTACCATGGGTGGTGCATAGGCGTTCCCATGCAACCACCCAAGGTTTCTGATGCTAAACCCTATTAACTTAAAAAAGTAGACAAGGTTTAGAATCATATAATGCTTTTATTTCTCCTTTATCTTCTGACTTTGCATGCATACTGTACTTTTTAGCACACATACAAAGTCAGAAAATGTTTAAAGTTGGCCTAAGCATAGTATTTTGTACTGGAAGGTTATTCTTTCAGTACAAAACCTGTGCCAGAATAATGGAGATGGCAAACACACGGAGATGGAGATACCCTTGTCCTTTTGTGAAAAAGTGTGTCCATGGCACACAGCCACACATTTCTGCACCGGCGTTAAGGAGAGGGAAGGAGAGTGCTATATTTCTGTAATATGATGCTCTCCTGCTCTCTCCTTCTCATTAGGCGCAGCATTTGCAGCTGCTGCACTCTGCTGCGAGAGAAACTGGTACATCTGGCCTTTCATGTTTTGCCTTTTTTGTAGGTCTTTTCCCCCTAATAAATTTTGCAGGTTTGAATTGCTTGAATGTATCAGGGGAAAACTGCAGCACACATAGAAGTTGCAACTCATCATTTTTAAAATGATTGTGTGCAGGAAGGGACACGTTCCTGCACATAAAGAATCATATATGGCGTTATGCTGTTTCTATGAGTGCTACACAATGCAGCACACATAGCAACAGCAAACAAAAGGAGAAATAAAGCATTTCTCCTTGTTTCACCTGCATCATTAAAATCAATGGGTGTTGTGGCGGAACGACCACTTTAGCACCCATTGCCCACCTCTTTCACGCTAAGTATAGTGTGAATAAGACAAAGCTCCTATCATGACAGGAAACGTTGATAAAAGTGACATTCCCGTGTCAATAGGGGCTTGTAAATATGCCCTTCTATTTTCCGCTCACAGACTAAATAAACCCTTGCTTGGATACTGACATTAATGAACACATTTGAGAGAGCTGAATTTTGAATCTTTAAAGAAGCTTGTACTGCTGGACTTTTCTGCCCGTCCGTCCACCTAACATCGTAATGACATCATAATGTGGCCCAAAGTTGTTATGAGGGCTCTAAAGTCTTAAAGTAAATGATGACATCAATAACTAAGATATCTAATCAAGTGCTAGGAGACAATTGAACTTTTATGAAACTCTTGCTCTGTCTTAATTAAGTGTTAAATAGCCATTGGTACTGTTTCAAAGCTAAATCTCGGTATTTTGTACTAACCTGAGAGGGACCTGGAAGCTGATTGAGAGTTACAGTCAACTAAAGAGTGAAGGAAAGCTAGCAATGCACAGAACAATTGTAATATACACTGTAGTTTGTCCCCTCAATGGTGAGAGGAATTGTTTATTAATATTATTTATCAATAGTGTTACATGTGAGTGTTTCACCACAGTTCTTTTCATTGTCACAGTGCCCCCTAAGGCACTTTATTCCCTGTGGTGTACTGAAGAAGGGCTCCTTACCTGCATACACATTTATTGGATAATTTTTTCTTAAGGGACAGTGAGTTTAGCCAAGTCTTTCCTTATTATAAACTCAACTCTTGTTCGTTTTTAAATATGCTTCATTGAGGAAAAAAGAATACAATGATCTATTGCATGACACAGATTTATGGGGTTCTAATATTGGAACTGAAAATATACAGTAGATACATATAGGATTCAATAAAGCCTTAAACAAGATAAATATGACAGGATGCAAGAAAGAAAGAAAAGAGGAAAATGGTAAGATAAAGGAGTGTCTAAAATTGAATTAGGGACTCAAAGAAGATGAGAAAACTCATAAATTATTCATATCAACTTGAGCAACAATTAGAAGATTATATAACCTGTAATCATTGAACACTATTACAATATGTTTTGGATTATTTGGAAGTAGTAAATCCAAAATAACTTTTTCAGGGAGGTTCAGAAATGTCTTCAGCAACAATATCAGCTGATTTATTCTGTGATCTAGATTTGTCAACGAATGTTGTTGAATGTGATCATAGGTGTTCTCTCTTAAATGCTAGTGAAAGTGGATGAACACATGCTCTATCCAATCTATGATGGAAATAATCACCATACCATCATGCTTTGTAACATAACATTTAAGGCATTCTTCCAATCTGTACTATCTTGCTGAAATGCTACAGCTCGCAAGAGGGCTAGTAACTTGGATGTATAGGATAAGACTTCCCAATCAGGAGAGACTCTCCCCAAAAATAGATTAGGTATCAAATATGGGACTGTAACATTAAACATAGTAGTGATTTGCTTCCACACTTTTAACAAAATAGTATGAATGTGTGACATTGGAATAACAATCCATATGCATCTACTCACCATCTGACATGAACCAACAGTTATCCTGCATCACAATGTTCCATTTCAATATCGACTTAGGGGTCATTAATATTATGTTGTTTACCAAATATGCTGTTTGTGTCATACGAGCTGCCCTAGATTCTTTATGTAACTTCATACAAGTTCTGTCCCAAAGATATACAGACCAATTAAGCTGCAAGTCCTATTCCCACTGAAGTTCAAGAGCAGACTTAACTCTGATATCAGATAAACCTGTTAATTTTTTATATATGTAAGAATATTTAGAGTGAATGTGTAATAAAAACGTAGGTTAGATTAATGAACACAAGGGGGCATATTCCCAAGGAACTATCGCTGAGTCAACGGCACTTTATCACAGCCAAAGTTGTGATAAATCTATCGCCCCATTCACAAGCTGGTGTTAACAGCCTACAGCACCAGTTTACCCGCGATAGCAGCCGCAAAAAACATCGCCACAGAGGCGCCCCGCAACTATCGCTAATGAGATGCAGAGTGGGCATTCCCGTGCCCAAAGCCGCGACAACATCACACCTCAACATTCACAAAGACCAGACAGAACTGCGATAAAAACACAAAACAGGTGATAAGGCGTGTTAGCACCAGGAAATCTACACCTGCCCAGACCTGGTGTAAAGTCGGATGGCTGCCTGCACAACAAAAGGGAGCACAGCCCAAGGCCACATCGGAAGGGCAACAGATGCCATGGAACCACCCATTATGCGTCCCGGACACCCAAAAGAGGTCCTCAACACCCACCGACACCACCCCCAGGACCACCCCTCCCAGGCACCCCCTCCAGCAAAGACATGCCACATCAGCTACACCTAAACATGCACAAAATAATCCGCCTTACGTCGCACAATCACAACTAGTGACATGCATGTGTTGACACAGAAATGAGCAGCACACATTCACTTTCGTAGCAACAAATGAAACTTCATTAAAATGAACACTGAAATGAAATGAAGACACATGGCCGCTCCCCTCGGGACAAGCCGTAGGTCCCAGCCTGCAAGACAAAAAACATAATTAGAAGGTGTGTCCTGCTCACATCAAAGGACAGAGAGCGCGCGAAGGAGAGAGAGAGGAAGAGAGGGGAAGAGAGAGAGAGAGAGGGAAGAAGAGAAGGGGAGAGAGAGAAGAAGAGAGGGGGAGAGAGAAAAGAGGAGAGGGGGAGAGAGAGAAAGAAGAAGAGATGGAGAGAGAGAGAAGAAGAGAGGGGGAGAGAGAGAGAGAGAGAGAGAGAGAAGAAGAGGGGGGAGAGAGAGAAGACTAGAGGGATAGAGAGAGAAGAAGAGAGGGGAGAGAGAGAGAGAGAGAGAGAAGAGAGGGGGAGAGAGAGAAGAAGAGAGGGGGAGAGAGGGAGAGAAGAGAGGGGGAGAGAGAGAGAGAGAGAAGAGGAGAGGGAGAGAGAGAGAGAGAGAGAGAGAGAGAGAGAGAGAGAGAGAGAGAGTGAGAGAGAGAAGAAGAGAGGGAGAGAGAGAGAAGAAGAGAGGGGGAGAGAGAGAGAAGAAGAGAGCGGGAGAGAGAGAGAGAAAACGAGAGGGAGAGGGAGAGAGAGAAGAGAGGGGGAGAGAGAGAAGAAGAGAGGGGGAGAGAGAGAGAGAGAGAGAAAGAGAGAGAGCGAGAAGAGAAGAGAAGGGGAGAGAGAGAGAGAGGGAGAGAGAAGAGAGGGGGGGAGAGAGAGAGAGAGAAAAGAGAGGGGGAGAGAGGGAGAGTGCTGCTCCTGTGCACCCTGGCCCCACTGCTCACCTGCTGCCACCGGTGTGTCTCCAACCACGTGCCGGCATGTATCGCAGTTCACCAGGTCACACATCTGAGTCAGAGCCGTCAGCTGAAACAGAGTCCAGATACATGACTGGAACAGTACACACACCTGCACAAGACAACATCGCCTGCCCGCCCATGCACACCCAGGCAGAGGCTCCCCAACCCCTCCCGCCGCCCATCGGGGCATGCCCGCCCATGCACACCCAGGCCTCACTGCTCACCTTCCACCACCGGCACGTAGACGGGAGGTCCCACCATGTGCCGCTGCAAGCCTCAAGCCCGGGGCCTGCGGACATGGCACCCTCCACACCATGCAGCCACGCTCCGCAGGCCAACAGGTCTCACGTTTGGTGCCGGGTCTTGATTACTCCATGGCAGAGGACATATCAGTGCACCCGGCACCAACATAGGCTTCACACCCTCTCAGCCCAATGGGTGCCACTAACTCTGGGATCCCGTAATGTGGCAACCTCTGACTGGCATCCCACAGGATGAGCATCATTGACACAAGGGAAATCATTGTCCCTACATTCATCCACACATTCATACATGAATAATGAAAGACATGACACAGCAGTGCGTCACTGGATGTTTATCTGCACATCCAGTGCAGTTATGCAGCTGGAGAGGTACATGGCAATGCCGTGCACACTACACAATATTGGCCCATGGAGGGCCAGCCAGAGTCCATCCGGGGATGACATATACTGTGGAAGAGGAAGGGTACAGTCCGCAGTCTGTCCGCCGTGGCATTGGTCATCAAACAGGATGTGGCAGTCCATGTCGCTGTCCAAGGTGAGTGCATCGGAGTGTTTCGGAGGTCATTGGAAGGTCATGAGGCCATGTGCAGCACCAAGCAGAAACAGGCCACCTTGCGGAAATGAATGCTAGTGCCTCCTGATAACAAACCCATCCACATCCCCGGATGTGTGCCCTGCCCCCCCTGTGGGTGTTGCAGTACCGGCTGTGGCACTGTGTGCCACTGACACATCAGTCCTCTGCTGCACTGTGAGGACTGACACACCAGGGGGCGGGGATGTGGATGGTGTGGGGGCAGCAGCATTCATCAGCACCACGCCTTGTGGCGGCAATGCCATGATGGAGGTCTGCAGTGCATGATAGATCCTAGCTACATTTTGATGATGTGCAGCGGTGGCTGCCATCCTTTCCGCCTCCATACGCACCATGTCCTCCATGAGACTCTGCATGTGTGCCAGCTCATGGCTAGTATCGCTGGAGCCACTCTGAGCGGACAGCTGTTCCACTCTCCACGTCATGACTCCAGCGATGTCAATCAGGGCTTGTTGGAGACCATGGGGCGAACATAGACACCCAAGGATGGTGTCCAGTTTGGCAGCCAAGAATTTGAACCCCACCCGCACCTGCTCAGCCGTCTCCCTCTGGCCCTCAAGCACACGGCGTTGGAAGGCCATTTATTGTTCCTGGGGGACTTGGGAGGGTGCTGGGGTGTGGGTGCCACCTGCTGGGTGGTTTGGGTGGTGGGTGGGGTCTCCTCGATGTAGCTGGGCTGCCCTGATCCTGGAGGTGAGTCGCAGATGAGGTCAATGATGTCTAGGAGGGCTTGTGTGTCAATGTTGGTGTTGTCCCCCTCATCATCAGTGAAGAGTGGCTGGGACTGCTCTGCAGGAGGTGTTGATGATGCCCCTGCGATGTGAAGGGGAGATGGTGTATTACAATGTGTTCACATGTATGTAGCCGCATGGTACGGGTTGACATTCTGACAGCATGGCATTGTACATTGTGACAGTCTGTGGGTCTGTGCGAGGAGCCAGGGTCATTGTGGGTGTGTACTGTGCCCTGCTTGATTGTGCATGTGTGCCAACGTGCCCATCTCCACCCGTCCCCCCAATACCTGGTGGTCACTCACCCTGTTGCGGTTGTATTGTATCCTGTCGAGCAGTGTCCTGTCGAGCAGTGTCCGGTGCCTTGCTACAGTATCCACACTGATGACTGTCGACACCAGCTCCTCCATGTCATACAGAACGAGATGTGGTGCTGGGCCCCCACCTCCGGTCTGCATTGCTGCCTTCTGGTTGGCAGAGAGCTAGTTTTGGTGCCCAATGACACGTTGGAGGTGACGAAGAGTTGTTGATGGTGTTCCATCACCTCCGTGACTATGATCCTGTTTGCCTGCAGACTGAACTTCGTCTTCCTCGTCTTCTTGTCCTTGCCCTTCCCTGTCCCCGATATCCTGGGCTGGTCGTCTGGGGTGCTTGTGGGATTGCGCTCGTCCTCTGCGCCTGCTCCGGCTGCCTCCATGGTGCTTGGGTGTAGGTCAGTTTGGGTGTGGGTGTTTCTCTACTTTTATGGTGATTTTTTCAACCTGCCAGGCCTGGTGCTGCCTATCGCTGATTTCCTCATCGAGCTTTGGCCCATCGCGTGTTTTTTGGTGTGTGGTTTTATCTCCGTCGTGGTGGTTGTATCGTGGACATTGTCCGCGGACTATTGCATGGTACCGCCTTGTTGTGAATTCCACGTTGAAACTGGGTTATTTTCCCGCGATGGGCTGCGATATTGGAAGTTGCGTTACGCTACTCTTGCGGTAGTTATCACACGTTCTTGTAAATATACCCCAAGGTGTATTATCATTGTGTAGCATTAGGACAGAATTGTGAATTTCTTGTGTTAATGCTGTATATGTGTGCTCAAAAGAATTAGGAAACCTAAATAGGGACAGGGCTGTGATAAAAGGAATAGTATTATTATTTAATAATTGTTTAGTCATCCTTTCCTATGCCAGGATTTCCTGAACAGTTCTGTTATTTATTTTGAGATGTTTATTATACCATAAGAATGAGGCTAAGAAAATTGTGTGTGTAAGGATTTGGGAAAAAGGAGGGGTTGTAGAAGTACATATGAGTGTGCACTCGACAGGACAGTAAAAGAGGATGATTTAGTCGACATAGATAGAAACCTCCTAGAAAAGTGAAGTGAAATATATTTCAACATAAAGCCATAAGGGATTGTGGAAGGGAGAGTCATATGTAAGCCAATGAGCTGATTGTTTAAAAGAAAAAGCGTCATGAAATGTTTGACAGTTGGGAGAATTAACACCTCAATTCTGTTTTGGTAGTTTTAAATGGAATAAAGTCAATCTAGCAATTTATTATTTCATGAAAAACATGACAGAATGGACTTCACTCTTTTAAAGAAGATATTTGAAATTCGAGTAGGAATCTAAACCAGGCACAAACGCGCTGCCAACAGGAAGGCTGCAATGGAGACAGGAGGTGGCAGTCCTGCACCACAGGAGGAGCTGGAGGAAACTGAGGCCACAGTAATCAGTGTGGAGACAGTGCAAGGAGTAGGGAGTACAGACACAGCTCAAGAGGACCCGACACAACATCAACAGGGTGAGTAACGACCAGGGACCGGCGGATGGGGGGAGATGGGCACAATGGCACACATGCACAACGAGGTGTAGCACACTGCACACCCACAATTACCCAGGTTTATGCCCCTGATCCCCTTGGCACACTGCAGAACACCCACATAGCAAGAACAACACACCCACATTGATAACAATGTGGTACAATGCACAAAGCCAACACTGCAGAACAGAGGACACAACTGGCTCCGCACATGCACAGAAACATGCCTACTACATCTGACAGAGCAGGAAACTGTGAAATGGAAATGTACGCGTACTACCTCACATCCGTCTTGTAGTTCAAATGGACACTGTCCCGCAGCAGTATTCAGCACCTCCCAAACAGTCACAATGTACATTGGCATACAGTCTGCATGTAAACCAGACCATTGCGCCAACATACATGTCAACACAATGTCAACATGCATCTCCCCTTCACATTGCAGAGGGGTACACAACACCTCCAGCAGGGCACAGAAGACAACACATCTGTGATGCCCGAGAGGACCACCACACCTTCGACACCGACGCCCTACAACAGCCCATGGACATCCAACGCAACCCACCACCAGGACCCGGGCAGCCAAGCTAAATAGAGGAGAACACAGAGCCTGTAACAGACCACACAGCAGGAAGCATTCGCAAGCTACATGTCCAAGCTCTAACCCGCTGACTGCAGTGACATGTCTGCATTCGCTGTACACAGCACAATGTAATGTCGTATGGCCCAGGGCCCTCATGCATACAACAAGACCACAGGGACACACACAGATATTATGTTGAACTGGCTACGGGTACGTGCATCCGGCCCCTTTATTGGCAGGGCCACATGTACAGTGACGCCTGTGCTGGATGTGTGTAGAGTGAGTGTAAGCCAGCCAGCACTGAGTGTTTGGTGCTGGCAACCACTTGAACAGCGGACACCAGTACAACGGAAACTGAAAACACCTGCATAACAGAGTCAACTGCTGAGCAACATAGAGGGAGCCGGAGAAAGTCCAGAGGACACCCAACATGCAAACAGAAGTGTCCATGAGTTGCAACACACTGAGGTTGGGGCACTACAGCTGAGCACGCCCATCTGAAGAAAAAGTCTCGGATTGTGTCCCTTCGAGATATTCCTGATGCAAATGCAGTGGGGTGTGTTAGACCTGCATCATCTTCCTCATCAATGTCCCAGGTCTCCCAAACTGCTTGAGGTGACATTGTTGCGCAACCTCTCCACAGCACAAAACTCAATCAGTAACGGATGATGGCTTGTGGTGCACCTGGAGTGCTTAGCAGGGTATCAGTCTGTTGATGGCATCCACGACAGGTGTGAGCTACTCCGTAAGTCTGTCAGGACCACTGTTTCGACTCTGGCAGATGGCGGTTGGAGGTGGTCCTAGCGCTGGTGGCGTGTGCCTCCTGCGGTGATGCGATGTCCGGGCCGGTCAGGACTCGATTTGATGTGTGAGCCCTGGTGGACCGCAGTTGAGGCCATAGGCAGCGGACAGCACAGGCCACAGACACATGGCGTTGATGACCCTAAGGCCATCGCCTCAGAGGCCATCCAATATCTCAGCAGAAGGGGTCCTGGACCTGACCAGCACAGAGTTAGTGGACCCGGATGCACTGCGGCCGGCACAGGCACCCAGCCACGGGAAAGTGACTTGAGGTGCAGTCAGATGGGCCATGCGACCTGAGCAGGCCCTCGTCAATGTCCGACGTGTATGTTGTGGAGGGTTGCGGGGGACAGTGGAAGGTGTCCTCCAGGGCATGATGCAGAGGGTAGAAGCTGTCCGTAAGTAGCAAATGGAGGGGTGGAATGCCACGGCCTCATTTTCACCACAAAGTCAATATCACCTCCATGATGGCGACGACAACCCCAAGTCCATGGACTCAGTCGCCATCAAAGTCCAACCAGAAAGTGTCCATGGGTCTTGGGGAATAGACATAGTGGCAACGGGGCTGAAAGGGGATGCAGTCTGCGATGAGGCCTGTACAATGACATCAAGTCAGCCATAAATAAATCAAGGCTGAATTTGAAAGTATGTGTGACCTATTCGACCGCAGTGTAGGCCAGGGGCAGCGGTCAGCAAGGGCCCACACCCATGTGTCGTTGGGATGCTATGCACATGGTTGCTGCCACCTGACCGAAGGGAGTACAGTGAAGTGAAATCTTCATTATTTTGCGTACACAGACAATGTATGATCAAGACTCAGTTCCAAATCTGTGACCTACTTGTCCGTAGTTTAGGCCAAAGGCAGTAGTCAGCAGGGGACAACAGACATGTGTCATAAGAATGCCATGCACAGAGTTGGTGGCACCACATCGAAGGGAGTACACTGATATAAAATCTGCAATGAACATATGCACTCTGCCAGCGTGTAATCAAGGCTTAGTTCCAAATGTGTGACCTACATGACCGTGGTGTAGGCCGGAGGCGGCAGTAGAGTATGTCAACGAGAAAGGACTAAAGCAGGCCTGTATCGTTGAGGCCGTGATGGTCTGAGGGGGCTGCCAGGGTCGCGGGCCTCGGGCTTGGAGCTTGCGCAGGCACGTGGTGGGCCCTCCTTGACACACGCCGGTGTCAGAAGGTGATCAGTGTGACCTGGCTGCCCAGGGGCGGGACTGACGGGTTCGGGGTCCAGCGGGCAGGGGTACGGCAGGCGCACAGTATCGCAGGCAACTCCACTCACAGGGATGGCATCGGCCTCGTGTCATGGTGAGAGGCGCTGCCATGGCATAGGCGTTGGGCTTTCTGGAAGAGGACCACGCCCAGGGCTACGTACTTTTTATTCACACCCCTATGTTGGCCTGGCGCACGCCGGGCCATCCCACTCCGCTCATGCTTACGGGGGGGACGTAACAGGCAACATTTCCGAGAACTCCCCCACTGGCTGTGGTGACATGGTTGCGTCCACTGTCCACTACATTCCATACACCAGAGGAGTATGTCGCCATGGATATGGGTGTGTTCTGCATAATGTGGTCTGTCCAGCACATCTCCGCCATTCTTGGCATTGTGTACTTTCCCAATCATGGTTCTCCTGCATCCTTCATACATGCTTGGTTGCCACCTCTCCCCACATTCGACTATTGTGTGGCTGGGGTGCCATGCTGTTGATGGCTCATGTTCACAGCTTGCCCAGGTTACCATTGTGAGTTGTACTGTTGTGTCTGGTGTGTGGGCATGTTGTTTTGCATGTTGGTTGTGATTTGATGACGTGTGCATTGCCAGAGTTGTGAGTTGCATGATTGTAGAGTTGAGGTGAGTGGGGTGTTCATTTGGAATTTGCCAAGGGGCTGTGCATTTCCCTTGGTGCCATTCTGGGAACGATGGTTGCTGATGGACTGTCGGAGGATGGAGGTATCATGCACAGGGGCTGGGTATTTGGAGGAAACATTAGTGGAGGTTCCACGGTGTTCGGATGTTGCCTGCACATTGATGTCAGACGTGGGCTTTCTGTTGCAGTGATTGTGTGCTGTGTCACCAGGGATCACAGGTAGGACATGTGTGCTGTGGATTGCCCCCAACACGTGCGTGCATCCAGCTATGGCGTATGGTCTTTGCATGGTCTCCAGCGGATCTTGCGCATTGTGTGGGACGTATAGGGACTGGGGTACCTGGCTGATGGTGATGTCCAGGACAGGTGTGAGAGTCTTGTATGTGGCTGGCTGTGAAACTATTCCGACTCTGGTGGGTGTTGGTTGAGGGTACCAGGGGCCAACAGGTGCCGCACAGCCAGCAGCTTTGTGTGGGGTGGGATGTTGGTTGTCCGCTGTGTTGGTGCCGTCGGCCTGTTGGGCGATGATGGTCAGGATGCATACAATGGTTGTCCTTTTGAGCCTGTAGTGGGCAATGACATTGTCAGGTGTTGGGCCTGTGAGGCTGGCTCCTGGGGATCCGCTGTCTTTGTCTGCACTACCTCTGTGGTGGTCCGGGGGGGTTCCGGGTGGGGGTTGGGGTCCTGGGGTGGTGGCGTTGGGTGTTGTGGCCATCTTGGGTGTCCAGGCCACATGACCAGTGGCTTCTTGGCATCTGTTGCCCTTCCGATGTGGCTGTGGGCTGGGCTCCCTTTTGTGGTGCAGGCTGTCATCCGACTTTGCACCAGGTCTGAGCAGGTGTTAGTTTCCGGATGCTAATGCGCCTTATCACCTGTTTTGTGTTCTTATCGCCGATCTGGCAGGTCGTTGAGAATGTGTGGTGTTGTCGCGGCTTTTCGCACGGGAACGCCTACTCTGCATCTCATTAGCAATAATTGCGGGGGTCATCTGTGGCAATGTTTTTTGCGGCTGCTATCGCGGGTATACTGGTGCTGTGGGCTGTTAACACCAGCTTGTGATAGGGCGATAAGTTTATCGCAACTTTGGCTGTGATAAAGTGCCCTTAACTTGGCGATAGATCCTTGTGAATATGCCTCTTCGATCCTTAAAATCATCTTTGATTCAGAATTTATCGAGTGGTAATATCTCAGGATTTTTATAATTTAAATTATATCCCAAGACACTAGTGAAATCTTGAACTTCTTTTTGAAATGCTGGAATAGATGCAGATGGATTGGGAAGATATAGAAGGGTGTACACTGATAATTTTAATTGACATGTATTATATGAGAAATCAACTATGTTTTTATTATGTTTGATTTGAGACAAAAAGGGTCCCAATGTAATGATAAACAGTAATGGTGATAAGGGGCACTCTTGTTGCGCACCTCTTTGTAACGAAAAATAATCTGACAAAACACTGTTTACAGAAATAGCTGCTTTATCAGAGGAATATAACAATGCTATACGATTTTTGGACTACATCATTTCAGAGACTCAAAAACAAAATGCCAATTTTTTTTTTTTTTGCAGAGTTTTATATAGCACGAACTTGACCCGAATCCAATCAGGTATCAGAGAGCTTTACATGGCACCAGTTACATTACATGAGGACACACATTCATTTTTTTGGGGGTATTTTTTTGTTAGGCACGGGGAGATTAAGTGATTTGCCCAGAATCACAGGATGTATAGCGTTGATACCGAGACTTGAACCCAGTTCCCCCAGGTCCGAGATCGAGCGCCCTAACTGTTAGGCCAACTCCTCTCTCCAATTAACACAATGAAAAGTTTTTCAGCATCCAAAGAAATAAGCTTGATTTAATTTGGTCACTTTATTGAGTATATTAAAGAAATATCTGGTGTTATCGGAAGAGAAGCAACTTTTAATGAAACCAACTTGCTCTAGGTCAGTCAGGGCCGGTAGCACCCAGTGTGACAATCTTTTTTGGAACCCCTCAATGAGTTGCTTCACCACAGGTTCCCTCACTCCCACCATCCAACAGTTTCCAATATATTTCAATAGCCCCTCTCTCACATAATAAAAAGGTAATTTTGCCCTTCTTAGCAACATTGAAGCACAGAAAGATAGGGGGACTTAGATTTCTAACCTACACCATGAGGTTGATGAAAGTTTATCGGTCACTGTGCTACATTGAGATTGTAACTTATGAGCTGCAAGTAACAAATCGATCTCTGTGACAAAAGCATTAACCCACTGAGCTATCCACATATAATACAGTTCTGACATCTGCACAGACAGAATATCGAGTTTTAAATGTCAACATATACAAATATCGAGTTGAAAATATTGTGATGCAGAAATATCGACAGCAAGCATATTGTGCTCAAGAATATCAACTTGGAGGTAAGAAATATCTTTTTTGAAATTATCGAAGTCATTATTATCATTTGCAAAAGTATAGTTGTTTAAATTATCGATGTTTTATTTAGTGTTATGTTTTTAGTATGTATTTTAAAAGTATGTGAACTATTTTTTGTATAAGTATTAGTTTTGTTTTTTGATGTATGTGTTACATTTTTAGTAGTCATTAATTTTATTTTGCATTGTTTTTAGTTCTGCAGCGGGTTGTGGCTTCATAGGGGAATAGGGTGGTAAGTAATTTAATTATAAAAAATGTTTTTATTAGTATTTATTTAATTTAGATGTTGTAGTGTTAATTGTGGGAATTAGTTTATTATTGATTAATTATTAATTAGTTGTTAATTATTATCAATTAATTAATTGGTAATTATGTTAATTGAGTCTTTTTCAAGAGCAGGTTGTGGGTTTATAGGGTAATAGGGTGGGAAGTAATTTAATTATAATAAATATATTAATATGTATTTAACATACATTTTATAGTGTTAACTGCAGGAATTCATTTATTATTAATTATGTATTCATTGGCTGTTAATTACTATTAATTAATTAATTGGTAATTATGTTAATTGTGTCATTATGAAGGTACATTTTTGTAACTTTAGATGTGTGTTGTGAATTGTGTGGTGTTATAGGGTGGGAATTAAAAAAGATTAAATTTATGCAATAATTAATGTTTTTTATTAAAAATAATTTCCAATAATTTCCATAAAAAAATGTTATTTGTTTGTAAATATTGTAGAAAATTGTAAAAAAATCTCTCTAGGTATTTGTTAGATCTCTTTAACATTATAATATGTTTTTATCTTTTTTAATTTTTTATATTTTTATATATGTTTTCTTTTTTTGTTTTTTAAAACATTTGTGTTGTAGTTGATATTTTTTTTATTTTTTATTTTGAACTGACTCCAAAGGGAATATTAATGTATACCTCTCTGCTATGCAACACTCCCTACTGTTGCACTGGATTGGGAATACTATTTTTTACCCCTCCCTTATCCAACACTTTTCCACTGTTGCACTCACTGGAGTGGGAATAGTGATCTTTACCGCTCCGCTACCCAACACCTTCCTTACTGTTGCAATCACTGAAGTGGCAATAGTATTTGTTACCCCTCCGCTATCCAGCATTTGCCCTACTGTTGCACTCACTGGAGTGGGAATAATACTTTTTACCCCTCCGCTATCCAACACTTTCCCTACTTTTGCACTCACTGGAGTGGGAATAGTTATTTTTACCCCTCCGCTATCCAAGACTTTCCCCACTGTTGCACTCAATGGAGACTATCAAATATTTAAATGTATAATTTATAATATAATGTTTTAGATTTAGATTTTATGTTATAGATGTGTGTATAGATATATTTTTTTGTTTTTTTATATATGTAAAAAATTTGAAAATAAAGTAAAATTAATAGTTTATTATTTGTGTTAAAGTAAATATATATATATAGATATATGCATATATATGTGTATAGATATTACATTTAATATATATCTTTTTAAATTATAATTATTATATTTGTAAAAATGTATATTAATTTTATTATTTACTATATTTAACCCCTTCGCTGCCAGGCCTTTTCCCCCTCCTGTGCCAAGCCTTTTTTTGGCTATTTGGGGTAGTGCGCGCTTAGGCCCCTGTAACTTTTTGACCACATTAGGTATCCACGCCAAATTTGCGTCCTTTTCTTCCAACATCATGGGGATTCTAAAGGTACTCAGGGTTTGTGGATTCCCCTGGAGGGGTCACAGAAATTAGCCAAAATACAGCAACATTTTGTTTTTTTCGGAAAAATTGGAAAAACGGGCTGCAAATGAAAGGTTTTTCCCTGCAAATGTTATCAAAAAAGGGTTTGTGGGGTTGAAATCCCCATTTTCCTAGCTTTTTGGGGATACCAGACATTTGTCAGAAACCCAACATTTTTTACACAGTTTTGGCATTTTTCTGGGACATAGCCTATTTTTGCTATTTCTTGTGCTTTTGACCTCCTTCCAGTTAATGGCAGAAATAGGTACAAAAGCAATAATGGATCCTGGAAAGCTGTACATTTTCGAGAAGAAGACCAAATTCTGAATTCAGCAAAGGGTCATTTGTGTAGATCCATCAAGGTTTTTTTTATAGAAACAAACAGTTAAATATAGGATAAATTGAAAACTAGTTGAAAAAAACAGCCTTTTGTGTCAACGTTTTCACCTGTAACTTCTTCTAATTATGACAGCTCTTTGAAAGCAATATACCGTTGCATCCGCTGGACATTACTGGTTGTGGGGATATATAGGACTTGTAGGTTCACCAAGAACTCGACGAGCCCAGAGCCAAAAACTAAGCAGCAACTTGCAATGGTTTTTTATTATGTACCGGGTATATAGTAATTATTCTGTAAAAATGTGTACATGGAAAAATCGGTATGAAAGACACCTATGTATTTCTGAAATGGGAACAAAATATAGAGTTTAGAAACAGTAGATATTTGCACATTTCTGAAATTGGGAATACTCATACTAGCATGAGAATTATCAGTCATTTTTTAGAATGGTTTATTTTTTACACAATGTCTTTCATTTGGAAGGCAGAAATGCATCAAAAGTCAATAGATATTAACAGTTCCTTTACAAATCTGAATTACCCTAAGTCTCCCGATAAAAATGGTACCTCACTTGTGTGGGTAGGCATAGTGCCCGCGACAGGAAACGGCACAAAATGCAACGTGGTCACAACTCAATATTGCAGTGAAAATTTACCCTTTTTTTGGCAAAGTGCCTAGCTCTAGTTTTTTAACCCTAGATCTGCGGGCACCTTGGGAAACCTAGCAAACTCATACATTTTTGAAAACTAGACACCCAGGGGAATCCAGAATGGGGTGACTTAACTGCCTCCCACCAGGGTCTGTTACCCAGAATCCCTTGCAAACCTACAAAATTGTCAAAAAAAACACATTTTCCCCATATTTCTGTCGTGGAAAGTGCCGGAATCTGCGTGGATCCACAAATTTCCACCCACCCCGCGTTCCCCAAAGTCTTACGAGAAAAACGGTACCTCACTTGTGTGGGTCGGCCTAGTGCCCGCGACAGGAAACGGCGCAAAACGCAACGTGGTCACACCTCAATTTCGCAGTGACAAATGACCCTTTTTTGGCAAAATGACTAGCTGTAGTTTTTGAACCCTAGCTCTGTGGGCACCTTGGGAAACCTAGCAAACCTATACATTTTTGAAAGCTAGACACCCAGGGGAATCCAAGATGGGGTGACTTGACTGCCTCCCACCAGGGTCTGTTACCCAGAATCCCTTGCAAACCTAAAGAATTGTCAAAAAAACACATTTTCCCCACATTTCTGTCATGGAAAGTTCCGGAATCTGCGTGGATCCACAAATTTCCACCCACCCCGCGTTCCCCAAAGTCTTACGAGAAAAACGGTACCTCACTTGTGTGGGTCGGCCTAGTGCCCATGACAGGAAACGGCGCAAAACGCAACGTGGTCACACCTCAATTTCGCAGTGAAGAATGACCCTTTTTTGGCAAAATGTCTAGCTGTACTTTTTGAACCCTAGCTCTGCGGGCACCTTGGGAAACCTAGCAAACCTATACATTTTTGAAAACTAGACACCCAGGGGAATCCAGGATGGGGTGACTTGACTGCCTCCCACCAGGGTCTGTTACCCAGAATCCCTTGCAAACCTTAAAAATTGTCAAAAAAAACACATTTTCCCCACATTTCTGTCGTGGAAAGTTCTGGAATCTGTGTGGATCAACAAATTTCCACCCACCCCGCATTCCCCAAAGTCTTACAAGAAAAACGGTAACTCACTTGTGTGGGTCGGCCTAGTGGCCGCGACAGGAAACGGCACAAAACGCATCGTGGTCACACCTCAATTTCGCAGTGAAAAATGACCCTTTTTTGGCAAAACGACTAGCTGTAGTTTTTGAACCCTAGCTCTGCGGGCACCTTGGGAAACCTAGCAAACCTATACATTTTTGAAAACTAGACACCCAGGGGAATCCAGGATGGGGTGACTTGACTGCCTCCCACCAGGGTCTGTTACCCAGAATCCCTTGCAAACCTACAAAATTGTCAAAAAAACCACATTTTCCCCACATTTCTGTGGTGGAAAGTTCCGGAATCTGCGTGGATCCACAAATTTCCACCCACCCCGCGTTCGCCAAAGTCTTACGAGAAAAACGGTACCTCACTTGTGTGGGTCGGCCTAGTGCCCGCGACAGGAAACGGCGCAAAACGCAACGTGGTCACACCTCAATTTCGCAGTGACAAATGACCCTTTTTTGGCAAAATGACTAGCTGTAGTTTTTGAACCCTAGCTCTGCGGGCACCTTGGGAAACCTAGCAAACCTATACATTTTTGAAAGCTAGACACCCAGGGGAATCCAAGATGGGGTGACTTGACTGCCTCCCACCAGGGTCTGTTACCCAGAATCCCTTGCAAACCTAAAGAATTGTCAAAAAAACACATTTTCCCCACATTTCTGTCATGGAAAGTTCCGGAATCTGCGTGGATCCACAAATTTCCACCCACCACGCGTTCCCCAAAGTCTTACGAGAAAAGCGGTACCTCACTTGTGTGGGTCGGCCTAGTGCCCGTGACAGGAAACGGCGCAAAACGCAACGTGGTCACACCTCAATTTCGCAGTGAAAAATGACCCTTTTTTGGCAAAATGTCTAGCTGTACTTTTTGAACCCTAGCTCTGCGGGCACCTTGGGAAACCTAGCAAACCTATACATTTTTGAAAACTAGACACCCAGGGGAATCCAGGATGGGGTGACTTGACTGCCTCCCACCAGGGTCTGTTACCCAGAATCCCTTGCAAACCGAAAAAATTGTCAAAAAAACACATTTTCCCCACATTTCTGTCGTGGAAAGTTCTGGAATCTGTGTGGATCAACAAATTTCCACCCACCCCGCATTCCCCAAAGTCTTACAAGAAAAACGGTAACTCACTTGTGTGGGTCGGCCTAGTGCCCGCGACAGGAAACGGCACAAAACGCATCGTGGTCACACCTCAATTTCGCAGTGAAAAATGACCCTTTTTTGGCAAAACGACTAGCTGTAGTTTTTGAACCCTAGCTCTGCGGGCACCTTGGGAAACCTAGCAAACCTATACATTTTTGAAAACTAGACACCCAGGGGAATCCAGGATGGGGTGACTTGACTGCCTCCCACCAGGGTCTGTTACCCAGAATCCCTTGCAAACCTACAAAATTGTCAAAAAAAACACATTTTCCCCACATTTTTGTGGTGGAAAGTTCCGGAATCTGCGTGGATCCACAAATTTCCACCCACCCCGCGTTCGCCAAAGTCTTACGAGAAAAACGGTACCTCACTTGTGTGGGTCGGCCTAGTTCCCGCGACAGGAAACGGCGCAAAACGCAACGTGGTCACATCTCAATTTCGCAGTGAAAAATGACCCTTTTATGGCAAAATGACTAGCTGTAGATTTTGAACCCTAGCTCTGCGGGCACCTTGGGAAACATAGCAAACCAATACATTTTTGAAAACTAGACACCCAGGGGAATCCAGGATGGGGTGACTTGACTGCCTCCCACCAGGGTCTGTTACCCAGAATCCCTTGCAAACCTAAAAAATTGTCCAAAAAAACACATTTTCCCCACATTTCTGTAGTGGAAAGTACCGGAATCTGCGTGGATCCACAAATTTCCACCCACCCCGCGTTCCCCAAAGTCTTACGAGAAAAACGGTACCTCACTGGTGTGGGTCGGCCTAGTGCCCGCAACAGGAAACGGCGCAAAACGCAACGTGGTCACACCTCAATTTCGGAGTGAAAAATGACCCTTTTTTGGCAAAATGACTAGCTGTAGTTTTTGAACCCTAGCTCTGTGGGCAGCTTGGGAAACCTAGCAAACCTATACATTTTTGAAAACTAGACACCCAGGGGAATCCAGGATGGGGTGACTTGACTGCCTCCCACCAGGGTCTGTTACCCAGAATCCCTTGCAAACCTAAAAAATTGTCAAAAAAAACACATTTTCCCCACATTTCTGTCGTGGAAAGTTCTGGAATCTGTGTGGATCAACAAATTTCCACCCACCCCGCATTCCCCAAAGTCTTACAAGAAAAACGGTAACTCACTTGTGTGGGTCGGCCTAGTGCCCGCGACAGGAAACGGCACAAAACGCATCGTGGTCACACCTCAATTTCGCAGTGAAAAATGACCCTTTTTTGGCAAAACGACTAGCTGTTGTTTTTTAACCCTAGCTCTGCGGGCACCTTGGGAAACCTAGCAAACCTATACATTTTTGAAAACTAGATACCCAGGGGAATCCAGGATGGGGTGACTTGACTGCCTCCCACCAGGGTCTGTTACCCAGAATCCCTTGCAAACCTAAAAAATTGTCCAAAAAAACACATTTTCCCCACATTTCTGTAGTGGAAAGTACCGGAATCTGCGTGGATCCACAAATTTCCACCCACCCCGCGTTCCCCAAAGTCTTACGAGAAAAACGGTACCTCACTGGTGTGGGTCGGCCTAGTGCCCGCAACAGGAAACGGCGCAAAACACAACGTGGTCACACCTCAATTTCGGAGTGATAAATGACCCTTTTTTGGCAAAATGACTAGCTGTAGTTTTTGAACCCTAGCTCTGTGGGCACCTTGGGAAACCTAGCAAACCTATACATTTTTGAAAACTAGACACCCAGGGGAAATCAGGATGGGGTGACTTGACTGCCTCCCATCAGGGTCTGTTACCCAGAATCCCTTGCACACCTAAAAAATTGTCCAAAAATAACACATTTTCCACACATTTCTGTGGTGGAAAGTTCCGGAATCTGCGTGGATCCACAAATTTGCACCCACCCCGCGTTCCCCAAAGTCTTACGAGAAAAACGGTACCTCACTTGTGTGGGTCGGCCTAGTGCCCGCGACAGGAAATGGCACAAAACGTAGTGAGGTAACATCAAAATTGCCTATCTCAAAACCACCTGGTTTTGCAAGGGGGGTCACCTGGGTTTTTCGCCCGGTGCTCGGCGGCCATCTAGGGAAACCTACCAAACCCATACATTTCTGAAAACTAGACACCCGGGGGCTTCCAGGGAGGTATGGCTTGCATGGATCCACCAACGTTTCCTTACCCAGAATCCCCTGCAAACCTCAATTTTAGCTGATAAAATCACTTTTTTCACACATTTTTGTGTGGGAAAGTTGTGGCATCACCGGGCGCACTCAAATTTCCCACCTCCCAGCGTACCCCTGGGTCTCCTGGTAAAAATGGTGCCTCACTTGTATGGGAGGCCCAAGTACCCGCGACAGGCAAGGGCCCAAAACGTAGTGAGGTGACATCAAAATAGCCTATCTCAAAACCACCTGGTTTTGCAAGGGGGGTCACCTGGGTTTTTGGCCCGGTGCTCGGCGGCCATCTAGGGAAACCTACCAAACCCATGCATTTCTGAAAACTAGACACCCGGGGGCTTCCAGGGAGGTATGGCTTGCGTGGATCCCCCAACGTTTCCTTACCCAGAATCCCCTGCAAACCTCAATTTTAGCTGAAAAAATCACTTTTTTCACACATTTTTGTGTGGGAAAGTTGTGGCATCACCGGGCTCACTCAATTTTTCCACCTCCCAGCGTTCCCCTGGGTCTCCCAGTACACATCTCTCCTGTCCACACATTTTACAGCTAGTAGTTCATCACTACGCAAGGAACTGCACTGCCCCCTCTGAAGTTTTTTGCAAACAAGCTCTTTCGGATAACCTTTACGGTTAGAGCGCTTTGTGCCACATGCAAAAGTGTCCACTTTATACAATTCCTTAAATAATTGCACAGCAGTATAGAAGTTATCAAGGTACAAATGGTGGCCTCTGTTAAACAGTCTTCTAGCAAGATCCAACACAATTTTCTCTGAAACTCCAAAAGTGGACGGACAACCTGGGGGGTCAATTGTAGAATCTCTACCAGTGTACACACGAAAATTAAAAACATATCCTATCCTACTCTCAGACAACATATACAGCTTAATTCCATAGCGTGCCCTCTTGCTAGGGATGTACTGCCTAAAAACCAAACGGCCCTTGAACAAGACCAAAGACTCATCAATAGATATTTCTTTTCCTGGAGTATAGATCTCAGAAAATCGATCTAAAAAGTGATCAAGAACGAGCCGAATCTTAAAAAGACGGACACAGTCAGGGTGATCTCGTGGCAACGCCATAGAATTATCAACAAAATGCAGCATACGTAGCAAAAGTAAATACTGATTACGAGTCATAACTGCAGGAAATATGGCAGTTGCAAACAAGGGGCTAGTAGACCAATATGAAGCCAAGGTTGGCTTCCTTACCACACCCATCAATAAAGTCAAACCCAAAAACTTCTTAATCTCTTCCAGATATGTGGGAGTCCACCGGGTAGCTCTAGACTGGGGCCTAAGTTTTTCACTGTTGTCCCACAAAAACTGTTCAGCATACAAATTCGTCTGCTCAACAATCTCACCCAAAAATTCATCATCCATAAACAACTGAAAAAACTGTATAGGCAAAAAGTGTTCACAATCCACTGTACACCCTGCATCACCGCTAAAGGCAGGAAACACCGGATGCACGGTTTGGATCAACCCAAAGTCCAGCACTTCCTGTAGGAAGCCTAGCAGCCTCAGACTGCAATCCAGATGCCTCTTGCACCATTGGCACAGCAGTTTCCTCCTCTAAGACAGGCACTTCATCCGCACTGAGAGTTGCTTCATTCAGACCAAGAGTACCTTCATCTGCACTGAGAGTACCTTCATCATCTGATGATTCCATGTTGAGAGAAAACTCACTACCAGAATCTTCCCCTCCCTCCTCTCCCTCAGACGCACTGTCAGTCTCATAATCATGCTCAGAGGAAGATTCAAGAAGCATACCAACCACCTGTTGAGCAGTCATTCCACGGCTAGCCATATTGCTTACTAATAAAGGTAACTTGTCAAACAAGTCAACAACAACAAACACTTTGTAAAATAAGTAATAAACAAAAAGCACCTTTATCAAAAACTCATATATACTCCAAAACAATACCACTCACTTGCCAGAGGCAGCTAAACTACTCACCACCACCTACTCTGTTCAGACACAGTATGGATCAACAATATCCCACTAAAAAAGAAAGAGAAAAGCAATTACACATAAGACTATGCAAAACACATTGCAAAGAATTTCATGTTCAAACCACTAACTAAATATGCCGCCATTATGACATCACTTACAAAAAAAGTCATTCAGACATTACAATATTACTCATTTGGAGTAAATACAACCAAAAAAAAATTCTTACCAAAACAATGCAACTACACAAAACTGCAGAACAACCACTGTCGAAACTGGAATCAGGAATCAAAAGCTTTAGACTAGAATAAAAAGGAGAAAAAAACTTTATTGTCACATATGCATATAATGCTCTAGACCATCACGTACTGCGCAAAATGTATTACTTGAACCTCCCACTTTTAAGAAGGAAACATCGATGGCCCAATCCTTTACAAGCAACGCGGCGAGAATCTGGAACTCAGCCTCAGCTCCGGACCACCCCCTCCCTCTTCCCAGTCCTTCAAAACTGACCTCAAAGTTCTCCTCCTGCAAAGACACTTCCAAACTTAATTCACACCCTCTCTATTGTCTGAAGGAAGTCTTTACATTATAGGAAATTCTGTTCTCCATGCCCGTAGAAGTGCCTTCCCAGTGTGTTCCTGTGTTTTGAGTGTCTGCCATTTATTGCACTTTTATACCTCTACTTGTACTTTGGAGTCTTTTGTAACTTTCACACATGTCACTTTTCCTCTTGTAACGTATTGTTTGCTATCTCTTGTATTTTGTTTGCTTTTGATACATGCACAATTACCACCATTGCCTCATGTAACATAACGTTTGCTCTTGTTTTCAGAGTGTCTGCCATTTATTGCAGTATTTTACCTCATGTGACATCCATCAGAGAGCTGCATGAATAATTACCTGGTAATCGCCTCAGCACAATGCAAACACCCACCCGAAATAGGTACCCAGTGAGGTGACACCGTTCGCATCGCCCTAACCTGCTCAAGGTTCATGTGACCTCAGTGACAGTCACAGCGACTGGATCACTGTTGCTCTAGGGTGTGCTGCTTCGTAGGCCTGCCCGCAAGACTGGAGATGAACTTCAGTATGGATTGTGGTGGACAGGCCTTCAAGGTTAACCCACAATTGACACCACTAGGGTACACCTGCTTGTGCTAAGACATCAAGCCTTCTAAGGTCTAGTGGGGCCTTCTACGGTCTAGCATGGGAATGTGCTCCCTCAGTACAGTGGTGTGGTGGACTGGTCATGAATGCGGAACCCGGTTCCCCAGTTCCAAATTCCACAGCTCTGGCCATAGTGCCACATCCCCACTGAACACCATACTTGTCCACTGAGAGAAACTCGCACTGCCTTCAGCTATAACCTAATTGTGCCCGCTATAAACACCTGTATGTGGCTCAATTCAAATTATGCACTTGATAAGAGTAATATGCTGCCTAAAAAAAAAAAAAAAAGCAACCACTCATAGGGAATGCAAAGCATGTGAAATGTAAGCAGAAACAACATGGTTACCTAAACGATCTCTCACTAACTATTCAGAAATCAGCGAGTGGTTTCACCTGAAAAGTTATGGACATGACTAGAGGGCCCTGAAGTGAACCGTTTCACTGTCCATTGCTTACATCCTTACAAAACGTAAGCAGTATGGTATAAAAAGACCACATCCATAAACACAGAGCCATGGTACACATTGTGTTTTCCAATCCACCCATCAACCAGGTATTGCAGTACCTCCAGGAATGGAGCACTCTCCCAACCTGGAAACAACAATGCTCTTCAAAGACAGACGAGAAAATGAAAGTAGCACTTCACTGGGAAACTCTGTAAAGTGATGCTGGTGTATTTGGATGTAAAAAAAACCAATCTGGCCACTTTGCAACCCCTCTGTCTTGCTATTACTTAGGCATTTAATTCTCATATAAGAAATTCTATTTCTCTACATGCTGCTGCACTTTGGATTTGAAGAATTAAAAAGAAGGGCATTTCTCTGCATTTTTGGATCCATTTCACAGGGAAGCAACTAGAAAGACAAGCGTTTTTCAAATTTGAATCCATTTCACAGGGAAGCAACAACAGGCACACACGAACGAAGCCGAGCCTCGTGGCATGCCTGGGCATACCAAAGTGCCCCCACCCTAACCCAAACCCACCGATGCAAAAAAAAAGCCCTCCCCAGCCCCAAAACTCACCTTTACTCTCCGACGCGCAGGAAGCAAATGGCTTCCTGCGCCTCGGATAGCAAAGGGGAAACCTCCAATGACGTCAGCGTGGCTCGCGCGCTGATGTCATTGATGACGCGGGGGGCGGGGGGAGGCAGGGGAAGGTCTTCCCCTGCCTTCCCAGTAAAAAAAAAAAGATCGACCACTCACGGGGGGAGCACCAGCGCTTCCCCCGTGGGTGGGTGCCATGACGAGCTGGACTCGTCATGGGCACAGCGCGACTGTGCTCCATGACGAGTCCAGCTCGTCATGGGCACAGAAGGGGTTAGCATTATTTTTTACTTATGTAAAAAAAACTATATTTTGTATATTGATATTTTTTACATCGACTTTTCCCCCCGATATTTGTATACTTACCATTATAAATATAGGATGTAAATATTTTTGACCTCGATATTTATGACTCGATATTTATGTATGGGGGTATTTTGGGCGTCAATATTCTATCAGTGAACAGAATCTATGTGCAAATCTCCAATGTGGAAGAATCTGTACCACAACTTGCTTCTGCAGTTTACCACTGTATTTTTGGCTGTATGAGGCAAAAAAGTGCAAACGCTCCATCAATACACACCAATGTACATGTTATAACATTTGGTGTCCACAATCCTTTTGCTGTTGGAAAACATTCACACAAAGGAATTGCATACCATAGCAAGATAAATTACCGTTTACAAAAGATGAGACAGATTTGGAGTCTTGTCAGAGATTAGTCAAATATGTTGTTAAATTTGACTACTGCCAGCTCTACCAAGAAGTTGTTTGACGTTCATCAGTAATGTCTTTCTATTCGTCTAGCAATGAAAGCTCCATGTTTGCAAGTGCTGCTCATGTTTTCGTCATTTTCTCAAGTACTGGATATATTTCTGTCATAGGAAACTCAGATCTTGAGACTTCTGTCAGATGTGTTACATGATTTTGCTAGTAAGTTGTTTAGCACTGAAAAACATAGCTATTGGTGATAGTGTTGTGCCACCTGAATATCGAAAGCACATTTTTAATGGGACACAATATTGAGGACAGCATATTGAAAATAAAATATTGACAGGTCAGTAGGTCTGCATTTTCTATACCAAATCCACTCATATGTATTTATGCGGTACATATATTTTCAAGGTATGTACACATGAAGTTAGGGATTACAAGTTTATCCTTCCCAATATGCACTTACATTTCAAAATCCTGCCCCTCGATATTCTGTCCTTGATATTCTTGTGCCACGATACTGTGGGTGTCGATATTCAATAGTACAATTGAGATGGGGTCACCCCACGTGGTACTCTTTTTTAACATGGGTGGATAACATCCTCATGGTCAGGCCTTGACATGAACAACAACTGGTGGCTGCTGATTTTAGGAGTTGTGAGGTACATATAATGGTTTTGTGCCAGTACACCAAGAGGTGAACCCCGAGAAGCTGGGACTCCCCAAATCTATGAATATTCTCTAGTAAGAGGGCTGCAATGATAGACTGCATAAATGCAAATAATATTGGTTCAGTAGTTCCCTTAATTATTCCTGTGTTCTGTGCAGCTCTTTCGCCCACTCACAGGCCACTGTAGCCAGGTTATTGTGCGTGTGTCTCTTATGAACAAAATATACATGGAATATGGAGACTGGTAACCCACCGGTTCAGACCTTTGGCCGCAGGCCAGTCTGTGCCCTGAGATGTAGTGTTAAATTCACAAAGATTCAGGCAAAGGACAAAGAGGCAACAATATCTGAACAGTGGCGATATGTCGAAAACCCATCCAGAGCCCTTGTGGTCAGCTCTTGAGGAAAGACGACAGAAGCACAGCAACCAATATGTGATTAGTTGAAGAAATGTCAGTGTTGAATCAGCTGTGCATGGTAAAACTATTTGAACTCTGCTCTCACCAAGGAACCTGGGCTTTTGGGAGTTTTATTGTATGTTTATTTCTAAGGTCCTGAACTCACTGTATGTCAATCTGATTGGATCCTGGCCAAAACTAACATATTGTACCTACCATAAGCTGCTGGTGGTGTCCATCCAAACTCCACTCTCTAAAAATGTGGAATGACCTGTGAGACAGGTAAAGTGTTCACTTTACATTTAGTAAACGTTCTGAGAACAGTCATAGAATGATTGTACCAAAATCAAGAAGATGGGATGTTCTCCAATCACGATTCATTAGACTTAAGACTCAAAGGGCTGAATGACTTGTGGAAAGAAGAGAACAGCCGAACTTGTTTTAAAAAAACATGCAACATCACTGCTAGAACCAAGGTGCCAGATTCTGTGTGCCTACATAAAGAACCTCTTCCCCAAACGTAGATGACTTGTGAGATCAGAGACCCATTCCACTGCCCAGCACAACCTAATGGGATATACCTCTGAAATAAGTTACTCTCAGTGGTACCGCTAACATTAGAGAGAGGGGACATCTCAAGGTACATAGAGGTGAACCACTGCCACAGTGCAGCATATCATATGTGCTTTCTCACTTTTGTAGATCTGTGTACTTCCAGAGTGGGATCCTGGAGGCCCCTTGCTAACTGTCAAGGTGCTGACTCATCCATGAGGTCTGCCGTTTTTTGTTTTTCACCCAAGCTGCACAATAATCAACTGTTGACATGCCCTGTGAAGATAGGCAAATGCTGCAGGCTTGACAACTCAACCACCATCCTTTTCCCAGCAGTGCTCCTACAAGCTTCCATTCACCTGTCTAACACTTTACCACAGGCACCAAAAAAACATGTGGCGACCTGAAGCAATCTCGGCAGCGTGCATCGGAATGCCACCTATTCTGCCAAAAAACCTGATGTGTTGCTGAACATCCACCAAAGAGAACAATATCGTGATTGACTACACAGAACTCTTTGCATTCGTCCAACAATCAAGAGACCAAGGGGCATATTCACAAGGACTTATCTCCGATTTATCTCCACCTTAACGCACCAAAAGTGGAGATAGATTAAACACTCCATTCACAAGCCGGTGCAAACTGCAGACATCGCCAGTATTCCCGCGATAAATGCCCCAAAAGTTATCCCCACGGTGGACACCACCAACTAACCCTAATGAGATGCAGAGCAGGCGTTCCCGTGCAAAAATACACAAAAAAAAACAACACCACTTTCACAATGAACTGCCAGAACTGCGATAAGCCGCGGTAGCAGCAAGTATTTAACACCTGCCTTTTGCTGGTGTTAAGCAGGACAACTACCTGCAGTAGGCAATGGAACCCCGCACACAGCCACACCCGAAGAACAAACGACGCCATGGAGCTACTCATCATCTAGCTCGGATCCCCAACAGGGCCACAACACCCACCACCACCACCCCCAGGACCGCCACCACCCCCAGGACCCGGACCCGCCCCCCCCGAACCACCACAGAGGCAGCGCAGAGTAAGACAGTGGACCTACCGAAAATGCACCACTCTCACACTGAGCGAGTAAGTCACCTGTCTATCAGGTGACTTACTCGCTGAAAACCCGTTGACGTCCAATATCGAGGACAATAGGTACTATCTGACCAAAGCAGAATCAGGTGAATATACCTAGATTCACGAAGACCCTGAAAACACATGGTCTAAGTTCACAGAGACACAATAGGTCTCTCACTATACCCCTTTCCTACATCTTTTCACTCTAGGTCCTGAAGAAAGCCCACTTGACCCCTCAGGGCAATCACAAGGGCTGATACATGTCGAACTTTTTATGGACATATTAGGTGCGGGAGATTCATAATAAATCCCCCTACGCATGGAACTATTTTTAAACTATCTCGAATCCAGATGTATTAAAAAAATGTATCTGGCTGTACGAGCATTTTAACTGTTCCCCTTTTTTTCTCACTGTACATACCCCAACCATCACTTATCACTACTGCACTAACCTCCCGGTGGAGGAAGCATAAAAACTAACCTGATGAGGATGCTGTCACGTTTTTAAAGAGAAAGGCGGAGAACCAAGATATACCGCCACCGCTACCTCTGTAAGTGAATGAGGGTTTTTTATCAGTATAGCATACGAAAATTTAAAAAACCCTGGTTACTCAGGACAAGTGATCCATTCCCCACTTGATTTTTTGATATAGAATAAGGAAGCTGAATGGATCGCAGTTCCTTCTTTCTCCCCCTTCTTGATTTGTTATGTACTTGTACATTGTCATGTCACAGTTTCCTGCTGTGCCAGATGTGATTTGCCATGTTGTGCACATTTGCGGCACCAGTTGTGTCCTGTGTTTTGTTGTGGAGGTGTTGCTGTTTGTACTGGGATGTTGTCAATGTCGAGGTGCACTTATACTTATGTGCGTATGCTGCACGGTGGGTGATTAGCTCCTTCGGCACTGATTTGTCTGCAACTAGTCCCTTTCATGGGGTGTGCCTGTCAGTTCTGTGCTTTCATGGTGCTGAGATGTTGCAGACTTGGGTAACTTGTGCTCTTTGTCGAGTTGTGACTCTTGGGCATGGTTTGTCCGCAGATGTGTCATTGATGTCAGGGGTTGTTTGTGCAGTTGGTTGTGATCGAGTGTGACCTGCTCCTTTCTGGTTGTGGTCCGCACTCAGCCACCTCAGTGTCATGCCGTGTACATTGTCATGGTGATTGGACTGCAGCCATGCTACTTGTCATGTTGTGTCTCTGGCATTGTCAGTGTGGCTGCATATATGCATGTTTGCTGTGTTTGTGCATGTGTTGTTTGTGTGCTTGGTGATGTGTTGGGTGGGTGCTCCTTAGGGCACATGGTGTATGTGGGACTACTTGGTGTTTGTGTGTGTGCTGAATTGTTCCCGTGGGATCAGGCCATGACCCAGAGTCATTGTGGGTGTGCACTGTGCTCTGCTTGATTGTGCATGTGTGCCATTGTGGCCATCTCCACCTGTCCTCCCAGTACCTGGTGGTCACTCACCCTGTTGCGTTGTGTTGTGTACTGTCGAGAAGTGTCCGGTCCCCCAACTACGACCACAGTCTCCACACTGATGACTGTCGACACCAGCTCCTCCATGTCATCCTGCACGATCTGTGGCGCTGGACCCCCACCTCCATTCTGCATTGCTGCCTTCTTGTTGACTGCGAGTTTCTCCTTGGTCCTGCGCTTGTTGTCAATCCATCGCCTCTTGGCCTCGTCCATTGCCCTCTTGTGCTCTCCGACGGCATTCACCTTGTCCCCGATGTCCCGCCATATTCCGTTTTTGGTGCCCAATGACACGTTGGAGGTGACGAACAGTTGTTGATGGTGTTCCTTCACCTCTGTGACTAGGATCCTGTTTTCCTGCGGACTGTACTTGGTCTTCATCGTCTTCTTGTCCTTGTCCTTCCCTGTCTCCGAGGTCCAAGGCTGGTCGTCCGGGGTGCTTGTGGGGTTGTGCTCGTCCTCTGCCCCTGCTCCGGCTGCCTCCATGGTGCTTGGGTGTTGGTCAGTTTGTGTTTGAGTTTTTTTTCTACTTTTATAGTGATTTTTCTCACCTGCCATGTGGGTATTGCTGGCCTGGTGCTGCTTATCGCTGAATTCCTCATCGCGCTTTGGCCCATCGCATGTTTTTTCGCGTTGTGGTTTGTGTTTTTATCTCCGTCGAGGTAGTTGTATCGCGGACAATGGCCACAGTTTCGGCAGACTATCGCATGGGACCGCCTTGTTGTGAATTCCACGTTGACACAGGGTTATTTTCCCATGATAGGCTGCGATGTGTAAAGTTGCATTAACATTTATTGGAGATGTTTAGCACAAGTTCTTGCGAATACACCCCCAAGAGCCACATTTATCAGAGTTGTGTTCCTTTTGCACCACGTAACGGGTGCTAAAGTGACGCAAACCTTAAGATGCGATTTATTAAGCCACACAAGGCCACCTTGAGTGGGACGCAATTTATTGATAAATCCAGTATAATGCTACGCAGCTTAAATCACTGTGTTGTGTTACTCTGCCCCAGGGAGGTGGTCCATGGGGGTTGCATGGGAGTTCCCATGGATTTTGATGCATTCTCAGATTTTCCATAAGTGGTAGACCTGGTAATGAGCCAAAGCTGCTACACCTCCGCAAGTGAGGCGTAACAAGGAGAAATATGTTTATTTCTCCAAGTTTTTTCCTCTTTCTATGTGTGCTGCATTCAGCACCACACATAGAAAAAGGAAAATGTCTCAAGAGATTGTTTTTGTGCAGGAAGCTGTCCCTTCCTGCATAAAACCAATCCTTCTAACAATGCAGGTGCAAGAGTGCGTGCATTGACACTAGACAGCACATTGTGCGCCAACACTAGGAAAAGGCAGGAATGCGCTTTACAGTGTTAAATACGGAACATTCCTGTCCTTTCTCTATCACGCAGGGCAGTGCAGCAAGGTGACTTGTGGTGCTCCTTGATATAATGATAAATATGTCCCTATTTGTGTACGTAATGCTTGTTGTACCTGAGCAAATTTGCATAGGATAAAAAGGCTAACCTGGGAAATCTACATTATGCACATTTATAGTATTAAAGTAAGTTACTTTGAGGCTTACAATGTAATGTGTAATGTGCTAATTGGCAATTATTTACTATTACAATTTGTATATTTAAAAGTTATATCAATACCTGGACAATACATTTATTGTCCACCACTAACATGTTACATGCTCCTAAATGTTTTACTTCACACCTAGCGTTAGTGCTGACTTCTCGCTATCACTAGCCTCTGAGAGTAAAGGCCTAAGGTGGATGTGGACGACGTTCAGTGATCTTACACTAGTGTCTGTTTCCTGTGGTTCAAGGGAGAACAGCAGTTCTGTCACAGGATTTTACCCAGTTTTTTCTGCATTCTCTAGGCACTTGCGAACTAGCGCAACAGTTTAAAAATCACTTTCAGGCTACCATAAAGTTACGGTGTCTAAAAAGTACACAGAAAATTGTTTTATAATGTGCAAAATGGGTCAATCATATATGTAATTTAAGATAGTCATTTTTGTTCACAGACCACCATGTTGGAACAAGCTATAAAAAACACCCAAGAAAGCTATGATGATGAAATTCAACTCTATAATGAACAAATTGACACACTTCGAAAGGGATTAGAAGAAGCTGAACGCTCCTTAGAAAAGTATAACAATGACTGCCGCCAGCTCCTCATATATCAGCAATCTCTAGAAAATGAATTGGAAAGAAACAAGCGCATCATAGAGAATGAAGACAACAGGTAAAGTATGCCATTTCATGCATTATAGATTTTTTTATTAAAAAAAGTTTCGCTTTTGATTCTTTCAATTGCCATGCGAGTCTTTCAAAACTGACAATAATTATTTCAATAATTTGTGTTTGGCAATGAGTGGTTCCAAACGAATGTTTGCGTAAGTCTTTAAGTAGATCTTACATGGAAGTAAGGGACACTGAACTAGAACAGAACCATAAATACTAAGGACATTTCAGTCGCTAGAATACAGAGACAGGGATTTCCACCTATCTTAATATTATTCAAGAATACTTAGCCAAAAAGCCTATGAGTCCCAGAGCGCAGGATACAGTATTAAATATACTCTTCTGTAGTCATTGCTAAATAAATGTTCTATTTACAAATAATTGCGCCCTAATATTTAGTGCCTTCGAACTTAATAGAGTTACTATAACAGATGATATACATTAAAAAAATTCCATCCTAGTCCATCAAATGGAAATTGTCGATGGAACTGCACAAAATACAGTTCAAACCATCACACTAGTTATAATTTGGTGAAATGCAATCAGTCTAATTGACTATAATTTTATATGCACCTGCAGAGAAAAATTAGAAAACATATGTACAAGTTCAATTTGGATACCACTAGCACCAGCAAAAGAGCAAGAGGAAAATTCACATAAAGTTAATTTAAATTACAAAAATATAGATATTGAGAAATTATTTAGAATATTTTCACAAAGAGAGTAAATTCGACTCATCAATTCTAGAAAAAAATATCATCTATATATCAAATAAAATGTTCTAACAGTAATGCTATCTGTAAACGCTGCAAAACTGAAAGTATGTAAATCCATATCCTTAGGAATAAACAATAAACGTATTTAGGTAAATCCCACTTAGTTGTTGAAATGTTTACTGACTATTGTAGGACACTTTATAGTAGGACTGGCACCTGCAGTCACCGCATGCTGAAAATCCAGGGGCAGATTTACAATCCCCTTGCAACACTTTTGCGCCGCCGTTGCATCACTTTTTGTGATGCAGCAGCAGAGTGAAAGGAGCACCACATTGTGGCCCATTTACAATGTGACGCATCTAGGGAGATGCGTCATGTTGTAAAGCCCTGCGTCACATTATACCTGCATCAGGTATAATGTATGCAGGGTGGACGTTCCCATGCGGGAAAGCCTCATAGAAGTGACACAGTGAAATCTAGTAGATTTCACTGCGCCACTTCTAGGACGCCACTGCATCAAAACCCTACGCCTGCTCCGAGCAGGCATAACGAGTGACCCAGCATATTAGGACTGGCCCTCCCCATGCATTGCTGGAGTTGCGTCGATCTTGCTGCATGACTCCAGCAATGCGGAACTTTTGCACCAACATATGCTTAAGAATTTCCAATGCATCTGTCAATCCTTGCGCCATGGTGCTCTGTATGGTAAATATGGTGCATCCATGGCGGAGCAAGGGTTCCAAAGGCTGGCGCAGGGAAACTGACACACTCTATATAGATGCATCAGTTTCTTGTAAATAAGCCCCCCAGTGCATATGTATAGTGACCATCAAATATGCAAATACTCTCCTGTGAAATTCTTCATCTGAAAATTGTTATCCATTGTCTGCAGTTGTAAAAATCCTGAAATCTTAACTCAATTTTGATATTTCGTTGAAGGCTTCACTCAGCCTACTTTATAGATCTGAAATTGAAGAGGCTAACCATCAACCAGACAAAATACAGTAAAATACCTAAGAATTATGATATTTAGAGGATGTAAATCAGTATTCCCAAAGTTCTTCAGGATGTTCTAAAAGTATGGAACGTTATGAGGTTGATCGCTAATTGACAGTTCATCATGCCACTTTTCATGAGCATTACTCATTTATGGTAAATATTTTTAATCAGTTCTTCGTAGTGTGTGTAGCCCTCTACATCACAAAGAAGCAGAAATCATATTCTTTTTTAAAAAAAAGCCTGTGATAAGGACTAAGGGGCCTATCAAGATCACGGGTGGATCGCCATCGCCGGCCAGGCGGTGGGGATCCGCCCGCCAAATGTCCCTGTGACACCCCCGCCATATTTGTATGGCGAGGGGCTCCGCGGCGGATGGAAAGACCATCCGCCGCTTTTCCGCCGGATTGCCGGCTGGGCGGAAAATTCAGTTAATATGGTGGGGGTGGCTTGCAGGCACCGCCATCCATAATATGATGCATGCGGAAAAAGGCCATTCCATGGCGGTGATGCTGCCATGGAATGGCAGGCGGTCTTTGACATTGGGGGTCCATTGCGGGCCCCCTGGGTGTTGCGGGGTTGGGGGGGTGCACTTGGCATACACAAGATGGCAGGCACCGTGCGGTGCCTGTCACGTTGTGCATGCCAATGCACAACATGAATATTGTGCATTGCGGCGGGTGCTGCTGACAGCACCGCCCACCATGATGCATAATATGCAGGATGCGACCACCAGGGTGGCGGGCATATCCTAAATTGGCATAGCGGGGCCGCCGCACCTCTTGCGTTCGGTCCCGTTTGCCGTTACGTGGCGGGCGGATTGTGATGGGCCCCCTAAATTCGAAACTGTCTTCTAATTGCATGTTTCATTGTAAGCTAAAATGTTTTTACTCCGTTGTTACACAAAGTTAAATATCCTCAACCATTCCACAATAGCTAGGAACATTTAGGCCCAAATTTACTACGTTTTTTCATTCTCCTTGCATTATGCAAGGCAATGCAAGGACAATGCAAAGGCTTCAGCAAGATTTACAAAGCCATACATGGGTTGATTGGTGCCACCTTGCGTGGCATTATAAAGAAATGTAAAGCAACGCAGCAGCTTACACAGATTTGCGTTACAGTTCAAGCTAGTAGGTGTTCCGTGGGTGGAGCATGGGTGTTCCCATGCATCTACCCGTGGATCTGCTCCAATTCCAGATTTACAAAGGTTTGTAAGTCTGGGATTGCACCAACTCGATACGCCTGCCTGAGGATGGCATAATGAGGTTTAAAATCTTATTTTCTCCTCCTCTTTGGATTGTTTTTGTGCAGGAGTTTTTGTGCAGGAAGGTAACCCTTCCTGCACAAAAACAATCCTGTCCATAATGCAGACACACTTGCAGCACTGCACAAGAGTGCCTGCTTTGGTGCTAAGCAGCACACAGTGCGCCATCACTAGGAGGGACCAGAAGTGCTCGCTCCATCTTAAGCAGCACAGCAACTTTGCTTACTGCCATGTGTTGCATGAAACATCTGCCCTAAAGTCTTTATGCAGGACTGCATGAAAACATAGGGCCCGATTCACAGAATTAACTTAAGACTAAATCCTAAACTTACTACTTTGTGGTATTCACAGAATGCGCTTACTACTTTTGTTATTCACAGAATGCACTTACTACTTATGGTATTCCTCTGAATGGATTTACGACTACTAACTTTACGTCCGCACTCGGGCTGTAAATTCTGGCCCGGAGGTGGAGCTTCCGGCCCGGAGGCGGGGCTTCCGGGCCGGAGGCGGGGCTTCTGGGCCGGAGGCGGAGCTTCCGGCCCAGAGGTGGGGATTCCGGCTGGGGGCGGAGATTTAGCCATTGCCGAAATCTCCACCTCCGGCCCAGAAGCTCCGCCTCCGGCCCAGAAGCTCCGCCTCCGGCCCGGAATTTCCGGCCCGAGTGCGGACGTAAAGTTAGTAGTCGTAAATCCATTCTGTGAATACCATAAGTAGTAAGTGCATTCTGTGAATACCAAAAGTATTAAGTGCATTCTGTGAATACCACAAAGTAGTACGTTTAGGATTTAGTCTTAAGTTAATTCTGTGAATCGGGCACTACGTTTTCACAATTGTCATTCAGATTTAGTTGTGATTTTAAGTAAACTGCTTTAAACTCTCTGGGCTGATAACCCACAAAAGACACTTCATATCCACAGTGCCACTGATACAAAAACATAAAAATAAAAAGCAACAATTAAAGGAAACTGACTCGGACCCATGGAACACCTTCGGTGCCAGGAAATAGCTGGATAAATGCCATGACAATGCTCAACACAACCCTCAATTTTAACCGCACATAAATAAATAAGGGAGAAAGTATTGAGCAGTGCTGTCAATTATGACTGGCGCTGTTTAACCTAGGACTGACTCTTTATCTAAGTTGCTCTAAATATCAAAGGCAGGGTATAGAGGTTTCCGGGCACAGATACATGCCACATAACTCTGACTCATACCACCAAATGCAGTTTCGCACACCAAGACCTACCGATTATGTTAAACATCTTTACAAGCCCCTGGTGCCACGGGAACGTCACTTTTTACGACGTTCCTGTGGCGATAGAGGCTTCACCATATTTACATGGCAGCGTTAAGCCACTTAACGTGGCTTAACACTGTCTTGTAAATAAGGCCCCCTTTCACGCTATGCTTAGTGTGAAAGGGGAGGGCAATGGGTGTTACTGTGGGTGTTCCACCGCAACACCCATTGATTCTGACGCTGCCTCCTATTTACAAGGGAGGCGTAAATAGAATGCAGCGCCAGAATTAAGACAAGGGAAACCTGGTCTTATCCGGCACAACGAGAAGAAATGTTTCATTTCTCCTCGTTTTTGCTCTTTTTATGTGTGCTGCATTTAAAAAAAAAGCTGTTTTGCAACTTCTATGTGTGCTGCATTAAGCAGCACGCATAGAAGTTGCAAAACGGCATTTAAAGATTGTTTATGTGCAGGAAGGGGGATCTTCCTGCACATAAACAATCTTCCCCTGCATGCAGTCACCCTTGCACTATGGTGATAGGGTGTCTGCTTTGGCGCTAGGCTGCTAACTGTAGCGCCAGCGCGGGGGGACATGCAGGGCTGCAACATATTCTTATAAATATGGTGCAGTTCTGCGTTTCTAAAGTGGCATAGTGAGGCATAAAGCCAGGAAGGCTAATGCCTCACTCCACCAATTCCCTTGTAAATATGCCCCTTTATTCTGAATAACAAATGTCAGCTTTTTATTACAACTTTAAGGATCCACTTCACTTGTGGTATAAAGAGCTATCAACAAAACACATATAACTGGGATTTTCGAATATTTTTCCTGAGGTCCATTTTTTATCATGATGATAAGAAACATTTCCACTTTGGTATCCTCTTATGTGAATTAGTATCTGCAAAATCTTGTCTGAATGCAGAATGCATCCGTGACTTTTTAAGAACTACCACAGAAGTGTATTTCTAGACGACGGTTCATTATTTCCTAATTGAGTAAATAGGATAGGGTCTTCAGACATTATCATCGCCAGAGTGGTGGGCCACCTCCTTTGAAGAGTCCACTGAAGTACAAGTCTAGGAGGGCACGCATGTCCAAGAGTAAATTTATAGGAAGAATGGCAAGAAACACTCTGGACCAGACAGGATGACAGACATGCGATTTGGCGAATCATTAAGCGAATTTACATGAGACATTCTAATGCCACACTGCCGAAAAATGGTATGCTGGAGGGAACATCCCTTGTTGCATGGTTAAAGTGCTTAAAAACCTGATCAAGGAAAAGCCTGGATTTTTTCCATATCACATGGAGCTATAAATCTACCGCTTAGCTTCATTTGAGGGGCATAACTCAGTGCCAAAATTAAGGTCTCTCTAGCTGACCTCAGACCCGTGGGACTAAACTTTGTGTTCTGGAATTACACTTTTAATAGTCCTTGTGTCCTATCTATTCTTGGATGGACAGTGTTCTAGGAAAGCATAGACTGACATTTTAATCGTAACTATTTAACAGATTTCTCCTGTGCCCGTACCACCATTGATTAGGGCATTAGGACCTATATGTCAGTACCTATGCTCAAGAAATGCCTATGGGGCAGTAACAGTGAATGTTTGACAATGTTCAACATTCCGGACATTATCTTTTTGTGTTGCATTTTCACCCTAAGTGGGAAGGGTATGCCCAGACGTGGGTCCCGTGCTCACTGCGCCACTGGAGTCAAGCTATCCTGGCTGATGAGGGCTGAAAGCCCGAAACCGGTCCTAGGATGCTTGATTCCTGTCCAGGGAAGACATGGCCTGGCAGTTCGGTCTGGACTGTTCCCATGAGGCACAGGGTCAAGACTGATTTGCATATGGACATGTCTGAACTGGGGTGGCGTGGTGAGCAAAATAAAGATGGATTAAACCCAGATCTCTTGACTGGGGGAGAATGTTTGACAATGTTCAACATTCCGTCCATTATCTTTTTGTGTTGCAGTAACAGAGGTTAGCAGTCCCATTAGGAATAAGAGACCTCCTTTAATTCTATGGATGGGGCTGTTTCACCAACAGACCGAGGGCCATATTATCAAGATCAGCGTTAAAATTATCGCCGCTTTAGTGGCAGAAAACTGTCGCTAAAGCAGCGATAATGGGCCTAATAATATGCCCTTGTGAATTCCTAGAGAAGCCCATGTTCTGGTGTGAACATGGGCTTCTATGGGAACTCACAAGGGCATATTATCAAGCCTATTATCACTGCTTTAGCGGCAGTTTTCTGCCGCTAAAGCGGCGATAATTTTAACGCTGATCTTGATAATATGGCGGCGATAATTTTAACGCTGTTTCTTGATAATATGCCCCTTAGAGATAATCAGGTGTGGAATTGTCATACCCCAGGTAATCCCACATTTCTGAGGCAGCCGTTATGATACACCCCGTAAATGCCCCCAGAATAAACAATTTCCCCATTAATAGCAAGGTGGATATCGGGTCAACATCTTAGACTCTGACAGGGAGGTCCTTGATAAATCGCATGTTAATACTGATTCCTAATTCCTCCAGCACATCTGGCAATTTATAACCTTGTGCTCCCCAAAGCTGAGTCACTAGTCTTTTGCCTGCTTTTATTTTTGAACAACCTGTTTAATCTAGTAGCTCCCTTGCACTTATGTTTTGCTCTTAAAATCCACACAAGTACCCTGGCTTAAACTTTCTGTATGACAAACAGTTGTGTAAAATATCAGCTCCAGCAAAATAAACCGTAGATGGTGTTTCCACAAGATAATCCGTCGGTTACTGAGGAAACACAGCTATGCTTTGGTCTGAATTGATACTGAGCAGGGAAAACCATTAGGGGATCCTCGCATCTTAAATACAACATTCCACAACAATGTTACACCCTGCTGCTTTGGCAAGAAGTGTTCTTGCATGTGTGTTGAGACATTTATCATATGTTCCTTTGCAGTGTATCACAATATATTACGTGGATTAAATGCTGTATGTGTTTTTTGCAGGCTGAACTCTGCAATCGTTGGGACTCCGATAACCCTCTTTACTCAAAGCTACAGGCCGTCATACACGCAAGCCGCAAGAGGAAAGGGTAATTCTGACATCTATGCGTATATTGTTTTATTTAACACGGTCTTGTGTGTTGCTCTTTTTTTCTACATTGTTTTTGTAATCATCAACAATCAAATCAAATAGGCAAAATTCTCTAATCACTCAGTGTGTGAGTAGAACTTACTTTTTTTCTCGAATTAGAAATAAATTATGCTGTTTAAATTCAAGATTTACAAAAGTATCTCTTGTGAGGAATGTTGATTTACACTGACAAGTCCATAAAATATCTTATAGCACAGGACTGTGGTATATATTTAATGATTGTCACAGGGGGAATTGGAAGTGGAACTTCCACAGAAAGGGATTCCTCCATCAGTGAACATTACAAATCAACTACAACAAAATATAACTTACACATCTATTCTTCAAAAACTAAATATTAGCACTGCTGATGGTATAAAGATGGCAAGAGAGATGGCTCTCTGTTCTACGTGTTCCTCAGCACATGATATGCCTTCCTCATTACATTCCTTAGTTTATGAGGATGAGTCCCCACCCGCGTTAGCCCTTGAAGCTTAAAACACACGGTTAGCTCCGACCCTTCCCACAAAGTCACTTATAAATGACCCCAACAATCTATTATTGATTTCCCTACACTTCAGGCATAGCACTCTGAATGCTGCTCCTATATCTAATCAAGGCCCCTTACTTCTTTCATCAACTGTATGTCATGATTGTGCTGTGATGACTCTCAGCTTGACACCATAGCGTTGGCTCTATACATTACACTTTTTGTTCTATTGATATCTTTGAAGGCAAGACTGAGCCACAAAATATCAAGCTAATATAGTAGAAACCTGGCAATCTTTAGATAGCAGGCAACATGGCAGGGACCGTCAGGAGTGCATGAGCCATGGCCTTGCAGTATAATCCATATGGTTGTGTTGTTCCAGGTGTGCAGAAGTCAAGTCTCTTTAGACCATTAGTCCATCTTTCTCCTCCTCCCTTCAGTCATCAAGAATTTTAATTTACTTTTCAGGAATCACACATCATGTGGTTCTCCCTGTAATGGGGTTTTAATGGTGGTGGTGGTGTGGGTGTTACATACTTAGGGCCTCATTTACAAAAATAATTGGCGCAGGACAGAGCTGCCAGCCTTTTTGCAGAGCTGCCCTATGCCAATTCGAAAGGGCAGGAATGCACAGCATTTACGAGATATGATGCATTCCTGTCCTTTCAGACAGCGCCGGTGCACAATTTGGCACCAAGCACCAATGCAGGCAGCCTTGCAAGGGTGTCTGCATTGTTGGCAGTATTGTTTATGTGCAGGAAGGGGCACCATCCTGCACAAAAACAATCCAGAGAGGTGTTTTCCTCGTTCTATGTGTGAGGCAGAATACAGCACATATAGAAAGGTGAAAAAAGGAGGAGAAATAAAAAAATTCTCCTTGTTTTACGTGTTTTTGTAAATATGGAGCAGCGTCAAAATCTATGGGTGTTGCATGGGAACAACCACTGCAATGCCCATGGAATGCCTCCTTAACGCAGAGTAAGGAAACGTAGTGCTTTGCACTGCCTTGCCTTACTCCATATCTATGGGGACGTGCAAAGCCATGCAGGGTGGCTTTGTGTCGCCTCGTAGATATGATTGAGAGGCCTACGCCACCGGAGCATCAAAAAAAGTGATGCTCAGCGGTGCAGGCCTCTTGAAAATAAGCCCCACAATTTCCCCATGTTTCATTTCGTAGCCCGTGTTTACAATACATTCTAGAATTGCTCACAGGAGATTCAGCTTGCATATTTGATTCGTAGCAGAAATAATTATTCTTCTCGCCTTTTGGGGAACACTTTTCTTATGTGTGCTATGTGGATTTCGAGCTGCTCGTTTCCACCACCACCAATCATTTCTGAGTGGATTAAGACACTCCTTTAAAAAACCTATGGGGCTTATTTACAAGCCCCTTGCGCCACCAGTATGTCACCTTTTCCCATTTTAAAACTGACACAGCGGCGGCGCAAGGAGCTTGTAAATAAGCCCCTCTGTTTCTGTTTATTCTTATTTGGGGATTCACTAGTGAGAAATTGCTGAATGTTGTTATTTCTTCCTTACTTTACCTCCATCTTCTCGACAGTGACATCTGGGTACATTCTGAATGTCACCAAGGTAGCATGGCTTACAGCAAGCCTAATACATTCATGAAAGTTAAGCACAGTTTTGCAAGGTCAATCCTTGCATCAAACTATTTTTCAATGATTTAAGAGTTTGTTATTTTTTAGAGACTTACACTTATCATTGTAATAAAAGGGAAGACATTACAGTCTGCAATAAGGAAGTGATTCCCGCTGATTTCCCCATCTTACTAAAAAGTCCAAAGAAAACTCATTCAACCCGTAGATCAACAGAAGTAGTACTACAATTCCGCACTAGCCTTAAAGCTAATTGGACATTTTTAGATTATAAAAAGAACGTGGAACGCTTTCTTAGCTTTTGACCTTGGTCATCCTACAGCAGGGGACACCATTTTGAGTTGTGAGTGCTCTTCAAACTGCTGTGACCAAGGTGAGGCAGAGCCAAGTGTGAAGGGTAACTTCACGCTCCCATACACAGATTAGGTTGAAAGCATCCTCATTGCCCGAACTCATCCTGGGGTTCCACAATTACCGGAAAGGAACGCCAGAGGTCTTTGATATAATGGTAGTAATTCTGGCAGGCTAACCACTCCTGAAACACTTCCTAGTTGCAGATAAATTACTAGTATTCCTCATGTCTACAAAAGCACAAGGGGCATATTCACAAGGATCTATCGCTGAGTCAACAGCACTTTATCGCAGCCAAAGTAGCGATAAATTTATCGCCCCAATCACAAGATGGTGTTAACATCCCACAGCACCAGTTTACCTGTGATAGCAGGTGCAAAAAACATTGCCACAAATGACCCCCGCAACTATCGCTAATGAGATGCAGAGTAGGCATTCCGGTGGCAAAATCCGTGACAACACCACTCCACAACATTCTCAACGACCAGCCAGATCTGCGATAAGAACACAAAACAAGCGAAAAGGCGCATTAGCAGCAGGAAAATAACACCTGCTCTGACCTGTTGTAAAGTCGGATGACAGCCTGCACCACAAAAGGGAGCTCAGCCCAGAGCCACATCTGAAGAACAACAGATGCACCCGGGCAACTGAACATGCATCCCGGAGCCCCAATAGGGCAACAACACCCACTGCCACCACCCCCAGGACCCCCTCCCTTCGACCCCCTGCCTGGACCAACACTGAGGCAGCGCAGACAAAGACAGTGACCTGCTGAAAATGCACCAACCTCACAGACCCAACACCTGGGAACGTCACTGCCCACCACAGGCTCCAAAGGACAACCATCCTATGCATCCTGACCATCATTGCCCAACCTGCCGATGGCACCAACACAGCGGACAACCAACATCCCAACCCACACCAAGCCGTTGGCTGTGCTGCACCTGTTGGCCTCTGGAACCCCCCAACCAACACCCGCCAGAGTCGGAGGAGTCTCACAGCCAGCCGCATCCAAGTCCCCCACACCTGTCCTGGATGCCATCATCAGCCTGGTACCCCAGTATCTATAAGTCCACCACAATGCGCAGGATCCGCTGGAGACCAAGCAAGGACCATATGTCATATCTGGATGCACACATGTGTTGGGGGCAATCAACAGCACACATGTCCTACATGTGCCCCCTGGTGACACAGCACACAATCACCGCAACAGAAAGCACACATCTCACATCAATGTTCAGGCAAAATCCGAACACCGTGGAATGTCTAACAACATCGTCGCCAAATACCCAGCCAGTGTGCATGATTCCATCATCCTCCGACAGTCCATCATCAACCAGTGCTTCCAGGATGGCACCAATGTGAATGCAATGCCCGTTTGCAAGTTCTAAATGAACACCCACACACCTCAACTCCACAACCATGCAACTCACAACTCTGGCAATGCACAAGTCACAAAATTGCATACAACATTCAAAACAACATGCCCACCCACCAGACACGACAGAACAAATAACAACGGTAACCAGGGCAAGCTGTGAACCTGAGCCATCAACGGCATGGCATGTCAGCCACACAAGAGCGGAATATGGGGAGAGTTGGGAACCAGGCATGAGTGAAGGAGGCAGGAGAACCGTGATTGAGAAAGTACACAATGCCAAGAGTGGCGGCGATGTGCTGGACAGACCACAGTATGCAGATCACACCCATATCCATGGCGACATACACCACTGGTGTATGGCGTGTACTGGAGAGTAGATGCAACCATGTCACCGCAGCCAGTGGGGGAGTTCGCAGAAATGTTGCCTGTTACATTCCCCCCGTAAGCGTGAACGGAGTGGGATGGCCCGCTGTTCACGAGGCCAGCATAGGGGTGTGAATAAAAAGCACGTAGCCCTGGGCATGGTCCTCTTCCGGAATGCCCAATGTCTCTGCCAGGGCAGCACCTCTCATCCCGCCACGAGGCCGACGCCATCCTCCTGAGCGGAGTTGCCTGCGATCCTGTGCGCCTGCCGTGCCCCGGCCCGCTGGGCCCTGATCCCGTCAGGCCCGCCCCTGTGCAGCCAGGCCAGACTGATCACCTGCCGACACCGGCGTTTGTCACGGAGGGCCCACCACGTGCCGGCGCAAGCTCCAAGCCCGAGGCCCGCGACACTGGCAGCCTCCTCAGACCATCACGGCCTCCACGACATAGGCCCGCTTTACTCCTTTCTTGTTGACGTACTCTACTGCTGCCACCGGCCTACACTACAGGCAAGTAGGTCACACATTTGGAACAGAGTCTTGATTACACCATGGTAGTGAACATTATTTAAGGCAGAGTTTTTGTCACTATACTTCCTTTGATGTGGTGCCACCAAGTCTGTGCACAGCATTACAAGCACACGTGTCTGTGGGCCTACGCAGACGACTGCCCTCGGCCTACGCTGCGCATGAGTAGGTCACAGAATTGGAACTGAACATCGATTATTCAAAGGCAGAATACATCTCATCGCATGCAAGGAGAGGCATCAGAGGATGATGCGTTGCAGTCCGAAGGGAATAGGATCATCATTATGTAGGTGATCGAACACTACAGACAACTGCCCTGGTGTCACTAACTCTGTGCATCGCGAGCCAATGACAGGTGGGTGTGGGCCACTGCTGACCGCTGCCTCCGGCCTACACTGCGGTCCAGTAAGTCACAGAGTCTTGATTTAGCCATGGCGAAGTTCATATCAGTGTACCTTCATCATCGCAGACTGCATCCCCTCTCAGCACCGGTGCCACTAAGTCTGTTCCCCGACATTCATGGACACTCCCTGGTCGTACATTGGTGGTGTCTGAGTCTATGGACTAGGGGCTAGTTTTCATCCTCATGTAACTGATACTGAATTGGTGGTGAAAAAGAGGCTGTTGCTTTCCACTCCACCATTTGCTGCTTCCGGATAACATCAGACCTTCGGCCTCATTCCCTGGAGGACACCTTCCACTGTCCCCGCACGCCTCCACCACATTCACCTTCGACATCGATGGGGACCCGCTCACTGCGTGTGGACCTACCGCAGTGCACTGCAAGTCACCGTCCAGTGGCAGGGTGCCTGTGCTGGCCGCTGTGCATCCGGGGCCACTAACTCTGTGCTGGTCGGATCCTGGACCCATTCTTCTGAGATATTGGATTGCCTCTGAGGTGATGGCCTTAAGGTCATCAACGCCATGTGTCTGTGGCCCTGCGCTGTCCTCTGCCTCCGGCCTCAACTGCGGTCCACCAGGGCTCACACATCAAATCGAGTCCTGACCGGCCCGGACATCGCATCACCGCAGGAGGCACATGCCACCACCGCCAGGAACACCTCCAACTGCCATCTGCCAGGGTCGAAACGGTGGACCTGACAGACTTACGTAGTTGCTCACACCTGTCGTGGATGCCATCATCAGACTCATACCCTGCTCGGCACTCCAGGTTCCAATGACTCGCATCGATCCACTGATCAGTGCATCGCAAGCCATCGTCTGTTACTGATTGAGGTTTGTGCTGTGGAGAGGTTGCACAGCAATGTCACCTCAAGCAGTTTGGGAGACCTGGGACGTTGATGAGGAAGATGATGCAGGTCTAACACACCCACTACATCTGCATCAGGAATATCTCGAAGGGACACAATCCGAGACTTTTTCTTCACATGCACTGCAACTCACGGACACTTCTGTTTTTAATGTTGGGTGTCCTTTGGACTTTCTCCAGCTCCCTCCATGTTGCTCAGCAGATTACTCTGTTATGCAGGTGTTTTCAGTTTCCGTTGCACTGGTGTCCACTGTTCAAGTGGTTGCCAGCACCAAGTACTCTGTACGGGCTGGCTTACACTCACCCCACACACATTCAGCGCAGGCGTCACTGTACATGTGGCCCTGCCAATAAAGGGCCGGGCGCACGTGCCTGTAGCCAGTTCAACATAATATCTGTGTGTGTGTCCCTGTGGTCTTGTTGTATGCATGAGGGACCTGGGCCCTACAACATTACATTGTGCTGTGTACAGCGGATGCAGACATGTCACCGCAGGCAGCGGTTTAGAGCTTGGCCATGTAGCTTTGTTGTCACCCACTCAATTCTTAAGGGGAGTGGCCTGGGCCGTCGTATGCAGAGCCAACGTGGGTGTGTGACTGCTATTTACGTGCCGCTGGGCGTGGTTCTGTACTGTGAATGTGCATCTGCATGTGTCTCTATGGCAGTGTGGGTCTCCTTTGTGGTGTGTAGGTGGTCCCTGAAGGGTAATAGACACCAACGTATGTGATCTAGTTCACCTTCCATGGGTTCAGACCCCACCCACACCTGTTCAGCCACCTCCTTTTGGCGTGCTGACACATGGCATTGGGGTGCCATGTGTGGGTGGGTGAAGTGTCATGAGCCAGCTGTGCTTGTGGGTGCTTCCTGCTGTGTAGTCCGTTGCAGGCGCTGTGTTCTCCTCTAAGTAGCTTGGCTGGCTGGGTCCTGGTGGTGGGTTGCATGGGATGTCCATGGGCTGTTGTAGGGCGTCGGTGTCGAAGGTGTGGTTGTCCTCTCCGGCATCACAGATGTGTTGTCTTCTGTGCTCTGCTGGAGGTGTTGTGTGCTCCTCTGCCATGTGAAGGGGAGATGCATGTTGACATTGTGTTGACATGTATGTTGGGGCATTGTTCTGGTTTACATGCAGACTGTATGACAATGTACATTGTGACTGTTTGGGAGGTGCTGAATACTGCTGCGGGACAGTGTACATTTGGACTACATGATGGATGTGAGGTTGTACGTGTACATTTCCATTTCACAGTTTCCTGCTCTGTCAGACGTAGTAGGCATATTTCTGTGCATGTGCGGAGCCAGTTGTGTCCTCTGTTCTGCAGTGTCGGCTTTACGCATTGTACCACTTAGTTGTCAATGTGGGTGTGCTGATCTTGCTATGTGTGTGTGCTGCAGTGTGCCAAGGGATCAGGGACATGGTCCTGGGTAATTGTGGGTGTGCTGTGTGCTACACCGCGTTATGCATGTGTGCCATTGTGCCCATCTCCCCCGTCCCCCAGTCCCTGGTCGTTACTCACCCTGTTGATGTTGTGTCAGGTCCTCTCGAGCTGTGTCCGTACTCCCTACTCCTTGCACCGTCTCCACACTGATGACTGTGGCCTCGGTTTCCTCTAGCTCCTCCTGTGGTGCAGGACTTCCACCTCCTGTCGCCGTTGCAGCCTTCCTGTTGGCAATGGGTTTGTGCCTGATTTAGGTTGTCACATCATGCCAGCGCCTCTTGGCCTCCTCGATTGGCCTCCTCGGTACTCCGACTGCATTCTAGGTCGTCTACTTGTGGGTCAGTTGCTGGTAGTGTTCTGTCATCTCTGTGACGCTGATCTGGTTTTGCTGCGGACTGCACCCCGTCTTCCACTCCCTCGTCCCCATCCCTCTTGTTCCTTGTTGGTGGTCTGTGGGGGTTGTGGGGTTCGCGTTGGCCTCTGTGCTCGGTCAGGGTGCATCCATGTTGCTACGTGCTTTGGCTTGTTTCTGGTGTGTTGTTCTGTGGTTTTTATGGTGCATTAACCCACCAGACGTGTGGGATTTGCAGGCCTGTGGCTGGTTTTCCCTACTTTTTGTACCGCGATTGACCTCATCGCATGATTTTTTGCTTTTGCGTTTTGCGTTTTTGCGGCGTGGCGTTGATTTTAACACTGATATTTGACGCATTATCTGTTGACTATCGCATGGTACCATTATGTTGAGAATTCTTGGTTAACACGGCATAATTTTACCGCGATAGATTGCGATGGTAAGGGTTACGTTCAGTAACTTTTGCGATGGTTATCACAGTCTCTTGAGAATATACCCCCTAATCTTTTCAAGTACTAATAGTTTTGAAGGGAAAATCCAGCCCGTAACTAAGCTTTAAAGTTTCAAAGTGTGAAAGTGGGAGTTGCTGAAGAGGTGCCTAACATTTTGTGAAGATCAGTAAATGTATCAATCTTTGTTTAATAATGGAAAAATATCCATTTTACAATATTAAAATAATAAGTAACAGACATATTAGTTAAGCACCCCTTAGGGCATCCTGACCCTGAAAAACATATGCTTGGTAGTACCCAACTCAATGGTATTTATTTTATCAACATCACAATGAAGAAAAGCTGAGTTGACTTGTCAGAATTCACACCTGTGAACAGAAGGTCATGCACAAATTACTGGAAATGATGCGTAGTCCACGCTGCCACCCGACCCAACTTGTGCTTGAGTCACAGTAGGAGGGGAAGTCAATTTGTCCTTATTAGGTGGGAGAAGAGTCTACCTAATTGGAGGAGTGGCTTAAGAGCTGAAAGCAGGCATGATTGGTGGCAGCTTGGTTCCATTATCTTAAAACATGGACTCCTTGGTAAGGCAAAGAGGCAGTCCTGCAAAAGCAGCTGGGGTGACTGCAAGAAAATAGTTAAGATTGAGATGTAGAATTTCTGGCTAGTATACAGGATAAGTCTGGCACCTTCACCACGACCTCCTCAGAACATTCCTCCATCTGAAGAAAAAGGACTTGCCGGAATAATAATTCTGACATATAACTTCTGACTCCTGTTCGGAGGAAGGAAATTGCACAAGGACTCTAAGACTCCTGATTTCCACTGCCACCCAGGGAATGGAAGTACTCTCCATGTGTCAAGTTGTTGGCCATCTATTTATTTTCTACAGGGACACAAAAATGAAAAGGACTCCTGAATGCAAGAGGAACCAGCTGACTAAGGGAGAGTAGACACTGCAGGGGATCTCCAGTCTGGAAGCCTGCCTCGTAGAGCCAAGGGCAGCAGGACTGTTTGTCAGCAGTTGGAGACCGAGAGTAAAACCTCTGAACAGGAGAACCCACTTGGTGTATCCAACCTCCTCTCCATGGCAGCCATCCAGAAATTGCCCCTGGGTCTTGACTACTGCAAACAGCTTTTTGTTTGAATTGACTCTGTGGTTTTTGCCATAAACTTCAAAAACGAATCTCTCCATAGTTTGTTTTGATGACCTTAGTGTTCTTTTGTTCATGATTTTTTACATTGGTTTGGTAATTTTATTGTGTGGTGTTCTTTACTTTATAATTGCTGGTACTGTGTGAACTTAGCATGCATTTCTCTGAGGGGTGGAGCAGAGATTCTCTCAGAACCATGTTTTGACCTAGCCAGAGTGGGTTTATTGAGCTGGTAGGGTTACTCTCTCCCACATTGCCGTTTGCACCAGGTGTCATCTTGAAACATTTACCTCATTAAGTCAGGTGGCCTGACTCATCAACCAGCTTCCAATGCCAGGATCTTGCTCCATAACTCAGAGTCCTTAGCCTTCAGACTTTGTAAAGTGGGAAAACTCTGAACCTTCCAAATTAATATAACCTAGAAATAGCTCATGTTACTCACTCAGCTCTTACAGCCCAGGCAAAGTGTCCATCTGTGTATCCTAGCTTAAACAGGTGTCACACGCAAATCCTGTTCATAATGCTGCTATTTAGAATAAGGTTCTAACTGAAAATGTTTAAAGCGCTTGCAAATATCACAACTTTTAATTTCAAGTAATTAATGTGGCTATTTTATTACTATAACATGTAAGTGTATGGAGCACTTTCTGAAATCCGACAGGCGCATGAGGCAAAATATATGTACTGTCTACATAAATCAGAAAAAGAACCCAGCCCTTCAAATTTAAATAACAATGTATTAATATGCAGTAATTTAACTGACTGATCATCAAAATGTGAATTAAACGGTAAGGGGTAAAAAAGGCCTCAAATGGGCATCTCCTTACAAATAGAAATGTAAAGTCCACCTTGTCTTTGTTCCCCACCTCTTGCTGAGTACAGGGAAAGGTGATAAGAGTTGGCACGGGGGCAAACTTACAGTTGTCGAAAAACCACAATGGGGCACAGTCTGGAATCGTTGAGTGGCAGTCTGAGAGATAAACCATGGGATATGGTCACGTTTTTTGCTCAGTGTTTCTGTCATACAGATTAAAAACAAAACAACCACCACTAAGATTTTAGACTGTAGATGCGGTGCCCTTCCTGTCACTCAGGTGAAGAAGATATTTCCTCCGCCACAGTAAATGCACATCATCCCAATAACAAAGGTCTAAATCAGATTCTAAGTTTTGATGGTCTCCTTTATTTTATTTGCTGATCTCATTTTTGTTGACCTGTGCACTTTACCAATGCTAACCAGCACTAAAGTGTGAGTGATCTCTCCTTTAACTCCTTCCGTGCTCATGACGGAACCATGCCGTCATGAGCCACGGTTGCCGTGTGCTCATGACGGAGTGGTTCCGTCATGCTGCGGCCGTTGGCGGCCACGCCGCCCACGCGGCGCTAATTCCCCGCCTGTGCGGGCGATTAGCGCTGTGGGCGGAGTCATGACGGAACCACTCCGTCATGAGCACAGCCCAACCGTGGCACATGACGGCGTGGCTCCGTCATGAGCACCAGGCCACCGCGCTGCCCCCCCGCACCCCCCAGCGCTGCGGCGGAATTTCCGCCGTAGCGAAGGGGTTAAACATGGTGAAATTGGCTTACACCCAATTGGCACATTTAATTTACTTGTAAATCCCTAGTAAAATGGCACTACATGTACGCAGAGCCTGTAAATTAAATACTGCTAGTGGCCCTGCAGCACTGATTGTGCCACCCACTTAAGTAGCCCTTTTAAACATGTCTAAGGCCTGCTATTGCAGCTTGTGTGTGTAGTTTCAAACTGTCATTTTGACCTTGCAAAATAAACTCTTGCCAGGCCTCATCCTTCCCTTTTCAATACATATAAGCCACCCCTATGATAGGCCCATAGGGCAGGGTGTGATCTATTTAAAAATGTGGGCATGTACTTTCACTTTTACATGTTGAGGTAGTCTAAACCTTTTAAAGTAGTTTTTCATTGCTGCCACGCCTGCCTCTCCCACATGATAACATTGGAGTAACTTATAACATTTAATAAGTGTTAGATCTGGCATCCTTGGCGTGATTTTCTCTGACTTTTTGCCTTCTGATCTTCTGTTTTGCTGACTTCATTTTTGCTGGCTTTAGGACTCTGGGCACTTTACTACTGCTAACCTGTGTTAAAGTGCATGTGCTCTCTACTTTAAACATGGTACAATTGGCTTATCCACAATTGTCATATTTAATTTACTCATAAGTCCCTAGTATAGTGCACAACATGTGCCCAGGGCCTACAGCACTGATTGTGCCACTCGCTTCAGTAGCCATTTAAACTTGTATCATGCCTGCCACTGCAGGACCTGTGTGAGCAGTTTTAAACTGTTATGTCGACATGGCAAGTTCACTCTCTTGCCAGGCCTAAACCTGCTTTCTTAATGCATTAAGACAGCCCTTAGGTAGGACCTAGTCAGCCCCAAGGGCAGGGTGCAGTGTATTTAAAAGGCTGGGCATGTACCTTTAAGTGTTACATGTCCTGCTGGTGAAAAACCCTTAAATTTGTTTTTCACTACAATAAGGCCTAACTCTCTCACAGGTTAACATTGTAATTACCTTATTACACTTTACAGTGTAATTTCCAATTGTCTCTGGACTGACAATTTTAAATGATAACTTATGGTAAAGTTGGATTTTAAGTTGCAAGCCTGAAAATGCCACTTTTAGAAAGTTGGCATTTTCTTGCTTTAACTATTCTCTGCCTGTCTCTAAATACATGTCTAGGGTGAGTGACAGCTGGGATTTATGCACTCCCTCCAGACAGCCACAAACAAAAGAAGCTTGGGTGTAATTGATGGCCATCCACATCCCGATGGGCCATCCTGGGCAGGGTGGGAGGGAGTAGCTGACACAGCTGAAAGGGCTGTGCCTGTCTCTACCAAAAGGGCTGCATACCCACCTGCAGTGAGGCTGGAGCCAGGGCTGGAGGGGCAGGGGCCCTGTGCACTTCAAAGGCCACTCTTTTAAGTCTCCCCCACTTCAAAGTCACAACTGGGTATAAGTACTGGACCTCAGACACCACCAATTCAGTGCACTTCTGGACCTGAGGATACTCTGCCAGGGAGAACAACTGCTGTGCTGATGAAAGGACTGTCATTCTGCTGGTCTCTGCTGAACCTTGCTGGACTCCTGCTCTACTCTGCTTTGTCTGCCCCGCTACCCATCGTGCCTGGGAGTGAGAAAGACTGCAGCTCTATACCCCGGAACCAAAGTGACTCTGAGGGCTTGCTGGCTTGCCTCCTGTTCTGAAGTCTCATGGACATCAAAGACTTCCAACAACCCTGATACAGCATGTGGACTCTGCCAACTGTGATTCTTGCCCTGCCAAGTGGTACCAATCCAGTCCTCGGTCCTTGGAAGTGGGTTTTCTGTGCTGCAACTAACAAAATCCATGCATCAACGTCTTTGAGCTGGTCGGAACCAATGCATCTCCTTCAGCGCTGACGCATCACCTGCTTTGAGGACATCGCATTGCCGGCTGCGCAGCTCATTGATAATGCATTACCTACAATGGAAGAAGCAGAAGCATTTTGACTTGTGCAGCTCAGAACCGACTCATCACCTTTATCCAAAGGGATCAACGTCAACTCATCACCTTCTCTGCTCTACACATCGGGCCCCGTCGATAGCTATCTCTTCCTCAGGAAAAAGTTGGTTCCTGTATCTCACCTAAGCTCCACCACGGTCAGCCTGACCATTTTGATTTGACCCAGTCAAGTATGTCCAGATAGCCCTGGTTGGCGCTTTGTGCTTTTAAAGCACTATATTTGACAATATTCTAGTTCTAGTTTTCTACCCCGGTGTGGATTATTTTCATGTTGTGTTTTCACTGTTTACTGTTTTAAGTATTGCACAAATACTTTACACATCACCTCTTAGGTTAAACATGACAGGTCTGTGCCACGCTACCAGAGGGTGAGCCCATGTTAATTTAAGGTATGTATCTGACTTACCTTGACTAGAATTGTGGACCCTACTTGGACTTGGTTCATACTTCTGCCAAATAGAGACATTTCTAACATTGGTGATCAGCGTTGAGGATAGGACTTGTATTTGTGAAGTGCCTCACAAAACTTTAGTGTACACTACCAATCCATACATAAGACCAATTCAATTAAACTCTCCCTGGTTAGCAGCTTTTACTTTTCTGTCTGTTATGCTTGGCATTTTTTTCTATTCTCCCTGATTGGCATTTTTTAATTTTTACCAAAATCATGTCTCTGATTAGAGGTCCTACGTCTGCATCTGCACCTGCAAAAATGGATTTTGAGTAGGCCAAACTTAAAAGTTACACTGTGGCTCAGCTCATGGATTTCTGCAAGGGCTTTGAGCTTTCTACTAAAGGCTTCACGAGGAAGGTGCAGCTGCAAGAGGCACTAAGGGCCTGGATAGAAGCTTGTGATGCAGTGCCTGTAACCCCAGAGGGGGACGATGAGGAACTGGATGATGATGAGGAGCTAGACAAGGATTCACCTGAGAATCTGGGACTGCCTGTAGGACAGGGCCAATATCCTGATAAGAGAAGTGGTTCCCCCCAGGGCAGGGATCAGTGTATCATCCAGAGCCCTGTCCCCAGAGCACAGGAGTGAGGAGAGAAAGCTCAAATTGGAGAAGGAGAAAGGCTTGGAGGAGAAAAGGCTGACTATGGAATCAGGGGAGAAAAGGCTGGCCATGGGCGCAGGGGAAGGGAAAATACTTTTGAGGAAAAGAAACTGGCCATGGACGAGAGGATTGCTTTCGAGCATTTGGCTCATGAGGGAAGCCTAAAGGAACTGGACATAAAGGCTATGCACGTAGAGTCCAGTGGTGGCAGCAATCCTTCAGTGCCCTCGGACAGGAGGGTCCACATACCCAAGGGCCTAGTTTCTGACTTTGTGGTGGAAGATGACTTACATAGATAGATGTTTTGAGGCTTATGAAATTGCCATATAGATGCACAAGGTCAATGAGGAGGATTGGGGGGGCTAGTCTGTGTAGGTATATCCCTAATAAGGGGAGGAACAATCTACTGGCCCTAGAGGTGGGTGACAGGATGAGGTTTCCTTCATGAAGGAAACCCTAATCAGGATTTTTGGTTTGACCCTGAGAAGTACAGACACAATTTCAAGAACAGTCAGAAGCTATCCCAAAAGACCTAGCTCGACTGTGTAGATTCCTTTTACAAGGCACTGGATGGTTGGGTAAAGGGCATTGAGGTAAAGGATTACCAGGGGCTGTATAGTATGTTTAAAAAAGAGCACATGTTCAGTCTTTGTCTTTCAAATCTGCCACAACAACTTGTTGGCACTAAGCTCTCTGACTGCAGGGAGCTTGCTAAGGAGGCAGACCACTGTGTCAGCACCCGAGTCCACAGGAAGTTATTTGGGGGATCACCACAAGGGTGGGCAGGGCCCTCACCAGAAGAGGGGGACAAAAACAAAAGCAAGGAGTTCACTAAAGGGCCCAATCTTTGGGTCAGGTCACCCATCCTCCTACTCAGAAAAATAATTGGTTCCCTGACAGTAGGTCTTCAGTGAAGACATCCCTAAAGTGCTCTGAGTGCCAACAGGAAGGGTACATCAAGGAAGATGCCAAGTGCCCCAAGCGAGCACAGCTTCCAACCAGTGGGCAGTCATGGGGGTTGGCAAGTGTTTTGCTGGGGGACGAGGTTGTCACAGATAGTTTGAGGGAGTAGAGCTTACCCTAGTGTCCCTGGGTGATGGAGTGATGATGCAGAGAACCCACATGCCTGATAATACTGGAAAGTACAGACAGTGGGTCAACATCAATGGGTTGACTCACTGTGGTGGGACACTCACACAGACTTCAAGTCAGCCACTTTAAGCAAACACAATGATACAGCGTTAGCAACTGACAGACTCAGAACCATTGAAAAGAGCACTCAGTTAAAGAAGGAGCTACTCTTGCATGCTAATTGTGGAAGGCGCTATACATATGGTCGTAAATGAGAAAGTATTGAAAGCTGTTGGTGAACAAGAACGAATCTGGCCCTGAACCAGCAGTTTTCTCAGGGGGTGCTGGAGGAGGAGCGGGTTGGAGTGACATATACCAGAGGTGAACCTTTGGCTCCACCAGGGGATCAGGCCAAGGATGAGGCGGGGACATGTTCAGGGAGCAACAGGCATGTCCCTTTCTGTGCCATCAGAAAGGAGTTATTTATGGCAACATGTTCATTTTTTCAGCTTATTATTATGACATTTCTCTTTTTTATTGGTTTGATTAGTGTTCCTACTGAAAAAGGCACTGAAGTATTTTAAAAAGTGGTTAGATTGTGTATCTGCAGTCAAGGATATTATGAATGCTAGCATTTATTGAATGGGGATGGATGGGGAGCCTGATGCAGCAGTCAGTTTTGGAGCAAGCTCTTTGAATGAGGTAAGCAGGAATCGTGAGCATCGAGTGGGAGGAGAGAGCTGGCACTTTAGGGGGAAGGTAAGTGGATACATAGGGTGGACATGGAGTTGTTTAGATGGCTAAATGTGTAAATGTTTTGGGAGAATGTGTCTGAGTGTGTGTGTATATGCGCATGCGTGCACTCAGCCGGCATGCAAACATCTAGTATCAGCCCCGTCCCCTGTCTTTTGTAAATAATTATTAGCAAAAGGATTGCCTGGGTTCTTATTGGTAATGTGCCCTGTCTCTGGCAATAGCGGCCAGAGGGCTGTAGAGGGCAGGAAAGGCAGTGTGCATGAACTCAGGCACTTGTCTCTGGGCTTCTTTATTTTTACATATTATATTGCATGCATATGCGTACCCTGCGGCAAAAGGACTTGTATATTCATGAGCTTGAAAACACATACTAAGTGCACACAGTGGCAAGAGTTTTTTTTTTTAAGAAACATAGATCTGCATGCGCAGACATGTGTGCACAAAGTGACAAGCAGGGTTGTGTGTGCACAAATGTCTCCATGCACATATATGCGCACACAAGTGGGCATGTTTATACATGTTTGTGCATACATACCTATGCTCACACATCGGTAAGAGGGCTTTTTTGTACACTTATGTCTACATGCATATACATTTGCACACTAAGCGTCAAGCAGGTTTGTTTATGCCCATATGCCTACATGCACATACATATGCACACAAAGCGGCACGCAGGTTTGTTTATACACATATGTCTACATGCACACATATGTACACACAGTAGCAGTGCCTACAAGTGGGCATGTTTATACATGTTTGTACATACATACCTGTGCACACACATTGGTAAGAGGGAATGTTTATACACTTACATCTACATGCACATACATATGCACACTAAGTGGTAAGCAGGTTTGTTTATACACCTATGTCTACATGCACATACAAATGATCACAAAGCGTCAAGCAGGTTTGTTTATGGACATATACATAGATATGGGCACATACACTCTGGGGGAAGTGGGCTTGTTTATCTGCACTGCATATACACACTCATGCGTACACAGCAACAAGTGGGCTTCTTTTAACACAATTCTGCCTCCGCAGATATGTGAGCACATAGCGGCAACCAGGCTTAGTTATACACATATGTTTGCATGAACATACATATGAGCACACAGTTGCAAACAGGTTTGCTTATACAATGGCAGGAAGGCTTGTTTATTCTTGTGCTTGCATAAACATGCATAAGTGTACACAGCAGTAAGATGGTAAGAGGGAGTGTTTATATATGTGCCATAATTCACATACATGTGGGCACACAGAGTCAAGCAGGCTTGGTTATACACATTTGTCTGCATGCACATACATAATACGCACGCACCAGGAACTGGGCTTGCTTTCACACGTAATTGCATTTGCTTACATAAGTGCAAACACAGCGGCAATCTGTTTTTTATATACATATGTTTGCATGTAGACACATGCACACACGGGAAACTGGGCTTATTAACATAAATGTTCGCATACTGATCCATATGTCCACATGCAGCAGCAAAGAACAATGCAGAGGAGTCATCATGTTGCAATTATTTCAGAGATGGCTTGAGGAGGAGTGCTGCTAATTTGTGAGTTCTCCATACTTCCACCACAACCATGTCACTCATCCCAGGCAACAGTTGTAACCTTACACCGTCTTCTCATGAACACTTGGGAAAGATCAGATACTTTGAATTGTTAAATAATGTCTGGTTGTTCGAATGTTTACAGTCCTGCACCCCAGGGACATCTTAAGGATTTTGGGGGCCCTGGGCAAAACGCATTTTGGGCCCCCTGTTCGGAACAGCTTTGAATTTATGATCCAGTTTCAGCTCTTTCATGCCCTCTTTGGCCAGGTCACTGACAGTACACAGGCACACTTATCCAAATTCTGAATGTGTTTACGTCTAATATTCTGCGATATTTATGTGTGTTTTCATTATAGCAACACAGCTGCAGCTCACTAATATTACTGCACATATTCTCTGTGACACCCTCCCATTTCTCATATGCGAGGTCCAGCATTGATCTAAAAGAACCTTTTTTTATGGATGTTGCTTGAAACATAAAAACAACATTTCTCTGCAAAATGTCTGTAATAGACTCTCACACATCACCCACTTTAAAAATAAATTAAGGCAATAACGGTATTGAAAACTTTGGGCTCGATTCACAGAACTAACTTAAGACAAAATCCTAAACTTACTACCATTTTGGTATTCACAGAAGGCACTTACTCATTTTGGTATTCACAGAAGGCACTTACTCATTTCGGTATTCACAGAAGTTAGGAGTCCTAACTTTAGGACTCCTAAATGCCTTCTGTGAATACCGAAAGCCTTAAAATTAGGATTTTTCTCAGTTTAGTAGTAGTATAGTTAGGACTCCTAACTTTAGGACTCCTAAATGCCTTCTGTGAATACCGAAAGTCTTAAAATTAGGATTTTTCTCAATTTAGTAGTCCTAAGTTTAGGACTCCTAACTTTAGGACTGCTAAATGCCTTCTGTGAATACCGAAAGCCTTAAAATTAGGATTTTTCTCAGTTTAGTAGTAGTATAGTTAGGACTCCTAACTTTAGGACTCCAAAATGCCTTCTGTGAATACCGAAAGTCTTAAAATTGGGATTTTTCTCAATTTAGTAGTCCTAAGTCTAAATTTAGGACTACTAAATTGAGAAAAATCCCAATTTTAAGACTTTCGGTATTCACAGAAGGCATTTAGGAGTCCTAAAGTTAGGACTCCTAACTTCTGTGAATACCGAAATGAGTAAGTGCCTTCTGTGAATACCAAAATGAGTAAGTGCCTTCTGTGAATACCAAAATGGTAGTAAGTTTAGGATTTTGTCTTAAGTTAGTTCTGTGAATCGGGCCCAATATGTTTAGGAATTCTTCACGGTCATCAGGGCAAGCCTCTCAGCTGAACTGGGCTGGCTCTATCAGGGGGCGCCCTGAAAGGCTGGGGCACCGGGGCAGAGCCCACTTTGCCCACGCCTCCTTAAAACGTCTCTGCTGCACCCCATGACTTTTATTGGGACCCATCTATTCTGATGAGTAGGACAGAGCAGTGCATCTATATCTGTGTGACTGGTAGTGGGAGTAGGAAGAACTGACCCACGTGCACTGCATGGACGTGACACCACTCCTCTCACAGAAAAAGAATTGCAAGCATTCCACGCTTCTGGAGCCTCGTGTTCAATTCATTACAGTGATCACCCAGCGCTTTCAAAAGTTATTCACTCAGGCCCTGACGCGCTCTCGGGTGCTGAAGGCGCCAGTGACTATACAGCAGACAAGGCCTTCACGAGAATCTGTCCATTTGCGGCTGTCACTGGCACATGAGATTAGCTACCGTGTGCTTTGTATAGACATGGGCAAGTGTAGCCTGAGACGTAACACAGACTCGCAGAGGCAGCAGCACAGTGAAGTTGTCATATATTTGTTGCAAGAGGAGCTTTCGCCAGATTCGGGGGCACTCTCGCTTTGTCAGACCCGCCTTTCTGGATGCAAACAGGTCCCGCCATTTTAAAGATAAGTGTGAGGTGGGGTCTTCACTTCCACTGTGTTTGTCATGACTGTCTTGTGGAATTTCTTCCTGTTCTTACTTCAATGGGGGTGAGTTTTTCCTGAGATGCTGCCGGGAACGTGACAAGGGAACACATACTTAATGTGGCATAAGACCTTGGCAATTTTTTCCATGTCCGTTTCTGGCTTTCTGAGACCTTGTAATAAACATGTGCTACTCTTTACACCATAAAAAGGCACATAGCGACCAATCCAAGCCTTCTATCCCCTTTTCATTGTGTAATAGGTCGCTAATGGACTCTTGAAAAGTCGGGAGGCCTGTCAGAACCAACATTTCCTTATTTCCCTTCTTTGGTCCAGTCCCCAATTTGGTAGAAGATTGTTTAAGACTATTGGGCATTAAAGTATAATTCTAATAAATCGTAATTGAGGGGTGACTGGCAGAGGCGATGATACCAACTCAGCAGCACATAAGCCGCCCCTTTGAACTTTAAATTGGGATCGCGGGCAGACTGGCAGCCTTCAGGTGATGCTGTAAGAGCTGATTTCACTCCAAAATGCACTACAGGTGGGAGAGCGCGAGTTCCTGCAAAAGTGTGCTGCTCACTCGCTGCCTGGACACTGGGGCAAGACAGGCATAGAAAAAAAGGTTAGTAAAACATAAGTTTCCTTTTTGAGATGTTGTTCACATTTACCATGAATCTGTTTTTCTTCCCAGGGGGTTGGAAGCCTATTCAGTCTTTTTATGGCATTTCTATTTGATGAATTATATGTGACATTGAATGGAACCGCAAATAGAGAAAGTGGAAGATCAATATGCATGTTACTCACATGTGCCACTCATTGCACAGATCCCAGTCAATACCATGGTAGGCGCTGGCCACTGGCGTTATATATTCATTTACAACATTCGCTCATTTCTTCTTTTCTCCTCTGTTTGTTCTATCCTCCCATCCATTTGCCCGCCCATCCGTCTGTCCGTTCATCCATACGTTCATCCTCCGTTCATCCATCTGTCCACCAATGCATTTATTCATTTTGACCTCCTCTTTTTCTCAACCCCTGCTTGACGGACTGCCCCGGAAATTTCCATGTGCAGTAAGAATCGTCAGGGCACTTTCTTTGGAACATTTTGTGAAGATTCGTCAAACGACATCAAAGATAAATGCAAGTCAAAAAAGGCTTTTCCAATGGAAATTACTAACTAGGTCCTAACTATAACTATCTACTGGCGACGGCCCGTAGGTTATATATATATACATATATATATATATATATATATATATCCAGACCAAGCCATCCCCTCCTGTAGGAAAGACGAGAGTCCACACAGGTAAGTTGATCCACCTCCTTTTATTTCAGTTAAAAGCGAGCGGCATTATGCATTTCAGCACTCCGTGCCGTCCTCCGATGCCTTGCTCGTTTTGAAATGCACTGTCCACTAAGGGAAACGGAGCGTCTCACTGGGATTTGCAGAGACACTCCTTCCACCTTTAAAGGGAAGATTTTTCAGACTCGCTGCCCCGAGCCCACTTGCTGCAGTGACACACGTGGAAGTCCTTGCCCAAGTGGGCGGTGACTGCAGCTCCCTTGGAATTGTGGATCCTGTAGTGTAAGGGGGCTGGATTCGCTGACCTTCACCCAACCAACAGTGCTTATATATACACACACACATACATATTATATATATATATATGTAGCAAAGGGAAACATAACTTCACTTTCTACAAGCCAGAGCAGTCAAAAAGCTCCGGCTTACAGAAAGGAATGTTTTCATCTGTTTCTCTGCACATAAATATGCATGCAGAGAAACAGATGAAAACCTTGCTGTGACAGATCCTGTCTGTCACAGAAATGCGGGCTCCTCCGGGGGGTAGGGAGCTGGCAGGGACCACGGGGGCCATGGGGCATCACCCGTAGTCCACAGCACAGGTCACTGGGTGCCCTAGGGGTACTTATAATAAAGGTGGCTGGACCTTGGAAGATGTGGGCTACAGGGCCCAAATAGGCTTGGAGAGAGGGGCTGCGTGATCCCTCCATAGTGTAATGGCTGGGTCCAAGGGGGTGGGGTCCCCGGGGCTTAAATCGGCACACGGAGTGGGGCCACACAGCCCTCTCCCCCAATAAAAACTCATTTTAAAAAAGATGGGGCCCTGGCGTATGGAGTCCCCTCAGCCAAGATCGGTCCAGGGAGTGAGGCCGGGCGAACAGCCTCACCTATTACAAAAAGGCTGGGCCCCTGGGAATGAGGTTTGAGAGGCAAAAATCGGCTAGGAGAAGGGGCCCATGCAGCCCCCTACACTAATAAAAAAAATATATTTTTTAAAAGGCTGGCCCCGGGGAAGTCACCAGAGGCCCCGCCCTCTTTCTCAACCACTTTGCTAAGTGACCTCCTGGCCCACAGCTTGTTGGGAGATGAAGTCCCCATGGCTGCTGATAGTCCTTGGGGGCCAACAGCTAGGGGTGGGCGGTAAATTCCGGTCCGCCAGTGGAGCTCGCTAAGTTTTGCCCACTCCATGTTCCACTTGAAAAGTGGAGTTTGGCAAACTCTCTTTGATTTCCCGCTCATGGAGCGAAGTTTACCACCCATGTTATGGGGTGCGCTTGCCCAGTGTAGAGTATGCTCCTGCTGCAGTTCTCTTTTGTCACTAGTTGGGCTTAGATGATGTCGGCAGAGAGGTGCGGAAACTTCATTGGTGCATAGGGCTGTCCAATTCAGTGACTCGGCAACTGGCCTGAGGCAACCGGTATATCCGGATGATTGATGTACCAGTGTTGGTGCATCAACTCTTTCCATGGGCTCAGGGGGGCTCAGAGTGACATTGCTCTAATAGCAGCAAAAGGTAGGTATTTTCTTTTCAAGAGGGAGTCGCATCTCCTTAATCAGTTGTGAAAATAAATAAAACAGCGGCTCCTGGCCTGCTCCTCTTGAACCTTCTCTGCCACTGGACTGTCCTTACAAGCCCCAGGAGTAGCCACTGTAAGCAAAGGTACAAGTTCAAAATGCTGCAGCTTCTTTATCCCATTTCCTGTACCAAGACTCAGCTGCAGCTCTCTTTCCACCACACAGGGCTCCTGTGATCCAAGGATAGTAGGTTTGAGCAGTTGGCTGCTTCTCTAGGTGGCCAAGGGGCTTCCAGGCTCTTTGTGTCTCGGTCACGGGGAGCAGCATGGCACTGGAACTCAGTGCTGCGCTTCACTTGCTTCCCCAGTATCTGCTGCTCCCGCTACACTCCCTGGCACTTGCAGCCAATCTGAACATCCCCAAACTGCTGCTTCCCTACACCCATGGCACAAGAATCAAATTCATACTGGAGGCCATGCAGGACTGCTACAGATGGTGAGTGCGGGGGTTTCAGGGCACGGAGGGCCTGTCAATATATTATATAACCAAAATACTTCAGGGGATCGTGCCTTTTGTTGGAGACCAGACATAAAATTAACACTCATTAGCGAATCAACATAGAAACATTGCTGTATGCTCTGAGACAGGAGGCAGCTGTTGTTTTGTTCCTGTGGTGCCTCCTGTCCAGGTTCCAGGAGTCCAGCAGTCCTAGGCAGGGTGGATGAAGGGAGGGGTTTTAGTATGCACGGAGACCCATTCTTTCTGGGAGGGAGAATGTGTCACAGAGAGCACTCCCCCTCCTTTCACACACATCAAGCTGGATAACAATTCTGGTTTTCTTGGAGTGCAGGGATAGCTGTGGAAATTATGTGGGTTCCTGCATATCATTTCAGTTGCACCCAGACAACCGGTTCCAATGGTATGTCAAACCATGTGCTATACAAAAGGGAGTAACATTATTCACAAAGTCCACTTGTTAAATGTATTATGGGCTTCAAAGACTTACGGCGACTGCCTGTTTACCTCCAACTTCCTATCAAGGGCAGTCTCAAAGCACCAGGCGCTGTTGTTGCTGGTTTGTTGTTTGTTTGTATACTGCTTGCCCTCTGTAGTGTCACGTCAGAGAGCTACACTGTCTTCCACCCTGTTGACAAGGCAGGCACTAAGAGTTTTGCCAAAAACCAGCTGATGTGGCCTTACAACTCTGCTTCCCGATGCCCTTAACTCACGAGCGTCACGTACGGCAGATTAGAGTTCCACTGCTAGTGAAACTGCACGGAATCTCGCAAAGTTTTTAGGTACCTCCACAGAATTCTGCAGAGTAACCCTCCGCAAGCTCCACCCAGCCCTACTCACAGCCTCTCCTGTTACCTCCAGTAAATCCCACACAGTGGCATTGCTTAGAGCTTGTGGGAGGCCCACACTCTTTTTTCACTACTCTACAAACACGCCTACTGGCACACTACTGGTTGGGGAATGAAGTTCCCTTTAATGCTTAGGGTACTTGAGGGCCAACAACCCCTCCTGTTACCTCCAGTAAGTCCCACACAGCGGGATTGCTGTGAGCTCACTAGAGGCCTGCCCCCTTTTCCACTAGTTAGGCAATAGAATTTAAAAAACCTTAGAAATTCACTGAAAAAAACCAAAGGCTACAGGGACGTTATACAAGAGGAGTTTTGCTTGATCTCGCAGCACTGGGCACTTAAAGTCAATTTTTTTTTATACTGCGTGAAAGCTAAACAATCTAAAGGAAACACGTAAAAAAGTATAATCTGAGAAACGATAGAGAATCCCTTGACCAATTGGCATAAGTATCTCAGCTATGTATTGGATTCATTTAAGGCGCAAAAGATTTGGTTTAGTGTCGTTCCAGTACCAATAGCCTCCAGAATAATAACTAAGCAAGCAAAAGTTATCTCTAGGGATCAGGACATTCAGACAATTAAGAATCTGGCCCATGGCAGCTGGGCATCCGCCTTGTATGATCCGGGAGTTCTGCCGATTTATCTCTACTTGCTTTTTAACCTGGCTCTAAATCAGGAGCTATTGAGACTCCAACTGGGTTTAATTTAGTTAATATCGTATTGGTATGGCCGAAGGACCCGGGAAGAGCAGGATAGATGCTACAGATTCTGCACAAAGCTGGAAGAATCATTAACCCATATCCTTTGCATATGCGAAAAACTGCTTCATAGCAGGCTTTTCTGGCTGCATCCAATATGGCGTCCGTTAAATGTCAGAACATGTTGTGTAGCAGTCGAATCATGCTGAAAGGTGAGTCTTCAAGGCTGACAGCCCGATTCCTGAAGTTCATGAGAGTAGCATTGGCATTTTAGCCACAGTTCAGTGTTTATGTTCTCATAGTCCCTGTAAGTTTCCTTACACTGCTGACATGCACAAATGAACTTACGTTTTTATTGTAATGATTTTAAATAATCGCACAATAAAGACTTTTTCTTTTAGTTAGGAATTATCATTAAAAACCTTAGATATTCACAGAAAAAATGAAAGGTTACAGGGACGTTACTCTTAGGACATCAAATATAAACAACCTTAGAAATTCACTGAAAAAAACTAAGATTTCAGGAACGTTATAATTAGGATATAGAATTTAAAAAAACTGTACAAATTTTCTGAAAAAAAATGTTACAGGTACTTTATAGTTAGCCTCACATTTCAGTTGTACAAAACCAGAGAAATTCAGCAGTCATAGTTCGCTGAGCTAGCTATAACTTATGGCCCAATGCACGACTTATGACCTCACATATTACATCACTCAAGACATGGCTAGTGACATCACTCCCAACATGACTCCTGACATCACTGATGACATCTGAAATTACATCACTGATGACATCTCAAATAACATCAGTGACAACACCACTGATGACATCAACCAGATAACCATTCACACACCCATTTACACGCCCATGCAATATCTCATACACCCACTCCCACACAACCACTGAAATTACCATTCACAGACCCATACAAACAGTGACACAACTACTCACTGATCCATAGAGCCGCTAAAACATCAACTCACCCATACAGCCACTAACACAGTGACTACATCACATATACTTCCACTTGTGCACCTCCACATTGACCAATACAGCCACTCACACATCCACTCATACAAACATATAGACACATACCCACTCATACATCTATACAGGCATTCTCATAATGAATCAGTCACCCATACAGATATTCATGTACCTGCTCACTCACCCATATAGTCACTCACCCATCGACTCACTCACTCATAGAGTAACTACACATCCACTCACTTACTCATAGATATACTAACACAACTACTCACTCACCTATAGTCACTGAGACAAGCACATACTCGCCCATACAACCTCTCTCACACCTACTCACCCATACAGTCTCTCATATTCATTCAGCCATACAGCCACTCACTCACACACTCACCCACAAAGCAACTTATACACCCATTCATGCACCCATACAGTCACTTACGTACCCTGTTACTGACTGTTAGACTTGGCATCATTGGCGTGGGTCTCCCTTCAATGTTTTGCTGCTGCCTCATCTGTTTTTGCTGGTATAGATGCTTTGGGCACTTTGACACTGCTGTTCAGTGCCAAAGTGCAGGAGCTCTCTTTTGTAAATTGTTGTTATGGATTAGTGACCCCATGATTGGTTATTTGATTTACTTTTCAGACCCTAGTACAGTGCACCATGTGTGCCCAGGGTCTGTAAATCAAATGCTGCTGGTGGGCTTGCAGCACTGATTGTGCCACCCAGAGAACCAGCCTGTAAAATGTGACTCAGGCCTGCCATTGCAGAGCCTGTGTGCAGTCTGGGACTGCCATGTCGACTTGGCAAGTGCACACACTTGCCAGTCCCTAAATCTTCCCTTTTCTACATGTTAGTCACCCCTAAGGCAGGCTCAAGGTGCCCCTGTGGCAGGGTGCATTGTATGTGAAAGGAAGGACATGCTCTGAAGTGTGTGACATGTCCTGATAGTGAAATACTGCCAATTTCGTTTTTCACTATTGCAAGGCTATCTGTTCCCATAGGCCAGAATGGGCAGTTTGATTATAACATCTGACCCTGGGAACAAGAAAGAAAATAAAGTTTAGTATGACTGAACTCAGAATGTTAAAGTGCATCTTTTAGTGTGGGTGATTTTTACATTCTGTGTTTGAAAATACCACTTTTAGAAAGCAGGTATTTTCTTGCCTAACCATCCAGTGTGCCTCTGCTAGGTTTGTGTATTGCATGTCTGGTTTGCGAGTGACAGCAGATCGGAGAGGGCAGCGGCTCCAGCAGTCTGATGAGTCAGGTCTGGGCTGAATGGACCTGGGTTGAATTTAGAGTAGGGGGAGAAGATTTCCTTTCACCTGCCTGGACCAGGTCTGCTTACAACAATGCTGTCTCCACCTCCTGCCAGGAAGCTGCACCAGTGAGGACAGAACCGGTTTTGGCTGGGTACAGACACTCTCTGCCTCCAAAGAGCAAATGATTTGCGTGTATAAAAAGGGGGACCCAGACCTCAGAACTTTAGATCACTTCTGGGAATGAAGAGAAACCTTTGCCAAGGAGAAGAGCCGGAGAAGCTGAGGAGGAATACTACCCCTGTGCTGTTTGCTGTCTGGGGTTGGCCTGCAGTGGCTGCTTGCTGCCAAGGAAAGGAGAAAAGGATTTTGCTGCTTGCTTTGTCATCTTGAGAAGGAACTCCAAGGGCTTGCAACTGAGCTTGCCTCCTGTTCTGAAGTCTCAGGGACACAAAGACTTCACCACCAGATCCCCTGAATTTCCTTGCTGGGAATTCCAGCCTACAAAGAGGTGACTGCTGCTGTTTAGGACCTCTGGAGACTGTTTGTCGCTGGGAGATGGGAAATCAATGCAACACCGAAGAAGAGCGTCGCATCCGCACAGGTTTCCCGATGCATCTCTGAAGAAGCCTTCGCAGCGTCTGCCGTGGCTCAAGAATTCGCTGCCACTGCACCGATCCCGACGCAAGCCTGCTGTGCGGCTGCACAAAGACACACATCGTACCTGGATCGACACATCGCATCGAGGCGCCAAAGACTGTCACATCGCTTGGGGTCCGCAGTAAGAAACAGATGCATCCCCTCCCCTGAGTGCAGGGAACAGAGGCAACGCGTGTCACATTTAAGGTACTTTTGAGAAAAGAGTCACATTTACATCTTGCGTTGACCTGAACTATTTCTACCATTTGAAAGCCTTATTTTTTAAACTGTATTGTGGATTTTTGTTGTTTGGTTTTGTTTAGATAAAGATTACTTATTTTTCTAAACTGGTGTGGTGTCCATTTGTAGTGTTTTCACTGTGTTACTGTATGTGTTCACAAATGCTTTACACACTGCCTCTGAGATAAGCCTGTCTGCTCGTGCCAAGCTACCAAGGGGGTAAGCAGGGTTTATTTTAGAAGTGTATCCCCCTTACCCTGACTAGAAGCAAGGGCCCCTACTTGGACAAAGGTACCTACCTCTGCCAACTAGAGACCCCAATTTCTAACACTGACACATACAGACACTTATGTACCTGCTCCGTCACCCATTCAGCTACTCATGCACCCTCTCATTCACCATTTACAGTCACTGACACACCCACTCACTCGCCCATACAATAACTCACACAGCCACTCATTCATGTATACAGTCTCTCAGATACCCACTCGCTCTTCTATACATTGCTTACACACCCATTTACTCACCCATACAGGCACTCCCACTGCCACTTACCTTAGTATATCTGTTCAACACTCAGTAACTTTTAGAAAACACTCAGAATCACTGGATGAAGTCATCAGTGATCTCATCAGTGATGTAATTTGAAATGTTATCAGTGATGTCATCTGTGATGTCATTTCAGATATCATCAGTGATGTCATGAGTGATGCCACAGACAATGTCAAGTGTGATGTAGTATGTGAGGTCATAAGCAGTGCATTGTGGGGTTATAAGTTATAGTTTGCACAGCTATCTATAACTGCTGAATTTCTCTGGTTTTGTACGAGGGAAATGTGATCCTAACTCTAAAGTCCCTATAACCTTTGTTTTTGTCAGTGATGTTCAAAGGTTTTTTAAATTCAACTTCCGAACTATAACGACCTATTAGGTGACTTTCTAAGGTTTTTCAAATTCTATTATAATATCCCTGTAACCTTTCATTTTGTAAGTGAATTTCTATGTTTTTAAAAAAAATAGTAGTTATGTTTGCAGAGAGGTGGAGAAAAGTGGTGGGGCCTCTGACCAGCTTTCAGGAATCCTGTTGTGTTGAACATACTGGATGTAACATGAAGGCTTCTGGGCCCCCAAGAACCCTCAGCATCTAAGAGGTTGTGGAGAAAGGGGGTGTGGGCTCCGAAGTCCTCTCAGCAATCACACTGTCTGGGACTTAATGGAGGTAACAGGAGGGCTTGTAGGCCTCCAAGGACCCTCTGCAACCAAGGTGACTTGATCCCCCAACCAGGTGTGCACCAGGAGATGCATTTGCAGAGTGGTGGTGAAAGGGGGTGGGGCCTATGTCGACTTGCCAGCCCCACTTTATTTTTATTTTGGCTTTCATTTATTAAGGGAGGTGGCCAATGCCCTTTCCCTGGGCTGATTTTGACCCTGGGTACCCCTTCCCCCGGGGCCAGGCCTTTTCTGAAAAGGGGTGGAGGCCTGCCTGGCTCCCCTTGGCTGATTACAACCCAAGGGACCCTATACCCAGGGGCCCAGCATTTTTTTCTTTTAAATTATAGGGAAAGGGGTCGAGCGTTCCCCCTGTCACGGGCTGTGTTCAGCACCAGGGACCGCATCTCTTGGGCACTGCCTCTCTTCTTGGTACTCTGGTCCCACTGCAAAAAGAACAATTGATGGACAGTTCGGGCTGGACAGTTCCCATGAGGAGCAGGGTTAAGACTGAATTGCATATGGCTTGGTCCAAACCGGGATGGCGTGGTGGGCATCAAAACAATAGATTAAATCCAGATCTGTCAATTGAGGATGAATGTTTGCATTGTTCAGCATTCTGTCCATCTTCTGTTCTTTTTACTTTTGTCGCCCTAAGTGGGAAGGTGATGCCCAGACATGGGTCCCGTGTTCACTGTGCAACTGGAATTAAACTAGTCTGGCTGATGAGGCCAATATATCGAAACTGGTACCAGGATGCTTGTTTCTGGTCCAGGAGGACCTGGTTTTGCAGTTTTCATGATCCGTGTCCAGATCCAAAACAACCCCAACACCACCCTTCTGCTGCACCCTCATATACTGGCCCCCTGACCTCCCTTCACCAACGCCATCTTAGACCTCATCACAACCTAAGCTCTTGCATCCACCGACTACATCCTACTCAAAGACCTCAACTTCCACATAGACAGCCACAGCAACCAGAACACCGCCTCCCTACTGGAGAACCTCACCAACACCTGTGTCAAGCAGCTGGTCACCCCTATGACCCACACAGTCGGACATAATCTCGACCCCATTTTCTCTGCCATCGGGAACATCAGCAACAGCCACATCACCAATCTCTCCTGGACCGTCCACCACTGCGTGCATCTTGCCTTCACTATGCTCAAAGTACACCACCACACTCATCGCCCCCCCTGTCGTAGCTGAGGCAAGGCCACTGAAGAACTTCTCATTGACTCCCTCAGCACAACCACTCTGCCAACACCAACTGATGCCCACACCGCAGCATGCAGCCTCCACCGATGGATCTCCGACTGTGTCGACACTCTGGCACCCCTCAAAAAGAGACCAGGCAAGCAACACACCAAGAAAGCCAGCTGGTTCACTCCTGCCCTCCACGAGTCTAGCCATACCTGCCAACGACTCGAGAAGAAATGGAGGAACAACGAAACCTCAGAAACCCAAGCAACCTTCAAACCCACCATCAATGCACACCACCTCATTCTCCTCATAACCACAAAGAAAACAGCCTCCCAAGACAGAGTCAACACCACCGCAAACAGCAGCAAAGAACTCTTCGCTGTCGTCAAGGAGTTTGCCAGGCCCAACAGCGATACCACAGATGCCTCCCCTCCCAAGACCTCTGCAACAAACTCGGCACCTTCTTCCACCACAAGATCAGACAGATCTACAACAGCTCTGATTCCCTAGACCCTGTCACTATGCCCGCCACCACTGCACACAACCACACTGCGCCCCAAAAGGCCATGCTCAGCTGGACCCCATTCACAACAGAGGACATGCTCAAGGCCATGTAGAGCATCCACTCAGGAGCCCTGTCGGATTCTTGCTGGTACCATATGTTCCTCTGAGCAGCTGCCGCCATCGCCTCACCAAAAACTGCTCCATCGAAACCACCACCTTCCCCGATGACTGTAATCACACCGAGATCAACCCCTTACTGAGGAAGCTGTCCTCTGACACAATAGACCGCAAGAACTTCTGCCCCGTCTCCCTTTCCCAGCCAAAGTCATCGAGAAGGCCATCAATACCAAACTCTCCAAGTTCATCGAAGTAAACCACGTTCTGGACTCCTCCCAAACCAGCTTTCGGAGCAACCACGCACAGGGACCGCACTCCTCGCCTCCACCGATGACATCCACTCCCTCCTTGACCAAGGCGAGACCGCAGCCCGCCTCCTAGTGGACCTCTTTGCCACTTTCGACACCATCTCCTGCTGCATCATAATCATGAGACTCCATGACGTTGGCATCCGCAACAAGGCACTGGACTGGATCCACTCCTTCCTCACCGGCCGAACACAGCAAGTGAGACTACCTCCGTTCCTCTAAGATCTACAGAGATCAGCTGCAGAGTGCCCCAGGGTTCCTCGCTGAGCCCCACCCTCTTTAACATCTACATGGTCCCCCTTCCAGACATGGTCAGAAGCCACAGACTCAACATCATCTCCCAATGCCGATGACACCCAGCTGATCCTCTCCCTCACCAACGAACCCACAACTGCCAGAAGCAAATTCCACAGTGGAATGAAGGCCGTTGCCACCTGGATGAAAGACAGCTGCCTCAAGCTCAACCTGTACAAGACCGAAGTACTCATCCTGGGTCCCATCCCTTCAGCCTGCTGACTTGACTACGGCAAAGCACTCTATGCCAGTGTCACTCAGGAACAACTCAAGAAATTATAGAACATTCATAACGCTGCCCCCACTGCAGCCACAACACCTCCAACAACTCCACTGGCTCCCGGGTCAACAAGGGAATCCCCTTAAAGCTCCTCACACATGCCTACAAAGCTCTCCACAACATAGGACCGGCATACCTGAACCACCACCTCGCATTCCACATTCCTGCCAGACAACTCCGTTCCACCAATCGCGCCCTAGCCTCTGTCTCCAGGATTCACAAGACCAGAACCCGAACCAGGGGAAGTTCCTTATCCTACCTCACTGCCAAAACTTGGAAGACCCTGCCCCTCCACCTCAGGCAATCCACTTAACTGACCCAATTCTAGAAGGACCTCAAGACCCGGCTCTTCAAATGATCCTCCAAACCGAAAAAGACCAGCAGCCCCCACAGCACCTTGAGACCCTCACAGGTGAGTAGTCACGTTTTATAAACAACTGATTGATTGATTGATTGATGAGGAGCAGGGTCAAGACTGATTTGCATATGGCTGGGCCCAAACTAGGGTGGCGTGGTGGGCAAAAAGACAAATGAATATACCCAGATCTGTTGACTGGGGTGAATGTTTACATTGTTCAGCATTCCATCCATCATCTGTTTTTTTGTTTCCCTAAGTGGGAATGGTATTCATAGATGTGGTTTCCATGCTCACTGCCCTAATGGAGTTAAGCTAGCCTGGCTACTGAGGGTTGATACACCGAAACCAGTCCCAGGATGCTTATTTCTGATCCAGGGAAGACCTAGCTTGACAGTTCTGGCTGGACTGTTTCCATTAATTAAGAGCGTCAAGACGGGTTTGATGTGGTGGGCAAAAAAACGATGGACGGTGTTAGAAATGGGAATTCTGGTTGGCTAAGGCTTGTGCCAAAGCCAGGCAGAGACCACCACTCTAAATCAGGGTTGGGGAGTTACACGCCAAAGATAACCCCTGCTCACCCCCTTGGTAGCTTGGCACGAACAGTCAGGCTTATCCCGGAGGCAATGTGTAAAGCGTTTGCGCGCGCACACAGCAACAACACCCTAGGCCCACCACAAAAGAAACTCCACACAAGGTTATATATAAAAAAATAGCCTTTGTATTATAATAAACACATTAGATGATAATCACATAATTTACACTGTGCCAACTGGCACTGGGCAGAATTTTACAGGGGACTATTTATACAAGACAGGGCCACATGGACCACTGTCAGAATTAGCACAAATCACCAATTGTAAATGTAGAACATATACCAACTGTAACACAAATTATAACTGTAGAGCACAACCAGTAACTACTGGCACAATAATGACCTCAGCATTACCACAATAGAATCAGGTATAAAACTTATCCTGTATACATCACAGGGGCATAAACACATTATGCAATCTCTCACAAGTCTAACGCATTAGACCCTAACTGCTAAGTATAATTACACTAGGGGCGTACATCACACAGGGAAGTATAATCTCCCTAACATAAACCTAAACAGGTAAAACAACCTCCTATGCAGAAATCATATCTAGAGGTATAAAGCACATGGTGCGCAAAACATACTACACACGGTACATTTCCTAACACCCAACGCATTAATATATAAAAAACACAGGTTTCGCAAAACATACTACACACGGTACATTTCCTAACACCCAACGCATTAATATATAAAAAACACAGGGTGCGCAAAACATACTACACACGGTACATTTCCTAACGCCCAAAGCATTAAACACAATAGTACTTCAATCACATCAGGCTCCAGGCTGCGCCAGAACCTAAACGTAGCAGCTGCCCACTACTTGCTGGGCAGCTGGGGACAAGAACAGGGCCTAAACGCTGCAGCTGGCACTAAGTGTTAAATATGAGGCATGGGCTCTCAATGGCGCTTGAAACAATATGCTAAAACGTTGGAGCCACCTAGGCTCTAAAAACAAACATGTCCCCCAGTACTGTGGAGCCACACGGGGCTCCTGAAATCAATATGCTCCAATACAGAAAAGAACTTGCACCAAAGCACTATGGAGCGCACTGGCGTTTCCACTCAAATATGCCGCCAATGCAGTCACGCACTCAAAATAACTGGACCCCCAGCGTTGGAGCCATGTAGGCTCTGAGATCAATTATGCCCCATCATTGGAGTGGCCTGCTCCCTGGCGGGACCACTCAGTACTATTTGCCCAACACAGTTCCGCGATCGGCACTAACAATGCGCCCAGCCTCCCCCCGTAGCTGTCTCAACTCACCGGCTCTTGACGGGGGGAGGACTTCTCTCTTCTGCTGGCACCGCGGGGCTCTCCTTCAGGCATGGGAGCCCCACGTCCCCACTTCCCTGGTCGGCTGCACGTCTTCGCCTGGGCCCCCTCCGGGGACCCGGGACTCCTCGGCTCTTGATGGCCGGCACTGGCGCGGGGCTTCCCTCGCTCACGGGAGCCCCGTGCTGCTCTAGGCGGCCTCGTTTTCATGCGGAGGGGGCAGGCACCGACAAAGGGGGCCCCCTCTGCCTGCATCCCACTCACCACGGCTTCTCTCCTCTAGCAGGGGCGTGCGCGGGACTTCCCTCGTAAACCAGAAGTCCCGCCCGCCACCAGGCACTGCGGTGCCTGACTTCCTCCCGGCCGCGGCGGTGCAATGCGGGGTGGGCTCCCGTCCTTTAAAAACAATATAAAGCGGGGTGGACACCCGCTAGGGCAGACAATGCGGGGTGGGCACCCGCATCCATGAAATGATATAAAGCGGGGTGGGCACCCGCTAGGGCGGACAACGCGGGAAGGGCTCCCGCTATGAAATCAGTGACAGCGGGGGAATCCCTACATCGGGATTCCCTCTAAAATGATCGCAGCCCAGCGCTGCAAGGACAAGGCACATAGGCTCCCTCTCAAGTCAAAGGGGGCTAATTAAGTTAAAGCGCTCCCAGGCGCTAGAAGAATGCAAAGGTCCTGGGGCAAAGAAAACAAATTCAAAAAGGTCCTAGAAGTCCATCAGGCATCCAGGGGCTGGGCAGGGCCCAGGGAGGCAAGCCTTCCCCTGGGCCCCAGCAGCAGCACGCCCCTGGCAGATTCGAGTCCAAGAACAAGAACCTTTTCATGGGGTCACAGCCCCTCTTTTATACACAAAATCCTTTGTCTCCAAAGGTGCAGGGAAGGGGCGAACCAGATGCAACTGGTTCCTGAGCACTTTGTTTTGCTCAGCCCCTCTCCCTATTCACAGGACAGGCCAGGGACATCAGACGCACCACAGGGGGCGGAGCCAGCATTGTGGAGGGAAAGCCCAGCCCTATTCAGGTCCCAGATGTACTCCTCCCTGCCATCAACATGCAGATCCCTCCATTCACCACCGGGGCAGACCCATCCTGACTCTTGGAGCCAGGCACACCAGCCAATCACAAGCCAGACAGTCACTGCACATTTATTACACAGACATGCCAGCTTCTAGAAGTGGCACTTCTACACTAGACACAGTAACGCCGCACACATCATCGCGCAGCATTCAATCTCACGAGTTCGCACATACCAAACTCGACCCGGCACTCCTCTCACATCAGGACTTAACACGGTCACTCAGATCCCCCATGCATTCCTATGGGAGGGCAGGTCAGTCTCACTAAAACATACACAGAGCGCAAGCACTTTCCCCTGGGACACAGTGTTAAAGTGCCTAGAGGCCTAAGACCACTAATACAACATAGGAAAAAGGCTAGGATAAATGCAAAAAGTTTTAGGCGTGAACTTGCCAGAAGGGCCAAGTCCAACACTACCCCCTTCCAGCCAAAACGCAGGGCAGACCAATTACCACCGTGATGGTCTTCCCTGCTTGGGGCGATAGAACACAGACGCAGGCCCGCATTGCAGGGACACCCTCCGGTTCTACGCCATTCTGAATCAACGTGGTTCCATCTGAAATAAAACTCAGGCCCAACTAGGCTACCCCACTGGTACTACCTAGTTGTCCACGGCCAGGACCAGGCCCTAGGCCACCCAGATACCACTGGTCCTCGTCAAACCACAGAGTGGGGGGTAGTAACCCCTGGCATACAAGCCATTTCCACTCTCCCTCTCAGTGTAGTTCCAAACTACCACTGATCCTTCAACCTAGGGTCCGCACCCTCAGGCTGACCAGAGGTCACGGGCAAGAATGCCCTACCCTACCTCTACTTCTGGGGTTCCGCACCCTCCCAGGGAATCACCCTCCAGAACACAGCTCTCCCACCAGTTCAGGACCTCTCTCCATCAACTGGTCTACCACCTGGGATCCACCGGGGTCAGAGGCGAGGACTCCCTCCCTCTGCACCACCTTCCACTGTAGAGCAGGGTCTCTTCACGTATGATGAGCCCCACCTGCCCTCAGGACTACAGCTGCCCTTACGTCCAGATCCGGAAACACCGACTACTGGCTCCCTAACCGAGGGACGTACCCTTTGGTCAGATGCCTGTCGAACCAGGACTGAACGAGGGTGACACATAACTAATGGGTCGTGTGACAGTCTGCCTGGCGCTGATCTCACGACCTCCTGTCCATCTGACAGTGCGTGCAGACCCCCCAGGACAGAAGTAGCGACACCATGGTCACTCAGTGGTGACTCAGCCCTCCCGGCTGGTCCCTGACCTACTGTTTCCCACTGGGGACTCCCTCCCCCTCTCACCCCTCCCTCTGGACTTCCGCACCCTCCCAACTGGAGCGGTACCGCCAGACACCAGAACTACAGGAGCTCTGCTTACAGACACTCCACGTCCTCTAGACACTGGGAGATCCTCCTCAAATGACCTATTGGTACAGCCTAGACCCCCGACCTGATGTTCCCTAAAGAAACCATCCAGGCCTGAGACTGGGTTTCGGGCACCTGGAGACACGCAGTCCCACTCCTTCTCCGCAGAGTCAGGACGTGAGCCCCTACACCGAGACCTAGCTGGGCTACTCTGAACCTCTTCCACCACGCTGGGCTGGGAGACACCTCAGCCACTCCTTTTGGAATCACTCCCCAATGCAAGCTTCCTATTTCAGTGAACTTACACCCAATCAACCAGCAAGCTCCTTATTTCAGAGAACTCACACCAAAGTATTCAGCAAGCTCCTTATCTCAGAGAACTCACACTCACCTGTCCAGTACAACACACCATTCATCCACACACACACCCCCCAGACTGGTAAGACAGTTTCTACCGCCCCTGATTTCTCAACCTGACCACCACGTGATACAGGTACCATTACTCCGGGAACTGAGAATGGGAATACATGCACTGGACATATACTTCTGCTGCCACCACTGGATCCCACCCTCACTGGTGAATCCAGAAAACACACAGCACTTAGGGGATGATCTACCCTCCCGAGCTAGTGAATCCATACCAATTAGGTCCCCACTGTAGGCCAACCCAAGAAATAGCAAACAGCACAGGGTCAGTTACCTCCTCCAGCTTCTACTGCAGGCCAACCCAAGAAATAGCTGTCTGCACAAGGGCAGTTACCTCCTCCAGTTTCTGGTTTCTGTCCTTGGCAGGACACCCAACTCCAAGTGCACAAGAAATACATTTCCACAGAAATGACACTTAAAACAACTTAGAACAATAATCCCTTTCCATGTGACTGTCTAAAATGCAGAGTTTTGCAGTGTAGCTAGTTGTCGCTGTGGTACTGCGCAAATGCAAGTCCTAATCCCACCGCTGATCACCAATGTTAGAAATGGGATTTCTGGTTGGCTAAGGCTTGCGCCAAAGCCAGACAGAGACCACCACTCTCAATCAGGGTTGGGGAGTTACACGGCAAAGATAACCCCTGATCACCCCCTTGGTAGCTTGGCACGAGCAGTCAGGCTTATCCCAGAGGCAATGTGTTAAGAGCGTTTGCACGCGCACACAGCAACAACACCCTAGGCCCACCACAAAAGAAACTCCACACAAGGTTATATATAAAAAAATAGCCTTTGTATAATAATAAACATATTAGATGCTAATCACATAATTTACACTGTGCCAACTGGCACTGGGCAGAATTTTACAGGGGACTATTTATACAAGACAGGGCCACATGGACCACTGTCAGAATTAGCACAAATCACCAATTGTAAATGTAGAACATATACCAACTGTAACACAGATTATAACTGTAGAGCACGACCAGTAACTACTGGCACAATAATTACCTCAGCATTACCACAATAGAATCAGGTATACAACTTATCCTGTATACATTACAGGGGCATAAACACATTATACAATCTCTCACAAGTCTAACGCATTAGACCCTACCTCCTAAGTATAATTACACTAGGGGCATACATCACACAGGGAAGTATAATCTCCCTAACATAAACCTAAACAGGTAAAACAACCTCCTATGCAGAAATCATATCTAGAGGTATAAAGCACAGGGTGCGCAAAATATACTACACATGGTACATTTCCTAACACCCAACGCATTAATATATAAAAAACACAGGGTGCGCAAAACATACTACACACGGTAGATTTCCTAACACCCAAAGCATTAAACACAATAGTACTTCAATCACATTAGGGTCCAGGCTCCGCCAGAACCTAAACGTAGCAGCTGCCCACTACTTGCTGGGCAGCTGGGGACAAGAACAGGGCCTAAACGCTGCAGCTGGCACGAAGTGCTGCGTAGCTGTGGAAGTTAAATATGAGGCATGGGCTCTCAATGGCCCTTGAAACAATATGCCAAAACGTTGGAGCCACCTAGGCTCTAAAAACAAACATGTCCCCCAGTACTGTGGAGCCACACGGGGCTCCTGAAATCAATATGCGCCAATACAGAAAAGAACTTGCACCAAAACACTATGGAGCGCGCTGGCGTTTCCACTAAAATATGCCCCCAATGAAGTCACGCACTAAAAATAACTGGACACGCAGCGTTGGAGCCATGTAGGCTCTGAGAACAATTATGCCCCGTCATTAGAGTGGCCTGCTCCCTGGCGGGACCACTCAGTACTATTTGCCCAACACAGTGCCGCGATCGGCACTAACAATGCGCCCAGCCTCCCCCGTAGCCGTCTCAACTCACCGGCTCTTGGCGGGGGGAGGACTTCTCTCTTCTGCTGTCACCGCGGGGCTCTCCTTCAGGCATGGGAGCCCCGCGTCCCCACTTCCCTGGTCGGCTGCACGTCTTCGCCCAGGCCCCCTCCGGGGACCCCGGACTCCTCGGCTCTTGATGGCCGGCACCGGCGCGGGGCTTCCCTCACTCACGGGAGCCCTGTGCTGCTTTAGGCAGCCTTGTTTTCGTGCAGAGGGGGCAGGCACCGACAATGTGCCTCGGGCCCCCTCTGCCTGCATCCCACTCACCACGGCTCCTCTCCTCTAGCGGGGGCGTGTGCGGGACTTCCCTCGTAAACCGGAAGTCCCGCCTGCGGCGGTGAAATGCGGGGTGGGCTCCCGTCCTTTAAAAGCGATATAAAGCGGGGTGGGCACCCGCTAGGGCGGACAACGCGGAGTGGGCACCCGCATCCATGAAATGATATAAAGCGGGGTGGGCACTAGGGGTGGGCGGAATTTGCGGAATTAACCTTCGCAAATTATCGCGAGAATGTTTAAAATTATCGCAAACAAGCAGAAATATCGCGAAGATGCGGAAGTTTTTTTCCGGCATGTTCGCGCGATTTTCTGCATGGTTGCGGGTCGCCAACTTACCCATGTGGCTGCTTGCGGGCGCGGCCATCTTGTTTTGAGTTGTTCTCGCGGTGCATGATCGCGAGAAGAAAGACGTGATCGCGCGACGCATGACGTCACTGCGGGCGCGAACTGTCGCGAGACAGCGCAAATGGCTAAAAACAATACAACATCTCATGGAGAACGCGACCGGATCAAGAAAACTTGTCGGCGAACGCAGGGAATCAGGTAAGGCGATCGCGCGCGCGCGAGAATGTATCATTTTACAGCGCGAGCAAGAAACAAATTATCGCCAAGCTGCGGAAACCGGAATTTTTGACATCTTCGCGCTCTCCGCGGAACGCAAAAATGTCAAATTATCGCAATTTCCGCGAACGGAACGAAATTTTTGCCCAGGCCTAGTGGGCACCCGCTAGGGTGGACAATGCGGGGTTTCCTCGAAAATGATCTCAGCCCAGCGCTGCAAGGACAAGGCGCTTAGGCTCCCTCTCAAGTCAAAGGGGGCTAATTAAGTTAAAGCGCTCCCAGGCGCTAGAAGAATGCAAAGGTCCTGGGGCAAAGAAAACAAATCCAAAAAGGTCCTAGAAGTCCATCAGGTATCCAGCTGCTGGGCAGGGCCCAGGGAAGCAAGCCTTCCCCTGGGCCCCAGCAGCAGCACGCCCCTGGCAGATTCGAGTCCAAGAACAAGAACCTTTTCATGGGGTCACATCCCCTCTTTTATACACAAAATCCTTTGTCTCCAAAGGTGCAGGGAAGGGGCGAACCAGATGCAACTGGTTCCTGAGCACTTTGTTTTGCTCAGCCCCTCTCCCTATTCACACGACAGGCCAGGGACATCAGACGCACCACAGGGCGTGGAGCCAGCATTGTGGAGGGAAAGCCCAGCCCTATTCAGGTCCCAGGTGTACTCCTCCCTGCCATCAACATGCAGATCCCTCCATTCACCACCGGGCAGACCCATCCTGACTCTTGGAGCCAGGCACACCAGCCAATCACAAGCCAGACAGTCACTGCATATTTATTACACATGCCAGCTTCTAGAAGTGGCACTAGACACAGTAACGCTGCACACATCATCGCGCAGCATTCAGTCTCACGAGTTCGCACATACCAAACTCGACCCTGCACTCCTCTCACATCAGAAATTAACACGGTCACTCAGATCCCCCATGCATTCCTATGGGAGGGCAGGTCAGTCTCACTAAAACATACACAGAGCGCACGCACTTTCCACTGGGACACAGTGTTAAAGCACCTAGAGGCCTAAAACCACTAATACAACATAGGCAAAAGGCTAGGATAAATGCAAAACGTTTTAGGGGTGAACTTGCCAGAAGGGCCAAGTCCAACAGACGGGGTGAATGTTTGCATTGTTCAGCATTCTGTCCATCATCTATTCTTGTTGCACTAAGTGGGAAGGGTATGACCAGATGTATGACTCCGGGGCGGGGGGGGGGCATGGCCCGACTCCTTTCTTTGACATGGCCTCTGGAAGGTGATGGTCCCTGGGGCTGATATATATATTACTTACAGCACGGGTCTTCTTAGGGTTTGGTGGGGTGGGATTTTGGGTGAAAGGGGTATTTTTTGTGTTTTTGTGGGTATAGGCTTTTGGGTGGCAAAGGTATTTTTAGGGTTTTAGGTTTGTGTTGGTTTTTGAGTGGCAAGGGTATTTTTAAGGTTTATGGTGGGCATTTGTTTTTGCTTATCAAGGGTGTTTTTAGGGCTTTGGGTGGGTGTGGGTTTTTTGGTGGCAAGGGTGTTTTTAGGGTTTCGGTTATGTATGGTTTTTCGGGGTGAAAAAGGTAATTTTAGAGCAGACTGAATTGAAAAAAAGGTCTTAGCCATATGCGATACATCAAGCTCCAATTGCAGCAAAGAACTCTTCAACATTGTTAAAGAATTCTCCAACCCCTCAGGTGCAAATAAACAACATTACCCTCTCACAACCTTGCAAATTTCTTCAATGACAAGATCGCTAATATCTACAGAAACTTCAGACCCCAGCCCAAGGTCACCAACTTCTTCAAGCAGCATAATGAACCCGTACCACCACAGACATCTGACTAATCAAATGGAGCCTGCTCGCACCACAGGACACCGCCTCCATCATTAACACAGTCAGCTCAGGGGCCCCAACAAATCCATGCTCACCACATCTTCAAACTAGGCGAATTCAGAATCAGGCACATACTCACATCCTTGTTTAGCACCTCATTTTTCACATCCACTTTCCAAGAGGACTGTAAACATGCAGAAGTCAACACCCTACTAAAGAAACCATCGGCAGACCCCAGAGAACTAAACAACTACCAACCAATCTCCTTGCTCCTGTTACCAGGCAAAGTATTAGAAAAAGCCATCAACCAACAAATCTCCTCACATCTGAAATGGAACCTCCTTCTCGGCTCCTCTCAATACTTAACTAAGAAGAGACTGCAGCTCTGATCCTTCTAGACCTCTCAGCAGCCTTCAATATGGTCTCCCACCACTCAGGGAGCTGCTCTCAGATGGCTCGCCTCTTTTCTCACCGGAAGAACGCAAAACGTCTGCCTTCCCTCTTCCCCTTTGAACCCACAGAAATGAACTGCGGAGTACCCCAAGTATCCTTGCTCAGCCCCGCCCTCTTGAACACCCCTTGCCAGCATCGCCAAAACCCATTGACTCAACATCATATCCTATGCCGAAGGCACACAACCCATCCTCTACCCCTCTGAAGACACCACCAAGACCAACTTCCACAACTGCATGACAGATATCACCAACTGGATGAAGGACAACTGCCTGAAGCTCATCACGGACAAGACAGAGGTACTGATTTTCTGAAACAAAAGCTTGCCATGGGACCATGGCATTATTCTGGACCACAAACTACCCATGACAACTCAGGTCAACTCCGTCTTGTCCTCCTACTTCTTGATCCTCAGCATGCTTCATAATATATTCATATGGCTACCCCAAAGCTCAAGATGCATCATCACCCAGGCCCTCATCTCCAGCTGACTGCACTATAGGCAACGCTCTCTAAGCAGGGATCACAGCTCAACTCCTCTGACAACTACAGACCATACAGAACACCACAGCCAGACTCCTCCTGGATCTCTCTAGGCAAACCCACAGCATCCCCATCCCCAGGGAACTCCACTGGCTTCCTGTAAAGAAAAGATGCCAATTCAAGCTCCTTAGGGCGAACAAAGCAAACACAAGGAAATGATGGATGGAGCGGTGTAACTTTTCAAACACTCACCTGCAGTCACAGATCTGGGTTGAATCCATTATTTTTCTTTAGCTCACTTCCCCACCCCAGTTCAGACACAGCTATATGCAAATCATTCTTGACCCTGTGCCTCATGGGAACAGTCCAGCTGGAACTGCCAAGCCATGTCTTCTCTGGATCAGAAACAAGCATCCTGGGACCGGTTTTGGGCTAACATTCAAGGTCCTTACCCATGCATACAATGCCCCACACAACTGCAGACCCGCCTACTTGAATCACTGCCTTTACTTCCATTGCCTACCAGACACCTCTGCGTTCCTTTCTTTAACCCTTACTCCTGCATCCAACTTAGCAGATGGTCACTCCTTCTACCTAGCAGTGAAGACATTGAATGAGCTACCCCTTTCATCTACAGACCTCCCCATCTCTACCAGAGTTCCGAATGCCCCTTAAGACCTAGCCATTCAGCTAATCAACTGGATCCTGCCAGCGCCTGGATACCGTCAGAGGTGACAAGAAGCACTCAACAAATCCACTGATAGATCGTTTGAGTGATAAATAAACCCTTAAAAATCCTAGGCATGGTAAGGCTTGGCTGTGACATCATGCATGCTTTAGAATCTTGAATTAGCTACCATTGAGAGCCTCATGATTACCGCCCAATTAATGTTCAATTTATGTTCAAAAATGCTCAATTGTTCCACCTGGGAGGAATCCGGGGTTGCTTCATTCATTCAGCTGTTGTAATTTATTTAAAGTATTTAGACCCCTGCTTCAATGAAGCACTCGCACATCAGTCTTCTAAGATTTAACAAAATATGTATGCATATCTACTTAAGCCTATGTCTCTTTGAGGTAAAAGGCATCAAAGTACTTTTAAAAACGTAGGGCCTGATTTAGAGTTTGGGTGATGGGTACGCCATTAATAACGTGATGGATAGGTCATCTAACTTATTACAAGTGCATTATATCCTAATGCACTTGTAATAAGGTAGTTGGGTGATCTGTCACATTTGTAACAGAGTATCCTTCTACCAAATTCTACATCAGGCCCTTAGACTGTTATCATTCTTTACATGCCTCTCAATGCTCTCATGTTCCTTGTGGTCATGCTCAGCACTAGTACATACTCTTAACAGCTCTGCTCAGGTGTGTATGCTACATTTAACAGCTATGATATTGTGTAATTTTTTGGCTACTAAGACTTCCTGATGTGCCTCTGTATATTCTCTGCCCATGCTCTGCTTGTTTCTGTAAGTGGTTTGGTGCTAGAAGGAAGACTTGCTATCCCCCTGGATAGCTCAAGCTCGTCCAATTTCCCATAATTTCAGTTACAGGTTGGCTGTTTGCCTCGTTTAAGGCAGCAGGTGCATTTGCACTCTGTGGAGTGATCCTTGGCTTTCTGAGACTGTTTCTATTGTGTTGTGTGTCTTCTCACCCCATCTTCCTCTTATCCCTGGGAAGAGGGAAGGTGTGGGCTGCAGGACCTGCTGTCAGAATTTCAAGACACACATCCCCTTTGACAACTGGAGCTGCCCATGCTCTCACCATTGTTTGCAGATAGAGGAAGGACAAATTGTCTCATTAAATGTAGCTGGCTACCACAAACTTGACCATGGTGAAGCACAGATCAAAAGTGTGACAGGGCCGAACTGGGGAACCAAGAGTAGCCCTACTAAAAAGACTCAAACCAGCTCCTCACCCTGGGGGTAGCTAGAGATCCAAAGAAACCTACCAAACCCAGACATCTTTTAGAACTAGTCACCAAGGGGAGGTCTGGGTGTATCATGTGTGGATTCCACAGTGTTTTCTTACCCACAGTGCCCTACAAACCTTAAAATACAGCTCAAATCACACACATTCCTCACATGTCTGTGCAAAAGGTTACAGAATTTGCAGGGATGTGCAACATTTCTTTCAACCAGCATTCCAGCAATTCTGATAAAAAATAGTACCCCGCTTGTGTGGTTCAGCCTAGTACCAACAACAGGAATGGATTAAGCTCAGAATTATGAGAAGGCTATATTGACTTTGCATCGTCCCTGGCTTGATCTGTTGTGGGCATTAGGCGATCCCCAAGTAGGGATCCACTAAGGAGAGACCTTGTTGAAAAGGGGGCATGTCCCCTTTCCAGCACTACCTCTGCCACAGAGATTGGTGCTCAGGGACAGAATCATGTCCTCGCAGCACCAATCAAAAGTAAAAGTAGACTGCACCCTTATTGTTGTCTACTTTCACTTTGTTTTGCTGTGATGTGAGTGCTTGGTGCCTGCTGGCAGTATAGCAAAACAAAACAAAAAATCACACCTGGGGAAGCTCTTCACCAGTAGCATTTTCTTTTCTTGTGCAGTCCTTGACCCATTCCCAAAGGATGCGCTATAAAGGTGGAGTGGCCATTGGGAAAAGGTCCACCACCGCATGTGGGGCATAGTATCTAGGACGGCGTTAAAATTATCGCCGGTTTAGCGGCAGAAAACTGCAGCTAAAGCGGCGATAATGGGCTTAATAATATGCCCTGGAGAATTCCAATAGAAGCCCATGTTCACACCAGAAAATGGACTTCTATTGGAATTCTCAAGGGTATATTATCAAGCCCATTATCGCCGCTTTAGCGGCAGTTTTCTACCGCTAAACTGGCGATAATTGTTAACGCCATCCTTGATAATATGCCCCTAAATAAGTTAATGCTTATCAGTGGTGAAATCACATTTTGCCCAAAAAGTTGACCGTAACTTTTGCTTTACTTACCAATAATTCCCAAGGCAGATCAGGCCAGTGGTAGGGGCATGCCAAATCTAAGGTCTGCCCATGACCTGCATGTTATTTTTGTATACAAAACTCCACCAACAAAGCAGGTAAAATGAATTTCACATACGCCTACTTAGGATGATGGATACATACCCGTCCATATCAAGGTAGCAAAGGGTCTAACCCTTAAACATTCAGAATCCCTTCATCCACACTATCACAGTTCAGCCACACTTATACTATTTCACATTTCATGATGAATGTCACAAAAACGTGCAAAACATATAAGTTATTTTACTATCTTCTTAAATGTTATGTTCTTTTTCTAGGTCAGCACAGTCCTACTAAGGCACCAAATATTTGATTAAAAAGTACAGAAACAGTTTGAAATTGAGGAATTTAGCGAAAGAATTTCCCCTGAATAGTTTTTTTTTGCGAAATATAACTCCTGTGATAAGTAGGAAATGTGTTGGCAGGGGAGGTTTCTAGAAAACCTGCAGGATACTCATCCACAATATTTCATACTTAACAACACCGGCAAAGTTCACAAAGTGATCCAATAAGTCATTTATTGCAAAAAGATCCAATATGGAATTCGTTTATTGCAATTATTAAATAGTTTTTGTTTCATTTTTTATATTATTTCAGATATCACCATGGCTATTCAGGATATTACAACAGCTAAACCACGCCAAAAGGGCCTTCCTAGAAAGGCTTTCAGAAAGAAAGACCATGTACCCACAGACATGATGGGGACTGACAAAGAAGGCCAAGTGTACTGCACATCTGTAGGAGAGCTTGAAGGGGAGCTGAAAGAACCTTCAAATCAAAACCATTCACAGAACCAAACAGGGCAAGATGAAATAATACAACAATTTGAAGGCACTCCGCCTGAAGATGTTCCAGATGGAGCTCAGATTAGCAAAGCATTCAATCATTTATGCACCATGGTACGAGATAGAATGAGAGGCCACAAGAAGCCTGAACATGCTAATGAATATTATACTAAAGGGCGTTATGTGCTGGTGACAGGTGATGGAAGCTACTTGGACCCTTGCTTCTATTCCTGTTCCCGTCAAGCAGGAGGTGGGACCACTGTGGTCATTAGCGATGGACCATTTTCCAATGGCAATGATGTTCTGCCAATTCCAGAAGTACCTGAGCCTCCTGAGCCAGCAGATCAGGATGACGATGAGACTGGCTCAGATGATGAAAAGGAAACTGATCCTGAAGATCAGAGAAACAACAACGGGGGTGAAAAGGACAAAGAAGGTGAACAAAGTAATGAGTCGGAAAATAAGAATGATGAGCCTAAAAAGCCATCAGACGTCACAAGACCAGAGCCATCTTCTCATTCTGGTGCAAGTGATGAACATCATCACTCACTGGGCAATAGAAGGGGCAAATTTTCTGGTAGGGAGGATGGAAGAATGGGGATGCCATGCAGAGATAGCAGCATGCCAGGCTCAATGAGCTACGAAAAGGTTGAGGTGGTCGAATCTATTGAACAGATTTCAAACGACCGCATTGAAACCTACGAAGAAACAGCAATGATAGTAGAAACAATGATTGAGAAAACAAGCAAGAAAAAACAAGGAGGGTCCTAATCGACTATAATGTTAGATCATGGATAGGAATGGTTTCTGTATATCTTCTGATGGTTTGAGAAAAGTGGTATTTTCTGGTTTGAATGTGTGTTTAATATTTGAGCATTTATAGTGTTCCTGCTTGTTGTAACCTTAGAAAAAAAAATAGCATTTCAGTTGGTAGCAATTATTGGATGTAATGCATGTACAATTGTAACCTGTGAGGGACCTTGACACGTGGGTTACAATCTTGATGACTCCAATAGTTTTAATTTTTAGTTTGCAACACTTCTAGGTGCCCAAATCTCCCCTGTGCTAAGGTGAGCGCCATTTAAATTTCCCCAGAAAAGTTTAGCAAAATTAACTTCGCACCTTTTAGAGTTTGCAAAGTTTTGCCAAAAATACGTAAAGCCTTTCCCAAAAACACAAATTCAGGCAAAAAAAAGGCTGATGCTCTCATTGAACGTGACGTGTTCGTTTCTGTTCCCTGTGCAGGTTACTGTTTGCACATAGATCGGAATGACACATTTTGCAGTAATTGCCGCCTCCTTCCAATTTTCCTCAGGCACATTTTAGTAGGTCTCAACTTCCGAAATATACTGGGAGAGGATCCCAGGTAAATATGGATGCCCCTTTGTAAAGGGCTAAACGTGTACTAGGTGGTAATTTACACACCTATTAAACTCCGTTCCCCGGGGTATCGGATTTTAACAGGTGCAATAATTATCACACCCCCCAGGGCCACTTGTATTGAGAATCTTAGCGGAAGAATTTCCCTAAAAAAACTGAAGTAATTCTCCTGTGATAAGTGGGAAATGTTTTGGGAGAGGAGGTTTCTGAAAAACCTGCAGGAATTTCGACCACGTTATTTTAAAATTAACAGCCCCTACAAAGTTTGCAATGCTTTGAAAAATGCTTGATTTAGTGCAGGTCATACATTTTTATTGAATTGAATTATTAACTCCTTATCTGCAGGTGTTTGTAGAAGTGACATGGAAAATGATATGTATGAAAACATTTGCATTCAATTCTAAAGTCACCTTTGGGTTATAAATTCACAGAATGTTCATTGCTCACATGGCCTTCTCTGATAGGTAATTGTCCCAGCTGAAACAGAAGACGAGAAAGACACAGCTGCAGTCATATCAAAATCTTGGGTTACAAAGAACACATATTTTGTAGCATTGTGTATGTCTTTCTCTTAAATCACGCTAGTGTTACTAGTCCCTGGAAAACTACAGAAGAGAATTTCAAAAGCTAATCTTCAAAGTCACCCAATACAGAACTCATACCATCACAGATTAATCACTGTCACTGAAGCAGCGCAAACCTGTATTGAACAGTAAGAGTCGTGAGCCGGAGATCTGGATCTGAGAGCAGGTTTTTCAGAGTTAGGACTGTGAAATCGTGTTCTATGCTGTTGTATGCTTCTCCTTTAATAAAGTGTTGTTTTCTCTGAAACATCCAAATACTACATTGCAGTGTTGAGTTTTATTAGAATAAAGTTTTGCTTCATATCATAAAAAACATTCCGCAAGTTCTTTATACATTGTCATAAAATATTCTCAATGTTATCAAAATAGTATATGAAATGTTAACTTTTGTATACGTGGTGGAGTTACAATCTATAGCAGTTTGACACCATCAAGATGGTAAACAGTTTTGAGCTACTGTGGTTTTATATGTATTCTATTTCCTTTTATTGGCACTGTCATCGGAATTATGGATTGTCATTGCACCCCATTACCATCCTTGCTTCTCGTCTTCGTCTGAATCTTCTCCTGTTTGCGGTGTGTTTACAACCTGAAGGCAGACATTTGTTACTCTGTGCCTCATTTGTACAGAAGGTTTTCCTGAGGGCCCAAAAAAGAGCTCATATTCTTTGCTGCAACCTGTGTTTCTACACACTGTTAGACATATGTAGCGTATATGTTTTGGACTAGGCGCCAATCCTCAGTCATTTCTGGATGGTTCCCTTCCCTGCTAAGGAAACCCTACAGGATAAGTGTCCAGAGCAGGGCCAAGGGCTTGGATCAGCTTTACTCTAATCACTGAGCATCCTAGAGCTCTAGGTTCAACAGTTATAGGGAAGCTATAATTAATGAGGTACCTATTTTGTCCTACACTCTTCAGAGGAGTTTCTGTTTTCTATGCTGGGACTTCCATGCAGGGCCCAATGGGCTGCAATGTTGTAAATACTAGACAAATCATTGTTTTGTGAGGAAGGGGGTCTGACCCACAAACCCCACAGATTGTCTTTTACTTTTGAATCTTCTGGTTCTTATACCTTTTAGTTTCAGTCTCCAATGGAGCCCCACTCACTATTAGGGGTGGGCGATTGTTTCATTTTATCTGCAGAATTGGCGTCATTTTGGTCACTCTGTGTTACTCTTTAACGCAGAGGTCAGGGCGAAATCCTCCAATCACTGCGTGGCAGAATTTTTCTGCTGCTAGGCTCCAGAAAATACAAACTGGCGAGCGGGATTTGGCACCCCTAGCACGATTTCTAATGCAGGCTTTAGCAAGATGTCATAGTCAGAGGGATGCCGCTCGAGTAGATTTGCTGCCGCTCACGGAGATAATCAACTCAAATAGCTGCTCGCTCTTGCACAACGCATGGTGTTGTTGCACTGATTTTTCCATGCAGCTCATGCTTCCAGCTCTAAATTAGAGGGTAGGCTGCATATTGTCTGCCAATTGTCAGAACTCAACAGTATTCTCATGGAGTTTTTATGTAACTCCGCAGAGTTCGGCCCTTCCCTACTAACCATAACCATGTTTTTTAAAAGCACTTGAGCTGCCTACATTTTAAAATAAGGTCAGCTGCTGTGACAACGGTGATAAAGGGCTCTGAACAGGTTGGCTCGGCAGGGTTTTACATACATCTGCACAATTGTGGAGGTTGAAAGTGAGAGAGATAGACTGATCGTCTAAAACTGCCTGGTATCCATGCACGGGTATCACCGTCACACATCGGGTCCAGAACAAATTGGTTAGAGCTTGCACAGGCAGTATAATTCAATTGGGGATCCACATGGCAGAAGTGTAGAATCTGTGAAATGTGAACAATTTCTTATACTTTAAGTAAGTATGCCTACATTGAAATTTTTGGTTGCCACAAGATAGGTAAGCCATTGATATGAATTTCCCTAATAATTCCATATCCATATCCAATGTCAATTTTATCGTTCACAAATCCGTTCATGTTTTTCAAAAAAAATGTCTTTGCCAAAAAGGACCCTTTCTATTTTGTGGCTGTTGAGTTTGAGGCAATTAATTTCCATCCAGTAATTAGCCTTAACTTGGGAGTGAAAAGGAGTGAGGGAGAAATCTCCATATTATTATTATTATTAGTCCGATTTGTAACGCGCATGGCTGCCCCAGCAACGGGGCGTCCCAGCGCGACCCCAACTAAGACCAATGTCCCGGAGACAGAAGCGAAATACGAGCGAGACAGATATAGATTTAGCCGGGCCAGAGAAGAGCCAGGTTTTTATGCCTTTGCGAAAGGCCAAGTGCTTCTGAATGACTCTGATAGAAACAGGCAATGAGTTCCAGAGTTTGGCGGCTAAGTTCCGAAAGGAATGGCCGCCTGCTCTGGCTTTGAAAACACGAGGGGTACAGATTAGGGGGCAGACAGCCGATCTTAATAGGCGTTGTGGGGTGTACGGCTTGAGTAGGTTGGACAACCCCACAGGGGCCTGACCAGACAAGATTTTGTCCGCCACACATAAAGCCTTAAACTGGATGCGTTTTTCTACAGGCAGCCAGTGTAGCTTAGGGTGCAGAGCGGACACTGAGCTAGACTTCGGAAGTGCTACCAGCAGCCGCGCAGCGGCATTCTGGACCCTCTGCAAACGCTTGGTACTGGCCTTATTAGCGCCCAAATATAGTACATTGCCATAGTCCAGCCTAGACAGAATAAGGGCCTGGACTATGGTTTGACGCACTTTGGGGGGAAAGAAGCCTATCACGGGTCTAAGACCTCGTAAAAGCCCAAAACACACCCCAGGCACTGTTTTGTATGGCGTTTCAAACGTCAAACCCTGATCAAACCATATCCCTAGATTCTTCACAACCTTTTTGGGAGACGGCGCAGGTTTAAGACGCTCAGGCCAACACTGTTCGGACCAAAGTTCCCGGTCCTTCCCGAACAGCAGAATCTCAGATTTGCTAGCGTTAAGCTGCAAAAAGTTAGTCGCCATCCAGTCCGCCACTGCTAGAAGATCTTCTTGAATTTCCCCAGATTGGCATCACAGTTCTTAGAGAAGGAGATCAACAGTTGGGTGTCATCAGCATATGTCACCAACACACGCCCTCTGTTTTTAGCTACCGCAGCCAGGGGGCGAACATAGATGTTAAACAAAAGTGGGCTCAAAACTGAGCCCAGCGGTACTCCCTGATGCAGAGCAAGCTCCTGGGAATGGAACGGAGGCATGGAGACTTGGAAGGACCTTTTCTCTAAGAAAGAGCGGAACCAGCCCAAAGTCTCCCCCTCAACACCAATTTCCTGCAAACGAGTTAATAAAATTGCATGTGAAATGGTGTCGAAGGCGGCACTTAGATCCAAAAGGACCAAAGCCACGGAGTCAACCCTATCCAGACTATCCCTAATAGCTTCCGACACTGCCAACAGTGCAGACTCTGTCCCATGACGTACTCGAAAGCCATGTTGCGAGGAGTCCAGAATGGAGTTCTGTTCAATGTACTCCGAGAGGATAGAGTTAATGTAAGATTCCGTCACCTTTGCTAAAAACGGGAGCAGGGAAATTGGCCGGTAATTGCCCGGTTCCACGGGGTCCAGTGAGGGTTTCTTATGTAGTGGAACAACTTTGGCATGTTTCCATACCCTGGGAACCACTGCAGAAGACAAGGATAAATTCACTAAGCCCACATCCCAAGGAGCTTGTGGGATGCTAGGAGGGAAACAGGCTCCCACAAGAGCCACTTGCAACACCTTGGGATATATATGGCACCTTAACACCACCTGGACCCAGCGTATATGACCCTGGGAGACGGTTTTCGAGTATTTAAGAATTAGGAGTCTGTTTCTGTAGTCGTCTTCGAACTGAATAGATCCTTTGAGTTTTTGGGTCCTCTGTGATTGCTTAGCAAGCATGTTTCATAGCAGAAACAGGACTTTCATAGAACTTTTCATTTTGTACTGTTTACTTTGAGATACATGTCAAAGCACATAGAGATGACTTATCTAGCAGTGGAGGTTCAAATCATTGTATGTTTTTCATAAAATTCAGAAATATTTCATATTGATTAAATGGTTATTCGTTTTTAATGACTTATATTTTACGGTTGGTTGTATTGCAAAGCGAGTAAGCTTGATTCTTTTAGAATTGCTCATCATCTTTTTGCCTAAGGCATAGTTGAAGTTTTGGGTGTTAACCCCTTCGCTGCCAGGCCTTTTCCCCCTCCTGTGCCACGCCCTTTTTTGGCTATTTGGGGTAGTGCGCGCTGAGGCCCCTGTAACTTTTTGACCACATAAGGTATCCACGCCAAATTTGCGTCCTTTTCTTCCAACATCATAGGGATTCTGAAGATACTCAGGGTTTGTGGATTCACCTGGAGGGGTCACAGAAATGAGCCAAAATACAGCAAAATTTAGTTTTTTGGGGGGAAAATGGGAAAAACGGGCTGCAAATTAAAGCATCTGGGTTTTTCCTTGCAAATGTTATCAAAAAAGGGTTTGTGGGGCTGAAATCACCATTTTCCCAGCTTTTAGGGGATACCAGACTTTTGTCAGAAACCAAACATCTTTTACACAGTTTTGGCATTTTTCTGGGACATAGCCTATTTTTGCTATTTTTTGTGCTTTCAACCTCCTTCCAGTTAATGGTAGAAATGGGTACAAAAGCAATAATGGATCCTGGAAATCTATACATTTTAGGGAAGTAGACAAAATTCTGAATTCAGCAAGGGGTATTTTGTGTAGATCCATCAAGGTTTCTTTATAGAAACTAACAGTTAAATATAGGATAAATTGAAAATTTGTTGAAAAAAAGCGCCTTTAGTGTCAACGTTTTCACCTGTAACTTCTTCTAATTTTGACAGCTCCTTGAAAGCAATATACCGTTACATCCGCTAGACATTACTGGTTGTGGGGATATATAGGACTTGTAGGTTCACCAAGAACCTGACGAACCCAGAGCCAAAACCTGAGCAGCAACTTGCAATGGTTTTTTATTGTGTACCGGGTATATAGTAATTATTCTGTAAAAATGTGTACATGGAAAAATCGGTATGAAAGACACCTATGTATTTTTAAATGGGAACAAAATATAGAGTTTAGAAACAGTAGATATTTGCACATTTCCAAAATTGGGATACTCATACTAGCATGAGAATTATCAGTCATTTTTTAGAATGACTTCTTTTTTACACAATGTCTTTCATTTGGAAGGCAGAAATGCATCGAAAGTCAAAGGGCAATAACAGTTCCTTTTCAAATCTGAATTACCCTAAGTCTCCCGATAAAAATGGTACCTCACTTGTAGGGGTAGGCATAGTGCCCACGACAGGAAATGGCTCAAACCCAACGTGAACACACCACATTTTCACAAAGTAAGCAAAGTAAGCAAAGTTAGCAAAGTGCCTAGCTGTAGTTTTTTAACCCTAGCTCTGCCGGCACCTAGGGAAACCTAGAAAACCTATACATTTTTGAAAACTAGACACCCAGGGGAATCCAGGATGGGGTGACTTGACTGCCTCCCACCAGGTTCTGTTACCCAGAATCCCTTGCAAACCTACAAAATTGACCAAAAAAACACCTTTTCCCCACATTTCTCTGGTGGAAAGTTCTGGAATCTGCGTGGATCCACAAATTTCCACCCACCCCGCGTTCCCCAAAGTCTTCCAAGAAAAATGGTACCTCACTTGTGTGGGTCAGCCTAGTGCCCGCGACAGGAAACGGCGCAAAACATAACGTGAACACACCTCAATTTTGTTGCGAAAAATGACCCTTTTTTGGCAAAGTGCCTAGCTGTAGTTTTTGAACCATAGCTCTGCCTTCACCTAGGGAAACCTAGCAAACCTATACATTTATGAAAACTATACACCCAGTGGAATCCAGGATGGGGTGACTTGACTGCCTCCCACCAGGTTTTGTTATCCAGAATCCCTTGTAAACCTAAAAAATTGCCCAAAAAACACATTTTCTCCATATTTCTCTGGTGGAAAGTTCTGGAATCTGAGTGGATCCACAAATTTCCACCCACCCCGCGTTCCCCAAAGTCTTCTGAGAAAAATGGTACCTCACTTGTGTGGGTCGGCCTCGTGCCCGCGACAGGAAACGGCGCAAAACGCAACGTGGACACACCTCAATTTTGCTGTGAAAAATTACCCTTTTTTGGCAAAGTGCCTAGCTGTAGTTTTTGAACCATAACTCTGCCGGCACCTAGGGAAACCTACCAAACCCACACATTTCTGAAAACTAGACACCCGGGGGATTCCAGGGAGGTATGGCTTGCGTGGATCCCCCAATGTTTCCTTACCCAGAATGCCCTGCAAACCTCAAATTTAGCTGAAAAAAACACATTTTTCACGCATTTTTGTGTGGGAAAGTTGTGGCCTCACCGGGCTGACACAAATTTCCTACCACTCAGCATTCCCCCGGGTCTCCCGATAAAAACGGTGCCTCACTCGTGTGGGAGGCCCAAGTACCCGCGACAGGCAAGGGCTCAAAACGTATTGAGGTGACATGAAAATTGCCCACCTCAAAACGACCTGGTTTTGCAAGGGGGGTCACCTGGGTTTTTGGCCCGGTGCTCGGCGGCCACCTAGGGGAACCTACCAAACCCACACATTTCTGGAAACTAGACACGCGGGGGATTCCAGGGAGGTATGGCTTGCGTGGATCTCCCAACGTTTCCTCACCCAGAATGCCCTGCAAACCTCAAATTTAGCTGAAAAATTCACCTTTTTCACACATTTTTGTGTGGGAAAGTTGTGGCATCACCGGGCTGACACAAATTTCCTGACAATTTTTGACACGAAGCTGCAGAAAAAGCAGAAAAAGACTTTGATCGTTGTGCTGCCTGAGTGAGGGCAACACAAAATGGCGGCGGAGCACAAAATGGCGGGTCGATACGATCACAATCGAAAATCGAAGTTCCTCAGACCCTCCTTTTGCCAGAACTCAGGCAAGATACTCAGACTCACATTAATCTGAGTCAATGTCGATGGCCATAAGGTCATCGAGCTGTTGCTGTAGCATCATTCTGATATTCTCTGTTCTTTGTGACTTGGGTTTAGGGATGCACATAGTAACACAAAGGTCGCAGATGGCGGGGCCACAGTGCATACAAAGGCAACAAGAGAATACGATGGCTAAAACTACTCCAAGGAATGTCAATACCTTCCAACCCCATTTGGACAGTAGTCCCCAAAACCCCTCCAATAATGACCAATCTCCTTCGTCTTGATAAATCGACTCAGAGATTATATGTAACTTAGAGATAGCTTGGTATACTGCCGGAGCGTCATTAGGAATGAAAATACAGCAACTTGACCCGATCAATTTGCATACTCCACCACGGTCTGCAAGAACAAAGTCTAAGGCAACTCGGTTTTGTAAAGTCATAAGACAATCCGCCTGTAGTTCTGCTGTGATATTACTTAAGGCTCCTACAGTGATGTCTATGGTGGTTTCTACGACACGAACCAATTGCCTTATATTTCTGCTGTTGGCCATTGGACCCCAAAAAGGAAGAAATCCTTTGAGGAAATCTCCTCCCTCTTGTCCTGCTGTGTCCTTGGAATTAATAATTGCTCTGCCATACCTGTTTCGATGATGATTTGCAGAAGCGGTGTATGTAGGGGGAAGAAGGAAAGCTATATAGCAAGTACCGGAAAAAACAGTTGGCAACCACGTGTAAGCCCTATTATAACAAATGAAATATGTGCCTTGAGACGGCACTAGAGGAGGCGAGTTCTGAGAGGAGTAAACGTATGTGTGGGAACAGCTATTTCTTTGTACAGTGTCAGCAGACTGACCATTTATCTGTAGACAGAAATTACCCTGATGTGGTATAGTCCAAATCGGTGAAGATTTTCCTTTTTTAACTTTATCACTAAGGCTAGTGACGTAATGGGTGACGTTCCAGTTAGTGTACGCTTTTCTTTCGTCAACGGAGATTTTACTATTTTCCATGATTTTAGCCATAGCTACCATTCCCTTTATCAACGAACTATGACTAAAATCCGGATCACTAATACGTGAGCTAACGGATCGTCTGAATTTGCTTTGATAGGCATTGGAGAAGATAACAAAATAAGCCCAAGCAGAACCTTCATAGGAGAACGGGAGGACTAAATACGGCATTCCTTTTTCTACGGTATGTGGCATGAGTCCACACACCCAACAGTCAGTTGTATTGATCACTAATTGATCTTGATGTAACAACTGGACAAATGAATTATTATAATATTCAGTTCTCCTAGTGAGTTCATGTTGAGGAAGTGTATGAAATAGATGTGGAGAGACAGTAGAAGAAGACGAAGAAGTAGAGACAACTTTTTGCTGCAGAGCAATAACAATCCAATTTATACACGCCAAAAGAATACACAATAATATAATAATACATAAAGCAATACCACAACGACTATACATTTCTTTACAATGATTCTTTTTACCTTTACTTTCTCTTTTGCCTAATGTAGTCTCCATCTTTCTAAGTGGATGCTGACGGCAATCTTCCTCAATCACTTAATCACGATTGTCTGCGGTCCTATGACACTGCAAGTCCTGCAGGCCTATTGCCACTACTCAGGTCGCAACTAAGACTCCTACCGTGACCTTGCAACCGGGACAGAATACTACATAGGAGAGAGAAAATCTTAAGTGTTCTTCAGTCTAGGTCTTAGGTTATAGTGTTCTTTATCAGGTACAGTTTGGTCTTGGAACAATGTTCACGGATTGGTCGTATTCAAGCGACGATGTGGTGGTATTGCTTCCTGAAGAATGTCGTCGTCCTCTTTCTCAGACAATGTTCCATTCAGGCGTGCATCACTAAAAGGTACGAATCGTGGAACTTTTTCACTTTCAGAGTCACCAACACCCCTACGAACCCACTGATCGAAGGGTAGAGGCAAAGGCACTTTCTTACAATGCACACCGTGAATCCAATTTTTCTTTCCTTCGACTTTGACTGCTGTTCTCGTTGTTAAGAGTACTAAACGAGGCTCCTTCCACCTGGGCTCCAAATTTTTCATCCTTTGGAAATTCTTTGTACAGACCCAGTCACCTGGTCGGATGGAATGACCTGGGTCTGTGGAAACCTCCGGTAAAGCCACTCTGAACCTGTTGATGGAGAACACGCAATTTAGTCGTAAGATCATGCAAATAGTCAATCAACATTGGATATGGTAAGTCTGAGTATTTCTTAGGGCGAGGGACTCCCCATACATTAGCCGGGCGTCCAAAAACCACTTCGTAAGGGCTAAGTCCCAAACGAGAGTGTACTGCAGTTCTGGTGGACAGAAGAGCCAATGGTAAAGCATCGGGCCAATTGAGTCCTGTACTAGCCTGAACTTTCGCTAGTTTTAACTTTAGTGTACCGTTGTAGCATTCTACTGAACCCGCTGACTGTGGATGATTTGCCGCATGGAACTTTTGCTTGATACCAAGACCCGCACAGACTTTTTGCATGACTTGGCCCACAAATTCGCTCCCATTGTCACTCCAGACAACGCGCGGCAAACCAAACCTGGGGAAAAATTCTTTTAATAGAGCTTTAGCTGTGGATAAGGCTGTGTTGTCTTTTAGAGGGTATGCTTTTATCCATCTTGAAAAGGCGCATACTACCACCAGAACGTATTTGAGGTTGTTGCATCGCTCCATATGAATATAATCGATCTGCAACACCTCAAATGGATATGTCGGAGGAGCAAAGTGACCTGCTGGGTTCCCTTTCCCGGATTGTACATTAAACAAACAATACAATGTTTCACTACATTGTCTGCACATTTTGGGATTCCTTCATTTTGCCACACTGGAGCCAGAAGCTTGCATATACCTTTTGCACTTAGGTGAGCTGGACCATGTGCCATAGTGACTACTGGCAGCACATAGGCGTCTGGTAACAGCCAACGTTGGTGCTCAGAAAATTCCACCCAACATCTCATCCAACATTCCTGTACTTTCTTTCCACTTGCTCAATTCTTTCTCTGTAGCCTCTTTCTGAATAGCTCTTATACTTTCCACTGTATCCTCATACATTCCTCTCTCTCTAACCCAATTCGCGGTACCCGCCACATACATTCGACTCGTAGCATCTCTTGCTGTCTTTTTCGCTACTTCATCCGCAAATGCATTTCCACGGCCAACATCATCTGTAATCTTTTTGTGTGCACTACACTTCACAATTGCTATTTGGGCAGGCAAAGAAAGTGACTCAAGAAGATCAGTCACTAATTGACCATGTTGTATTTTAGTACCATGAGAAGTAAAGAAACCCCTCTCTTTCCAAAGACGTCCAAAATTAAACGCTACACCAAAGGCGTATTGACTGTCGGTGTACACGTTCACTCTCTTTCCTTTTGACAACACACATGCTCTCGTTAAAGCTATCAATTTTGCTGCTTGAGCTGAATTGTGTCTGATACATGCGGTTTCCACAACTGTATGTAAAGTAGTAACAGCATAGGCTGAAACTGTATGTCCATTAGGAAGCTTAAAACAAGAACCATCCACCCATAGAATTCCATCCGGATTTTCTAGCGGCGTATCTTTCAGATCAATTCTTCCTTTCGTATCTTCCTCGGTACGGAGGAAACAATCATGTTGTTCTTGGTCATCTTTGTCTACTGGAAGAGGCAACAAAGTAGCTGGATTTAAAGTATTACATCGTTTGATGTGCACGTGACTAGCCAAAAGCGTCAACTCATATCCAGACAAACGAGCACTCGTAAGATGCTGCGTTTTTGTTCGGTTTAGTAAGGTATCCACTGCATGCAGTACCATAACAATAAGTGTGTTATCTAACACTATTCCAGCAGACTGTCGAATAGAAATCGTTGCTGCTGCTGTTGATTTGAGACAACTAGTCAATGCTTTAGCTACTGGGTCTAACGTAGCCGAAAAATATGCACATGGCCGCTGTTTGTCTCCAAATTGCTGCGTTAAAACTGACAACGCACACCCTTCTCTTTCATAAACGTAGAGCGTGTAGGGTTTACTGTAATCAGGAGTACCCAATACAGGAGCAGAACACAGCGCAGTACACAAATCAGTGAAACTCCTCTGACATTCGTCAGTCCATGGAAGGGGCTGTGGTGTATCTTTCAAAGTGAGTGCCAACAGAGGCTTGGCCAACAAAGAGAAGTTAGGGATCCACTGCCTACAATAAGAAGTAATACCCAGAAAGGCACGTACCTCCCTTTGTGTGGATGGCACAGACATTTGCGCAATGGCCTGAATTCGTTCTGGGGTTAATCGTCATTCCTCCTTTGATAGGAGATGCCCCAAATAGGTAACCTCTCGATGAACATATTGTAGTTTTGAAGGTGAAACCTTATGATTCAGATCAAACAGATGGCGTAACAATGCAACAGTCACATCTTTGCAAATATCTTCTGAATCAGCAGCAATCAATAAGTCATCCATGTATTGGATAAGAGCAGCACCCGATGGCAAATGAATAGCATCAAGATGACATTTTAAAGCTTGACTGTAAATAGAGGGACTTTCACAATAGCCCTAAGGTGCGCGCTTAAACCGGAAGCTTCGGCCTCCAAGAGAGAAGCCAAAAATATCTCTACTCTCTTCAGCAATGGGAATACTAAAGAAGGCATTCTTTAGATCGATAACAGAAAACCAAGTCGCTGTGGAAGGTATCATCGTCAACAGAGCAGTGATATCTGGGACTACGGGAAATTGTGGTACAACAATTTTGTTTACCTCCCGAAGATCAATTACGAAACGATATACAGGAGGCTGAGAAGGATCAGTGCGTTTAAGAACAGAAAGAATAGGACTGTTGCATATGTTACCTCTCGTTTCCTCAACCACACCCTTTTGAATCAAATCATGAATGATTTCCAAAAGCGCTTTTTCACCTTCAGTAGAAATCCTATACTGCGGAATACGTGGCAATTCAACATCAGGCTTAAGAGTGACAACATAGGGTGGAATCTCAAGACAACCCACATCGTTCGGGCCCGTGGCCCAAATCGTTGCTGGAAGAGAAAGCAATTCAGGTGGAAACTGATCTTTGGACAAATACATTGGAGAGATCAGTTTTTGTCCTAAAGTAAGATGTACACCAGAAGGAGAACAATATATCGTAGCATGCATCCTTTTCAATAAGTCCAAACCCAACAGATTCTCACCACAACCATTCGTCAAAAGAAGTGAAGCTTCCAAATCATAAGGGCCAATTGAAATAGGCAAATGGCAGGAAACCGTATTACGAACAGGGGCGCCAGAAAATCCTACAGATACATTCGTTAAGCCAGACAAAGGTGCCCCAGGGAGTTTAGAATGAATAATAGAACTTCTCATCGCCCCAGTATCTAGGAGAAATGGCTCTGAAACACCCATTGTAGTGACATTAACATAGGGTCCATTCTGATCTACTGGAATCAACGCAACTCCCTTACTTTGTCCATGGCTGTCCTAGTTAGTATGAAGACTTTCATTCTCACCTCCAACATAACAATCCTCATTGTAATACTGTGTAGTCCTAACATTTTGCTGATCAAAATAATTCACGGAATTAGGAGGAGGAAGGGAACGCTGTTCTTGAGTCGACATACCTCGACCTCTACCTCTGTTTGCGGACTGGAGGCCATCACGACCTCGTGGAGCAGATAATGCTCCATTGCGCTGCAATAAAACCGGACAACTACTTTTAAAATGACCTTCTTCTCTACAATAGGCACATTGATTAGGTCCTAACAAAGGTCGCGGAATATATGGCTCAGGTTTTTGATACAACCTCTGAAACTGCAGGGGCTGTTGAAACTGAGGCTGAACATAGCGAGGAGGATAAGCTTGTTGCAAGAGAACCTTTGTTTTTAATTCTTTCGTCTTTTTCTCTTGCTTTTCTCTTTCTTCTTTATCACTATTTTCATAATATTGTGCAGTAGCCAATATCTGGGCAGAGGAAGAAACAGCCCATGAACTTTCAGAATCTTTCAATTTGTGTGACAGCTCGGGAAGCAAATTAAATACGAATTTGTCCACAAATAATCACTGACCACCCTCTGTAGCCATATCTTGACCACTGTGGTCAATAAATGTCTCCTCGAAACGAGTGAAGAAATCAGAGACACTCTCATCTTTCTTTTGTTTGCATGCTGCTAATTTATCCCAATTAACTCTCAATGCAGGCATCATCGTTTTCATTAATGTAATAATCCTACCAGGGAGTTCCGAAATCAGAGTGTCAGGCTTTGCACCACCCACTTGGTCCCTATCTGTGGCAGTTATAACATCCCAATTAGCACCTAATTCCTGTGCGTGATTCTCTTTACGAGTCCTAGCCCATATTGTCTGTGGGACTACATTTCCCATCAACATATCGATATCAGCTAGGTTCATGATGCAAGCGTCAACTGTCTGTGATAATTCTTTACAATAACCTGCAGGGTTTTTACGAGGATCCGGTAGAGTCTGCTTAAAAGCCAAAACTTCAGATAGTTTCCATGGAACATGTACCCATATACGTTGAAAATGAGCAGGAATAGCTGGATTAGCACCTACTGCTGCGACCTCTTCCTTCCATACTGGAGGAACATCTCTCATGGGGTAATTTTTCAGTGTCAGTCTAACCGACGGATCGGAATCAAGGAAAGTCTGAGAGGATACTACATTTCTAAAGGAAATAAGTATCCTTACAGCGTTTTCAACTTGGGAAGCCACAATAAGTCCTTTATCAAAGTCAGCCTGAACATCTAACAGACCCTGTGGAACCGAATTCAAATTCATATCCTCCCATTCTTTAATGAGAGTATCACACATTACATTAAAAACATATCTTTGCGTAGGCGCATTCCATTGTGAGAAAGTAGACATAATATCAGGCACACTATACTGAGGACCCTTCTTGATCCATTTACGTGCGAGGGAGTCCAACCTCTCTTGTTCTTCAGAATCTGGGAACTGACTATGAGATTGTCTTCGAGCAAAAGCCGGAGACACATTTAAAGCTTCAAAGAAAGGAAATAGAATACCAGTGAGGGTGTCCGTGAGACGCTTACGCACAGACGGAGAATTGGACATAAGAATAGGGGACAAGGTATTAGGCGAACTAATGGAAGGAGAACCGGTAATTGCAGGAGGAGCAGAAGGCAAAGGAGATCGAAGATCAGGAGATGAGGGCAAGGAAGTTGAAGTTAAAGGCAAAACTGGTAGAGGCGGAGATACTAAAAGGGGCAAAGGCGGAAGAGCCGGAACAGGCGGAGGTACTGCTGGCAGCTGAACAGGCTGTAACAACTGGGGTGCATTAGTACCTTGTGCAGAGGGCGGAGGCAACCTCAATAAATGGGACATTAGGGGATCTTCTTCTAAATCTTTCTTGTTATCGGAAGGGGAAACAGGCAATACCGGATAACATTTATCTATCGCCATACGGTGTTGTCTTTCTGAAATTTCCATCGCATTATTAATTTCATCATCTTTGAATTGTTGGGCAGCCTGTATAATTGTCATACCCTGTGTTTTCCTATCTCGTTTTGCTTGCTTAATTTCTCTCTGTTTGGCTTCCTTACGCCAAAGGCGGAAAGAGTCAAACATTGCCGGCCGGGCTTTTTTTTAAATAAAACTGCTTCCAAATTATCTAGCACATCGGGACCGAAACTACCATTTTCTGGCCATTTTAAAACACCATCTTTCTTCGTGTATCGGATCCATGCCTCGTTAAAGGCAATGGGGCCAACACCATGTTTTGAATAGAGCTCATATGTGGGAGTTCCAACCGAAGAAATCGGACAAGAGTCCTCAAGCCGGGAATCCCTATTACAACCAAAGCAACAAAGTTTTCCAAACTTAGTCAGACCAGGCATCTCGTGATTTCACCGGACTGTTCACAAACTTCAAGGGGGTAAAACTCAGTTTACGCAGCACAAATGCACTTACCCTCGGCTTCGGCTATTGCAATAGTCGAATCTAAGAACCAGAGGAACTAAGGACAAAAATTGTGGGCGCGACCCTCAAAATACTTAACTAAGGACGTATTCTTACACCAACAGAGGCCCGTCTATCATCTCGCCTTACCATACATCACCAAAGGAAGGGCCAAGGCAGGGCGGCAGTCAGGGCAGCAGTCGTCAGTAGCCGTCAGGAAGGAGTAACGACGCTGCAAAAGACCTTCGGACCACTTTCGACATACAGGGGTCGCTTGACGTGGCTCGCGATTCCTCCAGGATTTTCTTGCGGGGTTCCTCACGACCTTCGGGCAGAACCGGTACCACTGAAGCCGCCCCACGTTGGGTGCCAGTTGAAGAACCAGAACCTTTTGGACCTGGCGGCGCAGGGTACGCCTTAATCTCCTGGGTTCTCCTGCTTAGCTACACAGAGACATGGGGACACTCTGTCGGCGTAAAAGATCAGATGTATTAGCTGCAGCTAGTACAGTTGTCCCAGAAGTACACGAGGTAGGTTCTCAGGAGACTGCCACTTCACTCTGTGGCGCACAATCTTATATACCACAAATGTAAAATATACATTAACTAAATACACACCCAGAACATATAGGGCCCGATTCACAGAACTAACTTAAGACAAAATCCTAAACTTACTACCATTTTCGTATTCACAGAAGGCACTTACTCATTTTGGTATTCACAGAAGACACTCACTCATTTCGGTATTCACAGAAGTTAGTAGTCCTAACTTTAGGACTCCTAAATGCCTTCTGTGAATACCGATAGTCTTAAAATTAGGATTTTTCTCAGTTTAGGAGTCCTAAAGTTAAGACTCCTAACTTTACTTCTACTAAACTGAGAAAAATCCTAATTTTAAGGCTTTCGGTAGTCACAGAAGGCATTTAGGAGTCCTAAAGTTAGGAGTCCTAACTTTACTACTACTAAATTGAGAAAAATCCTAATTTTAAGACTTTCGGTACTCACAGAAGGCATTTAGGAGTCCTAAAGTTAGGAGTCCTAACTATACTACTACTAAACTGAGAAAAATCCTAACTTTAAGACTTTCGGTATTCACAAAAGGCATTTAGGAGTCCTAAAGTTAGGACTCCTAACTTCTGTGAATACCGAAATGAGTAAGTGCCTTCTGTGAATACCAAAATGAGTAAGTGCCTTCTGTGAATACCAAAATGGTAGTAAGTTTAGGATTTTGTCTTAAGTTAGTTCTGTGAATCGGGCCCATAGAAAAGAGCCAATAAGCAAAGTTGGAAAACAGGAAAGCACCAATAGGAAAGGTTTGAAAACAAAGTATCAGATGACTCGAAGAAGCCTTTCCTCCAACTGTGTTTGTCAACCTCCCCACGAGCTAATTCATTAACTGATCTGCAACTAACTTGCAGGTGGCGAGATACGTTTGTGTGTGTTGGAGGACAGTTGTGAAACAAGAGAATACTAGCAGAGGACAGCGAAGGCCAGACGATAAGATAAAGTCAGAGGAGAATAGTGTGAACCAACAGATAGTTGATACGGGGATTAGAAAAACCAGACAGGGATTAGTGTACTCGGCCAATCCTAACACCAGCTTTGCAAATAGAGGCAGAAGGCTTATTTTGACACGAAGCTGCAGAAAAAGCAGAAAAAGACTTTGATCGTCGTGCTGCCTGAGTGAGGGCAACACAAAATGGCGGCGGAGCACAAAATGGCGGGTCGATATGATCACAATCGAAAATCGAAGTTCCTCAGATCGAAGTTCCTCAGTGAGGCACCGTTTTTATCGGGAGACCCGGGGGAACGCTGGGTGGTAGGAAATTTTTGTCAGCCCGGTAATGCCACAACTTTCCCACACAAAAATGTGTGAAAAAGGTGATTTTTTCAGCTACATTTGAGGTTTGCAGGGCATTCTGGGTAAGGAAACGTTGGGGGATCCACGCAAGCCATACCTCCCTGGAATCCCCCGGGTGTCTAGTTTTCAGAAATGTGTGGGTTTGGTAGGTTTCCCTAGGTGGCCGCCGAGCACCGGGCCAACAACCCAGGTGACCCCTCTTGCAAAACCAGGTTGTTTTGAGGTAGGCAATTTTCATGTCGCCTCAATACGTTTTGGGCCCTTGCCTGTCGCGGGTACTTGGGCCTCCCACACGAGTGAGGCACCATTTTTATCGGGAGACCCGGGGGAACTTTGGGTGGTAGGAAATTTGTGTCAGCCCGGTGATGCCACATCTTTCCCCCACAAAAATGTGTGAAAAAGGTGATTTTTTTCAGCTAAATTTGAGGTTTGCAGGGCATTCTGGGTAAGGAAACGTTGGGGGATCCACTCAAGCCATACCTACCTGGAATTCCCTGGGTGTCTAGTCTTCAGAAATGTGTGGGTTTGGTAGGTTTCCCTAGATGGCCGCCAAGCCCGGGGCCAAAAACTCATGGGACTCCCTTTGCAAAACCAGGTTGTTTTGTGATAGGTAATTTTGATGTCTCGTCAATAGGTTTGGGGCCCTTGCCTGACGCGGGCACTAGGCCTACCCACGCAAGTGAGGTACCATTTTTCTCTGAAGACTTTGGGGAACGCAGGGTGGGTGGAATTTTGTGGACCCACACGGATTCCAGAACTTTCCACCACAGAAATGTGAGGAAAATGTGTTATTTTGGACACATTTTTTGGTTTGCAATGGATTCTGGGTAACAGAACCTGGTGAGAGCCAGTGAAGTCACCCCATCCAGGATTCCCCTCGGTGTCTAGTTGTACAGGTTTGCTAGGTTTGCCTACGTGCCAACTGCGCTAGGGCCCAAAATCCACAGGTATGCACATTGCTAAAAAAAAAATTCGGAGCCCAGTGGGCTTTCTGCCGCCCTGGGGGGGAATCGGGGAAGGGGGTTTCATCCTGATATGCCCCCAAAGGGGCAGAAAGACTGTGGCTATTTTTTGTGGGGGTGGGGGCATTGGTATGACCATTTGGGGCAGCCCCCACACCCACGCCTAAAAAAAGCCTGCGTACTCGCTGGTGCCTAGTGGGCTTTCTGCCCCCCCAGGGGGCAGATCAGGAGCCACTGCCACCATCTGCCCTCCTGGGGGGGCAGAAAGACTGGAATTTCTCTGGGGGTGGGGTGGGGTATTGGCATGCCCATTTTGGGGAGCCCCTACCCCTACACTAATAAAACAAAAAAATCCATGGTTTCTAGTGGGCATTCTGCGCCCCCAGGGGGGGGAAGATTGGGATCTACAGCTCCCATCTGCCTCCTGGGGGGCAGAAAGACTGTCATTTTTGTGGGGGGGGAGGGTGGGGGCATTGGCGTACCCGTTTCGGGCAGCACACACCCTAAAAACAATTGCGCCAAAAAAATCCCTGGTGTATAGTGGCCTTTCTGCCCCCCCGAAGGGGCAGATTAGGGGCCAATGCCCCATCTGTCCCCTGGGGGGGCAGAAAGACTGATAATTGGGGGGTGGGGTGGGGGCATGGGCCTGCCCGTTTTGGGCAGCCCCACCCCTATCTTTATATTTTTTACAATTCCCCAGGGGGGGCAGAAAGGCTGTAATGGTGGTGGGTGGGTGGGGGAATTGGCGTGCCCGTTTCGGGCAGCCCCCACCCTAAAAAAAAAAATGAAAAGAAATCCCTGGTGTATAGTGGGCTTTCTGCCCCCCGAAGGGGCAGATTAGTGGCCAATGCCCCATCTGGCCCCCGGGGGGCAGAAAGACTGTGATAATTGGGGGGTGGGGTGGGGGCATGGGCCTGCCCGTTTTGGGCAGCCCCCACCCCTATTTTTTTTTTTTAATTCCCTGGTGTCTAGTGGGCTTTTTCCCCCCCGGGGGGGCAAGAAGACTAAATTATGGCAAAATTATTTGGGGGGAGCAGAGGCCCTTGCCCAAGGGGCCGCTTCCCCCTCCCTGGTGTCTAGTGGGTGGATCCCTGCTTGGGGATCGCCCTCCTGTGGCGATCCCCAAGCAGGGATCCACTGGGAAGGGATACCATTGGAAAGGGGAGATTCTCCCCTTTCCAACGATACCTCTCCCGTCTTTCTACGTGCTCAGGGGGCCGAGATGGCCCCCTGAGCACGTACAAAGTGAAACTGAAATGAGCCTCTTGGCTCATTTCAGTTTCAGTTTCAGTGTAATGACGTCGGCGCGACGTGCGCGCCGATCGTCATTACACTGAAAGCAGGGGGGGGCCTCGGGAGCTGGGGAAGCTCTTCCCTAGCTCCCGAGGCTATTTTCAGTAAAAGGGAATCCCTCTGGTGCCCGCACCAGAGGGATTCCCCAGGGAATGCCTCATGACGTGCTGGACTCGTCATGGGCACAGCGCGACTGTGCTCCATGACGTGTCCAGCACGTCATGGGCACAGACGGGGTTAAGGTCCCCTCCCCCACAAATCATTGAACGTACCTCAGACCTACGGGGCCAAGTCAATATTTAGGGGATTCTTTGAACCTTGTGACCTTTCTTTATTCTGCATCCCATTCTTTGTAGGACCCCTAAGAAGGTGTGTCCTTTCCTTTTTCTTCTGCTATTGTGTTTATATTTGCAATTTTTTGTGTATGTATAAAGTACATTTCATGGTTAAAGGAAAATAACTTATAGGGTATTGATTTTCTTTGCAGAGTTGTGAGTCTCTTGTCCACAGCATATCTTCTTTTTTCAACATTGTATTAGTTGGCATCAAAAACATCCTACATTGCAATGATTGTCCTCCATGGCAACCATATAATAATACAGAGCTATTATAGTATCCAGTTAAACCAAATACCAGTGACCATACATTAATTACAAGTGCCATCAAGCATGACTCTTCTTTGGATTGCACATTAGAACTTCTCTCTACAATGTAAAAAAACAAAGACATTTCGCTCTGAAGAGTCAATCAATCAAAACTCCTTTAGTCGATCTTAAAAAAATCATAAAAATACAGAGATAAAATGATACATTGAAATAAACATACAAAATTCAATTAGCAATATGCAGTTTCACACACTACAAATTCATGATCTTAAAAATAACCTAATTGATTTAATAAATCTCCTTGGATTTTCTGCTTTGGGTGGCCATCTTAAGAAAACAAGAGACATTAAAACAGATTTCCGGACTATTTAACAATTGGAGATAAATTAATGCAGTTCTACATTGTCAGAAAGCAGACCTAATCAATAGAGGTTTAAGATATAATTGAAAGAATTTGCTATAAGATCTACAGAAAAAACATTAAATGTGGTAAGGACTGTTCTGATTTGTCATCGCATGGACGGGGGGAGTACTGTACTCCACATCCCTTCAGTTCCATAATAGCAAACTAAACGCCAAACCTTCCCCGACCTAAATCTGAATAAAAGAGATCTTTCCCACCGAGTTAGCTCTAGTGTTAGGTACAGGGAAATATCATCTGTTGCAAACTTAGTATAATATTAGCAGATAGTATGCTCACTGACAGCCGCCTGAAACCTCAGAGCAGAGACAAACTCCAGAAACCTATGTTTTACCAATTTTGTGGTTCAGATCAGCAGCGCTAAACACCTCTGGCAATCCGATATCACCCAAAGTTTTACACACGTAACTCCGCCAAGGTATGGTAGAGCTTCAATTCAATTTCAGGCAGTCTTCAATAACTGTCCTATTCAGGCTAGCCTACTTGTTGCTTCAAACACTAACCCATAAGAGAAGAGGAGCAACTTGAATGCGGTCCATTATATACTCTAATTTTAATTCAGAATGTATAATAAGACTGATGCTTGATTTAGATTTCGCAATTTTCTACAAATTCTATTCTGTCCTATCTGGATAGGGACAGCATTATGAAACCCCCAAACCTGGCTCCATGTATGACAGTGGGTACGCAGTGCATTTGGTAGATGGTGAGAAAGGGAGAGATAGTAGCCCTTCCATTCCTCTTAGCTAAATAAAAAACAGAACTCGCAGCCCTACAGAGTTTCCAGCGTACAGTAGTTACTTGCAGCTGACAGGAGTTGCTTGCATCAAAGGCCAGCCCTAGATAGCAGAAATTGTCAAGTGCACTTAGCTGCTTGTCACCCAGATTTAATACTGGCACAACTTTCTTGCCCAGGCCGGTCACCATAATGTGTTACTTTGCAAAATTGGTTTCAAGTCTAGATTTTTTATGAAAAGGACAAAGGAATCCACCAAACTGCAGAGGGCTCAAGGGATTCTGGCCAGCAACACAGCATTGTCGCTATCTAATAAAGCAGGCACGGCTAGATTAGAGATTCTGGGCACATCCTTGATAGAGCCTTATAAGCTACACTAAAAATCATTATTATATAGAATAAAAAGTAGCGGTGCAAGTACGCACCCCTGGCGTACACCACTGGCCAAGGCAAAAGTATCGGAAAGTTCCTCTGAGTGACCGTACCGTACAGTTGCGCTTAAGTTTTCATGAAGGCCTTGTAGAAAATTTACCAGCGCAATATCCACTCCTAATTTAATTAGTATCAGCCAGAGTTTAGTTCTATTTACACAATCAAAAGTGGTGGAAAGATCCATGAAGGCTAGGCAAAGTGGATAGTGCCTGGTGATGGTATACTTACCTGCTATCAGATGTAAATTCAGGCACTGATCCACTGTGCCCAAACCTGGACAAAAACTATATTGCAAGTTAGTTAAAATACTGTTATCTACAGTCCAAGTCTGCAGCCAGTGAAAAATAACTCTTACTAGTACCTTTATAGAACTATCCACCAGTGAGATAGGTCTATAACATGTATATGATCCCCTATCACGTTTTTTCATTTTTTTTAAAAGGCACTATTGTAGATAAGAACCACGATTCAGGAATAATAACACTCAAGGAGCTATTAAAAATATTTTTAAGTTATGGGCCCCTGAGTTCAGGACTGAATTCATGCAGATCCATAGGGTCCCCTGAGGATCAGGTGCCATACTGCCCGCACTTGCTCGTATAGCATCTTCAACTTCACCAAGGTAAACTGTAATAAATAGGCTCAGAGGTAAATACAAGAAAAATGTTCGACCCAATCCTGGCCTGCGATATTACAAATCAAAAGAGTAGGTTCAAAGGGGCATTTCGCAAAGAGAGCCTATTTACAGTTTCCCAAAATCTTACTGCAGTTTTGTGCCACTGCCAATTCTAGCATCTCCCAATCTCTGAAAAACAGTAGGCATTTCCTTTACTTGATAGTAGATCTATAATCCTTCCTAGCCTTCTGGATCGCCACCACACTCCTAGTGGAATTAGCTAATACTTTTCTCAGATGACGATTGGGGGTGGAATATTTTCCATCATACCACCAGGGGTTTTTGGACACGGGTTCAGGGGGTTTCAGTAAAGAATTCTTGATGCTAATTCATAGTTGATGATAGCGATGGGAGAACTCAGCCCTGGATCCAACATCTAGACAATCCAGAAAAAGTGGATGGTTTTTCTTCAATAGATCTACTTATGTCTCCAAGAGATCTTTCATACGCCAAATTAATCTCAAGCCTTCATTAGAAGGTTTATTTTATACCATCGTCCGTTAATGGTCTTTTATCCCTAGATATAGGAAACACTCCTTCCATATGAAGGGTGTTATGATCACTCCACTGTGTTTCAATTATAGTGCCCTGCCTACACCACTGCAAGAGGTATTTTGATGCAAATATGTCATCAATAGTAGATTCATGCCCCTTTCCTCTATATGTTAGTTTAATTCAATTGCTCCTCTGAAAATAACTGTTCGCATCTTCTAAATCCATTCGGGCAACGAAATCCGTCAGTACCAGCCCCCTGGTACCGCACAAAACAGTATCAGCACCAGTGCAACACATGTCCACACCCTCAATTTCACTTACCATTTTTGCATTAAAATCTTCTCAAATTAGAATCCTTGGCATAGACACATTTTCTCCTCCCTGCGGTTTTAAAGTTGCAATAAAATCAAATAATTCATGAAAAATAGACTCAAGTAAGACATTAAAAAATCGTTATTGTAAAAATTAACCAAATAAAACCCCAAAAAATTCTAATATCTTTAATTAACAGGGCTATCCGTATATATAATAGATATTTTAAGATGCAAATGAAGCTTTACCCAAGGGCAAGGCCTCCTTCAGCTCTCCCATCAGTGGAGGCAATAGCAGGGCAAGAATAGCATGAAAAACGATTGCAGTGTATAGGTTCTAGGGCCTAGGTCTCTTGAAACACAATGAGAACCTATTCATTTATGAAGGCAAACCAATCCAGATTAAAGATTTTACTTCTGAGCCCAGCCACATTCCAACTAATCAATGCAAAACTATAAGGCACACTTAAATTATCTCCCTGTAGAACTACTGTCGGAGATATAGGGTTGGTACTTGAGCTGAGAAAGGTTTCATTGACCACTATGTCCTCGGCAAGGGCAATTTCATGAATACTCAATTTAATGGCAACCGTTCCGTTGTGCCCAATGGATGGTTTAGGTATTGTCTCAGATGACCTTACTTTTGGTATTAATATCATTAACCGTAAACTTCATGGGACAGGCAAAGCCACCATTATTCTTAAACAAAGCAGTAATTTCTTGTATCAATGAGCTGTTTATTATAATCAACCCCGAAATCTTAATCAGAATATAATTTACATTGGTCAGAATAGCAGAGAAAAGGATGGTTTCCACATTGGTGTTTTGCAGTGACTGTCTATATGACGTCACTCCTGATCATCCAGATTTGCTAGGGAAGCAAAAAGATTAGTGCACCCAATGTACAAATGATCAATAAAAGGATGCAGTGGAGGACACCTGGGCCATTCAGAGTGTGACTCTGGGGGACATGGTCTGTAGAAAAACCCAAGTGGGAGAGGACGGATGTCACTGTTTGCAGCAAAAAGCAGCAAGTCCCAGGACAAGTCAATGGGGATCTAAAATTCACAGTGATACAGTCCCCAAGAATACTATTATGAGAAGGGTCTACCCATGCAACAAGTCAAGTCATTCTGATGTTGTTGTAATCCTGTACACTAAAGTTTGAGTTTCTAACAACCAATGGCATACCTTATTGTGCAGCTCAGTAGGAGACTCATAAGAGAGATTTGAGGTCGAAGGGACACCTACTTGGACAACAACAGAGTCAAAAGTTTAATCAAAATATTGATAATGGCACCATGACCGGTAATAGAAATATATCTGAAAAATTGAAGGGCAAAATGTGTAAAGCATTCTTCTGGTCGCAACTGGCTGTTTGCGCCCAGAAAGATGCCTTTTCAAATGTACAAAATGCCCAATGCGATTCAGTAACTTGTTACCAAATGGCATTTTGCATTTGAAAATTGGCATTTGGAAGGAGCGTGTTTAGGGCGTCCCTTCCAAACACCGAATTGTTATGGTAGATATCACTGTTTTGCAACCAAATTCGGTTGCAAAATACTAATGCTTTACCACCAGTTTAAAACTGGTCATAACCCATTCACAAAGAGGGTAAGGGTCCCCCCCTTTGAGAATGTAAATAATAATATTTTTTAAGAGCAGGCAGTGGCCCCAACGGACCACTGCCTGCTCTTAAAAAATGAAACTTCATGCTTTCATATTCTGTCTTTTAAATGCATCCTTTTTTCCTTTTTAAAAAATGGGCTGCGTTTAAAAAAAATTCTTTATAAAAAAGCATTCACAGGCATGGTGGTCCTCTGACCTCAGCAGGCCAAAATCACTGTGATGGCTGTGATTCCCAATGGGTCACAAACTGTAACCTACCTCATTAATTTTCATGGGGTAGATGGATTTGTGGCCCACAGGTAATCCCTAAATGAAACCTCAGTGAGGTTCATGCAATAGGAATACCAATTGCAATCAGGAAATCGGTATTCCTAATGTTTGTACATTTGGCCCTAAATGTTCAGATATGGTTGACATAGAGAATAGTTCAGAACCATTAATATGGTATATATAATCAGAAGGGAGAGAGAGGGAGGGAAGATAATTGGAAGAAGGAAGAAAAGAGAGAACAAAAGGAAAGAAGTAAAAGGTAGCTGATGAGTCAAAGGAGTAAAAGGGAAGGTAAAATGAGAGAGGAAAGGGGTGAGAAAGAATAGGGACTCAATAGGGTTGAATAGAGTCATAGTACATACTCACAGTTCTCATACCACAGTTCTCACAGAGCATACAAGGATAGATAAGTACACATTTAACCATTTAGGGAGCATATTTACAAGCTTATAGTGCCATCAGAGGGTCACTCTTTTATGTTCTAGTGGCACGATAAGCCACTTTTCATGGTTTAACATTATGCAGCACACATAGAAGGAGCAACATGTCATTAATGATTGTTTTTTGTGCAGGAAGGTGCCCCTAGGTATCTTTTCTAGTGCTGCTGCAGGGGTGAGCACAAGGATGCACCATATTCTTGTTAATACGCTGCATCCCTACGTTTTGAAAATGACGTAGCTCGGCGCAGCAAAATAGCTTGCAGCACCACTCTGCTCTATTTCATGTTAATATGCCACTAAGTGTACGGAACAAAAAGTTAATATGAAATAAATCTGAACGATCTAAGGACTAACAGCAATGTGATTAAAGATTATGTCTGCCAAAACATTCCCACAAAACAGGACATGTCACACCATGTCATAATGCATAGGCGATGAGGAATGACAGATATCATTTTGGTGTCAGGTCGGGACTCTGGGTCGTCCGAAGACAATTTGACGATTGACTCGGAGATGTTGAAGGACCCAAGGTATGAATCGGGATTACCTGAAGAGTGACACTCTGAGATGAAGATACATGTTTAAGGATATTATCAATGAATGAGACTAGATATGGAAAAGGATTTCTTTGTTGTCATGTAAGCCATAGTAGGGCACAGTTTTATAAATTTCTGTCAACCATTCATCATGTGAGGGTCAATGAGGCAAGCGCCAGTATTGCAAGATACAATTCTTGGCTACAGTTAAGTTTTTAAGTGAGAGGCAAGGTTAAGTCCACGATCCTCCTTAGGGTACTCCAAAAAGATTAACAGAACCAGGACGCATCTGGAGAATCAAAAACCATACGAGGCATATCACAGTCTGATTGGCCACACTTCTAAATTTGTGTTTGTTTCCTCTGAGTCCAGTACCAGTCCATGAGAGATTTTAAAAGACTGAACTTTATCCTGAATTTTCTGGCTTCTTTTTCTAGATTCTCAATCAGGTCTGCATCAATCAGCCTATAAATAATCAATTTGAAGTAGCCACTGACACTTGGCATATACATGCAGCAAAATATGTTGGTGTGTATTTGGGGTACTAGTAAATTATAGAACTGGATACAACTCTCATATATAATCCCCAGTGGTTTAGCTTTTGCAATATGCAGGAAAGATTTTAGTTGACTATGAATAGAGTTTTGGAATGTAAATACTTCCATATCTGCCACTGGGGTAGGTGGAATTCCTTCAGCAGTGTTGTGCCTAAGCAGACAAGGGCCAGTGCTATGGTGAAAACACAGTTAAATCACACACACATACATTAGGGTACACTATGGTCTAGGGTACCCCTTTGATTGGCATGACCTACTCTATAAGTCCCTAGTACACAGTTGGGCATGGGGAGTAAAGCTACCTTTAAGTCCCTAGTATATAATAGAGCATGGTGGTTTAGAGGCCAGCAGCCCTTTCTGCACCTGCATGTTTCCACTGCTGAGAGTTTGAGGTCATTTTAAATGCCACCCTGGGTTGCAGGGCTGCTTCTAAATGTAAATTGTGCCCCAACACAAATTTAGTGGTAGGGCCAATTAAAGATGTATGAACTACAATATTTTGTCATATTAGGTACCCACCAGGGTGTCCCCTAGGTGTCCAAGGGTTGGGGGGTCAGGTACTTATAAGGAAGGTCCTTATAAAAGTGGTTTTATATGCTTGGGGATAGGGAAATTGCACATTTCACTTCCCTCCCTATTGTAGTAAAGTGCTTCCCAAAATTGACTTTGTGTAGGAGATCTGTGGAGTGAGGATCTACATTATATTTACATATTCTGAACCACTAAAGTCTTCCCTGGGTGTCCCAAGGTGGGGGGGAGGTCATGTAGCTAGAAGGATCCTTATAAAATATGTTTTATAACCCCTGGTGTTGGAGAAATTGGACATTTCATTTTTCTCATTGTAGATTCCTAGCCACATAGGTTAACATTGCAATAGTTTATGACCTCATATATTTCGCTAAGAATGGATGACAAATATCCTTCAAGGACTTAGGAGTATGGTATTGATCAAAACAACAATATGCTATTGCTGAAATCATCCTGAAATATACAGAAAAGAAGACTTGATTGTATGTAAGCCAGAATTCAGCTGTCCTGTTGTCTCCCCTTATTGGTCACAGTTAAGAGGATTAGACAGACTGCTTTGATGAAGTGAAAAGTGGCACCCACTGCGATGGGCTATCTGGGAGGAAAGGATTCTGCTACACAGGAATACCAGAGGCAGAGGGGAGGGTTATAAACCATGAGCTTCAAAGGAAGAAAGGAACAGGCAGAAAAGGCCAGATCCATCTATAGCGATCCCCTCTGAACCCAGCCTGATGGCATGCTTAAGGAACAAATTTGCAGATGTCAGGGGGAGGAGAGCTAGGGAAATGAGCCAAAATTGGAGGTTGGTTTAGCTAGTTCTTTATCCTCTGCTGAGATTTCAACCATATTGAATTTTGCAAGAATAGTGCTCTCTGGGAGACCATTGTGCCACACTTTGGTGGAAGTGGTCATGCTCTGGGGTGTTGCCCCACATCTCATTGAACATGAGTACCCTCCTGCTTAACCGCTTAATTTGTGAAGGAGCTTTCAGGTGCTTAGTACCAGCACTGTTTTAACAGGGCCGGGGCTAATGAATTGTTCTCCCCAGTGAGATGAGCCCAATAATTAATAAAAATAAATGTACCTACCTGTCATGTGTCCTCCTCCTTCCGTGCGGATTCATGTCTTGTCTGGTATATCGTCAAAGGATGGCCCACTCAGGTCCAGACATGATGACTGCATCACGTTAGTGATGTCAGTAGTGCACCCCTGCCTTTCAAGGAGTATTTTCTTTCACATTGCTTAATTATTATGGTTGAGGACGGGCTGATGGGTGAGCTGTGGGCAAGGCAGGCTGGGTCCTGGAAAGTTCCAGTCTCAGCAATAAACTTAATGCCACATCGTCGAACTAATTAAAAAGTGTGTAGCTGCTTTCTGTTAACAACTCGCACACACTGAAAAGAAAACCCAGCAGAAACAGGCCATAAATTATTCCTTCTGACTTGTCATTTGCATTGCATGCTGATGCTCTTGGCCTGGGCTGGTGGCCCACCAAAATATATTATTTGCCAGCGATCTAATGGAGCCAGTGCCGTAAAAGACTGCAGGTCACAGATAAGAGAGTAGTAGATAGTACTCCAATAAATTGCTATTAAGTAATCTGGAACAGATTTACTATTGTGTGTCCTCTTCACCAACTTCTTTGCAGCAAAGAAATGTATAAGTTAACAGTCAACTCTGCTTTTTCAAGCTAAGCGCCTCGTGACTTCCTCTGCCACACCTGACCTCCCAATGTATGGGTTCCCAGAGTAAATTGCCAGTGGCAGTGCTGTTCCGCATATGCATATGTTTTTCTTTTTGCAGAATCTGCAAATGAAAAAGGGCAAGTTACAGCACTTGTCTGCAGCTGCAGTACAAGTTTTATGCAGAATCCAGCGACACACGTATGGGAAGAAGTTCCTGCAGGTTATCTATGTTCGTGTTTCTAGCGCAATTTAGTCCACTGTAGGACCCCTGGCTCTAGCATCTCCATTCTGGTAGTAACCTTTGATGTAAATCACGCAGTTGAATGATTATCAGACAGGCCTTGTGCGTGAACACTCACAGATATTTAAAATTTGCGCATTCATCTCAAAGGCCCGGACTGTGTCACGTTTAACATGGCAGTTTCCATTTGCACTGCCTCCCCGCCAACACAAGGTAACATCAAATGAATACTAACTACACTCTTCAGGCAAGCTGCTTGGAGAACCTCCAGGCTCCAGGGTTCATGGCGACTGATGGAGTAAAAATAAGAATGACTTTTTCCAATACAGGGATAGTTTCATATTGAAAAATTGTTCTTGTGAGCTTGAAACTAGTTTAAGCAGCAGAATGTAAACAATGCATGCTATATTATTTGTTTTGGCCCAATAAAAAAATACCACTATCACTCTCGCATGCTCATTTTTCGCACGCACTTTGTGCCCCTTTCACGTAATTCACACTTGCGCACCCACAGCTATCTTCTAGCTACCTGGCCACTTCATCGTTTGGCAAAGGGATGAATTAGCGCTGTTTCTGTTTGAAGTAATTTGTAGGTCCTTAACTTGGGAATTTCTCAGGAGGCTGGAAGGGAGAGGGTTGGTCTGCTGTTGCCTTGAACATTCATCACCACTTTTTCTCACAGTTTACCCGATTTGAAGCTTGGGATGGTTAGAGGACGCTGGAATGTTTTGTTTATGTCCATTTGGAGTAATGCTAAACAAAACCGTACATTGCGTGGCGCTGAACAACTTAGAGGACCTTATTAAGCAGGAAATTAAATATGAGCAGCAATCACAAAAAGAGCTCAACTGCAACGTTTGTCTATGAAGTATTGGTGTGGCTTACCTAAAAAATCCTAGATTGTATAAATATTATATATAATATCACAAAGAATCAAGTCTTGTTCTCTGTGGTGGGCCCAATGCTGCTGCTGTATTTAGGGAGCAGGAGTTGCGAGACATTAAGTTATGATCGGATATTGCAACTGCGAGCCTGCGTTCCTGCAAGTGCATTGTATTGAGGATGCATATTTTTTGGAGGGTCCTGTCCAGTTGCATCAAGGGAGAAGGGGTTGTACAGTCAGGTGTGAGTATGTGACATTCCAGATTAAGCATCATCAGAAAGGAACAGCAGGGCTTTAATTTCAGAGTTTACCTGGGTTATCTTGCTGCCAGCACTGGACTCCAAACAGTAGCTCTGTCCTTCACATGGCTCTCTACCCACAGCTGGGCACCTGCAGGGGTTATGCAAGTCAGATCCTGACAGCCTGTGTATACAGGAGCTTATGGGGCCTTGATGGGCTTCGTGTGGGCCAGCGATGTGGAGGTGAGATGTCATGGGTGTGTGGTGCTCAGTCTTCTAACTCTCTAGGTGGAAGTGTGGTGTTTTCAGATTTACACCCCTGTGGGTGACAGGCACCTCCTCAGGATCTTGCTGTGCCACAGCTTGGCCCATCTGTGCTTCGATGACACGCTGCTAGTGACTGACCCTCAGCCATAGGTGCACAGAACAAGGTATAGACTGTCCTGTTGTGCATCCTTATGGCAATTTCCTGACCTTTTAACCTGGAGATTTTGGTTCTAACCCTTGTTATGGCACGTTCAGCTATACTAGTTCTGGATGTGGGTGGATGGAGACAATAGAGGAACTGGGTGGAGCCTGTGGGGTGAATGGGTGTAGCCAGGGGGTATGGGTGTGGCCTCCTTAAACAAATTTGAGCACCTGCACCTAATATTTTACAAATTAAGAACTGGAGAGAACACTGAATAAGTATCTCAGAGGGACAGAGCCTCTCAGCTCTGCTGCTTGAAACAGAAGAAGAAGGATTACCAAGCTGGAAACTTGATTTGCCACATCAGGCCCTGCATCCTAACTGACTGTGCCTGCTGCATTATCTGAAACTACAGGCCATTGGATGTACCTTGCTTCAAGAGGAATAAAGAGTGGGCTCCCTGCAAGCTATAGGTTAAGAGCGCACCTGCTTTATCTCCACCAAGAGTACCCTGCCTAGAGTTCATCGGGTGGACTTTTAAGGGTTTTGGCCAGGTGCATTGTGAAAATAGTGGTCCCAAACATTCATGAACCATCTGGAAGCTTTCAGACCTTTGGATTGTGTTTTGGACCCTTTGGGCCCTCAAGAAGAACTTCAGGAAGAAGTTGCAGAAGTTTGGAGAACTTTAGAGCAACTTTGGGAAAAAAACTCATAAGGTGACTAAGTGCTGGAAAGTGGTTATTTAAAAAAAAATTCATACCTCCTGTTCCCTACATTGGATGTTTGTCATTGTGGTGTCATTTAACGATACAAATATTTCCTATTTTTAGAAATAGTGTGGGATTTTTACTGTGTGTTGTGACTTCAGGCTGCTGGCAGATCATCCTCACAGATGGAGCAAAGAAGAGGTCAGCCGTCTCCTCACCAGAGGGAAATTATTAGTTCAAGGTAATTCCTTTTGGCTTAGGAATGCACCTGCCACCTTTCAGTGGTTGGTGAACAGGGTCTTGTCTGGGTTGAGGCAGTTCAGTGCAGCATATCTGGATAGTATAACTGTATACAGTTCTACCTTGGGGGATCACTTAAGCCACTTGAGAGATGTGTTTCAGGCCATGCTGCATGCAAGCCTGTCTATTAAGGAAAGTAGATGCCACATTTGGCAGAGTTCTGTGATGTACCTAAGCCACCAGGTAGGTGTAGGCCATGTACAGCCTCTCCAGGCCAAAATTCAAACTATCTTGGATTGGACAGCTCCTGTTTCCCAGACTCAGGTCAGACCATTCCTTGGACTGATTGGATTCTATAGAAGGCTTGTTCAAAATTATGGGACCATTGTGGCTCCCCTGACAAAAGTGACTTTTAAGAAGAGGCCGAAGATAGTGGATTGGACCCCAGAGTGTCAGAAGGCATTTGACAGTCTGAAAGCTGCTATGAGTTCAGCACCAGTGTAATTGGCTCCTGACAACACAAAGGAATGTGTGAGTCTGACAGATGCGTCCGAACAAGGGATTGAAACAGTGTTGTTACAGGTAACAGTTAAGAGCCTTGATCAGCCAATTGCCTTAATTCCCAGGGGACTTCTTTCCTGGGAGCAAAGATGAATTAACATTGAGAGAGAGGCTTTCACTGTGGTTTGGTCCCTGAAAAAGCTGAGACCAAATTTGTTTGGGACTCATATTCATGGTCAACCTGGCCACAGGCTACTCAGATGTCTAATGCAGAGGAGAGGGGAGAATTCCCAAGCTATTGAAGTGGTCCATTTCCCCATGAAGAATGGACTTTACAGTATAACACAGACCTGGGGTTGCCCATGCCAATGCGGATAGACTTTCCAGGTTTTTCCACTTAGCTCATGAGGACTACCAGGGTGTAGGTTAGTAACCCATCACCTTTTGTTTGTGGGGGCTATGCTGCAATGTCATCCTGTACCCTGGGCACCCCCACATTTATGCTGACTGGTACCAGTGCTATGGTGAAAACACAGTGCAAACACACACATTGCAGGACACTATGAGTTAGAGCACCCCTACCATTCGCATAACTTACCCTATAAGTACCTGGTACATGATACGCCAGGGCATTAAAACTACCTTTAAGTCCCTAGTATATAATAGGGCATGGCAGTTTAGAGGCCAGAAGCCCTTTCTGCACTTGCATGTGTGCACTGCTGGGAGCCCGAGGTCATTTTAAAAGTAGCACTGTGTTGCTGAACTGCTTTTAAATGTAAATTTAGCTCAAACTCCACTTTGCCAGTAGGGGCACTTACCCATTGGTAAACTACAATATTTTGTCATATTAGTTACCCCCAGGTTCTCAACTAGGTGTCCCAGGGGTGGGGGTCAAGTACTTATGAGGAGGTTCCTTATAAAAGGGGTTTAATATGCCCTGAGGATGGAAAAAGAGCACATTTCACTTCCCTTATGTATTAAAGTGATTCCCAAAATCGACGGTTGTGCTAGGAGCACTGTGGAGTGAGGATCTACATTATGTTTGCATATTCAGAACCCCTAAAGTCTCCCCAAGGTGACCCAGGGGTGAGGGGTCATGTACCTATAAGCAGGGTCCTTATAAAATGATTTGTATGCCCTGGTGTTGGAGAAATTGGACATTTCATTTTCCCCCACATAGGTTAACATTGCAATAGTTTATGAAATAAGAATGAAACAAAAAGTATCATTCAAGGACTTAGGAGAATGGTAATGATACATTCAGCAATATGCTATTGTTGCATTTATCCTGAAATATACAGAAAAGAAGACTTTTTTCTTTGTTAGTCAAATTTCAGCCTTCCTGTGGTCTCCCCTGATTGGTCTGAGATTTAGAAAGATTAGCTCGGCTGCTTTGATGAAGTAATAAGTGGCACCCGGGGTGATGAGGCTGTCTGGGAGGAGAGGGTTCTGCTTAGACCTGGGTGGAGTTCACTGAGTTCTGTTACGCAGAACTTTGCAGAGTCAGAAAAAATCTCAGCTGCACTACACAGAGTTCTGCTACTGGCGGAGTTTGCCGGCACGCCTGTTTGATTTGCGATGGTAATGAGGAGTGCGTCCTCATGCTCCAAATCGCATGTGAACTGCACTACGTGGTTCTCAAGTGCGTTCTCCTATTGTAAATCGCATGCAAACAGGTGAATTGAATCAGTTTTCTCTCTTGTATTTTCCTTTTCTTCTCTTTTCAAACAATGGTTTTTAGGGGTGCTGTATGATGCAAACTCCAGGTGAGGGGCACCCATAGGGATTTCGCCTTGGAAAGGGTTTTCCATGGGAGGAGCGGGGTAGGGGGCACAGGGAAGGGAAAAAAACAAAAAAAATATTCTTCATTTGCCGGGCTGTTTTTTAATTTGCAGTCAATGACCAACCGTAAGAAGGACCTTATAGGTGAAGGTTAAGAAAGGTGTGAATGAGATAAAAATCCTATCTTGGATTGTGAACGGGCTGCGGGTAAGAGAAAGACGGGAAAAAAATACTGTAATACTTAAGGGACTGCCAGGCACAGATAATTACCATCCAGGAGACTCACTTGACAGAGGCTGAGAGTCGGAAGTTTTTTAAGGCTAAAAAATGCATCTCCCAAGTAAAGGTTACAAAGCAGTTGTTAGTCACCAGAGGTGTGGCAATCAGAGGTGTGGCAATCTTGGCGAAACGGGGGATACATATTACGATTGAAGGTAGTGTTTTTAGTATTGCAGGTCGCTGGCTTGTGGCAAAAGTAAAGATTTATGGGGATAAATAGACACTGGTGGGTTATTATGACCCAAATCAAGATGATAAAGGCCCTCTGGAAGCCCTATTTGCTGAGCAACTAAACGTTCCTGACCTGATCATCATGGTGGGAGATTTTAATGCCGTTATGGATCACAAGCTAGATAGATCTCTAAATATTAGGGCAGTGGTTAATCCTAAAATGTTGGCGTTGATACACCAAGCGATGAGACAATTGGGGCTCTGTGACATCTGGCGGCTAAGGGAAGGTTCTCATAAAAATTTCACATTCCATAACAAGAAATATAGACACCACTCTAGGATTGATTACTTTTTAATTGCCAATAGGTTAAAAGACTTAGGGGCCGATTCCGATGCGGGTCGGAAGGGCACCAAACGCGATCCGGCCGGAAAAACTACGAGCCGTGCGCTTGTTTTCCGGCCGACTCGTACAGCTGTACGAGCGAGCAAGTACGATGCGAGCTACGTGAGATTCACCGATCGAGTCGTTTCCGGGTCCGAACTGCTCCGTACATCTCGGTCGGAAGCTAACCGTGGCGTGCAATGGATGCGATCTATAACCGAGCCAGTACGATGCACGCGTCGGACAGCCTGTGCGAGCCGGAGTGTCCGGCTCGCAAAAGCTCCCAGAGTCAGACTTCGGGGGTCCGCGTCGGACCCCCTGACACCCGCAGCCTTACAACTCGGACACAGGGGGAGACCTATGGGTCTCCCCAACACAGGCATGTACGGTGCGGATGGCACCAACGCGTAGGGGGCGCACTTGTTTGAGACGTACCCATTCAGTCAATGGTAGCGCATGTACCCGTCGTACAACTGGCTCCCATTGACTTCTATGGGAGTCCGACCGAACCGAGTCCGACAGCATACGTGTGCATCGTACTCACTCGGTCGGACTGTAGGGGTCCGTCTCGGTCGGAAAACACTCTGGATCCAACTCGGTCGGAGAGCTTTCCGACCCAGATCAGAATCGGCCCCAGAGTGTCAGAAATTAAACACATAGGTGTACATCTTTCAGACCACTCAGCTATAATACTATAGATACAATTGGGCAAGGGGAGGGTTCAACCAAGATGGACCCTGGATTGTACCATCTTACTAGATGAAGAGACTCTTTGTATTTTAAAAAAAGAGACAAAATAATTATTTGATAATAATAGGGGGTCTGCTGCTGTGGGTATAGTCTGAGACTCTTATAAAGCCTACTTGAGAGGTAGACTTGGCACCCTGGCGGCAGCGAAAAGAAGATCTTATCAGAATAAGATTCTAGTGCTAGAAGAGCAAATTCGGACTCTTGAAAATGACCTAATTAACCTAAGTAACCAGGGAGAACAGGATACCAGGTTGAATTAAATAATGGAAACAAAGGTGACGCTATCAGCTATTGTACAAGACAGGGTCAAGTCGCTTGGCACACTTCGAATATGGAGAAGGTTGTAGTAAGTTACTAGCCTGGAAAGTCAAGAGTGAACAAATGAAAAACACGATTAAAGAGATCCAGTGTGAACAAATGGGACTACTACTCGGAGACACTCAAGCTATTGAATCAGCTTTCCACAGATATTTTGGTGAAGTCTACCAGGAGGATTTAGAGGTCACAGAGGAGAAGGTGTTTAAATGGCTGAGCCAAGATCCTGCTAAGCTGAGGATAGTGAACACTTGAATGAAACGATAAATATCGCAGAACTACAAAAGGCAATAGGGGAGGGTAAGAAAGAGAGGGCACCCGGACTAGATGGGTTGCCCCGCAAAGTTTATAAGGCCTTGGTAGATACATTGAGCCCCGTTCTGATTGAATTGTTTAATGCAATTTTTGGAACTGGAGTGGGACCCCCAGGCTTTTGGAGAGAGGCTACCATCACTCTAATTTTGAAACCCAGCAAATGTGACACCTATAGGCCCATCTCACTTTTAAACCACGATTATAAGCTTTTTGTAAAGACTATAGCTGAAACGCTGAATGGGGTTAAGCCTTTATTGGTGCATGAGGATCAAAAAGGATTTATCCAAGGAAGAACACTGAATAAACTGACATTTACTCTTATAGGTTCTATAGACTTGGCCACTACCTACGGGCTCCCTTTAGCAGTTATGGCACTAGATGCCGCTAAAGAGTTTGACCGCGTTAACTATATTTTTTTTAATGCGGTGGCTAAATATCTCAACCTCGGTTCTAATGTCTGTAGGGTTCTCAAGGGAATTTATGCTGCTCCAGTAGCTAGTTAACAGGGTCTTGACAAAACCCATCTGGATTACAAGGGGGACGAGACAAGGATGTCCCTTGTCCCCTCTTCTTTTCGATCTATATATAGAGCCGCTAGCCAGGAGATTCAGGAACAGCCTAGAGATTCTTCCATTCCAATATACTGGTTGGAGTAAAAAAATTGGTTTATATGCGGTGTGTCCTGACAGTTACTACTGAATTTGGTAAAATTTCCGGGTATGATATCAACAAACAAAAAACGGAGGTCATGGCCTGGAACATGGAGGTAGGCGAGATAAGATGTAAAAAGGATATGAGGTATTTAGGGTTGAGAATTACACATGATATTGCAAACCTCACAAAAGGTAATTTTTAGATAGCTAAGAAAGAGGTGAGTGCCATGCTGAACCGTTGGATGCACCTCCCCCTAAGCCTGTTTGGTCGGGTTAGTCTGATAAAGATCGTAATCCTTCAAAGGTTTACTTTCCTTTTTGAATCCATCCCACTCCCTTTTCAGAAAGAGGCTTTTAAAAAAAATTATAGTCTGATCAGCAATTTAATTTGGTCCTCTAAAGGGCCACGGATTGCTTAGAAAAATCTGAGAAGAAGGTTGGAGAAAGGAGGGCTAGCATTACCTGATTTGCTTTTTTATTCTTGGTCTTTTTTGTTAAAGAATGGAAGAATGCTTTTTGACACTCCCACCAAATCAGAGATTGGTAAACTTTTTGAGGTACAGTTGAAGAAAGAGAATCAGGGAGAAGGGGGTTTTATGTTTAAGCATGCAGACCCAAAGTACGATAAAAAAGTTAGGTTGAAGATATTAAGGGGCATGGCAGAGACATGATACAATATCACCAGAATGGACCAAGGACGCGTTGGCTATCCCATTGAGGGAGGCCGGGTTATCAAAGTGGAAACACCTCTTGCTTGAAGATCAGTTGGTCTCGTGGGAATAGTGCAATGAGAAAACTGATCAAAGTATTTCAAGATTTAAATACATCCAGGTTCAAAGCTGGTTTTAGGACACGGACACAAACATAGGTGAATATTGTGAGTTTGAAGAAAAACTTATCTCCGGGGCTGCTTTTAAGAAGGAAATTGCACTTTGGTACTGGACGATGATAGAAATGGAAGATGGGAAATTCAATCTCCCGGCGGACCTGTGGGGAAGATGCCTGCCGGCGTCTACGCTGGAAGATCAATGACAAGTATCTATGTCTACTCTATATAAAATAGTAAAACCTGCATACCTGAGAAGGAATCATCTTTTCACCATTCACAGGGCATATTGGACTCCCAAAAGGTTATCTAAGTTCGGCAAAGGAGGTGATGTCGCATGTCCAAAGTGTGGCAGTATGAAGGAAGATGATCTTAATAGGTTCCTTTACTGCCCAAAGATCCAGACATTCTGGGAGGTCGTGAGTTAAGCTTTGTCAGATTCCTTGAAGTTACAAATCAAGGTAAGAATTTTCCTAGTTATTTTTTTAGCTTTGAACCCGCAAACTGTAAGTATTAAGAATAATGCAAAGTTGGTCTTCTATGCTATCCTGCTGGCCTGTAGAGAAATCTGTAAACAGTGGGTCTCACAGGCTCTACCCAGATATGAGGATTGGCTAATTTCGGTGAGGAATATGGCCTATTTAGACATTGCATATAAGGGCCAAAGAAGACACAAATTTTGGATGCCCCTTTTGAGTTGGTGGGAGCAATCATTAAATTCACTACATTCAGCAGATCAGGGGTCCAATGATTAAGTCCTTCTCCGCCTTGGCTGATACCGTTTCTCTAAGGTGGCAGGTTTGCACATAGAGATGGTGTGTATTGGGAGAAAGATGGTGGGAATCACAACTCAGGGGGGACAATATGTGAATTCGCCTTTTCTACCTCCTTCAGCATATGAGGTTTCAGACACTTCGGTTGGTAAAACAAGTGAAATGGTGTGCAAAAGGCCAATGAGGACAAAAAAACCTGATTCATTTTATCTTCTTAATTTCTTACATCAGCACCGAAGGGCAAGAAGAGGGACATTGTCGAGGGTCCGGGAGAAGCTGGTCAGCCGGTGTCAGCCACCAGCGCCACTGCTGAGGGCACTGCTGACCCCTGAATAGGCCTGGGTGGTAAATTTCATTCCGCTCGCGGAATTTGCGATATTTTGACATTTTTGCATTCCGCGGAGAGTGCGAAAATGTCAAAACCTTCGCAATCTGCCGCGAAACTGAAGTATTTTTCTTGTTCGCGCTTTAAAATTGCGTTCTCGCGGGCGCGGTCGCGACTTACCGGGTCCCTGCGTTCGCCGACGAGTTTTCCTATCCGTTTGCGCGCGCCACAAGATGTTGGATGGTTGGCAGCCGGTCGCGCTATCCCGCAAGAGTTTGCGATCGCGAACAGGAAATAAGCATCGCGAGCAAGATGGCCGCGCCCATTAGCGACCGCATGGGCAAGTTGGAGATATATTTCCCTGTGAGCACGCAAAAACACATCGCGAACGGGCGGGAAAAGCAATCTCTGCATCTTCACGAAAGTTCCGCATGCTTGCGGAGATTTTGCGCAATTTCACGATAATTTGCGAAAGTCAATTTCGCAAATTCCACCCAACCTTACACCTGAAGTCCTCATATTTATTATTAATATTTCCCTAACGTTGTGTTGTATGATTGCTATGGACTTCTTAGGGTAGAATCTTGGGATATTGGAATGTTGGTGCTGTCTATCATGAAGATTCAGATTGCAGGCCCAAATAAGTTAGTATTATAAATAAAATCCACCTGCTCATGCTCTAACACAGTTAAGTTCACCAGAGAGTGGCCATGGTCATCAACGCCCCTCTACCTCTAAATTTAGTGAGTTTCTGTCTTCCCATGACAGTGCAGCATGGCTGGAAAAAAAGTATGAGGTTCCACTCCCATTGCATCTATCGATGTTTTTTATTTTTTCCCTCAGAGTGTGACTACAAGCGTCCCTTCCTTCCGTGCACAGCTCATGGGGCAATGTTAGGATCTTTAAAAGTACGAACTTCCAGCAAAGTACTTTGTACCTGTGTAACAAATAGAAATCTGCATGAAATCTGCATCCAGAGATGACGGCAGCATATAGTGTGTGTTTTCTTTTATATGTCATGTATATGCTTGTCTGTCTCTCCACACCAATGAAAAAGTGCACCTAATTACATTGTCACAATAATAGAAAAGTATACCACAATTTTCTCCACCAGTAGGTGTTATGTATCACAACTACTTAACCCATGTTTTTTATGCCTTTATATTTCCAGATTGAATAAATCAAAATTACCTAATAGGTAGTACAGAGTGAACATACCAATTGGGTATTACAATAAATCTTAATCCTGAGCAAACATATGTCATTAGTAATCAAGAGTTCATAAGGTCGTATTAGTCCAAATCTTCTTCTTTATTTTGAAGAAGTCATCACTTCCAAGAGACACAGGTGATTCACAGATGAGTCATGTTATCACATGTGTTTCGTCTTGGGAGCATCACCCACGGACTTCCTCAGGGCCAAAAGTCCATAACGTGCGACAAAGTAGACGCAGAAAACCTCACTCTGGTGTGAGTGTGACCATATTTGAATACAAAGATATGGCTCACCATATAGTCCAAAAAGTGTCTGTAAATCATCGGTAAATTATATCACAATAGCATCTAAAAGTGACCTGTATCCACTAGTATTCAGGATAATGGGTGTGGTAAAATATGAATCTGACACATGGAGAGTGCTCCAAGTAAAACGATTGGCTTCCAGGCTACCAATTGGGTATTGTATGAACACGAGCAAACAATAACCTCAAATGGACACTGTCATTTTACCAGTTGTAATTTAGGAGTGGTAACAAGGGATCAATGCAGTTGCTCCTGATGAAAAGCCACAGGGGAGGCTTGAAACATGTAGACTTGGAGTAAATACATACATCAGATTGTGCACCTCCAATCACCCCTTTTTAATAATACCAGTCACAGGTTTGAATAAAGTTTAGGCTCCTAGTGGGCAGGTATTCTTTTATATTTTTCAGATTTTTCTCACTATTTCACTGGCCCTCCCACTCCAACTTTGTAGTAATATATCCCACACCTTCCAAAAAAGTGCTCCCATGTCTCCGTCAGTCATAACACGCCCTGTCCCGCATGCGGGCGGGAAGAACCCGGTGATGAAGCATGCCACCAAGGAGCCTGTTGGTGGGTGAGGGTTATTTTAAGAAAAAGATTTCTTTCCCTTCAGGAAATAACGGTACATCTGGGATGATATCAGTTTTTCCTTTCCAGTAGATTTTTCTTGATTGTTCCATATTGTACAGGAGGCAAGGTCCACTACGTACCTCTCTCTTACTCAATTGATTGCCATAATTTGCCAACTAACACCATATGACTTTCATTGACCGTTATACCACCCCTGTCTTGTCTAAACTTTGTGAACCAATGAAATGCGCAGACTGATATTTAGAAGATACATCAGTGCTAACTGAACTGAGGTTCTGTATTGCAGTTGTATTTAGGGTTGTATATCTGTCATCTAAAATATGTATAACGTTTAATTCTAGCCACAAGAGCATCAGTGATGCCGCCTCCAGTGTCGCTGCAGGAGGAGACGGATCTGTTGGAGGGGGAGATGTGGCAGCAGTAATGGGCAGAGGTAAGTCACATGCTTTCTTGCAATTACTATGCCAACTAGATAGTTCCAGGGCATCGTCAGCAACATATGACCATGAAGTGAACCCCCCAGCTTTACCATCTATAGCAGTGGTTGAGTTAATGTGGCCTCTTCTGTCTGCAAGTCAGCAAAAGCTCACACAATGAGCGTTGATGGCTTGAGGGAGACATGAAAGAATTAAAAGTTAAAAAAAGGAAATGGTATGTGAGAGAAAGGCTGGGTGGGTGGATGAAAGGGTGCGTGGGTGGATAAAGAGATGGATGGGAGAAAGGATGGTTAGAAGAAAGGGTGGCTATTGAATACTTAGATAATGGATTGGAAAGTTTGGTGAAAGAGTGGATGAGAGAAAGTAAAGCTTAATCCTGGTGGCTATCAGTGAATTAGAATGAAAAGATGAATGCATATTTGGATTGTTTGAATGAATAAGTATGCTGCTCACCTACTTTGCTTACTTGGTGTATGTAGGGTTATGCTTCAAAGCTATGGTTCTAAGTGGGGGCTATATTTTATTCTTTATTCTTCTCCCTTGACTCGTTATATTTGTTAAGTGAGCCAGATGTGTCCCACCCATCATTCATCATCTGCCCTCCCCACCCTTGGTATTTTTGCGACTAATGACCAAAGTGCAGTAACGGTCAATTTATGACTGCAGTGTTGGCTGTGAAATGTGTGCCTGCTTCAGTCAATGTGGCACTTACCATGTTTGCAATGTATTGCAAACCTTCCCTTTGCCCACTCAGTCACCTCTTAGTACTTCTCTCCTTTAATGTTTCCTAAATTCTTCCATCCTAGTCTACCAAATTGAAAAATCCAAAATAAGCCAAAGATGACGAATCGATGATCAGTGTATTGACGCCTCTATTCAATATCAAAAACGCTCTACCCTGCCTGTCTAATCCCTCTGGTCTACCCTCTGCAGTACAGTAAGTCAAGTTTCATTTCCTTGCTTATTGTCCAGCAAATGAATTTGTTGAAAATATGCAGTGGTAGGCGAGGCTAAACAGTAAAATGAGCGCAAGTGCATAATTTGATGTCAAGTTTGATGTATGGGATACACAGTGATGAATGTGTGATACACAGTGATGAACGTGCTAAATACAATCGTGTTAACCTGTTCCTTTCCCTCTAGTGCAGTCAATCAGATTCAATTTTCCCAATGTCTACTTACGGCAGACAGGATAATATTATCTGCATTTCATATGTGAGGTGTGTGATGTAGTATCTTATTTAATATGTATCTGCCTCTTTAGAGGCAGGGTAGAAAGAGAAATACATTTGTAGAAGAGCAGGGCCAGTTGAATTAAATATATATATTTGTCAACTACAGCTGCCCCAGCTGCAGCCAGTAGCAAACTACCCAAAGAGCTGGCTAGCAATGAGCATGGCTTAATTATTTTAGCACAGCTCACAACTTATACACCATAATGTGCATAGTCATACTCATTAATGGGACGTCCTTTATTTTTCAACCTAGAGTATCTTGTTATAGTTACTTAAAAAGCCTTTAGAAGAAAAAAATTATCAAATTACAGTTTTTTAAATCCTGTGATGTTATTCTGCCTTTTAACTTTTCTGCCACACAGTCAATGTTTTTTTATGCAAGGCATGTGTAAGTAAAACATAAACTTGGCCTTGTGACTCTCCTAATCATAATCAAATCAAATTCCAAAGGCCCTCGGGGACCAGCAATGTACTGTAACTGTGCCTCCCAGTAATTTAAAATAATTATTTGCACAGAGCATTATTTACTATTTCTTTTTTTTGTTTTTCTCAATATAGCTGCTTTTGCTGGTCTAGCCGCACCACTCAACAGACAGGAGACAGCAGTCCGTTTGCGGCAGTATAGGCTGGAGCATAGCCATCAAGAGTAGCAGCGGGTGGTGGTCCTGGAAGAGGAGTAGGAGCAAACAAACGCACCTCAGCCTGGCCCCAGTGCAGCCGGCCATACCATCCCCAGCACCGCCGCCAGCCAACTACTGCCACTCCCTACCACACAGACAACAGGCCATTGCTGGGCGGCATCTTGTGGCAAATGGGCACCATCGAAGGCCGGCTTACCATGATGGAGCAGAGCCTGGACCAGCTCCGGACCAACATCCACAATGCCCTCTTCTAGCTCTTTTTAAATGTTTTGCTTTGGTGGGAGGGACTTTGTGTTGGGGTTGGGTGGAGAGGGTGGGAAGGAAGTTGAGACTTGAGTGACATTTTCCTTGAACATTTTGAGTTTTGGAGCTTTGGGCTTGGATCATTTTTATTTGGGAAGAGGAGTGGGCATGTTGTTTGGGTGGAAAGGGTGGGTTTCTTTGTAAATAAATAAAGTGAAAAACTATTTTATTCAATCTAAATGTATGCCTGAAGTAGTTTGTTTTACTTTTACTTTGCACTGCTGCCTGCAGCTAGTTTTACGCAGCCTGTTTATTTGCTTGTAACTTAAGAGAGAGTGCTGCGCTTAGTTTTAGAGTTATACTTCTCTAACGATCTTGACCATTAGGGGAATGCTGCCAAGATGACCTACATTGTCTACAACAACCTAGATATGCAATAGAAGCAGTTAGTTACTCACTTACTAAGTTAACTGGTTCACTTTAATCCATACTAGTTGTTTTACCTGACTATAGAAGAAGCAATAACAGGGAAGTCGTCACAACTTCACAAGGAAGTTCCCACTTTCAGTTCCACCCAGGTGAGCTCCAATTGTACGAATAATCTGAATGATTGATTGATTGACTATCCATCATAGGTAACTAAATGGAAATAAAAATGCAGAGTTAGTGGAATATATTTTATCAATGCTTTACAAAGAATTGACACCTGACTACTACATGATGACACAACGAGAACGCCTGAGAGTGCTAACATAAAAAAAATAGCAATGCTTATACGTTTTGACTAATGGGGAGGTAGTAGCATTATTTGTGAAATCCTCTAGTTATAAAACATTTACTTGAAGTCTGGAGTGGACAAGCTTAGGTTAGGCATTCACGGTTACGGAACAGAAGGCCTGACTGCTGATGCTGATGACTGATGTTCTTCATTCTATATCTAAAATATGGATAATTTTCATGCACGGGGGGGTAATTTGCTAGTGTGGGCTATTGCTTAGAAGATCCTGTGGTAACTTGGTGTTGCTTTCACCACATCTGCCCCTTATGTGTGTGATCCATTGATGTTGTAAATTAAGCCACACCTCAATAAATCACATAGCCCAGGGGAAGAGGGTTGGGGCTTTGGTGAATGGATGGAAGGGGGGATTTGGGAAAAGGTTTGACAAAGTCAAACACTACACAAGGACAACATTCGTCTGGGCAATGAGCAGCAGCACATCATTCCCCAATAATCTTTTGTGGCAGATATCTAAATGTTCTGTCTACTACGTTGGGGAGTAAACACACCCACCCACTTCTCCAAATATGATTGATAAAGGAAATCTTAGACTGTATTGCACAATTAGGTGGCGCATCTGCATTCTCCTCAGGAATATCTACTCTTTGGTGCCTGTCTGGACTGGTCTGGTAGGTAAGCAGGAATGTTGATGAGCTCAGCTTTCGCCTTCCATTCATGCAGGAGACCTAAAGAAGGCCTGCAATTGTAAAAGAGAAACTGTATTTTAGAGTGAAGGAGAAGGAAACAAGGAAGGGACGCCTCATGAGGAGTGTATGAAGAAGACTCAGAGGCAGAGCATAAAAAACAAGCAAGGGACTCAGAGTTTCACTTTTGCCACAAGACCAATACACACACACACACAGCAGCAATATTTCACAAATGCATCTCTCTCTATTCCACATAGCTGAGTATTTGGCCTCAGACTCTTGGTTTACCTTTCAACTGAAGTCGATAGCGTCTTGCCTATAGCTGTTGAGGTAGTCTTGCAGCTCCCGCCCTGAGGTTTTGCCATCCTCCTCCTGTCTCTGAGTAACTCCGTCCCAGACAGGTCATCATCATGACCCGAGCAGGATAAAAGTGTAGTGCACTGCTGTTGAAGATCATGTAGATAAACAGAATTGCAGAATTTTGAATAGGTTTTTGTTTTTTTAACTAATGTGACTGTCCTGGTATCTAAAGAACCAGAAAAAAAGGAGAGGACCTGGCAATTAAAAGTGTGTAAGAGCAGATTAACTCCAGGGAAATAAATGATCACCCATCACTCAGGCCCCAAGCATTGCAAATCAATAATCATCTCAAGAAATGTCCTGTATTGCAGTACAACACACCCTCCCTCACTGTTAGCCTCCACATCAATCATCACTCACACTCACTCGATAATCTGATCACTTATTGGTGTAAAGGTTACTTGTTCCAATCCAAGCACGGTGGTAGGTGCACTATATCCCCTTTAATGCAAGCAGCAGATTGGAATTTAACATTCTTGGCAATAAAATGATTGTCTGAGGCAGCCATCCTGGAAGATGAAAGACAGAAGGATCATAGGAGAAGACCATACAGGTTAATTCATTTCCGACTAGGAACCGTTTGTGAAGACTAATCACCTCCAGGTAAAAAATGATTACTCAGGCCCCAAACATTGCAATTCAATCCTCCGAGTCAAGTTCCCACATGATAGTTCAACAACTTTTCTCACTCTCTGCCACCACATGAATCATCAATCATCATCATCGCTCACACAATCAGTCACTCACTGTTGCAGTAGTTGAAATTATCTCTTCCAATCAAGGCATGGGTTGTTTAGGTATTAGGTAGTTCATCTTTGATGTAGGCAACACATTGGAATTTGGTGTTGGCAAGACCTTCTAGTGCTAAGTGATGCAAAAAGGCATAGGCAATAGGCATGCAGGGGGGCGGGGTAGGCATTGTCCCTAATGTCACAGGAGTTGTTGAGGCTTCTACAATGCACGCTGGCCCAACTGGAATCCGCCAATATATGTGAATAATAAATAAAAAAGGAGGGACAGCATAAATGTGACACAAAAATATTAATGTTTCACTGGCACTTTTTTTGTTGCAAAGATAGAACTAAGTTCAACAAGAAATAATTGAAAAGTTATATGGGGGAACTGGCACACTTAGTCCAAGAAGTGGAGTTCGTCGTCAAACTCAGGTGGTTCAACGAGAAGTTGGTCAGCTAACACATTATATTAAATTTCGGACCAATCACCCTCCTCATGTGATGCTGTTTCAGAATTGTGTAATTGTGTGGTATAAAATGTTGGTTCATTTTGATCATAGTCATTCCGTCCATGTTTTAAGATGAGAGACTGGTCCTTCTCACTGTAACAACCTAACCAGTTGCACTAAACACACTGGAGACAGGACAAGCAAGATACTTTATTGCCAGCCTACTGAACTCTGGCCATTGGCTCACCTTCCCATACCAATACGTCAATGGAATGTGATCCACATAGGCCTCTTTTGGATCATTCAGATACTTCTGGAACATCCTGCAGCTGGTCATTGGTGCTGCCACTTGCTCAACCTGTTTTGCCATCACCTCTGCACTGGACTTGAGCCATGTCAATTGAAACCAATACAATGCAAAGGTTGGGTAGAGTCCTTGTGTTGCTGTTGTTGCCAGTGTTCTGGTTGATGGTGTTGTTGGCTGCTCTGAGACATGACTGCCCTCTCTGAAAGTTGTAGGCGGCACTCCAGAACTGCGAGGTGGGCCTCAAAGTTCTAGCCGTTCTTCTTCCAAGTCTCCTTTTGCTCTACAATCCACCTCTTGTACTTTGAAACATCCTCTTCGGAAAAAGGAATAAAAGTGGATCAAGTGGTGTGGCATAGATGTACTCTTTGGACACAATGATGTCATGTTGCAGCCTTGCATTACAAGCTAAGCAAAGGATTAAGGTCTCAGCGGCCAAAGTATGAGCTTCTGTGTTTTCATTCACATCTGTGGGGGTGAACCTTTCAGACATCTTCTTTAGCTGGTCCTGTAGGAGATGCAACAATGGAATAGCTTGACCCATCATACTGTCCTCCTGCTAACTTCCAGTGTGAAAACCTCAAAAGGGAGTAGCATCTGTGTAAGCCATTTGACTAGGCCCCATTTGTATGCATCCATGGTAACAGCTTTCCTAACTGCATACCCTCCTCTTTGAATGACATAGTCATTGATTTGTTTGTACTGCTCAAACCGATGCTGCAACATGTACAAAGTCCAAGTTCCAACATGTTGGCACCTCTTGTATCAAGGCTTAACTGGTGCTCTATTATTACCCTGAATTATTCACAACTACTGCTGGGTTATGAAAAGTATGTCTGAAATTAGTGCATATTCTTTTGCAGGTGGTCAGTATGTTGCTGACTATGTCTTCTTTTTTGACGAAGTCTCGCACCACCAGGCTGATGCAATGTGCCAAACACAGGACCCTGAAATATCATCCATCTGACATGGTATTAACTATGTTACTGCTATTGTCCGTGGCAACAAATCCAATTCTGAGACCTCTTAGTCACAGCCATACATACACCGTGCTGTTAAATTCCTGCAAGATGTTTACAACTGTATGTGATTTCTCCATGGCAAACATGGCCACTGTTGCATGCCGCCCAACGCTCTTAAAAATGTCTTCAGGGACAAAACCTGAAGATATCTTTTGCTTTAACCGCACAAAAGAGATCCAGTGTGCAGTGATGCACATGTAATCAGTCACCTAAAGTCAGGTCCACTTGTCTGTTGTCAAGGTGGATGGTGTGCACAACACTTTGCTACAAAGCTTGTCCAACCAACTACAGCACATTGTGATGCAGTGCTGGGATAGCAACTCTGGCACAATAGGTCCTACTTGGTACCTTCCATTTCGGGCAGATGGCTGCCACAAATTCTAAGAATCCCACTCCTTCCACAAAAGAAAAAGGGAGGAGGTCCAGGGCTAAAATTTTTGCTAGCTTCCCATTGTACAAAGGTGTGGTTGGGTGGCTCCGCTCATAGGGGCCCTCCTATCTAAACATGTAGTAGCCTGGATTTTCTTCTTTTCTTGGGGCACTGCCACAAGGGTCTTTCGGGAAGTAGATGGTGGTTGTAGACTCAATGTGCGTCATGGTGCGGCAGCCACTGTATGCCGTGGTGTCTTCATCTCACTCCGAATCTTGTGCCATTGTAAAGTTGCAGTTGTGGGTGAATCTGCTGGTGCACTGCTGGAGACAGGGCTACTTTGTGTGAAGATGTCACCCTCTTCTTTCTTCTCACCATCCACCATGATTGCACTTGTAAATGATGTGCCCCGGCACTCCTTATCACCATGACCATGTTCAGCAAATTTTTTTAAGGCGCTCCTCCCACTTGATCGTATGGTATTTTTTAATAAGGGTCATGTGGTTCCCAGTACCATGATTTGTACCAGGTTTATCGCGATGAACACTTGTGCTGCAAATGCTGCATACTGCAATGTGCTCCCCCTCTTTGCAAACCGGAAAAAAAAAAAAACTCAGTAGGAGAACTTTTTTACTGTGCCACTGCTAATGCCTGAGGAAGAACTGGAGGTAGGTGGGTGTTAGACTTGGCACCTTGGCGTGGATCTCACTTCCATTTTTCGCTGTTGCCTCATGTGTTTTTGCTGGTGTTAGATGCTTTGGGCACTGTGCCACTGCTGTCCAGTGCCACAGTGCAAGTGCTCACTATTGTAAATTGATGTATGGATTAGTGATTCCATGATTGGCTGATTTGGTTTACTTGTCAGACCCTAGTACAGTGCACCAGGAGTGCCCAGGGCTTGTAAATCCAAATGCTGCTGGTGTGCTTGCAGCACTGGTTGTGCCACCCACAGAAGCAGCCTGTAAAAGCGTGTCTAAGGCCTGCCTTTGCAGAGCCTGTGTGCAGTCCGGTACTGTCATGCTGACTGGGCAAGTGCACCCACTTGCCAGTTCCTAAACCTTCCCTTTCCTTCATATCAGACACCCCGAAGGTAGGCCCAAGGGCAGGGTGCATTGTAAGTATAAGGTAGGACATGCTCTGGTGTGTGTGGTATGTCCTAATAGTGAATTACAGACTTTTTCTTTTTTCACTATTGCAAGGCTACCTGTTCCCCATAGGCCAGAATGGGCAGTTTGATTATTACATTTTATAATCCTAACTGACACAGGGAACATGGAGGAAATTCAAATTTAGTATACCTGAGCTCAGAATGATAAAATACATCTTTTAGTGAAGTTGGTTTTACCATACTGTGTTTGAAAATACCACTTTTAGAATGTAGCCTCTGCTAGGCTGTGTTTTCCTTGTCTGGAGTTTGAGTGACAGGGGCTGGGGAATTCTAGGAGACAGGGTGAGTCAGCACAGGGCTGAATAGAGATATCTGCATGTAGATGGGTGGGAGGAGTTGCACCTGGGACCTGAATAGGGCTGTGCCTCCCCTCCACAATGCTGTCTCCACCTCCTGTGGTGCGTCTGATGTCTCTGCCCTGCACTGTGAAAGGAAAGAAGAAATCTTGTCAACAAAGACTGACCAGAACTGGTTTGGAGTTGGACTAGGCAAAGGCCTCTCTGCTTTCAGAGAAGAAAGTGAAACTGGGTATAAATATTGGGCCCCAAACCCAAGAACTTTAGATCACTTTGGGAAACAAGAAGAAACCCTTGCTGAGGAGTGGAACCAGAGAGACTGTGGAGAGACTATCCCTAATCTTGAGGGATTGGCCTGCAGTGGCTGCCTGACTGCCAAAGAAAGGAGAAAGGACTTTGTGTGCACTTTACTCAACTTGTGAAGGATCTCCAAGGGCTTGAGAAAAGAGCTTGCCTCCTGCTGAAGTCTCAGGGACAACACACTTCACCCACCAGCTCCCCAAGAGTTCTTTGAAAGTGCCTGCTGTTTTGCAAGGCTTTCTAAGGGACTGCGTGTCACAAGGAGCTGGAAGCGCGACTCACGAGCAAGAAGCATTTCACCGAACTGCCGCTTCACAACAAGAAGCGCCTCGCATCACCGGAGAAGAGGATCGACGTCGCAGCAGATGCGACCGCATCACCGGGAAGTGTGTCGCAGAAGAATCGTTGAGTGATCGCAGGTCCACCGAAGCGCCTAGCATCGCCAGGGGAGAGGATCAACGTCGCAGCGGATACCGCCGCATCAATGGGAAGCGTGTTGCAGGGCCTGTCGTGGCTCATCGCCGGAGAAGAGGATCGACGTCGCATCAGATGCCGCCGCATCTCCGGGAAGCTTGTCTCAGGGCCTGTCGTGGCTCATCGCTGGAGAAGAGGATCGACGTCGCAGCAGACGCCACCGCAACACCTTGAAGAGTGTCGCAGGGCCTGTCGCGGCTCGCATTGTGTGGAAACATCTCGCAGTGCCGGAGAAGAGGATCGACGCTGCATCAGACGCTGCCACATCAACGGGAAGCGTGTTGCATCAAGAAGAAAGCGCTATCTTTGTTTCTTTGCACCGAATCTTCAATGCATCACCGTCCTTGCAACACTTTTATTGTCTTGCGTTACGCATCTTCAGGAACACTGAACTCTGAGTGTCGCATTTACCATCTTAAGAGAACTAAGCTAAATTCTACCATTTTAAAGTAACAGAATTGTGGATTTTTGTCGTTTGTGGTCTTGTGATAAGTCTATATAAAGAATGCTTATTTTTTATATGAAACTTGTGTGGTGTCCATCTGTAGTGTTGTCACTTGATTACTGTATGTGTTCACAAATGCTTTACACACTGCCTCTGAGATAAGCCTGCCTGCTCGTGCCAAGCTGGCAAGGGGATGAGCAGGGGTTATTTTAGGAGCATACCCCCTTACCCTGACTAGACGCAAGGGTCCCTATTTGTCACAGGTACCTACCTATGACAACTAGAGAACCCCAAATCTAACAGTGGGCATGTGGTTGATTGCGTCACTGCTTCTCGTAAGGTAGGGGTTGGTGCAGGTCTCAGCTGAGGCTTTGCAAAAATGGGAGCTGGTAGCTGTACTACCTGTGCCACATCCCTCGAAGTAGGTTGAATAGCAAGGTCAGACTCCTCTGTGTCACCTTCCACTATGACTGCCTCATCATCGTCGTCATCCTCCTCATCTTCCCCCAATAAGTCTATGTCTTTCAGGAACTTTTTGTTTTCCTTGCCTCTCCTGTTGTCTCCTGGACTCTGCTGCGGTCCACTCCATGGCCCTATCATCATTATCAGATGTGAGGCTTGGAGAAGATGGTGCAGTAGTACCTATCCTTTTCATGTTGGAGATCTGGGAGCCAATGATTCTAAAAGAGGAGGTTCAATTTCTTGCTCAGTAGGAAGCTCAACCTCCTGTTCTGCTCCAACATTAGGCAAATGTACTAATGCTGGGTGTGGTTGCTTTCCACTTTGCTCTGTTTCCTGAAACAATTGTGTACTACTTTGAGAAAGGGACAAATCCAATTCAGCCTCACAACTGGTCGGCATCTACAAGATTACACTGGCTGCCTCACTGACAGATATGGTCCTACGCTTAGGTTGGGGGGTTCGGTTGATGCAGGAGTGCTGCTCTCAGCTTGCTCGCCAGAGTTTGGTGCAGTAGGTACAACTTTGCCAAAAAAAGGTTGTGGTCATCATGCTAGTGAAGGAAATCTGCTTCTTCTCCTCCCCACTGTCCACTTTCTTGGCAGCACCTTTCTTTGGGGCTATCTTGAAGGGGTCAGTTGGCAGTGGCACTTAGCTTCACAAGCTGAAGAGATGCCCGTGTTGCGTAATCAATCACACATCACGTCGTGCAAAGGCCTTGTGTCTGGCAGTACTGTGGATGATATCTCTTCTCTTGTTCACCTAAAAGCAAACCAGCAAGAAGAACATCAGTGAAACGTTGCATTGTACAGTTCAATTAGTAGTACAAACCAATAACATCATTTAGTGTGGTTACTTAAGTTATTTTAAATAATTAGCAATACTGTCTAGTCTAACTATCCATTCGTAAAACCACCCCAACATAAACTTTAATGGTATACAGTACACTCAGAAAGGATCCGAAAGAGCAACAACAACATACAGATGTAACTGTTTGCTTAATCTACATCACGTTGGAATGTAGAACTCAGGAAGGTGCAGATGACAATGGAATAATGCTGTTGTGCAGTGCACCTATAGCCGACATAGGGTTGATGCCAGATGTTAGGAAAATGGGATAAAAAAATCTATATGAAAGATAATTCAATAAAAAAAATCAAATAAAAAATTCAAATTAAAAAAATGTAAATGGGATGTGTAATAAAATTAAACTACAAAAAAAACTAAAAAAACTAAAATTAAAAAATAAAAATAAAAACATATATTTATGTGAAATTATTAGGCCTGGGCGGTAAATTTCGATCCGCTTGCGGAATTTGCGATATATTGACATTTTGAGAGCGCGAAAATGTCAAAACTTTTGCAACCTGCTGCGAAACGTAAGTATTTTTCTTGTTTGCGCTTTAAAAATGCATTCTCGTGCGTGCGGTCGCGACTTACCTGGTCCCTGCGTTCGCCAACGAGTTTTCCTATACATTCGCAGGCGCCACAAGATGTTGGATTGTTGGTAGCCGGTCGCGCTATCCTGCGAGAGTTTGCGATCGCGATCACGTCATTGCGATCGCGAACAGGAAATAAGCATCGTGAGCAAGATGGCCGCGCCCATTAGCGACCGCATGGGCAAGTTGGAGATATATTTCCCCGCAAGCACGCAAAACACTTCGCGAACGGGCGGGAAAAGCAATCTCCGCATCTTCGCAAAAGTTTTGCATGCTCGCGGAGATTTTGCGCAATTTCGCGATAATTTGCGAAATTCAATTTCCGAAATTCCGCCCACCCTTAGAAATTATGCTCAAGCATATAATTTATTAAACTACTATCTCAAAGATCCATGCAAGCATATGGCAAAGGGCCACACTGGCTGGACACACAAAATGTCTGCCTGCCAGTGCCACATGGTCATTAACACCATCAATATTGAGCAAGGAGGCATTGCCTCAACAAAAAAGACATGCAGGCTTATGGCAAAAGCACACTGACTGCCTATGCAAAATGGATCCATCCACATAGTCACAACAAGCAGAAGGCCTGGAAAACAAAGAAAGCATGCAGGCCCATGACAGAAGCACACTGGCTGACTACACAAAATGGCTACCGACCACATGGTCAAACAGCAAGCAAGGAGGCATGTCCACAACAACGAACAAATGCAGGCCTATGGCAAAAGCACACTGGTTGTCTACACAAAATGGCCACCATCCACATGGTCATAACAACAAGCAGGAGGCCTCGAAAACAAAGACCACACGAAGGCCTATGGGCACTGACTATACAAAATGGACCCTGGCCACATGGCATTGAGAACAAAGACAAATGGTGACCTATGGCAAACACACTCACACACTGGCCAGACAAGGGAGGCAATGTAACACAGAGAATACAGCATTAATTCAGCAATGCAAAAAACGGAAATTAACAATGCGAAAAATGTTTATAACAACACACATCCTCCAAAGGCATTACCCCACCTATACACTGTTTACAGGAAGAAAACAAATGTGAAATACCGTAAAAATAAACATTTTGTATTTCAATCAATTGCCATACATGGCCTAAATGATGTTTCAGTTCAACAGACTCTGCAGAAACAGTTGTTTCATGCACCCATGATTAGTACTGGGCCTACTGGCTGGAAGGCCCATTGGCATTCTATGCCCTCAATGAGAATTAAATTAATATTGCATGTTTAGTAAAAAAAATGGAGAACATGTAGTGAGCTGTGCAACATTTTTCCTGTGTAAAAGAAGAAAAATTGCATGCAAAAAACAACAACAGCCAGCAAGGAGACATGTCCACAAGAAATAACACATGCAGTCCTATGACAAAAACATACTGTCTGCCTACACAAAATGTGTGCCAGCCACATGGTTGCAACAAGAAGCAGGAGGCATGGCCACAACAAAGAACACATGCAGGCCTATGGCAAAACCACACTATCTGCCTACACAAAATGGCCACCAGACACATGGTCACAACAAAAAGCAAGAAGGCATGGGGAACAAAGAGAAGACATGCAGGCCTATGACAAAGCACAATGGCTGGCTACACATAATGGCCTGTAAAAGAAAGAAATTATGCAGGGCTATGGACAATGACTATACAAACACACATGGTGGTCTTCGCAGGTACACTCTCACACTGGCCAGGCAAAGGAGGCATGGGAACACAGAGAACACAGCATTAAATCAGCAATGCCAAAAACAAAAACTAACAGGGCTGAAAATGTTTTCAACAGCACACATCCTCCAAAGGCATTACCCCACCTATACACTGTTTGCAGGATTAAACATGAAATACCACAAAAAACATATTTTGTATTTTAATCCAATGTCATCCATGGCCTAAATGATGCATCAATTTAACAGCCACCACAAAAACAGTTGTTTCATGCACCCGCGACTAGTACTGGGCCTACTAGCTGGATGGCCCATTGGCAGACTAGGCCTCATACTGAATTCAATCAGAATTGCTGATTTATTAAAAAACATGGAGAAAATTTAGTGAACTGTGCAACATTTTTCCGTTATAAAAGAAGAAAAAATACATGCAAAACATAACTAGGCCCCTACTGAAACTGCAGGCCACCCACCACAATACATTTTCAAAATTGATTAAAAGTATAATAAATCCAGGTGCATGTCCCCAATCAAACAAACAACACCCTTATGCACCAGTTTTTCAACGTACTTGTGAAATCTCAAATACAAGGTCCTTAAATCCAATAGTAAATATGCAGCAGACTAGGAGAGCAATCCTTCCAGCTCCAAATCCCAATGAAAAGTGACCACGAGAGGGACAAAGTAATAGGAGGAGCGCGCTGGACAGGAACAGTAAGTTGGAGTCTCTGGGAATTTCCTTCCAGTTTGAAAAAAAAGTTTGAAAAAAAGGCTTCTCACTCAGAAAAATCAATTCCAGAAGCTAGTTTGAGAAGGAAATCCACTCCAAAAGCCTTTCAGCTGCATCTCTAGCAGAAAAGCTGCTCGGCTGCTCCATTTGCGAGTGGCAGTAGATTGGTGCTGTTACGTATGGAAGCCATGCAAGTGAGCCTGAAGTCCTGCGGGAGCTCGCTAGCGGTGGGAGGACTTGCGTGAGCTTGCAAGTGGTACAACGCAAAACAAACTGTAAAACCTCCTCTTTGTGTCTGAAAGGTGGAATTCAGGAACTCGGCATTCCTGCGCAGAGTGCCCAAATTCCACCAAATCCTCGAGCAGAGCAGAATTTACCATCAATGCCTTCTGCTACACAGGAATGTTAGAGCACGGTGGAGGGGTTGTAAACCATGAACTTCAAAGGAAGAAGGGGAAAGGCAGAAAATGGCAGGTCCATCTACAACCATCCCCTCTGAACCAAGCCAGATGACAGGCTTAAGAAAGAAGGGGCATATTATCAAGCACAGCGTTAAAATTATTGCCGCTTTAGCGGCAGAATACTTCCGCTAAAACGGCGATAATGGGCTTGATATTATGCCCGTGAGAATTCCAATAGAAGCCCATGTTGACACCAGAATATGGGCTTCTATTGGGATTCTCAAGGGCATAATATCAAGCCCATTATCGCTGCTTTAGCGGCAGTTTTCTGCCGCTAAAGCGGCAATAATTTTAACGCCGTTTCTTGATAATCTGCCCCGAAATTTGTAGATGTCAGGGGGAGGAGAGCTGTGGAAATGAGCCATACTGGAGGTTGATTTAGCTAGCTCTTGCTCTTCTGCTGAGATTTCAGCCATATTGTATTTTGGAAGAATAGCGTTCTCTGGGAGACCATTGTCCACGCTTTGTAGGAAGTGGTCATGCTCTGGGGTGTTGCCCTGCATCTCATTGCCTGACCCGAGAGAACACTGAATAAGTATCTGAGAGGGGCAGAGCCTTTCAGCTCTGCTGGAAACTAAGAGAAGAAGAAGGATTGTCAAGCTGGAAACTTGATTTGCCCCAATAGGCCCTGCATTTTGACTGACTGTGCCTGCTGCGTTATCTGGAACTACACATCTTTGGATGTACCTTGCTTCAAGAGTAATAAAGAGTCAGCTCCCTGCAAGCTACAGGTTAACAGAGCTTACCTGTGTCAACTCTACCAAGAGTCCCCTGCCTGGAGTACACTCAGTGGACGTTAAAGGATTTTTTGCCAGGTGCATAGTGGGAATTGTGGTCACAAACTTTCAAGGACCATCTTGGAGCTTCCAGGCACTTGGATTGTGTTTTGGGCTCTCTGGACCCTCAAGAGAAACTTCAGGAAGAAGTTCCAGAAGTTTTTAGCAATTTTGGAAGAAATCTCCATGCGGTGACTAAGTGCTACAAAGTGGGTATTCTTTAAAAATTCACATCTCCGGTTACCTACATTGTATTGTTGTAATTTTGGTGTCATTAAGATAGAAATATTTCCCATTTATATAAACTGATGTGGGGTTTTTATTGTGTGTTGTGTCTTAATTACTGAATTGGTGTTTTAAAATGGTTTACATAACTGTCTCCTAAATTAAGCTTGCCTTCTCGCAGCCAAGCTACCCAGGGTTGAGCATGGGAGTAATTTATTAAGACCTGTACTGCACCCTAGGCCGTGTTAGTGCCCTTATTGCCAGTGGTAGATACATATTTACCACTACTAATAAAAAACTTTCCAACAAGTGTCAAAAGGTTTAAATTCCCCCCAGCAAACATAACTGGTCTAGTGTAAGGATATCAACTTTTTCCAGGCTTCCCAACCTTTGGGAGGTCCCCCTACAGGGATACTAGTATTGTTCCAAATAGGTGCACATGTATGCAGTTGGGCATCAGTCTTGAAAACGTTATACTCGTGTAGCCAGGTCATCACTATGTTTTGGATCATGGGTTTCATGGACTGTGAACATGGGGTACTGTGGTTATATAGCGTGTGATAGCCTGATCCACAACATGTGATCTCCCTTTCAATGTAATCCCATAATAGGGTGTCTCCAATCTCAGCACATATGTACCAACTGAGACAGCTGGGGTGCTATGTAACACATGGTAAACTCATGGCACCACATTTATTATGGGCTCTTCATTTTGAAATTCTCAGTCTTTGTTTCCTATTACCACAGACAGCGTTTTTCACTCTCTTGTCAATAGTTCGCAAAATAGAATTCCTAGAATGTAAGTGGCACCATACCCAATATGGTTATGAATATAGGAAACACTACCATTTTCCCTGCTTACATTCTGCCACCTAGCAACTGTGGAAATATGGATTTTTATGATCAGTTATGTCCCCTATCTTGGACCCCAACGGTTTCATGTATAAATCACAAATACATGTATGTTTCCTCCAGTTCCAGTTATAAAGACGCAAACACATGTGCGTCCACCGTCAACATGTCCTCTTTCAGATCCGCCATGAATGGGCCGGATATTCTACTCCTAAGTATGAAAGGCCACCGGCTTTATATGGTTCATTTATCCCATTTTACAGTCCAGGCGAGTAGGCCCTGATTCTGCCATCAAGCCTTTCCTGCCTTCTGCCTATGAAAGCTCCAGTCTGAGCTCGCATCTGTATCCATGAACTTTGTCCTACTCCCTGCGCGGCTAACGGTGCCTGACTCGGCCTGTCGGCCTATCTGCCTGCCAAAAACTGTATTTCACCTTCTTAATTATCTGCCCTGCTCCGCTCCTCATCCGATGCATTCCTGTCTAGTAGTTTAGGTAAACATTCTTCCAGCTTCCGTGCAAAGGGGCCAGGCCTCGCTGCCCTCATGCAAGTAATTCATAGCCCTGTTACCATGGAATATTCCTACCCCCTCGCATCTAGTGTAGACACTTAGACGCTTGTACACGCACTAACAGTCAGTATAGTCAGTATAGAATAAGATTCTATCCTAAGAGACCTCTCTTTTTGGATAACACAGTTCTTTAAACATAGGATATTAGATATGATTTGGGATTAGGTTGACATAACCCCAGACTTCTGTCTCCACATGCAGAGCTAAATGTCAAGTCCCCTTCACCCTCTAGTTACACGTCAATCACACGTCATGCTGCTGCGCGCGCATCTCTGCCAAGTATTTCTGCTGACATTGCGAAATTCTTTCATGAAACCACCCATTTATGACATCATACCTGATGACGTTCTTTAGTTACGCCCAGTTACACCCATTTTAGTTACGCATGTATGTTTTATCTTTGTTATCAACTGTTACGCCTCCTGCATCTGTTTCACTGTAATGCCTATTGTATAAAAATGATTACTTGTCAATAAAGTTGGTCCTTCACTTCCTGAACCTTCGTGGTGATGGAATATGGAGTCCATCAATTCGAATTGATTTTGGAATAAAGCCCGTTCCGAACCTCTAATACCACGGATTCTGCCTCTTATTTTACTGAGCTATTATTATAGATTTTCCGCATCAAATTAAGTTCCGGTAATTAAATTATTTACCACATAAATGGCGCCCGAACAGGGACACTTTCTCATCTCACGCGCCGGAGGTGCGTTGCAGGCCCGGTCTCCTGCCACAGCTGGACGGACAACAACGCGTACCCACAGGATTTCCTGTATCTCCCTCCTGCCGAGCGGGGGTAACTGAGGCTGCGATCAACACCCAGACGAGGCGGTGAGAAGTGCGAAGTATCCCGACCAGAGCCTAGCTGAGAGAGCAAGATCCGAGGTATACAGAGGCCCACCAGTTCCGAAGTTCCGAAGTTTCGAGTCGAGTCCAGTCCGGTCCGAGTCCAGTTCAGTTCAGTTCCGAGGCCTTCCGTTCCGAGCTACCCGGTGAGTACCATTGTCGGGGAGGCGTTCTGACGTGCACATAGGTTGTGCCGGTCAAGACGGGTTTGGGTACACAAATCCGGTCTGCACTGTTTCAGCAGTGTATCTGTACTGTTCAGCAGTATATCAAGTATGTCTAGTATATAATTCAGAATTACCTAGTTAGTGTCGAGTATTATGCTTAGTGACTAGTTCCCTAAATGGCCATCATTGTTGTTCATTAAATGTTAAATGTTAAATGTTAAAATGTTTTAAATACGTTTTGCATATTGTGGTGTGAATGACTGTTCATTATTGTGTTCTGTTGTATTAAAACGTGTTCAGAATTAGGTATCAGATCAGTTCTCAATATGCCGCTCTTTTCGAAATTAAGACAGATCAAAACTAGAAAAGGGGTACTCGAAGAAGCTGTTCCCATTCCTCCTAGGGACACTCCAGGGTATTTCATGTATCATAAACACGGCCTAGACGCCATACTATTTCTTGATTTATGGGTAGACTACACCAAGGAATTACCAGAAAGTCAGAGGTGGCCCGCAGCTGGGACCTGGGATGCAGATTGCATCATGAAAGTAGAGGAAGAATTATGGAAAAAGAAAGCTAGACAATCACAGAAAGATGCCATTGAATTATGGCGTAAAGAATCGTATAGACGTACAGAAAAAGCACGTAGACAGGAAGAGAAGAGTAAGGAGAATTCAGATAAAGTCCGAGAAAACCTATTAATTGAAGAAGGTACTCGAGTAAAAGCAGAACAAACAGACAGACAAAGAAATGCCCTTATGAATGGTATGTATCCTCTTCTGGCCGAAGGGTTACCTAAGGCTACTCTGGAGATACCCAAAGACTTGCCACCCCCATTGTTTCCGATAAAAGCACATCCCAAAGGGCATCCCAGAACCGCAGAAGATGTTTTTCTTTCTTCTTATTTAGACGACGCAGCTCCCGAGTATGCTAGTACCGCGCCACATAGACCGCCTGCCGAGGGGGTTCAACGCCAAGACCCTCTTCCGTCTGTACCTCCGCAACAACAAACTCCGACACAAGTTCCGGCAAGCACATCTGTTTCTACAGCTGTACCCACACCTATGGTTGCTATATCACGTTCAACGAATCCTTTCACACCCAGCACCCCAGGCGGTGCTACAGGAGGTACAACAAACATTTTTTCCACGCCACCCAGAGTAAATAAACTTTCCTTTCAAGAATTAGCCCACCAACGTACGCCCAAACTAGTAACTCCCGACGCGCTTAAGGAACTTCTAATAGATTGTAGATATGACCCAGTGCCCGGAAAAGGGGACGAAATGCTGCTGGCATCATTACGTATCCGACGAGCTGCAATATATTTAGGGAGGCTACCAGGAATGACTACACATTTAGAAAATATATATCACTTTGTCCAGTCAGGACGAGATTCTGAAAGTATTAATAGAGCCTTGGAGTACCAGAAAGTGGAAATACAGGGGGAACTGTTACGTTTCCTCATAAATTGTGTGATCAGAAATCAAGACCGACCAGGGGTAAATCCGGAAGAAATGCAAATTCTTACCACATGGAGTCGGAATATATCAGAGGGGAGACATGATAAACGATCATGTATAGTAGCTATGTGCCGCAAGATCCGCAAAGAAGTAGAACGAATACACGAAGAAAGATTAGCAGTAGACCAGCCTGAACAAACCGAAGAGGAGGAAGAATTAGAACTGCCCACAGGACAGTTAGAAACAGTGGCCTATGTAGGTAGAGGAAGATCTTGCAATAATACTAGATGCTTTACTGATCCGATACGTCCGATACGTCCAGATAATAACAGAAATTTCCCTCCTATAATAAATATAAGGTCCCCCGAACATGCGTTCCAAGCCGCTGACAAATTACTCCGAGAACGAAGGGGTTATCATATACTCGATTCTATGGACGAACAAGAATTAGCCAGGTCAGCCGTTCACTGGGTTGACAGTCCCGGAAAAAATAGTGATGATACACTAGCACACACGTTTTTGAACCTCAACCCAGATGAACAGCGTTTAGCTGGTATCTATATGATTCAACAACTCCTCGTATTATATAAAAGCCAACACTCTGATCCTGGTCCCTTACCTGATATATTGACTGAATTACTCACGAATAAATGGAGAGGTTCAGGTACTGAGTTAATTAGAGAAATACTAGAATCCAGAAAGCAGTACATTCTTTTTGTATGCCCCGAACATGTCTCACTGCCCATAAAAGAAAGAACGACGTATTACATGGATAGACAGAATCCCTTACGCGAAGTGCACCCGATAAAAGGTGATGACAATCAGTTTAAACGTGTGTTTGTATACACACCCATATCTAAAATAGAACTATTAGAAATGAAGAAAGTGGTACCCAGTCATGACAAAGACCCAGCGGGTTTCCACCGTGAAATTAAAGACATGTTGCTCATGGGAGAGTATACCTATCCCGACATTATGACAATATTGAAGGTATTAATGTCCGCGGGCATTTACGAAAAACTCAAGGAAAAGGATTGGGAGGTGGGAGACCAGAAGATAGATTGGACAGCATTAGAAAACGAAGAAAAAGCTCGAGGTCCAGGTTCAGGGCTTGGGGAAAAGACCAAAACACTACCAGGTTTACTAGTACAGGTACTGCCACGTTTATTAACTACGAAAAAGGAAGACTGGGGTGCAATCTCAGCCTGTAAACAAAAACAAGATGAAGACACTAGTGATTTCTATGCCCGATTCGAAAAATGTTTTGGTATAAATAGTGGAATAAAAGCAAGTAGCGAATCGTATCCACATCTGTTTGTGACCAAATTAGTTGAAAATGCCCTGCCCCAAGTTAAGAATAGAGTATTGAAATTCGAGAGTACCTGGCAAGGTAACACTCCGTCACAAATGTTACAAATGCTACAGTACCATCACAATAGAATTAGAGAGGAACAAGAACATGAACAAAGACGCATGAAAGACACGAAAATGAAAATGCTAGTTTCTCAGACAGTTCCAGCTGACGGTCATAAAAAGGGTATGACACAGTCCAGTGTTTCAGCAGGTCCTGTAAAAGGGACATGCAACTATTGTAAACAGCCAGGTCATTATGTACACGATTGTCCAGTTTTAAAACATAATATCGCCATAGGTAATACAAAAGAAAGACCACGGCCACTTAGACAGGATCAGAACCAACAAGGAGCTCCGCAGCATGCACAGGCCATGCCAGCTCTGCAACAGTCTATGCCAGCCCCACCACCGCAGCCTATTGCTGCCACACAGACAACGACACGACAGATGTACCAGACCGCACAGTATGACTATCCTGATTATCAACGATACTCATGAAACAGCCTAGAGAGGGAAGTTGGCTTACCCCTTATAGAGGTCCCTGTAGATCAAGAAGGACCTTATGTACACAGTGAATTATTAGGCCAAGACAGAAAATTTCTACTTGATACAGGGGCAAGCCGAACAACCATAAAACGTAGTGAAGTTCCAGGGGCACCCCTCTCAGGCTCACAGAATATTTCCCTTGGTTTTTCAGGAAAACCTATCATTAACGAGGTATCACAGCCTCTTCCCCTTACGATTGGTCCCTTGACACGAACTACAGATTTATTGCTTACTAAATCATGTCCAGAAAACCTGTTAGGTATAAAAACTTTGAAAGCTCTAGGAGCTATAATATGTTGCTCTCCGGAAGGAGTAAGATTGTTTTTACGTGATTTCAAAGGGCACTACGTGTCCCGAGACATGGATCACCGACTGCAGACTTTACCCACACATTTATGGGCACAAGGCCCTACAGATGTTGGTTGCATGAACATTACACCATATCGAGTCACACTAAAGACAGGAGTGGTACTACCACGAATGCGACAATACAAGTTACCCACAGATGCTGTATTGGCTTTACTGCAAATCATTGACGAGCTTATTACCCAAGGAGTGGTTGTGGAAACGGACTCCAATGTATGTAATTCCCCGATAATTCCGATTCTTAAACGAACTGATCCAAAAGCCCCGCCAGTATATCGATTGGTTATTGATCTGCGCGAATTAAATAAATGTATTGTACCACAATATCCCGTAGTTCCAGACATTTCTTCATTACTGACAGCCATTGATTCCGAAGCAACGTTCTTTACTGTAATTGATCTCAAAAATGCCTTTTTCAGCGTCCCAATAGATCCGGAAAGCCAATACTTGTTCGGATTTAGTTTAAATGGACGAAGCTTTAAATTCACACGCGCACCTCAAGGATTCACAGAAAGCCCCAGCATCTATAGACAAGCACTGAAACGAGAACTTGACAGTATACACATGCCAGTCAACACTGCCCTGCTTCAATATGTCGATGATCTGCTGATCACCGCTAGAAGCGAACCTGAATGTGAAAAAGCCTCACTGACGGTTTTACAATTCTTGGCCGAAAAGGGGCACAAGGTGTCCCCTTCTAAGCTGCAATTCTGTGTCCAGCGAGTTGTTTACCTTGGTCACTCGCTGTCCAAGGAGGGAAGGCAGCTTACACCAGATCGCATCCAGTTAATTGCTAACATGCCAATACCCAAGACACAAAAGGAGGTACGAGCTTTTATAGGCCTCACTTCATATTGTAGGCAGTGGATCCCTCAGTATGCATTTCTAGCAAAACCACTCATTCAGTTGACAACACAGGAGGCGGCCACATCGACTGTCCTCCCTTGGACTCAAGAACATACACACGCCTTTGAAAGCTTAAAGAAAGCTTTATGCCAAGCACCTGTCCTAGCAACACCATGTTACAGTAAACAGTTTACACTCTTTGTTACAGAACGCGAAGGTACTGCCTTGTCAGTACTCACACAGGAACAAGCAGGATCACACAAACCATGTGCTTATTTTTCTAGTACATTAGATCCCGTAGCTCAGGCTCTGCCTGCGTGCCTGAAATCAGTGGCAGCGACAGCTTTAGCAATCAGACAAAGCGATGCCATAGTGTTAGGACATCCATTGACAGTACAAGTACCACACGCAGTAGAGGTTCTCTTGAACCGCACGCAAACACAACACTTGACTATAGCGAGACTCACCGGTTACGAACTGACATTGTTTCAGCCACACATAGAAATCAGACGTTGTAGTACATTGAATCCTGCCACACTTTTGCCAGTAAACGGAACAGACCCACTAGCACATGATTGTATTGAAGTTATTACTATCACGACGAAACCCAGACAAGACTTGACAGACGTCCCATTGTCAGATCCAGACCTGACGTTGTATGTAGATGGTTCATGTATGAGAACAAATACAGGAGAGCTAGTGGCCGCGTATGCAGTCACAACAGACACTGAAGTCATTGAAACAAATCGTATTAATACCTTGTCAGCTCAAGCAGCAGAGCTCATCGCTCTGACACAAGCCTGTATTCAAGCCACAAATAAGAAAGTCAACATATACACTGATTCACGTTATGCATTCGGAGTTGTACATGACTTCGGCGTGCTGTGGCGAGAGAGAGGTTATTTAACTTCTCACGGTGCCCACATTCAGCACGGACCCCTCATTCATGCCTTATTAGATGCAATACATCTACCCGCTGCAATATCAATTATGAAATGTAAAGCTCATACGAAAGTTACTGATATCATTTCACAAGGCAATGATCTAGCTGACAGAACAGCTAAACAGACTGCTCAAACTCACACATCTGACATGACAAAGACAATAGTTCCGACACCAACACATTGCATGATGGTTAAGGATCCCGCTCTAGACGTAATTGACATACAGACACATGCTACACCAGAAGAAATAAAGAAATGGACTGAATTAGGAGGGATCCAAACGGATCAAGGATGGATGACGAAGGAAAAATCTGTATGGTTTCTTCCCGACTCAATGGTCCAAGTTATCATTAATACAATACATAGTCCAGCGCACCTAGGAGAAAAAGCTATGCTAGACAGCATTCAACACATTTGGTTCAACAAACATTTGCGAGCAGCAGCTAAACAAAAAGTCCGTACCTGTATGATCTGTTGTCAGTTTAACCCAGGTAAAAGCATTCCCGTAGAACAGGGTGGATTTCAGCCTCCTGAGCACCCTTTTGAAGTCCTCCAGATGGATTATATCCAGATGGAACGATGTCGAGGATTTAAATACGTTCTTGTAGTTGTTTGTGCTCTTTCCCGTTGGACAGAGGCATACCCGGTTTCAGATTACACTGCCCCGACTACTGCCAAACAGTTAGTTCGAGAATTCTTCCCACGGTACGGTTTACCACGTGCTGTCTACTCAGATAACGGCCAGCCGTTCTCATCCGAACTAATGAAACACGTTTCACTTTTGTTAGGTTATCAATGGAGATTTCACTGTGTCCGACACCCCGAGGCAGCAGGTCTCGTGGAACGACATAATCAAACTCTGAAAATTAGATTGTCCAAAATATGTAGAGAGAAAGGTGTCGACTGGGTAGTAGCTTTACCAGTTGCACTCTTTTACATGAGAATGGTAGCGCACTCTCGAACAGGGTTATCCCCGTATGAGGTGATCTTCGGTAGACCACCAAATATGTGGGGGACGCCTATACCTCGTAAAATAACTGACGTTGACTGTAATATGCTGACAGATTACTTGGCTTCCTTGATGTCTGCACTACAATCTTGTCGTTCACAGGTAGCTGCAGCCTTTCCCGACAACACCGAGGTGAAACCCCATGACGTAGTTCCGGGGGACTTGGTGTTAGTGAGGAATTTTGACCGGAAGTCTCAGCTGGATCCTAGGTGGAAATCGCCTCAACTAGTACTGCTCACCACGAGGACCGCCGTGAAGATCGAAGGTCGAAAAGGCTGGATACATTCGAGTCATATCAAGAAATTTTATGGACTACCATCCGATATAGAGACTAAACCCCGTATTGCCTCAAAGACAGACTCAAAGCTCCCTTTGGTTGAGCAAACGAACTCAGAACTATATAGACAAAAATTGAGGTCCAGTCAGTCACACAATTTGATTGTTTAAGTCCTCTCCAAGGTGAATCGGTTGAATTTGTCTCTGACATGTATTCTCTGGACCGGAATAGAGAAAGAAATAATCAAATCCAGTTGAAAAAACATGCGTACTGTAAATCACTGCGTAGTCATTGCACAGTGACGTTATTAATTCTGTTTTTCTTATGTCTTTTAATAATAGTTGCAAGTATATTACTGCACATATATTATCCTATTTCTAAACATGTTTACAATGTTACTGCTGAACATTCTTTTAGTGAATTACCCCCGCATGAGTTGTCATATAGATTTGCGCTGCGCAACAACACTTTTATTAGTATGTTACATCATTCCCATCAGGCTAGCAATGCTACAAATTGTTGGATATGTGGCCGACTCCCTCCCTATCAGAACTACAAGGGAATTCTGCCTCTCTTTCCATATCCGTTCACACACAATGGCTCCTGTGGAGCATGGTTTAGTTTAATTAATTCCCTAGATTCAAATTTCGCAGTTTATCAAGACAACTGGGTATGGGGAAACCTGAACTTAGTTTTGCTTAAAGTCTGCTACCCTAACAAGGAGGGACTTCCCAAAAGAACAGGAACTGATCTAGAAAATGAAGTATATGGATTAGGTAATTTCACGCTTAATCTCATGATCCTGAATATTGAATCCGAAGCTGCACCAATTTGGCCTGCTATGTCAGTATTTCCAGTTAAAGGTGAATTGTGTATAAGAAAGAATGGCTCCATACATATGGGCCATAGTAAATGCACCACTATAATAGAATTCAGTGATCAAGGCAAATCTACATTTAGAGCTTCTCGTCATTCCTACTTTATATGTGGCCAGACCGCATATATACGTTTACCTCTAGATTGGGATGGTACCTGCTACATCGGATTCCTTTTGCCACCTGTTTTCTTAGCTCCTCCTGATTATCATAGAAATACTCATTTAGTACACCATAGACAGCAGAGAGATCTCCCAATTGTCGATTACACTGAAACAGCATGGGAAAAATACACAGATTTCAATAAAGGTTTCTTTCCTTATATAGGTACAGTCACTAATAGTAAGTTGATACGAAGATTAACCAGAACCCTTGAAGCAGTAGTGAACGAGACTATTTCCGCCTTAGGCAATTTAACAGAAGAGCAGTCTGCTATGCGGATTGTTGTGCTTCAAAATCGTCTTGTCCTTGACGTCATCCTGGCCGATAGGGGCGGAGCTTGTAGGGTCATCGGATCAAGTTGTTGCATTTTCATACCAGAAAATTCGCCGTCAGTATATAAAGCCATAACCCGCCTTCATAAGATTGTAAGCCAGATACACCAGAATCCAGGCACCTGGACTTGGTCCGGTTGGTTTTGGAGTGTATTATCTACCTTTGGATGGAGGGTCCTATCCTTCCTAGGTATTGGCTTTCTCATACTATTCAGTTGCTGCTTATGCCTACAATGTGGACCAGCGATTTATGGTCTGTGTGCCACATCGTGTATCCCACATCCAAGTTTTCGCTCAAGATCCCGGAAGAAGAAAGAAGAACAAATGATGTTATATGAACAGATCAACGGATTGATGAAGATTGATATCTCTTAAGGGCAAGTAGGGGGCAAGGAGGGAATGTGGAAATATGGATTTTTATGATCAGTTATGTCCCCTATCTTGGACCCCAACGGTTTCATGTATAAATCACAAATACATGTATGTTTCCTCCAGTTCCAGTTATAAAGACGCAAACACATGTGCGTCCACCGTCAACATGTCCTCTTTCAGATCCGCCATGAATGGGCCGGATATTCTACTCCTAAGTATGAAAGGCCACCGGCTTTATATGGTTCATTTATCCCATTTTACAGTCCAGGCGAGTAGGCCCTGATTCTGCCATCAAGCCTTTCCTGCCTTCTGCCTATGAAAGCTCCAGTCTGAGCTCGCATCTGTATCCATGAACTTTGTCCTACTCCCTGCGCGGCTAACGGTGCCTGACTCGGCCTGTCGGCCTATCTGCCTGCCAAAAACTGTATTTCACCTTCTTAATTATCTGCCCTGCTCCGCTCCTCATCCGATGCATTCCTGTCTAGTAGTTTAGGTAAACATTCTTCCAGCTTCCGTGCAAAGGGGCCAGGCCTCGCTGCCCTCATGCAAGTAATTCATAGCCCTGTTACCATGGAATATTCCTACCCCCTCGCATCTAGTGTAGACACTTAGACGCTTGTACACGCACTAACAGTCAGTATAGTCAGTATAGAATAAGATTCTATCCTAAGAGACCTCTCTTTTTGGATAACACAGTTCTTTAAACATAGGATATTAGATATGATTTGGGATTAGGTTGACATAACCCCAGACTTCTGTCTCCACATGCAGAGCTAAATGTCAAGTCCCCTTCACCCTCTAGTTACACGTCAATCACACGTCATGCTGCTGCGCGTGCATCTCTGCCAAGTATTTCTGCTGACATTGCGAAATTCTTTCATGAAACCACCCATTTATGACATCATACCTGATGACGTTCTTTAGTTACGCCCAGTTACACCCATTTTAGTTACGCTTGTATGTTTTATCTTTGTTATCAACTGTTACGCCTCCTGCATCTGTTTCACTGTAATGCCTATTGTATAAAAATGATTACTTGTCAATAAAGTTGGTCCTTCACTTCCTGAACCTTCGTGGTGATGGAATATGGAGTCCATCAATTCGAATTGATTTTGGAATAAAGCCCGTTCCGAACCTCTAATACCACGGATTCTGCCTCTTATTTTACTGAGCTATTATTATAGATTTTCCGCATCAAATTAAGTTCCGGTAATTAAATTATTTACCAAGAGTATTCTTTAAAAATTCACATCTCCGGTTACCTACATTGTATTGTTGTAATTTTGGTGTCATTAAGATAGAAATATTTCCCATTTATATAAACTGATGTGGGGTTTTTATTGTGTGTTGTGTCTTAATTACTGAATTGGTGTTTTAAAATGGTTTACATAACTGTCTCCTAAATTAAGCTTGCCTTCTCGCAGCCAAGCTACCCAGGGTTGAGCATGGGAGTAATTTATTAAGACCTGTACTGCACCCTAGGCCGTGTTAGTGCCCTTATTGCCAGTGGTAGATACATATTTACCACTACTAATAAAAAACTTTCCAACAAGTGTCAAAAGGTTTAAATTCCCCCCAGCAAACATAACTGGTCTAGTGTAAGGATATCAACTTTTTCCAGGCTTCCCAACCTTTGGGAGGTCCCCCTACAGGGATACTAGTATTGTTCCAAATAGGTGCACATGTATGCAGTTGGGCATCAGTCTTGAAAACGTTATACTCGTGTAGCCAGGTCATCACTATGTTTTGGATCATGGGTTTCATGGACTGTGAACATGGGGTACTGTGGTTATATAGCGTGTGATAGCCTGATCCACAACATGTGATCTCCCTTTCAATGTAATCCCATAATAGGGTGTCTCCAATCTCAGCACATATGTACCAACTGAGACAGCTGGGGTGCTATGTAACACATGGTAAACTCATGGCACCACATTTATTATGGGCTCTTCATTTTGAAATTCTCAGTCTTTGTTTCCTATTACCACAGACAGCGTTTTTCACTCTCTTGTCAATAGTTCGCAAAATAGAATTCCTAGAATGTAAGTGGCACCATACCCAATATGGTTATGAATATAGGAAACACTACCATTTTCCCTGCTTACATTCTGCCACCTAGCAACAAGTGCCAATTTTGCATAGTCTGTGTTAGTTTTGGCACTAAGTGGATGTAGGTTGTCTGAGATCAGTTTTTCCACACAGCTGCTGATATACCCCTGGCATTTAAGGTGCTCAGGTTTCCATTGGAATTTAAAGTGTGTTAAGGCTGCCTTTTTTGTAACAATAGATAAAGGAAGGGCCTCAAAGTTGTTCAAATTGATTCTATAAACCAATATCGCTGAGAAATTAGAAATGTTTGACATGAGAATTGAGAGGTAGGTGTGTAGGTTAGTGAATGTAAGTGAGATATTGTACACATATAGGTAGATCTTGAGGGACCAGCTAGTGTGGGTATCACAGTTATTTATTCTAATTGTCAGATGGCTGTTGCCATAGGCTTCAGAGCCAATAAGAAGATTAAGGGCAACAAGGAACATCCCAGCGTGTCCCTCTTAAAACAGAAAAAGAATCTGACAAAAAAAATAGTTGACCTGAGATGAGGGAGCCCCATAGAGCCATGTACATTTGGTAGTGAAGTCATCACATCGTCCAAGTCTCTGAACCTTGTGAAACATATTCCCATTCAATTCTGTCAAATGCGTTTCTGGTGTTGAGAGATAAGGCCGGTATGCATTCCTTAAACTCTTTGGATAACCATAGTGAATGAGTCAAGGTGCAAATGTGGTGTTATGGACGCCAATCTAGGCCTAAGTAGATAAACAACCTTCACCTACATTTGTCCTACCTTGCTCTGCATAATGATTCCAGCACTGACCTTTTTACCTAGCTATGTGCTGAATAAATGTTGATCAGTATCCTTGAAACTAGCCTCGTTTATTATGCATGAGGATTCTTGGAAAAATCCCCTGCCCATGGCGTACATAACAAGATTAACATACTCTGTAAAAAAGCCATGGTCATTTTCATCCTAGGGTGAAAGAACTACTTTGCATAATTGCAGGTATTGATTTAGGCTTATTCACATAACCATACTCATAACATATCGATTGTGTTAGGAGCCCATCTTTATGGTATAAAAGAACTAACCCTTTAGGGGGGACAATTCCACGCTGACACAAGAAATGGAGGTCCCGACCTGCAGAAGCTCCAGCACGCAGTGGTCTGAATGTCCAACTTGAGACCAAAGAGGGAGTCCTTCATTCTCTCCCATCAGGTAATGAGATTGGCTCTTTCCTAGGGGATTCTCGGCTTCGCGCCCACATATGTTCTAGGTACACTTAGGTACACTTAGGTAGGGTTGCAGCATAGGAGTATGCTTGATTACTGTCATGTTTATATGCCTGCACATAATCACTGTTTTAGCTCCATGGTAGAATTCTTTATAAGCTTCATATAGTGACTCCTACCTTTTATTTACTCTGTTGGTGCTTGAAATCTTTTACATTATCTTCTGTCTATTGATTATCGCACCACACATTTTTAATACTAGAATGATGCTGATTCAATAAATGCATATTGAAAATGTCCCCATCATTTATTCTGTGTCTCTCTCTGAGACTAAGTGAGTACGATTGACTGTGCGAAAAGTACCTTACTGTTTCCATGATCCTTGAAGGATCAAGGGTTGTCATGTTCAATAGTTGCCTGAAACTATTCACTCCTTGGTAAGGTTAGGGGGCCTATGGTGGCACTTTGAGCTAGCTGATCAAAAGGCTAACATATCCTTTGGGAGTGACCAGAATCAGTCTAGACACCAATAACCTTAGTTTATGTTGTCTGACCCCGCAGATCATATGGAACTACATGACAATGGTTGTGGGGTGTCATGTCTGCCACAAATTTCACCTGAGGGTGGGGGTAGGGGTCAGTTTCTTAAGTCGGATAGCCAAGATCTCCGCTAAGATCTTAATGTTCACATTCAGCAGGGAAATTGAACAAAAATTGCTACACATTAGTGGAAATTTCTCTGGTTTGTGAGATTTGCAATTTGTGCCTCGTTGGAAAGTGAAGATAGGCTTCTAGTCATCTTAATGTCTTTATGGGCTTCATATAGTGACTCCAATGCTTTGTCTATGACCCATTTGTAGAATTCTCCTAGGATGGTGTCTCCCCCTAGAGCTTCATTATAGGGAAGAGTGGAGATTGCCTAAGCTATTCCGTCTTTTGTTATTGCCCCCTCCAGAAGTCCTGTACCATCCTGTTTGAGCCTGGGGGCACCGGTTCTCAGACGAACTTGTTTTTGCAAGCACTATCGTATTCTAATTCAGAGCTATACAGCCCTCTATCTGGACATGCTGTGGCTATCCCCTGTGGCACTTCAATTAATTGATGTTTACAATCTTGTATGACAGGGAAAGCTATTCTAACCTATTTCTGTCTGAGCTGGACAACCGTCAGCGGCCTGCTCTTTCTCCATGTGAGAAAGTGCCTCTTTTGACATGGTTAGTCTCAACTTTGTGCCTGGAATGTGATGTGGTTTCAATTGAAAGAGCACAGGGTCCTTGTCAATCATGTCTCCTGTGCCAGAACTCCTTTACTAAAATGGTACTACGATTGGCACAACTTCAGATCCCCCTGTAAAATCCTAGTAAATGGTACATCTGGTACCAAGGCATGAGGACTGAACAGGGTCCTCTAGGGACCCCTCACCAAGGCAATGCAAACTGTCACTCCAGCCTGCATGTCTAGGTGCAGAGGAAAATGACAAAGTCGACATGGCACACTGTCTGTGTGCCATGTCAAAGCAACACTACCTAAGTTATGGGTAAGTTACCCCTCTAGCAGCCCTTACAAGCCCTAAGGCAGGGTACACTATATCTCAGGTGTGGGCATATCTGCCGGAGCAGATACTTCTCTACAATATTTAAGTTGATTCTTAATATTGTAAGAGCCATAGAAGCCTGATGCCAAAAAGCCACAGCAGCTAGAAAGAAGAAGGACCAGTGATGACTTGGCACCTTGCTACAAAAGTTGATCCTCATGCAGGCCCAGCGACCTCCAAAACCCTGGGAGGACTGCCTGCCTTCAATAAAGATCAAGAAACTCCAGTGGACAGCGGACCTGTCCAAGAAGAAACCAACTTTAAAACTGAAGAGCTCTGTCTTGAGGAAACGTGAAACCACCTCCGACCTACCTCTGCACTCGACTCCCATGACCCAAGTCCAAATCCTCTACCGGTCCTTCGAAGGATCCCCAGCAATTCTGAGCCAGAGTCCACCATGGCCTGACCCCTGCCAGACTCTACCTTGACACCTGCAGCCTCAATCTGAAGACTTCCCCTGACCACCACCTTGTTTTTTTTTTTTTTTTAGTTGACATGTTTTTATTAGGGTTTTGCATATATTACATCACGAGAAACATTCACAGTTATAAACCTGAATCACTGTACTGTAACATCATAGGCCGTTGAGAAAGCTATAGGGTGTGGAAGCTGTAGTCCATTAGCTGTTGGGTCTCCCGTGATGGCCCGAGAGACCTGTCTTCCCTTATGCTGGTTCCGTCTGGCCCCCATGTCTACCGTCCTGGTCTTGCCTATATCTTCCGTTTCGAGCAGGGGTAACGTTACCTCCCCATCTCAGTCTATGTAGCGTTCCCCTTTCTTTTTTTTTGTTTCTCAGATTCCCTATCATGTCATGTAACAAAAGCAACGGTATATAAACCACTAACTGGGACTATCTTCGCCTACACGGCGGCTTGGAAAGGGCCCTGGGGTGGGGGGGTCCCCGAAACTGAGTATGATATGAGAGGGAGGGAGGTAGTGAGTGAAGTATGGGAGGGGGGGTAAGGGGGACGCGAGGCCGGCGGATGAGGTGCTTCTGCGACGGAGTATGTATGGGTTGGTGGTAGGTGTATGCGGTGCGCTCTAGGGCTCCCCGAGGGGAGGGGGGAGGGGGTGGGCGGCTGGGCTGACCACCACCTTGTTGATAAGCAGTTTCTGATGCAAAAGGACACCCCTGCACCCGAAGCCACAGAGCCTTGGGGAGCTTGACCAACGTTGTTCTCATGTCCCCTTGCATCAGAACCTACCTGGAAAGCTGTGGGCTTTCTTCGATCAGCCTCCTGGCCCTAGCCTGCATCCTTTCTCCAAAACCGACTTCCTCAATCGATTCGCATTGGGAGCCCGATGCTGTGTTCACACTCTGCACCCAGTTGTCCCTGTGCTGCTGAGGGTGTAAGGAAGGGGCACCTTCTTGCACAAAAACAATGACTACAGGCATTTTCCACTTTCAATGCGTGCTGTATAATACAGCATGCATTGAAAGAGGAAAAAAACGAGGAGGGTGGGGTAGCACTCTGACTCATTTTCAGGTTTACGATTCCTCGTAAATCTGGAAATGTGTCTGGTTCCATGGATGTTGCGTGGGCACACCCACAGCAACATCCATGGAATGCCCCTTTCACGCAAAGTGCTGCATGTAAAGGGTCCGTATTAACAAGGACAGAAAAAGCCACGCAGGGTGCCTTATCCTATCCATGTAAATATGGGGCAAAGAAATGCGCTGCCAGTGCATCACAAAAAGTGACATAGTGGCAGCGCAAGGCACTTATAAATCTGCCCCTCAAAGTCTATAGTTAGGTCCTTAGCAGTCCTTAGCATTTTTTATAAGTTCCTAATAAGCTCCCATCTACTTTAAACATCATGTCTGAGAACCCAGGGACCTCCCAGGAGCTCCGTCTGGCCCCTATGCACATCTGGGAGTTCCAGAACTCTCCTGCAATGCATGATACACAGAAAGATAAGAGTGACTCACCAGCCCTCCCTCTTAAAAATAGAAAGTGGACAGAAGGAAGAGCAGCAGCCATTCTGGCATTGGCACATTCCCACTAGCCCTTCACCACACCAAATGAATGAAGGCTGGAAATCTTTATTGAGCAATGATTATTTATGTTTTGAGCAATAGTTCAACTAAATCAAAGGGAATGTGGAGCATATTAGGTGTGCTCAATAAAACACCAATCACAATCCCAAGTATATACATTTTCTCATTCCCTCCCCAGTCTCAAATACTCACTCCTCGCACCGTACTCTCCCCCCACCATGGCTACAACCATCACCAGCCCTATTGAAGGCTCACTTTCACAAGTGGGCTTCAATGCCTTTAAGTTTACTTACCTCCCTAACCTCACTAAAAGTGCTGCTAAGAAACTCAAACATAATATAATCAAAAGACACCCGGAAATGCTTATATCAGACACATATTTCTCTATGTCTACTGGCAACATAGTGACTGACCTAATAATCTTCACAAACAGAAGGGCCCAATGGAGGAAAACCCTCATATCCTTCTTTCAGGTCAAGCAGATAAGGAAAACACCTCATGGTTTTAGGCTTTCCATCACTTCCTCTCCAATCTTCAAAGCCGATCTCACCATTACCATTTACAACAATGGGATCGTACTCACTCAATCATTGAACTGAAATCTAGAGCAGTTTGACAAACACTTTACGAAAATTAAAAAATCATTACCTAATAATACAACTCCCCTGCAACAATACCTAGCGCTAGCAACTACAACAGCACACTATAGCGCTGCTCCACCTAGTTCGCTGAATGCTCCACCTAGTTCGCTGTCAGCAAGCCAGATGCTCGGTGTGCCCCCATCGGGATGCCCTCCCAAAACATAACCCCTCCCATCTCAGCCGTAGCTCATTCAGCTTGGGCCTCACCCTCTAACCCTTCCTCATTGTGTGGAAATATGGATTTTTCTGGTCAGTCATGTCCCCTATCTTGGACCCCAACGGTTCTATGTGCATATTACAAGTACATGTATGTTCCCTCCAGTTCCAGTTATGAAGACGCAAATACATGTGCGTCCACCGTTAACATGTCCTCTGTTGATCCGCCATGAATGGGCCGGATATTCCATTCCTAAGTACGAAAGGCCACCGCCTTTATATGGTTCACTTATGCCATTTTACAGTCCAGGCAAGTAGGCCCTGATTCTGTCATCAAGCTTTCCTTGCCTTCTGCCTCTGAAAGCTCCAGTCTGAGCCTGCATCTGTGACCATGAACTTTGTCTCATTCCCTGCGCGGCTCACGAAGCCTGACATCAGCTTGCTGCCTGCCAAGAACTGTATTTCACCTTCGAAAATTATCTGCTCCGATCCCTGCCCAATGCATTCCTGTCTAGTAGCTTAAGTAAACATTCTGCCAGCTACCGAGCAAAAGGCCCGGCTTCTCTGTCTTCATGCAAGTAATTCATAGCCCTGTTACTATGGAAAATTCCTGCCCTCGCATCTAGTGTAGACACTTAGACGCTTGTACACGCACTAACAGTCAGTATAGTCAGTATAGAATAAGATTCCACTCGAAGAGACCTCTCTTTTGGATAACATAGTTCTTTAAACATAGGATGTTAGATATGATTTGGGATTAGGTTGACTTGACCCTCCAGACTTCTATCGCCACATGTAGAGCTAAATGTCAAGTCCCCTCACCCCCTAGTTGCACGTCAATCACACGTCATACTGCTGCGCGCGCATCTATGCCAAGTATAATCTTATAGATCCACCTATATATGACATCATAACCAATTATGTTCCTTTTTACTCCTCATTACACCCATTTTCGGTTACGCATGTGAATCGTCACCTTCCTTATCAATTGTTACGCCTCCCGCATCTATTTCATTGTAATGTATGTTCTATAAAAGTCATTTCTTGTCAATAATGTATGTACTTCACTTCCTGAACCTTTGTGGTGATGGAACCTGGAGCAACCGATTATAATCGACCTCTGGAATAAAGCCCATTCCGAACCTCTAATACCACGGATTCTGCCTCTTATTTACTGAGCTATTTTATTATGTTTCTGTATCAAATTAAGTCCCGGTAATTAAATTATTTACCACATAAATGGCGCCCGAACAGGGACACTTTCTCATCTCACGCGCCGGCGGTGCGTTGCAGGCCCGGTCTCCTGCCACAGCTGGACGGACAACGCGTACCAGCAGGATTTCCTGTATCTCCCTCCGGTCAAGCGGGGGCGACTGAGGCTGCGATCAACACCCAGACGAGGCGGTGAGAAGTGCGAAGTATCCCGACCAGAGCCTAGCTGAGAGAGCAAGATCCGAGGTATACAGAGGCCCACCAGTTTCCGAAGTCCCAAGTCGAGTCCAGTGTCCGAAGTGTTCGAGTCGAGTCCAGTCCGGTTCAAGTTCAGTCGAGTTTCTGAGGCCTTCCGTTTCCGAGCTACCCGGTGAGTACCATTACTGGGGAGGCGTTCTGGCGTGCACATAAGTTGTGCCGGTCCAGACGGGTTTGGGTACACAAATCCGGTCTGCACTGTTTCAGCAGTGTATCTGTACTGTTTAGCAGTATATCTAGTATATCAAGTATAAAAATTCAGAATAATTCAGTTCAAGTCGAGTATCATGTTTAATGATTAAGTTTTTCTTAGATCATCGTCATCATCACTGTTGCTCAGTTAAATGTTAATTGTTAAATGTTTATAGTACGTTCTGCATATTGTGGTATGAATGACTGTTCATTATTGTGATTACTGTATTAAGTTTGTTCAAGATCAAGTATCAGATCAGTTCTCAATATGCCGCTCTTTTCGAAACTAAGACAGATCACAACCAGAAAAGGGGTACTCGAAGAAGCTGTTCCCATTCCTCCTAGGGACACTCCAGGGTACTTCATGTATCATAAACATGGCCTAGACGCCATATTATTTCTCGATTTATGGGTAGACTACACTAAGGAATTACCAGAAAGTCAGAGGTGGCCCGCAGCGGGGACCTGGGATGCAGAGTGCATCGTGAAAGTAGAGGAAGAATTATGGAAAAAGAAAGCTAGACAATCACAGAAAGACGCCATTGAATTATGGCGTAAAGAATCATATAGACGCACAGAAAAAGCACGTAGACAGGAAGAGAAGAGTAAAGAGAATTCCAATGAAGTCCGAGAAAATCTATTAATTAAAGAAGGTGCACGAGTGAAATTAGAACAAGTAGACAGACAGAGAAATGCCCTTATGAATGGTATGTATCCCCTTCTGGCCGAAGGATTACCTAAGGCTACCCCAGGGATACCAAAAGACTTGCCAACCCCATTATTTCCAATAAAGGTACATCCTAAGGGGCATCCTAGAACCGCAGAAGATGTTTTTCTTTCCTCATATTTAGATGACGCAGCTCCCGAGTATGCTAACCCCGCCCCACATAGACCGTTGGCCGGGGAGGTTCAACGCCAAGATCCTGTACCTGTACCCTTACAGCATCAAGTTCTGACACAAGTTCCGGCAAGCACATCTGTTTCTGCATCTGTCCCTACAACTACTTCTATAGCTGTATCCACACCTATAGTTGCTGTATCACGTTCAACGAATCCTTTCACACCCGATACCCCAGATGGGGCTACCGGAGGTGCTACCAATATCTTTTCTACGCCACCTAGAATAAATAAACTTACTTTTCAAGAGTCAGCACATTCACGTACCCCCAAACTCATAAATGCCCGTACGCTTAAAGAACTTCTTATAGATTGTAGATATGACCCTGTGCCCGGAAAAGAGGACGAAATGACCCTAGCATCATTACGTATCAGACGAGCCGCAGTGTATTTAGGGAAATTACCAGGAATGACTGCACATCTAGATAATATATATCATTTTGTCCAAACTGGGCGAGATTCTGAATGTATTAACAGAGCTATGGAGTACCAGAAAGTGGAAATACAGGGGGAACTGTTGCGTTTCCTCATAAATTGTGTGATCAGAAATCAAGACCGACCGGGGGTAGACCCGGAAGCAATGCAAACTCTTATCAGATGGAGCCAGAATATATCAGAAGGGAGACATGATAAGCAAAAATGTATAATAGCCATGTGCAGAAAGATCCGTAAAGAAATAGAACGCCTACACGAAGAAAGATTAGCGGTAGACCAGTTCGAACAAAGCGAGGAAGAAGCATCAGGACTGCCCACAGGACAGTCAGAAACTATAGCCTATGTAGGTAGAAGAAGATCTTGTAATAGTACTAGATGTCTTACTGATCCGATACGTCCGATGTGTCTAGAAAATAACAGGAAATTTCAAACACCAATAATAAATATAAGGTCTAACGAGCATTCATTCCAAGCAGCAGATAAATTACTCCGAGAACGAAGGGGTTATCATTTTCTCGATTCTATGGATGAACAAGAATTAGCCAGGTCAGCCGTGCATTGGGTTGACAGACCCGGGAAGTATAGTGATGACACAGTAGCACACACATTTTTGAATCTCACCCCAGATGAACAGCGTTTAGCTGGGATTTATATGATTCAACAACTTCTTGTACTATATAAAAGCCAACATTCAGATCCTGGTCCCTTACCTGATATATTGACCGAATTACTCACGAGTAAATGGAAAGGTTCAGGTACTAAGCTAATTAAAGAAATACTAGAATCAAGAAAGCAGTACATTCTTTTTATATGCCCAGAACATGTCTCACTGCCCATCAAGGAAAGAACCATGTATTACATGGACAGACAGAATCCCTTACGAGAAGTGCACCCAATAAAGGGCGAGGACAATCAGTTTAAACGGGTATATGTGTATACGCCCATATCAAAAATAGAATTGTTAGAAATGAAGAAAGTGGTACCCAGTCATGACAAAGACCCAGCGGGTTTCCACCGAGAAATTAAAGACATGTTACTCATGGGAGAGTATACCTATCCCGACATTATGACAATATTAAAGGTATTGATGCCTGCTGGCATTTATGAAAAACTCAAGGAAAAAGAGTGGGAGGTGGGAGACCAAAAGATAGATTGGACAGCACTAGAAGCAGAAGAAAAGGCCCGAGGTCCAGGTTCGGGGCTTGGGGACAAAACTAAAGCACTACCAGGTTTACTAGTACAGGTACTGCCACGTTTATTAACCACGAAAAAGGAAGACTGGGGTGCAATCTCAGCCTGTAAACAAAAGCAGGATGAAGACACTAGTGATTTCTATGCACGATTTGAAAAATGTTTTGGTATAAATAGTGGCATAAAAGCAAGTAGCGAATCATACCCACATCTGTTTGTGACAAAATTAGTTGAAAATTCCTTGCCCCAAGTGAAGAATAGAGTATTAAAATTCGAGAGTACATGGCAAGGTAACACTCCATCACAAATGTTACAAATGTTACAGTATCATCACAATAGAATTAGAGAGGAACAAGATCATGAACAAAGACGCATGAAAGACACGAAAATGAAAATGCTAGTCTCCCAGACAGTTCCAGCTGAAGGACATAAAAAGGGTACGACACATTCTGGCGATTTAGCAGGACCTGTAAAAGGGACATGCAACTATTGTAAACAACTAGGTCATCATGTACACGATTGTCCCGTCCTGAAGCGTAATATCGCCACGGGTATTACAAAAGAAAGACCACGGCCACTTAGACAGGATCAGAATGAACAAGGAGCTTTGCAGCATGCACAGTCCATGCCAGCTCCACCACAGACTATACAGTTTGTACCAGCTGCACCAGCGCTGCCTGTTGCTGCTACACAAACCACGACACGACAACTGTACCAGACCGCACAGTATGACTATCCTGATTATCAACGATATGCATGAACCAGCCTAGAGAGGGAAGTTGACTTACCCCTTATCGAGATCCCTGTAGATCAAGAAGGACCTTATGTACATAGTGAATTATTAGGCCAAGACAGAAAATTTTTACTCGATACAGGGGCAAGTCGAACAACTATAAAACGTAGTGAAGTTCCAGGGGCACCCCTCTCAGGCTCACAGAATATTTCCCTTGGTTTTTCAGGAAAACCTATTGTTAATGAAGTATCACAACCTCTTCCACTTACGATAGGACCTTTGACCCGAACTACAGATTTGTTGCTTACTAAATCATGTCCAGAAAACTTGTTAGGAATAAAGACATTGAAGGCTCTAGGAGCTATAATATGTTGTTCTCCGGAAGGAGTAAGATTGTTTTTACGTGATTTTAAAGGTCATTATGTGTCTAGAGACATGGATCCCCGATTGCAGACTTTACCTACACATCTATGGGCACAAGGCCCTACTGATGTCGGTTGCATGAATATTACACCATATCGAGTTACACTAAAGGCAGGAGTGGTACTACCACGAATGCGACAATACAAGTTACCACCAGATGCTGTAGTGGCTTTACTACAAATCATTGACGAGCTTATTGCCCAAGGAGTGGTTGTAGAAACAGACTCCAATGTATGTAATTCACCGATAATTCCGATTCTCAAACGAACAGATCCGAAGGCCCCGCCAGTATATCGATTAATTATTGATCTGCGTGAATTAAACAAATGTATTGTGCCACAATTCCCTGTGGTCCCCGATATCTCATCATTACTGACAGCTATTGATTCCGAAGCAACATTCTTTACTGTAATTGATCTCAAAAATGCCTTTTTCAGCGTCCCAATAGATCCGGAAAGCCAATATTTGTTCGGATTTAGTTTAAATGGACGTAGCTTTAAATTCTCACGCGCACCTCAAGGATTTACAGAAAGCCCCAGCATCTATAGCCAAGCACTGAAACGAGAACTTGACAGCATCCACATGCCAGTTAACACTGCTTTGCTTCAATATGTCGATGATCTGCTGATCACCGCCCGAAGCGAACCTGAATGTGAAAAAGCATCACTGACAGTTTTACAATTTCTAGCCGAAAAGGGGCACAAGGTGTCCCCTTCTAAGCTGCAATTCTGTGTCCAGCGAGTTATTTACCTTGGTCACTCACTGTCCAAGGAGGGAAGGCAGCTTACACCCGACCGCATTCAGTTAATAGCTAACATGCCAATACCCAAGACGCAAAAGGAGGTGCGGGCTTTCATAGGCCTCACTTCATACTGTAGACAGTGGATCCCTCAGTATGCATTTCTGGCAAAACCACTCATTCAGTTGACAACACAGGAGGCAGCCACATCGACTGTTCTCCCTTGGACTCAGGAACACACACACGCTTTTGAAAGCTTAAAGAAAGCTTTATGTCAAGCACCTGTTTTAGCAACACCATGTTACAGAAAACAGTTTACACTCTTTATTACAGAACGAGAAGGTACTGCCTTGTCAGTACTCACACAGGAACAAGCAGGAGCACACAAACCATGTGCTTATTTTTCTAGTACGTTAGATCCCGTAGCTCAGGCTCTGCCTGCGTGCCTAAAATCAGTGGCAGCGACAGCTTTAGCAATCAGACAAAGCGATGCCATAGTGTTAGGACATCCATTGACAGTACAAGTACCACACACAAAGAGGTTCTTGTGAACCGCACACAAACACAACATTTGACTATAGCAAGACTTACAGGGTACGAACTAACATTGTTTCAGCCACATATAGAAATCAGACGTTGTAACACATTGAATCCTGCCACACTTTTACCTGTAAACGGAACAGACCCACTAGCCCATGACTGTATTGATGTTATTACAATCACGACGAAACCCAGACAAGACTTGACAGATGTTCCATTGTCAGATCCAGACCTGACGTTGTATGTAGATGGTTCATGTATGAGAACAAGTACAGGAGAGTTAGTGGCCGCTTACGCAGTCACCACAGACACTGAAATTATTGAAACCAAGTGTATAAATACCTTGTCCGCTCAAGCAGCAGAGCTCGTCGCTCTGACACAAGCCTGTATTCAAGCCACAAATAAAAAAGTCAACATATACACTGATTCACGTTATGCATTCGGAGTCGTACATGACTTCGGCGTGCTGTGGCGAGAGAGAGGTTATTTAACTTCTCACGGTGCCCACATTCAGCACGGACCCCTCATTCATGCCTTATTAGATGCAATACATTTACCCACTGCAATATCGATTATGAAATGTAAAGCTCATACGAAAATTACTGATATCATTTCTCAAGGCAATGATCTAGCTGACAGAACAGCTAAACAGACTGCTCAAACTCAAAAATCCGACATGACAAAGACAATAGTTCCGACGCTGACACATTGTATGATGGTTAAGGATCCCGCTCTTGATGTAATTGATATACAGACACATGCTACACCAGAAGAAATAAAGAAATGGACGGAATTAGGAGGGATCCAAACGGATCAAGGATGGTTGATGAAGGAAAAGTCTGTGTGGTTCCTTCCTGATTCAATGGTCCAAGTCATTATTAACACTATCCATAGTCCAGCGCATCTAGGAGAGAAAGCAATGCTAGACAGCATTCAACATATTTGGTTCAACAAGCATTTACGAGCAGCAGCGAAACAAAAAGTTCGTACCTGCATGATCTGTTGCCAGTTCAACCCAGGAAAAAGCGTTCCCGTAGAACAGGGTGGATTTCAGCCTCCTGATCACCCTTTTGAAGTCCTCCAGATGGATTATATCCAGATGGAACGATGCAGAGGATTCAAATATGTTCTCGTAGTTGTGTGTGCTCTTTCCCGTTGGACGGAGGCATACCCGGTTTCAGATTACACTGCCCCGACTACTGCCAAACAGTTGGTTCGAGGATTCTTCCCACGATACGGTTTACCACGTGTTGTTCACTCAGATAACGGCCAGCCGTTCTCATCCGAATTAATGAAACACGTTTCACTTTTGTTAGGCTATCAGTGGAAATTCCACTGTGTCCGACACCCCGAAGCAGCAGGTCTCGTAGAAAGACATAATCAGACCCTGAAAATAAGATTATCCAAAATATGCAGAGAGAAAGGTGTCGACTGGGTAGTAGCATTACCAGTTGCACTCTTTTACACAAGAATGGTAGCACACTCTCGAACAGGGCTATCCCCGTATGAAGTGATCTTCGGCAGACCACCAAATATGTGGGGGACGCCTATACCACGCAAAATAACTGATATTGACTGTAATATGCTGACAGATTACTTGGCTTCCTTGATGTCTGCACTACAATCTTGTCGTTCACAGGTAGCTGCAGCTTTTCCTGACAACACTGAGGTGAAACCCCATGACGTGGTTCCGGGGGACCTGGTCCTCGTGAGGAACTTTGACCGCAAAACTCAGCTGGAACCTAGGTGGAGGTCACCTCAGCTGGTGTTGCTCACCACAAGAACAGCTGTGAAGATCGAAGGCAGAAAGGGATGGATTCATTCAAGTCATATCAAGAAATTTCATGGACTAAAATCAGACGTGAATACCTCACCTTGTGTGTCTTCACCCATTGACTCAAAACTTCCTTTTGTGGAAAAAAGTGACTCTGAACACTATAAACTAAAGCTTAGGCCCAATCAGTCGAGCAATTTGATTGTTTAAGTCCTCTCCAAGGTGAAGCGGTTGAATTGTCTCTGACATGTATCCCTTGGACCTGAATAGAGAATACACCCGAAAAATGCTGAAACGACAGGCGTACTGTAAATCACTGCGTAGTCATTGCATAGTGACGTTATTAATTTTATTTTTCTCAAGTCTTTTAATAATTACTGCAAGTATATTGTTGCACATATATTATCCTATTTCTAGACATGTTTACAATGTTACTGCTGAACATTCTTTTAGTAAATTACCTCCGCTTGAGTTGTCATATAGATTTGCGCTGCGCAATAACACTTTTATTAATATGTTACATCATTCCCATCAGGTTAGCAATGCTACAAATTGTTGGATATGTGGCCGACTCCCTCCCTATCAGAATTATAAGGGAATTCTACCTCTTTTTCCATATCCGTTCACACACAACGGCTCCTGTGGAGCATGGTTCAGTTTAATTAATTCCCAAGATTCGAAATCTGCAGTTTATCAAGACAATAGGGTATGGGGAAATCTGAACTCAGTTTTACTTAAGGTCTGCCACCCCAACAAGGAGGGACTTCCCAAAGGAACAGGAACTGATCTAGAAAATGAAGTATATGGATTAGGTAACTTTACGCTTAATCTCCTGATCTTGAATGTCGAATCCGAAGCTACTTCAATTTTGCCCGCTATGTCAATACTTCCAGTAAAAGGTGAATTATGTATAAGAAAGAATGGTTCCATACACATGGGCCATAGTAAATGCACCACTGTAGTAGAAGTTAGTGATCAAGGCAAGTCTACATTTAGAGCTTCCCGTCATTCCTATTTTATATGTGGTCAGACGGCATATGTACGTCTGCCTCTAGATTGGGATGGTACTTGCTACATTGGATTCCTTTTGCCACCTGTTTTTCTAGCTCCTCCTGATTATCACAGAAATATTCATTTAGTATATAATAGAGTAAGGAGAGATCTCCCAATAGTCGACTACACTGAAACAGCATGGGAAAAATACACAGATTTCAATAAAGGTCTCTTTCCCTATATAGGTACCGTTACTAATAGTAAGCTGATACGTAGATTAACTAGAACCCTTGAAGCAGTAGTGAACGAAACTATTTCCGCCTTAGGCAATTTAACAGAAGAGCAGTCTGCTATGCGGATTGTTGTGCTTCAAAATCGTCTTGTCCTTGACGTCATCCTGGCCGATAGGGGCGGAGCTTGTAGGGTCATCGGATCAAGCTGTTGCATATTCATACCAGAAAATTCGCCATCTGTATATAAGGCCATAACCCGCCTTCATAAGATTGTAAGCCAGATACACCAGAATCCAGGCACCTGGACTTGGTCCGGTTGGTTTTGGAGCGTGATATCAGCCTGGGGATGGAGAGTTCTATCCTTCCTAGGTATTGGCCGTCTCATACTATTCAGTTGCTGCTTATGCCTGCAATGTGGACCAGCGATTTGTGGTCTGTGTGCCACATCGTGCATCCCACATCAAGATTTTCATTCAAGATCCCGGAAAAAGAAAGAAGAACAAATGATGCTATATGAACAGATCAATGGATTAATGAAGATTGATATCTCTTGACGGGCAAGTAGGGGACAAGGAGGGAATGTGGAAATATGGATTTTTCTGGTCAGTTATGTCCCCTATCTTGGACCCCAACGGTTCTATGTGCATATTACAAGTACATGTATGTTCCCTCCAGTTCCAGTTATGAAGACGCAAATACATGTGCGTCCACCGTTAACATGTCCTCTGTTGATCCGCCATGAATGGGCCGGATATTCCATTCCTAAGTACGAAAGGCCACCGCCTTTATATGGTTCACTTATGCCATTTTACAGTCCAGGCAAGTAGGCCCTGATTCTGTCATCAAGCTTTCCTTGCCTTCTGCCTCTGAAAGCTCCAGTCTGAGCCTGCATCTGTGACCATGAACTTTGTCTCATTCCCTGCGCGGCTCACGAAGCCTGACATCAGCTTGCTGCCTGCCAAGAACTGTATTTCACCTTCGAAAATTATCTGCTCCGATCCCTGCCCAATGCATTCCTGTCTAGTAGCTTAAGTAAACATTCTGCCAGCTACCGAGCAAAAGGCCCGGCTTCTCTGTCTTCATGCAAGTAATTCATAGCCCTGTTACTATGGAAAATTCCTGCCCTCGCATCTAGTGTAGACACTTAGACGCTTGTACACGCACTAACAGTCAGTATAGTCAGTATAGAATAAGATTCCACTCGAAGAGACCTCTCTTTTGGATAACATAGTTCTTTAAACATAGGATGTTAGATATGATTTGGGATTAGGTTGACTTGACCCTCCAGACTTCTGTCGCCACATGTAGAGCTAAATGTCAAGTCCCCTCACCCCCTAGTTGCACGTCAATCACACGTCATACTGCTGCGCGCGCATCTATGCCAAGTATAATCTTATAGATCCACCTATATATGACATCATAACCAATTATGTTCCTTTTTACTCCTCATTACACCCATTTTCGGTTACGCATGTGAATCGTCACCTTCCTTATCAATTGTTACGCCTCCCGCATCTATTTCATTGTAATGTATGTTCTATAAAAGTCATTTCTTGTCAATAATGTATGTACTTCACTTCCTGAACCTTTGTGGTGATGGAACCTGGAGCAACCGATTATAATCGACCTCTGGAATAAAGCCCATTCCGAACCTCTAATACCACGGATTCTGCCTCTTATTTACTGAGCTATTTTATTATGTTTCTGTATCAAATTAAGTCCCGGTAATTAAATTATTTACCACAATTGTTTGAACACACAGGACCGATGTCACTGATACAACTTTATCCTAACACACCTAATCACCCAACGAACACCTCCACAACATCACACTACTTGTCTCCTAACAACTTTCAATCCCCTGCCACTACTTGCAATCAAGCAGGGTCCCCACAAGTTTATTAGGATGCATCCCCTCCCCCGGACCCTGGCACCACATCTCAGCTCAGGCGACAATCACAAGTGGTCCCCTCTCTCTTCAGGACCCCTCCCCTAAGCTCCTTTCCTTAAACCAACACTCAGATTTGAAGGCATGTCTGGACAAGCTATCTCTCCAAGTGAACCTTCTCACCAAGAAGTCCATGAACTGTTAGCTCTCTTGCTTAACCAGCTGCCCCTGCTCAATTCTCTGAGCTCATCAGGAAAAATATCCACAGTCCCCACCAGAGCACCCGCGGGCCTGGACCACCATGCCTCTCACCTAATTTCCAGAACGTTACCCCTCCCTAACGCCCCCTCCCGCCCTAAAAGAACGATGGTCGAACTTGTGTCCAGTGAGTTTGAGGAACTACTCTCTTTCTCAGCCACTCTAGAAATGGACAAGGTCCCTATGGCCCAAATTCATTCCATTCTTGTCAACCCACACGGGGAACCCTTGAACAAACACAGATTCGTAAATAGCGAGAACCTCAAGCAAGTGAATATCGCCCAGACTCCTACATCACACACGCTCATAAGACTTAAATGTGCATTACTCAATTGAAGTTCAGCTAACAAACATGCCTCAGATATCTTCGATCTCATACAAAACAATGAGCTAGATATTATCATCCTCTCGGAAACATGGCTAAATCCTTCCTCCACCCCCATTCTAGATCTCCTCGTGCCCCCTAGTCACAACATAACCCGTCTAGACAGAACAACAAAACTGGGCGGTGGACTAGCTTACATATACCGGAACACACTAGCTGTCTTCCACATGAAGACCCCCTCCTCACCTTTAGTTGAATACCTTTGTCTCAACATATCTAGTAACCACATCTCGGTCTGCAAACTTCACACTTTCTACCACCCTCCTGGCGACAACCTCCTCTTCACTGAATACCTAATGGAAATTATATCTTCCAATGATGACTCATCAGTATCCCAAGTATACCTTGGTGATTGAGGGCTAAAAAAGGTAGATTTCCCGTATATAAGGAGTATCGGACCTACATTATGTTAGCATGATGCATCTATGCGTACATTCCCTGTTTGATATATATGCTTTTGCTTGGAGGAAACTCGTTTATTTCCTCTCTCTATATCTATTGCTAAAAAGAGTAGGCCAAGAACCATACAGACTCCATCTTTTGAACATATGCTTGAGCACGGGCCGTGATCACGCGTTGATCACGTGCAGTTGTCAGGCCCCAGTTGATTTGAGTTACTGGTAGCAGCTGAAGGTAGTCTGTTTACTCGACTGTTCCAAGACTCAAGGTCGCATCTGCCTTTGGGGGCGATAAGCGCATTCCTGGAGGCGCCGTGTCTACACTCCCAGGCACCAAGACGAAAGGGAGTCACCCCTCCTGACCTCATCAGTAATAGATAGTCAAGCCTTTGTACTGGTCTGATGTGTGCCATATATAGTCCTTTCCTGGAGCTCGAGGGCCAACTGGTGTTTTTCCTTTTACAGTGATTGCATGTAATGAACCGAAAAGTATATAACCTCATGTTTGAATATGAGCCAACAGTCTTCTCGGCGCACCTGATGGGTGAGGTTCGAAGAGGCTCCTCTATAGAGTATTTTGTTTAATAAACGATTGAACCTTGTTTACTGCCAACTGACTGATTATTTGGTAATGGTTATGGGACTATTGGTAGGTATAGTCCTTTAGTTTATTTTTATGGTACATCAGTTGGCGACTCCACCGGGACTCCGTGACTGGGTAGTCCTTCCTGTAAACGGGTGGTAAGGACAAGGGGTAATTCTGGTCGAGCTGGTGGACGGAAAAAGGATCCTTTGAAATGTAGCCATCTTTGGTATGAACTTACTCCGCTCTCACGATCAGAATATCCCCAGCTGCTAGTGACCCTTCACTGGAGTCCTACGGGCGTAACCCAGGAGCTGACCGTGTTGGTCTTCAGGAGTTGGCAGTGGAGAACACGCAACTGTATCTGTGTGCATCAGGTGAGTGGAATTGTTTTGATGTTCATGACATGCACTGTTGAGCAGTGCTTTTGAAGCAGTTAACTGTGTAAGTATTTGGTGGTCAGTGTACCACTGAGAATCTTGGGAGTCTGACGGGGCAGCAATGTGGTGGCTGCACGTATAGATGCTCCATGGACCTTTTGTGAATAATAGAGACGCCGATCGGACGCCCGGTGTGGCACGTGTGGTGCGCACCCGGCCGGACTGCTCTCGGAAAAGCCTGTGGCTGTACCTGGGTATCCTTGGGAACACATCTGAAGCAGTGCTAATGAAGCGGGCTTAGTCAGAATAGTCCCAAGAGTGAACCAGGAAGGCTGTGGGATGGTCCGTAGGTCGGTCTGGGGTAATACCTGTCTGACGGTTTCTTGGTAGTCTTTGGACTGCTTGATTTTGGTATCTGTCGGTCTTGGAATCTGAATTTGATTGATTCTCCACGAACGGGCTCTGTTCTTTGTTTGAAAAGACGTCATTTTTTAATATCTTTGTATGTATATACTGTGTCCCACAGCATCCTCCTTGGGCGACTTGAGGAGACGGGTATTGGCGGCTTGGCATTGCAATGGTTCCGCTCCTTCCTAGACAACCGCTCCTTTTGTGTTTCCATTCCTCCCTTCAAGTCCAGGTTTCTGCCTCTGGCCATGGGGGTTCCGCAGGGATCCTCGCTGAGTCCCACGCTGTTTAATATCTACGTGAGACCGCTGGCTGATGTCGCAAGGATGTGGGGCCTAACCATGGTCTCATATGCCGATGATACTCAGCTGGCGGTTACTCTCAGCGGGGATGCGGCGGAGGATGCCCCCAGGTTTCAGTCCGGACTGAAGGCGGTGGCTAGCTGGTTGACAGCTAACTGTCTCCAGCTCAATGCCACAAAAACTGAAGTTATGGTTGTCGGGAAGGGAGTGGAGCTTTGGGGCGACCAGTGGTGGCCGAATGAGTTGGGCCCCACTCCGACTATAGTTTCGGAGGTGAGGAATCTTGGGGTCTGGTTAGACGCTGGACTTACATTCATAGGTCACACTAAAAAAATTGCAGCTTGTTGCTTCGGTCTATTAAGGGGCTTACGGCCGGTGCTTAAGTTCTTTGACGCCCCCACCAGACAGCTCGTGGTCCAGGCAACTATCATCTCTCGCCTGGATTACGCTAGCTCCTTGCTGGTGGGGGCTAATCAGGCTGAGCTAACCCGGCTACAGCGGGTGCAGAATGCGGCTGCTAGAGCCATTGTTGGACTTCCCAAGTTCTGTCTCATGTCATCCGTTCTTTGCACTGGCTTCCGGTGAGGAAGCGGATTGTCTTTAAGGTCCTGTGTTTGACCTTTAAAATCCTCAGAGGCATTGGCCCTGAGATCTTGGCCAATACCATTTCTTTTTATGTCCCCACCCGCAATCTTCGATCACAGGGTCAGGCTCTCGCTGCTGTCCCCAGATTTAGGCTCAGCAGGATGGGGGGTCGGTCCTTTAGGGTGCGAGCCGCGTCAATCTGGAATACTCTTCCAGTTGAAATCCGGCTGATAGAGGACCTGCTGATGTTTCGCAGAGCCATAAAAACCTTTTTATTTTAGTCTTCCCTTTCGGTTCCTCTCTGTGGTGCCATCTCCTTGTTATGTTATAATTGCTCCTTGTCTCGGCGCCGGGATGCTCCTTCGCTGGAGTCGCTGTGCGCTTAATAAATTGTTTTAACATAACATAACATAACATATATGTATATTATTATCTTGTGTATATTTGAATGAGCGTGAGGTGGTATGTTTTGTGAATGTTTGAACATGGCCATGTTTGGAAGTTTATATTTATGATCGAATGAGGAACCCGTGACGACAATTACCATGCCGTGTTTTAGCAAATTGAGTTGTTTTGGATGTTGTTGCCGCCCTAATGATACGCGTTTGGCTGAAAGTCAACCTGCCCCACCTGAGGGCATCCCAAGTTATGATATGTATGTAAAGCATGGTATTACACCTCTCTTGTTTAATACACTATGGCATAAATATACTAAAGATAATTGCAATGGCCTTTAACCGGGTCTTTTGATGAAAAAAAGATACATTTCCTGCAGGATCCATTATTTTCTAAACGTAGTTGACAGTCAATGTTTGACTCCCTAAACCTGTGGCAGAAGGAAGCAATGTGTAGACGTATGCGGGAGGAGAAAGTATGTAGGATGAAAGGAAATCAGACGATTACGCAGAAAGCTATAGCCTATGATAAAGCACACACTGAACAAAGGATTAAAAGGGGAGATAGACAATTTAGATTGCAAGTGGATTAGACTTATGTGGCTACGACTGAAGCGGAAGATGAGATAGAGGATTTATTGGATACTCGTCCACCTCCACCTTATGCTCCGCAGCGTATATATCCCGTTGTTCCCCTGACTCTAGTACAGGCCCCTTCAGCTTCCGCCCCTGTTGTTTCCTCTTCCCTTGCCTTTCCGGGAACGTCCTCTGTTTTGTCTCCCTCAGTGTCTGAGACGGCTACCTTATGGCCTGTTACAATGCCGTCTTCCGTTCTGTCCACAGCTGTTTTGTCTCCCCCCACCACTGTGTGGGCTTCCCTTTCTGCGAGCACGACCCCATCTAGAGCTGTTTTGACTCCATTTTGTGCTCCGGGGGATTTCGACGCACAAAGGTTGTTTACCCGTTCGGCTGTAGGACCAAATGAGAAACAGATGATTGAGAATCAGTCATCTCAGTGGATGCGACAGCCTATGTACACTATAACTGATATATGGAACACGCTTTGAGACTATGAGCCTGTTATGCAGCAACATGCCTTGAAACACATGGCTGCACGTATTATTACTCTCTGGGAACAGTGTTTTCCAGGAGGGATGGCCCCCCAAGTGATGTATAACATCCGGGACAGGGCTCATAAGTCTGAACTTAGCCCTGATGAAGTGTATAGAAATGTGGAGGTTTTATTAAACTATCGAGAATGGATGCATCAGAAGTGTCCCTCGTGGGACACTCAGCATCCTATGCGAGAAGTTCATCCTATCCTTCATCCTGAAATACCGGAACTAAAGGATGACCATGGCGTGGTGAATAGACCTCGTGTAGAGGCCCAAGTGCAGGAGCAATGGGTTTACACCCCCTGGAAGAGGAGTGAAGTCCTCTCGCTAAAATCACAATTACCCGACCCCTGTAAGAATCCCACAGCTTATTATAAAGAACTCACAGAAGCGGCCTCTTCGGCCGTCATGACCTTAGCTGACATAGAGCTATTTTTTGCGTTGTTAGTTCCCGTTGACGTATGACGTCAGGTGCATGATCAGGACCATGTTCAAGAATAAGCCGGAACATGGGAGCAGATGAAAGATTGGGACAAAAATCGTAAGCCTGGAGATAAGCCGAAACTTGAATTATTGACATTACCTGGCCGTATTATCACTTACATGCATTCCTTAATTCCGCCTCGTAAGGTGGATCGGGACAAATTGACCGCATGTAAACAGAAGAAAGATTAAAGCGTTTCTGATTTTTTCACTAGATTTGAGGGCGTATTTATTGATTTTAGTGGACAGGATTTATCGTTGGAAGACGGTAAACGATTATTTGTTAATCGTTTTGTGACAAATTTGTTACCAGAAGTCTCTGCACGGCTACAAGCCGCTGAAAGTAACTGGACCACTTCCACGCCCTCGGTAATATTGAGTATGGCCCAATATTACGAACATAGAGAAAATGAGAGTAAGGATAAGACGGAAAAGAGAACGAAGGATCTTAAAACACGGGTGTTATTGCAACAAGTTGTTCAAGGACGAAGCAGAGAGAGAGGCGGGGGAGGGTTTGTCCTGAGGGGGGCGGGAACTGGATGAGGCAGAGGGCCGGCTGTCGTTTTGGGAATAAATCAGGGTGCTTATTGTAAGGAGGAAGGGCATTGGCGATTTCAGTGTCCGTTGTTGCAGACCCAGAACGGGGCTATGAGAAGTAGAGGAAGAGGTCGGGGAAGTGTGGATCGCAGTGATATGCGACGAGAAGAGGCGACACAAGTTGGACAAGAAAATAATTATTTTGATAATCCAAGAGGTAGGCAGTATTATAATGAGGAATGTGTAATGGACGTGACCGAAGGGGATGCTTATAGATAGGATAGCCATGGACAGAGTGAGGGTCAGGTGTCAGTACCCGTTGATCAGCAAGGGCCTTATGTAGAGGCGCATTTGATGGGGACATCTGAAAAGTTTTTGGTTGATATGGGTGCAATGAATAGTTCTATTTCTCGTACCACCGGGATTCTCGGGAATTCCGGTGGTGAGCCCCATCTCCAAACCTATTCCTTTTACAATTGGTCCTATTAAGATAGACTCCCCGTTTCTTTTGACTTCCCGTTGCGGCAAAAATTTGTTGGGCTTGGATTTGTTGAAGAAATTACATGCTAAGATTCATTGTTCACCTGATGGTGTTTACTTGACTATTAATTCTCTTGGGAAGCATACTTTGCAGTGTTTCACAAAAAATGAACCCCTCCCTCCTGAGTTTGCTGCTATTCCAGCAACATTGTAGGCCACTGGTTACACAGATGTAGGATTATTAAAGATTCCGCCCGTTTCTATTACTTTGAAGCAAAATGCTTGCCTTCCTCGTATACCTCAGTACAAACTTTCTCCAGCTGGCGAGAAGGCTTTGCTCTCCATCATACAAGATTTGGTAAAAAGGGGTGTGGTGGAAGAGACAGCTGCTAATGTGTGCAACAGCCCCATTTTTCCTATTTTAAAAAAAGCCCCTGTTGGCAGCGATCCTGACTATGCTGATACCTATCGTTTTGTGATTGATTTGCGTGAAATTAATAAAATAGTGGTGCCTCAATACCCAGTGGTTTCAGACATCACTACTATTCTCACTATGATTCCTCCTACTGCTAGATATTTCTCTGTGATTGATTTAAATAATGCTTTCTTTAGCATTCCGATTCATCCTGATAGCCGCCATATTTTTGGCTTCTCATTATCTGGTCGCAGCTTCCGGTTCGGCTGCGCTCCCCAGGGGTACACAGAGAGTCCTAGTATTTATAGTCAAGCTTTGAAAACATTGTTGGATGATTTGGTCTTGTCCCCTGGTAATGTACTGTTGCAATACGTAGATGATTTGTTAGTGGCCTCTGATACCGAGGAAGGTTGTAAGAAGGCCACTGTACAATTATTGTCTCATTTGGCTGCTAACGGCAATAAAGTATCCCTTTCTAAATTTCAATATTGTCGACAGGAGGTGACCTATCTCGGTCATATACTGTCAAAGGAGGGGAGGAGACTAACCCCTGAGCGTGTGACTACCATTTTTAATATGTCTGTACCTCGTACTCAGCATGATGTTCGTGCATTTCTTGGCATAACTTCTTACTGTCGCCAATGGATCCCTAATTTTTCCCTTCTTACTAAACCCCTTCTGTACTTAACCACTAAAGATGTGCATGAACCTTTACCCTGGACTGATGCTTGCCAAGATGCTTTTGACTCTTTGAAATCTGCGCTTTGTTCTGCACCTGTTCTTGGTACTCCTGACTACCGAAAACCTTTTGTGCTTCACATTCACGAGGTGGACGGTTGCTCGCTTTCTGTGTTAACAAAAGGATTTGGTGGTAAGCAGAGACCTTGTGCCTATTTCTTGGCGGTGTTGGATAACGTCGCCAGAGCACTCCCTAGCTGTTTAAGAGCTACTGCTGCGGTGGCTATTCGACAGTCGGAAGGGCTCGTTCTGAACACTGACCTTACAGTGATGGTACCACACGCTGTGGATACATTATTGAACAAAACAAAGACCCAGCACCTTACGAGTGCGCGTCTTACCGGATACAAATTGACTTTGTTTGCTCCACATATTACGATTAAGCGATGTGCCACTCTGAACCCTGCTATGTTACTACCCCTCCCTTCTAATAAAAAGAACAATGATGTTCATGATTGTATATTTCGGACTGAGGAAGAAACGAAGGGAACGGTAGACCTGACTGACACTTCTCTATCTGACCCTCAAGGGGAGTTGTACGTAGATGGCTCTTGTTTCAAGTTACCAGATGTCACGACAACTGCTGCATATATACAATAACTACACTTCACACTATAGTTGAGGCTTCTCGAGTACCCTATCAGTCAGCACAGGCAGCTGAATTAGTGGCATTGTTTCGGGCCTGTGAGTTAAGTGAAGGACTGAGAGTAAATATTTACACCGACAGCCAGTACGCCTTTGGCGTGGCTCATAGTTTTGGCCGACTTTGGGCAGAAAGAGATTTTCACACTTCTCATGGTCAGCGAATACAGCATTGACATTACCAGAAATAGTGTCTGTAGTCAAATGTAGTGCACACAAGGCAGTGGTTGATGCAGTAGGGGAGGGTAATGCCTTTGCCGATCAAGTAGCTAAGGAAACTGCGAAATCCAAATTGACCTCAATGTTTGTGACTAGCTCTGCTAGGTGGGTGGCTGAAACAGAGATGTTTGATAATACCATGGAGAGTGTACGAGCAATACAGAAAGAAGCTACCCCTATTGAACTGGCTCACTGGAAAGAGCAAATTGGGAGATTAGATGCAGATGGTTGTTGGACTGATCTGACAGAAAAGAAGCGGTGGCTGTTGCCTAATGCATTAGTGAATGCGGTGGTGACAATGGCACATGGTTCAGCTCATATTGGGGTGAAAGGTATTTGTGCATTATTAGATCCTGTATGGGACAATCCCAATATTTCTAGGACTGCTGCTCATTTGGTACAATATTGCATGGTTTGCTTACGACATAATCCAGGGGGCAGGGAGCCTGTTCTGAGTGGAAACTTTGCACCACCATCTTTGCCTTTTGAGGTGCTTCAGCTGGAGCGCGTTAACAATTTGAAGTAAGTGGGTGGAAGCCTACCCGACAAAAGAAAACACTGCTTTGGCAACGGAAAAGGCGTTGGTAAAGGAGTATTTCCCTCGCTACAGATTGCCTCGTGTGATCTGGAGTGACAACGGAAGACATTTTAATGCAGAACTCATCACACATATGTGTAATGGACTACAGATTAAACAGAAAATCCATGCGGCTCGACACCCCCAGTCCACTGGGTAGGTCGAGAAGTATAACGGGATATTAAAGCTCTAATTAGCTAAAATTCAAGAAAGTACTGGATTGAAGTGGCCAGATGCTCTGCCGCTGGCATTAATGTCAATACGAGTTATTCCACATTCTCGTTCTGGTTTGTCTCCATATGAGGTAATTTTTGGGCGCCCTGCTAATGTTTGGGGCGTCCCGAGACCCAGAACGTTTTGTGATATAGAGTATCCTATGCTGACAGACTATTTGTATGCTTTGACTAAAGATCTTCGTTCCATTCATCAATAGGTCTCAGCAGTTTTGCAGCCCCTGCCGGAGTGTCCGGGACATCGCTTGGAACCAGGACAGTGGGTTCTGGTCCGTAATTATCAGCGAAAATCCAGTTTGGATCCTCAATGGTCTGAACTGTTTCAAGTCTTGTTGGCCACGCGGACGGCGGTAACAGTGAACGGCAAGCGACACTGGATTCTTGTGTCACATCTAAAAAAACTACCCCTCCCGCTTCCATATGATCAGCGAATCCAGGACGGGGTTCTGACTCAGGAAAGTGAGCGAGTTCCTCGATTCATCCCTTTTTCTGACGCCCAGGTAATTGGAGGAGGGCAAGGAGAAGGTGCACCGGCTCGGAAGGGGCTCTGTCATCAGCACAATTGATCGCCCCAGATTCTGTTGTTCCTACAGCTAACCCAGAGGCTCGCAGTACCCCTGTTTCACCGGATTCGTCATCCTCTGTTTTGTTCTCTGATCAAGAAGTGCCTGGCCATACTCGATACAACCTGCAGCCCAGAAAACAACACAGTACACCAGGTGAACATGGTAGGAGATAGGGAGAGACTTGAGTTATAGGGTACAGACCTGTGCTATGATGTCTGTTAGATACGCTTCTGGTGTACTGAGCGAGACACTTGACAGAACGCGCTGAGAGCCTTGAACATTTGTTTGCTCTGTTCAGAAAGAAAGACTGAATTTCATGTTCAAAGGGGCCCAGGTTGTGTTTTCTTCAAGGGTTGTGTGAGAACATAACTCCAACGTGAGAAGTTTGTTTTGGTATTATCTGTGATGAATGATAGGAGCCTGCCTGTGAGGCTCTAAATGGACACAGGAAAGAAGCACCCTCTGGGAGGTTGGACTGCATTGCCCTAGTTTATTGTTGGACTTTTAGTTCGCATGTATCCCTTTGCTCGTTTTGTTCCTGAAGAGGAACGTCCTTTTGTACCACGCTATTTTCCTACATCTATGCCTGTTTTTTCTAGTTGGACCAATCGTGTTAAAATTGCATTTATAGCTACTATAGCAATATTGCTAATTATATTACTGGGAGTATTCATATATCTAGAATTTCGCCACCCTATGCATGCTGTTTTAGGACAACTACCCCACCTCTGGAACATGTGTTTCATACTTTAGCCCCTCATAAGGAAAGGCATCGTCAGACCTATGTGAAAAACGCATTCATTGAAATGCTTCATCAAGCACACAGTGCCACCAATATTACGAATTGTTGGGTTTGTGGTCTTTTACCATCTGTTATGCACAAGCACGACTTATTTATATCTCTATCTTTGTCTCATCTGGGAAGTTGCGAGGCTTGTTTCAAATTGCTTTCTATGACGTATATGCATTACACTGTGGACTCTCAAAGGTTTTCAGAGAGGGATTATGAAATGATTTTAGCATATATTGAGGTTCATCAGGGATTTAACCCCGAAGGCAATAATGGAGAGGGAACCCTAGATCCGAATGCTTGTATGGATATGTATATAACGTATGAAAATACCACTTGTTTAAAAACTGAAATTTTGGACTTTGTTGAATTCAATTTCACTCAATATTATTGACACTTTCAGGACTGTAATGTTACTGAAGATAGGGCTATCCCAGTGCCTGTATTAAACAGTACCTCTACGTTTTGTGTTCAAGGAGTATGGTACATATCAGTAGGAGAAAGCCGATGTAATTATACTTATCAGTTGCATACCTTTAGTAGCGCTCCGTTGTTAACCCCTCCTAATGTATAATTTGTCTGTGGAGAAAGTGCCTATACTTGGCTTCCGCGAGGTTGGACTGGACGTTGCTACCTGTCCTTCCTGTACCCTCCAGTCTATATTGCCCCTTCTGATTATCACAAGGATCACCGACTAGATATACGTAGCGTGCTTATTAGGAGAAATAAAAGGGTGATAGATACCCCCGATATAGATCAGACCGATACTCCACTGCAGCATTTTACCGACATTATGAAGGGAGTGTTACCCTTTTGGGGTCCATGATTACTAGCTGAGAAGTACGACGTTTGTCTAGAGTAGTTGAGGGGGTAATTAACACCACTGCAGGAATACTGACCAATATAACAGTAGAGCTACAGGCGACCAGACTCGTTTCGGTTCAAAATCGTATGGTTTTGGACGTTATATTGGCAGATCGAGAAGGAGCATGCCGTGTGATCGGCAGCTCTTGCTGTGTTTATATTCCTGACTCCACCTCCTCCGTTCATTTGGCTATACAGAAGCTACATCGTTTAGCTTCCGAGATACATGTAGAAACTGGTACGTGGTCTCTCTCTGGTTGGTTCTGGGGTTTGCTGTCTACTTGGGGATGGAAAATGTTGATGGTGCTGGCATGTATAGCCGGTATCATATTCACGTGTTGTGTTTGTGTACAATGTGGACCTGCATGTTGCTCTTATTGCGTGACAAAACTCACTTCCTCTGTGTCTGGTCCATCCCCAACAGCGGTAAAAGCTCAGCTAGTTCAGCAGGAGCTCAAAGACCTAATGCAGATTGATGAGGGAATATTTGAAGATTGAACTGTTTTAGTTAGCTACATCATGCTAAAAGGGCTGTTCTGAGGGATAAAAAAGGTAGATTTCCCGTATATAAGGAGTATTGGACCTATATTATGTTAGCATGATGCATCTATGCGTACATTCCCTGTTTGATATATATGCTTTTGCTTGGAGGAAACTTGTTTATTTCCTCCCTGTATATCTATTGCTAAAAGAGTAGGCCGAGAACCATACAGACGCCATCTTCTGACCATATGCTCCAGCACGGGCCGTGATCACGCGTTGATCACGTGCAGTTGTCAGGCCCCAGTTCATTTGAGTTACTGGTAGCAGCTGAAGATAGGCTGTTTACACGACTGTTCTAAGACTCAAGGTCGCATCTGCCTTTTGGGGCGATAAGCGCATTCCTGGAGGTGCCGTGTCTACACTCCCAGGCACCAAGACGAAAGGGAGTCACCCCTCCTGACCTCATCAGTAATAGATAGTCAAGGCTTTGTACTGGTCTGATGTGTGCCATATATGGTCCTTTCCTGGAGCTCGAGGGCCAACTGGTGTTTTTCCTTTTACAGTGATTGTATGTATTGAACCGAAAAGTATATAACCTCATGTTTGAATACAAGCCAACATTCTTCTCGGCGCACCTGATGGGTGAGGTTTGGAGAGGCTCCTCTATAGAGTATTTTGTTTAATAAACGATTGAACCTTCTTCACTGCCAACTGACTGATTATTTGGTTATGGTGTTGGGACTATTGGTAGGTATAGTCCTTTACTTTATTTTTATGGTACATCAGTGATTTCAACCTTCACTGGTCCAAACCCAATGACCAGGCGGTGATCTGCCTTAACGCCTTCTTATCTGACCTAACCCTGGGCGTAGTACTACACTACGCTTGCGTAGTTTCCGCAGTTTGCACAACTACGCGAATTGCACGTAGCACAGTGCAAAAACACGTAGCGTAGCGGGCTTTTTTTGCTTGCTCGCGGTCCTCAACGTCAAGTTGGCAACCGCGAGCAAGCAAAATGACATCCCGGCGAGACTTTTTCCTCCTTCACGATCAGCAACATCAAGTTGCCGATCGCGAGCATGGAAAGTAAACCTCTCGGCAAGATTTTCAATGAGGGGAGGTCAGGTTTCTCATTGTGAGTGGTCGCGTCTGCTCGCGACCGCTTGTGATGAGAAACTACCAGTCCGCGTTGAGAAAACTGCCGCTCAAGTACAAATCTCCTTGAGCGGCAGAAAACGACCACTTGCACTGTGCAAGATGCCGTTTGGAATGATTGCACAGTGTGGACAAGCATCTGGCACTGTGCAATCAGTGCAAACAGCATTTTCCCTACCGCACTATGCAGCTCGCGTAGCTACGTGTAGCTTGCATAGTGCAAAGGGCACTTCACGTAGCATAGCGTAGCGCCACTACGCAAACTACGCCCAGAGTTAATCTGACCTGGACCTTATCCAATTCTGTGATCGGCCAACTGAAAACAAAGGAGAGATTCTGTACCTCATTATCTCAAAAGTTAATGTAATCACATTGGAGAACATTACCACGTGTGATTGGTCCGACCATTCCAGTATCTTCTTCTTTATCAACAGGGAGGTGATATGGAAAATGGCCCAACCAAAGAAAATTAAACAGTGGAAAAGAGACCTCAGTAATATTAACACGGACCATTTAGCTATCGGCTGTAAAAATGCTTTGTCCTCCCAAATTGACGTGACAGATGTACATGATCTCACTGATTTCTATGGGTCTACTATCTCTGGTATCATGGACTCAATGGCTCCACTACAGCAAAAAAATGCCTCTGACAAAATCTCCAAACCATGATTCAATGGCAACCTAAACTCTAAACGCCACAACCTAAGGGCTGCTGAATGTCTATGGAGAGCTAAATCCACCATCTATCGTCTAAAATTCCTTAGATCGGTTGGGAGTTCTTACAACAAAACAATCAAGATGACAAAGGCCGAATACTTTAGAGTCCAACTCACTCAAACCTCAAATCGTCCCCAAAAACTTTTCAAAATTGTCAAACAGCAATCAACAGTCACCTAACCCTCCTGCAATGATCTGGCTATCTTCTTTACGGAAAAAACTAAGCTGATCAGTCGTGAGCTCGAATCTAAGAGGGCCCTACTTACACCATCTGCGAGTTGGCCTGTTCCTGTCCTCTCAGAGGGGCAGATTTACAAGCCCCCTGCACCACCAGTACATCACTTTATGTGACGTACTTGTGGCTCAGGGGGCTCCTGCATATTTACAAGGACAGGAAAAGCCACCCTCCGTGACTTTTCCTCTCCTTGTAAATACGGCCCACTCACAAGCATCACTTTGCGTTGACGGGGCGTTCCATGGGTGTTGCTGAGGGGGTTCCCACGCAACACCCATGTAACAAGACACATCTCCAGATTTACGTGAAATCGTAAATCTGGAGATGCGTCTGCATGCTACGCCACCCTATAGGTGGCATAGCGAGGCGCAACGAGGAGAAATTTTTTAATTTCTCCTCGTTTTTTCCTCTTTCAATGCGTGCTGCATTCTATAGCACTGAATGAAAGAGGAAAAGGCCTGTAGTGATTGTTTTTGTGCAGGAAGGTGCCCCTTCCTACACAGAAACAATCTTCCCACGACGCAGGCATCCTTGTACCATGGTGCAATGGTGCCTGCACCAGCGCATTGCTGCAGTTTGTGTGCCAGCGCAGGGGGGAGCACAGAGATGCAACATATTCTTGTAAATATATTACATCCCTGGGATGCGGTGTCACACTGCGGCACTTCCTTGTAGAACTGCTCCTGAGAGTCTAAAGCCACTTAGTATTAGCACCAAGAACATGCCCACCTGGAGCTCCTTTTCCCCCTCAGTGAAAACGACATCTACAAAACTCTGTTGAACATCAACCCCTCTAATCATTCCAGCGACCCTTCAACCCCGTCTGTGTTCAAAGAAATCAAGGGCGCCCTTATACCCCTTTGGACAAACATTGTCAATGCCTCCCTATCTCAAGGCAAGATCCTAGAATGTTTAAAAGCAGCTCAGGTCTCGCCCATTCTCAAAAAACCTGATGCGGCTAGATCTGACCTCAACAACTTTCATCCCGAGGGGCGTGGCTTCGGCGTCTTCGGTGATGGCCGCCGTTTTCGGGAGCTCCGCAGTACCGTGACACAGTTCACCCTCTCCAGGATATTTTCGCTCCTTTTCGGAGCGCGGAAAGGACATATATCAGCATCGGAAGTGTATCCTGATGCAGCGCAATATTTTTTCCACCGTTTGGTGAGCTCCTAACAGTTTTTTCTCCTCAAAACGGCTGAAATGCTCTCACAGCCGCCATTTTGTTTTCATTTTTCAGGCGTTTTTCACATATCCTGATATTTTACCTCAGAAGTTGCATATTATCGCCTGAAATGTCTGCTTATCCAGATTTTTTCTACTGCCTCATTGATTTCCAGTGGTAGGATGTGCTTGGGTCATCGTATCTGATCTTTCCAGCTTTGTTACTTATTTACCAAAAGTTATTTTGCTCCGCATCTGGTTCTGGTCTTGTGGGTTAATACTCCTTTAATCAGATTCCATATATCTACCAGCTTGCCGTGTGTTACAATACTCTCTGGGTCTGACTCTTTTGAAGCCATCAACACCATTTCTGCGTCTAGCATATTTCTACACTATGGCGGCAACTCGAACCAGTCGTAAAGAGGCGCCACAGTCTGCTGGTGCCTCTTTAGAGGACTTCAACCCTTTTACTATATTGCCAGAAACTACAGATGAAGCTCTCAGCGACCCTATGGCCATAAAAACCGCCTCTTCGTCTACGACTCGTTTGGGCTCCAAGCAGGGGTCTAAAATTCCATCTTCGGCTCCCCTCACCCCTAGGAAGAGAGGGAAAGCGAATCCTCCATCTCCCACTGGCTCTTCTACACCTCTTTCAATGGAACTTCTTCTTGAGGAGATTCGTGAGATTAGAAGATAACTGGTCTCACACTGAACAGCGGGTGGAGGGTCTGGAGAAGCGTGTTGATGCAGTTCAGGAGTTTGCTGACAAGGTTCCTCTTATCCATAAAGATGTTGAACGTCTTCAGCAACAAGTTGAACAATTGGAAAATCGTAATAGGCGTAACAACCTGCGAATTTATGGTTTGGCGGAAGGTCTGGAGGGTTCTAACGCTATATCCTATTTTCAGTCATTCCTTCCGACTCTTCTTGGCCTTCCGGAGTCTCCTCCATTAAATATCCAGCGTGCGCATCGTTTGGGCCAGAGTCCCCGTTCCTCATCTCCATCAACAAAACCCAGAGGAGTAATTTTGTACTTTCTGGAATATACGGATTTACTTAAGGTCTTACAAGCAGCCAAACAGCGGGGAAAAATTTCCTGGAACGGTTCCAACCTCTTCTTCGCTCAGGATTATGCCAAAATAACTGCTGATCGTCGAAAAAGGTTTTTAGATATGAGACCAGCTCTACGCAGTTTGAATGCACGTTACGGCTTATTCCATCCCTGCCTTTTTAAAGTGACTCTTAACAATAGAACCACCAACTATGAAGATCCAGCTGTCCTGCAACAATTTTTGGACTCTTGTAAAGGAATTTCCATGGATATCTCTAAACCATGATATGTCGTGTAGTGTTTGTTGTGTTTTTACCCATTATTGTACACTTCGTGTGTATCAGTCAGTTTCGTGAATTTTTGATGTCATTATCACTTAACACATTAATTGTTATTTTATTTTATTTTTTCTCTACCAGGCTGTGTTTTCCGTGCCTCCCTACATAATATTCTACGTTTCGCCTGGATGGTGTTTCTCTGTGTACTTCGCGTCCTGCGTCCTCCCGTCTGACGTGTGGCCCTCCCCATATGGCTCCACCTACCCCATTACTCTTGTTCTTTTGTGGTATGTTTTTCTGTTATTGTACTGTTTTATCAATTGTTAGCTTTAATTTGTTCCTCTGTTTTCTATTTCTTTCTCTCTTTCCCTCCTTTCTCCTCATTCCTCTGTTCTTCTTTATCTTTGGTTGTCCTTTTATATTTCTCATATGTCTACAATGTTTCTCTTATTCTTACTCTCTTTTTTCTACACTGTTTCCTGATCTTCTCTGTTTCTCACTGCTATTTTTCCACAATAAGAAGTTGCTTTCATGTTTTGTTGTGTTTTTTGAACACTTCTGTCTTTATGCACAATTCATTCTTTTACGAACCATTTTGAATATGTTTAAATAAGTTCTATTATGTCGTTAAACATTATATCTTGGAATGTTAAAGGCTTGGGTTCTCCTATCAAACGCCAACGAGTTTTGTCTCATATTGCAAACTTAAAAGGTGATATTGTTCTTCTACAAGAAATTCATATTCCCGACACTGAGGTAACTAAATTGAGACGATGTTGGGTGGGCAATGTTTTCGCATCGCCAGGTTCTGGAAAACGCAATGGCGTTGCTATTCTCTGTCATAAACGCTTAGATGTTCAGCTCATAAGTCAAGATAATGATGCAGAGGGTAGATGGGTTGTGGTCTCTTTACTGATTGACAAGATTCCTTTCACCATTTTTAATGTTTATGCCCCCACTTCCCCTGATAAATTGTTTTGGCCTCAAATTCTCTCCCGTTTAATGCAATGTACTGATAATTATTTAATTTTTGGGGGAGATTGCAATATGATTGTGGATCCTTTTATTGACAGGAATTCCAGCTCCAGGTTTGTCCCGTCCTCTATGCATTCTCAATTTATGTCTGCTATTTCCCAAAGAGCTCTTGTAGACTCTTGGAGGCTTTGTCACCCCACACTACAAGAGTATACTTACTACTCTCCTGCCCACTCTTCCCAATCCCGAATAGATTATCTTTTTATTTCTAAACCTCTTCTTCAACACATTTCTCATTCGGACATAGGTTCTATCCTACTCTCTGATCATGCTCCGGTTTCCTTGAATTTAGATCTACTTCCTCCCACTAAAGGAAATAGACGCTGGAGATTCAATAACTCTCTTCTTTTAGATCCTAAGTTCCCGCCAGCCTTTCTCGAATTCGCTTCTTTATTCTTTAAAGAAAATGAATCCCCTCAATTATCTCCTCAACTTGTATGGGATTCTTTTAAGGCTGCTTCTAGGGATTTTATTATCTCCTTTGTTGGTCGGAAAAAACGTGCAGCTTTTCTTTTTTCCCAAGCACTTATTTCCCAAATCAAAAATCTGGAACATCTTTACTACTCATCGAAAAGTCAGTCTACCTTGAAAGAATTAATTAATGCTAAACTCTCTTTCAATAAGATTTCTACTGATTCTGCAAATTTATATTTACTCAAGTCTAGTGCTAAATTCTATAGTGCGCAGAACAAATCTGGCAACCTTCTTGCTAAATATCTCAAGATCAAAAAGGAACGTACTAAAATCGATTCTATTGTATCCTCTACTAATGCTGTGCTTCATAAAGACGAAGACATTCTTTTGGAGTTTTCTAATTTCTATAAATCCCTATACACCCCTGAATCTACTCCTCTTTTATCTGACATTGACCAATATTTAGCTTCCATTCCTCCACCTCCTTCTTTAGATGTTGATTTATCTGTTTTAGAATCTGATATCCAGACCAAGGATATTCTTACTGCTATTCAGTCACTTAAAAAGGGCAAGGCCCCAGGTCCTGATGGTTTTACCATAGAATTTTATATCCACTTTTCCAAATTACTTATTCCTAAATTACTCAACTTATTCTTGTTGTTTATATCTTCCCGAAAATCAGAAGGTTCTTTTCAAGAGGCTTTGATTTGCCTTCTTCCAAAAGAGGGTAAAGACCATGCATTGTGTAAGAACTATAGACCCATCTCTTTAATCAATCTAGATTATAAGATTTTTGCAAAGATTCTTGCACTTCGTTTGGATAATATTTTACCTCATTTAATTGGCAAAGAACAATGTGGCTTCATTAAAGGTCGTCATCTCTCAGACAATACTCGCCTCTTTTTCAATGTCCTTAGTAAATCTCAATCCCATAAGTCTTCGTTAGCAGCTGTAGCTTTGGATGCTGAAAAAGCTTTTGATAGAGTTAATTGGCAGTTTATTTTTTCGACTCTTACTTGGTTTGGTTTTGGCCCTAAATTTTTATCCTATATTTCTTTACTTTATTCTTTTCCGAGATCGTTTATTTTAGCTAATGGCCTTGTTTCTTCCTCTTTCCCACTTCTCCGTGGTGTCAGACAAGGGTGTCCTCTTTCCCCCCTTTTATTTATTTTGACGTTAGAACCCTTTTTATCTAAAATCCGGATGAACGAAAATATTACTGGCTTCCCCTATAGGGACAAACACTTAAAGATCTCGGCGTACGCTGATGATATTCTTTTATTTCTTTCTAATCCTCAGACCTCTCTACCGGCTTTTCTTTCGGAAGTTTCTTCTTTTTCTTCTGTTTCAGGATACAAACTTAATGTAGATAAATGTGAAATTCTTCCATTAAATAAATATTGTTTTCATGCTGATTTTGTATCTTCTTCTTTCCACTGGAATCCTACCAAAATTAAATACTTAGGTTTATGGTTCACCCCTTCTATTAAGGAAACTGTATCGCTCAATCTTAAGAACCTCCAATCAACTTTAATTAGTTCCACAACACGATGGCATCCCTTGTTTCTATCTTGGTGGGGTAGATTGGATTCTATAAAAATTATGTTGGTCCCTATAATCTTATTTTTCTTATCTAATCTGCCAGTTAACATCCCTAAATCCTGTTACAAACAATTATATACTATTTTATCAAAATTTTTGTGGCAGAACAAAAAGTCTAGGATGTCCTTTTCCAAACTTAAACAGCCTAAAAATTTGGGTGGGGTTAATTTCGCTGATTTTGCATTATACCATACTTCTTTCTTTCTTAAGAATTCTTCTTCCCTACTATCTCAAAATACGACTGATTTGTTTTCATTGCCTCTGTGGGTAGATATTGAATCCTCTTTCATTTACCCTCTCTCATTTGATGATTTTTTATCCATATCAAACACTCCTCAGAAATTCTCCTTTCCTATTCTTAAACATATTCGTAAAACTCTTCATCCTCTCATGCTGGATGGTTTCGATGATCGTACCCATTTCTTACAATCACCGATTTGGTATAATACTCGTATTAAGATCAAGAATCGGACCCTTTTTTGGAAGGAATGGTTCAATCTTGGTCTTAAATGGACTCATCAACTTTTCATAGGTGATACTTGCATTCCTTTCCGTATATTGCAACAACGCTTCTCTCTTCCCTCCTCATTTCTTTCTAAATACAAATTACTGTCCTCAGCTGCCCAAAGTTCCTATGATAAGCTTCCGGCTTCCTCTACACAGATTTTTTCTTCTCCTGTTACGATTTCATTTTTGAAATCGAACCCCTCAGCCTCTCAAATTTACAATAAATTGAGACACATTAATCAAACTCGGGACAAATCTGGAGTTGAAACTAATTGGGAATCCGATTTATGCACTTCCTTTTCCACGTCAGTATGGGATAACATCTGGATTAAGATAAGGAAATCTTCTAGAGCAGCAAATACTACATAAACATTATTTTTTATATACAATAGACTATTGATTACTCCAGCCAAATTACATCAGATTAACCCTAGCTCTCCCTCTACATGTTGGTCATGCCCAGCTCCTCTTGCGGACCTTAAACATATGTTGTTTACTTGCCCAGTCATTCATCAATTTTGGGTTAAAGTTTGGCAACAAATTAACAAAATATTTCACACTCATATCCCCTTTTCCTTCTCTCACATTTTTCTAGGTAGTGTTGCAGAAGTTTGGCCCTCATCCACTTCCCTTAATACTCTTATTATTGACTTACTCATTGCTGTTGCCTTTCAACAAATCACTAAGTCGTGGAAAAATGCTTCTAATGTCTCCTTTCAAGCCTGGTGGTATGGCGTTTGTTATAACCATAGGTTAGATCGAGCTTATGTTTACCCGATTACTCTGGCTATCAAACGTGACTTGTTATGGCTTCCTGTTACCAGCTTTTTAGATCTATCTGCTCAATCATTGCCATCCCATGTTCCTGCCATAGAAGAAGTTTCCAAGCCTCCTTAAATTAAGTTTAAGTTTATTAAGGTAATTTAAATGTTGTTCTATTTTATATATATTCTCAATATATAAGTGAATTTGTGGTAGTGAGTTCATTACAATGTACCTGTTATATTTGGTGTATAATATTGTTCTATGGTATTGTTATAGGAATTATTTATATTTTTCCTTTTCTCTCCTTCCCCCCCCCTCTTCTCCCCTCTCTTCTTTTTCTCTCCCCTTAGTATATATAGTGTATTTTCTATTGATATTACTTCTATATGCTAGATTGTATTATTGATGTATCTATTACTTATTTTCAATAAACTTTCTTTAAACTTAAAAAACAACTTTCATCCCATCTCCAACATCGCTATTCTGTCCAAGCTCCTTGAAAAATGCATCCAATTGCAATTCTGCTCGCACATTGATACTTTCAATCTCTTGGATCAACATCAATCGGGGTTTAGGAGCAGTCATAGTACTGAATCCGCGCTCCTTCACATCATGGACGACATCCTAAAATTGTTAGAACATAACAAATCCTGCTTACTAATCCTCCTTGATCTTTCCTCTGCATTTGATACGGTTAATGACAATATCCTCTTAGCCATTCTGGAACACAGGATGGGCCTTTCAGGTCAGGTACTGCAATGGTTTGCTTCCTTCCTTCACAATAGATCCCTAAGAATTCAAATAAACCATACGATATCCTAAACATCCACAGTCTCCATGGGGGTTTCGCAAGGGTCGGCGCTCTCTCCCATACTCTTCAATATATTTCTGGAACCACTAGCAAGGGCTCTTAAATCCATGAACATACTTTTTCATATGTACGTGGATGATACGCATCTTTACCTGAAAATCAACTCTTCTGAAGACCTCATTTCACTCAACTCCTACCTGAGGATTACCCAAAACTGGCTTACTGAGAACCATCTCCTGCTCAACACTGCCAAAACTGAATTCCTTCTCATATCCCCTCCTAAACACCCCCTCAAGATTGACCTCCGGTTGAAGCACCTCACTAACTTCAACTGCTCCCCTATTATCATCGATCCAGCTAAATCTCTCGGAATCACCCTAGAATCACACCTGAACATGAAGAAAAACATTAGTATGATGTGTAAGGGCGCCAACTACCAAATGAGGCTTCTTAGAAATCTAAAACCTTTCCTCTCTCAAGAGGACCTCAAGATGGTGGTTCATGCGCTTTTCCTGCCAAGACTAGACTATGGTAGTGTGACGTTATGTGGCCTCCCCAAACATACCTTGGCACCACTCAGGGCTTCATTGAATGCAGCTGCCAGCCAGACTGATCACTGACACAAAAAGAACTGTTCACATCTCCCCAGCACTAAGATCTCTAAAGTGGTTACCCTACGAAGCAAGAATTAAACTAAAGATTGCCTGTCTAACGCACAAAGCCCTCCACCTCAAAACCCCTGGCTACCTGGCTCAAAAACTAGAACTATCGGGGGGCAGACCATCAAGAAGTACAAATGCTCTATTATTGAAACCCTAGTCTTTTCACAAGACTTCGAGCCTTCTCAGGTTTGGCACCAAAGATCTGGAACTCGCTCCCTCCGGAAATCCGCAGAATTTCTTACACACCTGCTTTCAAACATGAAGTAAAAATACCTCTAATGGACAGGTTCCTGCCGTAAATAACCATTGGTCATCTGTTTTCTTCAAGCACTGTATTATCCAGGATTGTCTACCTTATTGTACCAAGTAATTATCATGTGCATTCTATTAAATTTTTATCACCTTATTATGTTATCCTCCACTACCGCCTTACAATGTTCCCTTTTACCGTGTTCTCCTCTCCAATTACTGTGAAGCGCTCTGATACCACTCGGGCTCTTGTTGGTGCTATATAAAACTTTTTAAATAAATACATTAATTAAATAAGGAAGGGAAACTTACCATGGGTCTTAAACTAAAAAATGCCCATCTGCAATAGTTGTTGGCAGAAAATGACAGGGCCCTGGCAAGATAATATTTCCCCATTGGGAAAGAGGATGATGGATTCCAAAAGGGAGAGGAGTATGTAGAATCAATTACTACCCTATCAGATAGCAACACCACTGGAAGTAACACCAGCATAGTTCTAGAGGAGGCAGATACTGAAGATGCAGCTCTGCAGAAGCTGGCCAAAAGGATAGCCTTAGAAATCCTCAGAGTGATTGTCCCAAAAGAGCCAATTGCCAAGTGGCATTGCCACTGGACATTGTATAGAAAATGATTATATGGAATGTGATGCCATGTGTATAGATGAATGGAGAAGACTAGGAATAATATCAGGGATAAGTAGGAAGGCTACCTTGCAGGTAATCTCCTTTGCACATTGGTGTCTTCCATCAGCCCCCTTTGTAAGCTCTCACATACCAAGAAGTGATTAAGAATCAGGCAGTAGACATGTGGTGTCTCCTCAAGTGTGCTAGGTCAAGTGGAAGGATCCTGTAAAAAGAACTAGTGTGCCTCCAAGGGTCGATTTCTTAATGTCCAGGACCAGGTAATCAAAATTGGAAAATGATTAAAATCCTGCATAGAGGTTCGTGATGAGCGCTGTTGGGATGAAAGGAGAGGTCCTGCTACTTGTGGGCAATTCGCAATTGTCAAACAAGTACTCAATCTCCTCTCTGCAAAGTGATATCTTTCACATGATTTTGCTTATCTGTATAGATTTCATTTTTTGTTTACGACCAGAATCTTCTTTGCAAATGTCTTTCTCAGTCTATGATCTGTGGTTGGGCCATTGAGTTAACCAGGTCATCATGGCTCTCCAAAACATTAAGGTTGCAGGGCTTTCCCTTGTAGTTGAGTGAGGGGTTGATTGGTAAGGTCAAATGTGGTATTTAAAACAACCTTGTAGTCCAGCTTCTCTAATGCAGCACACTGAACATCCTTCTTTAGAGTACCCATGAACCATTCTATGAGGCAATTGGCCAGGGGCCAATGAGGAGTGCTTTTTTGATGCTTTACATTTGAGATGTCTGAGAAAGTCTCTGAACTCTCAACTATGGAAGAGCTGGCCATTGTCAGATTTCAAGATCACAGGGACACTCCATGTCGCAAAGATGCCCTCTAATCTTTCAATAATCTTTTCATCAGTAATGGATGAACGATCTTCTACCAATGGAAAACCGGAGTATTCATCAACAATTACCATTAGATGATGTCCTTTCTCAAGAGGACCAAAGAAAACAACAGCAATTATTGCCCAAACATGCTGACATGTTTAAAGGGTGCTGAGTAATATGCATAAATGACAGGCATTTAACTATTTTTTAACTCTTTATGGAGATGAGGAAACCAGACTCTGTCTTGAAAAGCTCTCTTTGTGGCAGCTATTACTTGATGTCCCTAATGTGCAACTTTAATTATTTGTTGCTGTGGACCCTCTGGAATGACAATTTGTGTACAACGCAAGATGAGGCCTTCCTGAGTTACAGACAGTTTATCTCTGATATTTCTGAATTTTAAGTACTCACTGTCACTGGCGAGTAGTCGAGAGTGCTGGTTCCACGATTGATGAGCAATGATGTCTTTCAATTTCAGCATGTTACTATCTTGGCTAGTGGCAGTGACAATTTGTTCTAATGACACAGAAACTGGTGTGCTCAGTTTTACGATGTGATTTATGTAGGCTTCGGCCATCTTAGATAGAATGCCAGGGCATTGTAGTGACACTTTTGAAAAATAATCAGCAGGATTTTGATCTTTTCCTAGACATTGAACATTTTTGTAATTGTTTTCTTGTCATCTTAGACCCCGACGTTCAATACGGGGAGGCATCTTTGCTTTTGGATTGCCAAATATTGTCAATAGTGTTTAATGATCGGTCACAACTGTGAAAGGCTTTCCATATAAGAATATATGGAAATATTTACAAGCCCACACTACTGACAAGTTTTCTTTCTCATGTTTTGAATATCTATGTTCAGTTGGTGACAAGCATTTACTGGCATAAGCCACTATATGTGACTAGCTATTGTGCTTTTCAAGGATTTCACTTAACCCAATAGGGCTAGCATCAACTACAACGTATATATGAAGCTTGGGATCAAAGTGGGCCATTTCACTGCCATTCTTAATGGCTTGCTTGCTTGTCTTGAAACTTTGCTGGCACTCACGTGAACAATGAAACACAACATTTGTTTTCATCATTTCTTGTAATGGTGCACTGACCAAGGCAAAGTCTTGTATGTGCTTGGAACAGTAACTGGCAATTCAAAGGAGTGAACTTAACATAGAAATGTCCTGTGAGGAATTCACAGTAGATAGCGCTTGCACTTTAGCTGTATCAGGTGTCATACCACCATCACAAAAGATAAGGCCAAAGAATTTCTATTTTGTCTTATTGAATTCACATTTGTCAGCATTCAAAGTCAAATCAATATAATTTAGCTACTGACATACTTAAATTAGAGGTTTATCATGCTCTTCTTGTGTATCTCTGAAGCCTTATATGTCATTACTATAGTTGAAGGCATTTACAACATGCTGTATAATATGTAGAATGACATCTTGGAAAAGGTTTGCAGTAGAGGATACACTAAAACTAAGTTGCTTATAGTGAAACAGACCAATGTGTGCAGAGAAGGTTATAATATACTGGCAATTCTCTTCAAGTTCCAACTGATGATATCCTTTGTTTAAGTTGAGTCATGAGAAAAACTTTGCACCCTTCAATTGAGTTATCCTATCAACAATGTGATGACTTGAATGTTGTTCTCTCTTGATTGCCTTGTTAGTCTGATGCATGTCAAGGCAAATGCATGCTCACTGTCTCTTTTAGGCACTACTACTATGGGAGACACCAATTGAACCAGTGGAGCGGTCAATGATATTGTTTCTGAGCAATTAATTAAGTTGTCTTTCAACAGCTTCTTGCAAGTGAAATGCAATTTGTCTGTGGCTTTGGGCAACAAAAAGATGATCCTCGTTTTTATGTAACTGTAATTCCATACTTTTCAGTTTTCCTAAGCCTAAAATAATGAAGAAAATTGACTTTCTATTTCATGATGAACATTTATATTGTATCAGTCCCATATCAGCAGTGCTGTTAAAACTGAGCAGACAGGCACATGAAGCCGTACCTTGCAGTACGTCAATAGGCACCTGGACCAATATTTTCTTGTGTTTCATTGTAGATACAAATTAACCTTGACTTTTTAAAGGTGTCGACACAGCCCATGTATATACTGTAGTTTTTGATTACGTAAGTTGTGGTAAAGGAGACAACTTACAATATTTCTCCTCAGGCACAATGTTTATTGGTACTTTGCCATCAATAATAAAAGGTATCGAACACCCATTTATCTTCAGGGTAATCTTCAGAAAATGTTTGCATGTCTTTGATGCATTTTCATGTTGATCTTTCTTTCGTCTGTGTTTTTTCTCACATTCGACTAGTCTCATATGTGCATGCCTCTCTGAAGTAAACATCAATATTGCACAATTATCATTGTCACATTCACTTCAAATCAAACACTGAGCAACTCTTTGATAATGATTTTGATGATGATCGACTTCATATGGTGCTGATTTTCCTCAGTTGGTGTGATCGCTTCATCATGTGGTACCGCTTTGAACGTCGTTGATGCATCACTCCGTAGGCCATTTTGTCTTCGCACTGTGATGCACTTACTTTTCATTTTAACATGCAAATCATCACAAAATGGTTCACTTTGCCATGGCCATTGCAAATCTGTCCAATGGGAAAGACATCTACAGTCATGTGGAAAAGACAATCAACATCTGGATCACACTTTTTTTCCTGTGGCTACATTGCTGTGTGTCCCTTAGCTTTATGCTTTGACTTACTTTTCATGTTCATGACTGACGCATTATGGGCACCACCGGCCTCCATATCAGTGGATTGTCAACTAGTAGGCTCTTCTGCTCTGGCAGCCATGATGACTTGCACTAAGCTCAGAGTTTCCATTAGCATTTATCATCCAAAGGAATCTAACAGACATCCGTCTATAACTCTGAGGTTTGTAGCTTCCTCACAATTAAATTCTTTGAACTTACAGTTCTTTATAAGGATATCAAGTCTCTCAACAAATTCCTCAATGATTTCACCTACCATCTGGCATTCTTGACCAAAGATGTATCTTTCGTAATCTACATTTGGCACTGGATTGAACTTCACATTCAAGGTTGCTTTTGCTTGATCGTACGTCACTTCACGATCTTGTGGTATCTTTTTTATAGCTTCTTTTACAACTTCACTAGCCATTTTCTTCAGATACTTGATAATCGCTCTGTCATCTGTTTCATTCATTGCATCTATGAAATCCTCAAATCTCTCTATCCAAGCAGTCCATCTACTTACAATTTTGTGTTTCTTGGCAGTATCAAATGATGATGGTAATTTTAAGAAAGCAACAGCAGTATAGGCAATGGTGGACAGCAGTGATCTCTATAACGCTTCATGATAAAAATGCTTATGCAAACCCTCTCTAGACTCTTGTGACGTGCTGGTTTCAGGGTCATTCTTGACAGTTGGAGGAGTTTTGGCCTCGCCCTTGCTCTCCATTGGAGCTCTTTATTTTGATGGAGATCTGTAGGGTAGTTGTGAGTCCCCACTCTGCAGCTTTGGCGGTGGGCCGCTTCATTTATGGACAGCTCCACAAGCACAATCCCGGCCCTCCCTCTGAGGCCACTTCACAGCAGGCTGTGATATGATGACTCTCTTTAGTTGCCCCATTAAGTAGACAAGTATTTATGTGTTTGAATGATTAGATAAGCAGATAACATTATGCTATTCAATTGGCTTTGCGCTTAAATGTCTTTATGAAAGCAACTGGTTGATCTCTGCTTCATAGCACATCAGATCACAGCTTAATTTGCACTGGATTATCACAGCATGCTGTTTTTCAAAACCTGATTGCATCCGCCTTTAGCATTGTCACTCCATATTATGTTTTGCCTTATTTTGCATAGTAGCGCAGTACCTCAATTTATGGCCGTTTCATTTGATTCTCTGTTACCGATGAGTTGATTTTTGATGATGCATTCTTTATCCTCTAAAGTTTTACGCAAGCTGGTGTTGTTCTGAGACTCCGCAGGAGCCAACTTTGATTCTGCACTTTGACTGAAGCACACGTGGCACACATGAGCAGTTTGCTGGACCACGGCAAACTCTCTATGAGTGCACTGGAGATCTATGGGTTACTTATCCCCGACTCATTGTTGTAGCATCCTAACGAGCCCGCCCCCTTGCCAATTACTACACTACACATGGAGAGTAGTTATACCTTTCTTTATTCTTCAGCATGCAAGCAGGAACTCAAAGTTTTGATCCTGCATTTACTTCATTACGCTCCAACGCCTACATCATAGATCTATGGAGTCCATTGGTGACCAAAAGGGTTCCATCATTCTTTATTTGCACAATAGTACACTGTTGTAATTTTTTTTTCTGAGAACCTTGTTAGCCTATTATATAAATTAGCTTTGTGCAACCTATTTAAGAGAGCAGAAGGGGGACTAGGATGGCATGTGGGCACAAGGGCTACCTTTGTTTTATCTTGCAGAGAGAGGCCGCCTAAGCTTTTTTAAGCAGTTAGGTTAAAGGTGTTCTGCTCCATGCTTCAAGGGGTGAAACATAGGAGAAAGCTGAAAAGGGAAACAATCAAGATTATGGGCCTGGGAATTCCTGGTCTAAACTGCAAATGGAGCAGAACCTTTAATAACAACCTGCAATGGAGTCACACTTATAGCTAATGCAGAAAGTCCTACTCATACAGCTTTTTCCCAATGTGGCAAGAAGCAGATTTAAACTATCTTGGATTGAGTACAATCTGTGTACTCAACCACTTGGCCCCTCCCCACCCATCTATGACAACTAGGGGACACCACAGGATTCCTTGCCCTGCCGCTATCCATGCAGTCCACTACCTTCTTCGACTTAATGTATCTGATGGAGCAGAAATTTAGTTTTATTTGTAGGGGTGCATTATAATCAGATGTACAACGCATCCGCATATAACTTGCAAATTTTGTTAACATGAGGTGTTAGAATTGTGAAATGTATTAAGGCAATTTTGTCACATGCTTTAGTTTATGGACTAATGTCATGGAGAATTAGCGTAGGAAAAATAAAGTAACTAGCAGAAAACATCAACATGTAAAACGTGCGCTGTGAAGTTAACACCTTTAATATACTGAGGGGCAGATTTACAAGCCCCTTGCGCCACTTTTGTGTCATTTTTCCCATGTTAAAAATGACGCGAACGTGGCGCAAGGTGCTTGTAAATCTGCCCCTAAATGTGTTTAACAATAATATTTCTATAAGTAGGTAAATGTATTTGTTGAAATGCTACAATGATTATGTGAATTGTTTTGCTGAAAGTGACACGTTCCTATGGGCTGAAATTTAAGTCCCTGAAATCTCTTACTTTATAATTATTAGTTGAATTTTATGTGCACTGCAGAATCTGTTCTACCTCACGCTTCCATTACAGGTGGAGAAGCATCCGTTAGGAAAAGTTATGTCTTTGTTTTAGTGTTTCACATGGGAGAAGGAATGGGAGCCAAGGACAAATTTTTACGAAGAAGGTACATGGACAACACCATGGAAAGATACGTACAAAACTGCACCCAGAGTGGATGGCATGATACGAGGTGCATTATGGGAATGCCACCTGTGGACAACTGTTTGTTGGAACTAGGGAAAGTGCCCACTTCTTTCTTGATTTCGGAAAGAGAGCATTTAGAACCAGCTCTTTCTTTGTCATAGTGGTTTTATGCTACTTGACACTTTAATGGTGGAGCAACCTCTTAGGAAGGCTCCACACACTGAAAACGTCCTTTTTACTTTTCACTGAAAATGCTTATGGAGGGGTATCACCATAGTGCTAGTGCTGGAGCAGAGTTTTCTGTTGAAAATGTATCATGTTTTAGGCTCCAGTTTTGTTTATATGTTACGATTAAAAATATTAATTTAAAAACACTAATTAATAGTTTGTTTCGTTAAAGTCTGAATTAACCAACATTACTAATGAGAAGAAACGATTACACGTGGGATGCATATATGTTGCTTAATAATAATGTGCGGTTTAATTAAATGAGTGTTGTAAAAGTGCTATTTGTTTCATGTTTATGCTTTTAAAATAACGTGTACTAATGCTTTATTGCGTTGCAGAAGGCTAGATAATTACATACACATATGGGTATTAGTGGGGACTAACACTGTTTAATCATTATGCTGTGGTAACGTTGTTTTGTGTTTCTTTTAATTAAGATGGTCCGTTTTGGCCTAAAACAAGATGGCTGCCTTTTACAGCCTGCACTCGAGTGATTGAATTTTGACGAGAGGCCTTGCTGAACATGGTCGAGAGTCACCTGACCGCAGCCTTTGCCTGGTTAGAAAGTTTTCCGTGAGGACAGTAGCTCTGGGATCGATTCCAGCTGCCCTTGGACAAGGATAAAGCCACAATGAACAATGACTAGTCTGCGGTGGCTTTGCTAAGATATCAAGAAAGAACATTTACGAAAGATACATTTGCAAACTCGAGTTTCCTTCTTCCGTCTTTTTATTTTTGTGATTTTTCCTGAGCGGAGGTTTCCTAAATGTAACTGAGTGACATCCTTTCCTGTTCGCTCTGCTCAGTGGCTCAACGGATATTCAACATTTGTTTGTTACTTTTTATTTGTTGTTTTCCCTATAAATATGTTAGACTAGAGAGGGTCTGGGTTCTTTGGTTCCATTGCGCTTATTGCGTTCCTTGTGGTTCATCGTGTTTTGGACTTCTTCCTGAACCTATGCTGAGGACGGCAGCTCGAGAGACTTTACCGAGAGACCTGTCCTGACCCTTTTAGCTAGAATAGGTAACTATGAGAATAATGATTTTGCTAATGATTGACTTTCATCTTGAACTAATTTAGATAAATAAGCATTTGTTTGAATTACAGTGTTGGGTGTTCATTTCTTGTCATTTATTGAGTTTCAAATGTATTTCCTATGTTTAAAATCATGACTCAGGACAATATCATTCAGGTCGCATTGACCTCATTGTAGATGCAGATTGGTTTAGGTTTCCTCTCCTATATTCAGTGTGGATAGAGTAATAGTGTGAATTTAGTGTGATGGGCCCTAGCGTATGATGTGTGTTTGTGCGTGTGACTGTAGGTTTACTCTGTCCGTGGAAGCAGGGAGAATTTATATGCGCCGATCTGCAGCAGTTTCCTGGTAGCAGAGGATGGTTTGATTATTGTCTTGATCAGATTAGATTGCTTGTACATTGGCTTTGGATTCATTGATTATTGATTGATGTTGGTATATGTACTAATACTATATGTTGGAGTTGTCGTGTTGAGTTTTATGTAGTGCTTCTGGAACTTGGGAGCTGGTGACGGTTCCGTAGTAGGGCAGAGGGAAGTGTGTGCTGCTCTCGGGAAAAACGGGATTGTTGGAATTACCTGTACGTATGCAGGAAAAACGTGTGACAATTGAAGTTGCGCGTCACATTGTCTGGGTTCGGAATCAGTGACATCGTCGTGTGTTACTATTAGAGATATATTTTCAGTATAAAAGAGTGTGTATGGTAGCGAAGGTTATCTGTGAAACTCTGCTCATAAGTCCCAGGGATCCGTAAGGTTTGCCGTTAAACCTTATCGCGGGAGGAGTAATAGGTATTCTCTGAGCTTGTCTGAAGGACTGGGCAGAGGTAAGCGCTGCTTGGTTAATGTGTGTTATAATTCTGTAGTGGGACAGACTGTTCGCTGTTCTCGGGAAAGGCAGGATTCTGTGTGCATGTGCTACATTTTCTGGTGTGAAAGTGCGTGAATGTATGAGCATTTAATTGATTGTAAGACTCTTTGGAGCAGTCCTAGAGGAAACAGTTGATGGATGCATGTTAGAAGGGCAGAGTAGAGGGATGTGCTACTGTGTCAACGTAAGTAATTATTCCGTGGTAGAGCAGAGGTAAGCGCTGTTCTAGAGAGAAGCGGGATTCTTGTGAGAAAGAATTTTCTTTACTATTCTGTGGTTAGCGAAGCCGACAATGGAGATGTTTATATGTTGTAACTAATAGATTTTGTGAAATCTGAACCGAAGTCTACTGAGAAGGCTTTGTAAAGGAGGGGTAGACGAGTGACAGGAGACAGAGCAGAAGAGACTGCAGCGACTGCTGACGTCATACAGACCGCGCTCTGATTGGGTAGTGGATCAGAACAGTGCTCGCGCTGGGATTGGTGCGTTAGTGTGAGCCGCGCAGGGATTGGAAGGAGTACAGGGTGACGTAGACGCTCCAGGATTGGTGCGTTGGTGTGAGTCGCGCTGTTATTGGACAAAAGATCGTACAGTTGCGGAAGGGACTAGAGAATATTGGTAAACGTTAAAATGTATTACCAACTGGAGGAAAAGATGAAGAAATCCTTGTTCGGTAAAATAAAGAGGTGGTTCGACAAGGATAAGAACATAATAACTAGAGAGGGTGAATTCCTACCTCCAACAAGAACTCCTGCATCCTTCATGGTTGCGAAGTATGAGTATCATACCTGTATATGGTTAGATAACTGGGCTAAGTATACTAAGGAAGATGGTGTCTTAGCGTTTCCGGAACATGGTTCATTTAATCTGGCCGTGTTGAGAAATTTACGAGAAAAGATGATGTGTCTAGAGCCTAGACCAAGGCCGACACAGTTCGAGGCGTTGGTGGAATGGGAAGATGAGGTGCATGAGCGAGAAAAGCAGAGGAGTGGAGGCAATTATAGATACATTTTTGGGAGGAAATATGATCGTGAAACTCATCATGATCGAATGAGGAGATGGCGAGATGCTAGTATGTCAGAGGGATTATATCCTATGAGAACAGTTGAGGAAGCAGAAGGGAGGAAGGGTACAGAAAAGGTGTCTGATGCAGAAGTGAGAAGGTATGGGGCTAATGATAATGAGGATGAGGTCTTGGATGACATGATTTACAAGAGACCACCTCCGTATAGACCAGAACCAGAAGAGAGCACGCCAGTTGCTACTCCTGTAAGAGATACTTTGCGAATTATTAAAACTGAGGTTGTGACACCTGATCTGAAAGGTGGTAGCTCTTTCACGGAAAGGGAGAGAGAGAGAGAGCGAGAGAGAGAGAATCGAGTCAGTGATGAGAAAACAAGAGAATTAGCCAGAACGACAACCGAGCTGGCTGCGAAAATTAGAGAGCTAACGAAAAATCTTGAAGCTGTTACAGTGCCTGTAACTATAGGTCCGGTTGTGCCTATTTTTGATAAGCAAAGAATGGGTGAAAATAGTTTGACAGTTTCCTATGTTGGAAATGGTTTGGTTGGTTCTTGCACTTTGGAGGAATCAAGAATGAGGACGGGTGAAAATAATTTGAGGCAGTCGAGACATGACACATGTAGTGGAGGATCAGATGTGCAGCCTAATTCAGGATTGAATACTGGTTGTTTGGGAGGAACGATTTTGGAACCACAGAGGATGGCAGAACAAGTGGGTGCAGTGAAAAAGTCTACTGAAATAACAGCTGAAGATTTGAATGATTGGTTGAAAGTTCTTCAAAAGAAGGATAAAGATTCACAGGCAATTGATGTAGCCAGGTTGCGCATAGAATTGGAGGAGCTTATTGCAGGAACAATTCCTACAGATATACTGAAAAACCATCATGATGGAGAGTTGTTATTCATGTGTAAAAGTATCACCTGGAGGGCTAAGAGTACACATGACAGGTTAAAGGCAATAGCGAGTGAACAAGGAGTTGACATGGATAAGGTGAAAGTTTTGCAGAAGTCTTACAGGATGGATTTCCCGGACAAAGATATTGAGAATCTAAATGGTGCTGGCAGAACAGGACAGATTAAAGAAATGATTGCCTTATTGCGAAAATGGGGTGATGTAGAAAGGTGGAAGGATAGGTGGTACAAGAAAAGGGAAGATTCAGTGGACAGGACTTATTCAGCTTTTCCTATGAGAGAAAAAGAGAAAACAGTGGATGCTTATCCTATGAGAGAGATTCCTGGAGGAGGATATGTACATGTTCCATGGACTAGACAGGATATTCTATCATTTACGAATGATTTCCCTCAACTGAGAGAAAAGCCTGTCGAGTGGTATAGGCAGGTAGACAGGTTTGTGAAATTGTCAAAAGTTCTGTGGATTGACCTGAATAGTCTGTTTGATATAATTGTTCCAGCAGACTTGTGGGCAGAGTGTAAAATAGTTGTAGATTGGCCTGCTAAGGAGTATCCAAGAGATCCAAAAACAGGAGCACCAGATCCAGAGGTTATGAAGAAATACGATCGGGTTATAGTGTTCCTGAAAAATAAAGTACCCCCGAAAGAGACAGACTGGGTTAAGATAGATCGAACACATCCAGAAGCAAAATAATCAGTTCATGCTTTTTACGAAAGGCTGATACTGGCTTTTAAACAGTTCAGTGGAGATGAACACCTGGGTGACAAGGATTTGAGTCATTTTGTATACAGATTTGTATATGGCCTGAGACCTGAAATAAGTGAGAGAATACGTGAACACACAGTTGATTGGCAGAGTAAAAAGATTGATGAAATCCTGAGACATGCAAAATACTTTAGTGATGAGATTGAAGCAAAACAGAGAAAGTTGAAAGAAAAGGCAATGTGGGCACAGGTGAAAGTTGCTGAGAGACAAGAAGCACAGTTGATGGAACAGGTAAATAATCCAGGAAATAGACCCAGATATGCAGGAAAAGGAAAGGGGAATTTAGAGGAGGCCAAAAAGAAGTTCCCTTATCACAACTGTGGACAATTGGGGCATTGGAGATCCGAGTGTACCAATCCACCATTAGTGAGTAATGAAAATAAACCCTTAAATCAACAGGTGCAGAACGAGGGGTGAAATCAACAGCAGCAACAACAGAAGGTTGTCAGACAGCAGAGTCAAGAGCCAAAACCGCCCTTGCCGCAGAATAGAGGGTCCCAAAAGTATAACCAGGACTCAGGATTCTACAATGATGAGCAGGTAAACAAACCGAGACGTTCAAATCTGGTACAACAGTACTGGTTAAAGAATGAGGGGAGTGAGTCTGAAGGGGACTATTGACGGTGCCGAAGAGAGGAGGAAGAGTGCATACTTGGTGCAACTCTAGAAATAGACCAGGCAGGACCATTTGTAGATGGGAAAATAAATGGGGAGAGTGTTACTTTTTTGGTAGACACAGGAGCGACGAGATCAACTGTCAGGTCAGCAGATATTAGAAATCTTCCTCTCTCGGACGAAGCAATCCAAGTGGTTGGTGTAGCCAATACACAGATTAAGACTCGTCTTACTGAACCAGTAAGTGTGAGAATAGGGAAATGTTCAGACATGCACAGATTTGTTGTCTGTGACACTAGTCCGGTGAACTTGTTAGGTAGGGACCTATTGTGCAAGATAAACTGTACAATTTTCTGTACTCCGGATGGAATAGCTTTTGAGACACCGGATGAGGATGTTTTGTACCGGATGACTCTAGATAATAGAGAGAGTGAGATTGTTGGTACATATGCAGTGTTTAATCCAGATGATTTGCCTCAGGAATTGAGACACACAGTGAAAACAGCAGTTTGGGAGTTTACTGGAGAAGATGTGGGATTGATGAATAATGTTGATCCAGTGAAGATTTCAGTGAAAGAGGGGATTGTTTATCCTAATATTCCTCAGTACAGATTGACACCAGAAATAATTGAGGGAATAACTCCTATAATCGACAAGATGATTCAACAGGGTGTTTTGAGAGAGATACTGAGTAGCCCGTGTAATTCACCGATAATGGGGCTGAAGAAACCTAATGGAAAGTTCAGGATTGTACAGGATTTGAGAAAAGTTAACAAGATTGTGGTGGCATGTTGTCCCATTGTGCCAAATCCTTCAGTGATTTTGTATCAGATTCCTCATGATGCTGAGTGGTACACGGTGATTGATTTGTGTCATGCTTTCTTTTCAATTCCATTGCATCATGACAGCCAGCCGATTTTTGCATTCCGGTTTGGCCAGCGTATTTTAGCATGGTGTCGTATCCCACAGGGGTATACAGAGAGTCCTTCGATATTCAATCAGTTATTAAAGAAATCATTGGAGAGTTTGATCATGCCTGAAAGCTCAGTACTGGTGCAGTATATCGATGACTTACTTGTGGCATCGAAGACACGTGAAGCTTGTGAAGTAGATACCATAGCTTTACTGAATCATCTGGCAGATGGAGGGTTAAAGGTATCTCCAGCCAAATTGCAGTTTTGCAAGAAAGAGGTGCATTATCTTGGACACAATATTGAAAAGGGTCTGAGAAAGGTGACTGATGACAGGATCAAGATTATCAGAGGAATGAGAGCCCCGATGACCCAGAGAGAGGTGAGAATGTTTCTGGGAATGGTGGGTTATTGTCGTCAGTGGATAAGTAATTTCTCCCTGATAGCAAAGCCACTGATTAAGTTGACAAAAAGTGAGGTGAGAGACCCATTGGAATTGGATGGAGAACAAATGGCAGCATTTGAAGAGTTGAAGAGCAGAATGTGTGAAGCCCCTGCTTTGGGAATGCCAGACTATGAGAAAGAGTTTGAGTTGTATTGCAGTGAGAGAAATGGATGTGCACTTTCAGTGTTAATCCAGAAGCATGGACAACTAAGAAGGCCGATTGCGTACTTCTCATCGACACTTGACCCCGTAGCTGTGGGTTTGCCAGGTTGTCTGAAAGCAGTAGCTGCTACATGCAGAAGCTTGGAACAAAGTGAGGGTATAATAATGGGATATCCTGTAAGGGTATTCGTACCTCATGATGTGGCTATTCTTTTGACAAGAAGCAGGACTCAGTACATGTCACATAGTCGGCTGACTAAATATGAGAAAATTATTCTGGGAGCATCAAATGTGACTCTTGAGAGATGTGTGAATGTGAATCCAGCGACACTTCTACCAGATGCTGACAATGTGAATGTGGGAGATGATGTTGATCATGATTGTTTGGATGTGCTTGATTACTGCACAAAACCTAGACCAGACATAAGAGATTTACCATTGTCTGAGAGTGATCATGTGCTGTTTGTGGATGGATCATGTCTAAGGACTGATGATGGTGTGCTGAGTGCAGCATATGCAGTGTGCAAGGTTTCAGAAGTTATGGAAGCTTCGCCTTTGAAAGGAGTGAGATCTGCTCAAGGGGCTGAATTGGTGGCATTGACGAAGGCTTGCAAAATTGGGAAGAATCTGAGAGTGACTGTGATGACTGATAGTCAGTACGGATTTGGAGTCGTTCATGACTTTGGTCAGCTTTGGCTACAGAGAGGTTTCTTGACGTCGAGTGGGACTCCAATAAAGAATGCTGAAGTGATTGGAAAATTGCTTGAGGCGATACAGCTGCCTAAAGAGTTAGCAGTTGTGAAGTGTGCTGCTCATGGACAAGGAGATGATTTTGTTACTCTTGGTAATCGTTTTGCCAATGACATAGCACAGTATTGTGCAAAGAACAATCATTCGATTAATAGGGCACGAGAAAGGGAGATGTCTTTTTGTTCTGTGATGTTTACTAATGTCCTAGAAACGTGGGATGAAGTGAAACAGTTGCAGGATGAGGCAGGAGATGAGGAAATGAGAGATTGGATCAAGGCAGGTTGTGCCCCAAGAGAGACAGATCATGTTTGGATCTATGGAGATGGTAGACCAGTCATGCCTAACTCCATGCTGTCGACAATGGCAAGAATGTATCATGGCCAGGGACATCTGGGGAGGGACGCAATGATTAGGTCATTCAAGCAAACCTGGTACAATGCAAAGTTCAGGTTGATTGCAGAAAGCATCTGTCAGAGATGTTTGATTTGTCAGCAGTTCAATACTGGGAAAAAGACAGTGGTGAGTTTAGGAACAATAGGCAGAGAAGGAGGTCCTTTTACCAGAATGCAAATAGATTTCATTGAAATGCCTCAAGTGAACAAATTGAGGTATGTTCTAGTGGTAGTCTGTTTGTTCTCAAGATGGGTGGAGGCCTATCCGACTAGGAGAAATGATGGAATAACAGTTGCAAAATTACTGTTGAGAGAGTTGATTCCTAGGTACGGGTTCCCAGTGACAATTGAGTCTGATAGAGGTGGACACTTCTACAATGAGCTCATGGGTTTAATTTGTGAAGCATTGAGCATACAGCAGAAGCTACATTGTGCATACAGACCAGAGGCTTCTGGCGTCGTTGAAAAGATGAATGGCACAATAAAAAACCGAATTGGTAAGATGTGTTTAGCCACTGGAATGAAATGGCCTGATGTCTTGCCTCTAGTGCTGATGACCATTAGGTCTACTCCAGATAGAACCACAGGTTTGAGTCCGCACGAAATCTTAATGGGACGTGCGATGAGACATGCATTTGTGCCTGTCAACAAGTTGATGACAATAACTGATGACATGATTTTGGATTACTGTAAAGGCCTGGCTGACGCAGTTCATTCTGTGTTTCACCAGGTTGGAGAAGACGCTACCACACTTGAGAAGAAGCAAGCCCATGATCTGAGTCCAGGGGACTGTGTGAGGATTAAGGTACACAGAAGAAGAAATTGCTTGGTTCCAAGGTGGGGAAGGCCGAGACAAGTTATTCTGACTACGACAACTGCAGTAAAGTGTGCCGGTGTGAAAAACTGGGTGCATGCGAGTCATACTCTGAGAGTTCCAAATCCAAAGGATGGGACTGGTAAAGAGTATTTTGAAGAGTCAGATTCGAGTGATGATGAAGAAACTGAACCAGTGAGGAGAAAGAATCCTGAAAGAGCTGAAGGAGAAAGAGAGTCAGGTGATTCTTTCTTTCCAAGAGAGGCTTCAAGAGAAACATTGAGAGTTTCAGAGGAAAGATCAGATTCTGTAAGAGTGCCTGAAGTTCCAACAAGCAGTGGAGAAGAAAGAAGAGAAAAGAGTAATTCCACAGAGACTACTCCTGAATCAGATGAGGAGGTTGGAATTCCACTTGAGATTACACTTGAAGAAGTAAGGTCAGAAGAAGATAGAGAGGGACGGATTGCGGAAGACCCCCGAGGAGGTGTAGGGAATATTCCTGATAAGCTAGGTGAAGGGACAAGTAGACAGCAAGAAGATTGCGTGTCGGAGACCCGAGGAGGGACAGAAATAGGGAAGTCTCAATCAGTGGTGGTAAAAACTGTGGAGCAAAAGGAAACTGCTGAAGAACAAGAGGCAAATGAGACAGAATCAGATGAGAGTGAAAATGAGAAATCAGAGGGTCGAGTTCTGATAAAGAGAACTTGGATTGGAGAGAGAAATAGTAAAGAAGTGAGACCAAAGAGGGTTGTAAGAGGAGATCTTTGGCCTAACAGGATAAAGAGGCTGAGGTATAGACTGACACGAGCAAATTCATCAAAAGCTGAACAGGTGAACGAGGTGTCGAGTCAGAATCAAGCAAAAGGTGAAAAACAAAAGGTTACAAAAGAACCAGAGGAGATCAAGAGAATAAGAAAACCTAACCAGAAGGATAGGTCACCGGAATGGACGTATGTGGCACTGTCTGATGGTGAAGAGGCAGAAAGTCAAGGAAATCCAGAGGGGACCGTACGAGAAGTGGTTGAGGAGAAGACTGTTGGAATCCTGAAAGTTATCTTGACTGACATTGGAGAAGAGTCAGATGTACAGGATGTTGTTGATGATCTAATACAATTTGATGTTGCTGAAGAAGAAGTGAAAAGTGATGAAAATCCAAATTGAGTGAACTGAAGGAGTCATTTGGAGAAGAGTGAAAAGAAAAAAATCTGAGATTAGCTGTTTGAAATAATCTAGAGTTCCAAAATTTAGTAGTGGAGTAGAAGAGGCTAAGTCAAAAGACACTGCCAAGGTAGTAAAATGGCTAACACAGAGAATAATCAAAGTAGATGTGCCTTTTTGAAAAGATGGTGTAGAATGTGCTGCTGCTGTACTGGATTATTAATGCTACTATGGGGTGTACTAGCTTTACTAGTTACTTTTAGAGTTAGAATAGATACTTTTGGAATACATACTGAGAATGTGACCAATGTAGAGAAAAGTTCACAAAAAGTAGTTCCAACTAAAATTATCAATATTTACATACATAAAGATAGGTCAATTAATGATTTTTCTAGCAATGTTTTTTCAAAGTTATTGTATGAATACGTAAAGACAATGGAAGTTAGGGATTGCTACGTTTGTATGCAATTACCTGCATCCGTTTCAGAAGGTGTTACTTATCACCATTTACCAGCTACGTATGGAATTTCATGTAGTGTGTTAAGTAGTGTTTTTTATTTGTTAGGGAAAATAGATTATGAGATGTCTAACAAAGATAATATTTTTGGGCAATTGCCTATGAATAAAAAGCTGAATCCAGCTAAAGAAGCTAACATTTTTGGTGAGATTTTTATTGAGAAAGAAGAATTAACATTAGATTACATCTTTAGAAACAATTTAACTTGCAGTTTGAAAGAAGAAGAGAAGGCTTTCCTAAACATGGTAGAGGAAAGAGAATAAGCATGCATGAGAAGGCAGGGAAATATAAAGTGAGTGAGACAATTTGGGACATTGAAATGGGAAAGGAGTTGAAGAATGGGGCTAGTCCAACTTTAGCTTTAGATGCACCACAGAAGGGTAAACTATGCATTACCAGAAAGAAGTCTCAATATGATACATACTTCATTGCAACAGGATGGGGTTTTAAAGGTGGAGAAGATCCAGTTTTCCCAGGAGTGTATTATGTTTGTGGGAACAAGGCTTATTACAAGTTGCCTGACCATTGGTATGGCACGTGTTATGTGGGCCTGGTCTTTCCAAAGATTTTTCATATAAATAGGATAGAAGATGTAGAACACATTAATTTACTAACACGTTTTAAGAGAGAAACTTGGTCAGAGATAGTGGGTGATATTTTTGGTGCTTTAATTCCAGCAGTGGGAATTTCTTTAAATGCATATGGGATTCGAAAACTGTCAACAGTGGTGGATCGCTTATCGACAAGTACCGCTGGAGGGTTTCTTTTGGTAAATACGGAGATGATTGCCGTACGTGCCATGTCTATGCAAAATCGACTTGCCCTTGATTTTCTATTGGCCAAGGAGGGTGGAGTCTGTGGAATGCTGAAAGTTCAACATTGTTGCACTTACATTCCTGACGAAAGCAAAGACCTAAAGGTCTATATCAAAAATATTACTGATTTGCATGAATAATTAGTACCCCTGGAAGCTGAAAGTATTTGGACTAAAATAGCTAATAAGATAGTTGCTGTTAAGGGTTTTATTGCTAAGATAGGTAGTACCTTTATTGGTAAAATATTATTCCCTTTGACATGTGTAATTGTTGCTTTACTGATTCTAAGATTGGGGTGTTTGTGTTGTAAAAACAGGGGAGGGAAAAAGAGAATAATTAGAGGAAATATTGACAAGAAACAAAAGAGATCAAGGAGAGATCAGCAAGAAATAGAATTAGAAGAATTGAGGGAGAGTGTTTATTTGGAGTCAAAGAGGGATGATGTGAGGGAGTCTGGTGTTTAATGTTGTGATATAAAAGACATTTTCAATTTCTCCTAAAAATTGGGACTAATTTATTTTTGGGTTGGTTTTTGTGGTGATAAGATATCACCAAAGGGGGGATTGCTGGAGCAGAGTTTTCTGTTGAAAATGTATCATGTTTTAGGCTCCAGTTTTGTTTATATGTTACGATTAAAAATATTAATTTAAAAACACTAATTAATAGTTTGTTTCGTTAAAGTCTGAATTAACGAACATTACTAATGAGAAGAAACGATTACACGTGGGATGCATATATGTTGCTTAATAATAATGTGCGGTTTAATTAAATGAGTGTTGTAAAAGTGCTATTTGTTTCATGTTTATGCTTTTAAAATAACGTGTACTAATGCTTTATTGCGTTGCAGAAGGCTAGATAATTACATACACATATGGATATTAGTGGGGACTAACACTGCTTAATCATTATGCTGTGGTAACGTTGTTTTGTGTTTCTTTTAATTAAGATGGTCCGTTTTGGCCTAAAACAAGATGGATGCCTTTTACAGCCTGCACTCGAGTGATTGAATTTTGACGAGAGGCCTTGCTGAACATGGTCGAGAGTCACCTGACCGCAGCCTTTGCCTGGTTAGAAAGTTTTCCGTGAGGACAGTAGCTCTGGGAACGATTCCAGCTGCCCTTGGACAAGGATAAAGCCACAATGAACAATGACTAGTCTGCGGTGGCTTTGCTAAGATATCAAGAAAGAACATTTACGAAAGATACATTTGCAAACTCGAGTTTCCTTCTTCCGTCTTTTTATTTTTGTGATTTTTCCTGAGCGGAGGTTTCCTAAATGTAACTGAGTAACATCCTTTCCTGTTCGCTCTGCTCAGTGGCTCAACGGATATTCAACATTTGTTTGTAACTTTTTATTTGTTATTTTCCCTATAAATATGTTAGACTAGAGAGGGTCTGGGTTCTTTGGTTCCATTGCGCTTATTGCGTTCCTTGTGGTTCATCGCGTTTTGGACTTCTTCCTGAACCTATGCTGAGGACGGCAGCTCGAGAGACTTTACCGAGAGACCTGTCCTGACCCTTTTAGCTAGAATAGGTAACTATGAGAATAATGATTTTGCTAATGATTGACTTTCATCTTGAACTAATTCAGATAAATAAGCATTTGTTTGAATTACAGTGTTGGGTGTTCATTTCTTGTCATTTATTGAGTTTCAAATGTATTTCCTATGTTTAAAATCATGACTCAGGACAATATCATTCAGGTCGCATTGACCTCATTGTAGATGCAGATTGGTTTAGGTTTCCTCTCCTATATTCAGTGTGGATAGAGTAATAGTGTGAATTTAGTGTGATGGGCCCTAGCGTATGATGTGTGTTTGTGCGTGTGAGTGTAGGTTTACTCTGTCCGTGGAAGCAGGGAGAATTTATATGCGCCGATCTGCAGCACTAGAGTAGTGATAGATTAATACTTTTCACTCATCAACCCTCGATACAGGGACATTTGGAGTCATGCTTTTTCATTCTCTGTATCCTTACCTGCAGGAGGCAGAAGGTGCCACACAGGTAGGCCCTCAAAGTTCTCGCATCTAAGCTGAAAATGAAGATGTACTATGTATGCGCACTGGACTTTGCTTTCACATGTGTATAAGTAACGGGATTGTTTATTCATTTAGGGGCATATTAACAAGGGCCCCACATAGCGGTAGAAATATTATCGCCATGATAACGCTATAGTACCAATACATAGCGCTATGGCGATAATAATTCAGCGATAACGGTGTTTACCATGGAACATCGCTGGTTTTCCAGCGATGTTCCATGGAAAACAGCGATAACATTGCTGATACAACCCTGTGGTCGTGTCAGTATAATCCACCTACCAGTATTAGTATGCCTTAGTCTGGAATTTAACAGACGTTAAATTCCAGCTTTGAGGCCAAGGTAGCGCGATTTTTTTATCGCTGCACCTCCTTGTTAATATCACGAAGCTGTCTTCACGATATTTTTATGTGTTGTTTTCACAGCCACGCCTTCTTTGCATCTCATTAGCGATGCGAGGCGAGGCGAGGCTGTGAAAAAACGAGCTCTACATCAAAGAAACACGCGCTAGTGTGTCCTTGATGATATTGCGATATAATTATCGTCGCTTCTTGCCTGAAAATGGACTCTAAAGTGGCGATCATTATATCGCCAGTACTTGCTAATATGCCCCTTTGTTTCTGGTACTCTATGTTGCTCACTGCTTGTGCCTTACGAGGTCCTTCGTTTCTGGTACTCTATCTTGCTCACTGCTTGTGCCTTACGAGATAGGTATTGTTTCAGTTATTTTTAAGTGCACCAGTTGTTCACCTTAGTCCGGTGATTTTTAACAAAGAACACTATCTGTCCATTTCTATCTTGGACCCTCGGTCGGAGTTGGCTTCTGAGCGAAGGCTGATCACTCGAAATAGTTTCTTTTTAAATATAATTCGATCCCCAATCCCCACCAACTGTACCTGAACACTGGTGTGGAAAAATATCCGAAAGGTGTAATTCCATTGGACTTGCAGAATTTCAAAATCACATAGCAGTTTCAATTCTCTTAATCGGTCTCAGTGAAAGTGCTAAACTGCAATCTAATGTTTAGCCACCAGATGACTCTGTTATACTGTCTTTTATTTTTTTACGACCAGACTCGTACACAAAGCTTTGAACGTTCCTTTTTTAGTTTTTAGACTACCACTATCATTAAAGTGTCATTTAAATAATGTAAAACGTTATGGCATAATTTGAGAGATTATGCATCACACAGACCTTGCTGAAAAATCCTGACGGGTGTGATTACATGTTGAAGAGGTTATGTGTGACAAGAATCTTTCTTTAGGCATAACTGTTATGTTGCATTTCATTGCTGCAGTGATGTTTCTTGTGCTGCTTGTGTTTTGTACTGCAGCAAAAAAAAATTTATAACACAATTTATTTTTCAAATAAAGAATAACATTCACATTTCATTGCAGATAGTCACTTTACAAGCCAATCAAGTTGTACCTGACAGTTACGTACACAGTGGTAATTATTATAGCGTTGTATACTTAAGTCAGGCCTGGAATCCAGGCCCATCAGGCAAATAAATAAACACCCCGGCCTCCTCCCACACTCACAGTCCCAGAAATTTGGCTAACCGATCAGCAATGCCAGCCATGTGCAGCAATTGAACACGGATCAAGTGGAACTCGCCATGCAGCACAGGAGAACCGGGGCTCAGAAAACATCCACTCAGGCCACTCCCGCAGGCGTTATCCCGACACTAGCCTGTGTGGCAGAGGCTCGCTTAGTGGAATCAAAGTAGGTTCTCAGTGGTCCCCAAATATCCCTTGGGTGTCACGTTGGTGGCATAAGACTGGCGTATATCTCAGCATTGGTGTTGCAGTGTGCCAGACTCCCCAGCCAGTCTTGTAGCTTAGGAGTGGACTTCCTGCCCCAGTGGATGGCAACCTCTCTTTTAGCTAAAAGCAGCCCCAAAGATGCTAGTTTCCTGACTCTCTTAGGAATCTGTACCGTATACCCTAAAAGTGCTATTTCAGGGATGGGGACCATTGGAATGCCGATTATCTTCCCCAGAGTCACATGCACCGCAGACCAATAGGACTGTAAACGGGGACAGGACCATGCCAGATGTATAAAATTGTCGTGCGGTGCAGTGCATTTCAGACAGGTGTGTGGTTTATTGGCGTCTATCCTATGTGCAAGGCTGGTGTAAAGTAAGCACGGCGGAGAAATCTGAAGTGCAGCAACTTATGGCGGCTGTTAAGTGATATGTCCTTAGTAACCACACAGCACCTGGTCCATTGTTCATCTGTGATTGTGCAACCCGTGTCCACCTCCCAGGCCTGTCTGAGGCTAGAGTCATCCGCCGGCAGCATCTTAGCGCAGGCTTTGTACATTTTAGAAATAAGGCGTCTGCCACCAGGGGCCTCCAATACCAGTGTGAGTGGGGGGAAAGAGCCAGGCTCAACCGGGTAAGAGGGAAGAGCAGCACGCAGTGCAGATTTCATGCGGCTCAGGTTGAATTGCATCATAAAATTCCAATCAGTGAACCTGGCGCCCTCATCTATCGAAAAAATATGGCCACCCACTTTTGCAATATCTAGTGTGGACAGCGTGTTCTGAACCAGCCTCTCTCCAGTGATTGGGAGCCATCGGGCATTGGGCAAGGGGAGGGAGGAGGAATATAGTTATGTCGCACCCGTGCACTTTTTCAACTTGCCCCACGCCCAGGCAGTGGTGGACACTGTTTGTATGTCGTGCCTGTCTTTTGGAAAACCCCCCAGCAGCACCTCGCATAATTTGTTGGGGAGAACCAGGTCTGCCTCCGGCCGTAGAAAGGGTATACGTGCATCGGGATGGAACCAAGCGAACGCATAGTGGCATTGCGCCACTAAGTAATATAGTTGGAAGTCTGGCACATTGAACCCGCCCCTGTCATACGGTAGAGTCATTATCGACCAGCGAACATGTGGTCTCCTCCCGCCCCATATCAGTCGAGTCATGAGTGTCTGCAAAGTGCAGAAGAAGCCATCAGAAAGGGGGATCGGGATGTTGTTGAAGAGGTATAGGAATTTGGGAAGGACCACCATTTTCAATATAGCCACCCTGCCAGCCAGGGACAGCGGCAACCTCAGCCATCTGTCAACTTGTTCCTCCAATTTTTGAAAAGTCTGCCCATAATTTAAACAAATGATTTGCGTGGTGTCCAGATGAATGTGTATAACCAAGTATTTTACCGAGTCTTGGCACCATTCAAGAGGAAATTCGCATTCCCATTGGGTTGTGCATGCCGTAAGCGGGAATATGATCGATTTGTGCCAGTTTATGCCTAGCCCTGAAAATCTACCAAAGCGAACAATTTCTTGAATAAGGGGGGACAGATTGGTGTGTGGCTCCCGGACCTAAAGGATAGTATCATCAGCATAAAGGGAAGCAAGGAGCGGACCAGTGTTGGACTGCAATCTTCTATGCAAATGGCGTTCCTGGAAATGCCTCACCAAAGGGTCCATGGCTAGGATGAATAAGAGCGGGGACAAAGGGCAACTCTGTCTGGTCCCCCGGTATAGTCGAAATGGCCTGGACAGGGTGTACTGCAGCAACATTAATGAGACAGAAAGAATGCTTGAATCAAACTGCCAATCGGTGGGGTCGCATTCCAGTCCATCCTTTTTTGCCCTTCAGTTTGGCCCAGCCATGTGCAAATCAGCTTTGATCCTGCTCCTCATGGGAACTGTCCACCCTGAGCTCCGAGTTCAGGATCTTGTTATATTTTGTATTGGCTGGGTGAGTCCATCAGGTGCAGAGACGCTAGGGGTCATTGAACAGGAATAAAAGGCAACCAAGGACTGGTTTTGCCCTGATTAGGGCTCATCAGCCTAGTATATCTTGTGTCCAGTGGTATAGTGATCGTGGGAAACAAGTCGGCCATACTAGTCACACTTAGGGCGTCAACTGCAACAACAAGCAGATGGATGGGATGTTTAAATTAATCTTAGCCACTGGCAATTGCCCTGGCCGCATTCCAATCCATTTTTTGCCAGTAAGTTTGGACCTAGCCATATGCAAATCAACCTTGAACCTGCTCCTCAGAGGAACAGCCCAACCTGATCTGCTAAACCGGGTCCTCCTTGAACAACAATACAAGCAACATAGGACTGGTTTCATCCTGAAAAGCGCTCATCAGGCAGGTATAGCTTGATTCCACTTTGGGCATTGAGCAAGGTATTCGCGTCTCGGCAGGGCTGTGTGTGTATATATATACTCACCTGTGATCAAGGCGGTATTCCGCTGAAACACGTAAGGACATTGAGTATAAAATGCTGCACAGACGAATAAAGTCTTTCTTGGAAATAAGTCGGTGTTGTGGCTCTGCATCCTCTGTTGCTGTAGTGAATTCCTCCAGGATCTCCATTCCTGACAGCATAGCCCACCCTGCAGGGTCGGGGGCCCCCAGTAAAATGGAGCCTTTGCTTGTTGTTATTATCGAGGGGGCATGACCCGCGCATCCCACGTTCCAGCCATCAGAATTTCCATGGGTATTTGGCATTGCAGGAATGCGAAAGCGAGACGGGGAGGTGGCATCCTCTCTTTTAAACCCGCTTTTTATGAACTTATCAAGAAGATGCGAATACAGAACTTTGTGCACTTTTATTTTGGACACTGTTTTTCTAATTGTTTTTGCAAGTGACATTTGAAACGCTATTTCAGCATAAAGGAAATTGTCCGTGCCATGAAGGAAAAGAACTGTGTCAGTGCATGATGGGGCCTGTAGTTGTGTAACAGGCCATGTCACCACTTGGCTTTAATTTTACTCACCTGTGATCAAGGCGGTATTCCGCTGAAACGCGTAAGGACATTGAGTATAAAATGCTGCACAGACTAATAAAGTCTTTCTTGGAAATAAGTCGGTGTTGTGGCTCTGCAACCTCTGTTGCTGTCGTGAATTCCTCCAGGATCCCCATTCCTGACAGCAGAGCCCGCCCTGCAGGGTCGGGGGCTCCCAGTAAAATTGAGCCTTTTCTTGTTTTATATATATATATATATATATATATATTACCTACTGGCGGTCGCCAGTAGGTAGTTATAGTTGGGACCACATTTCCATAGGAAAACCTCAACATTCTATTTTGAATAACTTTGGCGCCGGTCGACGAATCCTCGCGAATTTCTCAAAATAGGTGGGGCGCTACGCTCCGCTCCTACCCTGAAAGTCTCGGGGGGATCCGTCAAGCGGGGGCTGAGATAAAAGGGGGGTCCCAAAACGCGTTTTTCCCATGCATTTTTCCATAGGACCTTTAGAACGAGCTACAGCCCGAACGGCTGAACAGAATTACTCAAAATTTGGCAGAGAGGTAGTCCCTAGGTCAAGGAAGTGCCTTTTGTAGGTCTGGTGTAAATCTGTTCAGTATTTCCGGAGAAAATAGCATTTAAAAGCATATATATATATATATGCGCGCAGGGTGCGCGCACCGTGCGAGCACCGTGCGAGCACCCTAACGTGCGCGAGCGTAATTCTGATTGGTGGTTACATGTTAGTCAACGTTCGAATCGGTCGAAATCAGGAAGTGTCGGCCGCCATTTTGTTTGTTTTCAGTGCGAGAGTGAAAAAGGAAGGTGGCGAACGTGAAAAGGGGGCAGGGTAGAGAGTTCCTGACCCCCTAGCCTTTGTCAGGGGGTCCCTGAAGGACCCCGAAGGCAAAAAAAAAAATTTTTTTTTTTTTAAAATCGCGGGGGTGCGCGCACAGTGCGCGCACCCTGAAAAACACAAAAAAAAATTTTTTTTTTTTGCAAAAAAAAAAAAATAATTCGCAGGGTGAAAACCAAAAAAAAAAATAATAATAATTTTTAATACGTAGTTTATTGCAAAATAAATATATAAAAAATAATACATAAATAAATTAGCATTTAAAAAACCGTACAAATTCACTGAAAAAACCATAGGTTTCACACACGTTATAGTTAGGAATTAGCATTTAAAAAACCTTGCTAATTCACTGAAAAAACCATAGGTTTCACACATGTTATAGTTAGCTGGACATTTTACTGATAAAAAACCAATGAAATTCCCCCGTTATAGTTACTGTAGGCAACTATAACTCACGCGACCGTAATCCTCTGCTGATGACATATGTGTCTTTATGAAAAAAAAATATTTGTAATATATGTATAGCTAAAATTTAATGGAAGAAGACATGGGCAAATAAGTGTCTAAATACAGTATTAGCATCAGCAGAGGATTGCGGTCGCGTGAGTTATAGTTGCCTACAGTAACTATAACGGGGGAATTTCATTGGTTTTTTATCAGTAAAATGTCCAGCTAACTATAACATGTGTGAAACCTATGGTTTTTTCAGTGAATATATATATATATATATATATATATATATCCACCAGAAAACGCCGAAACGCTTGAGGCCGCAACACAGCTGCAGGTAGGTCAACAAACCTTTATTCAAGCAAAGCAGGCAAATTCGCATCCCTTTAAATGTCCCTGGCCTGATGCATTTCGGAGCGTCTGTCTCCTTCCTCAGAGGCCGTGTGTTAAAAACCAGTTCATCACGTACGCTGCCACTCCCCTTCACATTTCAAACAATGCCTTAATTGGCCTCCGGTGTACTCCGGTATTCAATGTTCCACATGTATGCTGGGAGATGCAGTTCAATTAGTACCTTTCAATGCCCTCCAGTGGGCTCTGGTTTTAGCACCATTTCAGGACAGTTCATGGCTCTCTATTGAGCCTCGGATAGGACCTTGCCAGCTTTCAATGTAGGCTCCTGCAGCGCCAACACGTGAGGCAGTTCACCCTCGGTTGGACCCTCCACAGCTCTCGGGTTGCGCGATCCCTCTGCGGCTTCGGACCAGCCGCATAATATATCCACCAGAAAACGCCGAAATGCTTGAGGCCGCAACACAGCTGCAGGTAGGTCAACAAACCTTTATTCAAGCAAAGCAGGCAAATTCGCATCCCTTTAAATGTTGACCTACCTGCAGCTGTGTTGCGGCCTCAAGCGTTTCGGCTGGATATATTATGCGGCTGGTCCGAAGCCACAGAGGGATCGCGCAACCCGAGAGCTGTGGAGGGTCCAACCGAGGGGGAACTGCCTCACGTGTTGGCGCTGCAGGAGCCTACATTGAAAGCTGGCAAGGTCCTATCCGAGGCTCAATAGAGAGCCATTAACTGTCCTGAAATGGTGCTAAAACCAGAGCCCACTGGAGGGCATTGAAAGGTACTAATTGAACTGCATCTCCCAGCATACATGTGGAACATTGAATGCCGGAGTACACCGGAGGCCAATTAAGGCATTGTTTGAAATGTGCAGGGGAGTGGCAGCGTACGTGATGAACTGGTTTCTAACACACGGCCTCTGAGGAAGGAGACAGACGCTCCGAAATGCATCAGGCCAGGGACATTTAAAGGGATGCGAATTTGCCTGCTTTGCTTGAATAAAGGTTTGTTGACCTACCTGCAGCTGTGTTGCGGCCTCAAGCGTTTCAGCGTTTTCTGGTGGATATATTATGCGGCTGGTCCGAAGCCGCAGAGGGATCGCGCAACCCGAGAGCTATGGAGGGTCCAACCGAGGGGGAACTGCCTCACGTGTTGGCGCTGCAGGAGCCTACATTGAAAGCTGGCAAGGTCCTATCCGAGGCTCAATAGAGAGCCATGAACTGTCCTGAAATGGTGCTAAAACCAGAGCCCACTGGAGGGCATTGAAAGGTACTAATTGAACTGCATCTCCCAGCATACATGTGGAACATTGAATACCGGAGTACACCGGAGGCCAATTAAGGCATTGTTTGAAATGTGCAGGGGAGTGGCAGCGTACGTGATGAACTGGTTTTTAACACACGGCCTCTGAGGAAGGAGACAGACGCTCCAAAATGCATCAGGCCAGGGACATTTAAAGGGATGCGAAGTTGCCTGCTTTGCTTGAATAAAGGTTTGTTGACCTACCTGCAGCTGTGTTGCGGCCTCAAGCGTTTCGGCGTTTTCTGGTGGATATATTATGCGGCTGGTCCGAAGTCGCAGAGGGATCGCGCAACCCGAGAGCTGTGGAGGGTCCAACCGAGGGGGAACTGCCTCACGTGTTGGCGCTGCAGGAGCCTACATTGAAAGCTGGCAAGGTCCTATCCGAGGCTCAAAAGAGAGCCATGAACTGTCCTGAAATGGTGCTAAAACCAGAGCCCACTGGAGGGCATTGAAAGGTACTAATTGAACTGCATCTCCCAGCATACATGTGGAACATTGAATACCGGAGTACACCGGAGGCCAATTAAGGCATTGTTTGAAATGTGCAGGGGAGTGGCAGCGTACGTGATGAACTGGTTTTTAACACACGGCCTCTGAGGAAGGAGACAGACGCTCTGAAATGCATCAGGCCAGGGACATTTAAAGGGATGTGAATTTGCCTGCTTTGCTTGAATAAAGGTTTGTTGACCTACCTGCAGCTATGTTGCGGCCTCAAGCGTTTCAGCGTTTTCTGGTGGATATATTATGCGGCTGGTCCGAAGCCGCAGAGGGATCGCGCAACCCGAGAGCTGTGGAGGGTCCAACCGAGGGGGAACTGCCTCACGTGTTGGCGCTGCAGGAGCCTACATTGAAAGCTGGCAAGGTCCTATCCGAGGCTCAATAGAGAGCCATGAACTGTCCTGAAATGGTGCTAAAACCAGAGCCCACTGGAGGGCATTGAAAGGTACTAATTGAACTGCATCTCCCAGCATACATGTGGAACATTGAATACCGGAGTACACCGGAGGCCAATTAAGGCATTGTTTGAAATGTGCAGGGGAGTGGCAGCGTACGTGATGAACTGGTTTTTAACACACGGCCTCTGAGGAAGGAGACAGACGCTCCGAAATGCATCAGGCCAAGGACCTTTAAAGGGATGCGAATTTGCCTGCTTTGCTTGAATAAAGGTTTGTTGACCTACCTGCAGCTGTGTTGCGGCCTCAAGCGTTTCGGCGTTTTCTGGTGGATATATTATACGGCTGGTCCGAAGCCGCAGAGGGATCGCGCAACCCGAGAGCTGTGGAGGGTCCAACCGAGGGGGAACTGCCTCACGTGTTGGCGCTGCAGGAGCCTACATTGAAAGCTGGCAAGGTCCTATCCGAGGCTCAATAGAGAGCCATGAACTGTCCTGAAATGGTGCTAAAACCAGAGCCCACTGGAGGGCATTGAAAGGTACTAATTGAACTGCATCTCCCAGCATACATGTGGAACATTGAATACCGGAGTACACCGGAGGCCAATTAAGGCATTGTTTGAAATGTGCAGGGGAGTGGCAGCGTACGTGATGAACTGGTTTTTAACACACGGCCTCTGAGGAAGGAGACAGACGCTCCGAAATGCATCAGGCCAGGGACAATTAAAGGGATGCGAATTTGCCTGCTTTGCTTGAATAAAGGTTTGTTGACCTACCTGCAGCTGTGTTGCGGCCTCAAGCGTTTCGGTGTTTTCTGGTGGATATATTATGCGGCTGGTCCGAAGCCGCAGAGGGATCGCGCAACCCGAGAGCTATGGAGGGTCCAACCAAGGGGGAACTGCCTCACGTGTTGGCGCTGCAGGAGCCTACATTGAAAGCTGGCAAGGTCCTATCCGAGGCTCAATAGAGAGCCATGAACTGTCCTGAAATGGTGCTAAAACCAGAGCCCACTGGAGGGCATTGAAAGGTACTAATTGAACTGCATCTCCCAGCATACATGTCAAACATTGAATACCGGAGTACACCGGAGGCCAATTAAGGCATTGTTTGAAATGTGCAGGGGAGTGGCAGCGTACGTGATGAACTGGTTTTTAACACACGGCCTCTGAGGAAGGAGACAGACGCTCCGAAATGCATCAGGCCAGGGACATTTAAAGGGATGCGAAGTTGCCTGCTTTGCTTGAATAAAGGTTTGTTGACCAACCTGCAGCTGTGTTTCGGCCTCAAGCGTTTCGGCGTTTTCTGGTGGATATATTATGCGGCTGGTCCGAAGTCGCAGAGGGATCGCGCAACCCGAGAGCTGTGGAGGGTCCAACCGAGGGGGAACTGCCTCACGTGTTGGCGCTGCAGGAGCCTACATTGAAAGCTGGCAAGGTCCTATCCGAGGCTCAATAGAGAGCCATGAACTGTCCTGAAATGGTGCTAAAACCAGAGCCCACTGGAGGGAATTGAAAGGTACTAATTGAACTGCATCTCCCAGCATACATGTGGAACATTGAATACCGGAGTACACCGGAGGCCAATTAAGGCATTGTTTGAAATGTGCAGGGGAGTTGCAGCGTACGTGATGAACTGGTTTTTAACACACGGCCTCTGAGGAAGGAGACAGACGCTCCGAAATGCATCAGGCCAAGGACCTTTAAAGGGATGCGAATTTGCCTGCTTTGCTTGAATAAAGGTTTGTTGACCTACCTGCAGCTGTGTTGCGGCCTCAAGCGTTTCGGCGTTTTCTGGTGGATATATTATACGGCTGGTCCGAAGCCGCAGAGGGATCGCGCAACCCGAGAGCTGTGGAGGGTCCAACCGAGGGGGAACTGCCTCACGTGTTGGCGCTGCAGGAGCCTACATTGAAAGCTGGCAAGGTCCTATCCGAGGCTCAATAGAGAGCCATGAACTGTCCTGAAATGGTGCTAAAACCAGAGCCCACTGGAGGGCATTGAAAGGTACTAATTGAACTGCATCTCCCAGCATACATGTGGAACATTGAATACCGGAGTACACCGGAGGCCAATTAAGGCATTGTTTGAAATGTGCAGGGGAGTGGCAGCGTACGTGATGAACTGGTTTTTAACAGACGGCCTCTGAGGAAGGAGACAGACGCTCCGAAATGCATCAGGCCAGGGACATTTAAAGGGATGCGAATTTGCCTGCTTTGCTTGAATAAAGGTTTGTTGACCTACCTGCAGCTGTGTTGCGGCCTCAAGCGTTTCGGTGTTTTCTGGTGGATATATTATGCGGCTGGTCCGAAGCCGCAGAGGGATCGCGCAACCCGAGAGCTGTGGAGGGTCCAACCGAGGGGGAACTGCCTCACGTGTTGGCGCTGCAGGAGCCTACATTGAAAGCTGGCAAGGTCCTATCCGAGGCTCAATAGAGAGCCATGAACTGTCCTGAAATGGTGCTAAAACCAGAGCCCACTGGAGGGCATTGAAAGGTACTAATTGAACTGCATCTCCCAGCATACATGTGGAACATTGAATACCGGAATACACCGGAGGCCAATTAAGGCATTGTTTGAAATGTGCAGGGGAGTGGCAGCGTACGTGATGAACTGGTTTTTAACACACGGCCTCTGAGGAAGGAGACAGACGCTCCAAAATGCATCAGGCCAGGGACATTTAAAGGGATGCGAATTTGCCTGCTTTGCTTGAATAAAGGTTTGTTGACCTACCTGCAGCTGTGTTGCGGTCTCAAGCGTTTCGGCGTTTTCTGGTGGATATATTATGCGGCTGGTCCGAAGCCGCAGAGGGATCGCGCAACCCGAGAGCTTTGGAGGGTCCAACCGAGGGGGAACTGCCTCACGTGTTGGCGCTGCAGGAGCCTACATTGAAAGCTGGCAAGGTCCTATCCGAGGCTCAATAGAGAGCCATGAACTGTCCTGAAATGGTGCTAAAACCAGAGCCCACTGGAGGGCATTGAAAGGTACTAATTGAACTGCATCTCCCAGCATACATGTGGAACATTGAATACCGGAGTACACCGGAGGCCAATTAAGGCATTGTTTGAAATGTGCAGGGGAGTGGCAGCGTACGTGATGAACTGGTTTTTAACACACGGCCTCTGAGGAAGGAGACAGACGCTCCGAAATGCATCAGGCCAGGGACATTTAAAGGCATGCGAATTTGCCTGCTTTGCTTGAATAAAGGTTTGTTGACCTACCTGCAGCTGTGTTGCGGCCTCAAGCGTTTCGGTGTTTTCTGGTGGATATATTATGCGGCTGGTCCGAAGCCGCAGAAGGATCGCGCAACCCGAGAGCTGTGGAGGGTCCAACCGAGGGGGAACTGCCTCACGTGTTGGCGCTGCAGGAGCCTACATTGAAAGCTGGCAAGGTCCTATCCGAGGCTCAATAGAGAGCCATGAACTGTCCTGAAATGGTGCTAAAACCAGAGCCCACTGGAGGGCATTGAAAGGTACTAATTGAACTGCATCTCCCAGCATACATGTGGAACATTGAATACCGGAGTACATCGGAGGCCAATTAAGGCATTGTTTGAAATGTGCAGGGGAGTGGCAGCGTACGTGATGAACTGGTTTTTAACACACGGCCACTGAGGAAGGAGACAGACGCTCCGAAATGCATCAGGCCAGGGACATTTAAAGGGATGCGAATTTGCCTGCTTTGCTTGAATAAAGGTTTGTTGACCTACCTGCAGCTGTGTTGCGGCCTCAAGCGTTTCGGCGTTTTCTGGTGGATATATATATATATATATATATATATATATATTATCTACTGGCGGTCGCCAGTAGATAGTTATAGTTAGGACCGTGTTTCCATAGGAAATCCGCAACATTCTATTTGGAATAACTTTGGCGCCGGTTGACGAATCCTCGCGAAATTTTTAAAATAGGTGGGGCGCTCCGCTCCGACCCTGAAAGTCTCGGGGGGATTCATCAAGCGGGGGCTGAGAAAAAAAGGGGGTCCCAAAACACGTTTTCCCCATGCAATTTTCCATAGGGACCTTTAGTCCAAGGTACAGCCCGAACGGCTGAACAGAATTACTTGAAATTTGGCAGAGAGGTAGTCCTCAGGTCAGCGATGTGCCTTTTGCAGGTCTGGTGTGAATCTGTTCAGTAGTTCCTGAGAAAATCAAAAGTAAAATCATATATATATGTGGGCGGAGCCTAACCACACATCTCATCCTGAGATCTGATTGGCTGTCAGCACTTCATCCAAGAAGTGTTGGCAGCCATCTTGGGACCAATATACACAATAGCAGCTCATTAAAAAGCATTGCAGTTAATAGAAGGTTTTAAGACTTTAGTTACATTATAAATCATTTGTTGATGGTACCATACTCATTTTAGGAATTGTGGTGTGTTCTAAGGTGATTTCACCATGTGAAAAAGCCTTCTTCTGGGATATCATGATCGAGAGAAAAATATTTTCTCATGCTTTTCCCACAGAGGTTTGGAAGGTGATCTATAAGCTAAACTGAGAGCTTATTTTCTGTAAATTAGCATTATCTTTCTCAGTCATGTGAGAATGAAGTCTGACATTCTCAGTAAAACATGTACATCCAACAAGGGCAGAGACTGTCAGTTGATTCCTTTGTGTTCTACTGCAGCTTCCCAGAGTGTTTCAAAGAACAACTAGAGCGCTAACAGTCCTACTTATGATAAACGTATGGCACACCTGAAGCCATCTTGCTTGGATTAAAGTGGTAACTCTTAAAACATTTAATTTAAAAAGGAACAAAATGAGGGGGTTCATTTTTCCATAAAAAGTATGATTAGTGCTGCAGAAAGAAAAATTAGGGCACATTTTGAGTGACTTCTCAAATCCTCTTCTATTTCATTAAAAAATTCTGACATGCAGACTGAAACATGCACTTTCAATACCAGCAGCAGTTTTCCCTGGTGAGCAGTAGCTTTACTACAGTGATCTAATGAGCAAAAAGAGTGCTAACATTCTGAATTTATGGCAAATGTGTGACACATCTGAATGCCTTTGGAATCAAAGTAAAAAACTGAAAGTATTTCCTACTGAGGAGACTGCAGTAAATGAGGAAATTAGGAAACTTCCTAACAAATAAGTCTGCCAAGATGGCCACCAGAGACAAAAGAGCCCAAATGTAGCCCAAATATCACCCAGTTGTAGCCCAAGTATAGCCCAATGACAGAATGTCCCAGAGTGTTCTTAAAAACAACTAGAACGCTTACTGTCTTCATTATGACAAAAGTATGGCACACCTGAAGCCATCTTGATTGGAATAAACTGGTAACACTTAAAACATTTAATTTAAAAAGGAACACAATGAGGGGGTTCATTTTGCCATAGAAATTATGATTAATGCTGCAGAAAGAAAATGAGGGCACATTTTGAGTGACTTCTCAAATCCTCTTCTATTTCATTAAAAAATTCTGACATGCAGACTGAAACATGCACTTTTAAAACCAGGAGCAGACTTCCATGGTGAACAGTAGTTTTACTACAGTGATCTAATGAGCAACTAGAGTGCTAACATTCAGAATTTATGGCAAATGTGTGACATATCTGAATACCTTCATGATGGAATCAAAGTAAAAAACTGAAAGCATTTTCTACTGAGGAGACTGCAGTACATGAGGAAATTAGGAAACTTCATAACAAATAAATCTCCCAAGATGGCCACCGGAGACAAAAGAGCCCAAATGTAGCCCAAAATCACCCAGATGTAGCCCAAATATAGCCCAATGACAGAAGTGTGCAAAACACTTATTATTTTGTGTTTTTGCAGTGTTATATAGTGCAGACTTGTCAGGTATTGGAGTGCTTTACATGAGCATTGATTACATCACAAAAGAACAAATTCATTTTGGTTGTAGACATGGGGAGACTAAGTGATTTGACCAGAATCACAGAATGTCGAGCTGAAGCAGAAACTCCGACCTGGTTCCCCAGTTGCAAAGTCTGCAGTTCTGGAAGTAACACCACATCCTCTCCCCTAAGTGCAACATTTAATCAAGTGGTCAACTGGATAAAAAAACATAAAGGTAACAAATAATTTAAAAGTGCTTTCTCGCTATTTGAAAACTCAGAAAATATGTCCTTATTTTAGTCTTTTAGAGCACTAACCATAATTTTGATGCCAATAAGACCCTCTCATATATGTAATTTCTAAAGGAAATGCTCTAGGTATTACAGTTTTGATTACATCAAGATGACATCAGGCGTTCCACACTTTTGTAATAAATATAGAATGTTAGCAATCTAGTTGTTCATTAGGATACTGTTGAGAGGCAGAGGCCAGGGGCACGGACTCTGCAAATTGAAGGCAGGTAGGAGGGTGCAAAGGCAACAATTTAACCATACTGAGCAGGCAGGAAGGGCCGTGGCAGCACAACAGACTATGGAGGGCAGTGGAAAGGGGGGCAGGGGCAACAAACCAACAATACAGGACTTGCAAGAGAGGCTGTGGCAATGTAATAGACTATTGTGGGCAGAAGGAAGAGGCAATGGTAGTACAACCATACATGCCAACAGACCCGATTCAGCCAGGAAACGTCCAATGTTTTTAAGCTCAAATGGGCTTTATTTTATCTGTCTCCTGTCTACAATCTCCTCTTTTTCAATGTAACTCAAAGGGGAAAATCAATACCCCAGTTTTTTTTTCAAAATCTCCCTCTTACCAAGTTCAAAATGTTCGCAAGTATGGTACATTGGATCATGGAAGGAAATGGGGTAGGAACATGGACTTGGATAACAGAGGACAAGAGGGACATGGAGAGGTGCACCAAACTGACCCTGCAGGGAAGGCATCAGGGTTTGCAGCAGCACAATACACCACACAGGGCATGCGGGACAGGAGTGCAGCACAACAATCCATAGAAAGCAAGAGGGAGGGGACAGGACCATGCACATGGACAAAAGAGAGCAGAGGGGCAAGAGGCAGGACCATAATGTACAGACAGGAGAGATAGCAGCAGCATAACAGACCATAAAGGGCAGGAGGGATGGATCAGGGGCATTACAATGGAACAGACAAGCCAGGAGGGAGGGTGTAGGGGTCTGCACATGTAAACAGAGTGCTGGGGGCAATGGGGCAGGGCAGGAGCAGCAAGATAGCCATGGAGGTCAGGTAGGATGGGCACTAGAAGTAAGACACACCATGAAGAGCAACAGTGAGACTGTGATGGCATACACACAGACCATGGAGGGAAGGTGGGAGGGGTTCAGGGGCAGCTAACTGACCACACAGGGAAGGTGGGAGGGGCCATGGCAGCACAGAAGACCATGCATTGCAAGTGGGAGGGTTAGTGGTAGCACAATGGCTATGATGGGCAAGAAGGAGGGTGCAGGGGCATGCACAAAGGATGATGGAGGATAGAAGGGAGGGTCAGGACCTGTGCACAGACAAGAAAGTTCAGGGGAAGGGGCCTCACAACAGACCGCACGGGGCAGGCAGGAGGAGCAGTTGCAGCACAACAGACCAGGGAGGGCAGAAGGGTGTGGCAGTACAATGGACCATGTAGGACAGGAGGAAGAGGATAGGGGCATGGCATGTGGACAGGCAGGGTGGAGGTGGCAGGGACAGGTTACAGTCATCTGACAATGCTAGGCAGGTGGGAGGGTAGTGGCAGCTCAACAGAACACTCAGAGTAGATAGGAGTGGCAGGTCCATGGAACATGGTGGGCAAAAAGGATGGAGCAGGGGCATACACAAAGACATCGGAGGGCAGGGGGAAGGAGAATAGGGGCAGCAAGCTAAGCACAGAGTTTAAGCAGGAGGTCAATGATGGGGCAAAGAATTGGGCAATGGAGGGCAGGAGGAGTGGACTGGTACATCATACTAAATTGAGGGCAGTGGCAGCACATCAGACCATGCATGGCAGGAGGGAGGAGGCTAGTCCATGGATTCACACAACAGAGGATAGGGAGGAGGGGGATGGGGCAGCAAGCTAACTGTTCAGAGAAGGCGGGTATTAGGAACTTTATTGTTTTTAAAAGGTGTGTCTGTGCGAACTACTTAAAATATGAACAAGTATGCAGCATAATCTCACTTTTATTCAGGAAGAGGAGGACGTTTGTGACTGTGACTCCGGGCTCACTTGGCAGAAACACCCCCTGACCCTCCACCCCCTATCGCAAAATGTAATGCCCGTGAAAAGGGTAGGTGAACACAGTGTTATATAGAACATAGTCCTGAGAGCACGATTGAAAATGAAAACTAGATATAGTGTATGGTATAAACTATGCACCAAAAAGTGTGATATAAGATGACCCGGGCGTGAAATATAATATGCAATACATTGTGCTCAATGACAGATTCATTGGAGAGCGCGAGATAGCACAGGCACTAGCGCGTGCTATGCGATATGCGCCTTGGAGTGTAATATGCACAGGGCAGTGTTGTGTAACCTAACTAGTCTCTAAAGTTGTAATATAAAATATGTGCTGGGGAGTGTAACGTTGCATATGCACTGTGACAAAGATATGGATCCCAGATTGTAATATGTATGCCATAGCACTGTGCGTTATAACATAGGCATCGAGGAAGGCACGTTAGATGGGGCAATATAACCCATGCGAAGACAAGTGTGGCATGACATATTCACGGGGTGGTGTTACAGTGCACATGGGCTAGAGAGTGTCATAGCATATGCACTAGCTAGTGGAATACAACACAGAGGTGTGTGGCACTCAGCAGGCAATGGTGGGTGTAACACAGCATTGGGCTCTGCCAGGAGCGCGCTGTGACTCTCAAGTGATGTTCGTCCCCTTTCCAGAGAGTAAAATAAAAAGTATTACACATCCGGCAGTGGATGTGTGTTTTATTAACCGTGAGGGGGGTTTCTTGCATAGTTTTGGTCGAACTTTTGTTGAATCCCCTTTGAATGGCTTGGTGTGCATGTGTATTAAATGTGCCCGTCAATAGCTACCCATGTTTGTATAAATAAACGACAAGGGTGTCTACCGGGATTAGGCACGGTAGGGCATCAGACATGTCAGAGCTTCACTAGTGGTGTAAATACATTCCACGTGGATTCATTGTATGCATAGTCGCCTTTTAATGAATATCACGCAAATTGTCATGGTGATAGGTACGTACGGTTTGTCCAGCATGTCCTAGGTGTGTCTATAAATATATATTTTTTAAAAATAATAAAAAACAGTGGCCGGCCCTGGGGATTGGGGTCAAAAAAATATAATTAGGAGACAGGCCCTGGGGGATGGGGTCATCAGGGCCAATAAATTAGAATAAGAAGGGGAACCACACAGCCCCCCTTCTTAAAAAATTAAAATAAATAAAAGACTGGCATCGTGCCGGAGGCCACGCCCCCTCCTTGCAGCACTCTGCAAACGCGCCCCCTGGCGAGTTGTAAGTTGGGGAATTAATTCCTCTTCAATACTGAGGGTCCCTGAGGGCCAACTAGCCCAACAGGCATCTCCAGTATGCACTAGGGAGCTGCGCTGCAGACAGGTGTTCTGAGGCCAAGCCCCTTTTTACACCTCTCTGCAACGCAGCTCTGTGGCGCTTACTGGAGGTACCTAGTGGTCTAGTTTGACCCTAGGGACCCTTAGGATTCAAGGGGATTTAATCTCTCAACTTAGAACAGCCACAGGGCGCGTTTACACAGTGGTGAAGGGAGGGGACGGGGCCTGAGGTGACGTGTGCAAACACGCACTATGGCACGTTTTAAATTGGGGATATAATTTTCCTTCAATACTGAGGGCCCCTGGGGGCTAACTAGCCCACCAAGTGCTTCCAGTAAGCGCCACTGAGCTGCATTGCAGAGTGGTGGTCCAGGCCGTGCCACTTTTTACACCTCTCTGCAACGCAGCTCTGTGGCACTTACTGGAGGTACCTAGTGGGCTAGTTGGACCCTAGGGACCCTCAGGATTCAAATGAAATTAATCTCCCAACTAAAAACGGACACAGGGCGTGTTTACACAGTGGTGAAGGGAGGGGACGGGGCCTGAGTTAACGTGTGCAAAAACGCCCTGTGGCCTGTTTTAAGAGGTAGTTTTAATCCCCCTGCCCTATTATATACTAGGGGCTTACAGAGGAGGTCATGCTAATCACAGGGGGACCCCAATGCATAATGTTCCCCAGTGTATGTAGGTGTTTTCACTGTATTCTAAGTGTCTTTTAACATAGCACTGGCTCTAGGACTGGTTAGTCAGACTCAGTTACCACCAGTATCCATCTGAAAAATTTGAGGGTACAGGATGATTTTGCAACAAGGCTTCTGTCTGCTCTTCTTTTTGTTCTTTCTGCACGTTATCCTTCTTCCTGCACTTTTCTTCGTCTTTGAGGACTTCTGTTGCTTCTTTCTGCACTTCTTTTTTTTCTTTCTGTGCATGTTTTCTTCTTTCTTCACATGTCCTATCTCTGTAGGCATAGTTAGAAATTAGCATTTAAAAAAGCTTTGAAATTCAAAGAAAAAACCATAGGTTTCAGGCATGTTATAGTTAGGAATTAGCATTTAAAAAACCTCAGAAATTCACTGAAAAAACCATAGGTTTCGGGGGTGTTATAGTTAGCTGGACTTTTCACTTGTACAAAACCATTGAAATTTCCCGGTTATAGTTAGTTCAGCTAACTATAACTCGCGCGCCCGCAATGCACTGCTGATGACGTCACATATTACATTACTCATGACATGGTCAGTGACATCACTCATGACATCACTGATGACATCTCAAATGACATCACTGATGACATCATCCTTGTGATAGAGTGGCAGACCTCCTCTCACCCTAATATAACCTTTGACACACACATTCAAAAATAGAGACTTAACTTTTCAAAACAATGGACATACCAATACCAGTTACAACAACCTCTTCAGTAATTCTAAGATCCACATACACATCCACTCATTCACCAACAGTCCTATACAGTCACTCATACATGTATTCACTCATCATATGTACTCATACACCTATACATCCTGTTACACAATGCCACTCATCCATAGAGTTACTCACACACATAGTCACTCATGCTAATAAAGAATCAAACATACATTTATTTGCATATACAGTTATACACACACCACCACACTTACTTCTACGGAAACTTACACATACTTAGTCTTTTAAACAATCACTTATAGAAACACATACTTATTCATACAGGAACTCTTTCAATCTCTCACTCTCACATATACTCACTTATATACACCAATAGTCACATATACTAGTTTAAAACATATGTAGTTACTCATAAAGACACTATTGAGACAGTCATTCACTCACTAACACACCCATACACACACTCATCCACCCATACAGTCCTGCACACATGCTGTCTTCAGCACATACAAAGAGTGAGTCACTCATTCATGCACCTATGCACTACGTAATACCCACACCTAACCATGCAGACACTCAGACTGATACTCAAAAAAACAACTAATAACCTATATAGACACCCACGTAGCTACTCACCAACCCATGCAGCCACTTATACACAAAGTGAGAGACTGATACAGATATTTACATATTTAAACATTACTCACTAAGCCATGTATTCACTATGATACACTTAATCAGTCAGTTACACAATCAATTTTTCAAAAACAAATCATCCATTTAGACACTTATATACCCATTTATTCTTCCATCGACCCTGAGATATACATATATAAAACATATTTAATTTTCAGAAAAACACACATTCACTGGATGATGTCATCCGTGATGTCATTTGAGATGTCATCAGTGATGTCATGAGTGATGTCACTGACCATGTCATGAGTGATGTAATATGTGACGTCATCAGCAGTGCACTGCGGGTGCGCGAGTTATAGTTAGCTGAACTAACTATAACGGGGGAATTTCAATGGTTTTGTACAAGTGAAAAGTCCAGCTAACTATAACACCCCTGAAACCTATGGTTTTTTCAGTGAATTTCTGAGGTTTTTTAAAATGCTAATTCCTAACTATAACGTGCCTGAAACCTATGTTTTTTTCTGTGAATATATATACATATATATATATATATATATTTATTGTGATACTTCTTCTTGTGTTTCCTTCCAACAAAAGAACAGAACGGACTGCCATTACGCGTTTCGGGCCACCCAGAGCCCTTGATGACATGACATGCTTGGTTTTTCCCTGATTTTTAAAGTGACACAGTGCTTAATAGTGTTCATAGATATAAAAAACAGACTAATCCTCTTGTTCTCTGTTCTTTATACTATTGCATTTGTAATTTGTCTTAATAAATATTTTAAATATTTAAAAGAAACTTCATCACAATGTTTATATAAAATACATACATAAATAAATATATATATACTTATTTACACAACCATTTATAGATATTCAATTATGTTACTGAGTATTGGTGACTGTCGCCCTGAATATATTGACTTTTAAAACGCATACCTATTAATTGATTGCCCACAATTGGTTAAACAGGACCACAATTTGTTTATATTATTATCAGTGTCCATCTCTTTCCCACATATCCGAATAAATGCGTGTATTGTTGTCTATAAATATTATTCACAACTACTGTTTTCCTGAAAAATATACTTTGTAAAAATACTTATTTTACTTATACAAAAATATAAACCATGACATATGAAAAAATTATTATTCCAATTGGGTCATCCTTTTAACGTTTGGTATCATTATTCTGTTGTTACTGGATAATCCATATCTTCCCATTTCAGTCATTAGTGTTAGGACTCACTTATATGGTTGTGTTGAAGTTCTTAATACAGTACATGACATGTGCACAGTACGCTAAAAAAAGTGCTGAAGTGCTTGTTTATCAAAAAGTGAAACCATATTATAGTGCAAAAGATTTTTTATCTAGAATTTTACTGTATACCATGCGCCCATGCTACTACTAGTAAAAATATCGGGTATTATAACAGGACGGAGGGGCAGATTAAAATATCTTAATATATTCACAACATTGTTATTATTGTTTTCTATGTTTCAGAGTCTTGAGTTTAAAGCCAGGTGTACAAGTCTTCAGTGGTATTCAAACCGTGCGGATTCATACTATCTAGTTCTAAAATGTATTTAGTTTCTAGACGTCTGAGAATTGCCTCCCTATTATCACCTCATCTCAATGGGGGGACATTGTCGATTACATAATACTTCAACTGATTCAAATCCTTGTTATGTGATTCACTGAAGTGACGGGCTACCGGATATGAACTATCATTGTTAGTGATAGCCCGTAAGTGTTGAAGTATCCTCTTGTGGACCTGTAGACGTGTACTGCCAATATATCTTAGTCCACAAGAGCACTCCAATATGTAAACCGCAAATTCAGACTTACACGTTAGGAATTTACTAATAGGGATAGGTTTATCACTGAAAGGTGAGAGGTACATGGTTTTACTTTCCCCATATTTACATGCCTTGCATGTTGCACACCTTACAAAACCTTTACGTTTAGTCAACCAGTTGGAATTGGTAGGAACTTCAGGACTGCTGTTGACTAAGTGATCACTCGTACTGCATGCCTTTCTGAAGGTGATAACGGGAGAGGCAGGCATTTTATCACCAATAACTGGATCACTCAGGACCAGATGGCAATTATTTTTAATTATATTCCTGATACAGTTTTTTTGATTATTGTATGTTAAAATTAATCTGGGGCTATTTGTAGCATTCTCACTGTCGTTTTATCGTTTCTTGCTCTTGTTACGTGAAGGTTTGAACAATAAATCACTTTTAGTTATTATTTTAGTACGAGCAATTTCCTGATCCAACACCTTCTGTTCATAGCCTCTAGCCAGAAATCTAGATTTACACTCCTGTTGTGCTATGTTTAGGTCGCTGTCATTGCTGCAAATCCTGCTTATTCGCAGCATCTCCCCATATGGAATACTTTCAATTGTATGTCTTGGGTGGAAGCTGCTACTATGCAAGATAGTGTTCCTTGAAGTGGGTTTCCGATCTAATCGTGTTTCTATACTGTTGTTTTGTATGTATACCTCTACATCTAGGAAACATATGCTGCTTACTAATCTCTGATGTAAATTGTAAATTCATATCATTTACATTTAAATCCATAATGAACTGTTCTGCACTGGTTCTATTGCCTCGACATATTATAAACAGGTCATCTATGAATCGAATCCACTTTACCATATGTTAGTCCAACAATCAATATGTTTGGTCTTCAATACTTTCTCCTCCCACCAACCCATATGGAGACAGGCGTAGCTGGGCGAAAAACTTGCGCCTATAGCTACGCCTCTCTCCTGGTGGTATATCTGCTGTTGAAAGGTAAAATAGTTATTGTTTAGACGAAAAGTGGTAAGATCCATCAATAATCTATTGTGTGCATGAAATTCTATGGGTCTCATGCCCAAGAAGTACTCTAATGCTCTCAATCCATCCCTATGGTGGATTGAGGTATACAAATTAGAAACGCCCATTGATATGAGCACATATTCATCTTCCCATTTAAGTTCATGCAATTGTTTTAAAAAATCCGTAGTGTCCTGGATATATGATGGCAAGGCCCTCACGTGTTCTTGCAAGAATGTATCAATGTAAATTGACACATTTTCCAATAGACTGTCTTTAGCGGATATAATAGGTCTGCCGGGAGGCCTTAATTTGTCCTTATGAATCTTTGGAATAAAATAAATTGCTGGACTTCTTGCATGTTCTTTTTTTAAAAATGTAAATTCTTCTTGGTTGATTAAACCTTTATTTTTCCATGCCACTAATTTTCCAAATAATTCATCTTGTTTTGCATTCATGACAAGTTTCGAACTCAATTTCATAGCAGTTGCGATCGCCTAGTTGTTATACGGCTTCCTCCATATATTGCTCCTTGGGCCAGATGACTATATTGCCCCCCTTATCGGAGTTGCGTATGATTATGGAATCGTTTGCACGCAATTTTTTCATTAATTGGTGATATTTATGCAACTTGTTGTTGTATTTTCTCTTCTGTTGTTGAGTTTTTAAATGCAATTTCTGGACTTCAGATGTTATTACTTCACTGGAGGTATCAATGGAATCCCTGGTCATTATTGGCACAAACTTCGATTTTGCTCTAAAATTAGTTGTTGGTGCAATGTTGATGTTAGGGTTAGATTTCACTCATAGAAAACCATTGAAATTCAGTAGTTATAGTTACCTGAGCTAACTATAACTTACGCCCAGCGATGCACTGCTCATGGCCTCACATATTACATCATTCATGACATGCTCAGTTACATCACTGATGACATCTTAAATGACATCACTAATGACACCATCCAGGGAGTGTAAGTATTTTGTAAGAGTTTATGATTATCAAACATAAATACTATGCAACTACAAAAGTTAACGTAGTATACTAGGTTTACTACTAATTGAGATGTCATCAGTGATGTCATCAGTGATGTCACTGACTATGTCATGAGAGATGTAATATGTGATATCATCAGCAGTGCATTGCGGGCACGCGAGATATAATTAGCTCAACTAACTATAAGAGGCTAATTTCTCTGGTCTTATATGAGTCAAATGTCCAACTAACTATAACGTCCCTGAAACCTATGTTTTTTTCAGTGAATTTTAAGGTTTTTAAATGTTAATTCCTAACTATAACGTCTGTAAAACCTATGGATTTTTCAGTGAATTTCGAAGGTTTTTTAAATGCTAATTTCTAAGTATCACGTCTCTGAAACCTATGGTTTTTTCAATGAATTTCAAAGGTTTTTTAAATATCAAACTACTATTGTGTATTAGTCATTAATACTATTTTTTCTAACTTTTCAACTACATAAAATAAACTGCAAAAGTACTATGTAACGTAATACATTTCACAAATTACAATGAGTTTTTAAATAATACAAAACAATTTAACATTCAGGTAACAATTGTTCTCCCTTTTTTTGCTGTCATCAGCTACTACTTAACTTCACTATTCACAGTGATGCCAGTGTAGTTTCATCATAAACAGCAGGGGAAAAAAACAATGAACTACATTGTTAAAAAACCCCAAACCCTAATTCTCTCAAATGAAATACAAAATCAATACAAATAACACATCCAATAGTACTTCAAATGTTCAAAGCTTACCTTTACTTCGTAGATTGTCTGCAAATAATTTACCCAATACGCCAGATAATGTATCAAAAATGATGCTTTGAAAGCACCCAGTATGAATTCCTTCAAGATCTTATGTAGTTTCTCTGCACATTTTCCCAATACGCCAGATAATATATCAAAAATGGTGCTTTGAAAGCATCCAGTATGAATTCCTTAAAGATCTTGCGTAGTTTCTCTGCACAATTTTTCCAATACACCACATAATGTATCAAAAATTTCGCTCTGAAAGCATCCAGTATGAATTCTTTAAAGATCTCAAGTAGTTTCTCTGCACAATTTTCCCAATACACCAGATAATGTATCAAAAATTTCGCTTTGAAAGCATTCAGTATGAATTCCTTAAAGATCTTACGTAGTTTCTCTGCACATTTTCCCAATACGTCAGATAATGTATCAAAAATTTTACTTTGAAAGCATCCAGTATGAATTCCTTAAAGATCTATACACCTTCCCATTAAAGCCGAATAGTGTATCTAAAATCTTTGTTTCAGTAAAATTAACTATGAGTTGGGTAATTCATAAGGCAATCTCGGTTTCATTTCCAAGTGTGTATCATTACAGTGACTCCAACCATTATTACACTTTAAATAAACTGTATAATGTCCACTTGTAGTAGTACTTCCAGCATGGAAAACAATAGCAATTGTTGCAAAAGTTCTTCCAGAAATAGATACTTGATAAGCAACAACATTTTTATTTTGGTTTCCACTTTTCTTCCATTTGGTCGACAGCGTTGCAGCATCATAATCAAACATTTTCCATATCTTTGTAGGCATAATGCAGATAGCATTCTTGATTTACAACGAGAACACATCATCTCATGATCAGCTTCTTTTACTAATTTGGAAAATGGTACAGATTTGCAGTCAGGTATTGTTAAATATAAAAATCGTTCTCTGTCAACTATAGTCCTTGAAGATAATAAACACTCTTCACATTTATGTTCCCGTTTGTAACTGGAACATAAATGTTGTCAAAATAAACTCTCAATCTGAATTCCTTCATCTTCTAGTACTCCAAGCATAACCATCAGAAATTCTTGTGCATCTTGCTGTATATTAGCACTGAACGTTAAAGATCCAGTACATGTATCCAACAGTTGGCGAATACCAGAAACAGAATGAATCTTACTTCTATCAGTTCTCAATTCTTGAAATAAAGTGTAGAGTGCAGAACATAAAGTTTTTTCCTGAGCATAAAACCTTCTCAAACGATTATATTCTCTTACACAATTAACATCAGCACTAACCTTGTTCTCATCAAAATCAATTAAATACAAACCAGAGAACGTTCTAACTCGAGATAATGCAACATATACCATTTCCTCTTTAAAGACAGTTTTTCCAAGATTTACCAAAGCATTATCTACACTTAAACCTTGTGATTTGTGAATAGTTATTGCGTATGCTAAACAGAGAGGAAACTGTTTTCTATGAACATACAAGTCTTTTACAAGCAAAAAACGTGCGGCAGAACGTGCAATCTGTCTTACCTCTGCAATCTGATCAAATTTAGCTTTCAAAATTTCAATTCCATTTCTATTTTGATATTTCACAAAATCAACAACTTTCCCCATTGCTCCATTCACTAAACCTTCTTCTACATTCAGATTACGCTTCAAAATTACAAAAAAAATTTCTAAGCCAGCAGTTTTTGATACAGACTTTTCCAAAGTATCCAATTTAGTCTGTAGTTTTTCTGAAAGAACAATTGTTATTCCTTGATGCTCTGTTTTATCAATAGCTTCAATGTGAACTATTTCTTGATTTTCCAATTTCAGAAGCTCTCTCTTAAATGTATAAAACTGTAGGCATGAAGCAAACTATAGACTTTTTTTCTTTCATTTTCTTGTACATTACTTCTGCTGGTGTGTTTTCATTTGTAAACAAGTTCTTTAGTGGACGACTTTGAAAAGCTTGTTTACCATGTTTGCTTAGAACACCAATTCTTACATCTTTTAGAATATTTGCAGAATCTTCATCTCTTGCTCGTCGCATATTCTGAGTGAGTTCTTTATATTCAAAATGTAACCACAGATTCACATTTCCAATACTTCCCAAAAATGTCTTAGTGTCTTCATGTAGAAGAGTTTTAAACACAGGTTCTCCTTTTACAGGGGTTAGTTGTAGCAGATCTCCAAATACAATTAAATGTTGTAATCTGTTTTTAATACCTGTTGCATTCTTAAGTGTACAAAAGCAAGGATTAAGTTTGACACCATGCTCACCTCATCAATAATTAAAAGATTCATTTTCTTCAGCACTCTTGACACTTCATAAGAAGCTTCTCCAGACAACTTCTGATATTCTAATTTATTATCATGCTCCACTGGTAACATCAATAATCTATGCAAAGTAACTCCTTTAACATTGTGTGCAGCTAATCCAGTTGGAGCTGTTACCACACAACATAAATGTGAACCAGTAGTTTTTTTAAGATAACTGGTCAAAACTTTAATTAAAAAACTTTTACCTGTCCCAGCTTGACCACTGATGTACATCTGAAGAGGTTTAAAAGATGAACACAGACATTCTTTTTTTCATGCAACAAACCATGTTCTATCCGTTCTCTCACTTGCACATATATTTCTTTCTGTTCAACATTTACTTGTTCTTCTAACTTTTCCAGTGTTATATTCTCCTCAAGTGCGTGTTGCATTGCAATTTTGACTTCATGCATAGCAATCGCTGCTTCATTTTCCAGCATTGGTTTTCCAAGATGATCTTGACTACATGGACCACTACTTTGACTATCTTGAGAACTTTCATGAGCTATTTCAGCTATAATAGTCTTTTCCTGTTCAACTTCATCATTCAATATTTTTAAATATGTAGGGAAAATTGGACATCGAATGCTATCTTTACAAGCATTAAAAGAATCTTCGTATCAGTCAAACTCTCCAAGTAATTCACTTTCGCTACGCCATGGTTTAAACAGCTGCAGAAGTGCTAAATAGTAAAATTCTCGCTTATCTGGAGTTTCACTTCTAAGTTTCTTGTGGTTTATAAGATTACCCTTTGCATGTTTTACTAAACAACCATGACATCCAACTACTGCAAACGTCCCTTCTTTTAAATTCTCTTTAACATTTCTTTTGAACTTGTAATGTTGAAGTACTTCATACAGACATAGCTGTTCCAGAATTTGACTCCTTTTCGGATAGTATGTGTCCAACATATTAGTTTTAAGAATGTCTGTATTATCTGGCTCATTTGCTGCTAATTGTTCAATTTCTTCCAATGATTTCAACACTCTATTTTGTTTGCAGGCAAGACCTAAACTTACCCAAATGATTCCTCGTGACTTTGAATATAAACTTGAAGACCACAAGTGGGCTGAACATTCTACGATCCAATTTCTCAGTGGGAAAGCATTTTATAACTAAAGCTGTACGATTGTTTGCTAAGACTATTCTCTTGTGCAATTTCTTCCCACATTTGTTTAATCTCTGTTTTTTCAGATTTTGTTATTTACGATGTAACATAACGTGCAACAGCAATTGAGTTATCCGCAACATACTGGATGTCCATGTTCGCATTCCACATTTTTAAAATGACTGGATTGTAGTCATTGATATACTTTGACACTTCTGTTCTTTTTAAGTTGTAGGTATTCTTTGGAGATTTCCGAGTTATTGCGTGCCTCACAGAAGAAAAAAAATAATTTACTCTTCCTTTACAAATGACTGGACGGGGAAAACCAAACCGACATTTGGTGTAAAATGTTCCTTTAGACTTGTATTTTCTTCTGCAATACTTTCCACAACGGTGACTTTGGAAACATAAAACTTGCTGTCTCAAGCGTCTATCTCCTCCTTCTCTTGGAATCTCACATGTCACATACTGTTCGATGAAAGACAATACTGTTTCACCAGAATCATTTCCAAATATAGGTGCATCCTTGATCTATACTGGCATATGTATATGAGGTGTACCTCTTGCTTGATACTCCTTTCTCCAAAAGAAATTGGTAACTTCTCCAAGAGGTGAATTCTGTTTATTACAGATAAAAGACATCATAGCTTGAAACTTATGATTAAAATATCTGCACGCATTTACAGGATCCAATGAACACAGTTCACCAGGAGTCTTTATTTCAACATTTTTTATATTAGAATTCGCTTCTCTTAAAAACTCAAGCAAATCTTCCCATGCATACTCTGCACAGCTAAGTGTGACAAACCATGTTGGTGTACCTAAGTTCCGTAACATACTCTTGAGTTCTCCATGAGGACGATACCAATACTCATTTGTTCCACGTTGACATGCCATCAAATTGATTAACGGTGCTTCTAAATTTTCATCTGTTTTTTTAACTTTTTCCACAAATTCTTTCGCAGAAAGAAGTGATTCATGAACTCCAGTTTTAAGAATATGATTCACTGCATACGAGAGAGAAGACTGATCACTTTCAAACAAAAGGTGAAATATGTATGGAATGTACTGTCGAAATCTAGGATCTTCAGAATATAATCTTGTTGAACGATATTCTGAAGCTGGAATCCATACAGGTCGGTCATCATATCGTCCACCTTCTCCAGTAGGAAACAACTGTGGAAAACAACGAGCTTCCAAGCTTTTCTCCCATACACTCATTGGAGTGCCCTGTGCTTTTTTCATTTGAAATAACTCAATGCTACTTCCCATCACTTCTTTTGAATGCAAAGGACATATTGTATAATGTTCATAAATCTCTTCAGTCCTTGACTTGTCCACTTTCTCTGTTTGACCACTTGAAATTTCAAAATCATCTTCTAAACGTCTTACCTGTTCATCCACATTTACATTTTTGTTATAAATATTGTTCTCTATAAGATATAAGGTAGCCTTTTCAACTTTATTAACCTCCACAAATTATTGCCATATTTTCCAACTCTTTGTGGGTACACCATTCACTAAAATACCTACTGCCTCATCTTCCTCTTTCTCTCCAGCAATAGTTTCAATGCTTTTCTTAAAATCCAAAGGTAAGTACACCACTCTTCCTTTCAGCCCTCTTTGCAAGTCTGTTGGTGGCAGTTTACCTCTTTTAGGCTCCATCTGAATTATACCTTGAAAAGGATGAACAGATTGAATTAGAACCAACTCATATGTATTCAATTTGGCCAGCTCCTGCAGAATAGCTACTAACTCCAACTTATTATGCACTGCTCTAGCAGGCATTTTGTTCTCTTCCAATTTGTTGCAACAATATTTACATATACATTGATCAATACCTAACTCAAATCGACCTCCAACAAACAAGTAAGTTGCAAATTCTTCCCACTTACCATTGTTCTCCTTTTCACTTTTCCAATACAAATCAACATTCCTACTTTGACTTTTATAATGAGTACATCGACAACAAACAGAAACGTAGTTTGGTATTTCAGAGCACACTATATTAAACTTTCCAATTTCTTCTTTAAACTGATCAGTGCTAATCACTTTCTCATCTCCTTCAACATTTGTAATTGTCAAACTTTCACTTTCTATGCACTGCTCTTCTGAACTAAAATATCGCATTTCAATATCATTACACTTTTTTTGAACATCTGATAAAGAACCATATAAAAGACTTCCATTCAGTTCACTTAAACTTAATGCAGGACTTTTTACATAGTACAGTTTCTTTACAAAGTTCTGCATTTCTGAATGGTGTACTGCTAACTTCCTCAAATGATGAAAAACACTTTTGCAAACTTTTCTTGAAAGACAAGCCAGAGAATGCCCATACTTCTCAGTATATTTTCTTCTAGTCCTTGTAACAACTAATCTTCTGTTTTATACTTTTCTGAGTATATTCTCCTAGAAAATGTTGCATTATATCAATGGATTCCTGTCAAATACTACAAATGCTACGACAACTCCACTTATACACAGGAGCTCGTGGACGTTTCCCTTGCACTTCTTCAGCTATTAACTCTTCTGCACTTTTACCAACCATTTCCTCCTTTGGAAGAGGAACGCCATCTTGAAATTCGTACCAACGACCTCCAGTATCAACTGCAAATGATAAACTGTTTTCCTGGAAGCAACTTTCCTCATTAAAAAAAGGCTCAGTACTAGAAGTATGTCTCCAATGTCCACTAAAGATTTTACAAAAGTTGGTTCTGTTCACAAGTCCTTTTTTTCTACTTTAGTCTTTCAGTACTTTGACTATTTTATCCAAGACTTTCATTCTCTTTAAAATCAAAATGACCTACTTCTGTTTCAAATTGAAAGCAGTATCCACTATATTTTCAACACGCTGCTTCTCTTTGAATTGGAACATTCTTCTTTTATGTTTGCAGTATGTTTTCAATAAATTCTGAATCACTCTATATCGAAAAAGTTTCTGACGAATTTCTTGAAATTGTTTTTGTCTATGAGTACCAGATACTATTTCTTTATCATCTTCCCTTTTCCCCATATTTGAAATTGAACTCTGCTTCACCTTACTTGAAAAATTCTTCTTTTTGCTTTGTGTGATGTTTTTCTCATTAAATGTTCGTAATATTTTTTTCAAAAATTGTCTTTTGCTTTTACTGGAACAAACAGTTTCTCTACTACTCGCATTTTTTTCTACTTCAAGATCTTTCCTTTTCGTCAAATATATATTTTTCTTCTCTTTTCTTTTTTTTCACTTCTTCTAGGCATTTCCAAATTTCAATCCAAACGAAATAATTTTCTGAAAAACAAAAAATAGATTCAATTATTTTTCACATTTCTTCACTATGTTAAAATAATAACATACAATTGCAAAACTTCCACTAACAACTTCCAGACCCAGCGCTGCAACGTGATGGAGCACGACAGATGACCACTAGGATGACAAGTAGTACCATAGTACATACAGCAAGAATTTATTTAATTATTTACATACTCCTTTACAATTTATATATAACTGCACTACCTCATACTTTTCACCTCTCCACCACACCCCACCACCCCACACCACTTTCTCTGCAACTCACCGCACGCAACTTTATAAATAGTATTTTTTTAAATGTTAATCTATGTACTTAGAATGATATTATCAACCAAACAGCACACATAAAAATTTCCATTATTACGTAACAATTTTATCAACAACTTCGCAAACATCACACTGCACCCAGGGCTTTAACTGGAGGGGGTGTCTGTGGGGCTGTGACCACCAGCACTTTATTTTTGGGAGCCTCGAAACGGGTCTTTATAGGGCTCTATTTTCCGACCTCACAAACGTAATCAGTTTTTTTCTTTATTGCACTGCAGTGACATTGTGAGAGCATGCACATTGCTCACTACTTAGAAGTGCAGACACCATGCCAAGTGCCTCGCATTGTAGGAGAAGGGAAATCCTTTAAAGAGAGCCATTTTCTCTCAGTATTTCCCTTCTCTATTTGCAACGCACCAGCAACATCATCGTGGGGTGATTAGCAGACAGACCACCAGGCGCGCAACACCCATTGCCCCGGACTCTCTGACACAGCTTCCCGGGCGCACTCACAGAGCCACACCCGAGTACTTCACTGGTCTTCAAAACATCATTTTTTTGTAAAGGAGACTATGTTCTTTTTCACCCCTTTTTACAACCCCTACATGCCCACTCTGCCTATTTCTGAAAGAATTAGGCTCCCCGACATTTCTCTCTGGTTGCGCCTCTGCAATCGACCACAACAAGGCAACTCCAGCACGATCCTGCTCTCACCTTACACACGGTCTTGTTTTAGTGCTACGAAAACACACACTTTGCCTGCCTCACTAAGTTCTCACACCCCCTCTTTAATATGAACATAAAAGCTTTCCAATTACTTTTATTCCTCTACCGTACTTCACATGGAAATATAGAACTCAAGGTTCTCACCACCCCAAATTAGTTCTCTGGTATACTTTCTCAAATATAAGAAGTACAGGTATTCAGTATCTGTCAGTCATGGCCACTTTAAAACAGTGTACCTATAAATAACTCGACAAAACGTTATGTTTCTAAATTAACGTATTACACTTAAAAGCTACTTTACATTTCTTTCGCTAGATGTACCTTTGTTTAAAACACCACCAGAAAAGGGTGTTGAAGTATGCTCCACAAAGAGTAACTCAAAGCTTTGTTATGCTTTATTAAAAAATCTGCCTGTCAATGCTTTTCGTAAGCCTTTTCAACACCTTAAGAGAGTAGCTGGATGAGTATAATATGTCGTATTTAAGATCGGGGTGGACGATGCATGGATATAAGAACGTATAGTTGAATAAAGGGCGAGTGGATGCATGGCCAGATGCATCAATAGATAGATACATAGATCAATGTATCAATGTATGGATGGATGCAAAGATGAGTGAATGCAAAGACCAGTACTTACGATAGACGGGTGGGCTGATAAATGCTTAGGAATGATTCTGGGCTAGATATATCTATGCATATATAGGCAAATCGCTGCATGAATGGCACAGTGCTTACTATAGGCGAGTGCGCTCATAGATGCTTAAGATAAGCGGATGAACATATTTATGTATATATATATATATTATTTACTGGCAGTCGCCTGTAGATAGTTATAGTTAGGATCGTGTTTCCATAGGAAATCTCAAAATTCTATTTTGAATAACTTTGGCGCCGGTTGACGAATCTTCGCGAAATTTTCAAAACAAATGGGGCGCTTCGCTCAGCTCCTACCCTGAAAGTCTCGGGGTGATTCGTCAAGCGGGGGCCGAGAAAAAAGGGGGTCACAAAACACGTTTTCCCCATGCATTTTTCCATACGACCTTTAGTCGAAGGTACAGCCCGAACGGCTGAACAGAATTACTTGAAATTTGGCAGAGAGGTAGTCCTCAGGTCAGGGAAGTGCCTTTTGCAGGTCTGGTGTCAATCTGTTCAGTATTTCCTGAGACAATAGCATTTAAAAGCATATAAATATCTATACGCAATTCTGATTGGTTGTTAGATGTCAGTCAACATTCGAATCGGTCGAAATCAGGAAGTGTCGGCCGCCATTTTGTCTCTCGCACTGAAAAGCAAAGGGGGAAAAAAGGTGGAAAATGTGAAAAGGGGCAGGGAAGACAGTTCCTGACCCCCTAGCCTTTGTCAGGGGGTCACAGAAGGACCCCCATGGGTGAAATAAACATTTTTTTTTTATAAAAATCGCGGGGTGCGCGCACGGTGCGTGCATGGTGCACGGGGGCGCAGCGCACCGTGCGCCCAAAGTGCATGCACGGTGCGTGCACGGTGAAAAGCCTTTAAAAAAATATATATATATTAATAAATACATAACTTAGCATTTAAAAACCCGTACAAATTCACTTAAAAAACCATAGGTTTCGCACACACGTTATAGTTAGGAATTAGCATTTAAAAAACCTTGCAAATTCACTTAAAAAACCATAGGTTTCACACAGGTTATAGTTAGGTGGACATTTCACTCGTAAAAAAACAATGAAATTCCCCCGTTATAGTTAGTTCAGATAACTATAACTCGCGCGACCGCCACTTTATCACAAGGATGATGTCATCAGTGATGTCATGAGTGATGCCACTGACCATGTCATGAGTGATGTAATATGTAACGTCATGAGCAGTGGATTGCGGGCGCGCGAGTTATAGTTATCTGAACTAACTATAACGGGGGAATTTCATTGTTTTTTTACGAGTGAAATGTCCACCTAACTATAACCTGTGTGAAACCTATGGTTTTTTAAGTGAATATATATATAAGTAGGAATATATCCACCAATTAAAAGATGGTTGAATGGCGCAGTGCTTAGGATGCATGGATACTGCGCATTAATTATCTGGGGTCTGGGGACCGGCACTTATTTTCAGGCAGCCTCCAAACGACTCTCTACCAGACTCTATTTTCGGCCCTCTCAAAGATAGTCAATTTTTTTTTTTATTACACTGCAGCGACAGCATGCACATCGATGTACGCATGCTTATTTTGCTCACTACTGAGAACTGCAGACATCACGCTGGGTTACCCACGTTGAAGAAGAAAGGGAAATCCTTTAAACAATGTCTTTTTCCCAACATACGATAATTGGACAGGATTTTCTAAAGCACACAATGATACTTATCTTGATTTAGACCACGCCCCAACTTGCATAGCCCACACCCCATTCAGAGCTTTGCCACCCCTTTTAGAGCACCCCCACTTTTTTTTTCTCCCACTTAGAACCCTAACTACACCATAGTAACAAACAAACAGTGTAACCTTCCATTAAAATCTACAATGGCACCAAGTTTAATAATTTTCCATCAATGTATCAGCCTTCTACCATAGTAAAAGAGTGTCTATCAGCAAGAAGATGTCCTATCCACAGAAATGTTGTGTAATTTCTGTACCTGTCTGCTGGAACACTATTCACCAAAAAGTATTAAAATATGGGAATTTGCCAGAAAAACATATAAAAGCGATACATAAATGGGCACACTGCCACTGCACCACCCTCTTCCCCATCCTTCCTTAACTTTACAAAATTAAAGAAAGAGCCACACCAAACCTAGTAAACACACTATACCAATACAATAACTTAATTTCAACAACCGTCTACCGGAACGCTCATGAGCAAAGCGTATTAAAACATACAAATTTGCGGGTAAAACATATACCATGTCATGGGGCACTTTATAAGTGCTCCCAGTGGTACTACATCACCTTCTGTAGCTCGACATCTGCACGTTACTAAATTCTGTGTTTTAATCAGAAACATACCCACCTCCCCCACACCCACCCCCGCCCTTCATTAACTGTAGGAAATCAAACAGAACCCCCCACAGTAGCACCACTATACCCATGCACAGGCTTAATTTTAACAGGTGTGGGTTGGAACACTTATCAACAAAAAGTATTCAAACATGCAAATTCGCTGGAAAAACATAAATAATACCATAGCACGGTTAATAAATAGGCCCACTCAAACTACATTATCTTTACTAACTACACATGGCCACGTTACAAATGTCCATCTTATAATCAGCAACATACGCACATCGCCCACCCCCACCAATACGCATGCTTAACCTTACGAAATCAAACAACGAGCCCCTGCACTCCTGTTACCGCCACTATAGCCATAGATAGACTTAATGTCAACAGGTGTCTGCCGGAACGCTCATCAGCAAAAGCTATTAAAACTTACAATTTTGCAACTCAAACATACACCATACCATAAGACGGTTTATAGTCACAGTACCACTACACCACCTCAACACCCGACATTGCTTAACTTTGTGCAATAACAGAAAGAGTCCAAGCAAACGTAGAAACGCCACTATAGCCATACACAGCCTTAACTTCAACAGATGTCTCCTGAAAAGCTCTTCAGCAAACCGTATTAAAACATGCAAATTTGCGGGTAAAACATATACCATGCCATAGGGCGCTTTATAAGTGCTCCCAGTGGTAATACATCACCTTTAGTAGCTCCAGATCTCCACGTTGCTATATTCTGTATTTCAAACAGCAACCTAACTACCTCCCCCACACCCACCCCCACCCTTGGTTAACAGTACAAAATCAAACAGAAACCCCCCATTCCTAGTAGCGCCACTATACCCATACACAGGCTTAATTTTAACAAGTGTCTACCGGAACACTTATCAGCAAAAACTATTCAAACATGCAAATTGGCGGGTAAAACATAAACCATCCCATAGCACTGTTTATAAATGGGCCCAGTGAAACTACATTATCTTTAGTAACTACACATGCCCACGTTACAAATATCCGTCTTATAATCAGCAACATACGTACCTCCCCCACCCCCACCCATCCCTTGCTTAACCTTACAAAATCAAACAACGAGCCCCAGCACTCCCGTTACTGCCACTATAGCCATACATAGGCTTAATGTCAACAGTTGTCTGCCGGAACGCTCATCAGCAAAACCTATTAAAACCTGCAATTTTGCAACTCAAACATACACCATACCATAAGACGGTTTATAAATAGTCACAGTACCAATACACCTCCTCAACAACCGCCCTTGCTTAACTTTATGCAATAAAAGAAAAAGCCCCAGCAAACGTAGAAGCGCCACTATAGCCAAACAGAGGCTTAATTTCAACAGATGTCTTCCGAAACGCTCATCAGCAAAACGTATTAAAACATGTAAATTTGCGACTAAAACTTATCCCATGCCATAGGGTGTTTTTTAAGTGCTTCCAGTGGTACTAGATCACCTTTAGTAGCTCGACATTTGCATGTTACTATATTCTGTGTTTCAATCAGCAACATAACCACCTCTCCCACCCCCACCCCCGCGCTTGCTTAACCGTACAAAATCAAACAGAAACCCCCACCATTCCCAATAGCGCCACTATACCCATATATGACGTTAATTTTAACAGGTTTCTGCCGGATCACTTATCAACAAAAAGTATTCAAACATGCAAATTGGCGGGTAAAACATAAACCATGCCATAGGGCGCTTTATAAGTGCTCCCAGTGGTAATACATCACCTTTAGTAGCTCCAGATCTCCACGTTGCTATATTCTGTATTTCAAACAGCAACCTAACTACCTCCCCCACACCCACCCCCACCCTTGGTTAACAGTACAAAATCAAACAGAAACCCCCCATTCCTAGTAGCACGGTTTATAAATAAATGGGCCCAGTCGAACTACACTACCTTTACTAGCTAGACATCTATATGTTACGAAAGTCGTTTAAACACTCTTTAGAGTGTATAGCAGGGCATGGGGAGAGTAAACAAAGTTCTAATTCACAAACTTTTGATATACAGTCCCTTTACTGTATCTATATTAAAGATATTAAATGGAATTAATAAATTGACGAGTGTCTCAAAAGGGATAGTGAAACTCACCATCAGTAAAACAAGAACCACTTCAACACCTACATATATCCGCCACAGACGACACAGCCTGACAAATAGTATCACTTATAATCACATGTATTTCTCTAATGTCAACAAAGTCAAACAGAAAATATACTGCACATTTACATTATTTTTATCTCTCACACATTTATAAAACATCTCTTCTAAAGAAGCACTCCCCAACTACTTCTATTCCATAAGAACAGACAATAATTAATACGTTTACTACCAAATATTTTAGTATATCTACCTTTTTATTATTCACTAGTCAGAAACTACAAAAACTATTCACTATACCCAAATGTAAACCAGAAACCATATTCATATTTATTTCAACTTAGGATCACATTATTCAAACTATGCGTACATATAAAAGGAACGTATCACTTTTCCTATCTCCATCTCCTCTCCACGTAATCTCCAAACACTGTACACGGCCCCACTGTACAACAACCTACCCCGACTTACATTCAAACCTACCTCTCAGTGTCAAAAATAAGACAACAACCTGTCCACATAATATTTCTGCATTTCGTTTTATCGCTTTTAACTTAACAACACATACGTCTCCTACCACCACCCCACTATTTCCACAAGAAGTATCAGTTGCAAACGTGCAACATTTTCTTTATCTCCCCAAATACATTACAAACTCATTAACGCTGAACCTCATTTTCAAAACAATACAGTCCTCTAAAGATGACAAACTACACTTCTTTTCTGTGAAAAATTCCTAAACATATATACAATACTTATATAACAACAGCTCAAATTTTATGCATATTTCACAACCAATATCACACACCACACTTTACTAACACTATATTACTTTGAAATAAAAAATACTTTCAAAATTAAAAACATTACCTCAAATACTTAATCAATACTATAAAACACATAACACACCTTGTTTATTTCTAACTCACCTTATAGTTGTTATCCAGATTTCAAATGACACACGCATACAATTCTCTCTTTCTCACATAGTACATGTAAAGCTCCGACTTCATCAAGAATGAAACCAGGAATGGCACAATTTCTATGTCGCTCCATACATAAATACATGTAAAGAACAAATCAGAATACTTCATTCCTTTAACGAAATTCCAAAACTTACCTTCTTTGGTTAATTTTGAATTTTCCTTCCGAAAAGCTACGTATTATTCCGTGCCACATACAGGTCACAAGTTCAACCTATTTTATCACCACACTTTCTGGAACGTTGTACGACACCTGCAGGTTAAAAGTTCATCTTTTTTTTTTAACCTAACGATATACTTTTGTAACATTTTATTGAACATTCCATGGCACGTGCACGTTAAAAGTTCACAATAGGTGTCAGCAGTTCATCAGCTTTATTCCCAAATCCAGCAGCACCTCACCTTATGCCCCCAGCGCCATCAGACCCGTAGGAGTCAGTGCTTTCCACTTTCCAAATACCAAATTCATTTCATACACACAAATTTACCTTGGCACTCCCTATTTAACACCCCCTAAGCACCATACACAAGTTACAATGTTTAAAACAAAAGTTCCTCCAAGTAGCTATAACTACATGCTGACACTACTTGCACAGATGTGGCACAGCAGCCAGAGCACATGACTTCACAGCATATGACACACAGTTTGGGCTCATGCTTTCATCCCAGAGTCCTGCAGCAGCTCAGCTTAGCAGCATGAGACTCTACACACTACCTCACATATTTTCCGTACCCCAGAACTTTCAGACTAGTACGGGTCAGTAGTTCATCCTAGTAGTTATAAACACATGCTGACACTACTTCCACAACTGTACTGCAGTGGCCAGGGCACATGACTTCACAGCATAAGACACACAATTTAGACTCACGCTCTAATCCCTGAGTCCCGCACCACCTCATCTTAGCAGCATCACACTCTAGGCAATACCTCACTTAATTTTCGTAGCCTAGCACTTTCACACCGGTAGGTATCATTAGTTCACTTCGCACCCCCTCCATAGCACACCGTAAACACCCCACAGAGGTTACAGTGCGCCTACCTTCCTATTTCCCACTTTTTCCCTCCTTTTTTCCCCTTACTCGCTTCAACGGAATCAAAAAATGGCGGCCAACACTTCCTCCTTCCATGAAACTCTAGACAATACCTTACATATTTTCCGTACCCAGGACTTTCACACCACTATGGGTCAGTAGTTCATCCTAGTTGATATAAACACATGCTGACACTACTTCCACAACTGTACTGCAGCGGCCAGGGCACATGACTTCACAGCATAAGACACAGAGTGTGGGCTCACGCTTTAATCCTCGAGTCGCGCACAAGCTCACCTTAGAAACATCACACACTATCCAATACCTCACTTAATTTTCATAGCCTAGAACTTTCACACCGGTAGGTATGATTAGTTCACTTGGCACCCCCTCTATACCACACCCTAAACACCCCACAAAGGTTACAGTGCTCTTACCCTCCTCTTTCTCACATTTTATGCCCTTTTTCCCCCTTACTCACTTCAACGGAATCACAAAATGGCGGGCAACACTTCCTAGTTGCAAACACTTGCAGCGCTCACAGCCAATCAGCAGCAATCTCGTGCTCGTAACGCCTCAGCCAATCAGATAGCATAATTCCCAAATATCGATATCTGTAAATTTTGATATTTCCCAAAAACTACTGAACGGATTTACACCAAATAAACAAAAGCGTGCTTTCTAGACCAAGACCCTTCTCCCTGCCAAATTTGGGGTAATTCCGTTCACCCGTTCGACCTGTAGCCTTGTCTAAAGTTTCCTATGGAAATGAACATTGAAAAAATACGTTTTGGGACCCCTCTTTTTTTCAGCCCCCCCTTGACGAATCACCCCCAAACATTCTACATAGGAGCTGATATCAACAAAGAACTAGTTTTGAAAATTTCACGAAGATTCATCAATCGGCGCCAAAGTTATTGCAAGTAGAATGTTGCCAATTTCCTATAGTAACTAGGTCCTAACTATAACTACCTACTGGCGACCGCCAGTAGGTAATATATATATATATATATATATATTCACTGAAAAAACCATAGGTTTCAGGCCTGATATAGTTAGGAATTAGCATTTAAAAAACCTTAGAAATTCACTGAAAAAACAATAGGTTTTCGGGGTGTTATAGTTAGCTGGACATTTCACTCGAACAAAACCATTGAAATTCCTCCGATATAGTTAGTTGTACTAACTTTATCTTGCGCAATCCACTGCTGATGATGTCACATATTACATCATTCATGACATGGTCAGTGACATCACTGATGACATCTCAAATGACATCACTGTTGACATCACTGATGACATCATCCAGTGAATGTGGTTTGGTTAGTTATTTAAATATGTATGATATATATATATATATATATATATATATATAGCAATTTGCATCGAAGAATGGGTGTATATATAAATATGAATATCTGGATGAAGGATTTAGTAGCAGAGTGATTGACTGTTTACTTGACAAATTTATAGTGTCTCCCTAAATATATTGGATAGTGACAAAACTGTGTGAATATCTGTATCACTTTGTCAGTTGTTGTGTAAACTGCTGCACCAGTTGGTTACTAGCTACGTGAAAGTCTATATTATTTATTGATTAGTTAACTGAGTATTTGAATGAAAAAGTGAATGTGTGTGTGGTTCGGTGGGGGGTATGTGACTGCCCAAAGATGTGTGAATAGTTGATTCAGTAAGTATCTGAAGTTAAAACTACATGTTATAACAGTTGTTTGGGTGAGTGAATATCGTTATGGGTGTGGCAATGAGCCAATATATGTCTCAATGGTACATGTCCAACAAACTAGAAAAATAAAAGCCAGTGTATGTGTCAGTTGTTGTATATAAATAAGTATACATAAGACTCAGTGATTGTATGAGTGACTGTATGGATAACTGTATAGTTATAATAGTGTTTTTATAACACACTAAGTATGAGTTATTATCTATATGAATAGATGTAGTGGTGTTTTTATAAGTGTATAGCTAAGTAAAAGTAAGTATGATCCATTGTTTGCATAAGTGAGTAGGATGACTTCATAAGTGATTAGGATGTGTGCTGGTGTGTAACGTCGATATAGGTGTATAAGTATATTTGATAGTGTTCTATTGATCATTGACAGCATGTATGAGTGAATCTATAGGTAAGTGATTAGATGTGTGTATAGATCTAGAAATCACTGACTGGGTGTTTAGAAACTTGTATTGGTGTGTCAATGGTTTTAAATCTGGCACTCTCTATTTTACAGTGAGTGATGAAAGGTTATACTAGTGTATGATGAGGTGTATCTGATGGTCACGTGGATGATGTCATCAGTGATGTGATCAGTGATGACATTTGAGATGTCATCAGTGATGTCACTGACCATGTCATGAATGATGTAATATGTGACATCATCAGCAGTGGATTGCGGGCGCGCGAGATGTAGTTAGTAGTACAACTCACTATATCGGAGGAATTTCAATGGTTTTGTTCGAGTGAAATGTCCAGCTAACTATAACACCCCTAAAACCTATTGTTTTTTCAGTTAATTTCTAAGGTTTTTTAAATGGTAATTCCTAACTATATCAGGCCTGAAACCTATGGTTTTTTCAGTGAATTTCAAAGGTTTTTTCAATGCTAATTCCTAACTATATCAGGCCTGAAACCTGTGTTTTTTTCAGTGAATTTCAAAGGTTTTTTAAATGCTAATTCCTAACTATATCAGGCCTGAAACCTATGGGTTTTTCAGTGAATTTCAAAGGTTTTGTAAATGACAATTTTTAATATATTAATTGTTATACTGATTTTTTTGATACTGATTTACTACATTGTTTAAACTGTTTATTTTTAGATATTTTAATTTTGTATTTACATTATACATTACAATACAAAATATACTTTGTCAGAATGAATTACTTTAGTTTAAATACTTTGCAAATAGGCAATAGACTTTTAAGTACAGTAGTTACAGTTGTTGCAATGGGCAACACAATTTCAAACACAAAGCAACATTGAGCTCAATGTGAATTTCTAGTCAAATGCAATTAGTTACTTTATGGATTACTTTTCTAACCACAGGACTGGATGGTAGATTGATTCCTTGGACATCTCCTGTAAACAGTTGAGTAAAAGCGTTTTGGTTACAGTAGTAATTTTAAGGATTATTATTGTATTTTAAAAGTTGACACTTAGAACATTTTTCACATAGAATCACCAATGTTATCCTATGGCTGAAAATTCACTTAGCAGGTAAGTAGTGTTATCGTTACTTTTTCTTACTCAGTGGTGGATCCTGGATCCAGCACAGGTGAATCTCCTGTAAACAGTTGAAAGAATGTGTTTAAGTCATACAGACGATTTTTCAGGAATATTTTTAATTTGTGAAAATAGACACTGAAACTTTTCTACTTAAAAGCACACAAAGGATTCCTATGGAAGGAAATACAAGTTACTGGTAAGTATGCTTAAAATTATTTTTCAGGGTCAGTGCTGGTCTAAAAGATGCAGCCCTGGGCTCTCTCCTTATAACAGGTGAGTAAATCGTAATTCGTAGTTCGGCTGATTTTAGAGGAATATTTGTAAGTTTCAAAAATGGACATTTAGAAACTTTTCTGCTGAAAACCACACAATGGATTCCTATGGAAAGAAATACAAGTTACTGGTAAGTACGCTTATAATTATTTTTCAGGGTCAGTGCTGGGCTAAAAGATGCAGCCCTGGGTTCTCTCCTGAGAACAGGTGAGTAAATCGGAATTCGTAGTTCGGCTGATTTTAGAGGAATATTTGTACGTTTCAAAAATGAACACAAACTTTTCTGCTGAAAACCACACAATGGATTCCTATGGAAGGAAATACAAGTTACTGGTAAGTAAGATTAAAATTATTTTTCAGGGTCTGTGCTGGGCTAAAAGATGCAGCCCTGGGTTCTCTCTTGAGAACAGATGAGTAAATCGGAATTCGTAGTTCAGCTGATTTTAGAGGACTATTTGTACAAGGGTAAAGGAAGGGGGTGGGGCCTGAGGTGACGTGTGCAAACGCGCCCCGTGGCGTGTTTTAAGTTGGGGGATTAAGTCCCATTGAATCCTGAGGCCCCCTGGCGGCCAACTTGCCCACCAGGTACCTCCAGTATGAGTCAGGGAGCTGCGTTGCAGAGAGGTGTTCAGAGGCCACCCCCCTTTTTACAACACTCTACAAAGCAGCTCTGTGGCGCTTTCTAGAGGTACCTGGTGGGCTAGTTGGCCCCTAGGGGACCTCTCGATTGAAGAGGAATGAATGCTCCAACTTAAAACGCGCCACAGGGCGTGTTTGCACAGTATCACCTCAGGCCCCGCCCCCTACCTTCACCACTGTGCAAACTTAAGTTGGGGAATTAAGTCCCCTTGAATCCTGAGGTCCCCTAGTGGCCAACTAGGCCACCAGGTACCTCCAGTAAGCGCCACGGAGCTGCGTTGCAGAGAGGTGTAAAAAGGGGTGTGGCCTCATTACACCTCTCTGCAACGCAGTCCCCTGGCGCATACTGGAGGTTCCTGGTGGGCTAGTTGACCCTCAGGGACCCCCAGTATTCAAGGGGAATTAGTTCCCCCTCTGCAAACGCACCAGGGGGCACGTTTGCAGAGTAGCCCCCCTTTTTTCCCTTTTTTTGGCCCTGGGGACCCCATCCCCCAGGGCCTGCCCCCAATTTTTGATTATAAAAAAAAAAAAAATGGGGAAGGTGGCCGCGTGGCCCCCCCTCCCGAGGCCATAATTTGCCCCGGGGACCCCATCCCTCGGGGCATGGCCCTTTTTAAAAAAAAAAATGTTATGGAGGGGGCTGCGTATCCCCCCTCCTCTGGCCACTTTATGGCCCCGGGGACCCCATACCCCGGGGCCGGCCATTGTTTATTTATTTTTATTTTTTTTAATTGGGGAGGGGGGCCATGTGGCCCCACTCCCAGGCCACTTATTGCCCCGGGGACCCCATTCCCCGGGGCCTGGCCTCTGTTGGGGGCCTGGGGGGTTCCCCAATCCCCCCATGGTCCCAGCCGGCTCCCCACGTCCTGCGGGAGCTGGCATTGCTTTTCCACATGGGGAGCAGCTAACATGCTGCTCCTCATGTGGAAAAGCAATCAGCCTTGCTTCATTGAAGTGAGAGCAGTTTGCAATGACAGGGTGGGAGCTGCGAGGCTCCCGCCCTGTCATTGCAAAGTACAGTGTCCCGGGGGTGGGCACCCCGGGACACTGCAAGAGCAGGCCCTGGGGGGTGGTGGTCCCCAGGGCCTATTCAAGGCTCCAGGAGGGGGGCCACGTGGCCCCCCTCCCACACGGACAAGTTGCCCCGGGGGTGGCAGTCCCCGGGGCTGGGGGGGCCTGAGAGCCCCCCATCCCAAATAATTTTAAGCTCCTGGGGGTGGTGGTCCCCGGGGCTGCGCGGGGGCCGTGAGCCACCCGCATATAGTACCTCTGATCCCTGGGGGGTGGCGGTCCCCAGGGCATTGTGGGGGGGATTGAGACCCCTCCCACACTTTTTTTATTACTGTCCCCAGGATTTGCCCCCCCCCCCGGGGGCCAATTACCAAAGAAGCGCGGGAGCCCGCGCTTCTTTTTTTAAAATTTTTGGCCAAACTTTGCGCTGGGTGCGCGAATCTCGCCGATTTTATTTTTGAATAATGTTTTTTTTGGCACTGGGGTCCTTGTGGGACCCCCTGATCAGGCCTAGGGGGTCAGGGGGTTTCTACCCTGCCCCTTGTCACGTTTTTCGTGTTTGTTTTATAGGTTTCTTGTGCCTCGGTTCTACCGAGCCACAAGATGGCTGCCAACACTTTCTGATCTGGAGTGTTGACAGCCAATTAGAATACAGCTCGTGAACGGCAAGGTGCGCGCTGGGTGCGGGGAGGGTGCGCGGATCCTCCGAGGCCATAGATATATCTATCTTTTATCTCTAATTTTCTCAGGAACTACTGAACGGATTTACACAATTTAAGCAAAAGGCACGCGTCTGAACTGAGGACTACCTCTTTGACAAATTTGGTGTAATTCCGTTCAGCAGTTCGGGCTGTAGCTGCGTCAACAGGTCTTATGCTAAAATGCATTTGGAAAACGCGTTTTGGGAACCCCCTTTTTTCTCGGCCCCCGCTTGACGAATCACTGTGAATTTTTCGGGGTAGGAGCGGACCGGAACTGGCCAAAAGTTTGGAAAATTTTGCGAAGATTCGTAAATCGGTGCCAACGTTATTCCAAATAGAATGTTGCGGATTTGCTATGGAAAATAGGTCCTAACTATATCTACCTACTGGCGACCGCCAGTAGGTAATACACACATATATCTATGACATGCTTATTCCAAAGGACGACACAGAGCACTCGCGGGGAGACGTCCATCAATTTATTGCCACAAGTAGACGCGTTTCAGCATTTCACTTCTTCAGTACTTGTTAGTGGCACAGCAAAAACACAATGATATTTAAATGCAAATTCTGTACTCCCATTAGAGGGTGTTTCCAGAGTCAATGAAGGAGGACTACTGCCATCATGTCATATACCTATTACTTCCAGCAGACATAGATGTAAATAAACATGATGAAATACAAATCCTGCATTTCAAATGAATAAATGTTCGATGTAGTCTCAGATAACAAATGAACCATCAAGCCTTTCACAGATAAAAGGAAACACGGTGCTTTTTGATGTCAGCTGCAAAAAATGATGTCTTTTGCATCACTCTCTCACAATGCCGAAAATTTCCCAAATTGTTTTGCTGGCAAATTAAGTTCAAATTAATTAATTCCCCTTGCCACAGCTGTACTATCACAGACATTGGGCACATACCTGTGTGAACCGGACAAATGGCCAGAAGGAACCACTGAAGAGCACTTCTGGACCTAGTCAGAGGTATGAGCAGAGCCACTGGAATTATCGACTGTTTGGCTGCACCGACTTTCTCGCAATTATACATTTACCGCGTTAGCCACATACTCCTTCATCTGCAGCCAAATCTGCAGATTAGAAGAAAAAAAGACTTGTTTCTAGCTCAAACGTTACCAAAAATGCAGCGACAAGTGTTACAGCATGGTGGAAGGCCCTTGGCACACCTAGAGTGGTCACCTGTTACTTATTGCTAAATGTGGGTGTTAAATTGGTACTAATGGTGTGCAAACCACACTTGCTTCCTGCTGCACCTCTCTTGCCTCTGTCTGCATTTCTGTTGCTTCTTCCTGCACCTTTCTTTCTTTTTCTGCACTTCTCTTGCCTCTTTCTGCACATCTCTTCTACTTTCTGCACCTCTGTTGCCTCTTTCTGCACCTCTGTTGCCTCTTTTTGCACCTCTGTTGCTTCTTTCTGCACCTCACTTGCTTCTTTCTGCACCCCTCTTCCCTCTTTCTGTACCCCTCCTGCCTCTTTATGCACCTCTGTTCCTTCTTTCTGCACTTCTTTTGTTTCTTTCTGTACCTCTTTTGCATTTTTCTGCACCCCTCTTGCCTCTTCCTCCACCCCTCTTCCCCTTTTCTGCATCTCTGTTGCTTCTTTCTACACTTCTCTTGCCTCTCTCTGCACCCCTCTTCCCTCTTTCTGCACCTCAGTTGCTTCTTTCTGCAATTCTCTTGCTTCTTTCTGCACCCCTTGAGCCTCTGTTTGCACCCCTTTTCCCTCTTTCTGCACCCCTCTTGCCTCTCTCTGCACCTCTGTTCCTTCTTTCTGCACTTCTTCGGTTTCTTTCTGTACCTCTCTTGCTTCTTCTTCTTGCACCCCTCTTGCCTCTTTCTCCATCTCTCTTATCCATCCTGCATCTCTGTTGCTTATTTCTGCACCTCTGTTGCTTCTTTCTGCACCCCCTTGCCTCTCTCTGCACCCCTCTTCTCTCTTTCTGCACCCCTCTTGCCTCTTTCTGCACCACTGTTCCTTCTTTCTGCACTTCTTTAGTTTCTTTCTGCAGCTTTCTTGCTTCTTTCTGCACCCCTTGCCTCTTTATCTACCCCTCTTCCCTTTTTATGCACTCCTGTGCCTCTTTCTCCACCCCTCTTCCCCCTTTCTGCATCTCTGTTGCTTCTTTCTGCACTTCTCTTGTCTCTTTATCACCCCTGTTCCCTCTTTCTGTACCTCTGTTGCTTCTTTCTGTACCCCTCGTGCCTCTTTCTGTACCTCTGTTCCTTCTTTTTATACTTCTTTTGCTTCCTTCTGCACATCTCAGGCTTCTTTCTGCTCCCTTCTTCCCTCTTCCTGTACCCCGCTTGACACTTTCTGCACTTCTTGTGTTTCTTGCTGCAGTTCTCCTGCTTCTTTATGCACCCCCTTGCCTCTTTCTCCACCCCTCATCCCTCTTTCTGCACCTCTGTTCCTTTCTGCACTTCTTTTGTTTCTTTCTGTACCTCTCTTGCTTCCTTTTGCACCCCCTTGCCTCCTTCTCCACCCCTCTTCCCTCTTTCTGCACCCTTCTTTTCTCTTTCTACTCCTCTGTTCTTTCTTTCTACACTTCTTTTGCTTCTTTCTGTTCCACTCATGCTTCTGTCTGCACCCTTCTTCCCGCTTTATGTACCCCTCTTGCCTCTTTCTGCACCTCTGTTCCTTCTTTCTGCACTTCTTTTGTTTCTTTCTGCACCCCTTTTGCTTCTTTCTGCACCCCTCTTGCCACTTTCTCCACCCCAGTTCCTCCTTTTTGCATCTCTGTTGCTTCTTCTTGCACTTCTCTTGCCTCTTTCTGTACCGCTCTTCCCTCTTTTTGCACCTCTGTTGCTTCTTTCTGTACTTCTCTTGCTTCCTTCTGTACCCCTTGTTGCTCTTTCAGCACCCCTTTTCCCTCTTTCTGTACCCTTCTTGCCTCTCTCAGCACCTCTGTTGCTTCTTTCTGCTCTTCTTGTGCTTCTTTCTGCACCCCTCCTGCCTCTTTTTGCATCTCTTTTGCTTCTTTCTGCACCCCTCATGCCTCTTTCTGTACCTCTTTTCCTTCTTGCTGCAGTTCTTTTGTTTCTTTCTGCAACTCTCTTGCTTGTTTCTGTACCCCTCTTGCCTCTTACTCCACCCTTCTTCCCCCTTTCTGCATCTCTGTTGCTTCTTTCTGCACTTCTTTTGTTTCTTTCTGCACCTCTCTTGTTTCTTTCTGTATCCCTGTTGCCTCTCTCTGCACCCCTCTTCTCTCTTTCTGCACCCCTCTTGCCTCTTTCTGCACCACTGTTCCTTCTTTCTGTACTTCTTTTGTTTCTTTCTGCAGCTTTCTTGCTTCTTTCTGCACCCCTTGCCTCTTTATCTACCCCTCTTCCCTTTTTATGCACTCCTGTGCCTCTTTCTCCACCCCTCTTCCCCCTTTCTTCATCTCTGTTGCTTCTTTCTGCACTTCTCTTGTCTCTTTATCACCCCTGTTCCCTCTTTCTGTACCTCTGTTGCTTCTTTCTGTACCCCTCGTGCCTCTTTCTGTACCTCTGTTCCTTCTTTTTATACTTCTTTTGCTTCCTTCTGCACATCTCAGGCTTCTTTCTGCTCCCTTCTTCCCTCTTCCTGTACCCCGCTTGACACTTTCTGCACTTCTTGTGTTTCTTGCTGCAGTTCTCCTGCTTCTTTATGCACCCCCTTGCCTCTTTCTCCACCCCTCATCCCTCTTTCTGCACCTCTGTTCCTTTCTGCACTTCTTTTGTTTCTTTCTGTACCTCTCTTGCTTCCTTTTGCACCCCCTTGCCTCCTTCTCCACCCCTCTTCCCTCTTTCTGCACCCTTCTTTTCTCTTTCTACTCCTCTGTTCTTTCTTTCTACACTTCTTTTGCTTCTTTCTGTTCCACTCATGCTTCTGTCTGCACCCTTCTTCCCGCTTTATGTACCCCTCTTGCCTCTTTCTGCACCTCTGTTCCTTCTTTCTGCACTTCTTTTGTTTCTTTCTGCACCTCTTTTGCTTCTTTCTGCACCCCTCTTGCCACTTTCTCCACCCCAGTTCCTCCTTTTTGCATCTCTGTTGCTTCTTCCTGCACTTCTCTTGCCTCTTTCTGTACCGCTCTTCCCTCTTTTTGCACCTCTGTTGCTTCTTTCTGTACTTCTCTTGCTTCCTTCTGTACCCCTTGTTGCTCTTTCAGCACCCCTTTTCCCTCTTTCTGTACCCTTCTTGCCTCTCTCAGCACCTCTGTTGCTTCTTTCTGCTCTTCTTGTGCTTCTTTCTGCACCCCTCCTGCCTCTTTTTGCATCTCTTTTGCTTCTTTCTGCACCCCTCATGCCTCTTTCTGTACCTCTTTTCCTTCTTGCTGCAGTTCTTTTGTTTCTTTCTGCAACTCTCTTGCTTGTTTCTGTACCCCTCTTGCCTCTTACTCCACCCTTCTTCCCCCTTTCTGCATCTCTGTTGCTTCTTTCTGCACTTCTTTTGTTTCTTTCTGCACCTCTCTTGTTTCTTTCTGTATCCCTGTTGCCTCTGTCTCCACCCCACTTCGGCTGTTGTGCATCTCTGTTGCTTCTTTATGCACTTCTCTTTCTTATTTCTGCACCTCTCTTGCTTCTTTCTGCACCCCTCGTGCCTCTTTCTGCACCCCTCTTCCCTCTTTCTGCACCCCTCTTCCCTCCTTCTGCACCTCTGTTCCTTCTTTCTGCACTTCTTGTGTTTCTTTCTGCACCTGTCTTGCTTCTTTCTGTATTTCTCTCGCCTCTTACTGTACTCAAATGGAAAGTGCAAGCTGTCAAGTTGAAAGGTCTTGTGACTGAGGGATATGTCTACTTGTATATGTATTCTCACATGTGTTATGCATCTGAAGATGGTAGTTTAAAAAGTGGGTAGCTTCTCCTATAGGTGGTCATATTTTCTCAGTTCTGTTCTCTAGGTAAAAGCAGAGACACGCATGCATACCTTCACAAACTTGGTTAGACTTACAACAGTGATATGCTTAGGATTGCTGTTTTCTATTTGGCAGGCCTAACATTCTGAGCAGTCATTGAATAGTGAACCTTCAAGAGAAAAGTGAGGTTTAAGACTTCTCGGAAGAAGGATTAGTGATTAGGCTACTTTGTGTGAGTCTGTTGTAAGGTACAGTCAAAGTAGGCCTCTTTCTGCACCTCTGTTGGTTCTTTCTGCATTTTCGTGCTTCTTTCTGCACCTTTCTTCCTCTTCTGCACATGGCCTACCTATGTAGGTATATTTAGAAATTAGCATTTAAAAAACCTTAGAAATTCTGTGAAAAAGCCACAGGTTTCAGGGCCGTCATAGTTAGGAATTAGCATTTAAAAAACCTTAGAAATTCAATAAAAAAACAATTTCACCAATTGTACATAGCAACAGCAACTTTAAGCACTTTATATATCAGCACTTTATTCGGCACCAATAAGCACTTTATTGGTATATGGACGATTGATGATTATTAATAAAACAAGAATAACAAGGCACAACAGTATTTTACGCATTATTAGTTAGCACATAGATATGGAAATGTATTATACTGATAACCATGTGCTTAAATATGTGATGACAGCACTGTCAATATAACGTCTGTCCTCAGTTTAAATTGCTAATTATTTTAAGGTTTTTACAAAATTCAGTCAACTGTTTTTACGCATTCAATATTTACATCTACATATATTTATATATTTATTTATTTATGCAATTGTTGACTCAGAAAAACGATGGGTAATTCCCTGTATATGATTTGATGGAATGCCATGAAATTATATATCAACAAAGCTTGTGAATGGAAAATGTCTTCTATGTCCATTACCAATGTGAACTTTTCACGTAGCACTTTGTCACTTTAAAAACAAACAAAAATGGCACCGCAGTGTTATGTCATGTGATCAAGGCTCTAGTGGAGCCGAAACATGTTATGGCGGCATCGAAATAAAATAATGCAAATGAACACTTACCTCATGGTCCGTGCCCAATGCTTTGGAAGGCATTCACAGAAAAAACAACGGAGAGCTGAATATATATATATATATATGCACATGGGAGCTTGGGAGGAACTGGTCCTCAGGATACAATTTGAAGAGATTATGAGATCTAACATTGTTGTTTGGTACCGATTTATTGATGATTTATTTGTAATCTGGCAGGGTGACAGGGAATCAGCCGAAACTTTTGTCAATGCCATCAATATCAATACATTGAACCTTAATTTCACCGTAACTATGAGCCAAACTAATGTTACGTTTCTAGACACAGAGGTCTACATTAAGAATGGAACAATTGAAACTAGACTATTCAGGAAAGCAACGGCCGGCAACACCATATTGCATGCGGCCAGCGCCCATCCTCAACACCTAATTGCAAGCATACCCTTTGGTGAGATGCTGCGCCTGCGTAGAGTTTGTAGTAATGAGGAAGAATGGAACAAAGCTCAGGCATCAAGTAAGGTCAGATTTCTACAACGCGGCTACTCTAAATCAGTGATTGACAAGGCTGTAACCAAAGCTCAAGCAAGGAAGAGACAGGGATTATTGGTGAAATATGGTCCACCTGTTATTAGTGATTTGAAACCTGTCAATACAGCCAATCTACCTAATGAATTTAGATTCATTACAGGGTACAATAATCAACATCGGGAATTGTACCGTATCTTAAACAGGAATTGGCCAACATTAAAAAGTGATTCGGTTCTAGGTCCTACTCTGCCTCGAAGGGCCACTCTCACCTTTAGTCGGGCCCCCTCAATGAGGGATAGCCTTGTCAATACCAACCCCGAGACCATAGAAAAATCAACGTGGTTGCAAACCAATGGGGGATTTTATAAATGTAAAGCTTGCACACACGGGGTAAATTCCAAAACTTACAAAGATGGATTTAGTGAAAGAAAAAACAAAATTGAGAAGGTACTAACCTGTAAAACTGAGTACGCTGTATATGTCCTTCAGTGCCCTTGTGCACTTAGATATGTGGGCAGCACTAAGTTAGAAGTACACAAACGCATTCTACAACATCTTAGGGCCATTACGAACCAAGATAATATGTATCCGGTGGCCCGCCATTTCAAGGAGGCACACCGCAGTAACAACAAAGAATTATCATTCTTTGTTATTGATGCAATACCGGCTAGCAGGCGAGGAGGCAACAGGGAAGCATTGCTTCGTAGGTTAGAAACCAAATACATACTCCGCCTTGATACCAAATGGCCTACTGGTTTAAATGTTACTGAGGATTTGTATACTGGCCTTCACTAGAAACAGTAGTCTAGCTATAATATGCATACTTAGGTAAGGCTACTGTATTACTGTAACTTCTTGGCTTATTGGTCCTAAAGTGCACACAGATTTTATAGAATGTTTTATAAAATATTTTATGAAATATTTTATGGGATATTTTATGGAACATTTTAGGAAATATTTTAAGGGTTTTTAACACGCAGAGGTTGACATTTTATCTTCTCATGTATTATTTATTATTTTAGGTATAATAATGTTTACCAATACTGGATTTCAAGGCAATGAATCTTTATGATCTACAGTTGGTTTTATATATTGAGTTACAACTAATGAATGCGTGATATCTTCTATACCCTGGCACATTTGCACACTTTGTACCTTAGCACTTGATGCACTTTATTCTAATTGAACCTCGTGACTGACAAAGTATCTGTTTACATACACAGTGACTCATGATTACCAGACATAGTAAGAAATGAAGCTATAAGACCCACTATGTTTATTGGGAAGTCATCTGGGAACGACACTGTTTTTAAGGCCGCCCTTGCGGATGTGGTTGGCTCGCTGGCTCCTAGGTGTGCTAACTTTAGCATAGTAGGTGACTTAAATATACATCTTGATCAGACGTCATCTCCATCCATCAGCTCCTTGTTAGCGGACCTGGAAGCGATGCAATTTAACCAACTAGTCACCTCCCCCACCCATATAGGAGGTCATATACTTGACCCCTTTTTTACCACCTTAGTTCGGGCTAGATCATCTGACCCGATGGTGGTGGGTTGGACTGACCATCTGCTGGTTAAGGTGTCATGTCCCCTAGAAAATCCGCAATTTAAACATGTGGATAAACAGATCTTAAAGCGCAACTGGCGTAAACTCAAGTTGGAGGAGTTTGTCAGGATATTGGAGGCACAACCTCTGGGCAAACTGCAGAATGTGGAACAGGGATATGAACAGTATTGTAACTGGGTCCTTACTGCCCTCGACTCTCTTATACCTCTGCGCTGGGCTAAATGTCACGTTAAAAATCGCAGCCCTTGGTATAATGAGACTCGTGCCGAACTCAAGAGAACTTGCAGGCAAGCTGAGAGGGCCTGGCGAAAATCCTTTGATCCCACGTTAAAATCACTGTACTTTGCCCAGCTTAAAACCTATCACAGAGCTATCTGTCAAACCCGGGCTGCCTATTATGCAGCTGAGTTTTCCAACAGCCCTAACCCTTCTAAGTTAATCTTCAAGGTACTCAAAGACCTGATGGGGAAACGGGCCACCTCGCAAGAAATCTGCACGGACTCTCACTGTGAAAGTCTGGCATCCTTTTTCGTGGGGAAGGTGCAGACAATCTATCGAGGATTTATACCTTCTGTTTCCGGGGATGCTCTTAGTGATATGAAGGTCTCGGTGTCCGAAACTCTGTCCATCCTGCCGGCCATGTCTAACGAGGCATTTGACACTCTGAGCCTTAAAATTAAATCTGGCTCCCCCTTAGACCCACTGAAGCCGGAGTTCCTTATCCGTCTCCCGTCTCTCTGTCGTGAACCCATTCTGGACGTGATTAATCTTTCCCTCAGTGAGGGTGTGGTCCCGCCATCCTGGAAGCAAGCTGTGGTCAGCCCCATTCTGAAGAAACCCAACTCTGACCCCTTGCTCCCGGAGAATTACCGGCCCATCTCCCTCCTGCCTTGGACCGCCAAGGTCACTGAGGCACACGTGAATTCCATCCTGTCTGCCCATCTCTCTCGTAATAACATTCTTGACGAGAGCCAAAATGGTTTCCGCGCCCAACACAGCACCGAAACTGCTTTGCTCTTCATGACCGAGCATTTGCGGTCAGTGCTGGATGCGGGGCAGACTGCGGCGCTCCTACTATTAGACCTGAGCGCCGCGTTTGACACGGTGTCACATGACATTTTGATGCGGCGTTTGGAGGAAGTGGGTATTGAGGGGAAGGCTCTTCAGTGGTTCCGCTCCTTCCTCTCGGACCGGTTTTTCAAAGTAGCCATTCCACCTGGCCAGTCCTCTTTCCATTCTTTGGAACTGGGAGTCCCTCAGGGCTCTGCTTTAAGCCCCACATTGTTCAACTTGTATGTGAAACCGTTGGCCGCTGTCGTCAGGCAATGTGGCCTTACTATGACATCGTATGCCGACGACACGCAGCTGGCGGTGACACTCAGTGGGGACCCTGAGGTGACTGCGCCCAGGTTCCGTGCAGGACTTATAGCTGTGGCTAGTTGGATGCGTAGCAACTGCCTACAGCTTAATGCTAAGAAAACCGAGGTCCTGGTTGTGGGGAAGCAGGCGGAACTTTGGGGAGACCAGTGGTGGCCTTCTGATCTGGGGGTGTCCCTCATTCCAGCGGCCGAAGTTAAAAATCTGGGGGTTTGGCTGGATTCCAATCTTTCTTATACCAGCCATACAAAGAAGATAGCAGCTACCTGTTTTGGTATTCTGCGAGGGCTGAGGCCAGTCCTCAAATTCTTTGACCCCCCCACTCGGCAACTGGTGGTTCAGGCCTCTATTCTTTCCCGGCTGGATTACGGGAGTGCCTTGCTACTTGGAGTCAACCAGGCTGAGGCGACTAGGCTTCAGAGGGTGCAGAACGCTGCTGCACGGGCCATTGTTGGCCTTCCAAGTCGAGGCTCTGTCTCTGCTGTTCTGACCTCCCTGCACTGGCTTCCGGTCAGACAGAGAATCAAATTTAAGGCTCTCTGTCTGACATTCAAGATCCTGAAGCTTTCCTCTCCCCCTGCTTTGGCGGGCCTTATTTCTCCATACGTCCCCACGCGGTCTCTCAGGTCTGAATCTTACCATCTGGCGACCAAGCCTAGGTTCAGGCTGAGTAGGATGGGAGGTCGCTCTTTTCGTGTCCTGGCGGCTGATCTATGGAATTCCCTTCCTTTACACATTCGCGCCCTAAATAGCTTGACTCTTTTTAGACGCGCCATTAAAACACATCTGTTTGCCTCTGCTATTTGATCTTTCTCTTTCTTAGCCTTGACCTGTTGTGTTGTGTACCTGATCAGGTGCCAGGACGCCCCTTTGCTGGGGCAGCTGTGCGCCTAATAAAAGTTATTAACATAACATAACATAACATCTACTGATAGCCCATATATATATATATTAGGTGGTAAGCCTGGGCTCAGTCCCCACTATATTTATTTTCTGAAACAGTCAATTGCTGCTACTCTGGTTTTTAATTTGCTAAAGCTTAAGTTAATATAAAAAGCAAAAATACATTAATTATACATAAGAGTTTTTTTTGCTATTTGCACATATCACCAGACACTTTATTATAGCCTTCTAGGCTAACCTGGCTACAGGAATCAGGAGATTGATGCAAATGCTGATCAAAACAGTTGCTAACATGGAGGGATTAAACCCGTTAGAAACTGTTATTTATGGATGAGATCAAACAGACAGTTTGGAAAGTATCAACACGTAAGGCATATTCAACATACAGTATAATACTTTTTGTTGACAGCAGTGAATAGACAAGATAATAATGTATTTACATATCTGTGATCTAGATTTAACTATTTTACAGTCTGTTCAAGAATTGCCACAATTTATGCTTGCGTGTTGTAATCTCTTCACACTCACCTATTGTAAGAGCATCTCTCATGTGATTGATGTACTACTCGCAATCTTTCTACCGTGTCTATGCGTTGGTACCAGCATCACGTGCAGAGTGAGTTACGCCTACATAAGGGTGGTTCTTTGTTTTACACGTTGTCATGTGAACAAGGCTCAGGTGGAGCCGAAACGTTATGGCGACTAGCACGCGAGATTTATAAATAAAAAATTGCACTGAAGACCGAGGTCCGTGTCTGTATTGTTGTGGACTGGCACCAGGAGCGGGCGGACTCAACGCAAACTACGGAAAATAGCGGATATATATATATATATATATATATATATATATATATATATATATATATATATATATATATAATATATGTATGTATGTATGCATGTGTGTATATATATATATAATATATTTATACTAGTGCAGCAGCCCCTCAGCGTGTTTTAAAAAATGCTTGGCAACAAGGCCTGCTCGGCACAGGCTCACTCTACACAGCTCAATGTCCAGCACACTCATGCGTCCCATGCCATCGTAGAACACTGATAACTCTTGCTAAAAGCGAACAGTTCTCTGTGCCGTGGTGTTTAGCAGTTGTATTCGGCTATCATGAAGTGGGGAGTCTTCAACAGATATCCTAGTAATAACACACCCTAAAAGCAGTGTATTGTGCCTGTTGATGGAGGTCATTTGTGGCCACAGGCGGTAGATAATGCACATTACAATCTAGATTATGTCCATAGGTTTGTAGCCAGCTTCTACAAACTCTGGCAAAGCGTGCATACCACAGCAGAAAGTAGAAAAGAACGTTGCACCCTCCTCTGTTGCTGATGGGTTACTGGGTACTCTTAGCTTCTCATAGAGGAGGGCCTGGATCAAATCAACAGCTACTCGAGTAGGCCCATCCGCCGCAGAACCACACAAGGTTCTTTGTCTCTACCGCAGCTCCGCATGAGGCCTGGCAGCCACAACAACATCCAGGTCATCTCATGCATGGTGTTGGGATCCCCCATGGTCACACACAGTGCCACATTTAACTCCTCACCTTCTGTTTGCTTTTTATCCACCACGGTGGGCCAGGTGTGAAGCGCAGGAACTCCTGCGACAGGGCAGCCACAACGCAGCCATGCCCACCTCAAGACCAAGGTGATCGCAGACCTCAATCACAGCCGCCGCGCCCGCAGCATTCTCAGCTGGTTCCTGGGATCCGCATCAATGTGGAGATCGCCCTACTCTGCACACTCTCACCAGGCGGCGGGCCACGCCAGGTCCTACACCCACTCCAGATGGGCCTCCACAAAAGGATGGTCCTCACCCAAGATGGCGGCCAAACTCCGTCTTGGTCTGAAGGGCAGGACAGATATTGTGGGAAGCAGCATGTCGCCAGCCATCGGGACCACAGCCCAAAGCTGCCTACTTGTGGCGCAATTGTTGGGTCGCCTCAGCAGATCTCATACCCGACCTCCATTTGCAGGCCTCGTCTGTGCCACCTTCAGGGAGCAGAGCCCATAACACAGCCAGTAGGCAGACCCCCGCTGGGCTCCCCTGCCAGTCATGGCAGCGAAAAATGACTCATCCGCTGCACCTCCCCACAGGTAATGATTTGGCGCAGTTAGCAGGGAGAGATGTCTCTCCTGTGTCACGGATGTTTACAGGATTTTAGCCCGGCTGGCAGAGTGCGCTCTGCAAGTGGCCATCTTGCAGCGTGGTTAGACCACGCCCCCCACAAGTTTTATACTCAACATCAGAAAGGTGAAGTCCGTATTGATGAATTTGTTTCAAGACTTCCTGAATTATTCACCAAGAGCAATTTTGGGGTAATGACAGATGAACTTATAAGAGACCAACTTATTGTTCAGTGTGCCAACAAGAAAGTCCAGGAGAGATTAGGGGCTGCTAAAAATCCTAGCTTCAGTGATGCTATAGAGATAGCCAAATTCTGGAACAATCTAATTTGTGCATGAAGGAGCTAGAGAGGACAGAACAAAAAGTGTGTGTTTCTGAGGTGAGAGCTGCAAACAAATTCTCCCAACCTAGTTCTTCCCATGTAAAACACTTTGATCAAAGAGGTAGGACTTTGCCTTCTCCTGCCCCTTGCAAGTGTTGCAATCATTGTGGCAGCCTCAAGCATGGTTCTGATTCCAAGTATTGTTTTGCTCAGAACAAGGAATGCTTGAGATGTGGTCGATTTGGACACTCTGCAAAGTTGCATGTGTTGTTGAGGAGACTGCCCAACAAGTTAAAAACCATGATAGAATTTTATGTGTCAATGGAGGGAAGCCTGGGAATGATGAGAATGATTTATCGAGATTTAACAGACCCAAAGCATTTTTTAAAGTGAATGGCAGAGAGATGTCACTTTTGATTAGCACAGGTTCCAAGTACATGATTGTTCCCAAAACTATTTTTACATGCTTGTGGGGCGGTGAAGTTCTGGAACCCAGGGACATTACACCCACAGGTTGCCAAGGGTAAACAATCGACATTATAGGGTTTATAGAATCTTTAATTGAGTTTGGAGGGAGGTCTGTTTGTGGTAAGGTCTCTGAAAGTGGGCCTGCTCTTTTGGGTTGGGTTCATCAATACAATCTCCACATCAAAATTGATCCAAGAGCTCCAATGCAAGTCATGGTGGTAGAGGATGAATCAGTTGAGAACATTTTGAAATCATTTAAGCACGTTTCAATGAAAAATTGGGTCTACTCAAAGGTTATGTTCATAAGATTGTTCTTAAAAAGGTGCAATTCCTGTGCAACACAAGCTCTGGAGAGTCCCTGTTATTGTTAGAGAGGGCGTAAAAGAATTATTGGATGATATATTTAAAGGAGGGGATTATTGAACCAGTGGAGGTCTCCGATTGGGCTTCACCAGTGGTAATCACACGCAAAGCAGATTGTCGCCTGAGATTTTGCGTGGACTTGAGGTCTCTCAATCAGAACATCATTGCTGACTCCTACCCACTGTCAAACATTAATGAACTTGTTATGTTGCTGGAGGGAGTAAATTCATTTCTAAGCTAGACCTTAAGAGTGCATACCACCAATTCAAGCTCCACCCGGACTCAATGCCCCTCACAGCTTTCATCACTCTATAGGGAACTTTTCAATTTACCCGCATGTCTTTTGGTCTTTTGTCCATGGCAAGCATTTTTTAATGCATGATGTCAAAACATTTTAAGGGTGTGGCTAACATCTTGTATTTTTAAGATTAATTCTTAGTTTTTGGTGTTACGGTCCGGGAACACAATGCTGTGTGGAAACAGACCCTACAAAGAATTGCTGATGTAGGAATTACCTTGCTCAAGGAAAAGTGTTTTTTCTCACTGAGAGCGCTGAATATTTGGGTTATACCTTGTCATCTGAAGGTGTCAAACCTAAGCTAAGCCTTCTCCAAGCCATTGAAAAAGCCCCAGGACCCATTGATAAAGATCAGCTGAAATATTTCATGGGTCTTATTGAATATTAAGCAAAGTTTGTTAAGTGTTTGAAACTCAAGGCCCTCTTGAGGAAGGGTCAATGTTTTTTATGGAGCTCCGAACAACAGGAATGCTTCGAGTCTACCAAGAAAGAAATTTGTGGTGCAGGGATTTTGGCTCCTTTTGACATCAAACTACAGTCCATAATAAGTGTTGATGCTAGTGCGACAGGCTTGGGTGCTGTCCTCTCTCAAAAACATTGTGGAGCTGAGAGGACAGGGGCCTTCGCATCTAGGACACTAACTAAGTCTGAAAGGAACTATTCAGTTTTTGAGAGGAAGGCCTTGGCTGCCGCTTGGGGTGTGGAGTAATACCACACGCTTGTGTGGGGCACAGAATTCTTATTGTTCTCAGATCATAAACCCCTTCTTACTATTCTCTCTCCTGGAGGGGCAGGTAAGGGATCAGCTTGACTAGCCAGATTGGCAGCTAGGCTGCAAGAGTATCGTTATTCCTTGAGTACATTCCAGGTTGGCAGAATAAACAAGCTGACTGCTTATCCAGGGTGGCGTTAGACAGTTCTCAGTTTGACGACACTATGGTCTCCTGTTGCTTCTGTGGAGGATGTGGTGTGAGAAGAAGCAGGTGCTTTCTCCTTGGAGGAGTGGAGGGAGGAGATAGCTAAAGACAATACACCTATTGAAGTGATGCGTCTGGTGACTTCTGGTAGAAGAAGAGAGAGTTGTGTATCTGCATCTGTATGCCCCTTCCTAAAAACTTTGGATGAATTATCCACTTGTGGTAGCAAGGTACTTATGAGAGGGCACAGGTTTGTTCCTCCTTTTGGCTTTAGGAGCAAAATCATTAGAATGGCTCATGAGGATCACCTTGGCCAGGATTTGACTCAGCATTGGTTCAAAACTCAGTTTTGGTATCCAGGCATGGATCATCAGATTTTGGAGTGTGTCGTTAGTTGTGAGATTTGCAAGGAGGGTGAGGAGAGACTCAAGGTTAGAAAACAAGCAGTCATGAGTCTCATCTCCAATCTTGGAAAGCTTGGCTCAGTGTCTGCATTGATTTCATTGGTCCCATGTCAGAGTTGGGCGAAGACTGCAGGTTTGCTTTGGTTGTGGTGGATGTGTTTTCCAGGTCAGGTGGCACTCTGTCTTTTTTTAGGGAAATTACCACTATAGCCACCATTGTGAGTCTTTTTTGATAATAAAGTTTATTGGTTTTACACAAAAACAAAGTGAAAACATGGTGTGAACAGTACAGCATGAGTCTCAGCTTCGCAACATGTAGAATCCTGTAAGCAAACACCTTTGTGACAGTATACATTTATAATTGCACTCGCACAGCCCCGGGAATGGTCTTGGGGAAATAAGGGTAATAATCAACTCGACATACCTAGCCATTTACCCCATACCCTGCGATGTTTGGCCGGACAGCCTCCGGCTTCATATAGAGGGAGTTCCTGCGCAGCACACCAGTCCACCCCCTGCGCCATTTAGAGATTTTGGTTGGAGAGGGATTTTTCCAAGCCATTGCTATATTGCGTTTGGCCAGTACCAGGGCAGTGCCAAGAAACTTCTTGTCTGCTCTCGACCCGTCCAAACCATCTGTGACGCCCAGTAGTTTATTCAGTGGGTTATGTGTGACTACCCATCCCAGAACCTCTGTGAGCTTAGTTTCCAGGGCATTCCAGTATAGAGTTATGGGTGGGCATGACCATACCACGTGAAAGAGGTCTGCAGGTTCGGTCCCACATCTTGTGCAGGAGGGGCTCAAAGTGAGACCTGCCTTCTGTAGGCGGGCGGGAGTGAGGTAGGAGGCATGGAGATAGTATAGTTGAACCAGGCGAAGCCCGGCTGAGGTCATAATGCTTCTGGGGGCCAACAGAGCATCTCTCCAATCCTCCTCCTCCAGAGGGCCCAGCTAAACCTCCCATCTGACTTTCAGTGAGTCGAGGGATGTCGGACCAATAATTGTTAGAGGGCGATATATCCGTGAGACACCCCCTTTCCCAAGGTTGCCCATTGTGATCTGAGCTTCAAGGGGGCTGTGTTCTGGCAGGTGTGTGCCCATTTGCAGGTGTGTGTCTAGGGCATGACGAAGTTGCAGGTATCTGTAAAATTGGGATGGATGAAGTGAGTGTCAGAGTTGCAGGTCTGCAAAAGATCGGATATGATCGCTGACCCACATTTCTCCAAGCAGGGTGATACCGATGAGGTCTCAGTTTTTAAATCCCTTTAAGCCACCCACCTCCCGCAACCATGTGCCATGCCATAAGGGCATTTGCTGTGTCAGTTTACCTTTCCATTGAGTGTGTCGCAGGGCGGTCTTCCATTCTAAGAGGATTGCGCTGGGCACCGAGGGGAGATCTTTAGGAAATGGGCGATCCATGCATCATGGCCTGAATTTGTGGGAAACACAATTCTTGAAGTTCGGTTCTGTATGCAGGGTCAGGTCACCCCCTATTGAACCAATCGTGTAGGACCAGAAGGCGGGTTGCAAGATAATCGAAGTGTAGTTTGGTGAGCCCCATTCTGCTGTCATAGAGAGGGATCTGGCAGCACGAGAGCACAGACGCAGCCGTCAGTCGTTCCAGAGGAACTTTGTAATAAAGCTGTCTATACCTCTGAACCATATACATGGCAGTGGAGCAGGGTATTCTGAATAATGTAGAGGAATCAGGGGAGGATCATCATTTTAAAGAGTGCTATCCTCCCCAGTGTATTAAGTGGCAGCTTTTGTAATTTCTGCAAGTCTAGTTTAGTTTTGATGATTAGATTAGAGGAGTCACTTTAAGTGCCCAGGCAGGTTCAGGGAGGAGGGCAATCCAAGGTATTTAAAGGATTGCCGTCTAATGCAGATGGTGGATTGCCAGTCAAATCAATCCCGTGAGAGATGCAGAGGGATTAAGGTCGATTTGGCCGGGTTCATATGCAAGCCTGAAGCTTATTCAAAGGAGTGCAATATTTGTAGGCATCTGGGATCAGGTCTGTGAGATACAGCAGGACGCTGTCAGCATAGAGGGCATTTTTGTCTTCGTGTGATCCCAGCCAGTTCCAGCCTTGGACTTGGTTGTCCAATCAGATTAAATTCGCCAGGGGTTCCATCGCTAAGGCGAAAAGGAGGGAGGAGAGTGGGCAATCCTGCCGCGTTCCCCATCTGATCGGAAAGGTCTGTGAGAGGGTCCCATTAACCTGCACCCGTGCCGTTGGCTTGGAGTAAAGAATGTGAATCATGTGACGAAATGTAGGGCCCATGGTAATCCCAGTCAATCAAGTCAAAAGCTTTCTCAAAGTCAACTAGGAGGAGAGCCAAGTATGGGGTAAGACGTTGACAATTAACTAAAGCCAAGTGTAGATGCCTCAGACAGTGTCTGGGGCTGCGTGAAGGCATAAAGCCACACTGATCGGGATGAACTAGCCTCTCAAGGTGTGGCTTGAGACGCTGTGCCAGGATTGTGGTGTATATTTTTACTTCTGTGTTAATTAAGGATATGGGTCTATAGTCAGCACAGGCTGATGAGGGTGGTTGTGTTTTGAGAATTAGGACAATCGTAGCTGTATCAGTCTCCGGGGGAAGGAACCCTTTTCTATAGCTTCTTCATAAAGGGTCGCAAGATGAGGGACAGGTGTGTTGCGGTAGGCCGAGTAATATTCTTGCGGGGAGATGTCTGGGCCGGGAGTTTTACAAGCCTCAACCAGCGACAGAGCGCCTCGTATTTCCTCACATGTGATCGGGTTCTCCATACCATCGGAAGCAGTTTCTGCAAGCTGTGGAAGATGAAGGTCCCCCAGAGCGACCAACTCCATCAGTGAAGACTCTGGTTTCTGGGCAGAGTACAGGTTGGAGTAGTAGTCTGCGAAGGTGAGGGCCATCGCTTGGGGAGAGCGTTGGATGGTGCATCTTGGGTCGCGGACCTCCGGGATGATTTGGTTTGCTAGTGGTTATGACACCAGTCTGTGTAAAATTTTCCCATTCTAGTCGCCCCAGCCGTACACTCGGTCGATGGAGGATCGCCATACGATTTTCGCAGAGTCAAGGGACATTTGTCTCAGTTAGTCACGCACCAGGGTCAGTTGGCGTCTCAGAGACTCATCTGCTAATCCAGCCTTTTCTCTCTCAAGTTGGCAGGCCTGAGCTTCAAGAAGGATATGCCTTCTGTCTTGTGCCTCCCTTTGAGCTTTGAGGTGGCTTTTGGTGAGGCCACTAATAGTGGCTTTACCCGCCTCCCATAGGGTTCCTGCGTATGAGACTGAGCCTTGGTTCGTGAGGAAGTAATGTTTGACTTCATCATGGAATGCTTCTCTGAAGTCCTTATCTTGGAGGAACCAGGCATTCATACTCCACATTGGACGAAGAGCAGTGGCTGGGTCGCCTAAGGTCAGGAAGACAGGCAAGTTGTCCAAGATGACCCAGGGGAGGATTTGCATGTATCTGAATTTACGACAGTCTGGTGCCGGCATGAAAAGCATGTCGAAGCGAGAGTGACTACCATGTGCAGCTGAGGTATATGTGTATTGGGTTGCCCATGGGTTCCAGATGCGCTATATGTCACAGATACCCATGGCTTCAGTCCAAGTCACCAGTTGTTTGGCCTATGAGATACAAGCAGAGGGAACCCCTGTGGCATCGCGGTTGGCTTGCATGACGCCATTGACGTCACCTCCCACCACTGTTGTACCATGGGGAAGAGAGAAGAGTATGTTACCTATATGGTTTAGGGTTTGCGTGTGGGTGGCTGCGGGGATGTAAATGGAGACGACATTCATGGTTTCTTCACCCAGTGTACCAGAGCGGGCTACAAAGCGGCCATTGGGGTCTTCGACAGCTTGGGTTGGTACAAAGGAACGGTTTAGTTTCAGGAGAATTGCGACTCCACGTGAGCACGTTCATGAGACGGGAGTGCCAGGCTCTATCAAAGCCATGCCTTGCAAGGAAGAGGCACATGTTGCCCTTCAGGTGAGTCTCTTGGAGCATAAGAATGTCAGGAGCTTGTCTTTGGGCCTGTTTTAGGGCCATGGTCCGTTTGATCTCATCTAGCAGGCCATTCACGTTCCACGACATAACTTTGAGTGTGTTCCCCCTGGCTGTCATTACGTCGTGGGTAGAGGAGGGAGCCTGGCGTGACCCATGGGGCAGCTGTGTAGGGGATATCCCAGAGGCTGTCATGCAAGAAGCATGGATATCATCTGTTGAAGTGTGCTTGCGGTGTCATGCTGCGGACCTAAGATTGTTGAGCAACTAGAAACTCTGGGCAATGCACCAAACCCTCCTTCATCTTCCCACCCCTCCACCCTATACTTCAGGAATGGATATCATCTGTTATCCCTAACTCTTAAAATTGAATAAACTATAATGTTTAAAGTCAATGAAGCGTGGTGGACCCCTCATGTTGCAGGATCAGAGAGTACATTGGCAGAATTACCTGATTAATGATGAGTTTGTTACTGCACAGTTGGACTTTGGTTGGTGTGACCGCTCTCCCTGCAGCCTTCCATGGGGAGTTCAGCTCGGGATAACTGGACTGTAAGAGAGGTCAGAGTCTGCGGAATCAGTAGCCATGACTTTGTCGGGGATGTCCACAGCAGGAGAGCGATCTCAGGAATCAGAGCTCCCTCAGGGGCTGTCATCAGGCGACTGGACCCAGCGCTGGAAGGACGAACATATAGACGTTGGCAAGCCAGACGGCCCTACCCGTCTGCCGGCCTCTGCTGGGCTGTGTACGTCTCCTTCACGGAGAGGTGTTCTATGTAGAAGTGGATTGGACTCCGGGATTCGATGTAGGGGAGTGGAGTTGGAGGGGACGCTCCTCCATTAGCCAGATCCACGCCGCTTCGGGATTATCAAGGAAAAGTGTTTTCCCCTGGAAGACCACCCGTAGTCTCGCTGGAAAGATAAGCATGTACTGTAGGTTGATGGCGCAGAGCTTTTGTTTCACTTCTGTGTAGGAACGCCTGTGCGCTTGAACCTCTTTTGTGTAGTCTGGAAATATCATGATGGTGTGGTTTTGATATTTGACAGTTTTCAGGGTACAGGCTTGTTGCAGGATGGGGTCCCTGTCTCTAAAATTGAGGATCCACACTATGATGGGTCAGTGTGCAGCACCAGGAGGTGTTTTTGGGCCAGGGAGCGGTGTGCTCGCTCCAGTGCAAACCAGGTCGAGAGCTTATCCTTGGGCATCCACATTGATCTAATTCTCGATAAAAGACTCCATCGGATCTTGTTCTGAGCCTACCGGTATTCCCACAAAGCGTAGGTTGTTACGCCTAGACCTGTTTTTGGCATCTTCTGCCCTTCTGTGAAGCTCCCTGACCTGGGTCTGCAGTTGGGCCATTTGATTCCTCAAGCACGATACATCATCTTCAACAGAGGAGATGCGGGATTCAGTTTCGGTGATTCTGGCCATTGCATTACGGAGGACTTGTCGGAGCAGGGCCATGTCGACGTGCACCTCCCCGATCTTGTTCTCAATGGAGGCTTGAGAGGCAGAGATGGCTTGAAGGATCGTGTTGAGGTCTCCACCGGTCGGAGTACCCCCATCCGTAGCTTTGGACCAAGTCCCGGTCTTGCTGACGGTGTACTGATCTATCTTGGTTTGCGTCACGGGTGGCTTTGCAGTCTGGTCCTTCCCCATGGCCGGAAGGTGTGAGGTGATTCCTGGGTAGGTAATGGTTTGAGCAGCCGTTAGATGGAACCACTTGAGAGTAATGGCTGCTACACATAGACAGTTGGTGCAGCTCTGTGGGTTCTTTGCGGTCCCACGGTCTCGGGTCACCGTGTCAGCTTGATAAGATTATCACAGTTGAATGGCCTCCCCAGTTTCCCCGGGCCCCGTTCTGGGCTCGAGGCAGTCCACTCCACCGAACGGTTGGTCTTTCTAAAAGGCCCCGTGTTATTAAGCAGTAGCTACCTGCCGCAAAGCTGGACTGCATACACTGATGCTCTGCCAAGATCTGAGATGTGGGGGCCAGGCCTGACCCAGGGACCCCGCTGTCTGACCACAACAGCTGAACCCCCTGTTGGAGGTCCCCAAATGACTATGGGTATGGATACCAGCAGGTAAGGTATAAATCCCTAGGCAAATATGCTTAAATTGTCTGTAGTCTGTTGGTATATCTATGCCCAATTAGTGCATTTAAATTCTTAGAGATATTGGAGTGCAACTTATATAAATTCGACTAACACTTACTATATTTAAAAACATTCATTTAATGACATATTAAAAAACATTTCATAATACAAAGTGAAATACAGTTATTAAAATTTCTAAAATATTACACTTTTATCACATCACATAATAATTACAGTTACATGAGTACATATTCTTTAGTGGCTGACGAGTAGATTCTTTCTCGACGCGCGTTTCGACGCAAACTGCGTCTTCATCAGGAGGGGCCACACGTTAACCTACAACATAATGTGATAATTACATTCCAATCACTGATGTTTTACAGATCGACATTTTTGGACCTTCACCATCACCTCTGTGACTCAATTTATCTAATTGTTATAATTCTAGCTTTATACTTTTCAATTAGTGCTTTTATTCTTTTATTAGCCATGGAGATTTAAAATGATATTTTTATTGTTAATCTCTTTTGTAGCTGTTTTTTAAGAGCATATTGCTAATCATTTTCTTCTTTTAATAAATTCCTTCAATAATAATACATGCTTACGTTGTTTGTATCTTCAATACGTTTCCAACGGTCTAACAACGTTATTTCTTTTACTTTATTGTCGCTCTTGTATTAAGGCTGATTCTTCGTACTAAAAAGCAATAATATTTATTTAAGTCAAATATATATCTCCGTCGTTAGTTTGGAGACATTGACACTTCCCTTCATTACTTACAGTAGTTTGTTCTCTAGATTTGGAAATATCTTCTTTTTTATTTCATAATAACGGATGTAATTCAAGGTATACTGAAACGAAGAGACAAAACATATATACATCTCAATGTTTAGTTCTCCAATCGGATTTAATTAATATTCTATTGAAAGATTTTATGAATTTACCTAATATAACGTATTCCGTCGTTAAATGATATGAGAATAGTGATGAGGGCGACGGTCTTTTTTTAGGCAATTATCTTCATAGGGATGAAACTAAAAATAAAATGTAATATATACTCAGGCAGTTGCTATTTTACTTTTCAGTTTTTTTATGTTAATTTAAAAGACGTCGTAATTCATGAAAGTGAATATCGGTCCTCGTGATAAGTATGTCTTTACTATCTTAAAAGTATACGACATTTAGTCTAGACTAGTTTACGCATTGTTTTTGAATAAGGACTTCTAGAATCTAATTAGCACGTTATACTCTTAAATCGCCTACTTCTTTGGGACCATATGGGTCAGCTTAGTAAAACTAGCAGTCGTAGGTTCCTTACCTTAAAATATTTTTGTCGATGTATGAACCGGCGGCGTCTCTGCGTCCTACTCGGTCTGTTACGGTACGTTCTATATTTCCTTTTCTCTCTGTGTTATTTAAACATATCTTCGCGCGTGGGATCTGGTTTCTCATTGGTTAACAATTGTGTCTAAGGTCCTATTCTCTCTTGTAAATTCTGATTGGATATCAGCGGTGTTGTGACTTGACGCTGCTCTCCAATTGGTTACCTAGGGTCGAGTTAGATTCTCTTTCACAGAGTTAAGTTGGATATCAGAGGTATTGCAGCGAAAAAATCGTTTCCAATTGGTTCCTTAAGAGTAGGTTTGTAAGAGGTTTCGCTACAATCTCTCTCATAGAGTTTCATTGGATATCGAGGGTATCACACCGGGGAATTCATTTCCAATTGGTTACCTGGGGGTAGGTTAGTGCGGATTCGCTACATTCTCTTTCTACGATATCTAAGGAAAGCTGTGATAGGATTAGAGTTATACCCTGTGTTTTCTTTTTCGAATGGGCAAACTTTATTGGCAAATTATATATGATAATGCAAAATAATAATTATAGAAGGGTGGATAATCGTCTTTGCAGTTATATAGATTCTCTTATTGGGTGTTCGTATAGTATAATGTGTCAAGGTCCTAGATCCAATATAGACATTTTTCTTCTATATAAATATTAATAATTCAGGAAATTCTACTAAATTTGAGCTGTTTCTCTATAATATATATCTAATCAGATCGCATTTTCCCAAGGTAGCTCATTATTGAGCCCATTGGTTGCTGTATTAAGCGAAAAAATCCAATAGACTTCTCTCAACTTTCGGATTCTGCTGTTTTCATTTTCTCCTGAACATTTGATTTTTTCTAGTATTCTCCATTGCATTTGTTCAGGTTTATGCTCTAAATCAATGTAGTGTTTCACTAGAGGGGCAGTAAGTTTAGCAGTTCTGATTGCTGATCGGTGTTCAGTTAGTCTTGTGTGGATTGCTCTGGAAGTCTCTCCTACGTATCCTAATCTACAGGGACATATGATTAGGTAGACTACATTTTGTGTCTTGCAGTTCCACATTTCTGATGCACGAATCATATAATCATTAAAAATCAGAACTTCTCCTTCTAAGACAGAGTCACAGGATTTGCAGGATAGACATTTATAGGTTCCTTTTAAGGGTTGATTTCCATCAATTGTTTTCTGTGTGAAAGTATTAACTTTAGAAAACCGTGAGTGTACTACCATATCTTTAATGTTCTTATTGCGTTTATAAGCAAATAGAGGTTTCGGTATGGTGTACTCTTGTGTAGGATCACTATTTAAGATATGCCAGTTGGAATTTATTATTTGTTTGACTTTAGCATTGAGTGTCGAATGTTTAGTGACACATACAAGCTGTGTGGTTCTTTTTTTAGAAGTTCCTTTTAGGAGGTGATCTCTGTCGTAGTATCTGGCTCTTTTATATGATTCCCTCACCAATCGGTGTGGGTATCCTCTAGCTATGAATTTTTGTTTCATTGAGATGGCCTGATTATCAAAGTCTATTAGCCTCGTGCAGTTACGTCTAACTCTTAAAAACTGGGAGAATGGTATACTTTGTTTTTGTGTTCTAGGATGGTAGCTATCGAAGTGGAGAAGTGTATTTCTCGAGGTAGGCTTTACAAATAGGTCTACTTCTAAAGTACCACAGTTATGTTTTATGAGAATGTCCAGAAATTCTACTTCTTGTGTACTTGAATGTGCTGTAAATTTGAGATTAGGGTCAGTAAGGTTTAGCCATGTTAAGAATTCATCAAGTTCATGATCCTCGTTGGTCCAGATAAAAAAGATGTCGTCTATGTATCTAGACCAATGAGTAATCGACTCAAAGAAGGGGGCAATTTCATTAAAAATATTCTTGGTTTCAAACAGAGCCATGTATATGTTTGCTACAGAAGGCGCTACAGAGGCTCCCATACTTACGCCTTTAGTTTGTCTATAAAGGCTATTTCCAAATTCAAAGTTGTTTTCATTTAGAACAATTTCCAAACAGTCAAGTATAAATTTTGTAGGGCCTGGGACTTCATATTGATTTATGAACCATGTTACGGCTTCTAAAGCTTCCTTTTGTGGAATATTAGAATATAATGATTCTATATCAAGGGTTACTAATGTACTCCTACCTGGATTAAATTCAAGACCTTCCACTTTGTTAATTATGTCTCTAGTGTCTTTAATATAGGACTGTATCTTAGGAATATAGGGTCTCAGTTTACAGTCAACATATTTCGACAGGGGTTCAGTTACCGAGCCGATAGTGGAGACTATAGGACGGTAGGGAGGATCTAATTCATTCTTATGTACCTTTGGGATTCCATATATGCATGGCATTTTTTCAAGGGAACTATTAAGGTATTCATGTTCCTTATTACTAATTTCTCCTTTATCATGAGCACTGTCTGTCAAATTTTTTATTTTATGACTGATTTTTTTAGTAGGATTAGATTTGATTTTGGAGTAAAATCTTTGATCATCAAGCATGGTGGTCATTTTCTGTTCGTATATGGCAGTGTCAATCACTGCAATGCCTCCACCTTTATCGCAGTTTTTTATGGTCAATGTAGAGTTCTCTCTTAACTCTTTCAGAGTTAGAAATTCTTCTCTATTTAGATTGTATATTGGTTTGGGGATAAATTTACATACTTGGTTCAGACGTTTTAGCACTGTGTGTTCAAAAACGCCTACTTCTGGACCAATTTGTTCAAGTGAAGGTGTGAAATTCGATTTCACATGTAGTTCGTTGTATTCCGATGTTTCCATGCAATTATTATTGTCTCCCAAAAACTTTTTTAGTCTAATCTTATGAAAAAATGAGATAATATCTCTGTGTAGTTCAAATTTGTTGGTCACTGTGTGGGGGACATAGGATAAACCTTTAGATAGTAAAGAAAGGCTACTTGTGTTAAGGGGTTCTGTGGAGAGATTAAAGATTGGTATTTCCTTCCTTATCTCCAATACTGTCTCTTGCGTGTCTCTAGGACATGGGATGTTTCTGGTTGGTATTGGTGATTCTGATATTCTTCCCTTGCTGGTAGTTGAAAACTCACTCTCTGTCTCCCTCGTCGTCCCCCTCGTTGGGTTAAAAAAGGACGACGTGATTGTTGGTTTGGTTGATATGGTCTTTGTAAATTCTGAGGTTCATAGTAATTAGAGTTATCTTCTCCTTCTGAATCTGTGGTATCTGAGAAAGTTTTAACTTTTTGTTGTCTAGGGATATTATCACTAACATATTGGTTTTGTTTATAGAAATTCTCTCCTAAATAGGGGTACGTTTTTTCTAAAGAGTGATAACGTTTGTCTTTACTCAACTTCTCTGTTTTCCGTTTCGTTAAATAATCAGAGAAGGATGAAAGTTCTCTCTCAGAGTTCTCTAATTTCTTTTTTGCTTCTTCAAATTCATTGGATTTCTTAATTTTATCTTCTAATTCTGTAATTTCTAGTTTCAACTTGTTTACTAATTCTTTTGCAGTTTCTATAATTAAAATCATGAAATCTCTGGAGCACCTGTTGGCAATCATGCTCCATTTTTCTAGGAATTGTCTATACTCGACAAAGAGACCCGGAATATTACGAATACGTAATCCTTGTGGTATTATTCCAACTTTAAGATATTCGAGCATAAAAGCTCCATGGGCTTCCATGCGCTTCACTTTTTTCTTAAGGTCTATTAATTGGTTTATATCTTCATTATTACGAATATTTGTGTTGGAAATGTAAAAGTTACATTTCCAACACAAATATTCGTAATAATGAAGATATAAACCAATTAATAGACCTTAAGAAAAAAGTGAAGCGCATGGAAGCCCATGGAGCTTTTATGCTCGAATATCTTAAAGTTGGAATAATACCACAAGGATTACGTATTCGTAATATTCCGGGTCTCTTTGTCGAGTATAGACAATTCCTAGAAAAATGGAGCATGATTGCCAACAGGTGCTCCAGAGATTTCATGATTTTAATTATAGAAACTGCAAAAGAATTAGTAAACAAGTTGAAACTAGAAATTACAGAATTAGAAGATAAAATTAAGAAATCCAATGAATTTGAAGAAGCAAAAAAGAAATTAGAGAACTCTGAGAGAGAACTTTCATCCTTCTCTGATTATTTAACGAAACGGAAAACAGAGAAGTTGAGTAAAGACAAACGTTATCACTCTTTAGAAAAAACGTACCCCTATTTAGGAGAGAATTTCTATAAACAAAACCAATATGTTAGTGATAATATCCCTAGACAACAAAAAGTTAAAACTTTCTCAGATACCACAGATTCAGAAGGAGAAGATAACTCTAATTACTATGAACCTCAGAATTTACAAAGACCATATCAACCAAACCAACAATCACGTCGTCCTTTTTTAGCCCAACGAGGGGGACGACGAGGGAGACAGAGAGTGAGTTTTCAACTACCAGCAAGGGAAGAATATCAGAATCACCAATACTAACCAGAAACATCCCATGTCCTAGAGACACGCAAGAGACAGTATTGGAGATAAGGAAGGAAATACCAATCTTTAATCTCTCCACAGAACCCCTTAACACAAGTAGCCTTTCTTTACTATCTAAAGGTTTATCCTATGTCCCCCACACAGTGACCAACAAATTTGAACTACACAGAGATATTATCTCATTTTTTCGTAAGATTAGACTAAAAAAGTTTTTTGGAGACAATAATAATTGCATGGAAACATCGGAATACAACAAACTACATGTGAAATCGAATTTCACACCTTCACTTGAACAAATTGGTCCAGAAGTAGGCGTTTTTGAACACACAGTGCTAAAACGTCTGAACCAAGTATGTAAATTTATCCCCAAACCAATATACAATCTAAATAGAGAAGAATTTCTAACTCTGAAAGAGTTAAGAGAGAACTCTAAATTGACCATAAAAAACTGCGATAAAGGTGGAGGCATTGCAGTGATTGACACTGCCATATACGAACAGAAAATGACCACCATGCTTGATGATCAAAGATTTTACTCCAAAATCAAATCTAATCCTACTAAAAAAATCAGTCATAAAATTAAAAATTTGACAGACAGTGCTCATGATAAAGGAGAAATTAGTAATAAGGAACATGAATACCTTAATAGTTCCCTTGAAAAAATGCCATGCATATATGGAATCCCAAAGGTACATAAGAATGAATTAGATCCTCCCTACCGTCCTATAGTCTCCACTATCGGCTCGGTAACTGAACCCCTGTCGAAATATGTTGACTGTAAACTGAGACCCTATATTCCTAAGATACAGTCCTATATTAAAGACACTAGAGACATAATTAACAAAGTGGAAGGTCTTGAATTTAATCCAGGTAGGAGTACATTAGTAACCCTTGATATAGAATCATTATATTCTAATATTCCACAAAAGGAAGCTTTAGAAGCCGTAACATGGTTCATAAATCAATATGAAGTCCCAGGCCCTACAATATTTATACTTGACTGTTTGGAAATTGTTCTAAATGAAAACAACTTTGAATTTGGAAATAGCCTTTATAGACAAACTAAAGGCGTAAGTATGGGAGCCTCTGTAGCGCCTTCTGTAGCAAACATATACATGGCTCTGTTTGAAACCAAGAATATTTTTAATGAAATTGCCCCCTTCTTTGAGTCGATTACTCATTGGTCTAGATACATAGACGACATCTTTTTTATCTGGACCAACGAGGATCATGAACTTGATGAATTCTTAACATGGCTAAACCTTACTGACCCTAATCTCAAATTTACAGCACATTCAAGTACACAAGAAGTAGAATTTCTGGACATTCTCATAAAACATAACTGTGGTACTTTAGAAGTAGACCTATTTGTAAAGCCTACCTCGAGAAATACACTTCTCCACTTCGATAGCTACCATCCTAGAACACAAAAACAAAGTATACCATTCTCCCAGTTTTTAAGAGTTAGACGTAACTGCACGAGGCTAATAGACTTTGATAATCATGCCATCTCAATGAAACAAAAATTCATAGCTAGAGGATACCCACACCGATTGGTGAGGGAATCATATAAAAGAACCAGATACTACGACAGAGATCACCTCCTAAAAGGAACTTCTAAAAAAAGAACCACACAGCTTGTATGTGTCACTAAACATTCGACACTCAATGCTAAAGTCAAACAAATAATAAATTCCAACTGGCATATCTTAAATAGTGATCCTACACAAGAGTACACCATACCGAAACCTCTATTTGCTTATAAACGCAATAAGAACATTAAAGATATGGTAGTACACTCACGGTTTTCTAAAGTTAATACTTTCACACAGAAAACAATTGATGGAAATCAACCCTTAAAAGGAACCTATAAATGTCTATCCTGCAAATCCTGTGACTCTGTCTTAGAAGGAGAAGTTCTGATTTTTAATGATTATATGATTCGTGCATCAGAAATGTGGAACTGCAAGACACAAAATGTAGTCTACCTAATCATATGTCCCTGTAGATTAGGATACGTAGGAGAGACTTCCAGAGCAATCCACACAAGACTAACTGAACACCGATCAGCAATCAGAACTGCTAAACTTACTGCCCCTCTAGTGAAACACTACATTGATTTAGAGCATAAACCTGAACAAATGCAATGGAGAATACTAGAAAAAATCAAATGTTCAGGAGAAAATGAAAACAGCAGAATCCGAAAGTTGAGAGAAGTCTATTGGATTTTTTCGCTTAATACAGCAACCAATGGGCTCAATAATGAGCTACCTTGGGAAAATGCGATCTGATTAGATATATATTATAGAGAAACAGCTCAAATTTAGTAGAATTTCCTGAATTATTAATATTTATATAGAAGAAAAATGTCTATATTGGATCTAGGACCTTGACACATTATACTATACGAACACCCAATAAGAGAATCTATATAACTGCAAAGACGATTATCCACCCTTCTATAATTATTATTTTGCATTATCATATATAATTTGCCAATAAAGTTTGCCCATTCGAAAAAGAAAACACAGGGTATAACTCTAATCCTATCACAGCTTTCCTTAGATATCGTAGAAAGAGAATGTAGCGAATCCGCACTAACCTACCCCCAGGTAACCAATTGGAAATGAATTCCCCGGTGTGATACCCTCGATATCCAATGAAACTCTATGAGAGAGATTGTAGCGAAACCTCTTACAAACCTACTCTTAAGGAACCAATTGGAAACGATTTTTTCGCTGCAATACCTCTGATATCCAACTTAACTCTGTGAAAGAGAATCTAACTCGACCCTAGGTAACCAATTGGAGAGCAGCGTCAAGTCACAACACCGCTGATATCCAATCAGAATTTACAAGAGAGAATAGGACCTTAGACACAATTGTTAACCAATGAGAAACCAGATCCCACGCGCGAAGATATGTTTAAATAACACAGAGAGAAAAGGAAATATAGAACGTACCGTAACAGACCGAGTAGGACGCAGAGACGCCGCCGGTTCATACATCGACAAAAATATTTTAAGGTAAGGAACCTACGACTGCTAGTTTTACTAAGCTGACCCATATGGTCCCAAAGAAGTAGGCAATTTAAGAGTATAACGTGCTAATTAGATTCTAGAAGTCCTTATTCAAAAACAATGCGTAAACTAGTCTAGACTAAATGTCGTATACTTTTAAGATAGTAAAGACATACTTATCACGAGGACCGATATTCACTTTCATGAATTACGACGTCTTTTAAATTAACATAAAAAAACTGAAAAGTAAAAGAGCAACTGCCTGAGTATATATTACATTTTATTTTTAGTTTCATCCCTATGAAGATAATTGCCTAAAAAAAGACCGTCGCCCTCATCACTATTCTCATATCATTTAACGACGTTTACGTTATATTAGGTAAATTCATAAAATCTTTCAATAGAATATTAATTAAATCCGATTGGAGAACTAAACATTGAGATGTATATATGTTTTGTCTCTTCGTTTCAGTATACCTTGAATTACATCCGTTATTATGAAATAAAAAAGAAGATATTTCCAAATCTAGAGAACAAACTACTGTAAGTAATAAAGGGAAGTGTCAATGTCTCCAAACTAACGACGGAGATATATATTTGACTTAAATAAATATTATTGCTTTTTAGTACGAAGAATCAGCCTTAATACAAGAGCGACAATAAAGTAAAAGAAATAACGTTGTTAGACCGTTGGAAACGTATTGAAGATACAAACAACGTAAGCATGTATTATTATTGAAGGAATTTATTAAAAGAAGAAAATGATTAGCAATATGCTCTTAAAAAACAGCTACAAAAGAGATTAACAATAAAAATATCATTTTAAATCTCCATGGCTAATAAAAGAATAAAAGCACTAATTGAAAAGTATAAAGCTAGAATTATAACAATTAGATAAATTGAGTCACAGAGGTGATGGTGAAGGTCCAAAAATGTCGATCTGTAAAACATCAGTGATTGGAGTGTAATTATCACATTATGTTGTAGGTTAACGTGTGGCCCCTCCTGATGAAGACGCAGTTTGCGTCGAAACGCGCGTCGAGAAAGAATCTACTCGTCAGCCACTAAAGAATATGTACTCATGTAACTGTAATTATTATGTGATGTGATAAAAGTGTAATATTTTAGAAATTTTAATAACTGTATTTCACTTTGTATTATGAAATGTTTTTTAATATGTCATTAAATGAATGTTTTTAAATATAGTAAGTGTTAGTCGAATTTATATAAGTTGCACTCCAATATCTCTAAGAATTTAAATGCACTAATTGGGCATAGATATACCAACAGACTACAGACAATTTAAGCATATTTGCCTAGGGATTTATACCTTACTTGATAGTACCCTGCCCTAGGAATTATACAACTACTGTACAGGGGGCCCTTGCTTTTTCGTTTGAGTATGGATACCAGCAGGCCAGGGAGCCACACCAACGCGTCTGCACCACGACTCCTAAGATAGTAGCAGGCACGGGCCTCCTCCTCCCAGTGCGGCACAGCCCGCCCGACTCACCTCCTCAATGGAAGTTCTTTGCCAGTCTGTCAGCAGGGGGGCCACAGGACTCCACTCCAAGCCCTGGCCGTCTTGATTGCCTCAGAGACCAGCGGGCATCCCAGGCTTCAGGATTGATGCAGCAGAGGAGGGGTGCTCTCTTAGGGCCCGCTGCACAATACAATGGCCGGTATCCCTTTGAGGCTCGTCGACTCAGGTGTGGTAAAGGGGGAACCCGCCTTAGGTCTCACATCTCCTGGCGGCCGGGAGCTCAGAGTCCTGTACCAGTCCGCCGCTCCGGAGATTACCTACCCCTAGTGGGGTGTTCGGATCCTAGGCGTCGTTGCAGAGCCCGGCAGAGGGCCATCTGCCATGAGAGTTTGTCCGTCTTCTGGAACCGGTCCCCAGGCCCGGGTTATGACCCGGTGGTTGCCACCCTTTTGTATGTGGGCAGCTGAGGATTCAGGTGCAGCCTCCCCACTGTGGTGGTCCCAGCTTCGGTTTCACAGCGTCAGCATGGAGGTCTCGGTGCTAGTCAGGTGCTGGCAACAGGTAGGGGCAGAGGTGACTGTCAATGGCGCTGGATGTTGGAGCGGATGACGGAGGGGTTCGGAGCACTCTTAGAGTGCGACCGCCATGTTGAGTCTCCAAGCCACGCCCCTTTACCATGCCATTGTGAGTCTTAACAAAATCTCCCTGGAAGAGGGTACCCCTTCATTCCTTATCACTGACAATGACACCCAGTTAGTTTCCCAAGACATTGAAACCTTTCTCAAGAAACATGGTATCACTCATCATTGCACTGCTTTATACAACCCCCAAGGTAATGGCATAGTAGAGAGGGCCAACAGAATGGTGAAAGGAGTGATACAGATGATGGTGTCTACTGGTATAGATGTTAAGAAAGCGGCACAAGATCTAGTTTGGGCCTATTGCACTCCCACTCAGAAAACAACATCCAAGTCCCCCTTTGAGATCATTGGAAGCAGACCTCTGGGAAGCAAGTTAGTACCTTCTTGGTTGAAGGAGTGGGTATTAAGAGATGGCTCCCAGAGCCCTGAGTTAATGAATGATATGATTTCTAAGGGAAGAGTGGTGGAATTCAACTGGGTCAAAATCAGTTCTGGTCGCACTGGTAAGGGGTTGTCTAAGTTTAAAGGACTGTACAAAGGTTTGCGTGCTTTTGACTATTATACCATTCTGGAAAATGGCAAGCGCTGGAATTGGCGCAGAGTTCCCTTATATCACGAGGAGATGTTTGTGTGAGAAAAGAGGAGAGGGAGTGTGATGGCTACCTGTTCATGGATGACGCAGAGTTTGGTCACTGTGAACAAAGAAGGCATGCTCCTGCTGCATCAGGAGAACCTGTGTTTCTCATGAGTTATGATGAAAATGGCACCACTGTTGGGAACTTTGAGGGTGGTGCAACCTCTCGGGTTGGTAGAGTTTGTAGACTGCATGTGTATTTAAGAGATGACGTCTCTTAATCTCTTATCCTTTTCTTTTCTTTCTGCCTTCATCTGGCTTATGTTTTTTTTCCTTCCATTCCTATTTTCTCTGTTTTGCATGATTCTCTTGTTGAACGAAAGGGGATGTGTTATGTAGGGCTTGTGCCCCTGTACCACAAGGGCTCGAGGACACCTCGCAATTTAAGGTCTCGTGATCAACAAAGGATTGGAATGTGGGTGGTTTGAACATATTGGTAGCAGTTGGTGGCTAGCGGGGACTGGAGTCTGTTGTACCGGCCAAGTGTTGAGTCCACTCTTACCTGTGTCTCCTCAATAAATCCACGTATCCTAATCCACACAGTTGTCCAACGTCTTCTTCTTCATAACAGGGACCATGGCCCAGAGATCTGAGGAGCCACCTTCATCCCACATCAAGCAGGTGTTTACTTTTATACCAAGAGGTGGGGGCCTACTTTCCATACTTGCTTTAGGACTCACGGCACCTTTGCTACACCACTGCTCATTTGCTTTCTGGATGAAAAATTTAGTACAATGCCAGCAATTGGTCATTGCAGATCCCCCGGCACACATTCCTGGTATCAGTGCATTTTATGAAACCAAAACAGTTTTCAATGGAACATATTGCTATATGAAGAGAAGATGGGGAGTAGTTAAAAACACAAGGAGTATTCTAGAATATTACATCTTTTTCTAGTGGAGGAAAATAGGAGTTGGATGTATTTTTCAAAAAGAAAACTAGTAATGAATAAGTAAATTGTATTTTTTTATCCATGAGGAAAACAACATTCCATTGAAAAAGATACCTTCAATTAACCTCAATTTCCCACACTGAATACCATGCACGTACTTGTAGTTATTCAATCACTCATACTGCAATTATAAGTACTTCTTTTTACCTTCAGAACTGATAGAGCGCCATGTTATTCTGAAATTGTAGGGGTGCATTATAATCACAGGTAGTCCGCACCCATATATTTAGAAGAAATATATTAACGGGTGGTATTAGAAATGTAGTACTTAAGTAGTGTATAATAGTGCGAATAGAAATGTAATCATGTCCTTTATGAAGGTCAATGCAGTGTTTAATCGAAAGTGTACTTTAGATGAAGCATAATGAATTAGTTCACGTTTAATGTGATGCATTAGGTTTAAATGTGCACCATATTAAACTCTGCACGTGTAGTAGGTTTATTCATGTATGGAGAGTAATGAATTCAATGCTTATACTGTGATTTTAGAAATGTGTGTTTAAATGCCAAAGCCTGATCGCATATACGTTTACGAGAAAGGCCTATTTGTTTGTATGTTAGCCGAATATTGTAGGCCGAAAATTGTTTCCTTTGGAAAGGATCTGGGTTTTAGAAAAGTCAGCAGATCTCAGAGAGTGGAAAGTTTCTTGTTCCCATGTTTATGTTGCAGGTGCAAGGACATCTAGCTCCTTAGGAAGACTAACCCTTTGTTTTAGGAGTTAGGACGGTAGGAGAAGCAACCATGGGAGTACACTGGAATGCAGATACGATACATTCAGCAAAGAAGGTGCCTGGGACCCAAGGTCTCTCCAACGGTCTTTGGATGAAGTAAGAGTTTCGATGGAAAAATACAGAAGGAAGACCTGGCCGAGTAGGGTGTGTTCTACTATTTTGTGATTTTGAATTAGGGACTGTGCCCCGAGGGTTGAGCAGTCAAGGATTAGGTGGAAAGCTAGAAGGAGCAACTTAGGACAAGCTCTATAGCTTTGGGTACTGATTTAAGCAAAGTGAGTGTACTTCTATGGAAGTCTTCACTACTGACACCTTTTTACTCTCTTACCTGGGCAAATGCTAAGTAGGGATGTCATCTTAGAGACAGTGTAGGGATAGACTAGTGGTTCTTCCTTTATAGGTTAATGACTTCTAACATAGAGATTGGAGCAGTTATTGGTTGCCTAATGCTTCTGGAGCTAACTATTCTTCTTATTCTTAGAGTCGGATGAGACTCCTGCGTAGGATTTTCTTTGTATTAGTGCCCATTTATTTCCTTAACCTCGTGATGAGGTGCTTGTATGTGCAACTATTTTTGGCTTTGTAATACACCCTAAATTTTGGAATTCGGAGTCAGTGATCTTTGAAATATAAGGTTGAAGTTTAATTTGCTACATTGAGAAATTGGATTTTCTTCCCTTCACACTATTCAGCAGGTAAAAAGGTTCAGTCGACCTGAGGATTCTTAGGGATGGTAAAATACGATAAGATAAGAATCCAGCTTTATCAGTTGGTAGCAGAGTAGGATGGTTATCTGTGATAGTAAGGGGAGATCTAGATCAAGATAAGAGATTATCGGGTTCCATAGAGTTCAAGCGATGGTGATCCATTGGATTGTGAGCGGAGGATGACGGCAGTTGATGAAAACCGATGGAGAGTGTGTGATGTCTTGCAGAGTTGGAATGAGAGTCATGTGATTGAGGTTTGGACCGTGAACGCGCGCGGGCCAAGAGATTTGATTTTGATATCCCGGGATAAGAGATTGTGGTGTAGAAGACACCCAGAGTTGAGATTGATGACCAGAGATTATGGGAGTCATGAGACGTCGTTGACAACCCACGGATGATAGGGAGCGTATGTGTGAGTGCGTGAGTAACCGACGCTGGTCGTAGGATGCTGTATGTGGAACATTGAGAGAGTGAATCCTATCGATTGATATAGAGGAAATTGTCCAGTCGTTTCGCGGACAGACAGTTGCCAGATTTGAGGTCAAGAGTTTCGAGAGACTGTCCGGTTGTTTGGTGGACAGACAGTCAGAGAAGTGATTGTCCAGTCGTTTCGTGGACAGATAATTACTTCAGAGTGTGAATGAGACATGTGAAAGGGTGAGAATCGAATTGTAAAGGAGGGGAACTGCTGCGAGCGGAGAAAGGGTGACATCAGACGGTGCCGCGCTGCGATAGGTCTGTTGGTGTGAGTCGCGCTGGTATTGGTGGATTGACATCAGGAAGTAAACAAAAATACTGTGCGTGAACGAAAATCAGTTTCATCATTAAATGTTTTAAATTTTTACGAGAATTTTGTAGAGGAGATAGACATGTGGTTACTCGGGGAGGAGAAAAAGCCCCTCCCGAGGATACTCCAACACACTACATGGCTAAGAATGTGGGGTTGCATACCATAATTTGGCTTGAAAATTGACATAAAATGACTCAAGGAGAGGGAGAATTGATTTTCCCACGATATGGTACTTTCAGGTTAGACGTGTTGTACCAGTTGAAATCTGTGATGTCTTCTTTGCGACCTCTGCCTAGACCGACACAATTTGAGGTGCTACACGCATGGATTAGAGCAGCGTATGACAGGAAAAGAGATCGGAGTCAGGAAAGGGTGAAGAAGTCAATCAGGGCATTCCAAGATGCGAGATGGGATGCATTGGAGAAAAGGTGGAGAGTGGAAACAATTGAGGGGGATAGATTATATCCGCTAATAGAAAAGACAGGAAGTGCACAGGCGAAGAGCGTAGAGGAAGATGACAGTGATAAAGAGGACAGCTTGGTAGAGAGATTGTTGTCAGAAAGACCACCTTCATTTAATCCAGATTCTTATGAAGGAAAGTCGACGCCAGTAGAAGGGATTGGTGGACCACAGACTCAGTCGAATGTGAGATTAGCAGGGAAAATCTCAACAGGAAAAGAGGACATGAAAATACAGTCTCCAGTAGGTGCAGAAGCAGCGGGAATTGTGAGGTTACCGGATGCTCTATCAGTACTGGTTACCATTGGACCCATAGTATCGGTATATGACCCAGAACAAGAGAAAAATGGCCGCCTAGCACAGTCAACTGCAGGAGTGCGAATCAATACTGAAGGGAATGGCACAGTGAGTGAGATAGCACCGGCTCCGAGACCTATAGAATGGAGTACGCCATTGCCAGCCACTGCAGACTCCTCTAGAGGACAGGTGGATGGGAGACCGGTGAGACCAAGGTCTTTGGCCGAGTCAAGATCAGATCCGAGAATGTGGGTACCACCCGCAAGGAATCAGAATGGTAGGACGACAGGGAATAGTGAGCAAGATAAATCAGGAAACAGATAAGTCTCTAGGAACATGGTAGAAGAGAGTAGTTCTTGAGACCAGAGCTGCGAGTATGATGAACGGAATGGCGCAGCTTGTCGGGAAATGTTGAGAGGTGCAATGAGGGCAAGGATGTTGGCTGTAGTGAGGATGAAGGCAGAGGTAGATGACATAATTAATGGAAATCTGCCTTTGGACAGGATAGAAATGTATGAACAAGATAAGCTGCTTTTTGTAGCAAAGGATGTGACTCGCAAAGCAAGGACTGCGCATGAGAAACTGGCAGACTTGGCAAAGAAGTACGAGGTGGATTTGTCTAAAATGAAGGCGTTGCAGGGAAGCCATAGGTTGCAGTATAGTGATCAAGAACTGGAAGAAAAGTGGGTCATAGGATTGAGGACACACATCAGAGATTTGATTGTAGGGATGCGTGCATGGATCATGCTTGATAAATGGGAGGAAAGGTGGTCTAAGAAGAAGAGCTCCAAAAAGACTGCATGAGAGAGACCACCTACGGGTGGAGGGACGTTAGGGGTAGAGAATTACCCTTTGCGAGAAGTACAAAATGGAAGATATGTGCATGTGCCTTGGAGTAGGGGAGATTTGGCAGCATTTACAAACGATTTTCCTCAGCTGAGTGAAAGGCCTGTGGAATGGTACAAACAGGTTGACCGTTTTGTTAAAATCTCGAAGGTATTATTATTAAGGGAGTTTTATAAAGCGCTTGGTTACGCTCGGAAGCGTGTTCCCGCGCTGAAACTGAAAGACTCAGAGACAGAAATGAGGAGTGGGCCCGGATTATCTAGGGAATAGATGTGTTTTTAGTTTCCTCCGAAAACTAGATTCAGATGGATCCATGCGAAGGTTAAGAGGAAGAGCATTCCAGCTCTTCGCCACCAAATACCGAAAGGATCTTCCTCCCATTCGGGCCCTTCTCATCCTAGGGACCTTTAATAGGCCTCCATATGAGGAGCGCAAAGTGCGTGATGGTACATGCCTGATGACTAGGTTCTGGAGTGGTGCAGGCGCCTTCCCCTTGAGGATGCGATGACAAGTACAAAGGGCTTTAAATTCAACTCTGCTCCTTACTGGCAGCCAGTGGAGGGTCTGAAGATGGGCTGCCGCATTCTGTAACACCTGAAGGCGATTTATTGCCTTACAGGATGCTCCCAAATACAGTAGGTTGCCGTAGTCTAGACGCGATGTGACAAGGGCGTGCACCAGCTTTCTACGGGCGGACGTGGGGAGGAGAACTAGGACCTTCCGTAGAATTTTTAGAACACTAAAACAGCCACCCGCCACCCGGTCTATCTGGGGTCCAAAAGACAGGTCGGCATCAAGCCAGACCCCAAGGTTTCTAACTTCTTGACGGGGTGTAGGGACCTCACCTAGGCATGGGGGCCACCACGCCGACAACCACGCAGATGGGCTCCTCCCCACCACGAGTACCTAGGTCTTGTTGCCATTTAATTTACGACAATTAGTGGACATCCAGGTTGCAAGATCTTGCATGCAAGCCCTGAAACTGTCCATGGCAAGGCCGGGCGCGAGTGAGAGGGAGATGACCAGTCGCGTGTCGTCTGCGTAGGACACAATTTGCTGCCCATGGCCCATAGCAATCGGAGCCACTGGGGAAACATAGAGAGTAAAAAGGGTGGGGCTCAGGGACGATCCCTGGGGAACGCCCTGGCCCAATCCTATGTCCCTGGAGTAGTAGTCACCCTGGCGGACCTGGAAGCTTCTCCCAGTCAGGAACAATTGGATCCATTGAAGTGCAGCTCCAGATATTCCTCCACTATTCAGACACTGTAGCAAGGTGGTGTGAGCTACAGTGTCGAATGCTGCACTCAGATCCAATAGGATGAGGGCCATAGTATGACCCTCATCCGCCCCCTGGCGTAAGGTCTCCACGGCTATCAGGAGCGCGGATTCCGTTGAATGGCGGGGACGGAAGCCAAATTGGGTATCGTGTAATAAGGCAGACTTATCCACGAAATCCATCAATTGCAGATTGACCGTTTTTTCGGCCACTTTGGCAATGTAGGGTAGGAGGGAGATTGGCCGGAGGTTCTCTAGTTTATCAAAACTGACATTGGGTTTCTTCCTAAGGGGTAGAACCACCGCCTTTTTCCAGTCTTTCGGCACAGTCTTGGTGCTGAAGGACACGTCTAATAGATGTCTAATGTAAGGTTTCAATACCACTAGGCTATCCGCTAGACGTTTTGGTGTAGTAGTGTCCCGCGGAGAACCCGACTTCACAGATCGGCAGATTTTTAAGAGATCTTCTGGAGGCGGGGTGAAAAAGTTGGTCAATCTGTGTCTATCCCCCCATTCCCTAGGGCTTTCCACAAATTCAGTCCCCTTAATGGGTTGAATCGGAAATGCCAGATACATTTTAGATATTTTTTCAGCAAAAAAATCTGCGATCCTCTCGCAGGATTCAGGCGAGCAATCGTCTGGAGCGATAGCTGGTTTTCCACTCGAGAGGGTTTTATAGAGCAAAAAAATCTCCTTCATCGAGTTTCCAGCTTCGCTAATTCTCGTCGTGTAGTATGCTGTTTAAGACTTTATAATTAGCCCATGGTAAAGTCGCCTCTTAGTCAAGTAGGCATCTCTAGTTTCTTTGGAAAGAGCTCCGCGCCATTGTCTTTTGACTCTCTTCAGCGCGGCTTTCATGACTCGTAGTTCATCGTTGAACCATGGGGCAGTTTTTTGAACACGGCCCCCTGATTTGACTTTTGAGAGTGGAGCTATATAATCTAGCGCCTCATTGATGCGCTTACAAAGATTAGTATTGGCCGTCTCTGCGTCATCCCCCCCAGGGCTCCCCCCTTTAGTCAGCGCCTCACAGGATTTAGACTGGGAGAAGGTGGCCCATCTCCGCCTGTGGTGATACAGTGTCGTTGGCTGCGGGGGTCTTCCTCCAAAAATTTGCATAGAGAAAGGTACTATATAATGATCCGACCAGGGGATGGGGATAGCGGTCATGGCTTCTACTTTCCCCCAATTAACGAATATAGGATCAAGCAAGTGTCCTAACTGATGAGTAGGACCCTTTACAATTTGATTTAATTGGAGGGCTCCTAATGCCTGACAAAAATTCTTACTAACATTGTCTAAGGGGTTGTTAAGGTGTAAATTGAGATCTCCAAGCACCAGAAATTTATCTTTACATAACGCAGTCTCCATAATGCCCTCAACCAGACTCTCCTCAAACCTGGCTATAGGGCCTGGGGGTCTATAGATTAACATGCCCTTCAACGTACAGCCGTTATTCACTTTAATAGTGAAACTCCCTGCCTCGCTGTCCAGGATAGGGGAATGGTCTAGTTGGCATCGTAGACTTTCCTGGACTACAATTGCAATACCCCCTCCTCTACCTGTGGATCTATCCAGTCTATGTATTGTGTATCCCTCTGGGAGCGCCTCCAGGGCGTCAGGTGTAGATCCGTCATCTAGCTATGTCTCAGTTAGAAACACAAGATCCCACTGTTTCTCAGTGAGTAAATCATATAAGTCCAACTTGTGTTTCCGTAGTGAGCGTACATTAAGCAGCCCACAATGCATGATGTAGTCCGTAGTGGCCATGTTCCTACCAAGATCATAGGAGAAGTGACAGTATTCGCAGCCTATGTTATCCTCCACTCGCAAGTTGTGCCTACAAGACTCAGCAAAGTTGCAGCGGAAGGTAAGTAATTCTTGCTTGCTCCAGCGTATGGGGTCCTCCCCAGGGGCATAGAGTATGGCCCTGGACCGCGTACGATCGCGGATGGGCGCAGACGGGCTTGCCTTAGGCGCGCCTTCGGCGCACTGACGGCGCGCCTGCTGCGCTCGTCTGCTGCGCTTACGTAAGAGGCACATTTTGTAGGTGGAATTGATTGGGCATGGCCTAAAAAGTGGGCGTGTCCCAGCGTTCGAGCCGCGAAGGCGGCAGTGGAATCCTTCCCTGTAACAGCGCTCAAATGCGCTGTAACAGGGTGAAAGCTGGTGATTTTCGAGGGGAAAGGTGCTCAGGGTAAGTGGACACAAAGGGATTAAAAACACAGAATACACATCAAGTTTAAAAATATCAGCAATTCCTCCCGGCTTCCGCCTCAGGAGTCAATCAGTTGCGTGTTTTGGCGCGCTAACAGATCAGCTGTTATAAGGAGGTTAAGGCAAGTGGGCGTGGCCTAAAAAGTGGGCGTGTCCCAGCGTTCGAGCCGCGAAGGCGGCAGTGGAATCCTTCCCTGTAACAGCGCTCAAATGCGCTGTAACAGGGTTAAAGCTGGCGATTTTCGAGGGGAAAGGTGCTCAGGGTAAGTGGACACAAAGGGATTAAAAACACAGAATACACATCAAGTTTAAAAATATCAGCAATTCCTCCCGGCTTCCGCCTCAGGAGTCAATCAGTTGCGTGTTTTGGTGCGCTAACAGATCAGCTGTTTTAAGGAGGTTAAGGCAAGTGGCCGTGGCCTAAAAAGTGGGCGTGTCCCAGCGTTCGAGCCGCGAAGGCGGCAGTGGAATCCTTCCCTGTAACAGCGCTCAAATGCGCTGTAACAGGGTTAAAGCTGGCGTTTTTAGCGGGGAAAGGTGCTCAGGGTAAGTGGACACAAAGGGATTAAAAACACAGAATACACATCAAGTTTAAAAATATCAGCAATTCCTCCCGGCTTCCGCCTCAGGAGTCAATCAGTTGCGTGTTTTGGCGCGCTAACAGATCAGCTGTTTTAAGGAGGTTAAGGCAAGTGGGCGTGGCCTAAAAAGTGGGCGTGTCCCTGCGTTCGAGCCGCGAAGGCGGCAGTGGAATCCTTCCCTGTAACAGCGCTCAAATGCGCTGTAACAGGGTTAAAGCCGGCGATTTTCGAGGGGAAAGGTGCTCAGGGTAAGTGGACACAAAGGGATTAAAAACACAGAATACACATCAAGTTTAAAAATATCAGCAATTCCTCCCGGCTTCTGCCTCAGGAGTCAATCAGTTGCGGATTGTGGATTGATTTGAACACATTGTTTGACATTGTAGTACCAGGTGATCTATGGTCAGCTTGTAAGGTTGCTGCTGAATGGCCGACTTCTGAACCAGACAGGGATCCTGTCACGAATGGTCCATCACCTATAGTTATGAAAAATTTCGAACAAGTCATTACATGGTTGAATTGAAGATCTCACCTCAGGATGTTGATTGGGTTAAGTTAGACTGAACTGTTCAGGAACCGAAAGAGACGGTGCATGAGTATTACGAACGTCTTTTGCAAGCCCTCAAACAGTACAGTGGGCTAGACACCTTAGACAGCAAGAATATGGGACAGTTTGTTTCAAAGTTTGTTTTGGGATTGAGGCCAGAGATTAATCTCATGATACAGCAACATTTGATCTGTTGTCAGAACAAGCCGGTAGATGACATTTTGCAGTATGCAAGGTACTGTAGTGACGAGGTAGACTCGAAGCACCGGAAGGTGAAAGACAAACTGATGCTTGTCCAGATGCAAACGGCTCAGGTCCAACCTAGTGGAGGGACTCTGGGGAGAAGACAGGGAAATAATCAAGGGAATCAGAATGTGCAAGGGCAGGGAAAAGGAAAACCTGTAGACCCTAAGATGGGGATAGATGTGGCGACATTGAAGAAGACCACTGCGTGTCATCTTTGTCATCAGATTGGACATTGGAAACTCGAGTGTCCCTTGAACTTGAGGTTCTGTAATTCTCGAGTCTGACTCCATTTTGTTATGTGCCACCATTTTGTGTTGCCCTCACGTAGGCCTGTGAAGGAAGCCTAGCGAATAAAGTGGCCTGGCCTTCTTAGTTCATGTATACATTAACTAGGTTTCTTTTTGACTCTGAAATGAACTGTAAGAAACTGACCTCTGCACCTGAAACTGACCCCGCAAAGCCAATTTCCCTGATCGATCTTTGTCTGAGATTGCCAATCAATGTTCAGGACATCGTTAACTTTTAGTTTCCTTGCACATGCCTTATCTTGTTCAGCATCTGTTACCGTGTCTTTTTTTATGTTTCTTCATTACGTGGGTTATGCTTTCAATTATAGGTTTGTCCGGCTTGTAGAGATTGAATTTGGGACATTCCTAATAATTAACTTTTGGGTTGGGATACTGTAAATTGAGTTTTTGTTATGTGACACTTTGTTTGAAAATGTACCTTATTGGCTAGAATAGATCTTAAGACAAGATTTTGTACATTGATACATAGCAAATGTTTTATAATATTGTGCGTTTTGATGTTTTTAAGTATCACATTAGCTTGTGTGGGTTGGACTGTCTATGCTACACAACAGACATCTGCACCCACCTCCCAACCTATGCTTTCTTTCACTACTGTTTCTTTGCACCAGTTTTATACGTTGCCTGAACATGAACAGACAAGGAGATCAGAATTTGTCAACAACTCGTTTATACAGTTGTTGCATCAGCATCAGTTAGTAGTAAATACCACTAATTGTTGGGTTTGTGGTCTTATGCCTCATACGACAGATAAAGGTATGCCATATTTGATTTTGCCTTTTTCTTTCAATGGGTCTGTGTGGGCTTTTCAGACCATGTTTATCTATGCAAATGAGGTACGCCCCTTACGTTCCCTTAAAGATAACTCAAGCAATAGTGCCTTAATAAGGGGAATAGTAGCTATGATCCGAGATATTGATGCATATAATGCTATCCCTAAGGATGAGGTGCAGGCTTACGTTGGTTGGAACGTGACTGGATATAGTACCAGTTTGACAGAGAAGGAGAGACGAAAAAGGTCTCCCCCTATTTGGATTGTACCCCACCGAGGCCACTTTTGTTTTCTAGGTAATGGTCGGAATCCGAAAGCTCAGCTAGGTAAGAGTGTGTGTGCTCAAACCTATGTCTATTCATCTCGGACTTCTCCACCGTTTGTGCCAGCTAAAGGCACATATTTTGTTTGTCATGACAGAGCCTACACATGGTTGCACCTGATTTTTCAGGAACGTGTTATGTGGCGTTTCTACTTCCCCCTACATACACTACTGCTTCAGACTATCATAGAACGAGATATGGTAGAGGTGTCTTCAATAAGCAAGATACCGCAGCACACGAAGTAGGAGATTTCTTCAAGGGCTTCTTGCCCTTTTGGGGTCCTATGATCAATAGTAGGCATATTCTACAGCTTGTCCGCGTTGTTGAAGCTACTATTAATGAGACAGCAGGTACTCTTAGTAATGTTACAGCTGAGCTTCAAGCGAACCGCCTTATGACTTTGCAGAACCGTATGGTATTAGACATCATACTTGCAGATCGAGGAGGAGTATGTAAATTGATTGGATCCAGTTGCTGTGTTTACATACCAGATAATGCCCCTACAGTGTACCAAGCCATCTCTAGGTTGTATAAAATCTCTGAGTCTATCCATGTAGACGAAGGAGACTGGTCATTGATGGGATGGTTTTGGGGACTGCTGTCCAAATGGGGATGGAAGATTTTGACATTCCTTGGTATAGTTTTAACCATCCTTTTCTCTTGCTGTCTTTGCATCCAGTGTGGTCCCGCCATTTGTAGTCTTTGTGCTACTATGTGTGTTCGGAGACCTGTCCCGAGAGAAGTAGAGAATAATAAGATAATGCTACAGCAACACCTTGATGACCTAATGAATATCGACATAGACCTAGATTCAGATTAACATGAGTCTTAGGTTATTGCCTACGTAATGGCAAAAGGAGGGTCTGAGGTTCTGTAATTCTCGAGTCTGACTCCATTTTGTTCTGCGCCACCATTTTGTGTTGCCCTCACGTAGGCCTGTGGAGGTAGCCTGGTAAATAAAGTGGCCTGGCCTTCTTAGTTCATGTATACATTAACTAGGTTTCTTTTTGACTCTGAAATGAACTGTAAGAAACTGACCTCTGCACCTGAAACTGTCCCCGCAAAGCCAATTTCCCTGATCGATCTTTGTCTGAGATTGCCAATCAATGTTCAGGACATCGTTAACTTTTAGTTTCCTTCCACATGCCTTATCTTGTTCAGCATCTGTTACCGTTTCTTTTTTTATGTTTCTTCATTACATTGGTTATGCTTTCAATTATAGGTTTGTCCGGCTTATGGAGATTGAATTTGGGACATTCCTAATAATTAACTTTTGGGTTGGGATACTGTAAATTGAGTTTTTGTTATGTGACACTTTGTTTGAAAATGTACCTTATTGGCTAGAATTTTGTGCAGTGGGTGTACATTTATAATGTGAATATTGGGTATAAAAGGAGACGTCTCGCCTTAGTAAAATGAGCAGTCTCCTGAGAATTTACACAGTGATGTATTTCTAGGATCACTGTTACTAGCTGCAGCTAATAAACTTGGTCTCTGATGCCATCCAGAAGTATTCCGTGTCTCTGTATACCAAGACAGGTGAACTCGAAGATCTTAGGCATGCCCCTGACGCCGCTGGGTTAAACCCCGGTTCTTCAAACCCAGCAAATCAGGTGCAGCAGGAGGTAGAAGTAGTTCAGGTACCTGCGCCCGAAGTGGTCAATACAGTGAAGAGGCCAAGATCGATGAAAGGGGAGACATTCAGTCCGCAGGTACAAGTTCCCCAGCCACCAAGGGTCCCACAGGGAACTCAGACCTATCAACAGATGCCTCTTTTTGAGGGGTATGATGAGTACAGCCCAGACCCATTGGCATGACGGTGCCTGAGTGGGGAGGAGGACTGCACACTTGGAGCAGTCCTGGAGGTAGACCAGAGGGGACCGTTTGTGGAAGCAGATGTTGACGGTCACCTTTTAGGTTGACACTGCTGCTACCCGATCTACTGTAAGATCAGCAGTAGTTTCTAACCTACCCATCTCGAGACAATTGATCCAAGTTGTTGGAGTAGCGAATAAGAAAGTGACTAACCCCTTCACAGAACCGATTCCTGTGAAAGTAGGAACTTTCCAAGAACGACATCAGTTCGTGGTGTGCAACTCGAGCCCAGTCTGTCTGTTAGGAAGAGATCTATTGTGCAAGTTAAATTGTACCATCTATTGCACACCTAAGGGGGTTGTAGTAACGCAAGATGACGATGCCACCTTTAAGGTTGCCAATCAGCACTTGTGTATAGAAATATACCCAGCATTGACAGTGGAAGAGCTTCCACTCGATCTGAGAAATTCTGTGTCACATGAAGTGTGGGACTTTACCGGAGAAGAGATTGGGTTGATCAAAGGGGTAGAACCAGTGAAGAGTCAGGTCAAACAGAATTTTGAATTCCCTAGAACGCCTCAGTACAATTTGTCAACCGAGAATATTGCAGGGATTAAACCTGTGATCGAGTCTATGATCAAGCAGGGCATTCTGAAGGAGATACTCGGTAGCCCATGTAATTCACCTATCATGAGACTACAGAAACCGAGCGGGAAATTCAGGATTGTGCAAGACCTGCGAAAGGTAAACACGATAGCTGTTCCATGTTGTCCAGTGGTACCGAATCCATCAGTGATACTGTTTCAGATCCCATGTGAAGCCGAGTGATTGACTTATGCCAAGCATTTTTCTCGATACCACTCCATGAGGAAAGCCAATTTCTTTTTACTTTCCGGCTGGAAAATCGTGTGTTAACGTGGTGTCGTATCCCTCAAGGGTATACGGAGAGCCCATCAACCTTTAATCAGATCCTGAAAAAGAATCTTGAGAGTCTTGTGTTGGCACAGAGCTCAGTTCTCGTGCAATATATAGACGATTTGCTCATTGCCTCAGAGACAGAAGACGCTTGTAGAATTGATACTATAGCCCTACTGAATCATTTGGCAGAGAATGGACACAAGGTGTCTCCGAACAAATTGCAGTACTGTCTGAGCGAAGTACAGTACTTAGGTCACAGAATGGAAAAAAGGCAAGAGGAAGGTGTCACCAGACCGAATTGAGGCAATTATGAACATGGCTGTGCCTACCACTCAGCGGAAGGTCAGAATGTTCTTGAGGATGGTTGGCTACTGTCGTCAATGGATTCCCAACTTCTCTTTTGATGCGAAGCCCTTACAGAGGCTGACTCACAAGGATGTGAGCGATCCGGCACCATGGGTCAACGATTGTTTGATGTCGTTCTTAAGGCTGAGAGAGGCCATATGTCGTGCCCCGCCTTTGGGAATGCCTGATCACAACACGGTTTTCTCGCTGTTCTGTTGTGAGAGAGAAGGTTGCACATTGTCAGTCTTGACTCAGAGTCAAGGAGGTGTCCGTAGACCAGTTGTTAACTTTTCAGCTACTTTAGATCCAGTAGCTTCTGCGTTGCCTGGATGTCTCAAATCCATTGCTGCAACAGGTGTCAGTATTGAAGGATGTGAGAGCATTGTGATTGGGCATCCCTTGACTGTGTACGTACCACATTCTGTTGAATTGTTAATGACAAGGACCAAGACACAGCACCTAACGAACACCAGATTAACACGCTACGAGCAAGTCATACTTACCGCGGAGAATGTGACTCTGAAAAGGTGTTCTGGCTTGAATCCTGCTACATTGATGCCTGTACCGAATTCGGATGCTGAAGATTGTGAGGACCATGATTGTCTCGATGTGACTGAATTATGTACCAAGCATTGTCGATGAACCACTTCCTGACCCCGATGAAATTTTCTTCGTAGATGGTTCATGTCTAAGAGATAACGTTGGTCAGTTGACAGCAGCATTTGCTGTATGTACTATCACAGGAATTGTTGAGGCTGCTTGTCTAGAAGGAGTTCACTCCGCACAGGTAGCTGAAATCCTTGCCTTGACTCGTTCCTGTTTGGCTGCTGAGCAAATCTGAATCACGATCTACACTGACAGCCAGTATGGGTTCAGTGTGGTTCATGACTCTGGACAGTTATGGTCACAGAGGGGATTCATGACATCATCTGGTTCGCCCATTAGGAATGGGGCATACGTGGAGAGCGCTAGGTGGCGCTAACCAAGATGGCCGCACTGATGTGAGGCTCCTGGATGCCTGACCCCTCGTATCCGACCTGAATCCGCCACGACTGTCCTAGGTGCGAACCGGCGGTCCCCGCATGTAGCAGAGCTGCTGCCCTACCCTCGGTGAGATATCCGGCTGATTCTGAGCCACCGGAGCCAAGATGGGAGGTCCGTAAGCCACACCGGGGATAAAGGACGCACCCGGACGGTTCCGCGGCCGGCACTGCGAGCCATGAGAGCCCGCGGCGCACCACGAGGGGTGAAGGCCGCGTGACCAGCGGCGGCTGGCTGCCGGTCGTGGGAGCTTGCGGAGTGGAACCCATGCCTTCATCGGACCTCCAGTGAGTTGGGGGAAGCGACGGCTGGTGAGCCCCCCCAAGAGCTGCCGGGGGGGTGGTAGCCCGCGACTGGTAGCAGGGAGGCCCTGTCCGACGGGTGGACCGGCCCGAGCCGTGTGGGCCTGCCGGAGAGACCAGACACGGCATTGCTGTCGCTGACGCCCACTCTCCGCTTATGCTGCAGGCCACGGATCGGAGCCGACCCCTGGCCCCTCATCAGCCTACCCTGGGCGCCCGATGGGGGTACTCTTGCCTGGCGATCCCCGAGGCGGTGACGTCCCCGCCGGACCCTGAGGGCGGCCGCCGGACACGGGGCTGTGACGTTTCCTTGGTGCCCACGGCGGTGGCCGGTTGGGGATGCTGGGACGGGCCTGGCGACCGCTGGAGACCACGTTTGCCCTGCACCTTTGACCAGGAGGAACTGCCGGTAGGAGCACCCCCCTTGACCGTCTTGACCGGGCGGGGTGGCCCCCGGCGCTGTGCTTGGCTTGGTGGGGGTGGCCCCTGGCCCTTGCGCCCGGGGGGATCCGGCTGTCGGCCCGGGACCGAAGCTGGATGCGGAATTGCCCCGCTGACTGGGACGGCCCTGTGGACTGGGGCGGACGACAGTGATTCGACGGCCCGTGCGCTGTCCCTCGACTGGTGACCACCACGGGTACGGACTACAACGGGGTGCCTGCGGCGAGGTGAGTGAGGCCCAGTCCGGATCTCCCTGGGGAGGTGGCGTGCCCGTTGGATTCTGGGCCCTCCCTCACCCTTTCCTCACTTTCTCCGTCTCCGGCCCAGCGCTGGGGGCCGCTTTGCCAGGCGGGTGAGGGCCGTCTGGCGGTCCACCGCGCCCGACCTCGGGCCCGGTGCCTGTTCCCTGGGGGCCACCATGGGCAAAGAAAGAGGTCCCAGACCGCCGTCAGCGTCCCACCAAACGAAGATTGACCAATTTGCGAGCTCCGAACAAAGAATTGGCCGTCATCCTCCAGGCCATTGATGCCTCCCGCACCTCCTTGGAGGGGATGGTCGGGGAGGTGAAGGTGGATGTTACACTCCTGCGGCAGGACCTCTGCAATGCCACGGCCCGCATTACGGAAACGGAATCCCGGATCTCAACGGCGGAGGACGACATTCGCCAGCTACAGGACCAGGTCCGGGAGCTCACGACCCACTCCAAGGAGCTGCATAGATGGGCAGAGGATGCCGAAGACCGCGCCCACCGCAACAACCTTCGCTTGGTGGGCTTTCCGGAGGGGGTCGAGTCTGGCCGAGCTGACGACTTCCTGGATGCTTGGTTCAAGTCCTGGATGCCGGCGGCAAGTTTGTCAACTTGGTTCGTGGTGGAGAGGGTGCACCGGTCGCTGGCGGCCAAGCCTCCAGTGGGAGCCCCCCCGCGCCCCTTTATTCTTAGGATCCTCAACTTTAGGGACAGAGACGCTATCCTGCGGGAGGCACGGGTGAGCGGCCCCTTGACTTTTAATAACCACACCATTATTATCTTCCCGGACTACACCCGGGAGGTCCAAGAACAACGCCGCTCCTACACGGATGTGAAGCAAAAGCTGCGCTCCCTGGGCCTCCACTACCAGCTCCAGTTCCCAGCTCGCCTATGTGTCATTTTCCAGGCCAAGACACTGTTCTTTGACACTCCCAGGGCAGCATGGAACTGGCTCACCGAGGAAAGACCTATGCGCCGGTCCGGAGGGGTGTCGCCCAGTACTGAGCCCCGGGGCCCTGTTGCAGTTGGGTCCCAACGATCACGGCGCAAGAAGCGCACGCACTCCTGGCAACGCCGTGGTGCGACAGGGGCCAGGACCCGGTCCGCGAGCCTAGTTGGAAGAAAAATGAGAGACTCCTCTGCCTTGTCTGGGACATCCTCTCTTGCGGCTGGGGGGTCTCGGAGCCGTCTGTCGACTAAGCCGGGTGGGCCTCCGACCCCCCTCCAAGCGCCAATCGACCTGTCAGACCTTTCCCGCAGCCCTGCTATATGACTTTATCTTTGTTTTCTATATCCACAAGGGGAGGCGGCGACCCTGCCCGGTAGTGGGGGTGGGGGGCTCTTCAACCTCACGTTTTCTGTAGCAACCTAGGACAAGACATTGGAATCCGTACTTCAGGATGGGTCCACCACGCTCTTTACACCCGAGCGCCCACTTTGGGGCCTTATAAATGTTGGTTCAGTTAGGGCGACAGATGCTTCCTTTCTTGAAGTGTAGGGTGAGGGGTGGGGGGTTGGGGTTGGGTATTCGTTGGTTGTTCCTCCTTGGGAGGGTGTTTTGTTTGGTTTGGGTTTGTTTTCCAATGAGCCTCTCATGCAGCACCACACCACAAGTGTCGTCACGCTCCTCCGCACAGACACTGACACGCACTCCTCCGTCGTCCGTTTTCCGCCGCCGTCCACTGGCTCTCCCTAGCGTGCGATCTGTTGTAGGGTGTCTTCCTGGCGTCCCTTGGCCGCGTCGCTCCCAGCGCGTTCCGCTCCCGCCGCTGTCATGGAAGACCTAATTCCTAAGGCCCAGTTGCGCATCCTGTCCTGGAACGTGAACGGCTTGTTGGATAGGCTCAAGCACGCCGCCGTACTTAAATATGCCCAGCACGCAGAGGTAGACGTGCTCCTGCTTCAGGAAACCCACCTGCTTGCCGAGAAATGTCCCTTTCTGGCGCGCTATGGGTATGACCGGGTGTGGCATTCCGGGTTCTCGCGCAGCTCGCGGGGGTTTGCCGTCCTGCTGCGCCGCTCCCTCCCTTTTGTCTTTACCCGGGTGATCCATGACCCCCACGGAATGGGGATTACCGTTTGCGGCACGCTTGAGGGTCGGCCGCTCAGCTTCTTATCGCTTTACGCGCTGCCCTCTGGGCTGTCTCAGGCTTTAGCTCAGGTCGCCTCTCGGCTGGCAACTCTCCCTCCGGGCACTATTGTTCTGGGGGGGGACTTCAATGCTGTCTCGGCCCCGCAGCTCGACTCCTCGGGTCCGGTTTCAGACTCCCGCGCCGCGCGGGCGAAGCAGCTGGCGGGTTGGGGGAGGCTCAGGGCTTGTGCGACGCATGGCGGACCTGGCACCCGCACACACGGCAATATACTCATACTTCAGCCGCCCATCACACCCATGCACGCATTGACGCGATCTTTGTCCCCTCCCCCGCCGACTGTGTAGGCATCCAGGACATCCGCATCCTCCCCAGGGCGATTTCCGATCACTCTCCGGTCCTCCTAAGCCTGGGCCCCCCGCCCCGCGGGGCCCGCCAGATGTGGCGTTTTAACGCTTGGTTCCTCCAGGATAAGACGCTCCGTAAGGAGGTGGGGTCCGCATTGACGCATTACTATGGTGATAACGACGGGTCGGTCTCCTCGGCGGGCACCCTTTGGGAGGCCTGTAAGGCCACCATTAGGGGGGCTGCCAAGGCACATGTGGTACGGCACCACCAGACGCAACTGCAGCAGCTCACCGCCTGTGAGGCCCGTGCGCTGCGACTGGAGCAGTCTCTTTCCGAGTCCGATGATCCGGCCGGGACTCGGCAACTGCGACTTCTGCGTGATGAGATTCGTCAGCGGTCGCTTGACGTGGCTAAGTTCCTCTGGCAATCCTCGCTGGCGAGGGTGTACGGGTGGGGCGATAAGAACGGTGCGCTGCTGCACTGGTTGGCCACTTACCCCAGGGCATCACGCATCATCCCGGCAGTGGCCGACTCTGATGGCGTGCTCCAATCTTCCGCCGTGGCGATAGCGGAAGCCTTCGCTCAGTACTATTCGCAGCTATATCGGGCCCGGGCGCCGGACCTTTCCCTGGCCTCTCTACTCGCCGCTAGTAACCTACGACTACCCCAACTCCGGTCAGGAGACTGGGAGAGTCTGGAGGCGCCCATTTCTCTTGAGGAGATTGGAGATGCGATAGGGCGCACGTCCTCGGGGAAGACCCCGGGACCGGATGGCTTCCCCCAAGAGTTTTATGCCACTTATAAAGATCACCTGGTCCCACGGCTGAGTGATCTCTTTGCCGAAGCGGTCAAAAAAGGCTCCTTCCCTCCAGAGGCCGACATTGCCACGATTGTGGTTCTGCCCAAGTCTACGCCGCCACCTTGTGACAGGTCGGCCTACCGGCCGATCTCTCATATTAACACTGATATCAAGCTTTACGCAGCAGTCCTGGCCCAGCGGCTCCGACCCTTTTTGTCGTGCTTGGTACACCCGAACCAATGCGGCTTTATGCCGGACCGGGGCACTCGCCACTGCCTCTGTCGCCTTCACGTGGCCTTGGCTCACCACCATCGCTTACCTCCATATCTCACCCTCCTGCTCGCTGATTTCGAGAAAGCTTTTGACTCGGTTGGGTGGGCCTACTTGTTTGATGTCCTGACCCACATGGGTTTCGGCCCCAAGTTTGTCGGAATGGTATGGGTCCTTTACGCGCGCCCCCGCGCCAGAGTGTTGGTTAACAGGGCGCTGTCGAGGCCATTTCAGATTGGCTGGGGGACGCGGCAGGGGTGCCCGCTATCGCCCCTTCTCTTCGCGCTTGCAATGGAGCCCCTGGCTCCCCTGATCAGAACGGATCCTCTCCTTCAGAGAAGGGAGTGGCCGGGTTTGGAGGTGGACAAAATCGCCCTCTATGCAGACGACGTCCTGTTGTACCTTGGTGATCCGGCGCACTCAGGCCCACGCGCACTCCACCTCTTGGGCCGCTTTGACCGCGCATCTGGCCTCTACCTCAACCCGCGGAAATCGGTCCTTGTGCCTCTTCACCCCTCCCGGGAATGCTTTGACTGGCAGGACACTATTCCCCTCCACCGGTTGTCCTTCAAATACCTGGGCATCTGGGTCTCCCTTCTTCCGGAATTGAGCTGGGCACTTAACGTGACACCCCAGGTCAAGAAAGCCAAGGTGGACCTGGCAAGAAGGCAATCACTCCCGCTCAATCCGCTGGGGAGGGTGGCCCTATACAAAATGATGATCCTCCCCCGGTTCCTTTACGTGTTGCAGAACACTCCCGTGTCTTTCCCGAGGCTGTGGTTTCGCGAGCTGGACGGGATGGCGACCAGATTTCTCTGGGGTGGTGGGAGACCGCGGTTGGCCCTGTCGACATGTCGCCTGCCTACCTTTGATGGAGGGCTAGGCATGACTGATCTCTACCTCTACTACCTGTCTACCCGCCTTCTGGTCGTCCATGATTGGTTTGGGGGGGGATGGTCCGACCCAGCCTATAGAGTGGAATTAGAGGACCTGGGGTTCTCCTGTATTCAGGACCGCCTGTACGGCGCCCCCGGCCCCGCCTCCTGCCCAGACATCACCAAAGCGATCTTCCTGGCCTGGCGGGCGGCGCTTCGCCACACCCGGGGACCGGGAAGTTGACTCGCGCCACCCCCCTCTGGCACGGGACTTGGATGCGGGAGGTTGCGGACCTGGAGGGCTTTAGATCGTGGGATCTACTCGGCATCTCCCAGCTGGGAGATGTCTGGCGGGGGGGACGCATGTGCTCGTACTCAGAACTGCAGGCGCGCTTCTCCCTCCACGCATCCCAATTTTATAGATACCTCCAACTGCGCCATGCCATATGCACTTACACCCCACTGGACATTAGGCTGCCGGATCACAGCCCCCCGGAGGCTCAGGTCATGCTGGGCAACCTAGGGAGGGGGGGTATTTCCAGGATATTCCGTTCTCTTGTTAATAATACCCCTGTGTCCCGGGAAGACCTGAAGGAATGGTGGGAGGTGTGGGTAGGTCCCCTGGACAAGGCCGACTGGCGGGATGCCCTTATGGCCCCCAGGCTGGTGACGGCCTCCGCCAGACTGAGGCTTATTCAAATGTATTACCTCCACACTGCCTACCTCACACCGGCTCGCCTGCACCGCGCGGGCCTCTCCGTTGACGCAGCTTGCCCCCGCTGTGGCTTTGAGCCGGCTGACTTTATACACATGGTGTGGTCTTGTCCGGATCTGGGGGGGTACTGGAGGGGCATAGAAGCCGAGCTCATGGAGGTCCTGGGGTGGGAGGTGCCGCATGACCCTAGACACACCCTACTGGGCATCACTGACGGCCTAGATGGCACACGCTCAGAGAAGTTATTCCTCACGACAGCGTTAATGGTAGCGAAGCGAGACATGGCAGCGGCCTGGAAACAACCGCAGCCGCCTAGCTTGGCCAAATGGAGCACCGGAGTGGACTGGTGTGCGGCGCAGGAACGGACTCTCTACCAGGCAAGGGTTGCCACAAGAAATACCGCAAGGTCTGGGGGAAATGGTTGGGCAATGTATTATGAGCAGGCGGTTCGGGGGGAGGGGGTGGGAGGAGGGTTTCGGGGGGGGGGCGGGGATGTGGCATGTTCTCATGCTGTGTTGTTGTAAGCTGATGGATCGACGGGCTCAAGGTTTTTATGTTGTATCACTCAAAACAATAAAAATGGGGCGTACGTGAGACAGCTGTTAGATGCATTGCAATGTCCTAAGGAAATAGCAGTTGTAAAATGTCCAGCTCATGGGAAGGGGACTGATTTTGTCTCTTTGGGCAATAATTACGCTGATGAAGTTGCCCGTTTCAGTGCAGAGCAAGGATGTATATTTACAGGAGATTACACAGGAGAGGGCCAAGAAAGAACCAAGCTCAGCATGATGTTAGCCATGGCAGACACCTGAGAGGAGCTAAAACGACTGCAGGATGAGGTTACTGAACAGGAAAGTGATGGATGGATCCGATCAGGATGTCATAAAGGAGATGTTGACTTTTGGGTCTCAAGTGATGGTCGAGCAGTGTTACCAGAAAATGTATTGAGCTCAATGGCAAGATTGATACATAGTGCAGTAAATCTTGGCAGAGATGCAATGGTGCGAGTGTTTAGACAGACATGGTACAACCCAAAATTTCGTGCAGTTGCTGAAGCAGTGTGTCAGAGGTGTGTTACTTGCAAACAGATGAATGCTGGAAAGAAGACTGTGGTTACCTTGAGTCACATTGGGAGGACTGGAGGACCTTTCAATAGGATGCAGTTGGATATGATTGAAATGCCTAAGTGTGTTTTTTCACGATGGGTGGAGGCTTACCCAACATGTAGGTGTGATACTCTGACTGTAGCTAATCTGTTATTGAGGGAGCTTATCACCGAGGTTCGGTTTTCCAACCTCTTTGGAATCAGACAGGGGGACACATTTCCACAGTGAAATCATGAAGTTGCTTTGTGCCGCATTGAATGTGGACCAGAGGTTACATTGCAGCTATCGACCAGAGGCTTTTGGGATTGTGGACCAGGTTAACAGGACTTTGAAAGCTCGAATGGCAAATGTGTGCACATCGACGACTCTGAAGTGGCCTGATGCATTGCCCCTTGTGCTCATGAGCATCCGCAGTGTTCCAGACAGGAGAACTGGATTGTCCCCGCATGAGATTCTGATGGGGAGGGCGATGCATGCCTCCCATACCCGCAGAGTTCCAGCACCCTTGGAAGAAACAGCCCTTTCGTCAATGAAAATCTAATTGATGTGGCAGGGCCACATGAGAGGGCAAGTCTAGCTGTGAGGGTCGCGGAAGCAGCTGGTTGTGCACCAGAATAAGCTGAAGGGGGATGCATCAATCAGAACCCCGATTTTGATTCAGATGAAGGAGGTGTTGCTGTGGGTGGAGTAGAGTCAAATTTAGCAGAAGGGGGAAGTGGTGCACAGGGTTTTTAGGGAGAGAGCAGAAGTACGACCAGAGCAGACGAGACTTGGCCCGCGAGTCAGAGGCGACTGAATCTGACCTTGTTCCGGTGTCTGAGATGTCTGAATTGGAAACAAGTGACGGAGAACAGGCAAAAGGAGGTCCGAGAAGGTCAAGTAGAAAAAGAGTGCCGTGTCAGAGGTACGCCATCCCAGAGTAGACGTACGTGGTGACTGATGTCAGGAGTGGTGAGCTCAGGGAGGTTGAGGTCCGTGACAGTGATCAGCAAGATTCCTAACGTGAAAATCGACGTGGGATCGTTGGTTCCAGGACTTGAAATCGAAGGAGTGCTGACTCTAACAGTTCTGAATCCCCCACTTCTGAGTAGAGTTCGCCATCTGATATTGCACAGATTGACCTTTCCCGATGTTTGGTTTTGAGCCGCTGACTCATGAAACGATAATTCTTCGTCTTGTACTTTTGCAAAATGTTTTAGAGATCCTTGGAGCTGATCTTATTTTGGACTGAGAGTGAACTTTGTTGTAAATAAGACTCTACAAAGAAGATAACCTAGGCCCGAGTGAAAGAAGAATAAACTTAGGAGCTTTCCGCAGAGTCAACGAAAGAGAGCTAGGGAAGTCTTTTTGTGGACTGTGTAAATAAGGAACTGAAATTGCAAAAGGGGATTTCCAGCTTTTCTGAGTGTTGTCTGAACTGGTTAGCAAGCGACATGTGGAAGAGGAAAGAGACTCTTGAGTGTTTGCTGCTAAAATCAAGAAGCTTTTGAGAACTTTTCTGAAATCATGGAGGCTGGAGATACACACCGTAAATCTAAATTAGTAGTAGGTACATTCATAGGTGGAGTGATAGTTTCCATAATCATAGTAGTTGTGGTTTCATATATAGCCCCACATGAGCAGGCAATGGAGGTGCAAGGGACCCCTACACCCACCACTCCTAGCCAAACGGAGGTCATCATAGGTATACTAATCGAAGAGAGTCAAAGATTTCACATAGATTTGTCTAGAGGTGATTTTAAGCTTAATGCATACGCCAGGCTGCTATACGAATATGTGGATGTGATGGATGCGAAAGACTGCTATGTGTGTATGCAGTTACCTGCTTCAGTGGATGAGGGTATTAGGTATCACCACCTTCCACTGACGTATGGGATTTCATGTGGTTTGTTGCTCAGTATATTTTATGAAAGAGGTAAGTTTGAGTATTTCTTTTCCAACTACGATGCAGTGCTTCCTGAGTTTCCAGCTTACAAGCATTTGAACAAGTACAATTACTATTAACAAGAAGATAGGCTTGGAAATTATTTCATACCATCTTTGGAACTAGATACAGCTCATAGACACATTTTAACATGCTCATTATCAGAAGTAGAGAAAAGGTTTGTGGATCAGGTAGAAGATAAGTACAGAAAACTAACACAGACATGAGATACAGGAGACAGTCCAGTAGATTGGACTGAGGAAGAAAGGTCTAACAGGGCAAAAGGGAGTTATGGCCCTATAGCATTGGACAAGGAGCAGAGGGGAAAGTTGTGTGTGAGACGGTATCAGACCTATTATGAGAAGGTCCCAGTGGGACAAAGTATGTGTGATCACCTTTTTTCACTATGGAGGACTCTGCTAAGAACTTCCTGCAAGGTTCTGTACAAGTGATACCAACTGTTTATCATGTGTGTGGAAAGAATGCTTATGTTAGGTTGCCTCCGAATTGGTATGGTATGTGTTATTGGGGGATTATTTTTCCGAAGATCTACCATGCAGAGGATTTGGAGCTTTTAGAAACTGGAAAGTATTCGAGAGTGAAAAGAGCTGAGAGTGCAGGAGCAGTGATTGGAGATTTGGAGTGATAATACCAAGTTTGGGAGTCATTCTGAATGATGTGAAAATTAGAAGATTGGCGACTGTGGTTGATGAGTTGTCGATGAATACAGCAAAGTCGCTGTTACTTGTGGATGGAGAGATGTTGTCGATAAGGACAATGGTTTTGCAGAACCGCCTTGCTTTAGATGTTTTATTGGCAAAAGAGGGTGGGGTCTGTAAATTATTGAAAGTTCAGGAGTGCTGTACTTATATACCAGACAATAGCAAAGATCTGGAGAAATACATAAGTAACATCACTACCATTCATCATGAGATAGAGGATTTGACTGAAGAAGGGGTTTGGGAAAAGGTTGGGAAGGGATTCAGTCAGGTGGGAAGTTGGTTTGCAAATCTGGGGAGAGGTTTTCTTGGCTATGTATTGAGACCTCTAATCATCATTGCAGTTTGTGTGGTTTGTTTATGGGGATTTGTCAGAGCTTATAAGTGGTATAAAGGAAACAGAGTTGAGAGAGCTCTTAGGGAGAATGAGATGAGAATGCCCAGACAGCAGGACAGTCAATATCAGAACCTCAAGAATTTGGAGAGACTCCGACGGGGGAGAATGGCAACAAGTTCTGTTTAGGTCGGTTCTTTCTCCAAGGAAGTTGTGTAAAGGTGTGATGACTCTAGTCATCAAAGGGGGGAACTGATAGAGCGCCATCTTATTCTGAAACTGTAAGGGGTGCATTATTATCACCCATATATTTAGAGGAAATATATTTAACGTGTGGTATTAGAAATGTAGTACTAAAGTAGCATATAATAGTGTGAATAGAAATGTAATCATGTCATTTATGAAGATCAATGCAGTGTTTAATCGAAAGTGTACTTTAGATGATGCATAATGAATTAGTTCACGTATAATGGGATACATTAGGTTTAAACGTGCACCGTATTAAAGTCTGCACGTGTAATTTGTTTATTCATGTATGGAGAGTAATGAAATCAATGCTTCTACTGTTATTTTAGAAATGTGTGTTTAAATGCCAAGGCCTGATCGCATATACGTTTAAGAGAAAGGCCTATTTGTTCGTATGTTAGCCGAATATTGAAGGCCGAAAATTGTTTCTTTTGGAAAGGCTCTGGGTTTTAGAAAAGTCAGCAGATCTTAGAGAGTGGAAAGTTTCTCGTTCCCATGTTTCTGTTGCAGGTGCAAGGAAACCTAGCTCGTTAGGAAGACTAACCCTTTGTTTTAGGAGTTAGGACGGTAGGAGAAGCAACCATGGGAGTACACTGGAATGCAGATACGATACTTTCAGCGGAGAAGGTGCCTGGGACCCAAGGTCACTCCAACGGTCTTTGGATGAAGTAAGAGTTTCGATGGAAAAATACAGAAGGAAGACCTGGTCGAGGCGGTGTGACGAGGGCGTGTTCTACTATTTTGTGATTTTGAATTAGGGACAGTGCCCCGAGGGTTGAGCAGTCGAGGATTAGGTGGAAAGCTAGAAGGAATATCTTAGAATGAGCTCTATAGCTTTGGCTACTGATTTAAGCAAAGTGAGTGTACTTCTACGGAAGTCTTCACTACTGACACCTTTTTACTCTCTTACCTGGGCAAATGCTAAGTAGGGATGTCACCTTAGAGACAATGTAGGGATAGACTAGTGGTTTTTCCTTTCTAGGTTAATGACTTCTAACATAGAGAATGGAGCAGTTACTGGTTGCCTAATGCTTCTGGAGCTAACTATTCTTCTTATTCTGAGTCGGATGAGACTCCTGCGTAGGATATTCTTTGAATTAGTGCCCATTTATTTCCTTAACCTCATGATGAGGTGCTTGTATGTGCAACTATTTTTGGCTTTGTAATAAACCCTAAATTTTGGAATTCGGAGTCAGTGATTTTTGAAGTATAAGGTTGAAGTTCAATTTGCTATATTGAGAAATTGGATTTTCTTCCCTTCACACTATTCAGCAGGTAAAAAGGTTCAGTCGACCTGAGGATTCTTAGGGATGGTAAGATACGATAAGATAAGAATCTAGCTTTATCAGCCCCAAGCATCTCCCAGTTGTAGGCACTGCCTGGAACTTTTAATTGAGGACCAGTGGGAAACTGAACAACCGGGTGCACTGAGGCTTGTGTATACATGGACACTGCACTAATATAAGTGAGTAGACTAGCTGGGTCTGTGACAATCCTCGGTGTCCGTGAGTTCCTGTGAACAACTATTCAATAGAGAATTGTGGTAGATGGCCCAAACTGAGAGGCTGCTGGGTGTGCTGCCTAGGGACAATCATGACACAAGTGGGGACCATAGACAGCAAGATGACTATGGAACAATACCATTCACACTCAGGCTAGTGATTCCAATGCATAACACCTCAGGCGCAGGGATCTCAGAACATGTCGGAGATTAAAGCGTAATCTTTGTGCACACCTAAGAGAAATATTATATAGACTTTACAGGCAGCATACGCATCTCTACACCCTTTCCTGAAATCTTTTGTAGTACGTCCAGACAGGTGGAGCAACAGAAAGGCTCCCAAAGCTCAACAAGGTGACCTTGGCGATTACGCCTTTCTGTGACATAGCTCTGAAGGGGTGCCAGATACTTGACAATGAGTTGCAGAGGGAATCTGTCTCTAAACTATCATTAATAGATGTGATTTTGGCTCCAAAGGAATCAAGGTCTGCTTTAGAACATATTATCAACACAGTGTTGACTTCAGGAAAATATTTGACTGTTAGACCTGGCTTTTACAGCGGGTTTATCCCCAGATTTTTTGCTTTGTGGCCTTCTGTTTCTGACCTGTTTATGTTGGTTTAATGACTTTGGGCACTTTACCACTGCTGATGAGTGCTAAAGTGCATATGCTCTCCCTGTAAATTTTATGTATGGATTGGGGTTTCTATAAATGGCTGATTTGATTTACAAGTCAGTCCCTAGTACAGTGCACTGTGTGTGCCCAGGGCCTGTAGATAAAATGCTAGTAAGTGTTGTTGAACAATCTGCTGAAGATAAATCAAGAATGGGAGCTTAGACCACCATGAAACCTCCCCAATCCAACACTTAAACAATGATGGCTAGCATGAAAGATGTGGAAAGCCAAGCGAAAAAATTAACAATTTCAGGATAGTTTGAATTATGGAACAGTGTGAGTGCCCAAGTGTAGATCCTTTTACAGAAGAGTTGATTTTTAACTGTTAGAAATTGGGTTTCTGGTTGGCAGATGTGTGCACACTGTCCAAGCAGGAACCACCATCCTAGTCAGGGTAGGTCACAATACAAACTTAATTATCCTGTGCTCAACCTCCGGCAGCTTGGCACAGAGCAGTTAGGTTTCACTAAAGGCACTGTTTAAAGTATTTGTGCTTCAAACAGTAACACAGTGAAAACACCACAAAAATACTCCATACCAGTTTTGAAAAATAAAGGATATTTTTGTAAATGAAATAAGACCAATATGAGAAAAGATTCAATTAGTATAAGCTGAGATATGATTTTTTAAGAATAAATGTCAAAATAGTGCTTAGAAGCAAGAAGCTCTTAAATGAGTTATCTGGTCGCAAAAGACCAGGGCAAAGTCAAAGGTTCAGGCCGACTGCGAACCGCTGAACCAGAGTACCTTTATCAGGGATGTGTAGTCTTCAACGAGGAAGTGATGTGCAGCTGAGATGATTCATCGGTATCGAGCAACGCAGTGGATGAGATGCATCGATTTTCTGCCCACAACTGGGGATGCGTCAGTTCTAAGTGTGAGGTGCAAGTTCCAGATGTAATGTGCAGCTGCTGTTCCCATAGTAGGAGATATGTTGTTTCCGAAGGCGGTGCACTGGTTCCGAGCGCGAAGCACGGGGGTCCACTCCATGTATGTTGAGGATTTACTGGTTCTAAGGGTGATGCACAGAGTCTGCTCCACATGACAATTAGGATGGTCTGTACATATCCTGCCTTTGAAATACATGGCACTCTGCCCTGTGTGATACACAGGGTCTACTATAGGGCCGACTTATATGTATAAAAAGTGAAGTTTTAGGCCAAGCAAGAGGGTTATCCTGCCTTGTCAAAATGGCAGTTTAAACTATACATACAGGTTCTGCAGTGGCAGTCCTGAGCCATGATTAGAGGGCAACCTAAGGGAGTGGCACAACGAGCGCTTCAGGCCTACTAGTAGCATTTAATTTACATGCCCTGGGTCAGTAGCGGCTGCTGCCTGGAAGCAGCAGTGGGGTAGGTGGGGGGAAGGAGCAAGGGGGTGGGGAGATCACCATAAAAAAATAAACCCTTACCTCCAGGCCAAACAGCTGGCTGGCCGCCGCCACCTCTCCTGCCTCCCCTTCCTGTCTTTTTGTAAGAAACAAGAAGCACATGTATTTTGGTGATGTACTTCTGACTGTTATGGTTTTTGTTTCAAAAGCCAAATAAAGTTTTATTGATTGATTAGAAATGTTTTCATTTGTCCGCTTTTTTTACGCTTTGCATGTGGGATAATAAAGCATAGTTTGTGCTCAAAAACTTTGCTGACTACAATGCAGACACCCTTGAACTATGTTGCAAGGGTGTCTGCAATGGCTCATGGCAGCCAAAAGTGCCAGAAGGAGAGAGCAGAACAGCGCCACATCTTAGTATTCTAGCACTGCTCTGCTCTGTCCTGTTTATGTAACACATCACAGTAACCTCATTTGCTGTGTTGTGCTGTGTCATTTATTTGTAAGTCTGGCTCCAATTTGGGACGTAGCATGGCCTAACGCCACCCACACATGGGATTTGCAAACACTGCAAAAGGCCTGATAGGCAATTCTGTGACACTACAGAGAAAGTTGCAGTGTAACACATCAACGCAACACAATTTGACATGTTTAGGTGTACATCTGGCATTAAATACAACAACTGTAAAATATGTATTGACTTCTAAAAAGGCCAGGTTATTAAATTGCAAATGTCAATCTTGGAAGTTATGCCAACATGCATGATGTCAATAGGAATACAGAAGTGAAAGTGATTTTCCTTCTAATTCTCTTCTTAATACTTATCAATTCCTTTAAGGTTTGGGTAAGTGTTAGAAAAGAAATGGAAGGCTATTCAAGAAAAGCCTTGGTTCAGTCTTTTAACTTCATTTTAAAAGTTGCTGTGATGAAAAACTCCATGGCGAATGGTTAGAACATTACAATTCAAAGACAAAGTTGGATATATACTGCTTTTCAACAATTAGAACAAACAACACATTGAAATGTGTGCTTTTATTCCTGTATTACTAGCTTGAACGTTTTAATATGCTCTGGAAAGTAACTAAATCGCACCAGCTGATGCAGTTTCTCTATATCTGATAATATATAATCAATGTTGCTTTCTCTAGAATGAATTGATTCTGTTTGCCATTTGTTGAGGGGTAGAGTGTGAAGAATGTGAGCGCTAGAGACAGCAAAGTAGCAGTGATGGCTAGAGACGGACGTGGAATGATTGTTTTCCTAGACTAGTAGCTACATTTTCATTGTGTGATTGAAGAAACGTCCCTTCGCCGCATACCACCCTTGCCCATCGCCCAAGCCATGGCTTTCACATTTGCATCATCAAGTTATGTTCAGTTCACATTCTGTATGCTATAGAACTGGGCGCCACTAAATTAATAATCATAAGGCGATGCCACAGAAACTAATTTGAGGAATAAAATATTTTAATAAAAAAGCAAAAGGTATATTTGCTAGGATGAGAAAAAAATATCGATACTTTATTAAACCAACATTTATCTTTATGCTTGTTTCCATAATCTCAGTCATAAGTGCGAAAAATATAACCAACCATCAATTCATTTTGCTTCTATATAAGACATTTAATGTGTAAACAGCGAACTCCATAAGTACAAGAATGCAAAGTAAGTTACTGTACACTGTCACGGAAAATGTACACAAGAAACCCCCGAACCTTAATGACTTTTTAAAGTCAATTAAAGACAATATAATCGATGGCTGTGATCTCTTTCTTTAGCAAATACAAATTCACTGTAATTACAGTAGGTCTACGTGTAACATCTGTTTACTTATGTAATTATTCATGGAAGTCTATATACATTATATGCCTTGGAGCAATGTGCGGGTGTTCAAGCCTGTGTGTTTGTGTGGGTGGTGTTCACTAATGTACATGTACTGCAGTAGACTTTGGTTTATTTTCAAACTTTTTAAATGGTACCCTTTACCAATATGAACCAGCGACTCTTCAGTTTCATCAGAGATATAATACTGACTCTCCATAAATGGAACTTTAGAAAAGTCGGCATAATATGCCTTTTTATAAAATAAATGTAAAACGGTACGTTCTATGAAATTATATGTACACATCCACAGGTGTTATTAGAATATCACGTGTCCTATTTGTATTTGTGGCGTGACAAATGTGTACATTGTTATATAAATCCCAAATGTAGGTTGTGCTTTTAAAATACATTTATTTACCACCATGAAACGTAGTTATAAGACAGTTTGAAAAGAACTCTAGATTACTTATTGCAAAGGACCGACTGACTTTCAAGCATATACGTTAATGTTTCGTTTTATGGTAAGGAAAAATAAAGGAGGTATTTAACTGTGAATTGAGCGTATTGTTGGCTCTTGCTCCAGCTGTTGTCCATCTTATTGAAAATAGTTAAAATTTATTAGCTACATTACTGAAGCCAACTCGGATAACACATTGGAAATACGCATGGGGTGCAAATGGCAGGGTAAAATTTGTATTTCAATTTCTTTCACAAAGAATTTATACCACAACATGATTTAGGGAAAAGATGTCACTGTTTAATAGTTAAAATATTACCTATGGTATAACACAGAAAATTAATTTACAGTCACAAACTGTACATATTGTTGGAATAGTGAAATTATAGCTTATTTGTGGTTTAGTAAAAATAGGTTTCTTTAAAAGTAGGGACATGAGTCGTTGACAATATAGAAGACTATAAATCAATGAATTAAGATAAACAGGCTAAGGTTGACAATCTTTTTAATATACCTTACACAGAAATTTGGATAGCGTTTCAGGGTATCAGGGAATAGAAAGGAAAGTGAGAGGCATGCAACATGGTGCTAATTCTTGCTCAATATACTCTTGAGACTTCTCTCTACTGCCTCGTCCAGTTCTTCCTCCAGTTCTTCCTTCTTGGACATGGCCAGCTTGGATTGGTAATCTCTCACAATTTGGTCTATATAAGGGGCACTTTGCGTCCCATGTAGCATGAGGGTCCACTCCTTCAGCACACCCCTTTCCGGAATACTTCCAACAAAGCCAACTTCAAGCACCCATGTACCTCTAGGGTCTTCCCCCCATGTGTGAGTTGTCATGAAGGGCCATTTGTCAAAGCCCACCTTGGAGTCGTCATCCCTGGGGCGCCGACTAAGCAAAATAGATTTAGTTCCCATGGGCGATGTCATGTTGATGTTAAGATCTCCACGCCTTGTGGCATTTACAGTAATAACTGCTTGGACATGTTCAAGATAGCGAACAAAGTTTTCCTTTCCTTCACAGGCATCAGTTGAAAGTGTTAAAACAAGCTTGCCATTGGACGGGATTTTCCTGAAAGTTAAAATAAAGAACAAGATTAAAACAAGAGAAGCATGACTGCAGCTATAAGGCTTCCACTAGGTTCAATATTGTTCTTTTTATTTTCACTGTTCTTTGCCCAAATTCAGTCTTTCTGAATACCCAAATATGTGCAAATAGTTTTGTATTAAATAAAAACAAAAAATTATAAAGACAATATAAAGTGACGAGAGGTGCATCAATGGAAGGTTAAAATCACTTCAAGAGTTGTTAAATATTGATTAAGTTAAGAGCTGTTGTGATCACCAAACTAACTCAAAACATGCACCATTTGATGCTCTCTTTCTCACTCCCACTCTCTCTCTATCCCACTCTACACCTGTTATGGTATTTAACTATTTGGAGAACAAAAATGCTAAAATATTAACCGCCATCAAGTCTTGCTGAGAAGAGATGTGAATTCGATAGCCTTCAGAATTTGGATAAATAAGAGTTGAATCAACATTTCATTGGCAATTTAATGGAACATGAACATTTCTCCACAGTTTGTATAATTTCCTTTTCAGATGTGAGTATTGAAACAAATTGCCTTTGTCTGCATGTCACTCCAGATGCTTCACTTTTTCTAATCCATATTTTTGTTCCTCTTAGGTTTCTGTGCACTAAGACACTGATATTGGGAGCCACAATGTGTGTATGCTGACTGTAAAATTATATTGGTAAAACTGATTTCACTCAATGGTTTATTTAACTTTCCTGTAGGGATGTAGTAGGTGGTACAGACAATGCACTTGAGCGATAAATGTCATATGTGGGCTACAGTGCATATTCGAACCACTCAAATGTATGACAAAAATATATGATTGCCACAAGCACCACTATGCTCTGTCTGGGCTGCACTTTATATGCACTGCAGTAACACTTGGCAAGGAAAAGGGACTTCTCTCTACTTTATTGTTTATTAATAAGCAATACCTAAAGTGTTACTTGTAATAACAAAGGGCAGAGTGACTGATATAAAGGGTGGTACACTGTATATTTAAAAAGTGTGTCCTCACTATGATTGAAGTAGGTATTTAACACAAGGGAAACCCTAGTAAACACTGAGGAAATGGGACGGACAGTAGAACAAGAAATAATGAGCCCTAGTCACAAAAATATGCAATGATTCTGTGAAGTCAAATGACAACTATTAATGAAACAAATAATCAAAGAAAACAAACAGTGCAGTGAACACCAGTGCAAACCAACATGCCTAGTGCTCTTTTATAGGTGATACACACATGTGATAAACGTGATCATCTCCTGTATCAAAGTAAAAAGAACAAAGCAGCCCGTTGTTATGTTTCATAGGGTACCCCAATATAGGCCAGAGTATTCGCCTAACCTTTCACCTACATTTACAATACCATTACACTACATAATGGGTTTTGGTATTGACCTTTTTACCTAGTTAAGCACTGCATAAGATGTCGTGTGGTTAGCCCTGAAAAGAAGCCTCATTAATTACACATGAAGATTCTCAGAATCGCAGCAGGATTGCCATCTTCTGCATAATACCTATGCATAAGGTTCATCCTTTCCGTCATCCTCGGCCGACATGACACAGCAAGGTAGAATCCCCTGAGGATATGTATACACCATATCTTTGCCAAGGCAGATAGGGGAGAAAAAGACTTCCATGCTGACACACTGACGCAAGATCGCTAGCTCGCAGTGGTCTGACATCTCTCGTCGGGTGTCCATCTCGAGACCAAGACGGGGTCCCACAGTCTCTCACTTCAGATAATGGGGTTGGCTTCATCCTAGGGGGATTCTCAGCTCTACACATATATACATGCTAGGTACACTTAGGTACATCTAGTTAGGGCTGAATCATGGGAGTACGCTTTATTACTGTCATGTATTTAGATACCTGCCTGTATTCATTGTTTCAGCACTATGGTAGGAATATACCATCCTTTCACTTTGTTGGTGCTTATAATCATTTATATCTGTTTCTGTCTAATGGTTGTTTCAGCACACCTATTTTACACTAGAATGACTCTGGTTCAATAAATACTTATTGAAAACCCCACCGTTTATTTCTGTATATCTCTCTTAGACAAAGTGAGCACAAGGGACTGAGCGAAAAGTACTGTACAGTTTCCACGATCCCTGATGGGACAGAGTTGTCATGTTTGATAGCTGCCAAGAACTATTCTGTCCTTGGTAAGAGGGGTTTACAGTGTCACTGTGAGCTAGCTGGTATATAGGCAAACATGCCCGGTGGGGGTGTCGGGAATCAGTCTGGACACCAATCCCACACTCTATGTTGTCTAAACGAGCGGATTCTATATAGGTTTCTAGGAACTACACGACACTGTGACATGAAATCAAACTCAAAAACTGGTCAGTGGCTTGGTCAGTCAATTACATTTTGATCCCTAATACGATTGTGGTATCATGATCAGGACTCTAAAATACTCATGAGCCTGAGAGAGTATTTACGAAGGCACTGAGAAGGGTTATATCTTCCAAGCAGACATCCATGGAAAAATGAACCTGTCCGAGTAGTCTGAAAATCTTGGGGGAGGGTCAGTGGCCGGAGATCACTCAGCAGGATTCTGGTGCATGCTAGTACGGAAGCATTAGCTAATCACTCAGCTTCCAATCACCATGGAAGAAGGTAGGCACATACAGGGGCGAGAAATAAATGAGCGGCTGCAGGGGAAAAGCCAGTGATGGAGTCCTGTCAGCCATTAAAAGCCAAACTGTTGTGGGAACAATTGCTGCCTAGCTTGGTTGCAGAGATGCTGGTAGCAATGAAAATGAAATGCTCATGGCACTTGGGTGCTGTGATTCACAACCTTGCAGGTTTTTGGTCTTTTGAGACATCAAAAACTTGTGCTTCAGTCGGCATCAAATAAAACACTGGCCTCTGTATTTTCAAACAATGGTATGGTTCACAGTACTGAAATTATTCACATATGTGGAGTGTTGTCAGGGGTAGAAGCCTCCTTCCCATGTAACTGTTAAAACCACAAACAGAACTTTTATTCCCAAAATTAAGGGTAAGGTATGATAAGTCACTATTCCATGGTATTTTACATTGAATTGGTTTGGTGTTCTTATTATTGTCCATAAAAAGGATGCAATCACTCACTCACGCAATTCAACATGTTTCATCCTTGGGGTGTTCTTCATCAAGGACTCAAGTCGAAGGTGGGCCAAATTTACGATCTACATAGATTGGCTATCTATAGATATTGACTATCTAGAGAAATAGGTAAGGTCCTACAAATCTTAACTATAACCTTGCAGGAGTGTGGGAAAATTAAAATGTAATACCCATCACCACACGATTTTAATCCCAAAAATTGCCTTGTATATCCACAGAGCAACAGAATCACCCAACTAACCACATCTAGGAAGAAAGTTAAGGGTCCAGATGTATGACCAATTTTTGCGACACAAAGGGGTTTTAGGCCCGTTTGTGACCGCAAAAAACGTGTGGGCCATATACAAACCCTTTTGCTACTCAAACCCCTTTGCGATTCGCAAAATAGGTTTAGCGGCTAGCTATTATGAAGGGGTGTTCCAAGGGCGTGCCTTCCTAATAGCAACTCCAAAAACAACGTATGAATGTTTTGCCACCGCAATTGCGGTTGCAAAACACTCGCAGTTTACCACCCTTCTCAGAAGGGTGGTAAAGCACTCACAAACGGGAAGGGGTCCCCAGGGAACCCCTTCCCCTTTGTGAATGCATGCGCAAATATTTTTTAAGGGCAGGCAGTGGTCCCAGAGACAACTTCCTGACTTAAAAAAAAAATGGAAAAGTTTCATTTTTATTTTTTAAATGCATCCGGTTTTCCTTTCAGGAAAACGGGCGGCATTTGAAAAAACACATGCTTTAGGCTACCATCCCTGGAAGTGCCAGCCATTCCCAATGGGGTTGCAAATTGCGAGAGCCTCATTAATATTCATGAGGTATGCAATTTGCGACCCCATTGGGAATCACAAACAGTGTCTCAGACACTGTTGTACATTGAATTTTACGACTCGCAATTTGTTGCAATTTGCAAGTCGGCAAAATTCAATGGTCGTACATCTGGCCCCATGAGCCTGAATTAGGCCCAATTTGGACTTGCATTATTGAAGGGGGGCAACCCTATGATGAAGCACGTTAATTTATGGAGTAATAGGAACAACTCAGCAAATGAACTTCCAACACCATAAAATATATTTCTTACCCTTCCTTACATTGTTCTGTTTGTAGTCATTACATTACTTAATGCCATTGAATCAAGTTTGCTGCGTTCTTTCCTCGGTGTCAGGTCACCAATGAGGCATCATTAGAGGCCTCTGGAATCCTGAGGTGTACTGGCACATATACCCCATGCCACAGCAAATCTCTTCACATTTTACTTTGTTCCTTTTTTTGAAAAGGGAAGTAACTACATGGATATATTTGTGACATATTCTGGTGGTAAAATCAAAAGTATTTCTTGCACAGTAAGTAGAAGCTGAACCACAATGCTATTTTTTCATATTTGTGTACTTTGTCATCTGGGTAGGACTAGTCTACCGTGCATTTTTACATTTTCAGGAGGGCCAATCTGTTTGGTCAGTGCATGAGCCGATTTTGTGGTTGACTGTAGGTCAGTTTTGTGGCTGTGTGTGGGCTGGTGTTTTAAACATCTTTCAATAAAGACCGGGCAGTTGTAGCAACCAGCACTGTACGTGCTGTGAAGGCTGTCATCTCATGGCATGCAGGGCAGATGGAGCAATCACACTTTGTAGGTAGAAGAGCAGGGATGAATCAATGTTTTTATCTTTTTGAAGGGGAAAGAACATCGAGAATGTTAATGCTGCATTCTTCTAATATACCACTCACATTTCCTTCAGCAAGCACAGACACCTGCAGTTCCCCACCTCTCAGAGATTATATAGAATGCATTTCTTTAAAACACCAGTGTTGCTTGATTAACAAATGTGTGCCACCTTTTTTATACTTCCCAATTCATAAATGAGGACTGGGTACTCGCCAATGACTGCACCACACATGGAGTTTAGTATAACATTTCTTTATTTATCTGCTTGTAACTGCAAATCCAACATTTTAAACCTACATTCAGTTTGCTAAACTCTAACGCTTACATCACAGTTCTACATAGGCCATCAGTAGCCACAAGGGTTCCGTCATTGCTAACTCACACAACACTACATCACCCCTCTGTTAGATATCAAATTAAATTTTTTACAAGTATGTACGCAATCATAGCGCTTCAATGAGTCTTCATGGCACTTTGATCATGCAACCTGACCGTGTCTTCGGAAACTGGGGTCAGGCATTAGAAGTTACCATGACCTGCGTTGGTGATGAAGAAACAACAGCAGTCAGGAGGTCTTCACTTGTCCTTTCTCACCCAGTCTCGACATTAGCATCAGTGCCTGACGAGCGATGAGCCATATGTTGAAAATCGCACGTAATGACTTCCCAAGACATTGGGCCATCACCATGTGTCCTTTGCTGGTCACAACATGAAAGTAATCAGCATCGAAGGGAGCATCAGATTTTCATTTTCTAGATTGACAGACAAGCACTTGATCTCTGCTAGTGAAAATAATGTTGTTTGCATGTCGGCACTTGTATGCATAGGCCTTCATTTTCTTTTTTCAATCCAGGTCTTTCACACGCATTTCTTCCTCAGTACTTGATCTTCTGGTGCTCCATTGAGGAAATCTGGTCGTCATGGCTCTCCCAAAAACCAAGGTTGCAGGGCTTTCACATGTGATCGAGTGAGAGGTTGAACGGTAAGCTTGAAGAGTAGAATTCAAGACAGTTTTAAGGTCGAGCTTTTCCAAAACAGCACACTGAACAGCTTTCTTAAGAGTATTCATGAAACTTTTGACAAGGCCATTGGCCTTAGGACAAAGAGATGTGCTTTTCAGTTAATTTACATTAAGATGACTGAGAAAATCTCCGAACTCTTGACTGTTGAAATGGCAGCCATTGTCAGATTTTAAGATTGCAGGTAACGCCATGTCGCGAAGATGCCGTCTAATCTCTCGATGACTTTCTTGAGAGATAGATGAGAGATCTTCTATAAATGGAAAATGGGAGTACTAATAAGCAATACCCATCATGTGATGTCCATTGTAAAGAGGACTGAATAAGTCAACAACAAGTCTTTCCCATACACACGTTGGCAACTCTGACGTTTTTAAGGTGTGTTGAGCGGTTTTTGATGAAAGGAAGTTGTATCGATGACATGCATTCTGTTTTAACTCTCTCACCAATATGTGGCAATCAGACCCGGTCTCAGAGAGCTAGTTTTGTGGCTACGATTCCATGATACCCTTCATGGGCAACTTCTATTATCTGTTGTCTCAGACTCTCCGGAAGAACAATTCTCAAACCTCTTAGGATAATGCCTTCCTGAGTAACGGTAGTTCATCTTTAACATTTTTAAACTTTTGGTATTCACTGTTACTGGTAAGAGTTCGAGGGGGCTGGTGCCATGACTGATGTGTAATAATGTATTTTAGTTTTAGCATGTCACTATCTTGACTCGTGGCAGTGACGAGTTGTTCCAACAAAATGGCAGGTGGTGTGCTGGATTTCACAATTAAATTTATGCATGCTTCAGCCGTCTTGGAAAAGGTGCCAGAGCACTGCAGGGGCATTCTTGGGAAGTAGTGAGCAGGGTGTTCATCTTTCACTGTATGGTGTATGATTGTGTAGTTGGATTCTTGTAATCGTAGACCCCAACTTTCATGCAAGGAGGCCTCTTTGCTTTTGGAATGCCAAGGAAGGTTAACAATGTTTGATGATCTGTCACAAGCATGAAAGGCTTCACATACAATAATACATGGAAATGTTTACAAGCCCACACCTTTGCTAAGCTTTTTTTCTCAGGTTGTGAACAAGCATATTCAGTTCAGGACAAACCTGCTTTAGTGGTGTTCTGCTTTTTTATGGACAGGTCTGCAAGTGTAACCCCAGGTGCTTCCTCAAGGCTCACCCCCCCCCAGCTCGGTGGCATTAGGATCCTTTTTACCCAAGTTCTGGTAAGCAGATTACCTTTTCTTGCATTTGACTTGCTCTGCTTTTCGGCATCACTTAGTACTGTCTGACACCTGGTTGATCTCTGCCTTGGAGTGCTTCAGATTGTAGCATTATCTTGAAATTTGATGCTCTTTTAAAACCTGGTTGTATTCCCCTCTAGCATTATCACTCCATATGATGTATGGTTTTAGATTGTGTAGTAGCTCAGTAGCTCTCTTTGTGACCTTCCCATCAGGTTTTTGGCCAATGATGTGTAGATTTCTTAGCAAAGATTTCATTACATTGGCTGAAGCTGCACTTTGAATCCACATACGCCAAACGCCACTTGTGCACTTTGACGAAGGCACATGTGGCACTAACTAGCAGTTTATTGCACCACAACAAACTCTCAGGGAGAGCACTGTCAAGCTTCGGGTTACTTATTCCCTATCTCGCCAGCAGTTGTAGAATTCTCCCCAGCCTGGGTATTTGCCAATGACTACGCCACACACTGAGCTTATAATACGTCTTTATTCATTTGTGTGTAACCACAAACTCAACATTATAAACCTGCATTCATTTCGCTATACTCTTATGCTTACGTCAAGATTCTACAGAGTACATAATGAGTCACAAGGGTTTCATCATTGCTAACTCACACAACACTGAATGGGCTACTTTTATTCTGGTGCCCAGACATATTTTCTGCCCTATTCGGACCCTGACTGTCATATCTATAAAACAAGGCTGCTCTGTAAAGACTCATCCTGATTTTCTTTTGTTTTTTAGTTTCTTTGAGGGATTTAATGTCTAGATAAATCTATGTGTAAGAGGGTTTCATAGTCTGATGTACTCATAATTATAGTAAATGAGTCAATTACATTGGTGCATTCAATTTAAACTTTAAAGACTATAAAAGTAATCAACGTAAAAAATAATAATAAATACAATAGCCATATTACTTTTTGCACTCAGGCAATAAAAATATGTGATAGAAAACGACATTCTAGTGATACTAGAGTCAGCTTCCATGTATTTTATTTCTTGTAGTTTTAATTCATTTTTTGAGTAATTACTTAGATCGTACACTCAGTGCCATTACGGTGCTTGCCTACACATGCCCGAATAACCAGATGCCATGCAACAAGATATGCAAATATAAATGTTCTATCCCACCCCTCTCCAAAGGAATCGCAAAACTAGAAATATCTGAATATCAGAAGATAAATTAAAAAATTTCATCAAATATAGGAGACATCAGTTCTTGAAGAGGAAGAATTTAATTATTGCCAATTAAGGAGTCATGCGGCATCTGTAAGTCAAACATAAAATCAAGATGAGTTGATTACAAGGTCTGTTCAGCAATCGTGATGTATTTCTGTCACTGAGTGGGAGGCAGTTTGATAAAATCATGTACAGTTGCTGTGCAAGTGTTCCATCCTCATTGCCTGGGGCATCAGGGAACAGCAGCTTGAACGAGGCAGCTTGGACATACTTGAGTAATGGAATGAGAAAAAATTATAGCATTTTATGATAAGAAAAATGTACACGCGTGAGCGTTCTTGGAATTCAGCATTCGATTATATTGAGGAACCCGTGCAATCGGAAATGTACCAGAACATTTTGTCAAAATTACCTTCACATTTGCATAATTTTTCCAACTACAGAGGATATCAAATATTGGTACTGAGATTTGAATCCTTTGAAGGCATCCTGTTGTTCATATGTGGTACACTTTAGTTTAGACAACAATTACGTGTTTTTATTTTTATTAAATATTGGTGTTTCTTTTTTTTGTTAGGCAAAGTTTTCCCGCTTCAAATAACTGACTAACATATCCACCACCCAAATTACTTTAATATTTTCACTATAAAAATTCACCACTAATCCTTTATGGGTTTCCAAAGTAGCGTGCTTCTCGCTGAAAAAGCGCTTCAACACCCCATCAAGGGAAGCAAGCGCTATGTAAATACAAACCTTTTTCCCTCTTTTAACCCTCCACTATACTTCTCAATCCAAATAACTGACAAAAATATCCACCACTCAAATTACTTTCATATTTTCACTATACTAATTCACCAAAAATCGTTTATGGGATCCGGAGTAGCGTGCTACTCACAGAAAAAGCACTTCGATGCCTTTTTAGGGATAGTAAGTGCTATGTAAATGCAATACAATACAATACAATACAATTACAATACAATACATTATGTACCCAGGGCTTGTAAATTTAAATGCTACTAGTAGGCCTGTAGCACACACTGGGCCTCCACTCACTAACATCGTACCTTAAAACTGGTTTCAGGCTTGCCATTGCAGCCTATAATACAGTTTTTTTAAACTGCCAATTTGAACTGACAAAATAAACCTTTTGCCAGGATTAAATCTTTTTTTATAATACATATACGTCACCCCTATGGTAGGCCTTAAACAGCCCATAGGGCAGGGTGCAAGTTATTTAAACGTTTTGCATGTCCTGGTAGTGAAAAAATCCTAAATGAATGTATTACTACGGTAAGGCTTACCTCTCCCATAGTATAACTTTGGGTTACCTTATTACATTCTATAAGTGCTAACGGTTGATTGGGAGCAGGTAGAAATCTCATGTTTGTACTCAAATGGATTGTAATTTAAGATCCTCCTTAGTAGTAAAGTCAGACTTTAAGTCACAGTTGCACTTTTAGAAAGTTGGTATTTTTCTGCCCAAAAGTTTCTGAGGGCTTCTAGGAGTTCCCAGTTGCAGTTGCTGGGCCTGATAATGGCTCCCCCATTAAGAATTCATGTTGGGCCCAGACATGGAACAATAGACCTGGGTGTAGCTGGGAGAGGGGGATCCTGCCAGGATGGTTGAGGGCAGAGCTGTTCCCTGCACCACTAACATTTCAAAGGGCTGCCTTCAGCACACACACACACACATATACACAAAGGAACCTGACACTATTCTTTTGCCACCCCATACTTCTTTGAGCCTTGGCAGGGGAATGGAAGAATTTCCAGAACTAGTTGTGGGCATATTCTAGAAGAGTCACCCACTTCAAAGGCTGGCAGCAGGTATACATAATGGACCGCCTGAGTCACTCTTGAGTACACTGCTGGAGCTGCTGACATTATAGAAGAAGGACTGACTTTTTCCATAGAGGATGGCCCTGCTGCTTAAGGCTTGCCTTGTTCAACCAAAGGACTGCCCTGCTGCTTAAGGCCTGCCCTGCTGTCTGTGAAGGAAGACTTGACCTGCTTCCTTCATCCCAAGCTACAGAGTGACTCCATGGGTCAGTTGGCTGACCTCCTATTCTGAGCAACAAGACACAACAAGCTCCAGAGGCATCCCTGCAAATCCCCAGCTGACCTGAGCAACTAGACCTTCCTGGTCCTGCAGCTGGACCTTCCTGAGCAGTGCTGGTCTCTGCTTGAATAAGTCCTGGAGCCCCAAGAAGTGCCTCCCCTAGTCATGGATCCTTGACTGGCATCAGAGTGCACTACTCTACAAGAGAAGAAGAAATCCTGACATTCTGGACTTTTCAGTTTGCACTGGACTTTGAATAGGAACTTTTTACAGCAGGACTAACCTGGTCTCTGTATCTGGCCCATGCTAGATTGCAGTTAGCCTGAATTTTTGACTTTCCCATGGTTTAGCATGACCAGATATCCACGAGTGCTTTGTGCTTTTAGTCGTCATACTTCCTAAAAACGTTGAAATTGCATATCTCCAGTTCTACTGATTGGATTTCTGTCATTTATGTGTCATTTTATTTGTTAAAAACTTGATCCACTTTTTCTAAATTTCGTTTATGATTTTTTTTGTATTGCGTTTTCACTTTATTACTGTTTGTGTGCTGCATGAACACAGGGCCTCAAAGTTAAGCCTGACTGCTTTTGTGCCGAGCTACCAGAGGGTTAAGCACAGGTTAATTTACTGACTTTTGTGCTTCACCCTGACAAGGATTGTGATTGTTGCTTGAGTAGGAGCTCACCCACCTCAACCAATAACCCAATTTCTTACAGTAACCACCACAAAAACGCTCATAAGATTGCAAATATCTACAAAATTTGAGTTGACAAACCAATATACATCCTTTTCTAAGAGGGGTTAACAAGTTTTTTTTAAATTGCAACCCTTCTCCCTCCCGGTTTGTCAGAGGTGTAGACCAACACTAAAACCCCTGGCTATAACAGTAAATTGTGACACTTCATGTAAAAAGTAAATGTCTACAGTCATTAACATAGTGTAATACCAATCCTTCTTTAAAGGCCTATTGACTTTAGAATATGCTTTTTACAATAAATAATTCAGGACTACTGCTTTTTTCAAAATGGTTCATAATAAACTGATCTGACCTATGGTATTTGACATAGCTTTTCCCAATTAACCCCTCAAGTCATTACCCTTCGTCATTGGCTTGTCACCATAAATCACTCAGGATTACTACACTCAGCATAAGCTTTCCCACACACCATCAATCATTCATAAAGTTACAAATCCATAGAAAATAACAGTTGGCAAAACGCTGTACAACTCCTTTCAAGAGGGCCTAACAAGGATGACTACAGTGTAATTCTTCTAACCGCAGGAATTGCCAGAAAGAGTGACAAACACCAAAGCCCTTACCTACTATTTTAATCTGTGAAATTCCATGGAACAAAATGCTTGTACAAAGACTTCAGCACATAATAAGAACACTCCATCCGTAAATGACTTTTATTTATGTTTTTACAATAAATCCATCAGGCTAACTGCTTTCATATTACACAGATAAAGCCTACAGCATTTTACATAACTTTTCCCGGTGGACCAATCACACCTATAGTATTTATCATTGTTTTTTACCACAAAAAACTTAGTTTGGCTTTATTGCACTTAAGCTTTCACACAAGGCAACCACTGGACAGACAGTCCTTACATTGCAGATATGTATAAATGTTGGCAAAACAATATAGAACCTCAAATGTGTTTAACAAGGACTGCCAAAATGCATATCTCCTAACCCTAGCGCTTATTAGGAAGGGTACCCAAAACCCCAAACTTGGCTTCTACATAATCTGTGAGATTCTGTCCAACAAAGTACCTCTCTAAAGGCATTACTCCCGTGTAATAACAATCCACCCTTTAATGCCTACTGGTGTTAACATATGCTTTCTTAATACATATGTCATGTGTATATATAACAGATCAGGCCTAAAGCCACATTGGTTTATCACCATGATCCAATGTACTGAGTATATGCTTTCTCTAAAACAAAAATGGAATACAGGCACTCTTTTTCACAACTTCTGCGCAGCTTAATGCTATACCCAAGGTTATCCAGTTGTGAGTGCCGCCAAATTCACTCTTTTAGTCATGCTTCTTACGTCTCTTTTTTCTGTTGACCATATAAGGTTTTGCCACAGCAGCTCTGTCAAGCCAGACCTAAAATCCTTCTTTGATGCTAATCATGTTATTTATCCAACTTTGATGGGTTATAACTGAGTAGATATTGCAGTCTTTCTTTCATAATGAAGCCCTTTGCTGTGAAGAGAGCTTGTGCATTCGTAAAATGTAAATATGAAGGGTGTATTATCCCCAAGCAAGTCATTTTTTGAAAAGCTAAAACCATAAACAGTACAGTTGATTGAAACTTGTTTTTCAAAACCGAACGTGTTTTAATCTCTATTGCGTGTAGTTAAATGTCCCACACCATAGATTATATCCTAGCAGGTAACTATGTGATTTAATAAATGTCCCTGAAAACCTTCCGTTTGGCAGTGGATTTCGTTAACCAGTGGGCTCTGTTCTTAATGAAACTTTCATTAGAACAAAGTTGAATCATTGCTTTCAATTTCATTATATTGAAGAATTGCTCTAGTCTCACAGTCTTAACTGAACAGTGATGTTCTCTCGGCACTTCCAAAACCTTTATTGCTGGCTACGATCGAAACAGCGCCAGCGCCTCGACACCCTCATGGGTGCTTTGCTGCGCTCTATAAATGAGTGATTGATTGAGTAAAGGGCGAAAGTAGCTTGGTACTGGAGGCTCAATTCCTAAACACCTCCGCACACTTAAGTTATTTTATGTCTGCCAATGGCTGTTCTGCAACCATCATTTCATGTTTTCTATTCACAAAGCATAAATCCACACTCAGAAATCAATTTACTCACGTATAAATTTGCACAAGTATTATGCCACTTTGCATGTGGGAAAATGGGAGCTGAGGGAGAGGGGACCTCGTGCAAATGTGCGAGTTTAATGATAATTCAGAAGGCACATTTGGATGCTAGACACATTAAGAGATCTGGGGGCTTATGTATCAAAATCTCCATTTGCGAATCTCAAATAGCGATTTTTTGAGAATCGCTATTTGAGAATTGCAAAACGGGATGTATTTAAAAATTCGCACATATTTTGCGAACTCTTAATATTCCTTAATTGCGATTAGCAAATTACAAAATCGCGATTAAGGAATACCTTCCCATTCATTCCTATGGGCCATGAGGCCCATAGCACTGAATGGGAAGTCATTCTCAAATTGCGAATCGCAATATGCTAATCGCAAATTGAGAATAATTTCAAAGGTGCAAGGGTGTCATGATGACACCCTGATGCACCCCTGAAATTAGCATGTGTGCGCATATGGCGCACATACATGCCCTAAGGGCATGTATGTGTGCCACATGGCACTTTGAAAAATGCCAAAAAGTGCATTTTTCAAAGAAATCGCAAATTACCACCAACTTGAAGTTGGTGGCAATTTGCGATTTCTTAAGGAGAAATCGCACAACTTGGGTGCGTGTTACATAGCATTTAAGGAATCGCAATTTGCGATTCCTTAAATGCTTACGCAAAAGTAAGAAATCGCAAAATTAGCGATTCCTTAATAATGCGATGCTAAAATGGCTCATACATCTCATTTTGCGATTTTGTATTCGCAAACGCCTTTTTTTTGCGAATCGCAGCGTTTGCGAATACAAAATCGTTTGATACATATGCCCCATACTCCTGTCAAGGTGTCGGCCTCGAGAAATTTCCCCCTCCGACAAAAAATAAAGACAGCACGTTTTAAACTTCAAATACATTGTTTCTAAGTATTTTAAATGTGTAAATGTCCCCTTGGTTCACTTCTGCAAGAATAAGTTCACATGTGAGAATTTTTGAAATTGCAAAATAAATTAAAACTTCTCATTGGAAACTGTGACTTTGCAATTTTCCCAAAACATAAAGGTGCTTCACACCTCTGTGCAAAAGCCGGCACGATTGCATTTCTGGCTGTATTGACAATTGTCCCCATTTTGATAATTTTACTGATTTTACATATACAGGCCGAAAGAAGAGGTACACACGTTGCCTTCTGTTTTCAGAAAGTAAGAGCTGGAAGCATGCACAATAAAGGGTGTTGTAGCTATGTGGAATGCAGACTCCCCAGTGACAAAGATAAAGACACATTTATTACTGTCTTCACAAAATACATGTTCAGCGCTGCAACTGCACACACTGCACATAACAATTGTACTGCTTGCAACTGATTGCATTTGGAGAAAGCCATGGCCATGCATCGTAGATCCCAGATCCAATGGCCTTGGACTATTGGATTTGCCAAGAGGACATTTGCCAGCGGTGTCAGCTACAAGCACCTGCTTCAATCTATCCTCTCTATTAATTGGTATTTAAATCATTTGGGATTTTGACCACTGTTAGCAATCTAGACTTACAGCACCAATGTGCTTTTTCTCCCTCCTTCCCCAGTTCATTGTGCAGAACCTCAACATCCCCAGTATGCTTTTCTTGAAATGCTGCATAGTATGGCCCAATGTTAGTAACCTTGTGTGATTGGAAATGCACCATTTCAGAGTACATTTGCCCTTAACTCATCCCAACCATACCTGACTGGTTCCCTACCCACTAGCACACTGAGAAACACTAGAGGCCCTATTAAAAGGTAAACTTACACTTTTGGTAAGTTTACACTTCTAAGGTATTCACAAATGATGTAATAATAACTTTACGCCTGGGGAAACTCCACAGTCGTGCAGAGAACTCTGCACATAAAAAGATTTGCTGGCAAGTTTAGCTTTGTGAATCGAGCTCTGGCGGTTCTCACATACCGTACATCCTACTCCTGCTGACAATACTCTTGAACCCAATGAAAAATTCAAAATACAACAATGTCTGTAGGGGTGGGCATGTCCTATACATGATGTACAGTTGAGTAGGCTGCCTGTGTGTCCACCTTTGAGTATCTGGTGTCCCATTATCTTGATTATTTGGTCCCAGCCTCATACTATATTATTCTGTAATTAAAGGCCTAAGTCTGTCTTTGATATGCAACTGGTCCTGCACCTGTCCTAGACCTAGAGAGGGGCAACAAACAAGTCCTCAGTAGTGACAGACCACTACTGACACTGTCACAAAATAATGTATGTAGTATGGTGGTGGCAACAAACGGTGTTTAGCAGTAAAAGTAGTGTGACCAGGCCTTTTTTGCCTGCATCACAAGTGAGTGCCTACCTCTGGTAACGGTGAATCCACATTCCTACCTCTCAAATCCTGAGTGCTTGAATGAATGAGCGTGTACAAGGTGTGTTAGTCAATGCATGGGTATCTGAGTGAACCAAAGTTCACAAGGTGGAGGTGAGGTTGCAAAACATCATAGAATCATTTTAATGCCAATCCAATTAGGAAAGCATCATAGCTCAGAATTCAAGACAACATTCGGAGAGATTTGTGCTTTCCAGTAATGAACTACACCTTTGAAACATTAAAAACATTTCTATAAATGGTTGTATGTGATTGCATAGAAAATAATTTCATGGAATACCATCAACCTTTTACCTCCCCTACACTCCGTCCATCTCTGTACCCTAAAACCTGTTTCTATGCCCAAACTCCAATTATTCCTGACCCCTAAAACCCCTCATTATCCTAAACATTATCTATCTTTGAACCCAAACAACCCACACTGTTCCCTTTAATTTTCGATTTATTTGTATTTCCTTAAAATTGTCTTTCCTTAACATTGGTTTTTCATGATTTGGTTTCCTCCAATGTGGTTTCAGTTTTCGTTTTCCATCAATTCACACACATCACTAGGGGTGGGCGGAATTTGCGAAATTCACTTTCGCAAACTATCGCGAAAATGGTAAAAATCTATACAAAGACGCAGAAATATCGCGAAGACGCGGAAGTTTTTTTCCCGCCCGTTCGCGGTATTTTATGTGTGATCGCGGCTCACCAACTTACCCATGCGGTTGCTCACAGGCGCGAGATCTCTATCATCTCATACTCTCGCGGTGCATGATCGCGAGAAGAAAGACGTGATCGCCCGACGAATGACGTGATCGCGTGACAAATGACGTTAATGCGGGCGCAAACTGTCGCGAGACAGCGCAAATGGCTACCAACAATCCAACATCTCGTGGAGAACGCGACCGGATCGGGAAAACTTGTTGGCGAACGCGGGGATTCAGGTAAGGCGATCGCGCGCACGCGAGAATGTATTTTTTTACAGCGCGAGAAAGAAAAAAAATTCCGGTAAGATGCGGATTGCGGAAATTTTTACATTTTCGCGCTCTCCGCAGAATGCGAAAATGTCAAATTATCGCAATTTCCACGAGCTGAACAGAATTTTAGCCCAGGCCTACACCTCACTCTGAATACATTCTTTATGTTGTTCAATGTTCAATTTCGAAAATATAGACCAGAAGAATCAAAACATAAATCTTTCTTTTCATCCTTTAAACGCCAGCTGTAATAAACTATTAGAGTTGAGCAGTTACACTATTTTCTTATTACAGATGACTAGAGAAATTACAACTCCACTGTATTAAAGAAATTCGATACCAGCTTGTATTCAATAAATGCTTACTTCCATGGGTTGCATACTATTTGATATTCACTTTTTGAAAATGTAAGATTATTATTTAAATGAATGCGAATTTATTTATTTTTCTGTTTCAATGTATTTCATAAACCCCAAATGCATGTTTACAATATAAAGTAAAAGACTGACGTTAATTCTGCATATGACATAATTTATAGATCTGGTGAGCTACAAACAGATGCTCATGGCAAAATGTTTTATTTTCATGTTTACATGCATTTCAGAAAGCTCTAATCTTCGTTTTTACTATAAAAAGTAATAAGATTGCCGAAACTTCTGCAAAGAGGCCCAATGAACCCCTAACAGATTGCATTCTGTCTTGCTCTAGAGACTCTCCTAGGATCGACTGTGTCATGTTTTGTGTCCTGTGGGTCTGTGGCAGGCCTGTAATTTGTAACTTGAGGGCACTGGTGAGGTCTCCACTAAAAGGAAATGCAATCTTCCCTGAAACCTCTGCCTACGTCAATATTCTTCATTGTTACGTTGGCGCCGAATCCACAGCCAACGTTAGGGTATATTTGTTCGACTCTGACTTTATAATATACTTTGCAGGCAGCCTATTTTCCTTGATTTTAATAGGGACTCCAGTGTGACAGCTGGGTTGAATATATGAACCTTGTATAATAATTACTGTGCAGACTCAAATCGCAGCGGTTTGACTTATCCCTGCAGAGCTGCATTTCTGAGCCTTGAAAAAACGCCTGGGGCACGCAGGCAACTCGCTGCTCTTTTCCTCAGCAGAGAAAATGACATGTAAGAGGAAAACATTTCCAACATATGTCTACTTTCATGTTGTATGTGGAGATTTCCCTGATAAACAGAATCGGAGAAGGAAAGTTTCGACAAACCGTATAGCACACGGCAGACCAGTTTCAAACTAAGGAACAGGAGCTCAAAAAAATCCAGTGAGATCTTGAAGAAGCACCTTTTTCAGGTAAATGTTATATAATGTGGTCATTTATTAAGGGTGTTTGTAGTACACCCTATATATATCATTAAATCTAATGTAAGACAGATTATTTGCAGCACTCAAGCCTTCAAGACTGTGGCTGAAGAATTTAGATAAAATGTGATGTGCATGCATGAACTAGTCCTAAATTGTTAATAAACTCTGTCTATTACCATGTGGGAAAAAACATTCACATCTACCCAATGACGATATACACTGGGCCTCATTTACGAGGAAATTATGCTGTGCGGCGCGGCAAGCCATCTTACTGTGCTAAACTGCGTCATTTTAAAAGCACGAGGAGGCCTCATATTACAGCAATACGAAGCATCCCTGTGCTTTCCTCTGTGCTGGCGCATGATTGGCTGCCTAGCGTTAACGTATGGTGCAAGGTTGCCTGTGCTGCAGGGATGATTGTTGTGCAGGAAGGGACACCTTGTTGCATAAAAACAATAATTGATGGTGTTTTCCTCCTTCTATACAGAAAGAACTACAAATAAAGGTATTTCTCCTCGTTGGTCACTCACATGCCTCCCCTGGGGAGATATAGGATTCTGACGCATTTCCAGGTTTACAAAACCTTGTAAATGTAGGAATGCAGCAGAATCCATGAGTGTTGTTTGGGAACACCAACAGCAACACACATGGAACGCCCCTTTCATGCAAAATGCGTGGCCATATTTAAAAAGCTATGATAAGCCACACAAAGACATTGTAAATATGGGCAAGCAAACTGCAACGTAGGTGTGTCAATAAAAGTGATGCACCGGGGACGCAAGGGGCTTGTAAATAAGCCCCTCTGTGTTTTGGGTCACTCTGACCTTAATTATGAACCTAGCAATACTCCCCTCCCACAAATAATCTGTCCCTGCCCAATGACAGCCTGATGGTTCTTGTGTGACAGGGCAGACATTAGTGATTTACATGTTGTTTGCTTGTAGCCAAATGTTTAGCATACTTTCTGGCTTCAGTGGTAGCTGACTTGTGAAACAAACTTTGCCTAGCTGCACTTTATGTGTTTGCAGCAGCAACTGTTTCAAGAAAAGCTGGATAAGTGTCAGCAAAAAACACTTTCCACACTTTGACATCTTATTTTTGCATTTGGGCAGAAAATCAATTTTAAATCCAGAAAGAGAGATGATCACTAGTAAATATGCACATGAGTAAATCTACAAGGGTATATTTATCTTTGTGAATATGGACCACAGTTTTCACAAGACCAAAGGAGACAACTGAAGCCTCCTACCAAATATTTACCATGAGTACTGGCAGGTGCTAACATGTAAGCATTTGGAAATCTAGCATTTGTTAATTTATGAATAGTTAAAACTTGATCCTGCTTTATTCCCTCCACAATGAAAACATTTTCCCTTTGGAATAACCTCTTACCCTACACTGCTACCAGTCGTAGTGTTGATCCTTCATTTATCCCATCTTGCAAATTAATATACTTCATGCTTATTAAATGTAAACTTCGAATTGCTTGCTTAACTAACATCATACCACTTTGAAGAAATTTAGTCATATGTATGTTTAGGCAGTCCTTACGGTATGATTAAGAAAATTAATTTACAAATGGAAATTCACAAGTAGTGAATTGAAAAGATGAATTTGCAGCTGTAAATGCTGCTACTTTGCTCAGTTAAGTATTCATTAGGTACACAAAAGCTTTCTGAATCAGGCCCTAGAAACCATTTGGGGAAAGGGTTAGAGTTCCTCATACGGGGAGATCCTGGGGGTAGCCACAACGTAAAAATAAGGTATATTATCACTTTTAAAGTCCCACACCACCAAAGTCGAGTTTAAAGAAAATTTTAAATGCAGTGCTGCAACATAGGGCTGCTTTTACCTCAGCAGTGCACACATGCAATAAAGGCTGCTGGTCTCTAAACTGCCAGGCCTTATTATATACTAGGTACTTATAGGTAGCTTTCATCCCCTGGCCCTATTATCTACTAGGGACTAATAGGTAAGTCATGCCAATTATAAGTGTACCTCAATGTATGTGTTTGTGTTTAACATAGCACTGGCCCTGGGCCTGACTAGCAGAGCCTAGGACACAGTCAGAGTCTGTTACCACCAGTTCCATTCAGCACAAACAAATGGGGGTGAAGAGGCCCAAAAGGGTAATTTTCTAAGATGGCCCACTAAAACAGAGTTGAGGGGTAATTAACCTGCACCCAGGTAGTCTTTCTCATCAGCTAAGTGGAAAACCTTGAAATTCCATCTGCATTGGCATCGGCAACCCCAGGTCTGTGTTCCACTGTATAGTTTATACCCCGTAGGGAAATGGACCACCTCAATAGCTTGGGATTCTCCACCCTCATCTACATAAGCCACATGAAGAGTCTGCTGTCAGTTTGAACACAAAGGTGAGTACCAAACAGTTATTGTCTCAGCTTTTTCAAGGACCACACCAAAGCAAAGGCTTTCCTCTTATTGACACTCCATCTTTGTTCTCCGTGGAGAGATCGCCTGCTAATAAAGACAACTGGCTGATCAACGCCCTCTTCATTTACCTGCACCAACACTGCCCCTTTCCCATGTTCTGAATCATCGGAACAACACATTCCTTGGTGTAGTCAGGGGCCTGCAACACTGGGGCTGAACACATAACATCTTTCCAAGTGTCAAAAGTCTTCTGACACTCTGGGGTCCACAAAACATTCTTTGGCCTTGTCTTAGAAGTGAGTTCTGTCAGGGGAGCCACAATGGTCCCATAGTTCTGAACAAACCTTCTATAGTGCCCAGTCAGTCCACGGAAGGCCCTGACCTGTGTCTGGGTAATAGAAGCTGACCATTCCAAAATGGTTTGGATTTTGTCCTGGAGAGGCTGTACATGGCCTCCACCTACAAGGTGTCCCAGTACACCACAGATATCCGCCCAGTTTGCCACTTGCTGGCCTTAATAGTCAGGCCTGCCCGCTGCATGGCCTGAAGCACTTCCCTCAATTGGTTTAAGTGATCCTCCCAGGTAGAACTGTATACAGCTATATCATCCAGGTAAGCTGCACTGAACTGTTTCACCCCAGTCAGAACCCTGTACACCAGCCTTTGGAAGGTTGCAGGGGCATTCTTTAATCCAAAGGGCAATCTGCCAGTAGCTTGAAGACAAATCAAATATACTTAGATTCTTAACAGCCCATAACCTATCAATGAGCTCATAAGCTCTAGGATATAGGGTGAGCATCAGTCTTTGTGACTGCATTGAGTCCTATGTCGTCCACACAGTACTTTAACTCCTTCTATCTCCCCTGGGGATTAGGTTTGGGCACCAGCACAAATGGGCTGGCCCATGGACTGTCAGAGGGCTCATTTACCCCCAGCCTGGGCATCTTAGCTTCCTCATCCTTAATGCTGTTTCTGACATGATCAGACAAAATGTACAGTTTATTTTGACAGGTAGGCTGTCCCCAGTGTCAATGTGGTGCACACACCAATCAATGACACTTGAGGCCAATGAGAACAGGCCAGCAAAGTATTCCAGCACCAGCTTGCAGTCTCTGTGCTGCTGGCCTGTCAATGTGGGAGAGTATACAACTCCCTCCACTGACCCATCATGCACACTGTTGGAGATGAGAATGGGCACTGGCTCAGTCTCCCCCTCTCCACCCTCATCGGTGACCAACAACATGCTCATGTCTGCCCTGTCATGGTAGAGTTTCAATCTGTTGACCTTCAAGACCTTGTGAGAGTTCCTGGGGGAGATAAAGTCAACCAGGTAAGTAGCCTCACCCTTCTTTGGAATGATTGGATAGTGCCCAGTCCACTTGTCGTGGATGGCCCTAGGAGCCAAAGGCTCCAGCACCCATCCTAATTGACTTGGAGCATACTCAGGCATTGCAGTCTTCAGATCTTACCAGTGCTTCATGTGCTCCTGGCTGGCTTCCAGCTTCCAGCTTGCCTTGTACATGTACTCTACCATGCAAGATCCCAGCCCTAGTACATACTCAAGCACATTGTCCTTCTTTGTGAGGCTTCTCCAAAGTCTCTCTCGCAGCAGGTTCAGTGGCCCCCTCACAGGTTGCCCAAACAACTCAACAGTACTGGATCCAACCCCTTTTTGTTAGACCTTCCTATAGGCAAACATTAGGCACAGGAGGAGAACATGCCATATCCTCCTGAGTTTGTGAGACAACCCATTGAACCTCGCCACCAGACCAGGGTGATATAGGGTTTTGAACTTGTAGGTAATCCCACATTCATCCACATTGCTTTCGGACAGCTGGACAGGAGGTTTTTGTCCCTATCTGAAACAACATCCTTTGGGAACCCCACTCTGTTGAACACCCTGAGTATGGCAGTAGACACTGCAGGAGCAGTGAGTGTTCTGAGGGTTATTGCCTCAGGGTATCTTGTGGCATGGTCCACTGTTACCAACATATACTTATTCCCTGATGCAGTGGGTTTCATTAGGGGGGCAACAATATACAGCACCACCCTCTCAAAGGGCCACTGGCCTGAAAGGTGACACAGGATCTACAGAACTCCTTTACCTTCTCAGACATTCAGGCCAGTAGAAATGGTTCACCAACTGGTTCCAAGACTTGGTATGCCACAAATGTCCTGCCAAGAGGATATAACGACTTAAAGTCAGGATGAATACTTTGTACTTCTGGGACGCCACCACTCTCCTGGTGACCCCTTCCTTGAGGTTTCTGGCCTCAGTATAGAGCAATCCATCTTTCCAGTAGATTTTGTGACTGTCATCCCCCTCCTCTTGCTTTAAGGCAATCAGCCTCAAACTCTCAAGAGTGGGACAGTCGCTTTGTCCCTGACACAACTCCTCTCTGCAGAGTTCACCTACTCGTGTGGTAGGGATGGAGTCCCTTACTCAGAGGCCAGATCCACCCCTTCAGGGTCAGATTCCTGCTGCGCCTCTGGAGTTGCCTAGGCGAGCCAGATCCATTGCCCTTGTCCTGCGATGCTTGTCCTCTTGTTCCAGAGGATAAGTATTCCCCATTTCCCTTCCGGATAGTCTCTTACCTGGTCACAGAACATGCCCACTCACAGAGCTCCAATATTCTCAATATTATTTCACCACCTGACCACTCAGAAGCTTCAAGATTATTTCCCAGCAAACACTGTAATAGGAGCACAGGAGACACAGCTATCTCTTATGGGGCTGTCACAGCTCTCCATTCCAAATCCACCCTAGCCAGGGGATGGAGCTTTGTGCTGCTGTCTGCCTAGTCACCTGGTAAAACCCACCAGGTAGGATCTACTCTTGAAACACCAGTGTGCTCGTAACCATAGTCACACTGGCCCCTGTGTCTCTCAGAGCTTCCACCTCAGCCCCATTGATTTTAGGCCTCTGCCTGTACTTATCCATGCTTGGAGGTAAGATAACCAAGGTTGCAATATCCACCCCTCCCAGGGAGACTAGGGTTGCCTCTGTCCCTTCCCTACCCCTCTCTAGGGCACTCTCCATGCCCACATTTATACCAGCAAGACCTGTGGACTGTCCACCAGTGGAGAGCTTCTTGGTGCAGACTGTATCTCCCTTTTTTGCCCTGGCTGATTACAGTCAAAGCACTTTCCCAACTTTGAGGGGTCAAAGAACCTACCATTATTTCCCTGGCACCCCCCCCCCCCCCCTTTGAACTTGGGTTGGCACTGACTACCCCTTCTTTGTTTAGGTTTTTGTGGTTCTTTCCCCGGGGCTTCCCCCTTGGGGGAACCTGCCCTTCCTTCTTTTGATCATACCCCACAGGACCTAACTGGATACCCAAGTTCTCACCCACTCATCAGCTTTCCTGGCCAGTTTCCTAGGATTAGACAGCTTAGAGTCCACTAGGTACTCGCATAACTTCTCTTGCCCAGAGACAAAATATGTTCCTTCCTAGACAAATGATACAACCCTATGTGTGTTTACTTTGTAACCATCAATATAGCCTCATAGTGCCTTCTCTGAGCGATCCACATAGCCCATCCAGGACTGGGTGTTGACTTTCTGGGTATCCCTGAATTTCACCCTTTACTGTTCTGGGGTCAAACCAAATTTCTCAACTAAACGTTGCCTCATGTGAGAGTAGGATTTCTCCTCATCCCCCTGCAAGGTCAGGAGCCTAACCCTCCCAACTACTGGAATCAGTTCCCACAAAAGTGAACCCCATTGCTTGGAACAGATCCCTACATCTCAAGGGGTTTTTCTCAAATGCTGTGAGTCATTTGTCAATGTCCCCCCCTTTGTACCTGGGCACTATTCACTTGGGGTTAAACCCACTCTTCAATCTCTTCATCGTTATCACTGAAACCATTTCTTCTGTCTCTCTCTTCCCTCTCCCACTTTTTTCACATAGTATTAACTCCCATTCTCTTAGGGCTATCTCCCCCTTTAAGGGCCCACATAGAGCCTTGCTTAGGGGAGCCTGTCCTCCCCCCATCAACGGGACGCATTAACTTGGTGCTAGAGGAAAGGAAAAGGAGATCATCACCCACTTCCTGGAGGTGGTTGGAGGGGTTTCTAGAACTGATCTTCCCCAGGCCTTAAGGAACCTAACCCGCACTGCCTTCCTAATCTTGTTAGTAGCAGGTAGCCCCCTGGCCTTACAAAGAACCCTAAGCTCAGCCAGCCTGAGTTTAGTCAGTTTAGTCCAATCCAGCTCCATGGTATCCCTAGTTTTGAGTTACAATAACTACTAGTCAGACCTAGAACAACTTTAGAAAAATCAAACAATGGATTAAAAATCAGTGAAAAGTATTTCACAGCACTCACAGCACCGAGGTTGAATGTGTTGTGAATTTCCTACACTTGGGAGAAATATTATGGGCAGATTTCACTCACCAGGGTTTATAAAACCTCTTTTATAGGGACCCTGCTTATAGTTGCATTAACTCCTACCCCTGGAACACCTGGGAGAGACCTTGAGGGTACCCACAATGTAAACATAAGGTAGATTATACCGTTTAAGGTGCCATGACACCAAAGTCAAGTTTGTAGTGAGTTTTACTTTTAAAAGCAGTGCTGCAACATAGGGCTGCTTTTAAAATTACCTCAGGCTCTGTGCAAGTGAACAAAGGCTGCTAGACTCTAAACTGCCAGGCCCTATTATATATTAGGGACTTATAGATTGTTTTCATCCCCTGAACCTATTATATAATAGGGACTTTTAGGGTAGTTCATGCCAATTATTAGTGTACCTCAATATATGTGTTTGTGTTTAACATAGCACTGACCCTGGGCATGTCTAGCAGAGCCCAGGACATGGTCAGAGTTAGCTTTTCAAGGAACAATGTCTCATATGATAACCCATAGCCTAACTCACCACATAGACATCCCTTGCCTCTCACTTTCTATGACATTAACCACCCAATGTTGTCTCATTATTGGGAAACCTTGCCCCTATCGACATTGACATCCCCTTCTTCACAGTTAGTACCCTCCCATGTCACCTCTTTGAGTGCACCCTGCATCCACCCTCAACCAGGAGTGGCCTGTGCAGGTAAGAATGGTGAGCGGGGCATGGGGAGATTTGACAGACGACGAGGAGGGAAAATAAAATGTTGCACACGCCACATCCCCGATGCAGTGAGCGCAAGGTAGGTGTTTTGTTAATTTGTTTTATTTTCCCTCATCATTGTCTGTCAAGTCACCCCTAGCTCGCTCTAGTGCTCTAACTAGCACAGGCTGCTCCTGCCCTCAACTCTTATTCATCGTTAGTATGAACCTCTCTCTTATTCAGCATTCAGGTGTTTTGTGGCTGTAGTTTTGTTATGTACTTCCAAAACGTACATACTGACAATAGGAGATTCACACTTACTGCATTTCTTGGATTGAACCTCCAACACAGTGAAATCGCTCAGGAACCATCTTCCACTCTTTCGCCATCTTAACCATCGATCCCGCGTCCAATACGCCATAGCCAAAAAGATGATTGAACTCCAGGCCCACACCATTCCTCCGCCACTTGTGAACTTCATCATGGAGCTGGTTCCTTTTCGATGTGAGTACTGTCAGATGCTGCATGTCTCTCCAGCTCAGTTCTGGGCTAAATAGGATAGAAATACAAGGTTGCCCTTATGTACAATGTATTCTTTATGGTTGATTTTGCAGAAATCAAATATTATATTTAAAAAGCACAACATATCTCAAACATTATCTTCTTGAGTGAATTAGTTATAATAGTTATATTTCCCATTAAGAAAATCTTCATGCATTACAGATTCTTCTGAAGAAAGAGTTAATTATTCGCATTCATAGAAATACCAAAAAAACCACTGTTTTCTGAATAATGAGCTAAAAAACTTAGCACGATATAGTCACAGAAATGTCAAAAGCTGTTATTTTGCAGCACTTTCACATGTTTTCGTTTGATGTGTCCTGGAATGATTTACACTCGAATTTTGAATACATAAACGTTCTTGAACAACAGAATATTAACAATAGTTTGTAATTGATATTTACTAGGTGCCATTATCGATGTATATGGCTGCGAAATAAAACGTACTCTGACTACTTGCATTATCCATGAAGGAAAAGAAATAGAAACAATTTATCCAAATACTATTAAAAGCTTTGTATAATTGCTAAAGTGAATTAAGCCTCTCAGGGGGACACTGAAGCATAGAAAAGGAGAAATCGAAAAATTGCTGAGATTATCGGCGTGGAAAAGCCGTTTTTTGATAATTTTCTGCTAACTCACATGCTGAAGGAAAGTGCTATAACACTCCCCATTTTTCTACGTTTGGCGAAACTTCCCAAAAAAACAAGGTACAAGGTGATACTGAAATTAGCCAAAAGAATTCAATTATTTTTAAATCGCGAAATATCCCTCGATTTCATGCATATACCCATATACAGGATTGTGAAGCAGAAGGTCTCCTACTGTCCAGAGGGCTTTATCAGGTATGACAAGAGTTAGGTTTTCTCCAGCTAGGGAATTTTTATAATCACGAAAACCTAATCACCTGGGAAACGGTTCGACTCCGAGCCAGTACACTGACTACTGGCCTCTTTCTTAGGGGCATATTAGCAAGGGCCATATCGCCGCTTTAGCGGCACTTTTTGCTGCTAAAGCGGCGATATTTCTATCGCCCTATCAGCAAGCTGTCGCTAACAGCAGTTAGCGACAGCTTTTAGGCGATAGCGACCGGTTTTGGGGCCCGCTTTGCATGTCAGCGATATTTATCGCTAATGACATGCAAAGTGGGCGTACCCAAACTGTTAGCGACTGAAATCAGTCGCTAACACAGCTATCGCCTATTAGCAAGGCAGGCGAAGCGATGAAAAAAATCGCGCTAAGCGCGATTATCGCTATAACCTAACGCTTGCTAAAAACATGACTTACCTGTTTATCCAATGGGAGGTGGATCTTCAGGTTAAGTCCCCATTGGCGTTAATGCGTGAATATCGCTGGATTTCCAGCGATATTCATGCATTTCGCCGCTATCGCTGGATATTTTAGCACAATGGAGAAAAACGTTGCTGATAGCATATTTTTCCCGCTAAAATATCCAGCGATAGGCAGCGATAAAAACGAACGCGCTAAGCGTGTTTTGCGATAAATATCGCAACTTCTTGCTAATAGGCCCCTTAATTTCTTACAGCTAGCTAATTTCCTTAAAAACAATTATACCATGTTGGGCGAAATGGCACATCAAATCACTAAGCAGATGGCTAATAAAATGGTGGGGGTCGGATGTTGGTATCGGCTGCTTCATCAAGCGGCCCATTCTGACGAGATCTTGACAAAAGAACTCCAAAAACTCTACTCGGAGACTGGCTGTAAGTTTAATGTCAAAGAATGGAAACAACTAAGTGAGTTAGCAAATAAAGCATTTAGAGGCGCTAACTATAAGAGAATGAATTTTTTATCTAGATGGTTATTATATTATACACCCGAAAGACTCTCCAAAATGTTTCAAACAAGCCCGAATCAATGTTCTCGATGCAACAAAAATGGTAATGGTGGCTGGGTGCATATATTCTATGAATGTAATGATTTGCAGCACTTCTGCAAGGCAATTTTTGCCGTGATGTCTCTTATTTTGTCCTTGCCAATTGTTGGTGTTATTTGGCTCATCAGGAGAAATCAAGTGTTTCACAAAACATCAGGAGTATTTTATATTAATTTTTATCGCAGTTGCTAGGTCACTTGTCCTTCAGAACTGGAGAACCAATAAACAACCTAGTATTGAGCATTGGTTTAATAAAACTTCCAGGACCTGCAGATTAGAAGAGGCCTATGCCAAGCATATAGGAGCAACTTTAAGATTCAGAGGTATCTGGCAAGATTTTTCTTTTAATGTGCTTGAGAACGAAAGGTGATTATAGGATCTAGGTGATTCTTGCTATTAGCACAACACACTTTAAGTTTTGCAGGGCCCTCTTGTATCCTTCAAACAAATTTTTGCACATGGCACTTTTGAAACGATTAGAAGTATATCTGCTGCTGGATTTGTATGCATTTTATTCTTCTGCACATTGCACTTTTTTAAGTGATTAGAGGGATAACTGTCATTATGATTCTATGCACTTTAATCAAGTAAGAATGATTTCTACTTAGGGTTTGTCAAAAAAATGTTTTAGATTAGATTCTTGCTATTAGCACAATGCACTTTAAGTATTCCAGGGCCCTCTTTTATCCTTCAAACACATTTTTTGCACATGGGACTTTTGAAGCGATTAGAAGTATATCTGCTGCTGGATTTGTATGCACTTTATTCTTCTGCACATTGCACTTTCTAAGTGATTAGAGGGATATCTGCTGTAAGGATTGTATGCACTTTAATCAAGTAACAATCATTTCTACTTAGGTTTTGACATTCTTTAGTAGAAACTATAGGGAATTTCTATATCTTTTAGTGGTACCTTAATGTGGACCTTTTGGAAACATATTTTAAATTACTCAGATAAGATGTATTACGAATTTACTATGGAGTGAGTTTTAAAGCTATTATAAAGTGTGATTTCACAATTATGTGGTTTGGGTTTAGTTTGTAGCTCGTTATTATTTATGCTCTATATCTGATGCTATATATCTTGACTGTGCACTCTCTTTTTTGTGTATTTTCCTGTTCAAATAAAAAAAAAAAATTTAAAAAAGAGATTATCGCATGAGAGAATTTCATAACAAAATTTAAATTGGGAAGAATGAAACAATCAATCAATGGTAAGGCTATGGGTCAAAAGCATCAACCTATTAAATATAATTACTATTACATTGTTTTGCTAAACAAATCACCCTTGCAAAAGGGGGTTTGTGACCCATTAGGAATTGGAAACAGGAGGGTACATGAAAGGCCACACCCCTCCTATTTGGGAGTCATAGGGGAATGCATTAATGTTTTACGATTACATCTGTGGTCCTAAACCATTTATCAGATACTGGCACCTCAAAGTTGTTAGTATCGGATTTGAGAAGGGAAGCTGTTTGTGAAACATGTTTCTTGTTATGGTAGTGGAAGTCATTGTGAGCTTTCTGCAATGTTCTTCTTGTACCTATGCTTGAATATTTCTAATTCAAGAGTTGGACATGGAGAAGATTGTCCATAAGTTGACTACCATAGAGCCTGACAAGCATCTGGACTATCCCTCTTTCACAGGAAAGAGGCATCGGCTCTCTCAGTTCATTAATTATTGATGAAGTTGATTACCAGCTTGTGCTCTAGAACACATTTGACAGGTCTCAAGAAATGTGTTTTTATTAGGCAAAGTAATATGCCAAACTCTTGGCTTCAGTATTGGGAAGACCAAACAAATAAATGTTTATGACATTGAGGTATATGTTGCTAATTTACTTAATGATAAGAGCCTGCATAGGTGGATGGCAGTGTAGTTTGTTCAAAACAAACTATCTTGATGTACTGAATCTCAGTTGTGGTAAGCCATTCAGCCATATGCATGCACTGGCTCAGGTTATTACAGTAATATGGCTGCACTATTTTATTTTGCTTATAGTTCTTACGGGTGTCAATCTCACCTATACTCAGACTCACATTGTAGGAGCACACTACACAATACTAAAAAAGGGCTCAGAGTGTTTCTTCTTTTATTACCTTTTAGGGGTTGTTATACCTGACAGCCTCATGGTGTTCTTCCTTCTAACATTTGGTCTTTCTCCTCCACTTTTCTGACATAGTTTTTGCTAGTATTAGGATTTTGCACGCTTTTCCACAGCTTACCAGTGCAAAAGTGTTTGTGCACTCGCCCCTAAACAGTGGAATATTGGTGTATCCTCAATTTGCATATTTAATTTACGTACAACTCCCTAGTAAAGTAAAGGCCTGTAAATTAAATGCTACTAGTGGGCCTGCACAACTGATTGCCCTTAAGCCAAGTTTCAGACCTGCCATTGCAGAACCTGTTTGCAGTTTACAACTGCCATGTCGACCTGCCAAAATAAACTTGTGTCAGGCCCATAGCTTCCCTTTTTAGACATATTAGTCACACCAAAGGCGAAAGTCCTGGGAAACCCAGAGGGCAGGGTGCACTGTATTTAAATGGCAGTACATGTACGTTTAAGTAGCAAATGTCCTGGTAGTGAAAACTATCAAATTTGTTTTCACTACTGCAAGGCTTATATCTCCAATAGGGTAACATTGGGATTACATTTGTACATTTTATAAATGTATTTTCTAATTGGGAAGAAGACATAAACTCTTTAAGTCTGGTGTCTCTGGAATCACAAGGTAAAATCCAAACTTATGATAAAGTTGAATATTTATTTGCAATTCTGAAAATGCTACTTTTAGAACAGTTGTATATAGATTATGTGACCTATATATACATATATATTTTTAGAAAGAAAGATTTTGAACATCGTATTGATGCAAATATCGCGCTTGTGAGTTGTTTTCCATTTTTACCACTTGGCAGTAAAAGTCTGTTATATAGTTTTACATAGGTGAAGTGACCTTTTTATATGGAAATCTTTTTCAGAAAAAATAATTTGAGCATCAAGTGTATGCCAATGCAGCAACCTTCACGAGTTAATTATAGCTACTTTATGCTGAGGTATTTCAGACCCATTATGGTATTATGGAGATAGTAAGGTGCATTTGTTTGTTTTTGATTATTTGTTTTAGCGTGGATAACAGTTCTGTGTCCTGAGGATAACCGTTAAATTGTTCTGCGGGTTCAAAACGTGTTGACAAACATCTGTGCGCCACTGAACAAAAATAATTGGCACCTAGAACCGGTCAATTAATGAATGTACAGGAAAGCCATCCTTAAAGAAGAGACATCCCGGCTACTTGTGAAGAGATTTACCCGATCCTAACATTTACACCCTCGAGTTCAATAGTGTGACAAGACTGAAACTTGCAGTTGTAGGTATAGAAGACAAATCTGGGGCAAGATAACAGAAATGAGATAGCTAAAATGTACAACTCCCCTCATGATCCATATCTATCTTCTAAGGTGGAAGGGTGCACACATGGAAAAGGAGAGTGGAATAGGAAGAATCAATGGTCAAGTAAAGGAGATTTGGGGCAGTGATAGTATGTATAGTTGAGCAAGTTCATGGACACTGTAGGGAGAAGTGACGGAACTGATCTCTGACAAAAACTGAACTTGCCCATAGGACAATTCAAGACTAGTAGGTCTGCTTAGAATCTTTGGCTGCAGGAGTCCAGAGGAAAACTAAGCTGTTGATTATAGGATGCTCTGTCTGTAAGGACAGTGTAGTTCACCCAAGAACACCAACATAACATTTTAATAGCACTGCATAGGCTATGCTATTTATTAACAAATCTTTTTTCTAATGATAGGTACACGCTCTTGTTAGACCTTACACCCTTGGGTATTTGTCCCCCAAACGTTTTGCCTTCACCCTCCTAGTTTGCTGAATCATTTTTGTTGACTCTTAGGACTCTGCACTACCCACTGCTAACCTTGCTAAAGGGCGAGTGACCTTTACAACGTGGTTGTTACACTGCAATACGTTTACAACGTGGCCATTACAACGCAAGTCGTTACAACGACTTGCGCTGGATGGCACTACACACTAAGGAATAGTATGATTTACTATTCCAACACCTTCTCTACTGTTACGTAGGCTGGAGTTGGAATAGTCAAGTCAAGTCAAGAATACTTTATTCGGTTTTAAAGACAAAAAACCATGAAAGTTACAGCATTAAATTACAATTTAAATACAGACACAAGAAGATATAAAAGGGAGAAAGGTAAACTTAAAATACATCTAGACTCAGTGATTTCCTAAGTTTAAAAACGTTTTTTAAATAAGTTAAAACTGCGGTAACAGTAAGAACAGTGTCCATTCTCTGAAACTCTAAGAAGGCCAAGCGACATTTGTTAATTTTCCACTCTTTGAGGAGTGGAATAATATATGTCTTACGTGGTAAGGTATAAAAGGTGCAGAAAAACAGAATGTGAATGTCTGACTGGGATGAAAAGTCATCACACGGACATAATGGTAGGCTCAGTGGCCAAGAATTCATAACTGGAAAAGACAATAATCTAAACACAATAGACAATCTAAAACGAGTCAAAATAAAGCGTTCATAATTAGACATCGGCAAAGTTAAGTAAGGCTGCAGGCTACTGCTCGTTAGAAGGGAAAAATGCAGAGACACAGATTTTTTCTTCAATTCCTCTTGGCTTCTATTTTCTATAAGGTAATCCAGGGATAGCTTAGACAAAAGATTCCTGGATAAACCTTCCATTGAGGATGGATCTGCAAAATGGTGTTGGCGACCAATTTTGGCAAAAAATGATTTGATGTAGTTTAGCCAATCTAAACGATCCACGTTTTCCAGTTTTATAACATCCTGAAGGATAGCTCGATTCAGGGAGCATTCATCAGTTGTCCAAACCCTGTGCCACAGAAGAATAGGTTGAATTCTGATCAAATCAGATATATAGTTTAGGCCAAGTTCAGAATGACACATATAGGTCGCGACACTTTGGGGGACTCTCAAAACATGTCTCAGAAACCTATTCTCAGCTTTCTGAAGTAGATCAATATTAGTGTGGCCCCAGAGGCCCGAGCCATACATAGCAACCGAGGTACATGTAGCTTTATAAATAGTTAAAATTTCCTTAATTGGTTTCTTTCCCAGTTTTTTAATAAAATTCATTAGGGCCATTGTAGTTTTTTGAAACAAGAGAGTTCTTGCCTTTACCGCGTGAGACCACGCCCCAGTTTCATGGAACAGTACGCCAAGGTATGGGAAGATAGAGGTAGATTCCAGTGGAACGTTATTTAAAAACATTATTTTTGCATGATTGCCAGATTTAGTGCCACAGTTCATTGAAAAAGTTTTAGTGCAATTAACTTTTAAGTCTAGACTAGACATAAAGCACTCAAAAGATTTTATCAAATTCTGTAAAGCCACGGGAGTGCGGGCCATTAAAACCGCGTCATCCGCATACAGGAGTGCGGGGATAAACCTCCCCCCAACCCTAGGTATGTCCCCGCGATCACGCAGAAGATGACGCTCAAGGCCATTAATATACAACAAGAATAAAAAGGGTGCCAGGACGCAGCCCTGGCGAACGCCCCGGCCAACCTGAAATGACCTTGTGCATTGACCCTCACGGCCGTAGCGGACCGAAGCTGAGGCACCTGAATAAAGATCCTTCAAAAAACAAACAATGGAATCTTCCACACCTATCTCTCTTAAAATGGTCCATAATTTAACATGGGAGACGCAATCAAACGCCGATGAAAGGTCGACGAATGTGAGATAGAGGCGCTCCCCCTTAATCCTCAGGTATTTTGATTGTATAATCATTAAGTTTAGGCACTGTTCTTGAGTTCCAATACCCTTTTGAAAACCATATTGTAAATCGCTCATTATTTTATTTTCTTCTGCCCAGGTTTGCAGTCTGACCAAAATGATTCTCCCAAGAATCTTGACGGACGAATCTAATAGAGAAATTGGTCTGTAGCAGGCGCAGGATTGCCTGTCGCCCTTCTTATAGATAGGTACAATCACGGAGGTGAACCAAGACGGATTTAGGCCCCTAGCCAGAGCTGCATTAAATAATTGCACAAGCATGGGGCCCCAGAGCTCAACATTATCTTTAAACAGGTCAGCAGGGATACCATCAGGCCCTGCAGCCTTACCACCCTTCGTTGCATTCAAAGCCAAGTTGACTTCTTCCAAATTTACAACCAGTTTAACTACCTTGTCCGCTGTATGGACCCCGGGAGAAATATCAGTAATATGAGGATTGTCATGCGGTTTATAAAGACAAGAAAAATGCATGACCCAATCCTCCTCAGTGATGGCATTTTCTATACGCGCCTTGGTGTTATCATAAAGATGAGGGGTATTAACAACCTTCCAGAAGGCAGATGCATCCTTCTGTTGTGACGCTTCGCATAGCGCTTCCAGGGCCTCCTTTTTTATAACCATTTTCCTGTTTGTTAGGGCTTCATTATATGCTTTCCTGCAGATTCTTATTTCAGTAGTATTACGTGGTACTTGGTGGATAGCTCTTTTCAGGGAGGTTAAGGAGCTGGTGCAAGCGTTGTCAAACCAGCTCCTCTTGCTCTTTGCCCTATCATTTGCCACAACCCATAGATCTTCCTTAATAGTGAAAGCTATTAAGTTAAAATGTTCAATTATAGAATCAGGACTAGAATTATCGTCCAAGCATGTGGCAAAACTGGTAGAGCAGGTACCCAGTAATTTATCTAAAAACCTTTCCGGGACCACCTTATTCCATTTTAGGCTATACCCGTTTTGTCTACCAAGGACCACGTCCGAAACTACATGAAGCGGAAGCACATCCATTTGTTGGTCCAAAAAAAGATTTTCAATTTCCATAATCTGAGGCAGATGGTCACTCACTGGCTGGTCTATAATATTGAACTTAATAATATTATGGCGACAACTATTAGAAGAAATAATAAAATCAATAATAGACAGTGCTCCTCTACCAACAAAAGTTGGCACAAAGATAGAGGGCATTTGAGCAATTTCATTTACAAAACCTAAGTCATACATAAACAATATGTCATTTAGTAAATCCCCAATCAAAGAATGTTCAAAATGAGTTGAATTTGTTTCCTGTTCGATAGTTAAACCGCATAAACCCTGCTTGCCTTTAGTGCAGAGTTTACAGTTAAAATCCCCCCCCCCAAACAAACATAACTTCTCTATCGGTTTTGTCTATTTCATAATGTATATCATCCCTCAGCGTGGATAGAACGCTGGGGATTTCTTTCCTTGGTATATTATTATAAAAATTAATTACAGCGACATTTAGTCCCTTGCTATTCCTTAAAATTATTAAATGATAAAAACTAGATTTAGGAGAAAACCGGATAACCTCGTATTTAAGCTGATTGGAAACTAAGGTTAGTAGACCACCCTTAGCTCTTCCATGGGTGCTCCCCACAGCTGGGGTGAAAAAACTTCTGTATCCATTAATATTTACCGGGTCCAAGGACCAGGTTTCCTGGAAAGCCAGGATATCATGGCCCTCAATAATGGAGCCCCATGATGGATTGTTGATTTTCTCCCTTAAAGCGGCCACATTCCAGAATAAGAATGTACAGGCTTTCCTGATTACTTTAGTACCTTGATTACTTTGGGAGGAAGATACCTTTGTTTCCTCAGGTCGAGTACAAGTAGAGGCACCAATAGGTCCCTCAACATTTGATTTGAGTAAGAGGAGAGCCTTATGAGTGTTACTACAGCTAACCTCACTTATGTTGTCAATGATCAAAGTCTGGGTAATTTGTACAGGGGTAGCGTCCTCAGTGAGAGGTAAGGGGGCCTGAACTTTGGGGATCAACGGGACATTATCGAGTTTAGGCCCTAGCCTAGTGGAAAGATTGTCGCATACAATATTCCTATGTCAATCCACAAATTCCAAACCTGAAAAAACATCGAAATGGTTTTGAGTAGGCAGATTATAAATGGACGGGGCAATGTCATTCCCGCCCCCTGTATAATTATTCGGGCCTCTATGCAAGGAGAAAGGGTGTCTGAAGTAATGATGGTGATTGAATGGACCACAAGGTTGTACAAAAGGAGTCCGGCTATGACGATGATGAATGCGAGCAGACCTAGTGACTGTCTGCCATCTATCCGCCTGGTTCGTAGGGGATTGAGTTGGCACATATGGATAAAAATAATTCAAGTAATGTGTGGAAATAGCATCACTACTACTATGGACATACCAGTCCCCAATGTGCCTAACTGCCCTATGATCTTTAAAATTCACAATAATTACGTCCCCTTTTTTGTCTTTGGGACGCACCCCCACCCATTCACAACGCCTCACATGCAATATTTCCCCATTAATATAAGCAGGCAAGGATCTGTTTTTACGCAACCAGTAAACAACTTTGTTCCGAAGACCTTGATAATCTTCCCTAGTCCCAATAGGGAGCTCGGGAACGCCGGCTAAAATGATTACGTACGGGGCAGCTTCAGGAGGAAGGTCCACTATTGCGCGATGTTGCCGGTCTTTATTAAGGTCACTTCCAATCCCAAAGTCTTTAATGGCTGGGTTATCAAGCCTTTGAGATGGGACTGATTTTGAGTCTAAACTTGGATTGACTTTTGAATTATCAGATGTCTTACTGTGTGCAATGTTATTTGTTAGTGTGGGTGTTATAGGGGGATAAGATGGCAGATATCCTTTCTGAGTAGATGGTAAAATAGTAGGATGGCTTGGAGGTCCAGAAATAGTGTTTGTCAAGGCTTTAGCGGGTGTATAAAAAGAACTAATGTTTTTTAAACCTGACACGCAGCCCGAAAGAGCAAGAGTATTATCTGCCAGCTTTTTCTCTATAGAATCCAAGCGAGTGTTTAATAATGAAATATTATCCAGAAGGGGCTGTATTAGGGGTTTCATCACTTGGTCGATTTTGGCCAGAGTGTCGGTCGCAGTCGTGCAACCATAATTGGTCTGTGAGGGCAGATTAAGAACAGACAATTGGGCCATCGTATCCATCAAAATTGGGGTGATAATTTTCTTCAGGTTCTCAGATAGCCATTTTAAAGTTGAATCTTCAGAGCCATTCTCACAATTAGTCCCTTTAGATTCCCCATTAGTTAATATAGGGGGTGAGGCAGGAGAAAAGCTGAGCAAATTTGGAGAGCCTTCATTAACACTGCTAGAGCAGAAGCTCAGCAGAGATGCAGAGGCATTGATGGGCGTGTTTAAGGGGGAATTAGTTACAGAACAATTAACCGCGCCTGACCCTGTAAGATCTTCAACAGCAGGTTTACGAGGTGAAGTAGGAAATAAAGGAGAATTATTTGTTTGAAGCGTTAAAAATGGCACTGCATCCAAATGCCCTGAAGCGGGGTTTTTATTAAAAAGGAGACTGTATTAGGGAGCAAACTTTTTGTTTAAGGGTTGCTGAACTTTGTTGTGCATGCTTCCCCCTTTGTCTGCGTTTTACCTTTGTGTATTTTCTAGCCGTTTTGGCAGGTGGCAATGGGAGCTGTGAAGTAGCACTAGAATGCCTAGCGTTATGCACCTGCGCGGTAATCATAGTACTTTTATTTGCTCCACAAGAGGTATTACTAGTCATGGTAGTTGGAGCCAGTAAGGGAGGGGTTATGTCTTCAAAAAGTCTAATGGGACTCACCTTGCCCAAGGAGGCCCTCCTATCAATGTTAATCTGACTTACTTTTTTAATAAGATAGCTATCCATAGGGCCTGTGGTGTGCAAATGGCTCTCGTCTTTGCCCTTTGTCATCAGGGCAGATAGTTTGCCCACGTCAGTCATTACAATCAGGTTCGAGAGGAGAGGAACTGCACCCAAGGCAAGCCCGCTAAACCCACAAATATAGTAGGATGAATAACCCCCTCAAATAGACTACCAGAACATGTAAAAATAAACAGCTATGAGTTATAATTGTTGTACGAAACACAGCTACAAAGTACCTGGCCCAGTCCAGTCTCTTCGGGCCTCGGAGGGCCACAGAGGGCCCGCCCTTTGCCCGGGCTTCGCCCGGCGCGACCCGCGCGCGATCCCGCGACGCGGGAGCAGCGCCGAAAATTTTAACGCCTCCTGGCGCGCTCGGATTGGCCAGGTGGTTGTGTCCGCTAGGGCTGCTGGGGCATGTGGTCCCGTCTCCCCACTGCGGCTGCGATGGTCATCACGCAGCGGCGGGAGAACGGGATGGCTGCGGTGAGTAGAGCAACAGGAGCAGGCAAGGCAGAAATCCGCCGGTCAGGAACAGCAGGTGGGAAAGATAAACCACGTAGATGCTGGATAGATGCTGGATACTATTCCTAAGTCCAGTGCCCTCCAGCGCAAGTCGTTGTAACGACTTGCATTGTAATAACTGCGATGTAACGTACCGCAATGTATATCATCGCGTTGTAACGTCACATATTCTTGCTAAAGTGCTTGTGCTCTCTTCTTTAAACATGGTAGAATTGGCTTACACCCGACTAGCACATTCAATTTACTTATAGATCCCTAGTAGAGTGGTACATCATGTACCCAGGGCCTGTCAAATAAATGCTACTTTTGGGCCTGCTGTACTTATCTTATTATGCCACCCGCTTAAGTAGCCCTTCAAAATGTGTCTGCCCTTGTTCAGTTTTAAATTACTATTTTGAACTGGCAAAATAAAAATTTTGTCAGCCCTAAACTTTCCTTCCTATTAAATATTAGTCACCTTTTGAGTAGGCCCGAAACAGCCCATAGGGCAGGGTGAAGTGTATTTAAAAGGTTCGACATGCACTTTTAAGTTGTACATGTCCTGGTAGTGAAAAACCTCTAAATTCGTACTTAACCACTGTAAGGCCTACCTCTCCTATAGGATAACATTGGGTTACCTTATTCCATTTAATACGTGATATGTTTTGCTTCGGGAAGAGGAAGTAATGTTAACTTTCTCTCTAAAGAATTGGTATTTAAAATCCTCTATAATGGTGAAATCTGATTTTAAGTCACATTTCTGAAAATGCCACTTTTAGGAAGTTAATAAAAGTAAATAAAAAAAACCCGGGTAGGTACCCAGAGATTCAAGATGCACTACTTTAGGTTGTCACTTAATCCTAAGTGTACAGTATTTTTCTGTAAATCTAAAATATAGTTATCATGGTATTGGGAAAATCTTCATCGAAACAATAATGATCAAAATCTAAAATTCCAGCAAATTCCACAATGTCACAAAGTGAAGAACAAAGTTAATTAATCTACTTTTATTCCATCCATAGCAGAAGTTGGCTTTTTCTTGCCCTAACATTTTGGTGCATGAAGCCTGTGTTTGGGATCAGATGAATAGGTGTAGTTGGCAGCTGGCCTTTATGTAAAACTCCCAGACAGTATCACACAGTGGGACTGGGTGTTGACAGGATGGGAGGGGGCAGAGCTGTCACCTACCATATTTTCACTTCAATAAGGGCTGTCTCCTGTACTCACAAAGAGCTTCACACTAGCATTTAGTCACCCCACAAATCTTGGGACCGGGGAAGGGGAAAGAAGGGAATTCCAAAACCAGATGTGGGAGGAAGTCTAGAAGTTTCTCCCACTTCAAAGCTGGCACCAAGTACAAATATTGGACCACGAGAGCACTCTTCAGATCACTTATGGACCTGTGGAATCAATCAATCAATCAAACGCATTTATAAAGCGCGCTACTCACCCATCAAGGGTCTCAAGGCGCTGGGAGGGGGGGGGTCAGTGCTCGAAGAACCAGGTCTTGAGCTGCCTTCTGAAGGAGAGGTGGTCAGGTATGGCGCGAAGGTGGCTGGGCAGAGAGTTCCAGGTCTTCACTGCTAGAAAAGAGAAGGATCTTCCTCCGGCGGTGGCTTTGCGGATGCGGGGTACGGCTGCCAGGGCCTGTCCGGTGGAGCGCAGAGTGCGCGGGGGAGTGTAGAAGGAGACGCGGTTGTTGATGAGTTTGGGTCCGAGGTTGTGAAGGGCTTTGTGTGCGTGGGTGAGCAGTCGGAAGGTGATCCGCTTGTTGACGGGTAGCCAATGGAGTTTTTTCAGGTGTCCGGAGATGTGGTGGTGGCGAGGGATGTCCAGGATGAGTCTTGCGGTAGCGTTCTGGATCCGTTGGAGTTTCTTCTGCAGCTTGGTGGTGATGCCGGCGTACAGGGCATTCCCGTAGTCCAAGCGGCTGGTGACGAGGGCGTGGGTGACGGTCTTCCTGGTGTCGGTGGGGATCCAGCGGAAGTTCTTGCGGAGCATGCGGAGGGTGTTGAAACATACCGAGGTCAACGAGTTCACCTGTCTGGTCATGGTGAGGGAAGAGTCCAGGATGAAGCCGAGGTTGCGCGCATGGTCGGTGGGTTGGGGAGTGCTGCCTAGGGCGGGGGGCCACCAGGAGTCATCCCATGCGGTGGGAGTGGGGCCGAGGATGAGGACCTCCGTTTTGTCTGTGTTCAGTTTCAGACGGCTGTCTGTCATCCAGTTCGCCACTTCCTTCATTCCTTCATGTAGTCTGGTCCTAGCTGATGTGGGGTTGTTAGTGAGGGATAAGATGAGCTGGGTGTCGTCGGCGTATGATATAAGGTCGAGTCCGTGTTTGCGTGCGATGTTCGCCAGGGGGGTCATGTAGACGTTGAAGAGAGTGGGGCTGAGGGAGGATCCTTGAGGTACGCCGCAGATGATCTCCGTGGCTGTGGATCTGAAGGGGGGGAGGCGGACTCTCTGAGTCCTTCCGGAGAGGAAGGAGACGATCCATTCCAGGGCCTTGCTTCTGATGCCGGCGTTGCTGAGGCGGCGTATCAGGGTGCGGTTGCAGACCGTGTCGAAGGCTGCAGAGAGGTCCAGGAGTATGAGGGCCACGGTCTCTCCCTTGTCGGTCAGGGCTCTGATGTCGTCCGTTGCTGCGATCAGGGCGGTTTCGGTGCTGTGGTTGGCCCTGAAACCGAACTGTGTGGGGTCGAGGGAGTCGTTGGTTTCCAGGGCGTTGGTGAGTTGAGCGTTGACGATTTTCTCAATCACTTTGGCGGGGAACGGCAGGAGAGAGATGGGCCGGAAGTTTTTGAGTTCGGTGGGGTCTGCTGTAGGTTTCTTTAAGAGGGCGTTGAGCTCTGCGTGTTTCCAGCTCTCCGGGAAGGTGGCGGCGGTGAGGGAGGCGTTGATGACGTCTCGGAGGTGCGGTGCGATGATGTTGTCGGCCTTGTTGTAGATGTGGTGCGGGCAGGGGTCCGATGGGGATCCGGAGTGGATCGAGTTCATTATGCGGGTGGTCTCCTCGGTGGTGGTAGGGTTCCAGGTGAGGATGGTGGTGGTGTCGGTGGCGGGTTCCGGAGGGGGGCTCGTGTCGGTGGTCGGGAAGCTGTTGTATATGTCGGTGATCTTGTGGTGGAAGAAGGTTGCGAGGGAGTCGCAGAGGTCCTATGAGGGAGGGATGGAGTTGTTTTATGCTTCCGGGTTGGAGAGCTCTTTGACGATGCCAAATAGTTCCTTGCTGTTGTGGGCGTTGTTGTCAAGTCTGTTCCGGTAGGCTGTTTTTCGTGCGGCGCGGAGGTGTTGGTGGTGTTGGCGGGTGGCATCCTTGAGAGCTGACATGTTCTCTTCGGTCTGGTTAAGGCGCCACGTCTTCTCGCGGGCGCGGCATTCTTTCTTGGAGTTCTTGAGGTCGGGGGTGAACCAGGAGTTTTTCTTGTGGTTGTTGGTGCTGGCTTGAGTCTTCAGGGGGGCCAAGAGGTTGGCGCAGTCGGAGATCCAGTTTGTGAGGTTGTTGGCGGCTACGTTGGGGTCGGTGGTGCTGGTGGGTTGGTTCTGGGAGAGGGTTGATGCGAGCTGTTCCGTGGTGATACGATTCCAGTGTCTTCTTGGTGGTTGCTGGGTGGATGTGGAAGACTAAGAAGAAGAACTGCTCTGCTGCACTGCTGCTGGAAGGGTGCCCTCTTGAAAGAAGGACTGTTCTGCTGACTAAGTAAGGAAGAATGGACCCCCTCCTTGAACCCACAATGACAGAGTGGCTCCAAGGACAAGCTGCTTGGCCTCCTGATCTGAGCTACAGGGACATAACAAACTCTAGAGACCTGCCCTGCATGTGTCCAGCTGCAGGGCAGGTCTCTGTGACCTGCTTGTGCCCTGCTCCTGGCATCTGCAAGAGTGAGTCCTGATCCCAGAGAGGTGCCTCTCAGGTCCTGGACCCATGGCTGGCATCCCAATGAACTCCTCCTAGTCCAACTGTGGGCGTCCTCAGAACCGATGCAGCCCTTGGCATCTTTATGCAGGAACTCTCAACACAGCACATCACAGCTCCTGATTGGCTGCCTCATCAGAACCAGCGCAACACATCATGCTACAGGGCCTCATAGCATAGCACCTCACAGCTCCTGATCGGCAGCCTCATCGGAAGCAGGATGCAGCCTTGGCGCTCAACAAGCAATCAATCAATCATTGTACTCATAGAGCGCACTACCTACCCGTTAGGGTCTCAAGGCGCTGAGGGAGGGGGTGCTGCTACTGCTCGAAGAGCCAGGTCTTGAGGAGTCTTCTGAAGGTGAGCAGGTCTTGGGTCTGTCAAAGGTGGGTAGGGAGGGTGTTCCAGGTTTTGGCTGTGAGGACGGAGAAGGATCTGCCGCCAGAGGTCGTTCGTTGGATGCGGGGGACAGCGGCGAGGGCGAGGCTGGCGGAGCGGAGCTGGCGGGTGGGGATGTAGAAACTGAGTCTGCTGTTGAGGTAGGCTGGTCTGGTGTTGTGGAGTGCTTTGTGTGTGTGGGTGAGGAGCTTGAAGGTGATCCTCTTGTTGATGGGGAGCCAGTGTAGGTATCTCAGGTGGGAGGTGATGTGTCTGCGGCGAGGGACGTTGAGGATCAGTCGGGCGGAGGTCTTTTGGATGCGTTGCAGTCGTCGGTGGTGTTTGGCCGGGATTCCTGCATAGAGTGCGTTGCCATAGTCCAGCCTGCTGCTGACGAGGGCCTGTGTCACGGTTCTTCTTGTTACAGTAGGGATCCACTTGTAGATCCTGCGGAGCATGCGGAGGGTGTTGTAGCAGGAGGAGGAGACGGCATTGACCTGCTTCGACATGGAGAGGCAGTAGTTAAGGATGATTCCTAGGTTGCGTGCGCGGTTGGTGGGTGTTAGTGCTGCTCCCAGCGTGGTTGGCCACCAGGAGTCGTCCCAGGCTGAGGGGGTGTGTCCGAGGATGAGGACCTTTATCTTGTCCGAGTTCAGTTTTAGTCGGCTGCTCCTCATCCATTCAACACAGCACATTGCAGCTTCTGATCGATGGCCTGCATCGGAATCAATGTAACTTAATACAGCACGATGCAGGATCTCGTACCTCAGACCAAGTACAAACAGGTACATTGCCCAGCAGGCCGAACTAAGTCCTATACCCGGCTAGCTCTCCATCCGAGTTGGCTTGAACTTGGGACTTTGTCCCGGCCAGGTGCAACTAGATAACCACAGCTGGCGCTTTGCTTTTTTTGATGCTACTTTTACCTAAGACTTTGACACTGCATGTCTTTAGTTCTACGAATTTCATTTTTGTTGTTCTAATATCATATTATTTATTCAACTTTACTCTATCTTTCTAGATTAATGTGGGATTTTTCTTGTGCTCTGTTTTCACTTTATTACTGTTTGTGTGCTGCATAAATAATTTACATATTGCCTCTAAGTTTAGGCTGACTGTTTTGTGCTAGACTACCAGAGGGTTGTGTGTGGTAATTTGTGGTTAGTTTGTGTTTCACTCTGACAAGAACTGTGGTTGCTGCTTGAGTAGGGTTTCACCCCCTCAACCAGTAACATGATTTCCTACATTTATCCTATGTAAGAAAGTATATTATTAGTTGGGGTGAATGGAAGTACACTGCAAGTAATAGAGTCACTAGTCTGTTAGGTCTAGTTAAATGTTTTAGTAATTTAAACCTTAACTCAACCCCTGCCATTTTTGGCACATAGCAGTCTGGTTTAACTTGTAGAAAACATGTAGAGCATTTAAATTTACCAAAGCAGTTAACAAGTAAAAAAATTTAAAAAACACAATACAAATCCTGTCAAAATGTGTAATGAGAGAAAAGTAAATAAGTAAAATAACACCAAAACAAGACAAATCCTATTAGGGGAACCCAAGATATGCATTTGAAAGAGTTAATTTGCAAAAGTGCCAAAAGTTACAGTAGACTAGAACCAAGGTGCACTTGCAGGCCGGCCACAATTGAGCTTGGATCTGCAGTGCTAAAATGGTAAAAGAATGAGTGCCAGTGCCCACAGCTCCGCTCAGAAGCCTGCAGCCGGAGCAATTAAATGTCGGCTCACCAAATACCAAGGCTGCATAGCCTGGAATCCACCCTTATGTTTCTCTAATCCACTGCCAGATATTCCATTCCCAATTATCTCACTCTTCAGCCCTGCTTTCTCCCTTTATGATGTTTTTTCTGTCATTCTCTTCCTCTCTCTTTACATTTTGTTTGCTTTTCTCTCTCTTGATCTCGGTAAATATACGAGGCAGAAAAATAAGTGTCAGTCCACAAACCCCAAAAATTTGTGCCGGTTCTCCCCACCTCCCACCACCAGCTCAAATTAAGCACCTATCAGTCGTATACACCAATTCGATTTGTCTTGGTGAAAGTCTGGATGTCAAAACGTTGAAAAGGTTTGTAAGTCCCAATTCTAAAGGGGACAGTATTACTGTTTTTCAAGGAAAACATTGAAAGCAGAATGGGGCTTTGTCACTTTTTGTGCCAAGCTACTAGTGGGTTAGGCATAGTTTAATTGAGTGACTTTTTGTGGTTCACACTGAGGAGAATAATGATGATAATAATGATGAGAAGAGTTTCACTCCCGCTCAATCAATAACCCAATTTCTCACAGTTCTGAAAGAAAATGAATGATTAATTTTGTTGGATGGGAGTCCTTCAAAAGGAAAAGCCCACAACCTTGTCAGGGTAAGTGTGAGAAGGTGGTTCTTACTAGGCCTGGGCAAAATTTCCGTTCCGTTCGCGGAATTTGCGATAATTTGGCATTTCCGCGTTCCGCGGAGAGCACGGAAATGTCAAAATTTCCGCATTCCGCAGCTTTGCGATAATTTGGTTCTTGCTCGCGCTGTAAAATAATACATTCTCGCGCACGCGCGATCGCCTTACCTGAATCCCCGCGTTCGCCGACAAGTTTTCCCGATCCGGTCGCGTTCTCCATGAGATGTTGTATTGTTTTAGCCATTTGCGCTGTCTCGCGACAGTTCGCGTCCGCAGTGACGTCATGCGTCGCGCGATCACGTCTTTCTTCTCGCGATCATGCACCGCGAGACAACTGAAAACAAGATGGCCGCGCCCGCAAGCAACCGCAGGGGTAAGTTAGCGACCCGCAACCATGCAGAAAATATCGCGAACGGGCAGGAAAAAAACTTCCGCATCTTCGCGATATTTCCGCTTGTTTGCGGAGATTTTTAACATTTTCGCGATAATTTCCGAAAGTCGCTTTCGCAAATTCCGCCCACCCCTAGTTCTTACCAACTAATCCACCTGAATTTTTTGCTTTTTTATCACCTTATTTTTTACCTTTTAGTGTGGGAGAGCCTCATGCCCACGGTGAATTAATGTTAAAATGGACTGCGCATGTTTACTACCAGTTTCTTCCTTTTGAGATAAGGCCACTGTGATGCAGAGGTGTAAGGGGTACTGGACTGGTTACACATCGACACATGTGCTCACCTGTGTGCACACGTGTGAGGCATGCGCTTGGAAGAGTCCTGGCATGCTCAGCCCAGGAACTGTGCACAGGTAGCCTGGTGCAGAAGGGCCTATGCAGAGTTTTGTGATGATCCGGAATAGGCCTTATAATAGGGGGTATACATTTAGGGAAAGTCAATGTGCTTTACTGTCTTTGACAGTAGTGAAAATTAATTATGCTCCTATGTGAAAAGAGCGTTTCTGCAAAGTCCAAAAGCATATTAGTACAGCTTATCGGTCATCCAGGAATGCCATATTTCTCAGAATCAGCTCAGGATCAGAGCCCAGGCCTTTTGTGACCCTGCAGGGTTGGGTTGATTCTTTTACTCCCCAGATGCAGGAACAAAGGCATCACCCATCAAAGAAAGCATTTGATAGGGCATAGTTCAACTCTCCAGGAGGAAGGGAATGGCTGTAATTGCTCTGCATCAATCAGCCAGCTGTCATCCTGTACCATGAAGAGGGCCTGCTCCATGTCACTCCACAAAGGGGGGACCCCAGACCTCTGGAGCAAAACCAAAGGGGCGCTTGTTTGAAGATTTGCTGGAGGAAGACACTGGCAATGATGTCAGCAAGGCGGGAGCTGAGACCCAAGAGCACATGTGGTAAGTGACTCCTGGGTGACACTATCTTGAAGTATCCCAGAAGCCTGTGCAGGAAAGTTGAAACATGGGCAGAGAGGTGATGAGACACCTCAGGATAGGCCAGAGGTGCATCCCTGTTGGTGCCTCTCACCCCCAGTTAAAAGTTCTTGCGCAGGGAATGAGCTTTTCTGAGAAACACTGGGATTGGAGGCTGATGCCATGGACAATTGGAAGGAAAAACCACCTGAATGTCCCCTGGGCTAAGGACTCTGATTGACTCCAGAACCAGTGGGGCATTCACCAAGGACCAGGGACACTGGTCCCCCGATGCCCTCTGAGGACCAGTTGGGGGAAAGACTGGGCTTCTGCACCAGGAAGGAGGGAAACCTAGAGGAGAAGCAAAGTGAAAAGATGGCACATGGAGCCAGTAAAACGCGCTCCCCACAAATTACGGCATCCTTGGAGGTCAAGAGGTCTGAAGAGAGTGCCCTAGGTGGCAAAGGCTTGCCACCAGCAGAAAAAGGAGACCAACTCAGTCAAGAGAGACCCAAAGGAGGCCGAGATCTGCCCTTGTGAAGTTGGGCATCCTCTGACATTATGCGATGCACTGGTAACGAAGCTGGAGTTCCGCTGCTCTTTTCATCCATGCCCCATAGAAGATGTAGTGAGGGAGCGCCATTGCGCTCCCCTGTGAAAACGAGAAGGAGCCCAGGTCCCCATCCTCAGACCCCAAGAAAACCCTTGTTGCGAGAGAGCACTTTTGTGCTCCCCTGTTGGAGGGAAGAAGGGGTCTAGGACCCCATTCCTGGGCCCTGAGAAGAAGACAAAGGTAAGGGAGCACTATTGCGCTCCTCGCGAATGCAGGATGGCCAGCCCCCACAGCACGTGTATGCCTGCAGGAGAGGGCAGTCCAGAGTGAAGCTGCCGGCTCCCAAAGCAGCATGCCAGTGTGCTGGCCATGTGGGGAGCTGGTGAGAGCGGCCGGGGGGGCACCCCGAGCTGCTCTCCAACATAGCCAGTGCATGCGGAATGCCTGGGTGGGACTGGGTACCCCAAGATCAAACCAGCGCAGGGCTGATTCGCCAGAAAGACACAAAATAAAGCAGAGAACCATCGCAGCTCTCCCCAACACAGCGGAAGAGCCGCTGTCCATATATTCCCTGAAAGCATGGAGGTGCATCCCATAATGCCCTGCGGGGCTCGAAGATTTGGCCTGCATTAAAAAAAATTAAAAACACTCGTTTGTGGCTCATGATGACCCTAAGAGAGCGGGTTCACCGCCAAAATGGTGGTAGCATACGGGGGAGCAGCAGAAGCAGTGCACCCTCCCCCAAAAACTGACCAGCATACCCATCGTAAGTTAGCTGGAACTATAAGAGAATCACGTTTCCAGGATTTCCAAATGCCTTCTAATCTTACCTTTTAACAAACAAATGATGGATGGAATGCTGACAATGCAGACATTCTCCCCCAGTCAAGAGATCTGGGTTAAATCCATCGTTCTTTTGCCCACTACACCACCCCAGTTTAGACATGGCCATATGCAAATCAGTCTTGACCCTGTGCCTCATGGGAACAGTCCAGCCCGAACTGCCAAGCCATGTCTTCCCTGGACCGGAATCAAGCATCCTAGGACCGGTTTCTGGCTATCAGCCTTCATCAGCCAGGATAGCTTGACTCCAGTGGCGTAGTGAGCACTGGTCCCACGTCTGGGAATACCCATCCCACTTAGGGCGAAAAGCGTTACAACAAACAAATGATGGACGGAATGCTGACAATGCAGACATTCTCCCCCAGTCAAGAGATCTGGGTTAAATCCATCGTTCTTTTGCCCACTACACCACCCCAGTTTAGACATGGCCATATGCAAATCAGTCTTGACCCTGTGCCTCATGGGAACAGTCCAGCCCGAACTGCCAAGCCATGTCTTCCCTGGACCGGAATCAAGCATCCTAGGACCGGTTTCTGGCTATCAGCATTCATCAGCCAGGATAGCTTGACTCCAGTGGCGTAGTGAGCACGGGTCCCACGTCTGGGAATACCCATCCCACTTAGGGCGAAAAGCGTTACAACAAACAAATGATGGACGGAATGCTGACAATGTCGACATTCTCCCCCAGTCAAGAGATCTGGGTTAAATCCATCGTTCTTTTGCCCACTACACCACCCCAGTTTAGACATGGCCATATGCAAATCAGTCTTGACCCTGTGCCTCATGGGAACAGTCCAGCCCGAACTGCCAAGCCATGTCTTCCCTGGACCGGAATCAAGCATCCTAGGACCGGTTTCTGGCTATCAGCCTTCATCAGCCAGGATAGCTTGACTCCAGTGGCGTAGTGAGCACGGGTCCCACGTCTGGGAATACCCATCCCACTTAGGGCGAAAAGCGTTACAACAAACAAATGATGGACGGAATGCTGACAATGCAGACATTCTCCCCCAGTCAAGAGATCTGGGTTAAATCCATCGTTCTTTTGCCCACTACACCACCCCAGTTTAGACATGGCCATATGCAAATCAGCCTTGACCCTGTGCCTCATGGGAACAGTCCAGCCCGAACTGCCAAGCCATGTCTTCCCTGGACCGGAATCAAGCATCCTAGGACCGGTTTCTGGCTATCAGCCTTCATCAGCCAGGATAGCTTGACTCCAGTGGCGTAGTGAGCACGGGTCCCACGTCTGGGAATACCCATCCCACTTAGGGCGAAAAGCGTTACAACAAACAAATGATGGACGGAATGCTGACAATGCAGACATTCTCCCCCAGTCAAGAGATCTGGGTTAAATCCATCGTTCTTTTGCCCACTACACCACCCCAGTTTAGACATGGCCATATGCAAATCAGTCTTGAACCTGTGCCTCATGGGAACAGTCCAGCCCGAACTGCCAAGCCATGTCTTTCCTGGACCGGAATCAAGCATCCTAGGACCGGTTTCTGGCTATCAGCCTTCATCAGCCAGGATAGCTTGACTCCAGTGGCGTAGTGAGCACGGGTCCCACGTCTGGGAATACCCATCCCACTTAGGGCGAAAAGCGTTACAACAAACAAATGATGGACGGAATGCTGACAATGCAGACATTCTCCCCCAGTCAAGAGATCTGGGTTAAATCCATCGTTCTTTTGCCCACTACACCACCCCAGTTTAGACATGGCCATATGCAAATCAGTCTTGACCCTGTGCCTCATGGGAACAGTCCAGCCCGAACTGCCAAGCCATGTCTTCCCTGGACCGGAATCAAGCATCCTAGGACCGGTTTCTGGCTATCAGCCTTCATCAGCCAGGATAGCTTGACTCCAGTGGCGTAGTGAGCACGGGTCCCACGTCTGGGAATACCCATCCCACTTAGGGCGAAAAGCGTTACAACAAACAAATGATGGACGGAATGCTGACAATGCAGACATTCTCCCCCAGTCAAGAGATCTGGGTTAAATCCATCGTTCTTTTGCCCACTACACCACCCCAGTTTAGACATGGCCATATGCAAATCAGCCTTGACCCTGTGCCTCATGGGAACAGTCCAGCCCGAACTGCCAAGCCATGTCTTCCCTGGACCGGAATCAAGCATCCTAGGACCGGTTTCTGGCTATCAGCCTTCATCAGCCAGGATAGCTTGATTCCAGTGGCGTAGTGAGCACGGGTCCCACGTCTGGGAATACCCATCCCACTTAGGGCGAAAAGCGTTACAACAAACAAATGATGGACGGAATGCTGACAATGCAGACATTCTCCCCCAGTCAAGAGATCTGGGTTAAATCCATCGTTCTTTTGCCCACTACACCACCCCAGTTTAGACATGGCCATATGCAAATCAGTCTTGAACCTGTGCCTCATGGGAACAGTCCAGCCCGAACTGCCAAGCCATGTCTTTCCTGGACCGGAATCAAGCATCCTAGGACCGGTTTCTGGCTATCAGCCTTCATCAGCCAGGATAGCTTGACTCCAGTGGCGTAGTGAGCACGGGTCCCACGTCTGGGAATACCCATCCCACTTAGGGCGAAAAGCGTTACAACAAACAACTGATGGACGGAATGCTGACAATGCAGACATTCTCCCCCAGTCAAGAGATCTGGGTTAAATCCATCGTTCTTTTGCCCACTACACCACCCCAGTTTAGACATGGCCATATGCAAATCAGTCTTGACCCTGTGCCTCATGGGAACAGTCCAGCCCGAACTGCCAAGCCATGTCTTCCCTGGACCGGAATCAAGCATCCTAGGACCGGTTTCTGGCTATCAGCCTTCATCAGCCAGGATAGCTTGACTCCAGTGGCGTAGTGAGCACGGGTCCCACGTCTGGGAATACCCATCCCACTTAGGGCGAAAAGCGTTACAACAAACAAATGATGGACGGAATGCTGACAATGCAGACATTCTCCCCCAGTCAAGAGATCTGGGTTAAATCCATCGTTCTTTTGCCCACTACACCACCCCAGTTTAGACATGGCCATATGCAAATCAGCCTTGACCCTGTGCCTCATGGGAACAGTCCAGCCCGAACTGCCAAGCCATGTCTTCCCTGGACCGGAATCAAGCATCCTAGGACCGGTTTCTGGCTATCAGCCTTCATCAGCCAGGATAGCTTGACTCCAGTGGCGTAGTGAGCACGGGTCCCACGTCTGGGAATACCCATCCCACTTAGGGCGAAAAGCGTTACAACAAACAAATGATGGACGGAATGCTGACAATGCAGACATTCTCCCCCAGTCAAGAGATCTGGGTTAAATCCATCGTTCTTTTGCCCACTACACCACCCCAGTTTAGACATGGCCATATGCAAATCAGTCTTGAACCTGTGCCTCATGGGAACAGTCCAGCCCGAACTGCCAAGCCATGTCTTTCCTGGACCGGAATCAAGCATCCTAGGACCGGTTTCTGGCTATCAGCCTTCATCAGCCAGGATAGCTTGACTCCAGTGGCGTAGTGAGCACGGGTCCCACGTCTGGGAATACCCATCCCACTTAGGGCGAAAAGCGTTACAACAAACAAATGATGGACGGAATGCTGACAATGCAGACATTCTCCCCCAGTCAAGAGATCTGGGTTAAATCCATCGTTCTTTTGCCCACTACACCACCCCAGTTTAGACATGGCCATATGCAAATCAGTCTTGACCCTGTGCCTTGTGGGAACAGTCCAGCCCGAACCGCCAAGCCATGTCTTCCCTGGACCGGAATCAAGCATCCTAGGACCGGTTTCTGGCTATCAGCCTTCATCAGCCAGGATAGCTTGACTCCAGTGGCGTAGGGAGCACGGGTCCCACGTCTGGGAATACCCATCCCACTTAGGGCGAAAAGCGTTAAAAAAAACAAATGATGGACGGAATGCTGACAATGCAGACATTCTCCCCCAGTCAAGAGATCTGGGTTAAATCCATCGTTCTTTTGCCCACTAATCCACCCCAGTTTAGACATGGCCATATGCAAATCAGTCTTGACCCTGTGCCTCATGGGAACAGTCCAGCCCGAACTGCCAAGCCATGTCTTCCCTGGACCGGAATCAAGCATCCTAGGACCGGTTTCTGGCTATCAGCCTTCATCAGCCAGGATAGCTTGACTCCAGTGGCGTAGTGAGCACGGGTCCCACGTCTGGGAATACCCATCCCACTTAGGGCGAAAAGCGTTACAACAAACAAATGATGGACGGAATGCTGACAATGCAGACATTCTCCCCCAGTCAAGAGATCTGGGTTAAATCCATCGTTCTTTTGCCCACTACACCACCCCAGTTTAGACATGGCCATATGCAAATCAGTCTTGACCCTGTGCCTCATGGGAACAGTCCAGCCCGAACTGCCAAGCCATGTCTTCCCTGGACCGGAATCAAGCATCCTAGGACCGGTTTCTGGCTATCAGCCTTCATCAGCCAGGATAGCTTGACTCCAGTGGCGTAGTGAGCACGGGTCCCACGTCAGGGAATACCCATCCCACTTAGGGCGAAAAGCGTTACAACAAACAAATGATGGACGGAATGCTGACAATGCAGACATTCTCCCCCAGTCAAGAGATCTGGGTTAAATCCATCGTTCTTTTGCCCACTACACCACACCAGTTTAGACATGGCCATATGCAAATCAGTCTTGACCCTGTGCCTCATGGGAACAGTCCAGCCCGAACTGCCAAGCCATGTCTTCCCTGGACCGGAATCAAGCATCCTAGGACCGGTTTCTGGCTATCAGCCTTCATCAGCCAGGATAGCTTGACTCCAGTGGCGTAGTGAGCACGGGTCCCACGTCAGGGAATACCCATCCCACTTAGGGCGAAAAGCGTTACAACAAACAAATGATGGACGGAATGCTGACAATGCAGACATTCTCCCCCAGTCAAGAGATCTGGGTTAAATCCATCGTTCTTTTGCCCACTACACCACCCCAGTTTAGACATGGCCATATGCAAATCAGTCTTGACCCTGTGCCTCATGGGAACAGTCCAGCCCGAACTGCCAAGCCATGTCTTCCCTGGACCGGAATCAAGCATCCTAGGACCGGTTTCTGGCTATCAGCCTTCATCAGCCAGGATAGCTTGACTCCAGTGGCGTAGTGAGCACGGGTCCCACGTCTGGGAATACCCATCCCACTTAGGGCGAAAAGCGTTACAACAAACAAATGATGGACGGAATGCTGACAATGCAGACATTCTCCCCCAGTCAAGAGATCTGGGTTAAATCCATTGTTCTTTTGCCCACTACACCACCCCAGTTTAGACATGGCCATATGCATATCAGCCTTGACCCTGTGCCTCATGGGAACAGTCCAGCCCGAACTGCCAAGCCATGTCTTCCCTGGACCGGAATCAAGCATCCTAGGACCGGTTTCTGGCTATCAGCCTTCATCAGCCAGGATAGCTTGACTCCAGTGGCGTAGTGAGCACGGGTCCCACGTCTGGGAATACCCATCCCACTTAGGGCGAAAAGCGTTACAACAAACAAATGATGGACGGAATGCTGACAATGCAGACATTCTCCCCCAGTCAAGAGATCTGGGTTAAATCCATCGTTCTTTTGCCCACTACACCACCCCAGTTTAGACATGGCCATATGCAAATCAGTCTTGACCCTGTGCCTCTTGGGAACAGTCCAGCCCGAACTGCCAAGCCATGTCTTCCCTGGACCGGAATCAAGCATCCTAGGACCGGTTTCTGGCTATCAGCCTTCATCAGCCAGAATAGCTTGACTCCAGTGGCGTAGTGAGCACGGGTCCCACGTCTGGGAATACCCATCCCACTTAGGGCGAAAAGCGTTACAACAAACAAATGATGGACGGAATGCTGACAATGCAGACATTCTCCCCCAGTCAAGAGATCTGGGTTAAATCCATCGTTCTTTTGCCCACTACACCACCCCAGTTTAGACATGGCCATATGCAAATCAGTCTTGACCCTGTGCCTCATGGGAACAGTCCAGCCCGAACTGCCAAGCCATGTCTTCCCTGGACCGGAATCAAGCATCCTAGGACCGGTTTCTGGCTATCAGCCTTCATCAGCCAGGATAGCTTGACTCCAGTGGCGTAGTGAGCACGGGTCCCACGTCTGGGAATACCCATCCCACTTAGGGCGAAAAGCGTTAGAACAAACAAATGATGGACGGAATGCTGACAATGCAGACTGATTTGCATATGGCCATGTCTAAACTGGGGTGGTGTAGTGGGCAAAAAAACAATGGATTTAACCCAGATCTCTTGACTGGGGGAGAATGTCTGCATTGTCAGCATTCCGTCCATCATTTGTTTGTTGTAACGCTTTTCGCCCTAAGTGGGATGGGTATTCCCAGACGTGGGACCCGTGCTCACTACGCCACTGGAGTCAAGCTATCCTGGCTGATGACGGCTGATAGCCAGAAACCAGTCCTAGAATGCTTGATTCCGGTCCAGGGAAGACATGGCTTGGCAGTTCGGGCTGGACTGTTCCCAAGAGGCACAGGGTCAAGACTGATTTGCATATGGCCATGTCTAAACTGGGGTGGTGTAGTGGGCAAAAGAACGATGGATTTAACCCAGATCTCTTGACTGGGGGAGAATGTCTGCATTGTCAGCATTCCGTCCATCATTTGTTTGTTGTAACGCTTTCGCCCTAAGTGGGATGGGTGTTCCTAGACGTGGGACCCGTGCTCACTACGCCACTGGAGTCAAGCTATCCTGGCTGATGACGGCTGATAGCCAGAAACCGGTCCTAGGATGCTTGATTCCGGTCCAGGGAAGACATGGCTTGGCAGTTCGGGCTGGACTGTTCCCATGAGGCACAGGGTCAAGACTGATTTGCATATGGCCATGTCTAAACTGGGGTGGTGTAGTGGGCAAAAGAACGATGGATTTAACCCAGATCTCTTGACTGGGGGAGAATGTCTGCATTGTCAGCATTCCGTCCATCATTTGTTTGTTGTAACGCTTTCGCCTTAAGTGGGATGGGTATTCCTAGACGTGGGACCCGTGCTCACTACGCCACTGGAGTCAAGCTATCCTGGCTGATGACGGCTGATAGCCAGAAACCGGTCCTAGGATGCTTGATTCCGGTCCAGGGAAGACATGGCTTGGCAGTTCGGGCTGGACTGTTCCCATGAGGCACAGGGTCAAGACTGATTTGCATATGGCCATGTCTAAACTGGGGTGGTGTAGTGGGCAAAAGAACGATGGATTTAACCCAGATCTCTTGACTGGGGGAGAATGTCTGCATTGTCAGCATTCCGTCCATCATTTGTTTGTTGTAACGCTTTCGCCCTAAGTGGAATGGGTATTCTTAGACGTGGGACCCGTGCTCACTACGCCACTGGAGTCAAGCTATCCTGGCTGATGACGGCTGATAGCCAGAAACCGGTCCTAGGATGCTTGATTCCGGTCCAGGGAAGACATGGCTTGGCAGTTCGGGCTGGACTGTTCCCATGAGGCACAGGGTCAAGACTGATTTGCATATGGCCATGTCTAAACTGGGTTGGTGTAGTGGGCAAAAGAACGATGGATTTAACCCAGATCTCTTGACTGGGGGAGAATGTCTGCATTGTCAGCATTCCGTCCATCATTTGTTTGTTGTAACTCTTTTCGCCCTAAGTGGGATGGGTATTCCCAGACGTGGGACCCGTGCTCACTACGCCACTGGAGTCAAGCTATCCTGGCTGATGAAGGCTGATAGCCAGGAACCGGTCCTAGGATGCTTGATTCCGGTCCAGGGAAGACATGGCTTGGCAGTTCGGGCTGGACTGTTCCCATGAGGCACAGGGTCAAGACGGATTTGCATATGGCCATGTCTAAACTGGGGTGGTGTAGTGGGCAAAAGAACGATGGATTTAACCCAGATCTCTTGACTGGGGGAGAATGTCTGCATTGTCAGCATTCCGTCCATCATTTGTTTGTTGTAACGCTTTCACCCTAAGTGGGATGGGTATTCCTAGACGTGGGACCCGTGCTCACTACGCCACTGGAGTCAAGCTATCCTGGCTGATGACGGCTGATAGCCAGAAACCGGTCCTAGGATGCTTGATTCCGGTCCAGGGAAGACATGGCTTGGCAGTTCGGGCTGGACTGTTCCCATGAGGCACAGGGTCAAGACTGATTTGCATATGGCCATGTCTAAACTGGGGTGGTGTAGTGGGCAAAAGAACGATGGATTTAACCCAGATCTCTTGACTGGGGGAGAATGTCTGCATTGTCAGCATTCCGTCCATCATTTGTTTGTTGTAACGCTTTCGCCCTAAGTGGGATGGGTATTCCTAGACGTGGGACCCGTGCTCACTACGCCACTGGAGACAAGCTATCCTGGCTGATGACGGCTGATAGCCAGAAACCGGTCCTAGGATGCTTGATTCCGGTCCAGGGAAGACATGGCTTGGCAGTTCGGGCTGGACTGTTCCCATGAGGCACAGGGTCAAGACTGATTTGCATATGGCCATGTCTAAACTGGGGTGGTGTAGTGGGCAAAAGAACGATGGATTTAACCCAGATCTCTTGACTGGGGGAGAATGTCTGCATTGTTAGCATTCCGTCCATCATTTGTTTGTTGTAACGCTTTCGCCCTAAGTGGGATGGGTATTCCTAGACGTGGGACCCGTGCTCACTACGCCACTGGAGTCAAGCTATCCTGGCTGATGACGGCTGATAGCCAGAAACCGGTCCTAGGATGCTTGATTCCGGTCCAGGGAAGACATGGCTTGGCAGTTCGGGCTGGACTGTTCCCATGAGGCACAGGGTCAAGACTGATTTGCATATGGCCATGTCTACACTGGGGTGGTGTAGTCGGCAAAAGAACGATGGATTTAACCCAGATCTCTTGACTGGGGGAGAATGTCTGCATTGTCAGCATTCCGTCCATCATTTGTTTGTTGTAATTCTAATCTTACCTTGGCTGGAGCTGTGCCTCTACAGCTGAGATGACTTTGCCCTCTGGTGGCAAGGAATATGTTTGCAAGGTTTGTGACCAAAAGTTGCTCAATGTGAAGTTTCTAGGTTTGATTGACACCCTCGAGGGGTGAAAGACTGAAATTACATGTGTAGTGATTACAGAAGTGGTGTCCTTTAGGGACTATGTTTAAAATGTAGTATTGTAGGTTGGAAGTTTTTCAATGAGTATGCTGCAAGCCCCTTCAAGATGAATGATTATAATTGCATTTATTCCTATAATAAAATGCTTGTTGAAATAATAAGGTCGACAGCCACACCCTTTGGTACTCAAAATTATGCTCAACTCTTGGCATTTAGGGACAAGATAATGTTTAGACATGTTAGTTGTGGTACTAGACCCCCTCTTTAGGGAGGGGTACGAATGTTTATGAAAAGCCATCCATAAGTGTGTGTAATACATGTACTTTTCCTTTTTCTAAATAAAAAGCACACACTGGACAATCATTTATTGAGTGTGTTTATTGTGTACCTGTGAATGCGGATTACTAGCCAACACCACCTCCCTTGAGTAGGCCTTGGACTGCTCTGCTTCGCTACCCTGTGTGATTCAAGCGCTTCAATGGGGTGTTTTGTTCCCAGTGGAGGATAATTGTAGACCCATTATTTGTGCAGGCCACACAACTAATGACTCATTTTCTAACAGTAAGTCAAAGTTTCAATAATTTGAACCTGGCCTCTACCCCCGGTAGCTATTGGTAGCTATGGCACGGAGCAGGCTTTTCTTAGGAAAATGTAAAAAGAATTTAGCAGTAACAAAACAATTAAAAATCAAAATACAACACAATAAAAACTCCACAACCAAATTAGAAAACTAGAGAAAAGTTTAATAAGTAAAATGACAAAAATCCAATAAGGGAACCAGAGATAAGAAGTATTGAAGATTTAAGGAAAAAACGCCAATAAAAAATTAAGTGACAACCAGTAGTCATTGTTCACAGCTGATAGGGACATCAGAGTGATATCAGGCTGACCGCACGGGTCAGATACACCATGCGGGTACATCTTAGTAAAAGATTTTACGTTCTGACTTAGTCCCTGAAATGGAAGTTGCAATCCTCTGGGCTGTATATGCAAAAGTCCCCTCGAAGCCAGTCAGCCACCTGGATGAGGTCCTGATGAAGCTATTGGTATTTGTGGGAAAGTCTCTGACTTGGAGAAATTAAAATGTTGCAGACAGTGAAGTTCTTGTGACAGGCAAATTGTTTTTGCACCTTCGCCTGGTCAAGGTTTCTGCCTTCTGACTTTTGTTTTATTCATGCCTTTTTTATAGTGTTCAGAAACTTCCATCGAGGCAAGTATGAAGTTGTATTGGGTGACGTATGTTTGAAATCAGACTCCTTAGCCAAAAGATCCTACCGCAGCTCCGAAGGTCTTGGAAGTCGAAACATTTTCTAAATCCCACCATTTCAGATTTTCAGGAGCCGCTCCTCCTGGTCACTTCTAAGGCTCCAAAGACCTCAGGGAGAGCACTTGTAGGCCAAGATTCAATCCAGACAAGGCCATAAGCAGGTTCCAGTCAAGGCCCAATTGCTATTGGTCAGCTGGGCACTTCAGGAAAAAGGCCACTTGCCGCATGTTGTAGCTCTGCCAACTGACCCTTCGAGTCCACTTCTTAGTCTGCAGGCCCAACCCTCCACGTCTCCACACAGGTTTCAAACAGCAGTTCCAGTCCTCTTCTGTTCCTCGCAGGTCCAGAAAGTAGTTTCTTGAGCTGTGGTTTAGGTGCCAGCTCTGTAGGTTTCACTATACTGGTGTGGGAGTGACTCCTGGACACTCACTAACCAGTAAGAAAAAAAAGTCACTGGGGCAACTCTCCCCACTTTTGCAGCGCATCCCATTTGCTGGACTAGAAACTATCCCATGGCGCACTATTCTGAAGCAAATCTATTATGGCAGAATCTTTCTGCCACTGAAGAGAACCTGTTTACCAACCAACTTTGTGCTTAGGGAAATGAGCAGTCCTTTCCTCCTCAGCTACACTAAACTGTCTCTGGGAGCAGCTCCTTCTCCCACTAAACTGTTGCCAAACTGGCAACAAACTGACTGGGCGAATAAAGACTTCTTTTTGTCAAGTCTCTCTTTACACATAACTTTGAATGGGCAGGCCTTACCCGGGTCCCTTTCTAGTTAATGAAGATGCCTCCCCAGCTGCCCTTTCTGAGCTTATATGTGTCACATACCTTGCACCCAGATCATTCTGTGAAAAGGTCTAAGCCATTGTTATTGCTCTGAAAGTAGTTTTCATACATCACTAAGGGGAAGCACTTGCTGCGTAAACTAACAGCAGAATAATGCAATTTAGCCATGTGTAGGTTCAGGCAGACAAAAGTCTAACTTTTTTAATGTCACGTTTCCTAAATATTTTTTCGAAATCCTATTTTATCACAGAATTGGATTTTTAAAATATTGGTTTTAATATTATGTATCTTGTCCCAAACTGGAGATAGGAGAGATATGGTTTTATTCTGTTTTTTTTCATTTTCCCTAAGACAGCTAAAGCATTTTATGGGTAAAATAGCTTTATAATGTTTGTCACTGTAGCTAAATGCCAACATTAAATTCTTGCATATACCACTTTCAAATACTAGGTACCCTACCTGTGGGCTACAAGGTCTAGTTAGAGAGGACTTTTTGAACATTTTATATTGGGGTTCCATCCTGTCCAAAATGTTCTTTTGACAAGTTTGTCTACCAGTTTAAAAGCTGCAGGAACCAGGCTGCACAGGTACACCTGACGCCATGTTTCCTTTGTCAGCCTAGTGGATGGCGCAACATGTGCTGCAGTCTACAGGTGACATTAAACTTTTCCATACCTTAGTTGTATTCCCTCCACTATATACTATGGCCTTATTAGGACGTTAAATATGACAATTAGGAGTTAGGCAATTATATCATGTTTAAGGGGTCACAGTACTACATTAGGACTAGAGAGCCGCGCACCAGTGTTCTGAGCTTAAAAATCACCAGCACCATTCCACCAAATAAGTAGGTGAGTATAAAAAAGAGGCACTTTCTCATGAGTTTCCACCTACATTATTTTAATGTGATTTTCAAGTCAAAATGCTGTTTTACTTCAGATTAACAGAAAGACTAATTTTCTTAATTGCATTGGTAGACTGAACAAACTTTGCTATGTAACACTTATTAGAATTTCGGTATTTGAGCCCCACAGAATAAGTGTTCTGCATTTTCATATGATATATTACCATTTGTATTATAGAGCGAGCTTGCCATGAGACAAGAAAAAAGTAAGGCATATTGCGTATTTTGTCTCCAACTCTACTAACGTAATAGACAATAGTAGGCTAATAAGGGGATATATGTTAGTTAAAGAAACCTGTTATACTCTTGTATTTTGTCAAATGATTTTGAATCGTGGTTATATTATTTAGCTTCAAATATACATGAAAGGAAAACATGACTGGAATATATGGTACAAAAAAAAAATGCATTACCTATGTGTCTATAGCATATTTTTTCACGAGGTTTTTAGTCTGCCTTTAGGGTTAAATAAATGTTGTTGGCCAGTTAATCTGGCTGGTTTTTAATACTCCGCAAATTGCAGTTTATTCTGGTCCTTTTTACATTCTACTGAATCTTCTTTCTTCAAAGAAGGTGAATTGTGTATGCATTACATGTAAGAGAAATCATGCTATTTAATCTCTCATATTGCATAAATATATTTCCAATGTCATGCATAAATTATATTCAGCAACTAGTATTTGAAATTTTCATGATGCAATAGAATTTATTAGCTCAAAGGAAATTAATATTTTATTGGAGCAATGACAGTTTGCACATTTTGATGCACTCACTGAATGTCCAATATGCGGACAATGTCACTTGTCTGTGCCCTTACAGAACAGGTTTAAAACCTTTTCTATAAATGTTTAATGAAAAAACTGGATTTACAAGAAAAGTTTACAGTAAGGTATTGCGAATACATTTGAAGCAAAGCAAAGAAAATTTCAGATTTAATTTTAAATGTTTTTTCCCCTGTTAACTTGAACAAGAATAATTTAAATGTAACTATCACTCTCCCTTATGGATCTTGTTTACATATGGACTTTCACAGTGGAAGCGCCACAAATACTCTGAGACTATTCAGCATACTCAGTTGTATTAGTGGAGCTCTTGAATGGAAAGTTTATTATATTAATAAAAAAATTACCCAATAGTGGGAAAGTTTTGGCTCCATCAGGTAATGGTAAAGGCTGCGCTAATGCGCTGACTAAAAAGGTGTCCAACACGCGATTAGCACAATGACCTACCCCACTATCTGCCACCTTGGGGGGCCAAAACTTTACCACTAGTGGGTCTGTTTTTATTAATAGCAAGGTATACTATATACTCTTAGGATTATTTTGGGTAACTCTGTACAAACACACACCTTTAATAAACACAATCCTTAGTAGATTGGGCTTCAGTCCTGAAGAATTGCCCAGATCAACAATGATTTTAAGTGGCAAGAAACATGTCGACAACTCTATGAGCTGAATCAGACTATTACATCCACATCCAGCTACTCACTGCTTTTAACTATAACAAGAGGCAACATATAATACATTTGTAAGGGTACCTCTTAGTTCCTTTTAACTCACACCTCACCAATCTACACTTATTCACACTTGGAGCATTGCCAGTCATACTTCACAAATGACAACCGAATCAAAAGATCTCCGGCAAACAGCCCCTTTGAGGGGCCCGTTGGGCATTGCAGTGCTGGCCCAATGAGTAGCTGACATATGATGAAGAATAACACCCATTTGAGTGTGTGAGGGCCATTGCTCGTGAGCAATCATATTCCCCGATCTGCTTTCTCAGTTTACCACTGACCTTATCTTTGGTGCATTTTTCACTACACTTGATAGGAATTGGCCCTATCTATGGTGTTGCAGATGCTTCAGTCTAGGGTCTTGCTCTCCTTCAGGTTCTGTGGTGCCACTTTAATGCCCAATCCAGCCTGTGGGTGGGGGGCACCTCTTTGTCTAACCCTATAACTTGTTCGGGTCAGTTCATCACTCTGCCCTGGGTTTGTCTCCAGTCCGGCTAGTAACACAAAAGGCTGGTTTCAGGTCTCTTAGTGTGCTAGGGAAAGTCCCTTGAATGTGTAACCAGGGTATGGACGAACTCCACCCCAGCCATCCTGTCAAGAAGACCCATTCCACTCTACACCCAGGCCCTTTTGCGCATCTTCAGGCACCAATATGCATTTACCACTGCCAGAGTCATCATGAGCCTAGGAAGCTGGAAACTCACATAAACTGTAGGCAGGAAAATGCCAACTCTCTAAAGGTGGGATTTCTAAAACAATATTTTAAAATCTGATCCTCCCATTAAATAGGATTTTAAATTACAATTCAAAAGAGTGTAAGAATTGTTTTTCGAGCTGCTACAACTGGAATTTAGCATTCAATAAATGTAACAATATAGCCCAATTATTCCCTATGGCAGCAGCCAGTCTTGCTGCAGTGAAAATCATTTTGGGGGATTTTTCCTTGTAGGGACATGCTCAACATTAATTTCTACATGTCCTACTTTTAAATATGTGCACCCGGCCTTTATGGGCAATAAAGCCTTTATATGGATGACTTATACATATTTAAAAGTAAGGTTTAGGCCTGTTAAACGGCATATTTTGTCAGATCAAATTTGCAGTTTAAAGCAGCCACAGTCAGGTTATATGTGTGCAGCTACCAACCAGCTCACTACTGTAGAATCTCAGGTGCAGACTGTTCCCGTGCACACATGTTCATGTGTAACCAGCCCAGTGCCCCTTACTCTAGCTGCGTCACAGCAGCCTTATCTTAAAAGGTAGACACGGGTGGTAAACACGTTCAGTTCAATTTACCATGAAATTACTGAGATTCAGAACACAGGCAGTAAGACTCAGTCACCATAGAGGTCCAAAAACTGGATGATCCAAAGCAAAAACTCATGGGGGCAGATTTACAAGCCCCTTGTGCCAACTTTACACCACCGTTGCGTCACTTCTGTGAAGCAGCGGTGGCGTAAACAATGCGCCACGATGCACCATATTTATAACGCGACGCATCTAGGGGGATGCGTCACGTTGTAAAGCCCTGTGCTACATTATACCTGCGTCAGGTATCGTGGGGCAGATTTACAAGAACTGACGCATCCCTGCATATTAGCAGGAATGCGCTAGTTAACTTGTGTGACGCAAAAATAGCCTTGCGCCACCATGGATGGCCGCGTTTACAATGCGGCGCACCGTGGCGCAAGGATAGGCAGATGCGTGATGCATCATGTCGGTGTAAGGACAACGCATTGCTGGAGTCCATCATGTGGAGCACCCCATACAGGCGCTGCAAGTTCAGTCAGTTGCACCTATGAGATATGAAATCAGATTGGTCTGGATGCACCAGGGAGGTAATCACCTCCCGGAGCCTACTTGCTAGGATCTCTGCTTGTACCTTTGCCTCAACATTCAGGAGTGAGATCGGTCTATAAGAGCTGCACTCCATTGGTGGCTTACCGGTCTTGTGAAGCAATACTATTGTAGCCATTCTTTGATCCCTGGGAAGGCAACTTGTTGCACCCGCTGACGGGAACATGTCTAGCATTGGTTTGGCCACCTTGGTCACGCAAAGTTTGTATAAATCTATTGGCAGCCCATTTAGGCCCACCTCCTTGCCGATTGCAAATTACAGTTATCACTTCTTCTTCCGTTAAATCATGGTCCAACCTCTCCCTGTCCCTGTCCTCTCCCGCAAGAGCATGCAGGCCTATTCCATGGAGAAAGGCCTCACATTCTTCCTCTGTCTTACCCGTGATCGAGGTATACACCTCCTCATAGTACCTAACAAACGTCCATGCTATTCTGGCATTGGCTATCTGGACTGCACCCTCCTTGTCAGTTACCCCTAGCACCCAGGACCTGGTCTGGTCTCTCCTTTCTAGCCAGACCAGTAATTTACCAGCCTTGTCACCCAGCGTGACTCCTTGCCCTACTCTCCACCAGGGCTCTCAGTTCATCCTGTTTAAGCCTCAGTAAATGGGTGTGCCCTTCATTGTTGCCCTTCCTTCCAGGGCCAACAATTCCCTCTCAGCCGAATCCCACTCCAACCTTTGGCCCTTCTTTTTCCCCCTATCAGGTACTGTACCTGGCCTCATAGAATGGTCTTAAATACTTCCCAGAGATCAGTACCTGACTCGACTGAGCCCTGGTTTTCTGTAAAGTACAGCTCAGTTCCTTTCCGTAATTTGTCACTCTCGGAAGAACCAGGTATCTATTCGGGGAGCCCGTTAAAAGTCCCTGAGGGGCCCATGTAAAAGAACTCCTATGGGAGAATGATCAGAGATCCTCTTGCATAGTGTGTGGCCTCCTTGAATGTCACTGCCATTGTGTCATGTGAGAAGATATAGTCAAGGCGAGAAAAAATATTTTCTGCTGAGGAAAGGTGCATGTATTGCCTATGGGATAGATTGTGTAGCCTCCAAATATCAACCAGTCCTAACGCTTCCACAAAGGAGTACAGTGGGCCTTTCCCTCCCCTGTGGATCGCCTGACTTGTTCTGTCTGCTTCAGGATCAAACACATCATTCATGTCCCCTCCTAAAACCAGTGTTCCTGGTGGCATTGCTAAGACTAGGGAACTCACTTCTGGCAGATTCGCTTCATGCAGAGGAGGTGGGACATAAACAGAGCAACGGTGGATCATCTGACCCTCCATAGTACCAGTGACAGTCATATGCTTCCACTGTGAGTCATTCCATGTGGAGTGTACAATAAAGGCCACCAACCTTTTAAGCAGTATACCCACCCCTCTGGAGCTAGAGGTGTATCCTGAGTGAGCTATCATCTTATATCCAAAGCGATCAAGTGCTCAGTAACGTGTGCCCCTGAGGTGGTTTTCCTGGATCAGGACTACATCGTGGGAATGTCGCTTTAACAGTTGTAGTACTAGTGTTCGCTTGATTTTGTTCCCCAGACCATTGGCATTCCAGGACTATATGTTCAAAACTCCCCCTCTTGAGCATGCCATGCTGATGTAAGTGCGGTGTGCGATCTCCGTCTTATCTGTGGGGGGCACACTCCAACTCCTCAATCTTCTCCCCTCCCCCAGCACTACCTTGTGATGACACATTAACATAACTGAGAAAACCAACATCTAAACCTCCCTCTCAACCCCCGCTCCCTGCGCAGTGGGATTGAAACTACCCACCACCACAACTTGCAGAGTGCCTGTTGCCCCAGAACTAACATAAGGAAACGTGGTTAGGCTGCCTTCACCGCCACCACCAATATTATATGGATTACATTACAAATCAATCCCTTGTTAAAGACTTCCCTATGGAGGTCTCGTGATGATGCCTCAAGGGCCCATCACACGGCAAGCAAGAATTACATTTCACATTACTAATTTTTCAATCCCTCTGTCTCCTACAAGCAAATACCTCCAGCGTCTCATGTCCATGCAAACTTTCCACTTCGAGGTACCCGTTTCGCCCTAAAACACAACCATGAATTGCTTAAGAGCCCCCAGGGGAGTCCGTAGAATGAAGCCTCTCAGCGGGATCAGGCTCCTCGATCCGTCCACTGAGATCAGGCCCCTTCCGCTCGCAGTCTTCCTCCTTTTTCGACTCACAGACCACCATCCCTCCACCCAACTCCACGCATCCTCCAGGGAGGTGAAGTGCCATGACTTGCCTTCAGGTATAATGCGTAGCTTAGCTGGAAACATCATCATATACTTGATGTCTTTGTCCGTCAATGCTTTCTTCACAGGTTTGAAGCTTTGCTGTTGTTTCTGCACTTGTAAAGTGAAGTCTGGGAATTGTCGAACTGTTGCATTGTCTATGTATGAGTCACCATGCTTTCGTGCCACCTGAAGAATCACATTGCGATCTCTGTGATTGAACACTCTAGCAATTATTGCTCATGGAGGGGTACCCTGTTTCTGGCGTGGAGCCAGCGCCCTATGCGCCCTTTCAATTAAAAAAAATTTGGACAATCTCTTTAGGTGCAAGATATTCAGGGTCAAGTCTTCGAGAAACAGATCTATGCTGGGCCCCTCCAATCAAACAGGGACTCCCACCACAATGACATTATTTCTACGAGATCTCCCCTCTTTGCTGTGAGAATTGTATTTTACGTCAAGAGCGTCTGAACTTGCTCTTCCATCCTTTTAGACGTGGATTGGAGGCCGGCAATTTGGGTCTCAGTCATTTTAACTTTGTCTGAAATATTGGGAACATCTGCTCTCAGAAGATTGACACCTATTGTTACTGCATTCAGCTTTGGCTCCAAGGTGCCTTGCAAGTCTTTGATAGCCACCATTATTTTGTGTATTGAGGGTATCTCTTCAAGACATCTGCCGGGCTCAATCTCCAGGGGTCGACATTTACAGAGTGTATTTATTAAGCCTGTTCGCTGGCATATCTGAAGGCTGCCAGAGGAGGATGGATGTTGCGGCCAGCCTCGTGGGTGAGATTCTCCCCCAGCAGCAGACCAGTCCACAGACCTCTATCTTCTGCGGGTCTTGCCCTCCCAAGGCTAGCACCTTGGCACTCGGTGGCCACTGGGCCATCCCCACCGATAGCTTCTTGTTGGGCCTGCAGCAACTCAGTGCACACTCACTGGTCGGCGAGCCATAGTCAAGGGTAGGGAAAGCGTGCCCACCAGTCCCTCAGGCATGATCACTCCAGGCTGAAGGCCATTCCAATTCCGGCCCCAGCCCTCTCTGCTCCTCTCTGCTCACAAGCACCCCGCGGGTCGCCACACGTCTTGACTCCCGTAGAGCTTCGCTGGGTACTTAGCTTCTGTATTCCCTGGCCACCAGGCGCCTCAAGCTGCTTGGCCCCTTCGACAGGGCGATCGCTGCGTGTTGCCGCCCAGGCCTAGTCTCCTCCGAGCCGGGTGACCCGCTCTCCGCCAGCTGTTATATCCTGCAGCAAATGGCCCTGGATCGCTACAGACCCGACTGCGGGTGCACACGAACCTCTGCCACCGTTATGGGCTAGAGCGATGTTGGCACCTCACGGATAATGAAGGATTTATAGGGATTAAGTCACTGGCAGCTGCGGAGCTGTCTCAGTGTGTGGCCATCTTGGTCAGCGATCAGCCACGCCCCCCTATTCAGAAACTTTTAAGTTGTCACACATATGACTTTCCTTTACCAGTGGACATAGAAAGTGTCCTTAAGTTTGAAAATTCCCTTAGTGCTGGGAACTCTGTACCACCACCTTGCCTGTAAATCTAAAACCTACCATGCAGTGAAATAAAGCCATTTCTGATCTACTCTGTAATGCCAGATCTGTGTTAAAACACAGGGCTCTTGTTGCAGAACTGTGTGATTCCTTTAATATAGACCTACTTTGCCTCACTGAGACTTCACGTCACGATGCAGTCAATCCTATTCTTGATAAATAAATTCCACCTAATTATTAAATTAATTTGGAAGCACAGCGCCAGCAAACAGTGTGGCAGGGTGGCAATTATTTATGAAAACACCTTTAACAACAGATAAGCCAACTGTCAGTGATCCTTTTCAGGAGAATGATTATGCTGCGACTTTTCGTACGGTTCATCTGTTTTCAGTATCACCCCCTCAACTTTAGAAAACACTGAAACATTAAAGGAAAATATGCAAATTCAGCAAAAATAACCAACATGCTATTTTGCTGATATATTTACATTTTCAGCTGAAGCAACCAGACTGGGAACCCAAAGAGCCCCTGACAAATTATGTCAGACCAGCCCCTTTATGGTGCATAGCGCGTGAGTCTGACCACCACAGGAGGGGCTCCCCCAAGAAAATTTGGGCTAAAATGGTGCTTTCTACAACACATTTTTTTCATTATATTTTCAATTACATCAGTTTTTAAAGCAAAGTAAATGATGACCTTACACTACACCAGGATACGGCAATTTTTATTGGGGATCTTCAATGATTGGATATACAAAGACCTCTGCAGTGCTTTTAAAACTGCTGCACTGCTACAAAACTGGAGCCTGGTAACAAAAGTGGCCCCCCACCCTTCCAACCGCTTGGGGAGATGCCCCATGCCCTGTATTATCAATCCGGACATGGAAGAAACCCCGAGGTATAGTAAGGGCCGGACTGGGAACCGAAACCGGCCCAGGCAAACTGCTCTACCGACAACCCCTGTGGGGCAGGGGGGTGGGGCCGAGCTGTTTGCTAGGGCCGATTTCGGTCGATTTTGTTACAGGGGGTTGATATTGCCGGCCCCTGGTAACAAAAACGGCCCCACAGGGGCCCAAAACTGGCCCCCACCCTAGCGCCCACCAGGATAAACGCCAGGTGCCCGCTAGGGCTAGTCCGGCCCTGGGTATAGTCTAGGACTTTCTGAGCAATACACCCTTTTTTAAACTTTCCTTGTTAAATCATAAGCCCACATGTGTCAAACCATTTGCTAATGCAATTTTTATTTCACCAGGCTCACCTAGTAACATTAAGGTATACGTTCAACAACTATGGTCTGACTGTTAGATCTGGGGGTCTCTAGTTGGCAGAGGTATACACCTTAGACCAAATAGGGACCCTTGCTTCTAGTCAGGGTACAGGGACACACACGGTAGATAACCCCTGCTCACCCTCTAGGTAGCTTGGCTCGAGCAGACAGGCTTATCCCCAAGGCAATGTGTAAGGTATTTGCACGTAGACACCACAATGGTCCCCCTTCCGTACACCACAAACTTAGACCACACAGGTGAGTTATATCAAAATTAATATATCTTTATCTAGTTTCCGCAGTTGAAATCAAGCATCACAGGTTTACACAATATTCGCTTTCTTGGTTGGTCGGGATCGTAAGACGATAGTCTCTAGTCTCTTGTGTGATTCGATACTCACTGAGAATGAATCAGTTGGTAGGCTCTTGATGTTTAGGCAGCTACGTTGCTCCGGCGGTGTCGCTGCACTCGTTGTAAAAGCGCTCCTCGGGCTGTTCGGTGCAAGGTTTCCACAACTCCCTCGACGAGCCCCCAGTGACGATGTCGACGTCACTGGAGTCAGCCACTCACAGCGCGGCTTCGTAGAGCAGGGAAGTACGACTCTCGATCTGCTTCAGGCCTCTGGGTCGCGGCAAGGCACGTGCCGATGAGCACGTCGGTCTTTTTGATGCGGCGACAGGTGTCAGGCCTGGATCAGCACGGCACTCTCCAGCAAGACAGAGAGCAGCCAGCCCACTTCACAGGCAGATGTTGAGAAGCTTGGTAGAACAGTCCACGGTCCCTGCGGCACACAGCAGCGCAGGGGGGGACACAGCAGAGTCTTGAGTTTTTGGCAACCTTTCTATCCCTGGGTTGCGAAACAGGAGGCCAGCTCTTCTCAGGCCCTTGGAGATTCGGTTGAAGACACAGCACACAGCAAAGTCTTGTTTGGTCAAGTGGGTAGGGTCAGCACATAGCAAGACCCCTTCTCCTCCTCAGCTTCAGTTGTCCAGCAGAACAGGTCAGCCCTTAGAGCACACAGCAAGGCAATCTTCCTTTAGTTCTTCAGCGGTCCGTCTTTCAGCAGAGGTTCCTCTTGATGGTAGAATCTAAAAATCTGTTGTCAGGGGTCTTGTACTTATATCCCTAAAAGTCTTTGAAGTCTTTGTGCAAGTGGGTCCTGAGCCCGGTCTGATCCAGTTCTGGGTGTTGCTGGAGCACTTTGTTTTCCTGGCTTCTGCTTTCTTTTCAGAGTGAGGGGCAGAGTCGTCAGCCGCCCAGCAGGAGGTGGAGCAAGCAGTGTGGCAGGCAGGCACAGCCCTATTCACTCCCAGGTGCTATCTCCTCCCTCCACTCTCCTTGCAAATGTCGCCATTCAGCAGAGGGCTGACTCAGCCAACCTCCCGGGGGATCCCCAGCCCCTGTCACTCGCAAGCCAGACAGTCAATCCACAAGCGCGCCCATGCACACAGAAGGGTCAGACAAGAGAACAGCCACTCTCTAAAAAGTACTGTCCTCCAACTCAGGATTTAGAAACAACCTCTCCTAAAAGATGTGTTATTAAATGCTGAGCTCAGGGATATCAAATACTCATGTCTTATCTTGTTCCTATGAGAAGATAGGCCGATAGCCATTGGCACCGGCCACCCCCATGTTAGCCTATGGAGCAAGATAACCTTGCAGCAGTGAACACGCAAAATGGCCGCGGTTCACTACCAGCGCATGGTACCTGCACTAGTACATGCGCTACCTCTTATATGCACTGCACCCTGCCCAGGGGGGTACCTCGGGCCTTCCATAGGGATGACTGATGTGCACCAAAAGGGAAGGGTTAGGCCTAGTCAGTGTGGACACCGACCAGGGTGACATGGCAGTTCGGGGACTGCGGTAGGCCTGCGGCGGCAGGCCTGAGACACCATTTTAGGGCTACTCGTGTGGGTGGCGCAACCAGCGCTGCAGACCCACTAGTAGCATCTGTCATCACCCGCCCTGGCACACACAGTGCACTTTACTCGGGACTTCCGGGTGATACAGATATGCCAATCAGGTATATCCAATCAATATGATATTTTACACAGGGAGCACTTACACTCTGGCACTGATTAGCAGTGGCAGAGTGTCCAAAGCATCTAAACCAGCAAAAACGAAATCCAGCATAGCATCAAAATCCAGGTAGCAGAGGCAAAAGATAGGGGAAAAACCCACGCCAAGGATGTCACGTCTAACACTGACCATATGGCCTGCCCCCTTTCTCCTTAATATTGGTGAACATTTAAGTAAAAATCACCAAAAGCTTGTGAATGTATGGAGTGTGGAGACAATTATATTGAAATATTATTGCTTCAAACCTATTTTCTGAATGCTTAGATTAGTTTCTACCTGTGGAAACTGCTCATCTCTCTATTAATCCAAAAAGTTCATCGAATCACTTGTTCACCTCTGCATTAGCTGTATTAGGCTGCACTGAGCTTGAAAATCATGAAGATATAAGGAGAATTTGTTGTGATCCTAAAGCTAAGATTTTCAATTCACAAGTATTTTCTAGGCACAAACAAAATATCTGTGCACCTAAATGTGAATAATATTTTTCTCATTTAATTCATGCACCCAACCTGGCTAGGTAATCACTTGCTGGGCCCGATTCACAGAATTAACTTAAGACAAAATCCTAAACTTAGTACCATTTTGGTATTCACAGAATGCACTTACTACTTCTGGTATTCACAGAATGAACTTACTACTTTTGCGATTCACAGAATAAACGTATTACTTTTGCTATTCACAGAATGGATTTACGACTACTAACTTTACGTCCGCACTCGGGCCGGAAATTCCGGCCCGGAGGCGGAGCTTCCGGCCCGGAGGCGGGCTTCCGGGCCGGAGGCGGGGCTTCCGGGCCGGAGGCGGGGCTTCCGGGCCGGAGGTGGAGATTTTGGCCATGGCTAAATCTCCGCCACTGGCCGGAATCCCCACCTCCGGGCCGGAAGCTCCGCCTCCGGGCCGGAAGCTCCGCCTCCGGGCCGGAATTTCCGGCCCGAGTGCGGACGTAAAGTTAGTAGTCTTAAATCCATTCTGTGAATACCAAAAGTAGTAAGTGCATTCTGTGAATACCAAAAGTAGTAAGTGCATTCTGTGAATACCAAAAGTAGTAAGTTTAGGATGTTGTCTTAAGTTAATTCTGTGAATCGGGCCCGCCATCTTTGTCATTGATAAAACTGTTACAATTAGATTTGAAATAAATTCGGTCCTCTTTTATCTTAATAGCTTAATTGCAACAATCTTATACTTTCTCTTTAGGCAAGTAACTAAAGATGAAGTTTGAAATCTCATTTGGCCAGCCAAAGCAACAGGTTCTCTCTCTGATATATGTCCAGCTAAGCTTTTGAAACCTCTGACCCTTCATATTATGGCTGGTCTGGTATGTCTGTTGAATTATTATTCTTATCAGAGTAATGTACCAGATGCCTGGAAATCCGCTATGTTCAGACCTTTTCTGAAAAAACTCATGTTTAGCGGTGCACGATCCAGAAAACTATTGTCCTGTTTTCTTTTATTCTTACTTTGCAAAATTAGTAGACAAACTGGATTTTAGCCAACTTCAATCCTTCATAGAAGCCAACCATCTACTTTACGTTTTTCAAGAAAAGGGTTTGACCTGGTTCAAAGTGCTGAATTGGTGGCATTGATGCTGGTAAACCTCTGTTGTGCGGCTGACATTGACAAGGTATGTGTCTTGATATTCATTACTGGTCCAATCTGCAGAATTTGACACCATTGACTACACCTGAAGAGAGCGTGCACCTTTGTCCTAAAGGAGGATGTGATTTATTAGATTGGCTCATTTTTGGTCCACCTTTACTAAACAATTTCATTTTAGTCAAGTGCGTCATCTCAACTCCTGTATACTGGGAGTCCCTTGAGGACCTAAAATATCTCCCCTTTAGTTTAATATGTATAGGGCCCCTCTTGCATTGAGCACTACAAAATATGGGGCCCACTTTTACATATGCGTTGTTGTCACACAGTTTCTGTTTAAACTGGGCTCACATATGCGAATCATATTCCTTCTAGTAGTTTCAAGTATAATGACCGTGACTTTGTCTGTTCCTGGATGGGCTCAAGTTTTTTTTTAATTGAATGTCACCAAAATGAAAATAGTATCTCCAGGATCCTTGCAGCTAGCTGAAGTCCTAAATGCTGGCCTTTTTGTTGGGTCCACCTCCGCTTACTGTTAACACTGTTAAAAGTCTTGACATAAATCTGAATGCAAGTATGTCTCTGAAAAATCATGTCTCAGAGGTCTCCAGTTCTTGTTTTGGCATCTTAAGTTGTTAAAAAACAAATGTCAGCCTTGATCTAAAAAAGTTTCCATAGACAGAGCGTTACTCCAATTTAGTCTAATCAAGGTCTGCTTACTCATGCTTTCTAGCGTCCCCCAAAAAACGTATAAGAAGTCTTCAACTAATTCAAAATACCTCGAAACACGTGTCCAGGGATGGCTAACGCGACACTTATTTTCATTTTAAACTTTTGGCATAGGCGTACCCGCCTACGCTTCTTCATGGACCACAATACTTTGGAGTAACACGCTGGTAGGACTAGCAGAGTGCGGCCAATCAGATTTTTGTTTACATTCAGGCTCCCTTGAGCCGGTGGGGCTGACGAGCTCATGGCTACGCACCTGCGCGCCTTGAGTGGTACTTTACCTGAGAATATTTTTTGGCAGCCTACGCAGCAACCCTACACACATACCTACTCCCTGCTGACGACAGGCAACTACCTCGAAACACGTGTCCAGGGATGGCTAACGCGATACTTATTTTCATTTTAAACTTTTGGCATAGGCGTACCCGCCGACGCTTCTTCATGGACCACAATTCTTTGGGGTAACACGCTGGTAGGACTAGCAGAGTGCGGCCAATCAGATTTTTGTTTACATTCAGGCTCCCTTGAGCCGGTGGGGCTGACAAGCCCATGGCTACGCACCTGCGCGCCTTGAGTGGTACTTTACCTGAGAATATTTTTTGGCAGCCTACGCAGCAACCCTACACACATACCTACTCTCTGCTGACGAGAGGCAACTACCTCGAAACACGTGTCCAGGGATGGCTAACGCGACACTTATTTTCATTTTAAACTTTTGGCATAGGCGTACCCGCCGACGCTTCTTCATGGACCACAATTCTTTGGGGTAACACGCTGGTAGGACTAGCAGAGTGCGGCCAATCAGATTTTTGTTTACATTCAGGCTCCCTTGAGCCGGTGGGGCTGACGAGCCCATGGCTACGCACCTGCGCGCCTTGAGTGGTACTTTACCTGAGAATATTTTTTGGCAGCCTACGCAGCAACCCTACACACATACCTACTCCCTGCTGACGAGAGGCAACTACCTCGAAACACGTGTCCAGGGATGGCTAACGCAACACTTATTTTCATTTTAAACTTTTGGCATAGGCGTACCCGCCGACGCTTCTTCATGGACCACAATTCTTTGGGGTAACACGCTGGTAGGACTAGCAGAGTGCGGCCAATCAGATTTTTGTTTACATTCGGGCTCCCTTGAGCCGGTGGGGCTGACGAGCCCATGGCTACGCACCTGCGCGCCTTGAGTGGTACTTTACCTGAGAATATTTTTTGGCAGCCTACGCAGCAACCCTACACACATACCTACTCCCTGCTGACGAGAGGCAACTACCTCGAAACACGTGTCCAGGGATGGATAACGCGACACTTATTTTCATTTTAAACTTTTGGCATAGGCGTACCCGCCGACGCTTCTTCATGGACCACAATTCTTTGGGGTAACACGCTGGTAGGACTAGCAGAGTGCGGCCAATCAGATTTTTGTTTACATTCAGGCTCCCTTGAGCCGGTGGGGCTGACGAGCCCATGGCTACGCACCTGCGCGCCTTGAGTGGTACTTTACCTGAGAATATTTTTTGGCAGCCTACGCAGCAACCCTACACACATACCTACTCCCTGCTGACGAGAGGCAACTACCTCGAAACACGTGTCCAGGGATGGCTAACGCGACACTTATTTTCATTTTAAACTTTTGGCATAGGCGTACCCGCCGACGCTTCTTCATGGACCACAATTCTTTGGGGTAACACGCTGGTAGGACTAGCAGAGTGCGGCCAATCAGATTTTTGTTTACATTCAGGCTCCCTTGAGCCGGTGGGGCTGACGAGCCCATGGCTACGCACCTGCGCGCCTTGAGTGGTACTTTACCTGAGAATATTTTTTGGCAGCCTACGCAGCAACCCTACACACATACCTACTCCCTGCTGACGAGAGGCAACTACCTCGAAACACGTGTCCAGGGATGGCTAACGCGACACTTATTTTCATTTTAAACTTTTGGCATAGGCGTACCCGCCGACGCTTCTTCATGGACCACAATTCTTTGGGGTAACACGCTGGTAGGACTAGCAGAGTGCGGCCAATCAGATTTTTGTTTACATTCAGGCTCCCTTGAGCCGGTGGGGCTGACGAGCCCATGGCTACGCACCTGCGCGCCTTGAGTGGTACTTTACCTGAGAATATTTTTTGGCAGCCTACGCAGCAACCCTACACACATACCTACTCCCTGCTGACGAGAGGCAACTACCTCGAAACACGTGTCCAGGGATGGCTAACGCGACACTTATTTTCATTTTAAACTTTTGGCATAGGCGTACCCGCCGACGCTTCTTCATGGACCACAATTCTTTGGGGTAACACGCTGGTAGGACTAGCAGAGTGCGGCCAATCAGATTTTTGTTTACATTCAGGCTCCCTTGAGCCGGTGGGGCTGACGAGCCCATGGCTACGCACCTGCGCGCCTTGAGTGGTACTTTACCTGAGAATATTTTTTGGCAGCCTACGCAGCAACCCTACACACATACCTACTCCCTGCTGACGAGAGGCAACTACCTCGAAACACGTGTCCAGGGATGGCTAACGCGACACTTATTTTCATTTTAAACTTTTGGCATAGGCGTACCCGCCGACGCTTCTTCATGGACCACAATTCTTTGGGGTAACACGCTGGTAGGACTAGCAGAGTGCGGCCAATCAGATTTTTGTTTACATTCAGGCTCCCTTGAGCCGGTGGGGCTGACGAGCCCATGGCTACGCACCTGCGCGCCTTGAGTGGTACTTTACCTGAGAATATTTTTTGGCAGCCTACGCAGCAACCCTACACACATACCTACTCCCTGCTGACGAGAGGCAACTACCTCGAAACACGTGTCCAGGGATGGCTAACGCGACACTTATTTTCATTTTAAACTTTTGGCATAGGCGTAACCGCCGACGCTTCTTCATGGACCACAATTCTTTGGGGTAACACGCTGGTAGGACTAGCAGAGTGCGGCCAATCAGATTTTTGTTTACATTCAGGCTCCCTTGAGCCTGTGGGGCTGACGAGCCCATGGCTACGCACCTGCGCGCCTTGAGTGGTACTTTACCTGAGAATATTTTTTGGCAGCCTACGCAGCAACCCTACACACATACCTACTCCCTGCTGACGAGAGGCAACTACCTCGAAACACGTGTCCAGGGATGGCTAACGCGACACTTATTTTCATTTTAAACTTTTGGCATAGGCGTACCCGCTGACGCTTCTTCATGGACCACAATTCTTTGGGGTAACACGCTGGTAGGACTAGCAGAGTGCGGCCAATCAGATTATTTTTTTTTTTTTAATTCAAAATAGTGTTCTGTTTAATCACCATTGGTTACCAGATGAATGCAGAATTTGTTTCAAATCCTGCTTATGCTCCATAAGATTCTTTGCGAGCTGGTTCCCGCTTTTGTGGTCAAAAAGGTTTGCATGTGCTTTCCAACTCGAACTCTATGTGTGTTGGGAGAGAAAAGTCCCCCGCATTGTGATTGATGGGCACTCCTGCCATGAGTGCCCAGCTGGAATAATGTCTGGATCCCTAAAGCTGTTTTTTGTTGTCATGAGCAAACACATATCATGCATGTGCACAATGACATAGGCCTGTCTCATGGACTGCTGACTTTTTGAACCAGGAAGGGCATCCAAAGCACTACCAACATATTGGTGAAAGGCTACTGCCTTCAACAGGAGTTAAGCTGCATAGGCACGGGGGTGGCAGCATACTGTGTAGTCATCAGTAGGAGTGAACAGGTCCTTTTTACTTTCATCACAGGAGTGAAGCCTACAGGCTCACTCTTTCAAAGTATGGTGTCTGTGTGTTTAACTCACCTTTGCCCTACATCAGTTTGGTGTGGTGTGGTGTGCAGTGCATATGTGGTACACATGTGCTGGGTGTATGTTTGCCTGTGAGTGGTACAATACAGGGACAATGCAGTTCTGTGCAATGCATGTATATTATATTCACGTGCTGGATATATGTGTGACTGTGAGTGGTATAGTATATGAAAGATGAAGTGCTGCACAGTGTGTGTATTCTACATGCATGTGTTGGGTTTATGTGTGCCTGGAAATGGTACAACATACAGAAGATGCTCGGTACCATTTTGGCAGACCCAGGGATGACTGGAGAAACATGAGGAGAAGAGATAGAGGGAATCCGCCCGACAGATTTGTGGAGGGCTGCATTCCTGTGCTCTTTGATTCATAGAAAGGCCATTGGCAAGGAACCTGGGCACATCTCAGGAAGGAGATGGGGCTGATATGAGAATCATAAAGAGTAGGACTGAGTCCCTGGGATGACCTCTTGATACACATATCACTGTGGGTGACATCGATGTGTGAAACTCTAGTCTCTCCTGTTGTGAGACTATTAGAGTTGCTCCTGCTGTGACGGACTGCTTTCTGGAGGACGGGTAGGGCAAAGGAGAGGGCATTTCAAAAAGAAGCAGATTACCAACATAAACTTCAAAGACTCAGATTTTAAATCACATTTGGTGCATGGAAATGGACTATGAGAAGGGGAGCTTGAGGTCCCCAAAATGGTCACCTGTTAAGCAGCAAGTCGAACTCTGCAAGAAGGAGAAGCTATGCAACACTTCTGCTTGTGATCAGGATTGGGGGCTAAGGCCTTCCAGTCTCTAAACTGGCTATGGTGTCATTATCCAGGGTTTTGAAGACTGGAGCACCAGCACCTGCCTGTTTGCCATGACCACAGTGCTTGTGAGGCAGAGAAGACTGTTGGTTGGAGAGAGGTCTAGTGGGGGATCATAGCGATTGGATCCCTGTAGCAAGGTGTAAGAATGCATCGGGCTGTAGTCCATGTGAAAAGCTAAGCTGGTGACCCCGCATGTCATGTAGAACAACCATGAAGAGTGTTGCCTGGCCAATTGGGCAACAGCCCATAAGCGGGGCTTATTTGGTGAACCAAATGAAGATTGCTGCTGTGCCCATCAAGTCATATGAAGAACGGTTACCCTGTGTGCCAGGGGAGCCACCGGAACAAGGCAAGGATTGTGGCCTGCTTAAGACAGTCACATGAGGAAGGAAGCTGTTGTGGTGACCTGAGTGGGCCCAAACAGTGACTGAGGACCAGCACCAGGAGCATTGCACAACCCCATCTTTGGGGTGGATCCCAAGGAATCTACCAGCATCAGAGAAGCATTAAAAATCTGCCCCAGCAGCTGCTGGTCTGCATGTGAAGAACTTCAGGACACCTGACAGCAGCCCTCCTGGGTCACGAGTGGAAGGCTTACTGGAGAAAGCTACTGCAGCTTAAGTGCATCCTGCTGGTGTGTGTAACAATGATCTACGAGCCAGACGGCCCCAGGGGAAGTTGCCTGCCATACAGCACTTCAGTGCTGGAACACTTTTTTACTTTATAGGAGTCAGAGTGGGACTCCGGAGATTCGGACTACTAGTGGGGCTTAACTTGAATGTCGCCTATAATGAATGGGGAATAACAACTGCTGCTATAGAGAGGGGAGTGGGACACAACAACCCGCCTATGAAACACTAGACCCCTGACCTCAGGGTACTGTGTGTATTATTTGTGAATGTCATAATTTACTTTGGAATCATGTATAAATACTCATTTATTTTTTTAAAGAAGCAAGTATTTGACTGAAAACTAATATAAGCTGCAGAGCCAATTTTGAGTTTTGACCCTGTGTTCACCCCCTTGTGTTTGTATCTCCTCACTCCTGAGAATCATTGGGCTGCTAGACCCATGCTTACACTGAGAGTCAAGTGCTGAAGCTGTACTAGATCCAGATGCTCAGGAACCACGATAGGTCAGACATCAGGATTAGGAGGTCTCAACCCCCACGGCTGAGCCCAATAGGTCCTTTTTGTACTGGGGTCCTCTGAACAGGGTTTTGACAATGCCCTCGTGACAAACACTTCTCATTCCAGAAGTCCACACCAATACTGTTGGCTCTAGGGCTTTTTCCTATTGAGTAGCTAGTAGGTTGAACCTTCTTCTAATCTCCCTTCTTTCACTATCTTCCCATTCTCTTTTCAGAAAGCAGTTGAAAATCTGGATGTTTAAGACTGCTTTTCCTCTACTTTAACCTCTGGGCTTGTTATCAACTTTGGTTGTCAGGTGAGTAATTATTTTAGAGCCATTAAGCTACAGTGTTTTTTGCACTTAACACATAGCATTTAATAACAAAACATCCTGGAAATTCTGTCAGTCCATAAGTTGCAGACAGCACACTTTGAGAACATTGAGAGGCAACCACTGGAGTGAAACATAATCAACTCTGCAATTGCGGGTGCTTTCGATAAAACAGGTTGAGTGGATGGTTAAAAACTAATTTTGGGAAGGCAGCCAGGTTCTGCTTTACTAACCTCTGCATTTCTGAGCTAAGACATTGCCTTAATATTTATAGTTTAACAGGTCCGCACTATCCATGAAGTTGGAGGTATTGGGCACTTGGACATCACCAGGCGTCATAATTTCTAGCTGGGCAAAACTGATAGAAATAAATTATAGAGTCATGCATGTAGTGCATTTTGCACTATCAAACTAAAAGCAAATAGAGCTGTATCTCTGTTTTTACCTTTAGCTCTACTGGCAATGTGGTTTTGCATAATGGAATGCATGACTTTTGAACAGGGAATAGCAAACCCACACCGGTAACTTTATAACAATACACACTCTCTGTTTTATAAAGGCATTTACATGGAAACAAAACTATTACAAAATAAGAACAGAATCATTCCTGAATGCCTACTGAAATTGATGAAGAACCTTTGTGATGTTTTGTCATTCTCATTTCCCAAGCCTTTCTTTTAAAAAATGAATGGGTGACATTACTTTTACTACAGTCAGGAATAATAGTCCCCATTGACTTTTAAAAAGAGTGTCAGATTTATACGTAAACACCAGCATAGTTGCTTGTAAATATGTGGGAAAGTTGCTCAAGATTACCTGATGACAGTAATTTAAAAAGGTGTACACATCTTGTCACTTAATTTGTGTGTTTTTAATCAATAACTTTCATAATCTAAAGATGCTATTCAAACATATGAAATTTGGCAGATTTTTCAGTCACAAGAGAAATTATACATAGTGAAGATCAACTGACGTTTGAGGAAGGGATATAGACCAGAGGTGGCACCAAGGACACAAGTCATTCCTGCAATTCTTGTCCAGTCATAACATTCTGGTTCCTATACTCACTGTCTGAATAATGTTATTGCAGCTGAGTGGGCCACAATACCACTTAACACAGAGGCTGTTATCTGATACCCTCAAAAAACTGAACAGTGAAGTAACCTTGTGTTAGTCCAAGCAGCCTTTGGTGTGGTTATCCCCCAAACTATTTGCCTTCTTCCATCCTGTTTGCTGTACTTCATTATGTTGGCCTTAGGACTTTAAAACTGCTAACTAATGCTAAAGTGCTTCTGCTCACTCCATTAAACATGGCTAAATTGGCTAGTATCCAATTGGCACCTTTAATTTACTTATACATCCTTAGTTGAAGTGGTGCTACAGGTACCAAGGGTCTGATACTTAAATGCTACTATTTGGCCTGCAGCACTAATTGTGCCACCCAACACATGTTTCAGGTCTGCCTTTGCAGCCCATGAGCTGTTTTTAAACTGCCAATTCGACCTGGCAAATAAACTTTCTGCCAGGCTAAACCTCCCTTTTTGATACAAATAAATCAACCTTAAAGTAGGATCTAAACATACCATAGGTCAGGGTGTAGTGTATTTAAATAGTTGGACATGTACTTTTAAGTTTTATATCTCCTGGTAGTGAAAGATCTCCCATATTTGTTTGTCACTTCTGGAGGCCTACCTCTCCCATAGGAAAACACTGGGGCAACTTATTACATTTAAACATCTTCACATTTGTTTGTGGACAGGTACAAATGTCATGCTTGGTCTCAATTTCTTTTAATTTAAAATCCTATTTAATGGTAAAGTCGGAGTTTATGTAATGATTCTGAAAGGCAGCATTTAGAAAGTTGGCATTTTCTAGTTCTAGCATTTGGTGCCTGCAGCCTGTATCCTGGGTCACATGACTGTGAATAGTGTGGCAGTTGGCCTTGTTGTATTCCTGAGAGTACAAAATCAAAGGGAGAGCTAGGGAGAAAGTACAGGGGTACGTCCCTTCCCCAAATCAATACAAGACTTAAACAATGTGGACGGACCCACTATGTGTATGTAAATGCACCTAGACCAATAGTGGCTAAAAAACTGTCACTAAGCATGCACAGAAGTAAATTAGTGCTAAAAATGTATGGGGCAAATATGCGGGAAAATCGGGTCTCGGGGGGAGGGTTCATCCAAGTAACCGATCTGTAAATAAAAAAGGATAATCGCTGTGAATACAGAGTCTGTAGGAAAACCCCTCGGAGCACGCCTGATCTTACTTGGTGTTGGTAGTCCCTCCGCTGCAAACCTGATTCGGTCCCTCGCAGTCCCGGCTGGTGCTGGGAGTGCTGAGGGCAAGCAGCTTATATCGCGAGTCTGTAATACCCGGTACGTGTGAAAATACACGTCCAGGTCTGGCGATAACAAAGCAGAGGGTAGTACGCGCGTGTGCAAGCCTGCGTAGTACGGTTTTGTCGTGGTGACGTTAGCGTTGGGTCACAATGGCGGCCATCTTAGGGAGCTGTTTATAGTTAATGCGCCTACTGTACAGATACTCTTAAAGGGTGCCGATCTATGAAATATCAAAGGTTATGGCGAAATTGCTTACGGCGATTAAAGAGAAAAGTACACATGTGTCTGCCCCACTCAAACTAGGTCAGACTAGTGGGAACTCACGGGGACTAGAGGTAAAATGATAACAGGTACTAAGTGACTGTATCAATACCGTTTATGGATGGTATGCTAGAAAAGGAAATACGTCGCTGCCCATCTGTTTGTGTGATTGCGGCTGTCAAAGTATAGTAGGGGGTGCAAACCTCCAGTTAGTGGAGCACCCTTTGGTACAACAAGAGAGTATTGCTCACAGACAGTGAAACAAAGGGGGACAATGTGTTGGCAGGATGGGCATTTCTTTCGGGATGAGAGGGGCAGGTCTGTTCCCTGCCCCACTTGCATTTTAAAGGGGCTACCTCAGCACACTAACAAAGAACTTGATAACAGTCTTTTGTCACCCTAGATCTCTTGAAGTCTGGGCAGGAGAGGAAGGTAAATCCAGAACCAGAAATGTGGGATGTCTAGTTGGTTGGCCTCCTGTTCTGTTCAGGTACTGAAAAGAGTTCTGAGAACCAACAAGACTGGGAGCGAAACATCAACGCATTACCCAACTTTATTATAGAAATTGTTAACACCTATTCGGAGTCTAGTATTTTCTTTAAACTCTTTCTAGTTGTATGTTTAGAAAGTGGGCATAAAGTACATTATCACATGGTATATAAATCCTGAAATATACTGTAATGAACATTGTCAATGTATGATGAGATTTATGTTCTGACTCCCTGTAATCATTTGCTAAAATTTCTGCTTTTTCAATGTACATTTGATAATATATACACCTGCATTTTAGATTCTTTTTTCTTCGAAATTGTCCCAAAATGCATTGGGTAGCATGTAAAGAGGACGTGCCATGAGGAATATTGAACCCCTCTAGTGCTGCCAAGAAAAAGCCTTAAGAGGCACTTTTGAAAATTTTGTTAAAAAATATTAATAAAAATTGAATGATGAAGCATGACAAATTATTGGATTGAATATGGAATACCATTGGAATAAAAATACAATAAAATTGTTGAAATTATGGATATAATTTTGGCTGTGCATTTTGTTGGGGGACCTGAAGAGGCTTCTTTTTGTGAAACAAGAGGGCTAACTTGCCAGGTCGACATGACAGTTTAAAACTGCACACACAGGCGCTATAGTTGCAGGCCTGAAATATGCTTGAAGGGCTAATGAAGTGGGTGACACAATTAGTGTTGCATGCCCACTAGTAGCATTTAATTTACAGGCCCTGGGCACATTTAGTGCACTTTACCAGGGACTTATAAGTAAATGAAATATGCCAATTTTGCATCAGCCAATGTTATCATGTTTTAAGTACAGAGCACATGCATTTTAGCACTCATTAGCAGTGGGAAAAGTAACCAGAGTCCTAAAGTCAGCAAATATGAAGTCAGCAAAATAGGAGAACAGAAGACAAAAAGTCTGGTGAAAGCATGCCAAGGATGCCAGGTCTAACAGAAGGTTTATGGGGTTTTTCTGAGCACCAACTAACCAGATATGAAGTGCAGTCCCATGGGAAGGAGATTCAGTGAGTGGGGCTTACAACAGATATTGCTTACCCATCAATTATGGTACATTTAGCAACCTGAATAGCAGGCCCAGTGAATGTGACTGAAGAGAATCAGCTTCTCCTGGAGAAAAGAGGGGCTGCTACTATACATGAACAAATTAATAATACGTAACATTTTCAAGGGTAATCTCTGATGACCTGAAAGTCAGTGGAGTCTCTTCCTGACCACCAACACGTGATAAAGACCACAAATCATACTAACTGCAAGGGTATGAACCCTTCAAGCTCTCCTAAAATACAATCTTGGAGCTTAAATTAGAGCATATTATGTTAATCCACATGTAACATTATACAGCTATTATTTCTAAGGGCAGAGTATAGGAGAGGAAATATTTCCTTTATCATGTGGAAATCCTACAAACTCACTGGTATAATCTGATTATTTGCTTAGTCACTGTTAGAATCTTATCACAAGTGTAGGACTTGGCCTTTTGGGCAAAAGTTCCCTAAACTTTTTGCTTTCGACCTAGACCGTTTTCCTGACATAGAGTTGCCAATTCAGATGCTTTGGGTACTTTGCCACTGCTGATCAGTGTCAAAGTACAAGTGTTCCCTTTGTAAAGTGTAATGGTAATTGGTTGGCCATGATTGGTATGTTTGCCTTACTAGTAAAGTCCCTAGTGATGTGCACTGTGTGTACCAGGGCTAGTAATGCAAAGGTACATGGAGAAGGGAACTCAGGCCTACAGTGTAGGGCCTGCGCGCAGTTTGCTAAGTTAGCATGTTGTCCTGACAAGTGCAACCACTTGTCAGGCCTTACTTTCCCTTTTGCGTACACAGTGGGCACCGCTGTGGTAGGTCCCAGGTAACCCCTGGGCAGAGTGGGGTGTAAGTAAAAGGCATGACATGTACTGAGGTGTGTGCTATGTCCTGACAGTGAAAAGCACTCAATTTTGTTTCACTGGTGCAAGGCCATCCTGCCCATAGGACAGAATGGGGGAGGCTGAGTATTGTGAGTATTAGCCTAGTTTCCCATAGATTTAAATGGAGAGGTGAAATTCGGTATGTATGAACTCACAGTGTCATAACACATCTTTGTATGAAAGTGGTTTTGTCACTGTGTGTTCAGAAGCCAGTCTTTTAGAAAGGGGCTGAGTTTTGTATTTAAAGCATGTCTGTGTGTTTCTGCTGAATGTGTATTGACTATCTGGATCTGAGAGGTTAAAGGAGCTGGGGGAGGTCTTGACCCAGGGAGGGGTTGAGATGGCACCAGGCTGCCCTGCAGCTGGAGAGAAGTCCCGGGAGGTGAAGAGGCCTGGGCTGCTGCTATAAACCAATTGACCCATCTCAAGCTCAGTGATTAAGGATCCAGACCCCAGTATCAAAGGAAGAAAGGTGACACTGGGAGGGAGACACCGAGAGCTGATTTAGGCAGGGATCCGGGACCCCTGAGCACAAATGAACTCCAAAGACAATTAGGGGTATAACTATGAGAGCTGGGACCCCTGAACGTTGGAATGGAATGGAACAGAAATGGATTGAAACTGAAAAGGATTGGACCCATTTTGTGGTCAAGAGGAATCTCTGCTAAGGAAGAAACAACTGAAGAGACTGCTGGGGAAGAACTGACCCTTGCTTCGTGATCTGTGGCTGTTCTGCAGTTTGCTGTTTTAACCAAGGAAGAGGATGTTGGGACTGTGCTGTGGGCGCTGGGTCCCCCTGCTTGACAAAGACTGTGCTTTGTGCCGTGTCTTGTAACCCCAAGGGCCCGAGGTGAGCTGGCTCTCTGGTTGGAAACACAGGAACATAAAAGTTTCCGGAGAAGTTTCAAGCCGCGCGGTGGGTACGTGTTGTTGCAGCTTGAGACCCTCGGAAGGTGTGCCCTGTGATCTTGGACACATGAAGGAGGAGTGAGACTCGGACGCACTGGGTGCGTGTCGTGGTGCACAGGAGGCGTTGATGAGGAGCGCCATTTCAACGTGTACATCAGAAACGGAGTGAGACTCGGACTCACTGGGTGCGGGTCGTGGTGCACAGGAGGCATTGGTGAGGAGCGCCTTTTCAACGTGTGTATCGGAAGCGGAGTGAGTCTCGGACACGCTGGGTGCGTGTCATGGTGCACAGGAGTCGTTGGTGAGGATCGCCTTGTCAACGTGTGCATCGGAAGCAGAGTGAGACTCGGACGCACTGGGTGCGTGTCGTGGTGCACAGGAGGCATTGGTGAGGAGCGCCTTGTCAACGTGTGCATCGGAAGCGGAGTGAGTCTGGGACTCACCAGGTGCGTGTCGTGGTGCACAGGAGGTGTTGGAGCGCCTGGTCAATGTGTGCATCGGAAGCAGAGTAAGTCTCGGACGCACATGGTGCATGTCAGGGTGCACAGGAGGCACTAGTGAAGAGCACCTAGTCATCGGGTGCACTGGAGGAGAAGTGAGACTCGGACACGGTGAGCATGTCATGATGCGGCCGAAGGCGTTGGTTAAGAGCGCCTGGGTATCCGGGCACCGGAGTTGGAGTAAGTCTCAGTTAAACAGCGTGCGTGCTTTGGTGCAACCTGGGACTGTGGAGGTGATCGGCTGATCATCATGTGCACCGGAAGAAAGTGAGTCTCTGCAACGCGGTGTGCGTGTCTTTGTGCCTAATGAGACCGAAGGAAGGAGTGCCTGGTGAACAAGCACACGGAGTCGACGAGAAGTCCTATCAGCATTGTTTGTGGCTTTGTGCCAGAAGAGACCCGGAGGGTGCGGTGGTGAACGTGCACCCGGAGTAACGTATTCTCAGAGGCGTGGAGTACATGTGCCCCGCGGCTGCCAGAGACCTTCGTAACAGTTGCGGCCAGGACCGGCAGCCGCAGAGGAGCTGAGCTGCCAGGCTGAGCCGCTGAGGCCCATTGAGAAAGTTCGCTGACAGAGGAGAGGAGAATGGGGTCGCACCCTCAGGTAACATGGATCACTTCCTGGGCAAGGTGCGGGCTTGGAGGGACACTCTCTCAGCCTCTCATTCCTGCCGGCGACGTGAGCCTTTGCTTCATCTCAGATTGGGGCCCGTACTGACCCAGGGAGTGGTCGTACTGGGGCCAGAGCGGGAAGCTGTACTTTAGGTCATCATTGATACATGTGGGGGCAACTGATATGGAAGAGGCTGATTGTCGTAATACACATTGCCAATATTGCTGCTAACGAACTGACGGACTGTCTTATGTCTCCTGACATTATTGTTGCATAATGAAGTACACGATTGTAGCACTACGCATTGAATTATTTCTCCTTTGCAAAATACACAATTGCATCTATGCACTGCATTATTCCTTAACTGCAAAGTACATGATTGTAGCGGCACGCATTGCCATATTTCCTCATTGCGAAGTACGTGATTGGGGGTGTGACGCATTGCCTTATTCCTTCATTGCGCAGTACATGATTGTGACGTTACGCATTGCATTATTTCTCCCATTGCAGGTTACCGGGGTGTATCGTTAAGCATTGTATGATTTCTCCTTTGCCAAGCACAGGATTGTATCGGTACGCAGAGCATTATTGTTTGTCAATTGCAAAGTGTGTGATTCTGGCATTCTAGCGGTGATTGGGATTTGAACCTACCAACCAGCCAGAACAAATATTACACTTTATTATATGTTGGCTTTTGTAACGAGTGGTCTGATTGTATATCTTTTTATATAAAGTTTATGCACGTTTTATCAAACTCATGTGGAGTCCATTTGTGGTGTCACCAGTGGGTTGCTGTGGGCGTGGTTGCACACATTGTACACTCGAGCCTTGGAGATAGGCCTGGCTGTTCGTGCCAAGCTACTAAGTAGGAGAGCAGGGCTATCTCAAACGATGCCCTTCCTTGGCCTAATGTTGAGGGAGGAGTCCCAGGTCGCGCATTTGGCGACAGTGGTGCGGGACGGGGACTCCGGCTTCCAACAATGAGTGATAACTTATTTACTTAGTCTACTTACAAAGGGCTAAACCCATCAATAGTGGTCAGAAGAGATACCTCACACCACATGAATTATTTCTCAGAAGTATAGCTTTTTCTTCAAAGTTTATATTGAGAAATCTCTGGCTCATCCAAGATTGGATAGGGAATAGTCTGAGACTGAAATTGATTGATGCAATATTGACAAAGCAGGAAAATGGTCTGCTTATTGCCAATATACTAGAAGTATCTAAAGACAAATGTACTAATAAGAGCATGCAGAGGCTGGAAGCACACAGTAAAGAGTTTCGGAGGCAATACAGAGCCCTCTGGGATGATACACATAATAGGAAAGAAAAGGGCCTTGACCTAAAAAGGGAGGACAAATATTTGAACCTAGTCTGGCAAAAAAAGAATAGAACCAGTTGGTGACCATCACATAAAGAGCAGTGGCCATTAATCTCACAACTAGAGTGGCATATTTGATTGTATCACGTACAACACAGAGTACCAAAAAGACAAGCACTGCTGCACTTGTGAAGTAAACAATTATGCACAGGTCTTCAAGCAAAGCAGTCAGAACTGATTATGCATCCATGGTAGGCCAAAAGCCTAGTTAATTGAAATAGTTTTCAGACCTAAGATTAGAAGAGAACCAATGATGATTCTTCATGCACCTACCAGGTCCAGTAGATTAGGTAGACACTGTGGACTAATAACATTGAAAGTTGTTTGGAAAAAAGTTATCTACAGGGCAGTTTCTAAACCTCAGTGAGTACTCATTCTGCTACTGTCATGTCCAACCTCGACAAAAGTAAAATCACTCTCGAGGAAAATAGTGATGGAAAGAAGTGTGGGGTCAGATCTCACTCTGATTATGAACTCAAGCCAATAGTGATCTATCCTGGTCAGTGGGCATCTGCCTGGAACTTGTTGCATAACAGGTCTAGGAAAATTGAGTTCCAATGTTTGCACTTATTAGTGGGTAGGAGTATTAGACAGCTATACAGGAGCAAACCTTCTTAATGTGATATAAAATCTGAAGTGGGGCAGAGGAAGAGTCTTCCGCCCACAGGTGACATCTTAATTTGCTGTAGTTGATTAACCGTAATGTCAGTCTGCGTATGACTGCTGAAAGAAAACAAACATAGTACTTAAAAGAACAGAACAACTCACTACTGGAAAGAGTTTTGTATGTAATGGCAGCAGCCATGTGACATGGCCAGTCTCTCTTTGACATCCACATCCCTGGAGTCAGTCTTTGGTGTTGCGAATTGGTAACAGAGGTCCACTCCACTTTGCACTTGTGAGTGATGGGTTTGAGGCCATGCGTATTGGACCATTTTTTCAAGGGGGTATTTAGATTAATGCAGGAAACTAGACCTCATCTTACTCATCTCGTATTTCTCATGGGCAAGTAAATACATGGCCTGCTGCTAAAATCCCAGTTCGCCTATTGTTTACAGTAGGCCCGGAAGATGGACGTCATCCTTCCCACTGAATGCCCCCATATTTGCAGACCAGGTGTGCTGGCTCTCAGCACATTGAATACCTTTTGATTGGCACCAGTTCTCATATATAAACCAGGACTTGACACAATGTGGAGCCGGGGTCAATACCATTTTCAAAACGCAAAAAAGGTAATTAATGCTATAAGTACATTGTATTCCTGTATCATTTCTCGCAGTATTCTCCAAGAAAGCCAATATTGTAAAATTATTTTAAAGTTTTATTTTTTTATATTTACCTTTGCCTGTAGTGTCCCACTTTAGGTTCCGGTGGAAATGATAGAATTTACTAGGTAATTTGGAGACACAAAGAGAACCTGACAAGTCTATTAGGAATGATCAACATTTTCCAAATGTTCTACCTTTTGGTGCTCTCAATAGGTTTGCTTTTCCTGATGCAAATGAAACATCTGTTGCTCGAAAACATTACTGCATCGACAATAAAATAATGCGATTTCCATAACCAACTCATGAATTTCCCAGGGCAATTTATAAATAAATTATGAATGTCTGCAAAAAAGTTTTCAAAGTGTTTTGAAATAGGTCGAACACGGAATGAATAATACATTGGTCTGAGCATAGTTAATAATCTAATTAATTATGCATGAAAGTAGATGTGTTTCATATTCTGAAAGTACTAATTATATGCATTCTTTCAGACATTGCAGACCATCACACATTTACTTGACCTTGATTCTAAGTTGGCAATGAAATTCAGAGCACTAGGGTCTGACAGAAAATTTGTGAGACATCTCTCCTACACTCCCCAAAATAAGAGTGCCCCTTTCTGCAGCACTTCGATATAGCCCAGATGTGAAAAGGGTGTTTTTTTTATCATATGTAAACAAATTATGTTTGAAATGGAAGATGTAAAGATATCGTCTGAACAAAAAAAATGTTCTAGAAATGTTCTTCATGCATGTGATTTACCTTGTTTTGACATGCCAACTACACACATATCTCTATGGGAGGACTGCCAGATGCGGGACATCGATCAAACGTAGGCGGAGGTCCTGTTGAGCCTATTAGAATGTATACATAGGGATACACTCTAAATACGATGGACATGACTGCAGCTACATTTTGCCAAAAGTAACACATCAGTCAAACGCTAAATAAGTCCATATGTGTTTCAATGGTATAGCTTTTATTGTGCTGGGTTTAAAAAATAGTATAATCGCATCAGTAGAAACAATATGCAATGCAATGTTAGTCACATTCAGAGAAAATGTATTATAGTTAACGAATTGGTGAAAGTGCATTAGGGAGAGCCTATGATGATAATCAGCACTTTACAAAATGTACAAAAAAATCAAATAATCAATTCAATGTAGTACTTGATCGATGACTGCAAAGTCTTTAGAAGTACAAAGGCAACTCAATTCTAACTGAAGTAAGCTCTTGATACTGATCCTGCTGAGAGTAAATCATAGTTAGAGGGAGCAGCCTCTAATCTTAAGAGAGCGTCTTAAAATGTACCGGGGCCGTATCATACATGCAGCATATTTTCCATGTAGTGTTGAGCGCACCTTTTAGCGCAAACATGGAAAATGTGCCGTATCCGGATGAATGCGCTGCCCCCAGGGCTGACGCAAACCTCGTGCTGCCCCCATGGCAGTGCATTCATGTGAAAAACGGAGCTGCTCCTTCGAAGGTGCTCCATATTTAAAAATTTAGGCGACAACCCACCTGCACATATAATGGGGATTATAGATGCCCTTGCAGGCAGGTGCAGTGAGTGACTTCCCACTCCTGCAAGAGGGATGTTTGGGGTGTCCATTGGACCCCGTTAACCCTCTCCAGAGTGCTGCCCTCGGTGGGTGCACTGACAGTGTGCCACCTTCTTGGTGGTGCACTGTCAGTGTGCCTCCTGAAAGCTTCTTTGCCTCTTTACCCACGTCTGTAATACAGTGCAGAGGCAAAGGAATTCTCTCATTTGCATGGGGCCGCGCCCCCATGCAAATGAGGAAACGCCCTGTGACGAAGTGCCCGTTTTCACCTGAACTACCTTAGAAAAGTGAAACCATTCATTACTACGTCAGACCTCAAATTGGCAGTTCAGTCATTAGTCATATCAAGGATTGAATATAGCTGTACAACATTAACAGGTCTACCTAAAATCTCCACAGCACCACTAAAAGCCTGACTCAATGCAGCTGCAAGACTCATTACAGGATCAAGAAAATATGATCAAATTTCTCCACACTTGAAGGCATTAAACTGGCTACCATATGAAGCCAGAATTCAACTGGCATGTATTACCCACAAAGCGCTCCACTACAAAACGCCAATGTACTTAGCTCAGAAAATTGAGTTATCCAGTGGAGGCAGACCATCCCGGAATGCCAGAGACCTTTTGCTGAAACCTCCCATCTTTCAGAAGAAGAAAACGTATGACCGAGCATTCTCCGGAGCTGCCCCCAGAATCTGGAACTCTCTCCCTCCAAACATTAGAAAAATTCCAAACACGTCAACCTTCAAGAGGGAAGCAAAGATCTTCCTAATGAGCAAACTCCTACCCTAAACAACGATTGATCATCATCTGAAGAATGGATAATTACTAGGCGCTGCATAATCCTGTCAGATATGGATACATCCTACACAAGAAAGATCACAAGACCACCAAAACAGATATGGATACATCCTACACAAGAAAGATCACAAGGACACCAAAACTGCCATCTACAAAGATCTAAGAGTTATGCCATATAGATCTGATATAGGTGTTTACTTCAACAGGACAATAACGTATGTAAGGATAAACCCAGCAGTTAGCTAAGAAGGCACGTCGGGCGGTACATTTCTACACGTAATGGACCCTAATCGTGATTTTTTACTGTGGTACCTGTTGTACTCCAAAGTGAACCTAATTTTGTTTTTGTTGTTGTTGCACAGGAACCATATGTATATGTATATTATTACTGCTATACATGTTATATTCTAAACGACTAACGGCATATAACTGTGAAGCGCTCTGATGTTCGCGCTATACAAAACTCTATAAATAAATAAAAATTATATCGCTGGTGCTTTATTTGCGCCAGCACTATCGGTATTACAGAGGGAGAAGCACAAGCATCTGTAGCCCCATCTATAAAACCAAAGTGCCCCGGGGCAGGAAAAGGGAGCGGAAATGCCTGTTGCGTCCATGGGGCTTTTCCGTAATATGGTTCCTGGTGCTCAATTTGTACTGTGCCTAGTTTCACAGTAACCAAGTATATACGTGTATTTCATTAATTTAATAGCTTAGTGCTTTGCAATTGGCATAAAGTTCTTCAGTGCCAGAGAAAATAAATGGCATTTGCAAGATTTTCCAGTTCCTGATCTCTTGCATTGCAAGGTTTCCAACAAAATAGCTTTCAGGTGAAAACCTTGAAAGATCTTCATCTTTGAATTTTGTTTTTAACGCAAATTTCCTCCTGCTTTGAACCACCCATTGGATAAAAGCGAAGTCCGCTGTCCGAGGGTTAAGGTGGAAATATTTCCAAATGAAATATGTGCGGTATGTTGTGTTGGCTACTAGAGGACATCAGGTCCCACTACAGGTAAAACGTTCTCCACTCTGGCACTCACTGTTGTCTTTGGAGCTCAGGGAACGTGATTCTGCTTTTGGATATTCCATGAGGAGAACAAAATGTATATTACTGCAAACCATTTCCAGGCTTATGCAGAACTGTTAAGCACCAAAGAGGCCAAGTTTTACACTGAAGGCCTAGGTCACAATGGTAAACTTATCCTTTTATGCAGGTTCACGTTTGTTGTGATATTCACAAACATGGAGTTAATTGTAAGTTTACGATTGCAGAAACTCCAGTCGGGGCAGAGAACTACGCACATTAAAAGACAGGCATATCTTATCTTTGTTTGTGCGGGTTCTCCACCCACAGTCGTAACCTTACTATTAACTCCGTGTTTGTGAATACTAAAACAAACATAAACTTACACAAAAGCGTAAGTTAACCTTTGTGAATCAGGCCCTGAGACGTCGAACAGTTATAATGGCAACACAGAAATAAAATGGCCATATACAAAGATAACATTTATGTAGAAAGTATATACAATCAACTGTAGGCTGATTGTTTAAAGGGTCTATCCTGCCTAAATAGCTGCAATTGAAGTAGAATCAGACTAAAAGCCACTATAACAAAGAAGAAATGTACTACATATGGCCCTCAATATGATAGTGGAGCAGGCACGAATGTTAACAAACCTCCGTCTCCTCAGAAGTACAAGATCCCTGGTAACTGCGGATCATGAGTATTTAACTAGGAGAATATGCCTGCTGGATATAGGCAAAGTCTCTGGGTCAAGTATGAAGAAAAACATTCTGGGAAATAGCAGGTATTTAAGCTGTCACATGTCTGGCACTTGTGTATTCATCCTTTCCATTAACATGTTCATGATATCTTTTTTTTTACCTGGAATGTATAGTATTAAAATGTGTAATTAGAGAAGGGATGTCAGTTAGCATACCATCTGACTGTAAGGATGTGTAATTTCCTGGTATGGGCATAGTGATTTTGGTATCTTGTGAGTTAGAGATGATGATACCCTTTTGGTTCCTAAAGGACTCTGTAGAACAGTGATGTAAGTGCATGGGTGTGGGTGATTGAATTCATGATGTAAAATGTTCAGTTAAGAGTTACACACTGAGGAATAAAGACGTGTAATACCAAGCTCTGTGTGTTGGATGATCGTTTGCACGCACCAGGACAGGGAAGGGCACCACAAATTGTGACAAGGTAGGATATTAGGTAAATCCAGTGACTCGAAGAACAGAAAGTGGTTTCCCGGAGAGTTTGTTGTGGTCCAGCAAACTGCTTGTGAGTGCCACATGTACCTCAGTCAAAGTGAAAATCGTCAACTGGCGCATGTAGAGTCAAAGCGTCACTACAGCCAGTTGCAGGCCTGTGAAAAAAGTGAAGTTCTTAAAGAAAGTTTGTTTGTAGTTGGCTAAAGATTTGCGCATAAAGTTGGGACAAGATGTACTGTGCCACAACGTGACACAGAGTTGTCATTCATATAGGACAGCCACGCTTAAAGCAGCGACAAACAGGTACAGAGAAGTGCTGTGCTAGCCAAGTGCAAGGAAATGCTAAAAGTAGAGACATTTCTAACCTCAACAAACACTAAAGCCAGTGACAACCAGGTATGGCAAATGCAGGGAGCGGCGACAGCCATGTGCAAGAGAAACCTTTGAGTAGAAGCAGGTGAACGATTTTCAAACACAACTGCTTTCACAAACCATTGCTCCATAAGATGTTTCATACCCCCTCCTATTTGCTATTTAGAAAGGGTTGCAAAATCCCTTTTACGGGTTAGAAAGACTCATAAAAATCCTTTTGTACATTATGAAAAAATCTTTGTGGTTGCAAACACTGAAATTTTGTGAATCGCAGGGTTGATGATCTCAAAAGGACTTTGCATATATTGTCCACTTAGTTTGCATAACAAACAGAGACTAGATAGCAGCAATCTATAGATACCAAATAAGGTGGACACTTACGTGCACAAAACATGTTGGTGTCTATTCTCAAAACTGCATTTTGTAGCATGTGAATTAGTACTAATCATCTACGGTAAAATACTATTCACTAATCTATCTGTAAAGACCTCAATCACTCCTATCTATTCTTTATGGAGGTCTTCACCACACGTGCAGAGATCTCCCCACACATTAGTCTATGTTTTAATAGTAAATTTGTGCAGGATGGGGGACTGGTAGGAAAATGGGAAATGCTCACACCTATATTGAAAGTGATTAGGAAGGGGTAAGGAGTGAATTAGGATGGGAAATGCAAATAAGAATAACAGCCCACAAAAGACAAGGTCCATGTTCTCAAACTACACTTTAAAAGGTCCTACAAACAAAAAGGTTGCAAAATAATAGCAAACGTATTCTGGTTCAAGCTTGGAGTAAGTCTAGCAGCACACATGCCCACCCTCAAATACTGCAATGCTCTGCCTTTAGAAAGTATTGGAGACAGAGACTTAAAATAACAACACAAAAGAGCTAATGTGGGATTAGTACAATTATTTAGACTTTTAAAATATATATGTTAGATTAATATTAAAAATGTGTAATTAATATTTTAATGACATTTAATAATACGAAAACAATAGTTTTTCATTTAAAATTATATTACGCTTTTGTTAAACATTTTAAGATATATTAAATAAGAGTAAACATGTAATTGTAGGTGGGATTTTTTTTATTACTGAGTAGATTCTTCGTACTGGCAACTCTGGCAGTAAACCTCATTAAAAATAAGTTCAAGTTACTTATAACTTTCATCTGGGCTGTAAAGCATAGATATCTCGGCAAGATGACAATAAACTATATTCCTGTCAAAAATACATTTACCACTAATCTGATATGAACTCTTATTGGAAAAAATATTCCAAATAATTTACAACGTCATAAAAATATGTTTTACTTCAAATTAACTATTATTTACACTTTTGGTTATTTATCTAGCTAGCTGGACAGACGGACGGACGGACGGACGGACAGACAGACAGACAGACAGAAAGACAGACAGACAGTTAGACAGAGATAGATAGATAGATAGATAGATAGATAGATAGATAGATAGATAGATAGATAGATAGATAGATAGATAGATAGATAGATAGATAGATAGATAGATAGATAGATAGATAGATAGATAGATAGATAGATTGTTTATAGCTATATTAGCAAGTTATGTTCTCAGATTTAACTTGATGTGTATCTGCAAATTGTAACTGGTTGAAATTCAATGCAAATGCAATGCAATGTAATTCAATTGTTTTGAACATCCACAAACTCAACTTTGAGGTCATTCTCAAGCAATTGCAATCAACTTTCTACTCTATGTGAAAATGTAGATCGATATCAAAAGGTAGGTGTAAGTGGTGCGGTCAGCATGGGGAAGGCTTAGAACACTCCCATGCTGTGTGGGTGTTTTGCAAAGGATATTTCCACACGTATCACCTGAAATGCGCATTTGCACACAACAAAATATTTATATAGGATAAAGTACACTCCTGCCCCGCATTATATGCCACTGAGGAATTTCTTGATCATAAAGAAAAACGAGGCCAAATATGCTGTCTGTGGGAGACTTGAAATCCCTGAAGCATGGGATGGTGCGATTTGTCCTCGAGGTGAGACCTGGACTGGTGAAGGGCAGTATCAGACCAGACAGCCGGTGGGAGATCTAAGTCCCCAGAGCTCCCACCCAGCCACAGTGCCAGGAAGTAAGGCAGGGTTCGCAGTGGTAAAATAGGCAACAATGTACATTATTATCATACTTTTCCTGGTCTAGCATGTGTTTTTAAGGTGGTTAATCATTCCTTTCTTACTTATACCCACCTGGCTGTCCGCTTATCCTTCACTTCAGTTTCTCAATCCAGCCTTTCATCTACATTTTTCCATTCCTTTTGGTGTTTCGAAAGTCTACGATCTGTGACCTCTCCAGTGAGCCTCTCATTATTTCTATCATTAAATTTCCATAGTCATTACTAAACTCATGATTCTCATGTCTGTCTTCCTTTTCTCTGCTTTTTACTCTAGATACCAGATTCAGTCTTTTCATGTTGGTTTTCAGTAACTTCTTCTGCCTGTGGTCTAGCATAGCCAAAGTTCTCTTCCTTTCTGATCCACAACACTACGTATGATCTCTTATTCTCTCTACTTTCTTTGCTTTTCCCTTACCATGTATACTTCGATTCATAATTTGGTTTTTAGTTTGGTTTATTTTAGTTTTTTCCCTAACCACGCCATTCTTGTTGTCTGCACCTGCAGGTTGTATTTATTTAACATTAAGAAAGCCTACCCCTTACTCACCTTTTCTTTTATTAAACATCCCTATTCTTGCCTTTGATTTTGCTCACTTTTAATACTCTACCCATTTCATGATACTGTTAGGTATGTTTTGCATTATGCATCAACACATATCTCTCCTCTTCGCAGTTCCCTCCACTGGCCTTGCTTCTCCCTTCTACCCACATCTCAAAATATGCTCCTTTATTATTAAGTGTAAGAGAACTTGTGGATTAGCTCAACGTGTTTCTTTCCTAATGAGTGTCTTCAATACATGCCTCCCTGTGATCTTCACTAAGTTTCTAAAGAATTGCTGTCTTCTCTTCTTTTTGGGCTCTGTTTCATTTTTCTCCTTTTTGATCTACCAAAATATTGTCATTCTCCTTTACTTTATTTTGGTTCTGCTCCCAGTCTGTGGGAGTTTCAGTTGCTTTCAGGAACATATTCTCTAAAATGTTTAGTTTAGCAGCGTCCCGATGCTATACACTATTATATTTTTATACATCACATTTTTCTTGTACAAGTTCTAATGTTGCATAAAGTACTATTTGATGAAAGCTCTCTATAAATAAATGCATTAAACTATGTTCTCTAATGATACCTGGAGTTTATTAAACCAAAAAGTGATAGCACAATAAGTTTATATTACGTTTTTTTAAATTGTCTTAATTTTCTTTTTTTGCAGAAAAAGGAAACCACCAAAATACCTATCGTCCTTGATTTCAAGTTCTTCTGATGAATTAATTTTTCAGCCTCTGTAAGGACCTGTTGCTCACTTGTGTAATAATCTGTTTCACCATTAAACGGGCAAAGCAGCTAGTTTATATGAACTTTGAAAGTGTGTGCTTAATGTCGATTTATACAAATAAAAACATAGGTTTAATGCATAAAGAACCTATGTTGTAGAGCATGATCTTTTGTTCTGATTAATAATCCTGAGCATTGCCCTAATTAATGCCAGTGTGCTCCCTGATTGCATAAATCAAGCAACCTGGAGCTGTATCATGAAAGGCTACTCTGCCGCAAAGCTGAGCAAAGCACCTGTTGTATGCATTGGCCCCGTTTACAGAGTATACCCACTGCTTCATCTGTAAAAGAATGAGTGCCAGTGCCCAAAGCCCTGGTCAGAAGCCTGGGGCAATTAAAGAGCTGCAAACCGAATACTGAGGCTGTGCCGTCCTAAATCTACATCTTGCCTTTTTAATCCACTACCAAACATTTCCAGCTCTTTTATCTCACTCTTGCAGGATCCTGCTTTCTTCCTTTGTGTCAATTTTCCCATCTTCCTCTTCCCCACATTGTGTAGTATTCCCTCACATGCTCTAGACAATTGTCTAATCGCAAAGATAAGTGCTGGTGTGCTGGTCCCCAAAAATGAGTACCAGTGTCCCCCACCAGCAACCACCGGCTCAAATTAAGCACTTCTTAAGCACTAAGTATACCTTTAACACAGAACTTGTTTGAGTTAATGCATGAACTGCAGAAAGTGCAAGTCCAAAACTGTGAGCAGTGATTGGCTTTCTCTGTTTCTGAGCTTTGCGATATATAGATCTGAAATTAAGACATTCTTAGCTAAATGTATGCATGTTAGACAGTACAGGCACATGAAAGAAGGCCCTCAGCTCTAAGCAAGCGTAACCGTTCATAATATGTCCATGAGCAGCAAAAGAAGAAAAATGCACTCTCGCTCAGTCACAGAGTTGGCAAATTCACTGAAAAGACCAGCAGGAAAACATTTCCGGACAGAAGACTCAGCTGACCATAGATGGAGGGATCTAAAAGTCACTCTCAGATGTGTCACTGTGTGGGATGCGCTTGCAGAGACATTAATGTCCATGAAGGTGCATCCTAGGCTGAGACATTCCTCGCCCCCTAGTAGACTAGCCGCTTTATCGCTTTGACGCCGTTGGGCATTTGTTCGCGCTTTATAAGTTGTTCAATCAAATCAGACAATCCGTGAGTGCTTCCACTGCACGTGTGGCTGCTTGTGTACATGTTGTGCGCAAGTCATAGTCTAGTTTTTTGGGAAACCTGAGACGATTATTGAATTGACTCCGACATACTCATAATGAGTATAAACTGGCTGGTATAATTGTACTTACATCTGATGTGTATAAAATGTTTACATTTAATTTTGTACTTACTTGGCCTCTAGTGCCAAGGCGAACACTCCCGCTGCTTCCGGTGCCGCTGCAGATGTCCCGGAGTGACGTAGGGTACAGTTGCCGTATAAATCTGTCGTTGCCTGTAATGAAGGAGTGCAAATCAATGGCAGATTCCATTTCTTCACATGCCAATACTTGCATTAGAAGGTGGGCAGGACATACGGGTTGAGACAAACACTTCCATTTAAAATGCAGTCTACTGACAAGTGAATACCTTGACCTGAATAATAGAAATCCGTCTATAAAAGGATTAAAGTGACACCTTCCTCCAGGTCATTAGGTATACTGGGGCAGATTTACAAGAAAGTGACGCATCTGTACAGATGCGTCACTTTCCCTGCGCCACCCTTAGAAACCCTTGCGCCACCATAGATGCGCCGTATTTACAATACGGCGCACTATGGTGCAAATTTTGACAGATGCATCAGAAATTCTGACGCATCTGTTGGCGGAAAAGTCACGCATTGCTGGAGTTGTGTCGCAAGCACGACGCAACTCCAGCAATGCGTGTTGAGGCCTATTCCCACTACACTGCGTCACTACTTACACCTGCTTGCAGCAGGTGTAAGGTTTTGACGCAGAGGCGTCCTAAAAGTGGCGCAGTGAAATCTTCTAGATTTCACTGAGTCACTTTTACGAGGCCTTCCTGCGTGGGAACGCCCACCCTGCATACATTATACCTGACGCAGGTATAATGTGACGCAGGGCTTTACAACGTGACGCATCTCCCTAGATGCGTCACGTTGTAAATAGGCCGCATTGTTTGCGCCGCTGTTGTGTCAAAAAAGTGACGCAACTGCAGCGCAAAAGTCACACAAGGGGCTTGTAAATCTGCCCCACTGTGTCTAGTCTTAGACTTTTCTGTGATAGCCTGGTGCAATGTGGGGCTTGTTTTGCCTCTGTTGAACTAAACAGACTGACATACCCGAACTTCATGATTGAGAAGCTCAGGACCGGAGGCAGTGGGACTTAATTAGAGATTGGCAAATCGGATATTCTATCATAAACATGACAGATATTCCATCGGACCTATAGCAAGCCCATTGTAGCCTATGGCATTTACATTTTATTGGACGAGATATCTGCCATGTATGGCTCTTCTGCAAAATGCAAACTGCAGCCTAGAATGAAGTGATGCAATCATTCTAGAAGTGATGCCTGTGCTGGTCTGTAGAATAATTCATTGTACATTTGTTACAGTATTTTTACATTTGCCATCAAAGAAGTGTGATTTCTAGGGTTGGGTAGAACTCGGCGAGGTTCACTCTGTGGAATTCCGTTGAGCTATAAAAACTCTGCAAGATTCCATGGAGTTCCAAGCGCAGGTGGAATTCGGGACGTTGAGCTGCTTGCGGTGATTTTTAGGGCCGAGTGGCAGCTTTCTCAGCGTGAATGGTCGCGACCTTCCGTGACTACTCGCATTGAGAAATCTGGCCAAGAGGCATTGTGATAGGGGACGCAAATTCTCACTCATGCTTACCAACTCAACATTGGAGAACTGCGTGCGAGAAAAAAGCCAGTTTTGTAGGGCAGAGTTTTGTCGGAACTCCGTGTTTCAAGTGGAACGCGGAGTGAGTAAAACTCCGCGAATTCCACCGGCGAAGCAGAATTTTCACCCACCCCTAGTGTACAAGTGTAATTTATGCATTTCTGCCCTCATGCAGTTTGCATGCTAATAAAACTGCAATTTACCATACTGTGAAAATATAGTATCTCTGAATTGTTTGCACCAAGTGTTGCATCTGTACAGCATGTCATGCTTTTATCCTGGAACATTCGATGAGATCAGTCTTAGGCGAAGGAGCAACAGTGTAGTGCAGTGATTCAGAACTTTTTGGCTTCTGTGAATACCCACTTGATAGTTTTAGGATTTCAGGGACCCAGATTTAATCATTATTTGAATCCAGTGATCCCACTCTGTCATTATGAAAGCTGGGGAGCGCAATTTCGATAATTAAACCTCAACACAATACACAAAAATACAGAAACAACCAACCATCAAACAAATAAACACATTTTGAAATTGTTCATTTAATTCAAGGACAAAAATAAAAAATGCTAATTTTCATTTTAGGGGGAAGTTTCAGGCTTTTCTAAATTCAATTGAGTCCACCTATTGTCCACACTAGATTCTCTTTGATGCATTGCAGTGCTTCCAGGAACTGATCTGAGGACACCATCTTAATTTAATAGCCTTCAATTTCAAATTCCTTCACATTTACGGAAAGTTATAAATTTTCAGTTTTGCATTTTGCTTCACTTTCATAAAATGTATTAATCTGTTTATAATACTTAATTTTCTTATTATCTAAGCAGTTGCAGACCCCCTGAGTAGAAGCCCTGGTTAGGAACTGTTGGTGTAGTTTAATTCTGGTGAACAGTATTCACTAAATGCTGAGTTACTTCACCCATACCGATCTATTTTGTAGTATCCGCTTGCTTTCTTTCATGCATTTATTGCTGGTGCCATTTTGTGTCCCGTGTCCTTCCACCAACAAGAAATGAATAGCGCGATATGTATAGTGCCAACATTTTTGCAGCTGTTTATTCCCATTAAAACGAGTTGTTTATAGTATCCCATACCTCTACAGTACTTGGCCTAACTGATTGCTGCACTATGGAGTCAAACAAAAGCTAAGAAGCACCACAAGTTTATAAAAGAATTTAACAATAGTAATATATGTATATATCAACTTCAATTAAGAAGGCTGAGTATTTCTTGATTTCAATTTCTTTATTCCAATTTCAATACAGTGCGGTACAGCCGACGCGTTTCGTCCTGACACAGGACTTCTTCAGGGCTGTTAAAAATACATAGTTATAAAATTACAATTACAAAAAGAGTTTTTTTCTCTCAAACAATTAAAAAATTATCACACATTTGATGATAAATTGATACACGCGGCCTACATTGTGACAAACAATTTTTTTCTTTTTCATAAGGTCTCTAAAATTAAGGAAAGTATTTACAATCCAATACGGATATAATTTGTGTTATACATCATATCCATATTTTCATAATGAACCCCACAATGAGAACCTAACATAGCAGCATTACATTTGTCATATAGAGTTTCCATATTAATAATCATCTTACATCAGCATCAAGTGACTACTCGGAAAGGAAAGGAAAATGAAGAGAGGAAAAGAAAAGAAACTGGAAAATAAGGGGGAGATTTGTATTGCCATATGGATTTATTGTTTCGATCTGTCTTATTTCTTATCAAAAGGGTCATTCCGTAGTTAGAGATTTTTTATGTGTAATACATTTGGAGGTCCTACCCGAATCATAAATTATAGTAAGTATATATGGTACCTACCAAATCTATAAGTGAAGATTAGATCACTCCTATAGATATTGATCAGACTTTAAGCAATATAAGCTGATGGTCTCCTGTCCCAATCATACTCCTCCATCTAAGGTGTAATACAGATGCTGAAAATAAACCAAAACAAAAACAGTGTGTGTACGTATCTAATATATATCATGGACAGGTACGCTATATATAAATGAAACATATTATTATATTTATTGTTTATTATCAACAATATTCACCTAGAGACATATAGTCGCTAAAGATCAAAAAGTGTTTGATTTAATTTATGAATCAGAATGCATGGTTCATACATGCATCACATGCCTTACCAGTATATAAAGAGTTCCAGAATCGTAATCTTTTCACGAGTTTTGTGTAAGAAAAATTATTCGACACCATTAAAAGGCTGAAGGCATCCACCTAATTGAGTGGAGAAGTACCCAATCCGATCTGAAAGGAGGAAACCAGATAAGAAAGCGCCTAAGTTTGAGCTAAATTCCACTCTAGTGCTACAATAAGTGTCAAGCAGGGCTGTCTCTTAGTAGTTAACCTAGCTGAACCCATACTGGAGCCTACTTTTGTTTCAGAACCTATCCCAAAAGCCACCCTACACACGAAAAAGTAATAAAGTAAGAAATTCCTAACTACTTCTCTGTTGATCTAAGTCCCTGTCTGGGCCATATCCCCGCTCAGTGCTCACTTCAATTCCTGATATAATAGGATAAGGGGGAGATATCCCTCCTAAGTACTTGTCTTGCTTAGCCTATAGCAATCATATTTTACCTACAAAAATTGGCATGTACTTACCGTAATATGCTAATTACGGAAAGGCAAAGGGGCGGCAATACAGTCTACGGCCACACGAACGGTCCCACGATCCGGTACCCCCTTGTACAGCCAATGCTGACTTTATATAGTTTTCAAATAACCCGGCAAGTTCATTCACCTGTGTTGATTTCCAAGGTGACGCCCCTTACTGATCACATGATATTTGTCGTTTAGGTTGCGGCCATCTTTGAATATGTAATCTTTCCCGATATGGTAAAAAGCAAGACCGGCAGATTGTATAACAGAGACAATCTTGAGAGTAACGTATGCGTGAGTGAATAATAATGAAGGACTTTAAGGCAGAATGGCCAGATAGTAATCATATCCTATAAGTTCCTCCGCGAGCCTTCTCAACTAGACGCCCTAGTGGATCATGTGACTAACGGCGTAAACAGAGTGGCCATCTTTGAAAGTACATCCAAGGGTCGAGAAGTAAAGAAAAATATTTTAAACGGCCTAATTAACCGCCGAGACATTGGCTTAAGTGTAACTTACGAATACATAGAGAGCATTAATGGGTATAAAGTAGATGGGCCAAATAATAATCTTCTTCCATAAGTACCTCCATTAGCTTTCTACATAAAACACTCATATGGGTCATATGACTAGCGATATAAGTAGCGTAGCCATATTGGAATGTCTAAATTACCCGTCCCAAGGTCCAAAACAACCGGGAAAGGTGTTTAGAGCGACCTGATTTACCGCTGATCGAAGACCAAAGACTAAAGCGTGAAATATAAGTTAAAGACATGGGGCGGTATAAATATTGGAAACTTGTATGAATCCCGACCTGTATTACCATATAACAAGTCAAGAATAGACTGTAGAGATCAATGTTTATTATGGACGGAGTCCGCCCATGTAGATAACTTATATATATATATGAAGTGCAAATAAAAACTGAGAAACGATCATTTTTTCTACCTAGTAGCAGAGCGAATAAAAACTATGACTCAAGAATATATATATTAGGTTCCATATGAGAACCATTCAATACGCAATGAACAAATTTGCGACAAGTCAAATATATAATCATTCTGGCAAACCCAATTGTATACGCAACCTAAGGTCACACCATAGCTTCAGTCTATCTTGTCCATAGTTACATTATTTTAACTTGGGGATTATAATTTGATCTATATGTACACTGTTCTGATTTAAAATGTACCCATGGGAACACAGCAATATTTTGGGGGATACTTCATGGGAGTTCACTATTGCCTTTCAAGTGTGCAGGAAAGAAGCATAGACAAGAGTTTAAAGGGAGATTGAGTGACAGTAGTGAAACAAAATATAAGAGACTTTGTGACAACATTTTTACATGGTTCAATATACATATTGTTTTGACAGCGACTGGGTTGGAACATGCCTCAGACAGGACCAGGAGATGTGTTTCAATATCTTATAAGAAATAGTGCATCTCATTATCACTGTTGTGTCCCATCTCAACACTCCGTAGTCTGCATATCCACCCCGCTTCCTTCTTTCTAAGTGCGAGTTCTCTGTTTCCACCCCTGGGGTGTTCTGGAACATGATCAATACCCATAAACCGAAGATTGTCTGTGTTGGGATGTTTTTCCTGCATGTGAAAAGTCAAGGGGTACCTCATGTCCCCATTTCGGACTGCTCGAACATGTTCTTGGATTCTAGTCTTTAGGGGTCTCTTTGTGCTGCCCACATAGATTTTATTGCAAGGGCAGCATATAATGTAAACTATGTATTTTGAATTACAATTGATAAGGTGTTCAATTGTATGTTTCCGTCCAGTATTAAAACTGAAGTTTCTAGTCTTGTTCATGCCTAAGTTGCAGACGCTACATTTGTTACATGTGAAAAACCCTACTGTTTTTGTGGTGAGCCAGGTTTGTTTTTTAGGGGTAGTAACATAACTTGGGCAAAGCATATCACGAAGATTTTGTCCTCTTCTATATGTTATCTTAGGTCTCTTACCCAGTTGCTCATTTAGTCCTGGTACATCTGTTAGTAAGTGCCAGTGTTTTCTGAGAGTATTATACACCCTACTACTTTGTTCATTAAACTGTGAAGAGTCAGTGGGGGCTGCAGATAGTGAAACAAGGTCCAATACTTTTTTATTGGAGATGGAGAGGCTAAAACTAAGTGCAAAAACAGTGACAAGAGATCAAAGACAAGAAGGGGAGGGAGGAAATGGCAGAAATCAAAACAAAAACGACAAAAAGAAATCGAAACTAGAACCAGAAATCAGGGTTACGAGATCCAAGAGAACAGGGAAATAATGGGAATGAATGAGGAGGGAACATCAAAGACATTAATTGTGAACCTTTCCAATAGAGAACTGTCTAGAGATGAAATATCTGTCTTAAATAAGGGTTTGGGATTTTGCCCTAATCAACTGGGTGGTGATGTTGACATCTTTGTGGATCTATTCAAGTTTGTTAGATTGCTTAAACTTAAAGATCACTTTACACGTAATCCACCGATCTGTAACCAACCACCAAATGAAATAACATTGTCTACGTATACTGTACAAGAAATAAAAACTATTCAAACAATGATGTCCATAGAGTTGGAGACTTCAATTGATATGGAAACTGTATGTGACGAACTCAATGTTGTTGAAAATACATGCATTGACAGTGGGTTGAAATTAAAGTCTAAGTTTGTACCCATTAGCACTCATCCAAATATAGACGTCTTCTTTGAGAGAGTTACACAAGGTTTTCATAAATTTTCATCAAATCCAATCCGTGCGAATAAACGTGCCCATAATATGACTTCTGGCGAAAAGGCAGCTCTGACAGATCTGAGAACTGATCACACAATCGTCATCCGTGAGGCAGATAAGGGGGGCAATGTGGTCCTGATGGAAAAGGACTGCTATATGAAGGAAATAGAACGGCAACTCATGGACAGTAATTGTTACAAGAAAATCACAACCAACCCTATGGGGGCACTGGGGGACCACATCAACATGAAGCTAGTGAAGTGGCGGGAGGATGGTCTGATTAGTGATGAGGAATGCAGATATCTTAAAGTTGTAGAGCCATCCTTCCCCTGTATCTACATACTACCTAAAATACATAAGGGCGGCCCTTTTCCACCTGGCCGCCCTATCATCTCAGGAGTAAATTCTCCGACAGAAAAATTATCGGAGTATGTGGACCAATATATCCAACCCTTGGTACAAAATTTACCTGCGTACATAAAGGATACGAAAGATATCTTGGGCAAATTTGAGGGCTTTACATGGTCAGAAACCCTACTCTTTGTCACCTTAGATGTGACAAGCTTGTATACCTGCATTAAAAAAGAATTTGGTATCATAGCGTTACAAACCTTTCTGGGCCAGAGAGCTGCGGACCATTTCCACCATAATGAGATGCTGTTGGAAATGACAGACATGATCCTTTCCAAAAATTATTTTCTCCATGATTCTAGTTGGTACCATCAAATCCAGGGTACTGCTATGGGCTCCAGGTTTGCTCCTGCTTACGCCGGGCTCTTTATGGGCTGGTTCGAGCGGGGGCATGCCTGGGGCAAACACGCGTCAACATGGATGCACCATGTGATTTTTTGGGGCAGATATATTGACGATGTCATTATACTTTGGGACGGAATGGTAGAAGATTTGATGTCATATTATGATTACCTTAATGACAATCCATTCAATGTCAAATTTACTATCAATCATAGCTCTGAAAAAATCGACTTTTTGGACGTAACTTTTTTCATACAAAACAACCGTATCCACAGTCGAACACATAGGAAGTCCACTGCCTGCAACAGCACTCTACACTATCAAAGTTCACACCCGCAACATGTGATCAATAATATCCCTTACGGGGAAATGATCCGCATGCGTCGGAACTGCAGCATGGAGGAGGATTTTATGTCAAACTTGAGGGAGACAGAAAGACTTTTCTTAGAAAGAGGATACCCCAAACAGATTCTAAACAAAGCTCAAAACAAAGCCAAGAAAATTGACAGAACTACCACGTTAGCCATTAAGCCAAAGGGGGTGCCCAGCAAAAGTCATATTTGCCCAAGTTATGTTACTACCCCTAAAAAACAAACCTGGCTCACCACAAAAACAGTAGGGTTTTTCACATGTAACAAATGTAGCGTCTGCAACTTAGGCATGAACAAGACTAGAAACTTCAGTTTTAATACTGGACGGAAACATACAATTGAACACCTTATCAATTGTAATTCAAAATACATAGTTTACATTATATGCTGCCCTTGCAATAAAATCTATGTGGGCAGCACAAAGAGACCCCTAAAGACTAGAATCCAAGAACATGTTCGAGCAGTCCGAAATGGGGACATGAGGTACCCCTTGACTTTTCACATGCAGGAAAAACATCCCAACACAGACAATCTTCGGTTTATGGGTATTGATCATGTTCCAGAACACCCCAGGGGTGGAAACAGAGAACTCGCACTTAGAAAGAAGGAAGCGGGGTGGATATGCAGACTACGGAGTGTTGAGATGGGACACAACAGTGATAATGAGATGCACTATTTCTTATAAGATATTGAAACACATCTCCTGGTCCTGTCTGGGGCATGTTCCAACCCAGTCGCTGTCAAAACAATATGTATATTGAACCATGTAAAAATGTTGTCACAAAGTCTCTTATATTTTGTTTCACTACTGTCACTCAATCTCCCTTTAAACTCTTGTCTATGCTTCTTTCCTGCACACTTGAAAGGCAATAGTGAACTCCCATGAAGTATCCCCCAAAATATTGCTGTGTTCCCATGGGTACATTTTAAATCAGAACAGTGTACATATATATCAAATTATAATCCCCAAGTTAAAATAATGTAACTATGGACAAGATAGACTGAAGCTATGGTGTGACCTTAGGTTGCGTATACAATTGGGTTTGCCAGAATGATTATATATTTGACTTGTCGCAAATTTGTTCATTGCGTATTGAATGGTTCTCATATGGAACCTAACATATATATTCTTGAGTCATAGTTTTTATTCGCTCTGCTACTAGGTAGAAAAAATGATCGTTTCTCAGTTTTTATTTGCACTTCATATATATATATAAGTTATCTACATGGGCGGACTCCGTCCATAATAAACATTGATCTCTACAGTCTATTCTTGACTTGTTATATGGTAATACAGGTCGGGATTCATACAAGTTTCCAATATTTATACCGCCCCATGTCTTTGACTTATATTTCACGCTTTAGTCTTTGGTCTTCGATCAGCGGTAAATCAGGTCGCTCTAAACACCTTTCCCGGTTGTTTTGCACCTTGGGACGGGTAATTTAGACATTCCAATATGGCTACGCTACTTATATCGCTAGTCATATGACCCATATGAGTGTTTTATGTAGAAAGCTAATGGAGGTACTTATGGAAGAAGATTATTATTTGGCCCATCTACTTTATACCCATTAATGCTCTCTATGTATTCGTAAGTTACACTTAAGCCAATGTCTCGGCGGTTAATTAGGCCGTTTAAAATATTTTTCTTTACTTCTCGACCCTTGGATGTACTTTCAAAGATGGCCACTCTGTTTACGCCGTTAGTCACATGATCCACTAGGGCGTCTAGTTGAGAAGGCTCGCGGAGGAACTTATAGGATATGATTACTATCTGGCCATTCTGCCTTAAAGTCCTTCATTATTATTCACTCACGCATACGTTACTCTCAAGATTGTCTCTGTTATACAATCTGCCGGTCTTGCTTTTTACCATATCGGGAAAGATTACATATTCAAAGATGGCCGCAACCTAAACGACAAATATCATGTGATCAGTAAGGGGCGTCACCTTGGAAATCAACACAGGTGAATGAACTTGCCGGGTTATTTGAAAACTATATAAAGTCAGCATTGGCTGTACAAGGGGGTACCGGATCGTGGGACCGTTCGTGTGGCCGTAGACTGTATTGCCGCCCCTTTGCCTTTCCGTAATTAGCATATTACGGTAAGTACATGCCAATTTTTGTAGGTAAAATATGATTGCTATAGGCTAAGCAAGACAAGTACTTAGGAGGGATATCTCCCCCTTATCCTATTATATCAGGAATTGAAGTGAGCACTGAGCGGGGATATGGCCCAGACAGGGACTTAGATCAACAGAGAAGTAGTTAGGAATTTCTTACTTTATTACTTTTTCGTGTGTAGGGTGGCTTTTGGGATAGGTTCTGAAACAAAAGTAGGCTCCAGTATGGGTTCAGCGAGGTTAACTACTAAGAGACAGCCCTGCTTGACACTTATTGTAGCACTAGAGTGGAATTTAGCTCAAACTTAGGCGCTTTCTTATCTGGTTTCCTCCTTTCAGATCGGATTGGGTACTTCTCCACTCAATTAGGTGGATGCCTTCAGCCTTTTAATGGTGTCGAATAATTTTTCTTACACAAAACTCGTGAAAAGATTACGATTCTGGAACTCTTTATATACTGGTAAGGCATGTGATGCATGTATGAACCATGCATTCTGATTCATAAATTAAATCAAACACTTTTTGATCTTTAGTGACTATATGTCTCTAGGTGAATATTGTTGATAATAAACAATAAATATAATAATATGTTTCATTTATATATAGCGTACCTGTCCATGATATATATTAGATACGTACACACACTGTTTTTGTTTTGGTTTATTTTCAGCATCTGTATTACACCTTAGATGGAGGAGTATGATTGGGACAGGAGACCATCAGCTTATATTGCTTAAAGTCTGATCAATATCTATAGGAGTGATCTAATCTTCACTTATAGATTTGGTAGGTACCATATATACTTACTATAATTTATGATTCGGGTAGGACCTCCAAATGTATTACACATAAAAAATCTCTAACTACGGAATGACCCTTTTGATAAGAAATAAGACAGATCGAAACAATAAATCCATATGGCAATACAAATCTCCCCCTTATTTTCCAGTTTCTTTTCTTTTCCTCTCTTCATTTTCCTTTCCTTTCCGAGTAGTCACTTGATGCTGATGTAAGATGATTATTAATATGGAAACTCTATATGACAAATGTAATGCTGCTATGTTAGGTTCCCATTGTGGGGTTCATTATGAAAATATGGATATGATGTATAACACAAATTATATCCGTATTAGATTGTAAATACTTTCCTTAATTTTAGAGACCTTATGAAAAAGAAAAAAATTGTTTGTCACAATGTAGGCCGCGTGTATCAATTTATCATCAAATGTGTGATAATTTTTTAATTGTTTGAGAGAAAAAAACTCTTTTTGTAATTGTAATTTTATAACTATGTATTTTTAACAGCCCTGAAGAAGTCCTGTGTCAGGACGAAACGCGTCGGCTGTACCGCACTGTATTGAAATTGGAATAAAGAAATTGAAATCAAGAAATACTCAGCCTTCTTAATTGAAGTTGATATATATATATATTACTATTGTTAAATTCTTTTATAAACTTGTGGTGCTTCTTAGCTTTTGTTTGACTCAACTGATTATGTTCCTTAGGGAACTAGCACTGTAACAATGGGTGCTATTCAGAATGCACACATCCCCTTGATTTATGTATGATGACATGTTATTGAGGGTAAGAAAATAATAGGGTGATATTAATTTCAGGTGCTGGTAACATAGAAGGTTCCATTGTTAGTCCTTTTGGCAGTTCTGATTGCTGCACTATATTGCAGAAAGGCCAAAACTGTTGAAGTGAGAGCAATATTGACTCACAGCATGAGAAATGGTTTCATTCTTTATAGCTTGGGCCCTAAATATGGAAAGAGTATTGTTAGAAATGGGATTTCTGGTTGGCTAGGGCTTGCGCCAAAGCCAGGCAGAAACCACCACTCTAGTCAGGGCAAGGAAGGTACACGCCAAAGATAACCCCTGCTCACCCCCTTGGTAGCTTGGCACGAGCAGTCAGGCTTATCTCTGAGGCAATGTGTAAAGCGTTTGCGCGCGCACCCAGCAACAACACCCAAGGCCCACCACAAAGGAAACTCCACATGAGGGGGCAGATTTATGTTTGACTTGCGCCTCATTTACGCCGCCGTTGCGTCACTTTTGTGACGCAGCAGCGGCGCAAATCCTGCGCCATGGTGCGGGGTATTTACAAACGTGACGCATCTCCCAGATGCGTCACGTTGTAAAGCCCTGCGCCACATGTAGGCGTTCCAGGGCAGGTGGGGGCGTTCCGGCGCAGGAACGCCTCCTAAAAGTGGCTGAGTGAAATCTACAAGATTTCACTCAGTCACTTTTAGGCCCATGCTGCGTCAAAACCCTGCGCCTGCTTGAAGCAGGCGTAAGGATTGACGCAGCATTGTAGAGATAGGGCCCCCCAGATCATTGCTGGAGCTGCGTCGCGCTTGCGACGCAACTCCAGCAATGCGCCACTTTTCGGCACAGATGCGTCACGCATCTGTGCCGTTTTTGCCCCATGGTGCGCCGCATTATAAATGCGGCGCATCCATGGTGGCGCAGCTGTGGCGCATAATAACTGGCGCATCCCTGCTGATATGCAGGGATGCGCCAGTCGTCATAAATCTGCCCCGAGGTATTATATAAAAATAGCCTTTGTATTATACCAAAACACATTAGATAAAAACACACACTTTACAATGTGCCAACAGGCACGGGCAGAATTTACAAGGGATTATATATACAGGGGACAGGGCCACATGGACCACTGTCAGGAATTAGCACTTTGTAGAAATTAGCACTTAGAACATAGGAATAAAATTACTGTAGCACAAAATAACATATATGGTAAATATTTTAATTACCTGTACTATTTTTGATGCGGTAAAATACAATAAGAATAACTCAGTAAAATAAGAGGCAGAATCCGTGGTATTAGAGGTTCTGAAAGGCTTTATTCCTTACAAAGGAATTATTATGGGTCGACCCATGGCAATCAAATTCCATCACCACGAAGGTTCAGGAAGGATAGGCAATTCATTATTGACAAGTAACAATATATATAGGAAAAGCATTTACATTAAGACAGATGCAGGAGGCGTAACAGCTGATAATACAGATAAGAATACACATACGTAATGAAAAGAGGTGTAAATATAGGCGTATACTAGAAACGTCACTAAACATGATGTCACAGGTGGGTGGATCCAGAAGAGAATCCTGCAATGTCAGCAGAAATATATGGCAGAGATGCGCACGCAGCAGCATGACGTGTGATTGACGTGTAACTAGAGGGTGAAGGAGACTTGACATTTAGCTCTGCATGTGGAGACAGAAGTCTGGGGGGTCAGGTCAACCTAATCCCAAATCATATCTAATATCTTATGTTTAAAGAACTGTATTATCCGAAAGGAAAGGTCTCTCGGGCAGAATCTATTCTATACTGACTGTTAGTGCGTGTACAAGCGTCTATGTGTCTACATGAGATGCGAGGGGGCAGGAATCTTCCATGGTAACAGAGGCTATGAATTACTTGCATGGAGACAGTAAGGCCGGGCCCTTCGCTCGGTAGCTGGAAGGATGTTTACCTAAACTACTAGACAGGAATGCATTGGATGAGGAGCAGAGCAGATAACTTGAAGGTGAAATACAGTTTTTGGCAGGCAACAGGCCGAGTCAGGCACCGTTAGCCGCGCAGGGAGTAGGACAAAGTTCATGGATACAGATGCAGACTCAGGCTGGAGCTTTCAGAAGCAAAAGGCAAGAAAAGACTTGATGACAGAATTCAGGGCCTACTCGCCTGAACTGTAAAACGTGGAAAGTGAACCACATAAAGTCGGTGGCCTTTCATACTTAGGAACGGAATATCCGACCCATTCATGGCGGGTCTGAAAGAGGACATGTTGACGTTGGACGCACATGTATTTGCGTCTTCATAGCTGGAACTGGAGGGAACATACATGTACTTATAGCATGTACATGGAGCCGTTGGGGTCTAAGATAGGGGACACAACTGATCATAAAATTCATATTTCCTCAGTAGCACAAAATAACATATATAGCACACAACCAGTAATTACTGGCATCAGGTAAGTACCACCTACGCAACCCTAACCACCTTAGGAAAATGCCACGCAGGGAACTAGGACCTCACTAGCATCACCTGTACTAGGAGAAAACAAACAAGCACCTAAGTATCACAATACCTGTAGGGGTAAAAGCATAATACACATGACGCATAAAAATACATTCAGAGGTGCAGGTTAGGAACAATAGCGCAAAACTCACATTAGCCACCACCTGTGGCAGTCCCTAGGCCAACTGGCCTTGTAGGGGCTCAAACACCCTGGGTCCAGCAAAGTCAGGGCACGACTGCGCAGACCAGGGCGCGTGAGGCACAACCTACACGTTGCAGCTGCCCACTAAGTGCTGGGCAGCTGGAGAAAGTGAGCGTGGGCACCCCTGCGCCTTCTAAAACAAATGTGGCACTCTAGACAAATGGTGGGGCCAACACTGGAGCCTCACCGGGCTCTGGGCATGTCTAATGCCCCCAAAGCGACGTAGAAACCACGGGGACTCTAAACCAATACTCTGCCCCTTCGTTGGAGCCTCGTGGGCTCAGGACAACAGGAAATGCCCCCTAGAGCCTCGTGGCTCAATAACAAAGGTGCCCCGTTAGAGCCTTCAGGCTCTGAAACCAAGAGTGGGGGCCAATGTTGGAGCGGCCCGCTGCCTTCCGGGGCCGCTCTTTCTCAGTAAAACAACTGCCCCTGTATGTTGGAGCGCCACTAGCGCTCAGCAACCACCTAGGCTGCTTCATGCCCCCCCCTCAGGCCAGAGCCCCACTCACCAGACTTCGTCGGGGGAGGCTCTCTTCGGTGGCCTTGTCGGGGGAGGCTCTCTTCAGTGGCAGCACTTCTGGGTTGCGGGAGCGCGGGGTAGGCTCCCGCCCGCTCCCGCTGGCTCCTCCTTTTGGTGGCGTTCCTCTTCCCGGCGCGGGGCTTCCTCGGCCTAACGGGAGCCCCGCGTCCGTCAGCACGGACTTCCGGCTTTGACACGCCCACGTCCTCACCGCGGCTGCCTGGCTTCCTGGCCAAGCCCGGGTCGCGGCGGTGATCTTTCTTCCGTTTTCGTGGCAGCGAGGGGTGGGCTCCCTCCAAGGAACAATAAAACGAGGTAGGCACCCGCTTAGCAAAATTCAGCGAGAACGGGAAGGTCCCTGGCGGGGTGGGCACCCGCTGGGGATATTAATTCCTTAATAATGCGGGGTAGGCACCCGCGATGGTACCAGTACGCGGGGTGGGCTCCCGCCTTTAAACCACGGCAAATAAGCGGGGTGGGCACCCGCGACAGCCCCAGTATGCGGGGTAGGCACCCGCTATCAGAAATAAAGCGCTCCTGGCGCTAAGGGCAAAGCGCTTTCTGCACTAAAGGACAGTCCAGCGCTCCCAGGCGCTGGAGGCTTCAGCAAAGTCCCACATCAAGCGCTCCTAGCGCTGTAAGTCAAAATAGAAGCACTTCCAGGCGCTTCAGGGGAGAATGTAAAAGTCCAGCACAATCCTGGAAGGTAGGCAGGGGGCAAGGCTGGGCCAGGGGCCAGCTCACTGGGCCCTCCAGGCAGGAAGGCAGTCCAAAGTGGCGGTTCCTCCTGGCCTCCAGCAGCAGCAGCCCCCCTCAGGATCCTGGAAGAGAACAGCTTCTGTGGGGACACAGCCCCATTTTTATATAGTAAAGCCCTTTGTTCGTGGTTCAGGGTGAGGGGGGAAAACCAGTCGCAGCTGGTTGGGGAGCACCCTTGATGTGCTCAGCCCCTCACTCTATTCACTGGCAGGGCTAGGGTCGTCAGTCGCACCACAGGGGGCGGAGCCAGCATTGTGTGGGGAAAGCCCTGCCCTATTCAGGACCCAGGTGTACTCCTCCCACCCATCTAGCTGCTGATCACCCTATTCACCACCGGGTGACTCCTCCTGACTCTGGGGAATCCCTAGCCCGTCACATGACTCAGCCAGCCAATCACGCGACAAGGCACACATTTTACACTGCACACCGAAGTGTCCACTTCTAGAAGTGGCACTTCCATACTAGGTACATGCACGCCGCACACATCATCGCGCAGCATTCAATCACACGAGTCCGCACATACCAAACTCGGGCCTGCACACACCACGCATCAGGAACTACTAGGGACACATACATTCCCCATGCATTCCTATGGGAGGGCAGGCCTATCTCACCACATGCACTCAGAGTGCGCAGGAATCAAAAACCACTATCACCAAGTCGCCAATAAAAGCAAAAAAGTTCAGGGGTGAACCTGCCAGAAGGGCCAAGTCCAACAAGTATTATACAATGTAACTCTGCTTTACGTATGGACTAGGTTCTAGGACATCAGTGGTCCAAATTAAATCTACTACAGATTATGCTTTACCCACAGTAGTTCTGCTGTAGAGTATTTATGAATTCCCCAAAGTTCCAACATTGTACGTAGTCTGAACTTTCTTTGTCACTCATCTCCTGACTTTCCTCTGAAGCCACAGAAATACAGGATGTTGAGCCAACGCCAGGGCCGGACTGGCCGTAGCGGGCACCAGGCATTTCCCCGGTAGGCCACCAGGGTGGGGGGCGGTTTTATGCCCATGGGGGGCGTTTTTGTTACAGGGGGCAGGCAATATCAGCCCCCTGTAAAGAAATTGGTCTAAATCGGCCTTAGCAACCAGCTTGACAGCACCCGCCACCTCAATCCCAGGGAGCCGGGCGAGCGGTTTGCCAGGGCCGGTTTTGGTTCCCAGTCCGGCCCTGGACAACATTATGACTCAAACCTAGCTTGCTCAGTTCCAAAGTTGGAAGCTCTCGCTGTAATTCCACATCCTGATGAGACTTAGGGTGGCACGATGAAAGTTCATAATAGTTCGGCTCATTATGGGCTCGAATTACCAACAGGACCTCAAGCTGAGCCAGAACCAGGCTTCAGGCTAAAGCCCGGATGAAGTTTTCAGTGCCTGTCTTCCTAGTGTGTAATGTCAAGGCTCAGGTGTGGTAACAGGGACCTCCTTAACCTTAAGCTGCTATTGCACTCTGCTTGGAATCCTGGTGCTGGTGCTAAAGCACAGCCTGCTGGAAATTATAAGAGTTGAGCTGTTGAGTATAGGCATCAGCTGCTACTCTAAAATAACTCTCTAGATGCTCTGTATGCCTGTGGGTTCTCAATGGTTTGACCTGAAGGCAGGAAAATGCTAGGGGGGATGGAACTACTGGAAGAAGGAACCCCCTCAGTTATCCTCATTGACAATTATCAGATGGTATTAAGCAGAGCAGGCCATGCTGGATCTACCACTATCACCACTGTATCCTCTCGCTTCAACCTGATTAAGACCCGCAGAAGAGGAAAAGACGGAAAAGCATAAAGGATCCTGTTTGGCCAAGGACAAGACAGCATCCACTGGCCAATCATCCTCCTCCCTTATATTTGAACAGAACAGGGGAAGATGGGTATTCTGAGCTGATGAAAACAAATCTGCTACTGGGGTCCCCCACTCTTGACAAATGCTGTGAAAGGCCTGCTTGGTCAGACAAAAGTCATGAGAGGAAGGAATTTTGATGCTCAATTTGTCCACTCTGACATTCAGTGTCCCCTGAATGTAAATCGCTCTCAGTTCCAATACATTGTTCTGAGCCCAAAGAAAGATCTGATCAGAGATTCTCGACAGTGCTGGAGATCTTGTGCCCCCCTGTTTGCTCCAATAGGATGTGGCTGTCTGTCCGTACAAGGACACTTTTGCCCTTCAACATAGGAGCAAATGCCATCAGAGCCTGATTAATCGCATCCAGCTCCCTCCAGTTTGAGGACCTCAACTGCTGCACCCTTGACCAAAGACCCTGCACCTGCCGTGCACCAATCCAAGCCACCAACCTGTCGAGCTGACATCGGTTGTCAAGATGATCGGTGTCTGGGGCATTAAGCTGATCCTTTTTCCTGATGTGTGCGGACTCCATCCACCAAGAAAGCTCCTCTCTCATCACCGTTGTCATCAGAATCCTCACAGACAAATCCTGAGATCTCGGGGACCAATGACCCAGAATCTGTCTCACCACTTTGTTTATTTATATAATGCCTGAATTGCGGACATATGAGAAAGTGCAGATACTATGTGAGGCGTCTAAAACAGGAATGTTTTCTGGGATTTTCTAAAGTAAAAATGGTCCGGGCACTGCCTCAGTGTAATAGGGAGCGAATTCCAGTTCCGGGGGGCAAGGTAAGAAAAGGCCTTCCCCCCAGTCCTAACCTTATTAATACGGGGAACTTTGAGGAGGGATTTGGAGCTGGATCGAAGGTCTCTAAGGGTAATGTATTGACTGAGCTTCTCCACATGATATGGTGGACCATTGCCATACACCGCCTTCGTACGATGCAGCAAACCTTGAATTTTATTCGTTTGCGTACCGAAAGCCAATGAATCCACCTTAGCAGCGGACTCGAAGAAGATCTATAGGGAGCAATCAGTAGTAGTTGCTTTGAACTACCTGCAGGCGATCTAACAGGGCCTCAGTGGCCGAAATCAATAAAGCATTGCAGTAGTCAAAACCACTCAAGACTAATGTCTGAATGAGAGTCTTTCGTGTATGGTCTGGGAGAAACGGAAATACTTGTCTCAACAGACTCAATACATGAAAGCATGAGCTTACCGTATGAGTTACCTGCTCCTTCAAATTCAGACTCTGCTCAATGCGCACCTGTAGGAACTGGGGTCACCAGTCCCCCTGGGGGTAGCTTGGCACGAGCAGGTAGGCACCCACAGGCTTAAGTGTAAAGTGACCATACAGCACACGCATCCACTGAGACAGGAAACGCACGCAATGACTGACACCACACCAGTAAGGTTGAGTAAAAATCAAACTGCTTTTATCTAGATCAGAGTCAGGTATTCATCAAAGCATTTCATTAGACCGTTTCCTTAGAAATAAACCTGGCATTCCATTAACGCATTTCACTAAAGCGCCCAACATAGCATTTCATTAGAGGGCTAAATAGGGCAATGGCATTAGGGCGCTAAACATAGCGTTTAATCAGAGCGCTAGACATGGCATTTGCATCAGCACACTAAACGTAGCATTAAATCAGAGCGCTAAACATGGCATTGGCATTAGTGCACTAAACGTAGCATTTAATCATAGCGCTAGACATAGCATTTGATCAGAGGGTTAAACATGGCATTTACGTTAGAGTAGTGAACATAGCATATTCATTAGATCTCTTCAGCAAGAATAACCATGGCACTCCCTCAGGGCATGTCAGTAAGAATGAGCAGGTCAATGAAGGCCACTAATCAACTTTAGGCAGGAATAACCTTCTGACCGGTAGGGTTAACAGTTCCTTCAACCGGAGTAGCTTCAGCGATATCCTTATGCCCCAAATTACCCTGCTCGTTAGGCGATCAATTAGCCCTTCTGAGGGCGAGAGTTACTGGGGCCATGGGGCCATGGGCCGGCTTATTCCCTGTTCCTAGGCAGTGGGGGGGCCAACAGGGCCCAAATGATAGACTACCCCGGGGGAAGGGCGAACTCTGGGCCTCTCTCCGGCCTTCCGCCCTCCTCCCCGGGGGTTACCTGTGTCTTCGGCCTCCTCAGGGCCCTTGCGGCGGTCTTCGGCCGGGTGGGGGGCTCACTCTCCTTGGAGCCCCTCCCGCTTAGCCAGGCTCTGAGGGGGCTTCAGCGGGAGCGAAGTGTTGTGGGGCCTCCGGCGGGTCTCCAGGCCGGCCGGTGAGCCCCACGCTGACTGGAGGCCGGTCCCGGGCCCTCCGACGGCTCCTGGGACCCGGGCACCGGCAGTGATGGCTGCAGTGGATGCGCGCCCGCAGCCACCAACAGCAGCGCGGCCTGCGGGGGCGCGGCCTCCCACACCACTCTGCAGACGGCGGGGGCGGCGTTCCGCAGTCCACCCCAGTCACGTGATCTGAGGCGACGGCCTCCAGGCCCAGCGAGGCCTACTCGGAATTCCGGCGGCCCTGTCCTTGCAGAGGGCCGTCGCGGGGGCAAACAGGCTCTGGGCCTACAACGGGGGGTGCCCCGGTCGCTACGACGATGGCGGGGCCCCGCACCACCCCCAGGGGCCCTGGAGATGACGGCGGTGCCGGGCTGCGGCGGCGAGTTGAGCTACAGCACCTCAGGGGAGCAGGGCAGGCCACACACGACAGTGGCAGTTCCACTACAGGCAGGTCAGTTCACCCACGCTGGGGCAGGTCAGTTCACCCACGCTGGGGCAAGTCAGTTCGGGGGCCCCGGGGGGGGAGTCAGGGAGCGCAGGGGTGATACAGCGCTGATACCTGGTCGATCCCCCAGCAGTTCTGTGCGAATTGACTAGGTCTTCTTCGGCGCTTGCTGGTTCCTGCGCCCTCAGGAGTTAGTTTTTTGAGGGGGGGGGGTAGTTTGAGTTGGTGACTGTAGATAGGTTAGTCAGTCTCCACAGGTCGTCCATGGGTTCCCCACCCGCCGGGCCAGATCAGTGGGCTAGTTCAGTGTTCCTCACGCAGCTTAGAAGGCAGCACCTAAGCCCTGTCACTCCCAGTGGTATAGGTCCCTGACTAGGCCCTACCGCCTAAGTCTCCTGCGTAGGTTCCCCCAGGTCAGCGTTGCCCCAACTGACTAAAAAGTTTCCCTCCTTTCCTTAAGTATGCCCAGGTCAGGTGACCACTCTCTAAGGCGGCAAAAGCAGACCCCGCCCTTATTCTAGAAGGTTCCAGGAGCTTCCCTAGTCTAGCTATGGGGGAAAAAGGTGGGCTGGTGTGGCAACAATGTTTAGGGCCTCAGCCAGCTCTTGGCAACTAGGGTGCTACTAAAAAGACCACTCCGCAGTAGCAGGGGCCTGTGGCAGCCATGTTGGGTGAAGAGAGCACCTGCACCTTAGCATTGATTAGCAATGGGAAGGTGCTCGGAGACCTAAGGCCAACGAAAAAGAGGGTGGAAAAAATGAGGCAAGGGCAAAAACACAGGGAAAGACCACCCTAGGGCTGACAGGTCTAACAGCACCCCTAGATTTTTACTGATGTCTTTGAGGCAGGGGGGACACCCAGCCCACCCGGCCACCACTCTGGTGTCCACAACAATGCGGCCTCTCCGAAGAGCATAATCTCTGTGTTCGCGGCATTTAATTGGAGAAAGTTGTTACACATCCACTGAGAGATTGCTAGCATGCCGGCAGAGAAGTTGATCTGAGCTGCTGTGGAAGATTTATCAAAAGAGAAGGTAAGCTGGGTGTCGTATGGGTAAGGTATTGGTAAAAACCCATATGTCCTCATAAGATTGGCCAAGGGAGCAACAGAGATATTAAATAAGGTAGGGCTTAGACAAGATCCCTGCGGAACTCCCTTGGTCAACTTCTTAGACTTAGACCTATAAGGTCCCAGGTTCACTGTCTGGGAACGGTCGAAAGGAAGCTAGTCATCTACCGCAAGGCCTCTTCTTTTATCCCAGATTCCTCTAATTTCCTGAGCAGAATTTGGTGGTCGACTGTGTCGAACGCCGCCGAGAGATTTAATAGCACCAGAAGAGTAGATTGTCCTCTATCTAGTCCTAGCCTGATATTGTCCATGACTGCCACTAGGGCTGTCTCTGTACTGTGTTTCGGCCTAAAGCCTGATTGTGACACATCCAGGCCATCTGACGCTTCAACATGGGCTGATAAATGCTTGTTGGTATGCTTTTCCAAGATTTTGCTCAGGAGCGGTAGGAGGGATATTGGTCGTAAATTTGACATATCTTTCATAGAAGCCTTGGTATTTTTGCGTAGTGGGATGACCTGTGCTGCCTTCCATTCAGATGGTAAATTACCTTCCTTTAATGACGCGTTTAGATGGAACCTGGTCCAAGGCACCAGAAAAATGGTTGCTGCAAGGTTTCCCTGCACCTGAATCCAGTATGCTGCAGTGGGATTGGCCTGCCCCATCAATTCCGACAAATGAGAATGAATCTTGTTGATCCTCTTCTCTGTCAACGAATACTCCTGTGCTGTTCAGAAACCTTGCGCCAATGAAAGTCTGGTCCTGAACAGGAATCAGGTGGGACTTCTTCTGATTCACCAGAAACCCACGATGTTACAGAACCAAAAGAGTTCTTGTGACATGAGCCACAGAGGTTTCCAGGGAGGATGAGAATACCAGGCAGTCGTCGAGATATGGCAGGAGTGCGATGCCCTCCTGACGCAGAACTCCTACCAGAGGAGCTAGGACTTTGGTGAAGACCCTTGGTGCTGATTTCAGACCTAATGGCAGCACCCAAAATTAGAAGTGCAAGGGACCCACGGCGAACCACAGAAATCTCTGGTGACGTCTGTAACCGGGGACGTGAAGGGAGGCATCCTGAATATCAATGTTGGCCAGAAAGTGACCTTTTGATACCAAAGGAATAACTTGCTGCAAGGTTAGCATTTTGAAATGGAGTGTCTTTACCCACCAAATCACTCCTCTTAAGTCCATTACTGGCCTGTACCCTCCATTTGCCTTCTGCACCAGGAACAGAATAAAGTAAACTCCTTTGCCCCTTTCCGGAGCTGGAACTTCCATAATTGCCCTTTTCTTCAAAAGGGCGAGAATGCCAGACCACAAAGCCTCTTTCTTTACTGGATCCCTTGGAATAGAAGAAGGGAGAGTTCCTGAACTCGATCATATAGCCTCTACGAAGTAGACTGAGCACCCATTGATCTCTGATGGATTCTTGCCAAACGTGGTCAAAGTCCAACAATCTCCCTCCAACTGGGCCATCCCAATCCCAGTCGCAGGGGGGACAAGTCAGGAACAATTCTATCATGTTCCCACCTGTTTACCAGAGTCCTGTGACTTGGAGGATTTCCTAGGCAGAAATCGTCGTCTTCTGGAAGAATAACCCTTTGCAGCCTTCCTAGAAAAATCATTACGGTCCCTACTCCAACTTAGGGGGCCGTAAGACCTATAGGATCTAGAGGCAGCCCCCTTATAGGGAAAAGTGTGCTTCCTATCTTTGAAAGACTTTGTTATGGTTTCATCCAGCTGGTCTCCAAACAACTTCTTCCCTTCAAAGGTAATTTTCAGGAGGTAAGCTTTTTCTGCATAATCTGTTTTCTAGTACTGTATCCACAAATGGTGGCATGCCAGGATCGACGCACCAGAAGCCACTGCTGACGATCCAATAATATTTGAAGAAACATCAGCTAGCATCTTTGCCTTCTGTTACATTTGCAGCAGTAAATCAGAGCAGTCTACATTCTCCTGGATGGTAACAGAAAGAGACTCAAAGTCCTTTACTAAAGACTGTGCTGTGTAAGTAGCGATCTTCATGGAAACAGAACTGGCAGCAAAAGACTTCTTAGTAGCACCATCAATCCACAATGTTTGCATGAGAGCATTCCTCTGGGTTAATATCCGCCCTGCCAATCAAAGGTGCCAGAATAGAATCCAGCTTAATGTTGGCAGAAATGCCTCCTTCCATTCAGTTAGGGCATACATATTTTGCAGGAACCTTGGTACACTGGATTGATCCACCTCCTTCGAATGCCTGAAGATTAAGTCCATTATCCTCTTGTGAAGAGAGAGAGACAAAAGCAATGGCTTAGCATACTGAGGGAAGAGACCTTCTTCATCTGGCTGGGTTGAAGGCTCCTAAAAGCCCAGGTTATGTCTAACATGATCCAAAATCTGGACCAAATCCTCTCTGGAAATGTACTTCCCATAAGCTGAAGTATTAGGGCCTTCTGAACCTGCATCTTTCCCTTTATTCGGAAGACGCCGCTTCCTTTTCCTTCTTTAGGCTTTGCAGCTAAGGCCTTAGCCACTGCCAGCTCAATCATGGACTAGACCTGGGCCTCAGTCAAATAAGCAGGACTGGCAGGGGACTGTTCCCTGGGCTTCTTAGAACCCTGAGCCCCAGGCAGGCTCCTCTCAGAGTCAGAAGAGGAGGAAACCATTTGCCTTCTCTGCTCACACTTCTTGCTCTCCATAGCAGAAAAACACACCATGCACCATGGAAGAAAATCCACAAAGGACAGAAACTAGGGATCCTTATATTCCCTGTTCTGCCAACAGAACAAATGCAGTAATTAAAACTTTTGCTTACAAATGCACACACAGCCGTGACCAATAAGCAGCCCTACAAAAAGCAGCCTAAATGAACTCAACTGCGTCCACAACAAGAGAACATAATTAACCGTGAGCCACCCTGCTACCCTTCAGGTGCAAACAACTAATTGGCAGGCTACTCCACCAGTGCTCAGCAGCTCAGGAGACACCTGCCCCCACCTTTCCGTCATCCGCTGCGCCTCCGAACAGCAACCAGCCTGACTTCTTGAGTTGCGTAGATGCATGCCTCTAATCACAGCTGTAAAGTATTCCCAGGTGCCAAGCACTGCTGGTAAACGTCCTTCCTCCGTGGGCATATTGAGGCTGGAGCACACAGAGAGTCTCCTGCGCCACCCCATCAGGCACTCTGCAGCCCGAGGGGAGCTTGTCCTCACATATTTTGAAACAGCCCAGGTGCTGCCAAAGACAGGAAGAATGTACAAAAACCACCCCGCTGGCTTTCCACATTCAGAAAAAGTCAAATTAAAAAGCCAGCTTGACTTCCTGTGAAAAACAACACTGTAGCTGCAACTAGGTTACGACCTCCTGGGTGTCTGCAAGACACAACTAAAACAGGAGGTGGTGAGGGGGAGGGGCTTTTTAACGTTTTGGGAAGGGAAGTGGGTGTGTCTGTGAGGCTCTGCGGCCTAATTACGTAATTAATTAGGAGGTAATATCTTTTTTAGAAGCTTGTGTTGAGCAGTTGGTGATGGAGAACTTTCCATTATCAAATGTTGCCCTCATTGGTAAAAATGTTGTGCCATGTTTTTTAGCCTCACAAAGATAGCTGCTAAGGACTTGCTCAGGTCCTGGTATGATAAGGTGATAATGTGCATTCTTGGTCCACATTTGTATTAGAGCTAAGGTGCGCACACAGTGCTTCTTTCATTTTTTTGTCTGTCTTAGTTTTTTGTGGTGAATATTTTAATTTGACGCCAGTGCTCATGTCTATGTGGATCGACCAGAAGTTGGAGTTTTTGCCCTGTCATTCTGCCTGCTCCTCTGAGGAAGTCATTAGGGTGACTCCAGCCACCTCTTCGGGCTCAGTCTAGAATTCTGTGTATTGACCTTTTTGACTGGGGATGGTACTTTGAGGTAAGAAGTCGAGATTCATGAGTCTCTCTCTTCGGGCATGGTGGTGTGGTCATTAAGGCATGCTGTTACCCCCAAAACTCTTTGGCATGATATTTTTGACAGATCCACCACATGGTCATTTTTGTACTGTTTACCACCAGTGATGACAGTGACACACTGGAATATTTTAGAGTTGTTGTTCCTTTCTTTGTAGATTTGCTGTTGCTTATGATTTAGATTCTAGTAGCACAACTTCTTCCTCAACTCTTCTTGTCTTGAACACTTTATGCTACACTAGATGCAAACAGGTGTCACCAGCAATTACACAAAGGTGCTTATCCTACAGACCTCTACAGGATGGACAGCCCTTTCAGGACCCAAACGTTTCCCTGGCTGATCTCTGCATCTCTCAGAAATGAACACTACGTTATATTGGCTCCTTGTCTGCTTGCACGTGAAACCTTTCAGCCATGTGCCATTCAACTAAACTTGAAATGCACTGTCATTTGGCGTAGTCCCTATAACAAGAGGCAGTGTGTGTCTTGTCTTTGTGGCCACTGAGTGCTCTATCCTGATCCTCAATGTCTGGCCCTATCATTTTCCTTTACCCTCACAATCGTAAATTCTGTTGTTTTCACTGGGGACATATCCTAGTGTGTTGGGGGCGGGGGAGGCGGAGGGGGGTTAGTATGCCAAAGATGCAGTGAAGCGTGGTGGGTTAGTGCCCTTCGAATTCAAGACTGTGCTGGGGTTCAGCATTCTTAAGAGGTAATGAGATCTGAGAGGTTAGTGTTTCCAGGAGGCACTCTGCTCTTCAATATTCTTAATGAACAAAGGCCGTATGTATAAACATTTTCAGTCACGAGATGTTTTGTTACTTACCCTTCATTTGGAATTATTGTCTAAGAGCACGGAGTGCTGTTGAATTTGGTGCATGCTCTCCAGAATGCAATGCAAATTATTCGCGTTATGTTACCATTGTGTTTTCAAATTATTTGCAAATCTACTCATGGCATTGCAATAATGTAACCTGTAAGAGTTTTTATCTAGCAATGATTGCCCAAATGCAAGATAGCTCAGGAATTAATGAAGAGATGTATGGACTTGTATGCATTTATCTGACACAAGATGGAACTCTATAGGATTGGACCAGCTTCTAATGGCTTACTTGATTCCATCTGAGAAACACTAATAGGAACCATTGTTTAGATATGGGGATATTTGTATGAAATGTATTACACAATCATTATCCATTAATCTGGACACAAAGGGACATACTGTTGGTTATACTATCATAAAATTACAGGGAACTGTGGAAATATATGTCAAACTCCAAGACACCAGGACTAACACTCCCAGGCCACTTACAGGCATCCCAGTGACACACCAGGCATTCTCCTGACTGGCTGGTGCACTCACACACAGTTATTATCTACACAAAGTCATTTGCAGATATACAAAAATAAAGTCACCAGGGTAGGATTAAAAATTGTTGATTTTATAAAAAGCTAAGAGAAAAGACTTCAAACATCATGCTTCAGGGACACCACAATAATACAGTGTTTTATGTTTTCAGTTGTGGTGCAGTTAGAACAGAAACCTGCATTCACAATCTTTGCAAACAAGCATCGTTTAGCTATTGTGGCTGGCTGCTGATCCTGGCTTTTCCAAAGCTTGAGGAATTGTGGTGCATGCATTGGCAAAGCCAATAGTTGCAGGTGGTGATCTGGGAATTATATTTTGTATACTTCCAAGATGGCAGTTACATTGCAACTGACCATAATGTGTTTTCTTGGAATGGTATACGAATAAGAATGAAAATTAACATCATTATACAGTTTCAAGAAATATTTGACACATTCACAAGGATTTTAAAAGTAAAGTCTCCCCCTACAGACAGAGAGGTCTTAAGGCACTGGCAAAGCAGGCTATTGCCCAGTGCCCCCACCTTTGAAGGCCCCTCGGGACAGTGACATTTCTCTCCATTAAACCTCTGTCTATTCTATTTCTGATTATAAACCTCTCTCCCTCTCTGCCTAGATGTACCTCTGACTCTCTCTTTCTCTCCCTCTACCCAGTGTGATCTTTAGTATTTTTGGGGTCCTAGCAGACATACTGTTTGTTGAGACCCTGTTAAAGTTGAACATATAAATCAGTATTGTTTGGCATCATGCCAAGTTGAATCAACAGGAAATGGGCAAAACAATCTAAATTTGTTTGTTATAGGGGCCCCCAAAATATGACTTGCCTGGGGCCCCACAATCCTTAACATGACGCTGTCTCCCCCACTTGGTTTTTGTTCAGTCAGACTTTACTAGAGGAACATGTGTTAAGCATTTCAGAGTACCAACATGGACGTTAAGTAATTAACATGACTCAAAAAATCCGACATCAATTTATAACAATAAAACAGATTTTTAAATACATTTCAGACACCAAAATGAAGTCAATTGGATACGTATAACTAGAGATATGGATTTTAGAAGCAAACTGAAAGCAATGCAAAACATTACTGCAAACCTTCAGCATTGCATTCATTGGGAAAAGGCAGTAGTGACAATCAGTCTCTTACAGGTCGAGTTGCATGAAAGCTAAGGAAGGTTTAGGTGATGTGGGACCTAGGACCAAGCCACAACAGTTAGTTTGATTTTAACTGACTCAAGAAGTCCATGTGCAGAGTTATCCTGACTGTCCTTGGTGTTAAAGCGGGAGCCAGGGTGGGGTGGTTGCTGGTGTTACCACTTACACAGTGCTGGTGAGAAAAAGGGTGCAAAAAACCAACAACAAGGCCATTGCTGGTGTCGGATGAAGGTGTTGTGGAGTTCCTTTGAGTTGCAGCATTTAGTAAAGTTGGTGGTAAGCTCAGCAGAAAGTTATTTTGATGTCCGGAGGAGAACGGTAGCCACCTGAAACTTGCTGGAGGTTAGGACTACGTTTTCCACAATGCACAAGCCTAACGTCTTTTGGGTGATACCTCGAAGGACTCGATGCGCAGCAACTCTTTGGTTCCAGTACATTGTTTTCACCTGCAGTGTGTAGAAGACTAGTAAGTCTGGAGTTGCCTTTGGCTCTCAAAGTGGTTCCTATTTCTGAGGGAACCAGTCTTTGGTCCAGGATGAGTCACTGTCCTGCAGTTCCAGGAAGGGTGCACAAGTGCAGGGTATCATGCCTTTGGTTTGTGCAGCTCTTCTTGTCTCAGACTCGGGTCTCTTCTGTGTCCTTTGTTGCAAGTCATTAGAACTGAGGCTCTGGTGTCAAGGATGCCCCTTAAATCCTACTTTTAGGGGAATTAGGGGTGTGCCGCAAGTGGCCAATGGATGCTAGTCTCAGTGGCTAATCTGCCCTATAAGTGTGTGTGCGTGCCACCTTTACTACTTAGAACCCTCTGTTTTGCCACTTTTAAAAATGGTAGAAACCTTTCCTAGGTGTACAGACCGGGTAGTCCACCCTAGAGGTGTGACTAACTTTCTGTGGGTGTACACCTCTTGACTACATATCTATCCCGCCTGCCGGGCGCAAATGTGCCTGGGTGCAGAGGTCTCCACAGTAATTCCCCCAATGAAAATTTCAGACACCTTCTCGCTCTGCATCAATCTGCCTCTTTCGTAAATTGTTATCATAGTAGGTCACAGCGAAATTTGTCTTGTATTTACCTGGACACTGCATTCCTAGGCTATGCCCACCTTTTTATATCAAGACAGAATTTACATAGAATTTTAGCACCTTTACATGCATACCACATATCTTTTCACTCTATGTATTTTTGACTTTATATTGCACACATAGCCCATGTCAAAACCTTTTGTCACTCGTCACCTATGTTTTTTATAGTGATCAGCCTTAAACATTAAAAAGGATGGGCCCTCATTTCAGAGTCAGAAAGGGATTAAGGGAATCCTGTTCAAGGGAAGTACGTAATGTAAGCACTGAAAGTACCTCCTTAAGCAAACTTCAAAAATGACAACTAAAAAAACTCTCATAAAACATATGGTTGCACATTACAGATGTATTCTCCAGTTATCACGCACGCTGAAGATGTATATTTTGATAAATGAGAGAATACAGCAGAGAATGTATGTCGGAGATGTGTAAGGAAACACACGTCACCAGCCCCACGTCAGACTGCATAATAGTGAAAACAATTGCAAGGTATACAAATAAACCAAACTGTTCTCCAGATAATGGCACGATTTGAAACCTTTTGAATTTCAAATGAAAGGAGCCATAAAACCTCAGGCTGATTTGCTATATTAAATATTAATATCCCATATCGTGAGCTGACAGCAGATGCATCACTGGATATTGTGCACCTGAAAAATTCATTGCATCAAAGGGACATCTGCTGTCTCCAAAGGCAGCATGCGACTCAATAAGGGGAGGGGAGCTGTGTGCTCGAGGGTGGGAGAGGGGCGGTCGGAGAGAGGGCGACAGAAGGGCAGAGAGAACAGTAACTTTGGTACTTACCACCCCAGCCTCGGGATTTCTCTTCCTGCCGTTGCTGAATGTGGAGGCCAAGGTGGAGGAGCAGCTTTCGTCATAGAGAGCGGTCCGCCCATCATTAATGGCAGAGTTAATAGAAATGGTCCACATGCTGGACGCGTAGCCATCACAGTTACAGTCATCGTAGCTGCCTCCATCTCCAGAGGCCCAGACATAGATGCTTCCCTTGCCACCACGGCCCTGCGGGATGATGAAAGTATTAGTCATGTATACCACACACTTTTGAGAGAATCAGCTGTTATTTGTCCCATTAGGTCACGATGAGAATGATATTGTCAAGGACTGCGCAAAATCGAACAATGTTTATGTACAGGTCCTAGTGTACATCTTTCCCTGACATGTTCTTTTTAATTCAATTACCTTAGGATACAAATGATTTCTTGTAGTAATTGAATCGATAGAATAAAAATAGAAATAGTAAAAACACAAACAAGAAACAATAAAACATGATTATGGGATATAGTCGGTGCCTAATTTGAGCCGGTGGGACCCACCTGCACTCATTTTTGGGTACCGGCACTTATTTCCCTCATCAGATATTGACAGCGAGCAAGAGCAGGAAAAACAGAGAAACCGAATTAAGGTGGAAGAGAAAGACAGAAAAATGGACACAAAGGGAGAAATCAGGGACCAGCAAGAGTGAGATAAAGATGCTGCAGAGTCTGGTAGCAATGGCCTAACTTAACTTGAGGGCCCCCCCAGCAAAGTATATGGAGGTGGGCCCCCACGCTCCGGACCCCTTTCAGAATATAGAAATCAAGATGCAACATTACAAATTGGAGTTATCAATACGCCCGTGCACAGTGCCCCTGGAGCTTGGCCTCACCACTGGATTGGGGGGGCTCCATGGTCTATTGTTATGCCATGGGGAGCTCTTAGGTCAATTGTTATGCCACTGCCTGGTAGCAGATTAAAGAGCCCTGAGGCAGTGCTTAATTTGTAAAAATAGAAGTGACAGGGCCCTCTGCAGCAGGCCACTTCCGCTTGCACCGTCCATTGCCACTGCCGGCGCTGCCAATAACAGGAACAACACAACTACTAACCATCACACACCTACAAGTGTGTCAATTCTGACTATTCCAGATCCCCACAGCTATAAAAATAGCTTTGGCAGCAGGTATTAGTCATTTTTAAAGTGCATTGTATGAATAAACAACTGGTGTTATGCTCATCTCTAAATGAGAAAAAGATCACCACAATGCAGCAGACAGTCATAAGTGCCAGTGTTGACAATTAAGTCCCGGTGCTAAGCACCAGAAACCCCCAGCTCAAATTAAGCACTGGCCTGAGGAAATTCAACACTTCGCAGCCTTGGTATTTGATGCACCGATTTTTAATAGCACTGCTGGAGCAGAGGTTTGGGCACTGGCACTCCCTCTTTTTGTTTTTAAACAGATTTTTTTACGTTTTTGCAAAAATTAAGCACAGGGTAGTACATAAACAGGGTAGTACATAAAGAGGGTAAAGGAAATAGGGCTTATAGAATAGATAAACACAGAGGGCTTCCCTGTTAAATACATAAATAATTTCACACAAGATAGAAAATGGGAGAGTTCATGTGGCATTTCCCCTTACATTCCTAAATGAAAGTAATTTATATATATATGCATGCACATAATGTGTACAATTGAATCAGGAAAACAAAGGTTTGATGATGACTCAACATTGCCATTCATGGCTAAAACAAAATCAAAGGAAGACTGCTTAATTAATCCGGTGTCATTAATAAAACAATTGAAAAATAGGGAAGAAAATCAATTACCCTGGGATTCCGCTGCCAAAATTAATCTTGATGTAAATAATGATCCCAGTATAAACACATGCACATAACATGGTACTTACCTGCTCTGGCATACCCACAAGGTTTTAGAACAGAACAAGTATTAATGAAGCCAATAGGTCTAACGTTTAATCCATATCTCGAGATTGGCATATAAAGGTATCAATCCAGAAGTAGGCAACATTTATATTGTAGCATGCTGACATAGTTAAAACAGGACCACAGCTTCCATTGTTAAATGTTTATCCTATGTAAGAACGCGCATTATTAGTTATGGTGGATGGAGGTACACCACAAGTAATAAAGGCTGATATGCACAAAAGCATTTTTGCGGTCAGAAAGTGCCAGATGCGCTGAATGTGGGCGCACCAAATACTAAGGCTGCACAGTCTGGAATACACCTTGTGCTACTTTAATCCATTACCAGACCCTCCATTCCTCATTATCTCACTCTTTAGGTTCCTGCTTTCTCCCTTAATAACGTTTATTCTGTTGTTCTCTTACTCTGTCTTTCCATTCTGTTTACCTTTCTCTCTCTTGATCTTGGTAAATGTCTGAGGTAGAAAAATAAGTGCCAGTCCCAAAAAAATACATTTAGTGCCTGCAACCTGTCTCTGGGTCACATGACTGGATGTAGCTGACAGTTGGGCTTTGTGCTTCCTCCTAGACAGCCCAAAACGATAGAGAGCTTAGGAGGGCCTGGGTAGGCCATCACTGACATGATGGATGGGTGGAGCTGGGCACAGCTCTACTTACACTTGAACAGGCTGTGTCCTGCCTCCACACACAGGGCTGCATACTCACTGTAATTAGTCTGTAGCCAGGACAGGAAAGGCAGGATGCATGTGGAGTTGAAAGGGAACTTCTAGAAGCTTCTCCCACTTCAAAGGAGATCCCAAGTATAAATAGTGGACCACAGACAACAACTTATGAGTACACTTCTGGACCAGTGAAGACTCTGCCAGGAAAAAAGGACTGCTGTGCTGCTGAAAGGATTGCCACTCTACTGGATTATTGCCCTCCTGGAGTACTGCCTTTCTGGACTGCTTTCTTGCTGGATTGCTGCCCTGCCGTCATCCTGCTTGAGTCAGAAGGATTTGAATCTGCACTTGATCCCAGGACTCCCAGATTGACTCCAAGGGCTAATCTGCTGGCCTCCTGGCTAGAGCCACAGGAACATAAGTGGTGCCCCTTAGGTCCTGGAGCCTTGTTGCAGTCTCAGAGAGGATTAATTAAAGTTTTGGGCTCTTCACAACTGCGAACAGGCCAACCAAAGAGAAGTTCCGTCAACCCGACTCTTCACGCTAGAGCATCTACCATTTGTGTAGAGCAACACTAAGAAGCTCCAGTCAGCTGCTTGGGATGTTGACAGGACCTTCAGGCTACAGCGATGACTGTCTGTGACTCTAGGCCTGCTCTTCACGCTACATTGATGATTGTCTGCGATGCATCTTTGCTCCTCACGCCCCCCCTCCACCATGAACAGGTCTCTTTGAACTGAACTGAGAAGGTAAGGTTTCAGTGGGACTAATCTGGTCCCTGTATCCAAACCATGCTGTATCGTGGTCAGCCTGAACTTGTGACTTTCTTCGGGTCGCCTTCTGTCTTAAAAATCCATAACTCAGGTTCTACTGATTGGATTTTCGTTGTTTTGATCTTGATGTATTTATTACATTTTGCTCTTTGTTTCTAAATTGGTTTGAGATTTGTCTTGTGTTGTGTTTTCACTCTATCACTGTTTGAAGTGCTGCATAAATACTTTACACATTGGCTGTAAGTTGACTAAGCGTGCCACATTTATGGTTGACACTAGCTAGTGGGAGAGGTTGATTTCCAAGCACTCCCTAACCACTGAGTTAAAAGTTTCCAGGGGCATCCATACTCACTTTTTCAGTGTTCCATGTGCCAAGAGGCAATGCGAAGATGGCCGAAGTCTTCAACTATATTAAAACGTGGGCTCTAAGTGCTGTGGCTTGTGTAAGGGAGGATACTATGGGGATCGCCGATGTCCTCCAACATCTATCATTAAATTCTAGTTTGAAGCAGTTCCTGGGCCCACAACAAATCAGGAAACAGAAGTTTGGAAGGACAAAAGTAGGATCCTTCAGCAGCTAGGCAGGAGGATACACCAAAAGTGCATTGTGGACCTGTTTGATCCCTTTTCAAGGGTGAGAACATTTTACATGCACCTCAGAAAGACTTGTCAGGCAGGAGTTGACACTAGTGTGCCAACTGGGGGTGGGCAGGGAAGTAGCCCCCACATTGAAGGTCTAGCTGAGGACATAGAAGTCACCCTGCCCATTCAGGTTGACTTGTCAATCAAAGTGGTCTTGTATGTCGCTCCTGGGAGGAATATCACACCTCATTAAGTTTAAGTACTTGATTGACAGCTGCAGGAGAGCTAATGTAGATTAGTTCCTGGAGCTTCAGGCAGCAAAAGGTAACTTTTTAAAAGTTACTTTCCCAAAATATCTACAAAAAATCCAACTTTATCAATGTATTAGGCTTTTAATTAATATTAAAAAGAGTGAGTAACTTATTTTTTTATCTGGTCCCAAAATCAAGATAGCAGAAAGAATTTTTAAACTGTATTCAAGATTTTGTATAGGACAGCCAGAGCCTTCAACAGTAAAATCAGATTTTGGCGTCTTGTCACTGTAGGGACATGGTAACATTACATTTCTACATCTACCCGTTTTTAAATACTATGCAGCCTACCTTTTGGGCTACAACTCCTCCATTGCAATTACTTATTCATATTTGAAAGGAAGGTTTTCCCCCTCTGTAATGGCTGGATTTTCTGTTTAGATGGGATCAGCCCCCAGGGGCCCCTGTGACCCAGCCAAAACGTACTCACCTTCCCTTCTTAGATCGTATTTACAATGGGTAGATATAAAGATGAATATACAGGTCGCACCTAAGAATGGGGAATGACAATATACATATATGGATTTTCTACAATATCTTATTCACATCAGTTGGCCTCGCGGTCGCCCTGACCCAGACCGTTCTACCCTAGGGCAGATCTGACACGCAATCCGGCGTGTCTACACACGGGCCTGCAGAACCCAATGCTCCCTTTTCCAAATCGTTCGCGATCCTGCGAAACTTACACGGCGGTATCCCTCCCGCCGCTCTCATTTACACACGGGCTGCAATCCGGCAGCCCTACACGCTGGTAATCCTCCCCAGCGCTCTCATTAACGCCGCATATCAACGACGACCACATTCCTATGAAACATTATTAGGATGATATCTTAGCAATCTACTTAGGATAAAACTAAAATAATAACTTTGGATATGGATTCAGATTATATAGTGTACTCCGTGCTTACGACATCAAAGGTCCACTCACTCCCTCTTTATTTGATAACTATTCGTCTGATCGGGATTTCTCATCCGTTCGTCTAAACAGTGCTCAACTAGGAGCATCATTTACCAAGATTGGACACAAGAACCAGGTACACGATAATTCTATATGAATTAGGGCATTTATTAACCATAAACATAAATCACATTACTATGCAGCATTACATTTGCACAAGAAATAAAAGAGAAAGATTAGGGTGCACGCACTATAAGAATCGGTCGGACTTCACCTGGTTAATGGGAAATCGGGACTCGGCAGTCATCTAGGCTCCTGTCTCGTCTCTGGGTCCTGGCTCGCCTTGCAGTCACCCTCAGCCGTCACAAGTACACGTCTGCACTGATAGGCTCAAACTCGTCTGCTCTCCCTCAGGACCTCGGAACCTTGCTGTTAATTAGCTACCGTCTCTCTCTCTCTCTGGGTTAGTGCGCTCCGCGCCACTTCTCGTTCAGTCTATCTTCAGAGAGTTTCGGTCTTAAATCTTTCTCCGACTTCAAAGATGGCGACTTGTCCACCATGAAAATGAATAATGGCAGAGATGCTAACGGCTAGATGCCGCCTACGGACTGACTGACTGAAAGACTAACACCTTTGCTAATATCAAAAGCCCGTTCCTTCATGGAAATTCACGGCCAGTAACCTGCCGCCCACCAAATTCTTGTACCTCCCCGTACCAAGGACACTTTCCCAGCTGGCCAGCCTGAAGTTGTGTCTTCGGAGTGGAGAAAAATACATTCCTTCGATAAGGGTCAGCCTGAACCGGTTCTCTCCAAGCGAACAACAGCTTAAAACTAAAACATCACTTTTAACCTAGAAAGCCTTCTCGAGCTACCAGGCAGAAAGCAAAATGGAGTCTGTCTCGCTTAAGGCCTACGGAGCCCATAATATGCATAGCTCCATAAGAAACAGATCGGCATGTTAGCAAATGAGTAAATCATGACTAATACTTATATATCTAACCCCTCACTTAAATTCATAAGCCTTACTCTAAGAGAAATGGCACGAAAATGCCCTTATATCTGTAAGACAAGGTCCCTGTTTATCGGCCTAATCCCTATGCTATGGGGGTGATAGGCTGGAGTCACTCTCCATCATTCTCCTTCTCCAGAGAGCTGGCAAAAAGACAGCCATAACACCCTCTCAAAAGGGTTATTTTGGAAAGTCAGACTGCAGGTTTAAATTGCAGCAGACAGGCTATGCCAGTAGGCCTAAAGTCATGGTTACCTTGTCACACTAGTGGATGGCACAATTGATGCTGCAGTCCACAGGTGAAATTTAATCTTCTATGCCACAGCTGTATTTTCTACATCATATACTAAGGCATTAGAAAAAGTTAAATAAGCCAGTTAGTGATTAGTCAATTTCTATATATAGTCAGAGCACATACACTGGACAGCAGTGCCCCAGTGTTAGAATTGGGGGTCTCTTGTTGGCAGAGGTAAGTACCTTTGTCCAAATAGGGACCCTTGCTTCTAGTCATGGTAAGGGGGTACACACTGTTGATAACCCCTGCTCACCCCCTTGGTAGCTTGGCACGAGCAGACAGGCTTATCCCCAAGGCAATGTGTAAAGTATTTGCACCAACACACACAGTAACACAGTGAAACACCACAAATGGACACTACACCAGTTATTATAAAAATAAATTTCTTTATATTTCTTAGGTCAGATCAAAACGTCAGAAAAATGCACATACGTAAACTATTCTTTCTTTAAAAATGTCCTTGTTAGGTTTCTTAGCAAAAATAAACTTGTAGGTTCCCTTGGAGGGCCACAGTTCACTTTAGTAATGTGCTCTTTGCTATCAACCCAGTTCATTTTAGCAACACAAACTTGGGGAGCAGATGCCACAAATCAACCCCGGGCTGAGCAGGCACGCAGGAGCTGTGATGCTACAAAACTCGGGTTTCCAGCATGGGGAAAGTCAATTCCCAACAAGGTACTCGATTAAGCAACAAACGCTGGTTTATTGGTACGGTTCCTTTTTCCTTTCAAACTGGTGTTCCCTTTTCACCAATGCCCCCGCTGTAGCGTGCGCGTGTGCCGATCTTCAGCAGCGCGCACGTCTGAGCAATTTCCCCCGGGGCCGGCTGGCTATGCTAATGCGGCTGATTACCTGAACTCGCAGGACTGGACACTTCGCGCTGATCTCCGGCACTCTTCTTTGGTGCACGAGCGTGAGGCTGCCCCGGTTGCTAGGGGACGCCTCGCGCTCCAAACGACGTGACGCGGCTCTTCCTGGACGAGCCCCTCGGTTGCTAGGAAACACTTGGAGCGGGAACCAATCCCAGTGCATCTCGATCGTGATGATTCACCTGCCTCCGCTCCAGCGGCGGTGATCACAAAATCCCTCACACAACTCCTCATAGCTGACGGCCTTTCTGCTTACTTTAGTGATCACCGGATGCAGACACAGGCCGGCGGTGGTGAATCCCACGCAGCTCGTCGCAGCAAAGATCACCTAGATAGTCACAGGTGTCTGCTTGTAGGACACGAAGGAAAGCCCTCCTCAGTAACCTGGGCTCCTTGTAGTGCACCAGCCAGGTTTAAGCGCACACACACAGTGCTTCTTGGGATCGTGGAAACTTTTGTGACCCTGTGTTTCGGTAACAGGAGGCCAGCTCTCCTCAGGCCCTTGGACACTCTTAGGACACAGCACACAGCAAAGTCCTTTTTCTTCAAGCAGGTGGGGGGAACACAGCACACATCAAAGTCCCCTGTCCCCTTCCTTAGTAGTAACAGCAAACTGTAGGTCAGCCCCAGAACACAGAGCAAGGGCAGTCTTCCTTTCCAGTCTCTGCAGCTGATCTTCTTTGGCAGGGTTTCCTCTTGTTGGCAAAAGTAGTCTTCTTTGGCAAACTTTTATATCCCTAAGTTTCAACAGGAGGTCAGCTCTTCTCAGGCCCTTGGAGATTTCCTTTTTAGAAGGTGACGCAGCACACAGCAACAAGTCCTTCTCCTTTCCTTGTCAGAATAGCAACTGCAAGTCAGCCCCATAAAACACAGCAAGGGCAGTCCTTCTTCTCAGTTTCAAGCGCTCTTCTCCTTGGCAAAGGTTCTTCTTACTTCCAGGATTGATCTAATTTTACAGGGGTTTCAGGTCTTACTTTTATACCCCAAAAGTCTTTGTTCTTCATGTGTGAGGGGTCCTGGACCCAGTCCAAACCAGTTCTGGGTGCACTCTGCCAGTGCACAACTCTTCCTTTGTCAGTGGGAGCCAGGGTCATCTGACGCACCACAGGAGGTGGAGCCAGCATTGTGGAAGGCAGGCACTGGCCTTTTTAGACCCAGGTGCAACTCCTCCCACCACTCCAAATGCAGAAAGGTCTATTCAGCCTAGTGCTGACTCACCCAGCCTGCTGCAGCCACCCTCAGCCCCTGTCACTCACAAACCAGACAGTCAATACACAAACAGGCAGAGGCACACAGAAAGGTTGAACAAGAAAATAACCACTTTCTAAAAGTGCTATTTTCAAACACAGAATTTAAAAACCATCCTCCCTAAAATACGTGTGATTAAATTCTGAGTTCAGGGATACCAGATTTAAATTTTCTATCTTGCTCCTATGGGAAGATATGCAGGTAACTATGATACACAGCATTACCCATTCTAGCCTATGGGCAAGATAGCCTTTCAATAGTGAAAAACAAAAATGGCAGTATTTCAGTATCAGGACATGTCACCCACACTAGTACATGTCCTACCTTTCACATACACTGTACCCTGCCCAGGGGGGTACCTTGGGCCTACCATAGCGGTGTCTAATGTGCAAGAAAAGGGAAGGGTAAGGCCTGGCAAGTGTGTACACTGGCCAGGACAGCATGGCAGTTAGCAACTGCATACAGGCACTGCGGTGGCAGGCCTGAGACACCATTTTAGGGCTACTTACGTGGGTGGCACAATCAGTGCTGCAGGCCCACTAGTAGCATCTTAATTACCAGCCCTGGCACACTCAGTGCACTTTACAAGGGACCTATTGGTAAAACAAATATGCCAATCATGGATAACCAATCATAATATAAATTTAACAGAGAGCATATGCACTTTAGAACTGATTAGCAGTTTTAAAGTGCCCAGAGTCCTATAGCCAACAACCACAGGTCAGGAAAAACACAGGAGGAAGAAGCAAAAAGCTTGGGGATAACCCTGCAAAAAGGGCCTTTTCCAACACCCAGTGTGTAGAGCGTAAATACCTGCAATAAGATACAGCATAAAATGAGGGTGACAATGCAAAAATGAGCATTTCCTTACATCCTGTTGTGGAAATTGGTTCATAGAGGAAAAATAGAAGCTATGAATGTATATGTCATTTGTTATTCATTTGAAGATTTATGTAGCAAGCCAAGATCAGACAGATAGATGTAAGGGTGCTTTAAATAAATCAAAGATGAACAAAGGCAATGAAAACAGATTACAATAATGAATGTGGTAATTGCATCATATTCACAAATGACAGTAGACAGGAAAAAGCAAAAAAAAGGGAAATTCAAAAATAGTGGGGACTCAAAAAAGTGAAGCTAGCTGAAGGTTTGAAAAAGTTAATGGTAGACCTGACTATGAAGGACAGTAAGTAATACGAGTGTGACATTAGCTCAGGAATCATTTTAATAGATGCATTTTAAGTTACTTTTGCACACAAGTTTACTCGTAGTGAGTACCAAGTGGAAGCTTGCGCCTCTGAAAGTGTTAACAGGCTACGGTAGACTTGAATTTGGGGCTTCCATTAGCAGTGAGTCACTACAGCTCAGACTTTTAATTTATCCTGTAACGGTCAAGAGAGCAGTCGGGTAAGGAGGAGTGTTTTCATGACTAACATTATGAGTAAGGGTACAGAGTTGGAAAGTGATTCCGGCTGGGATGGAAAACCAGTGAAGGTCACAGAAGATGTGTGTGGTGGGTCTGATTTTGTTTTGCTTGACTCACTATTCAGGTGGTGAAGTGGAGGATAGGATTGAGGTGGCAAGGTAAAATAGGGACTCTTGCTGGAACTGCATCTCCAAAGTGCAGTCTTGAGATGTTTAGGGCATGTGATCATCACAGAGTTTACATGTTGCATGGTAGTGTTGTATATGAAAATTATTTTGTGTCATTTTTATGCGCAAGTCTGTGAAGGAAGGGCTCTTATTCATTTAAAGTGGAAGGGAGTATCTTGAGGTTGATAGTCAAACCAAGTTTGCAGGATTGAGAATTCCAGAGAAAAAGACACCTTGCTAACAACAGCTAATGCTTATTGCCTACAAGTATTATTACAGTAGGTTTTGCTTGTTATGTGAGTGTGAATGCATATGTTACTGCCATTTGTACTCTATGTTTGGAAAGCATTCGCCTCATGTGCCCATGATATATTCCCCTTCTACTGCCCCCTCCCCATGGAGCATGCTGTTCTCCATTTCTCCCCTTCTCTTCACTTTATTGTAACTGTACCATTCTATAATCTACCCCTGTAGTCTATTCCTTTGTCCCATCACCTCTCTCTACCCTTGCTGTCCACCATGCCCGTGTTCAGCCACTTACTCCAATCACTGAGTCTCACTATGCATAATTCTCACATCTTGTTTCTTCCTCAAGCATGATCAAGGTTACTAGTTGTGCATCTTACCCCTCTGTGAACTTAGCCTGTGGTCCTGCTTGATGGGGAGGTTGACGTATTGTGGTCAGAGCGGCCAAGGCCTGGAACAACCTACCTTCTCATATCAGATCCATAACTAACCTCCTGGCCTTAAGGAAAACACTGAAGACTTTGTTGTTTTCCTCTCTTTAGCATCCATGTTGAATAATTTCCTTGACCTGTAGTTTTAGCCAGCATCAGGGTGCCGTTCTTGGGCATACGAGTGCTTTATAAACATATTACCATAAAATAAAATCCTGTATGTGCCTTGCATCCTCCTACCTCCTTGACTCACCCTGGCCTTGATGTTGATCCCTCTCATGCCCAACTACATTTTATTCTTTCAAGTCTCTCTCACTTCCCTTTGCAGAAAATGTAGGCTCAGTGCAGTCGGGAAAACAGCGATCCGTGACCGGGCCCAAAACCCGATATCCTGGGGGAAGCGGAAAACGCAAGAGAAACTTCATACCCTGGAAATCCAAATACTAGACTTAGAATGGCGGTATCTGTCGGGAAGGGACCCACAGGTGCTTTGGCACTTGACTGATATCCAACAGCAATATAAAGCCTTAGCAACGGACGAAGCCAAAGCACAGGCACTAGCAACCCTACACAGATTATATGACGTTGGGAACAAGTCCGGAAAGCTATTGGCATGGCTAAGCCGTAAGGAAAGGGACGCCAGGTGGATAGAAGGTGTGGTCGATGGACAGGGACAGCTACGGAGGGGGGGATGCCCAGATCATTCAGATGTTTGCTTCCTAAATTTGGGAGTTCTATAAAGCCAGGAAATTAGGTGAGTCAGAAGAGATCATGGCTTACTTGTCTACTATTCAAACCTCGATCTTAATGGACGAAGAACAAGGAGACCCTCGAAACCAACATATCGGCCACTGAAATTAGAGAGGCAGTAACCAGACTCCGACCAGGGAAATCCCCAGGTCCAAATGGACTCCCAGCTGAATTTTTTAAAAAAAGGTGTTGATTTGTTGACGCCCCACCTATTAGCGTTCTTAAGGACGCAGCCCAAGAGGGTACCCTCCCACTTGACCTACGAATGGCCACGATCATACCTATATATAAACAAGGCAGGCCCCCTGAGGACTGCGCGTCTTATAGACCAATCTCCCTCCTGAATGTGGAGGCTAAGCTATTGGCGACGATCTTGGCCCTCTGCCTGCGCCAGGTGATTTCAAGCCTGGTGCACCAGGACCAGACGGGATTCCTGCCAGACAGGGCGACTAGGCAAAATTTATGACGGACCCATAATTGGCTTATGGAGGTGAAGGGGCAGGAGGATCCACATATGTTCCTCTCTCTTGACGCTGAAAAAGCGTTCGATGCTGTGCACTGGCCCTTTCTGGAGGCGGCTCTGATCAAGTTCGGCGTTGGCCCTAACTTTAGGAAATGGGTGGGTTCTATATGCAGACCCCAGAGCCCGGGTTAAGGTGAACGGGATCCTATCTGAAGACTTTCCTATTAGGAGGGGGACCCAGCAGGGATGCCCCCTGTCTCCACTGCTATTTGCCCTCACTATTGAAATAGTGGCCTGTGAGGTCCAGCAGGCTGAGGAGATACGGGGATTTCAGATATCGCAGACCGACACGCAGGAAGAAAAAATTTAGCTATACGCGGATAATATTCTGTTATATGCAGCTCAACCGGCCACTACAGTCCCCGCACTGTTCATGCTCCTGGGTAGGTATGGCTCCTTCTCGGGGTACACGATAAACTGGCATAAATCGATCCTGCATAGCCCACGACAGGAAGAGGAGCGGCCCCCTCTGCCTGCCACACTCCAGGTCACCCAGACAGGGTTTGCGTACCTGGCGATCTACCTGACTACAGACAGACACCTGTCCTATCAAAAAAAATCCAACGAGTGAGTGTGAATTTTGCGGACGATGCCCTTAGATGGAAGACCCTTCACCTCACGATAGTAGGCCTAGCCGCAATGTTTAAGATGATTACGTTGCCTTGTTTTCTATATGCCCTACAGAATGACGTTTAAGGTGATAAATGCAGAAATGCGCTCTCTGCTGTGGATGGCGAAACAACCGAGAATAGCCCTGGACACGCTCTAGAGAAATCAGTATAATGGAGGGATCTCCTTGCCAAATATGGAGGCATATTATTGGGCTGAACACCTGGCACCGATAAACGAATGGCTCCACGCGTCAGCGGATCACCCGACGTACATGCTGGAAAGGAACACCATGGCACACCGCACCAGTTTACACTATTTGTATGGGGGTGCCGGAAAGAGGCGGTTACTCCCGGCCACGCAGATAACCATAGAGGTCTGGGAAAGGACAACAAAGTTGATGGGGTGGACACATAAACCAACAAAACAGACACCGATATGGACTTGCCCATGGCTGAAGGAGCTCCACAAACTCAGGGGTTTTAGAGGATGGGATGATATCGGGATCTCCATGTTGGGGGACCTGGTGGCAAAAGGGGAGCTTAAACCCTATGGGACCCTGGCGGCAGAGTATGGACTACGTCCCGCTCAGTTCTTCAAATAAGCGCAACTGCGCCACGCCGGGAGGGTGCTCTCCTCTCCCTTGCCAGAATATGCCCCATTGGAGGGTCGCCTGTTGCAAGAACGGGTACCCAACAAGCTCGTATCCCTGACATAAAAGACCCTGAATAATAACACACCGGATAGATTGGGGAAACTGAGAGCAACCTGAGAGCAGGACTTGGGCGAGATGGACACAATAGACTGGGAAGCAGCCCTGATGCATCACAGAGAAGTCGCGATTAAATCCCGACTACAACTCATTCAATATAAGATACTACACAGGGTATACTATGATAGGGTTAGGCTACACCACATGGGTCGAGCCATTGACTCCTGTTGTCTCCAATGTCATATTATCTGGGACTGCCCCATTATCCATACCTACTGTACACAAATACTGGGAGAGTTGAGTAAGGTGTTAGAGGCAACGCTTTCTGTGGAACCAAAATTAGTTTTACTAGGGATAATTTCTGATGTAGATTTGAGCCGCCCGCACCTGATCTTTGCGATGCCAGCCCTGGTGGTGGCGAAAAGAGATGTGGCTCGTGCATGGGGAGCACCATCACCTCCCCAATTGGGGGAATGGAGGAGGGGGATGGATATGTATATGGCGGCGGAAAGGGTCACCTACAAAGCAAGAGGCTGTCCCCGGAAATTCCGCAGAATATGGAGAAAGTGGAAAACAGCAGATGAGTGTGGAGTCGGCGTGGAGATTTTTGAAGTTCCGGTGTCGTTTGGACTACTATTGGAGCTGATCAGCCCACCAGTAGCCATATACAAAATACAGGAAATTATTGGCCATAACTCCAGTGGCAGGGCACTACAAATATCGAGATAAGGAACAATTAGAGGTGGCCCAATCCTGTGTATTATTATTTTTGACGTACAAAAACGGAAGGAAGAAAGCCCAAGGGTGAAAGCATTTGCGGTACCCCTATTGATCATATGTGGGTGGTTTGTAGGTGTCGTAACCACGCTGATATAGGAAGAAACAAAGAGAAAAATTTGATACCTCGCCCTCCCCTGATCGTTGATAGTTATGACACCGGAAACTTGGGGAGATATTGATTGATCACATTAAGCCTGAAGAAGGTGGTGAATTGAATTGTGCCACCGAAACGTGTCGCTTGTTCAGCTTGTCCTGTGTTCATCTAGCACTTGAGTATCTTTCAAAGGTTAATAACAATAAAGAAAAAGAAAAAAGTGTTGATCTTGATATACTTCACCTTATGTGCTAAATGGACAAGATTTATGTTTATGTCCCCAATCAATGATTGTTGTTTTTAAATATGTTTATGTTTGTTTTTAATTTTTGATGCATAATGATGATGTGCATTTGATGGTAATAGCATCTCCTTGAGAGAAAATTATAAATTTTAATAAATAATTTTTATATCACTTTTATTGGTTCCGATTGCATGCTGGTGATGTGGATGTTGTATGCGTAATGGTTGAGAATAGGTGTATGCCTCAATAAAAGGTGCCCAAAGGGATCTTTGTTTTTGACGAAAGTGGAGAAGGTACAATGGTCTTGATGGGGGTCTGGGACCAGATTGATGCACTGAGAGTCCTTCCACCTAAAACTTTGTTCCAAGTTGCCGGAAGGGGGGGGGCCATGGGCCCTAGACCTGTGGGGAGTCGTTGGGTGATAAAAGAGTATAGCAGACTCATGCATTGTGGGAGGAGGCTGGATTTTGTTGAGCTGAGGTTCACAATGCTGTCATTGCAGATGGTGGGTGGGGGGACGGGGGCGCCTGGGTGTGTGGATAATCACCTGTGACTTGTCAGCTGTGTCTATGTTGGTTAAAATGCAAATAAAAATATTTTTAAAAAAAAGTCTCTCTCACTTCTCTGCTGCACAACCTCCAGGACTCCCTCTGACCCAACCAATCCCATGTTACAATCCAAAAGTTCTTTCCCACCCTCATTCCTGCATGTTGTCAGCTCGTTTAGCCTGGTCTTCTCACGACTCCATCTTCCTCCCTTGCCCTTCATTTACCCCTCCAAAATTCATTCATTGCTTGTTGGCAGCTTGTTTTAGCCACATCATCTTCCCCCTCAACCATCTTCCTCCCTCTCCTTTTCACAGTTCTTTCAATGCACATTACCTTACTTTCATTGACTGGGAAACTGCTCGTTCAGGCAGTTTTATTGTCTGATATCAAAATTATTGTTTGTGTCGTACTGAAATGTGCAAATGCGCTCTTATGCTTCACAGTGCATGAGGGCGATATAGCACTGTTAAATAAATAAATAAACAAAATAAATAAACAAAATATCTCTGTCAGTTAAGCTTAACATCTTTACTGTACACAAATCCCAAATAATTTGCACTATGAACGAGGTGAACTGTGTGAAGGAGTTTGGAAAGTGCAGGTACCACGATGGAAATCCTAGTGCAAGAGGCATTGCAAGGTTCAATGCATAATGCATACTACAAGACCACAGGTTTTCTACACGAAGTGCACTGAAAAGGCAAAAGTATTACTCCATTGGAAAAGTCAAATTCCATGGCATTCCCATTGTACAGTCTAAATCACTTCAGAAAACACTCTTTCTGTACACTGCCCATATATTTTAATTTATCACTTGTTTAGTGTTTGTGTACTTCCAATCTAATGCTTATGATTTCAAATATATTGCTATATATAAAATCAACATCAGTAAACATAAATCCATGCAAAGATAAATAATCAGTCTAAATAATTGAATACATAAATAGTAATTTTATAACTACATAATCCTGCAATATGTATTCTTCCTTACAAGATCCTAATCAGCAATGCTGTTTTCAGGAGCAAAGCTTATTTTAGTGACTGGCAAACAGTAAAAAATCCTTTCTTTTTTAAGCTTGCACAAAAATCGAATTGCGCTTCTGCCTGTGAGAAGCAATTCATGTTGTGCATGTTTATTTCAAATTAGAAAACAATCTCACTTCCAATCTGCCACATTCAATGTATTAGCTTAAAATGGAATTAACCAAACATAAGCACAACTTTACATCTAAAATTCTAAAATATTGAAATGTATTTATACTGTGACTATTGGAGATCTAAGCAAAATTAAGGTAGGGCACATGTTGTTCGCTCCCCACTACTTTTTTAGAGAGTCACAAGAATTGAATCCAAATCACTACACGCCCTTACAAGGCGTCCAAAATGGATGCCGGTATGAACACTTGGGGGTCTATTAAGATGGCGGGTGGAGGGCTGCAGCCGGGCCAACGGTGGTAACCGCCGGACCAGCGGTGGACATCCGTTTGCGATCGCAACCCTAAAAACCGCCGGTCCCATTATCATGGCAGTGACGACCACGGCTGTGAGAATCTCCGCCCGCCACTTTTCCGCCAGTACCAGTCCGCACGCATGCCTAGCAGGCGGACCTGGACCACTACAATGATGCCGGTGCAGGACCAGGCTCCGCCGGCATGATTATGATGCCGGCGGTAGCCAGCATTTCTGTGGCGGTGGAACCACCATGGAAAGGCATGTGGAGAATGTCTCTGGGGGCCAATTGTGGGCCCCCAATGTGTTGGGGGTGTGTGTGGGTGCACTGGGGGGGTACCCATGTACCAGGTGGAAGGCACTGTGCAGTGCCTGCCATGCAGTGCAGTGACATGCATGACATACTCCTTTTCACACCGCGGCGGTGCTGCTGGCAGCAGCAACCGCCGCAATGTTAATTGCCAGAATCCGATCACCGCAGTCGGATTTCGACTTTGGAGCATCCTAATTGGACCGGCGGTTATGCAGCGGTCCTTGCAGACGGTCTTTTCCCTCTACCATGGCGGTCGGGGAGAATTTCCGACCGCCATCCTATTATGCCGCAAGATTGGAGAGAGAGACAATATTAAGCCGACAGATGTTTTCTCTACCAATTACACTTCAACAGATAGGTGCAGAGGCTCTTACTCAGGGAATTCCTTTACTATGGAATGTCCTCCTACTTTGCCGAAGTCATTAGATATTAGAAGAAGGCACCTCTCCCACAGTTAATTGTGGCATGCTTCATCATAGGTGCTTTCCTCTCATTCAGGTAGGTAAATGCCCCCCAACTAGGCTCAACCACTACAAGGGAGCTCATTATAATGATTTTTTAAATTTATTTATAAAGTTTTGTATAGCCCGAACATGACCCAAGTGGGTATCAGAGCGCTTCACATTTAGGGTTGGTAGGATACAGTAGTGGGAAAAGAACATTTGTTACATATATGTGCAAAGCATGCTAAAGCTGGGATTCCCAGGTTTACAACATTGTAGTAGTCAATCAGAGCATCAGCATAGAGGGCAGGTAAGTAAGCATTAGAGCCAAGGCCTTTTAGGGCAGAAACTTGTTCATTAGGATTTTTTTTCACTTCCTTTTTGAAAGAAGCGGTGGATGAGATTTGACGGACTCCCGGAGAAAGCTCTGTGATATGGCCTTTTTTTGTGGAAAATCTGTGGTTTCAGGAGCAGTGAATTCACACTTTGTGGCGGTCTGCAGCCCCCTGATAATTCCAGCTTTTGAGCCAGATAAATGGGGGTCTTAAAATGTAGGGCTTTGTGAGTCATGCAGGCAATCTTTAGCAGTACTCATGCTTCATATGGCAGCCAGTCTAGGGTTTTTAGGGCTGGGAATATGTGATAGTTTCTTTTTGTACCAGAAATCAATCTGGCTGCAGTATTAATGGAAGCCCTTAGTGGGGCCAAGTTGTGTTTGGGAAGAACATAAAGCGTGGAGCTACCCCAGTCTAGCCTTGGCACTACAAGAGCTTGTACCGCCAGCTTAAAGTCATCCTGTGGAAGGAATGGTTTGAGATTCCTTAGCTTACTCATCTGGGGTTTAACTCACTTGGTTGCATTGCTGATATGATTCTGAATGTTCAAGAGCATGTCTGGAGTAATTCCAAGGGATTTAGCTGACTCAATAATGTGGAGAGAAAAGTTGAATGCTGTAAGATGTTTCATCCAGAGGTCGATCTTAGGAGTGTCAATAGGGGGAGCAATGAGGAGGAATCCCATTTTGGAGGTGTTGAGCATAAGGTGGTTCTAAGTGAGCCAGTTTTGAGTGTTCATCAGGGTAGAGTTGAGTGAAATGAAGTCTTCTGGGGAGGTGATTTTCAGATGTAGGTGAGTGTCATCCGCATACATATGAAAAAGGGTGTTTGCTGAGTTCAGAGCATTTGCCAGTGATTCCAAGAATAAATAAAAGAGTATGGGTGAAAGGGAAGACCCCTGAGGAACCCCCATAGTTACTGAATAGGGCTAAGATAGGGATTGATTTACCTTGACTCTCTCGGATCTGTTGTGGAGGAAAGAAGTAAACGATTGCAAAAGTGGCCCTGAATGGTCCATCATGTGTTCTAGAATAGATAGTAGTTTGACGTGATTAACAGAGTCAAAGGCAGAAGATAGGTCAAGGAGAATTAGGATGCACGATTCATTTTGGTCTAGCTTTTTTAAAATGTCATCCATAATGTGAATGTGTACAGATTCCGTGCTGTGACCTCTCCTAATGCGAGATTTATGTTGACCCAAAGGTTTAAATTTCTCAATCTGAAAGTAGAGTTACGATTGCATGCACTTTTCCAGAAGTTTTGCCAGAGTGAGAATGTTGGAGATAGGGCAGAAGTTATTAATATCAGAGCTGTCTGCATTTTTTTTTTTAGAATGGGGGTTACCTGTGCTGCTTTTAGGCAGCCAAGCATTGTGCCTAGCAATAGTGAAGTGTTGGCAATCTTTAACCATAAGGGGAGGGTGGCAGTTCTTTTTCTTTGAAGATGGGAGGTGATAGAGGGTCGCTGAAGTGGTTAGATGGGTTGATCGCTAGACGTGTGTTGTAGATCTTGCTTTCGCTGAGGGAAATGAAGGTGTGCCAAGAGGCATTGTTCTTGGGGCTACCACTAGAGGAACAAGCCATTCCTGGTGGGAAATAGGAGCAGTGATCCCAGAAATTGGAAGAAGAGCCCTCTTTGATTCTCGGTCGATATCAATGCATTTTGTTTTCTCAAGGAAGAAGGCGGCCAATTTGTCGCATATTGGACAGCCATTACCAAGGTCAGGGCGGTTGGGTGCCTTGAACGATTGTTGTTTAACAATTTTGAAAAGTTTCTTGGGGTCGTTTTTGGCTTGATTAAGTTGGGTTCTGCAGAAGTCGACTTTTACAATCTTGATTTATCTGTTGTAAGAGTTCCTAACAGATCTAAGATGATTTCGATGTTCGGTAGAGGGTATGGATCTCCAGGATCTTTCCGCTGCTCTTATGTTGCGACGTTCCGAGTTTAGGCTGTTGTTGAACCAAGGTTTGAAGATTATAGAGGAAGCATTTTTTTGTTGTAAAGGGGCTATAGAGTCCAGTATACCAGAAATAGAGGAATTATGGAAATCTGTGAGGACATTTACATCTTTCATGTCTGCTTGGGAAGTCAAGGCATTTTTACATTGGGTTGCTAGCTGTTCAGTGTTAATGTTGCTAAAGTTCCATTTCCATTACTTAATTTTCTCAGGGTTGGTCCCTCTTTGGGGACACCTCCCTGTTAATAAAGAAGAAGATGCAGTTGTGGTCAGACCATTCAAATGGGATAATTGAATCCAATGTAATGGTGTTTCCTTTCGATACGATGAGGTCCAGAGTTTCACCCTAGTTATGAGTTGGGCTGTCACAGAATTGTGTCAGCTCATGATCCGATAGGAAGGATTTTAGACAGTTCACTGCATGATCGTTTGGGTTGGAAAGGTGCAGGTTGAAGTCTCCCAGGAAGATTTGGGACACTATAGTATCGTCGTTGGGTGAGATGATTTCCATTAAATGCTCAATGAAGGAATGATTGTCTCCAGGTGGTGGTAGAATGTGTGTCGTTTGCATACAGGTAAGTTTTTGCTTCAAATGTTGATGCATAGACTGGAAGTCGGAGTGGTGGTTTCTGTTTGTGATACAGAGAGTGTATTTCGTTGTATGCAAGCTATTCCTCCCCTGTTTCATAGTTCTGTCCAGACGAATTATGTTGTGGCTAGGTGGGACAAGAAGGTCACGGAGGATAATGATATCAAGGTCATTAGTTAGGATGAGGTCATAGATATTGGGGCGTGTTTACTAGCTGATCTGCACTTGAGTAGTAAGCATTTCAGTTGGTCAGTAGAATGGGAGGTAGGTGTCTGGAGGATGTTAACATGCTTGAAGTTGTCACTATTTATACTTCTGAGGTTGTGGGAGGGTTCTCTGTATGGGTTAGCGTGAATGGCTTGGATTTGACCGGGTAGAGTCTTGTCAGTGTCTAATGGGTGGGAATAAGAGAGGAGTAGATCACAGAAATCCCTGGTCGATAGATCAGCCTTCAGTCCTCTGGGGCGGGAGGATGCATTTGGAAGGGGTAACGTTTTTGAGGTAAGGTGAGTGGTGTGCGGGTCAAGGACAGGAATTGGGTCTGTAAGGGTGACGGGTCGGGTCCCTAAGGTACTAAAAGTTCTGAGCAGGGAGAAATGATCGATAGTGATGGCGTTCAATTCCTGGAGTTCATCCGTGAGAAGGCGCAGGTGGATAGAGATCTCATCAAGGCGAAAATGATATTTTCTTCAAGATAAGTTCAGGGATCCATTTTATCAGACATAACTATTAACATGCCCTAAAGATATCTAAATGTATTCATTGGTTAACAATGTCATGGATGTGTTGAGTAATTCAATGGCTCATACATACAATCAATACTTGGATTTCCCTACATGTTTTAGCTGATTCTAATCATCTCATTTGGGTTTTTGGTTTCTTCAGGGACTACAAGCTCCCTTCCTGTCGGCTTTTAACTCTAGAAGACATGCAGTTAAAAGTAGAGGCGTAAGGATCTTATACCTAATTGTTGTTTATAAACCCCAACCGTTTACCTCAGTATAGACAGGTACCCACCTTGCCTGCAAAAAGTGAGGGCATCTTGGCTAACTAGGATGTAAATGTACAATACGCAATGGGTACAAACTTTGCAAAAGCTAGTTCTTTGTTATAAGATTCACTAAAATACACCATAATTTTAAAATGATTCGCTATTCAAACCTTTGTGATATCTGTATTTAACTTGAAATTTAGCGGCCAAGCAGATTAAAGTGCACTTAAGCTCCATATCACAACCTCTCAAATGAAAATATTATAAAGTAATTGTGATAAATGCATTCTATCCTCTTTTAAAATTGCCATGTATTTAATTAACCTTTGAATGATGGGTGCCAGTGCCTTTTTGACTGAGGTGCAATCACTCTTTTCTGTATACCTTTTTTTCTGAGAAATCTTACATTTCAGTTGAGAGGAAGGTAGACAAAAGCTGTCATTCATATTAGTTTTAGTATTTCTTCTTTCCATTTATCATTCTGAATTATAAGTCCCCTTCTTTGTGTTTATGGCAAAGACTCAGAGTAGATTTTCATACTCAACCCTATACCTTTTAACCATGTTGTGGAAACAGTAGGGAGGCAGGCTTTGGCCTTTCTTTGAAAACAATGTGTCTGTTCAGGTCAGGATAACGGAATGATACTGGAATACCTCTTGTAGGTCCCTAAGGCTCTGTCAATCTGCCTCAAATCTCAGGTAAGATAATTTTTATTATACACATCTAAGTTTACCCTTCAGCAAGGGATGGGGCAGGTTGATGCCTAACTCTGGGCTCATAACAAATTACCAACCTAAAAACACTTGCAACATATCCCCCCCCCCAAAGCCCTAAGTAGAGACTTTGATTCTGAAGACATTTTTAAGCAAAGTTTTTTCTTAAAAGATTTTTAGATGTGGAAAACATGCAAAAAACAGTAAAAGCTGGACGTGCTGCCCAGTTGGAGGATTTGCTAATTACAGGTTAGTTCGCATGGCAGTCAGACGTGCACTGCAAGTTCCAAGAAACTATGGTCTCAATAAAGATAGGCAGAAAAAGGACATCTGTCACAAATCGTCTGTATCCCCACCTGCAGTCATTCACTTAACGTAGAGTGCAGGGGAACGCCGTTCCTGATCCCAGAGGTACCACCAGCCCCACTGTGGTGAGCACTCTCTCTTTGTTCCTCGCACTAACTGGAAGGGCAGTGGGGGGACTGCCCAATAAACGACGGCCCCTTTATTTCTTTCCTGCTTGTTGTTTTTTGTTGTTTTTCTGCAGATTTATATAGCGCAAACTCGACCCAAAAGTATTCCAGCGCTCTACATGAGCACCAGTTACGTTACACAAGGATGCATTCATTTTTTGGTAGTTGCGGGGAGATAAAAGTGATTTGCCCAGAATCACAGGTAGCTGAGCTGACACTGAGGCTCGACCCTGGTCCCTCAGCTCCAAAGTCGGCAGCTCTGGCCATAAAGCCACAGCCTCTCCCCAACAACCTTCTGCCTGGAACTGCCATAAAACAAAACCCCGGAGGTCCTGAACACAAAAAGCAATTTAAATGCCCCCAAGTACTGGACGAAACTCTGGGTGCACTGAGGACATTGGTTGGGTAAGTCGTCGAAACCTTTCTAGAATGCTTTTATTGGATCTACGAATCCGAGAACACCAGTTTTCTTTTGTATTTCACCATAAATGTGACTATATACAAACACACACTGTCATACAGAGTACGGGATAAACAGGGAAGAACTGCCTTTTAAAATATATCCACACTATCACTTCACACATTTCAGGATCTTTCCATGAAACCAAAGCAATAGAAAAGGCCAGCAACAGCAGGCTCCCTAGATGCTCTCTAAAAGGTGATCCATGAGGCTGCATTTAGGAAAATGACTCCAAGAGTTCTAGATAAACATGTTGTTTGTCTTACTGCTGCTGAAAGGGGTCACAGGGTTAGGTGTTACAGCTACAGAGAAAAGTTACAAAAATAGAACACTATCAATGTACCTCATATAGATTGATGGTGCCTTTAAATAAACCTGCCCTGCTTTTTCATACTGTCTCCTGTACTTGTACAAATCAGTTCTGTCTTTCTCTTGTATTTACTGATGTTGCATGGGAACGTAAAGTGCCTTGCCAGGTTATTTTTTATCTTCTTAAAATGTCTCGCTTTAATACGTTAGTGCTTCAGCATTGTATCCTACCTGCCTCTGTCCACCAAACAAACTTGCATGCAGGTTTCCAATATATGCACGAAAGAAGACTTGAAGGAAACTATTTTAGTATGACAAAAGACCACCAGAGAGTGCCACTGAAATGGGTATCAAGCAAGAATTATTTAAAAATGCCCAGAAAATATAGGTTGCAGAAGTGCTTGATTTGTGGAATCGTCTGGAGACCACTGTAACGTGCACCACCCATTGACCCTGTCAGCGCTGCCAATGACATAACCAACACAACTACTAACTACTAAGTTCCTTCAAGTGTGGCTATTCAGATTATTCCAGCCCCCCCAAAGTTATAAGAATGGCTTGGTGGAAGGTATTAGTCATTTTTAAGGTATATTGATTTGACAAACGCCTGTTGTTGTGCTAGTTTCTGAAAAAATAAACAGCGCCAACCTGTGTGCAGACCATCATAAGTGCCGGTGTTGACAATTAAGTGCTGGTGCTGAGCACCGAAAACCACTGGCTCAAATTAAGCACTGGGTTGCAGACCTGTAGATGGGTTTGATATCTGCTTGCTTTTGAATATCGCTGGTGCTGTCTCTGTACTGAGTTTGTTCCTGAATGACTAGAGAAAATGGAGCATAAAACAGAGGCAAACCCTAAAGAGTGTGATATCTGCAATGGATGACACCCTCAGATAAAACTGAGCAGTCTTCAGGCATACTGGTTTTTAAGAAATTGGGTTACTGGTTGAGGGGGGTGAAACCCTATTCGAGCAAAAACCACAATCATTGTCAGGGTGAAGTCACAAGCAAACACTAAATAAACCTGTGTTCAACCCTTGGTATCTTGGCACAGACCAGTCAGGCTTAACTCAGAGGCAACGTGTAAAGTATTTGTGCAACACTTAAAGCAGTAACACCTTGATAACACACCACAAAAGTCTCCCATACCAGTTTAGAAGAAGATAGTAATTTGTCATAAATAATTCAAGACCAGAATGAAGAAATCCAATCAATAGAATGGAGATATGCCGGTTTAAAGATTTCAGTGAAAATTGCACCAAAAAGTACAAAGTGTCAACTGTGGGTATCCTGTCGCACCGGACTGGTACAAAATAACAAGTTCAGGCCGACCACGATGGAGTGTGGACCGCCTACAGGGACCCAGTCAGGACTACTACACAAGAGTACCTTAAATCCTGGTTGTAGAGCATTGTGAGGTCCCGCACTGAGGATGTGTCGGTCCTGAGAAGTTGCGAAGTGGGAATGTGAGGGCCTGCGCTGTTGTAGAGGATCCCATTGACAAAGGTTTGTGATGCAAAGTCCGGTGTCAAGGATGTGTTGTGCAGTCAAGGCGATGCATTGGCTCTGAAGAGCTGTGAGGCTGCAATGCGTGAGCCCATGTCACGTCGTAGCTGATGTCGACTATAGTTTAGCAATGCGATGGCCTGCATCAGGAAAGCTTGCACAGGCAGAGGGTTTTATGAGTCTTCTGTACCTGAAACTCTAGTCCAGAGGCCAGCCACCTAGCCCATGGAGTCACTCTGGGGACCTGGATTCAACAAATGCAGGTCTAGTCCTCTCCCAGGCACGAGGGCCACCTGTCATCACAGCAGAGGAGCAGTCCTTCAGAGTGGCAGTCCATTCAGCAGCACAACAGTCCTTCTTTCTGGCAGAGTATCCACAAAATCAGAAGCGCACTGCAGAGTTGGTGTCTGAGGTCCAATATTTATACCCAGTTCTGCTTTTGAATTGGGAGAAGCTTCTAGAGGTTTCCCTTTGATGTCCCCAAGCATCATGCCTTCCCTGTCCTGGCTACAGAGTAACTACAGGGAATATGCAACCCTTTGTGTGGAGGCAGAACACAGCCTATTCAAGTATAAGTAGGATTGTGTCAATCTCTGCCCTCACATCTTGATGCCCATCCAGGCATACCTACATTCTCTGTTGTGTGTGTTTGTCTAGGTGGAACACACAAAGCCCAGCTGTCAGCTACACCCAGTCATGTGACCCAGAGACAGGCTGCATGCAGTAAATGGCTAATGCAGGATAATGTCAACACAAAAAAATGTAATTTCAAAAAGTGCAATTTAAAATATGACTTTACTATAAAATAGGGTTTTTAATGACAATTCCAAAGATACCAAACATGAACTGGTCACCTATTCCCATTTTGAAGGTACTGCTTATTAAAGGTAATAAGGTAACTCCAATATGAGACTATGGCAGAGGTCGTCCCTGCAGTAATGAAAAACTACTAAAAGTTCATGTCTAACATTTTAAATACACTGCAACCTGCCTTTTGGGGTGTCCAGGGCCTTCCCTAATAGTGACTTATATGTATTAAGAAGGAAGGTTTGACATGCAAAAGACTTTTTTAAATCGCCTCCGGCTGCAGGCTCATTACAGCCCGGTTCCCCGACGGAGAGAGCGGTGTTCCTTCCTGAGCGGTTGCCAGGTGGAGGTGAATTTTCCACCCAGTTTTCACGGGTGATGTTTGAATCATAAAGGAGACGTACACCCTACAAGCAACTTTGGGGTGTTCACGGTATCCTTTGATACGTAATTCTTTCCTTTTTTGCAGTAGCTAACCAGGTCCTGATGAAAGCCGAGCCTAGTTAGGCGCCTTGGCTGAAACATGTCGACCATTGTCTTATTTAATGCACCATTGGTTATATTGAACTAGTGGGTCTCTCACTTTTTAATCTAGCATCGGTACGGCGGTGTTCAAAGAGATTCCTCCTTGCCGTCCCGTAACTAGTTTTAACACACTCTTACTGCACTATTATTTCATCAGCACTGCACCCCCCACTCACACCCAGCTCTTCATACGTGGATTTAGTCCACCCTTCAGTGCAAATACATAAACATTGTTGAGCTCCTACCTCTCGTAGAGGGGCTTGCGGCCCCCAGAGAGACTGAGATTTTTCTTTGGGATGAAAATCCCATGTGATGGGGCGTGTTACCCAGGGTGAGTGAGTAATTACGTTCCTAAGGGATTTCCCTTTCACTTTGTGCATTGGGCTTTTGTTTCTCATTTCACACACCACCTTTTCATCTTTCTTTCTTTGCTATTCCAGACCTCAGGGTTTTTAGTGTCTTTAAAAGACTTTTTTAGCCAGGTCGAAACTGCAGTATAAAACTGCACACACAGGCTGCAATTGCAGTCCTGGGACACGTTCAGTGTGCTACTCACGTTAGTGGCAAAATCAGTGCTGTAAGCCCTCTAGTAGCATTTAATTTACATGCCCTGGTCACGGGTACTGCCACTTGACTAGGGACTTACACGTAAATTAAATATGCCAATTGTGAATGAATTAATTCCACAATGTTTTAAGGAGAGAGAACAAGCACTTTAGCTCTGGTCAGAAGCGGTAAAATGTGCATAATTCGAAGGCCTGGAAAAACAAATTCTAGGGTAAAAGCAAAAAAACTATTTGGGGCGACCAAGCAGAGAGGGCTAGGTCCAACACTGGTGATCTCCTGACCCCACTCTCATTTCCTCAATTATTCTATTTAGATAATAAGTAACTTGGCCACTAATATCTTAAGAAAGTATAAAAAACACACTGAAGTAATCAACAGACTGTGGCACTTATTCAGAAAGGAAACCTACACTTTTGAATAAAATGACACTAGGAAGCAAGTTTACTACTTTGGGCATTCACATACTACGAGTGTAAACCTAATACAAAAGTGTAAGGTACATGTTTCCTCCCCCGGAGTAAAGTAAATGGCTTACTCTTTTATGAATGTCACCCCTCACGAAGCCTCCCCCAAACCCCTCCATGACCCTCCCTAAGCCCATCTCCTTTAGGCATAAGTCTGTCCTTTTACCCGCCACTTCCCTTTGCACTTCCCACATTTAAGTGTGCAGAGACTCAGGAGTCGAGGCAGAGAACTCCGCACAGATAGGCATGGGTAAAACGTACATCATAAGTACAATTTGTAGAACGTTTTGTAGTGCTGGAAACATATCTATAAAGTGCAGTTTGTGAATCAGGCCCTCAGTGCCCATATGGACCCAACGAAACTGACATGGAGATGGTGCAAATTGTGCATAGATTAAACACTGGCATTCTATTTGTGCATTTTCTAGACTAGTGTCAGGATTTTATTTTTGATGCAATTCAAATGATACCAGATACTTTCCCAAAGATATATTGTTTACATGCTCAATACCTGCTAATGTCTCCTGAACAGATGTAATATAAATAGCAATCTTGTCAGCATAGGAAGATAATTTAAGCCCACTGAACTGACCCACCATCCATGACCAATGCTCGACCTCGTTCTTCAAATGCTCTTTTCGCAGCAAAAGGAATGCATTCTTAGGAATTCCATATGAAGATGCACTGTTCTGCCATGGGGGGAGGGGGTATATGATGGTGTGTACTTTCCCATTAAAGAACCTGATACGTGATATCACCTAAATGAATAGTTTAACATATAACCCCCACAATAGAAAAACAATGAAATAGTCATGAATTACATTAGTTTAACCTTTGTTTTTTCAATGTATTTCTTAATGCCATAACTAACCTCCACGGGCTCCAGGCACCTGTCACGTATGGCCTAGTGACGAACTCCCTCAGTGAGTAGGACCTGCATCTAGTCCTCATGTGCTTCCATGGGACAAACCGTCAAGATATCTCTTTTTTTCACCTTTTATTTAAACCATAGTATCTTTAAAATGGCTAAGGAGATTTACACCAAATCACATAAAGCAAGCTTTCTGGATGATGGCCCGGCTTTCTGCCTAATTTTGTGCAATTCTATTCAACTGTTTTCACTCTATTGTTGATCAAAAATCCCAATGAAAATTTGCATTTGGGACTCACCCCCTTTTTATTGACCCTGCTTGACAGATCACCCTTAAATGTTCCATGACGTATCCCGAGTTGGATGAACCTTTTCATGGAAAATTTTGTTAAGATTGTTAAGATTGGCCACCAAACAGCGCCAAAGTTATTAGCAAAACTAAAAAAGCTCTTCCAATGGAAAGTCTGACTTAAGTATAACTGCACAGTGGCAACTGACACTTTGATATATATATACATAAAAACTCTGGGTATTTCCCAAGTTTAGGTGGAAAGCAGCTCAACAATAGAGCACCTTACAACACCAGCAACACTCTGAACCTGCTCACCTCAAATGTCTGTTTTTCCAGCAAAGATTTTAAGAATAGGATTAGCATAGTGTCATCCACACCAAGGTAAAAAGGGCCAACGTTTTTTGCCATTTCGACAGCAAAGTCTTTAAGCATAGGATTAGCACAGTGCCATTCATGCCGAGCTGTAAAATGACAAAAGTCTTTTACCACTCCAGACACAGTATTACAGCTTTGGATTGGTAAAATACAATCCAACTTGGACTGAAAAAACCAACCCCTGGCATGTGCTTCACTATCATTCTAGCTCTTCAGGGAGGTTTGACTGTGTCCAGAAACAAGAGAGCACCCAGTATGAGTCAAAACAATAATCTTTCAGGCTTAAAGTGCATCATAAATTATGCAACAAAAAGAAGCAGAGAACTTTGAGTAGTTTAGTAAAATATACACAATAAGTGAACAAATGCAACAAGAGCTATGGCACACATCTTTAGATGAGAATCAGTTAGCGCGAACTCATTTTTATTATAGATGGCTGTTGTTTGTGACTTTTTATTTAAACTCTGGATTTTCATCATTCTTGGCACTTAATAAGCTCTCATTCTGTTCAGCAGTTAGACCTTTGTAATGTATGATCCTGGTAGCTCCCTATGTGGGTATCAAAGATAACGTGTGCATCCGCCCAGGCGCACACTCTTGAGGAAGCAGAGGTCCTGACTGATGTAATATGTGAGGTCATAACCAGTGAATGGCAGGACTTAGTTATAATTTTAGTTCACATTTATTTTACCAGTATCAGCCCTCAGCAGGGGAGTCTGATAAAGGACTGAAGGGGTTGCTGAATCCCAGTTTCAGTTTTGTTTTACCGCCTGTTTGCATTGTAGCGCTTGATCATAGCGTTAACCATAGCCATGCCCCCTGCACTCGTCAGACTATATATAGAAATATGGTAGTGCATTCGCGCTGCTGGCACACAGAAGGCCGCACCCTGACTGCTCCTAATACCAGATCCACTTAACGTTTTAGGTCCATCAGTCTTACAGGACACAACACTCCCCTGAGGCTCTTCTAGGATTGAATACCTCAGGTAAGGACAAAGGCCGCACCTAAATCGATTTCAATGCCCTCACTAATATCTTTAATTTTACTTGCCACAGTTGGAACTCTGAGTTGCAACTCCGGTATAGAAATTCCATCATCTCTTATGACCAAGTACTAGGCCAATATTGTATACACCTTTCCTGTTAGTATGTACAGCTCAGTAACGTGCGCACTGATTAACAGGAGATTGCTCATAAAATAAAAACAGAATTCACTGAATTCCTCAAAGCCCATTATGTAGATATTATTTTTGTAACTGAAACTTGAGCAGATCATGCCTCAGATCCTGATCTGGTCTCAGCCACCTCCAATGGACATTCTCTCTTTAGACTAGATTGACAAAATAAAAGGGGTGGAGGCTTAGCCGTTCGTTATCATGACTTCATGCAAGCCACATTCCAACCCACTCGGTTCCTAGAATGTGAGGCGCTTGCATCTAACTTTGGTATAACTCACGCCCAGACAAGTAAGAGAATACTAAGTTATCGCCCACTGGGTCCTAGAAATAAGTTCATAGACAAAGCTACTGCCCTTCTCAAACCTTGCTTACACTATCCAGAATACACCATTTTAGGTGATGTAAATTTTCACCTGGAGGTGGTAACTGACAAAGATACAGAGGCCCTAACGGAGCTGATTGATTTCTATCTTTGAGCTCACCCAAAAGGTCAACACCCCACCCATCTGACTGGCCACACACTTAATGGTATCTACACAAATAATCCCGCTTTAACTTATTTTAGCACTCTTCCATTAACATGATCAGATCACAACACAATATTACTTGTAAATAATAAAATTGGCCCAAACAATCCTTAGAACAAAACCTCCCAATATACCCCAAGCCGTCAGGGCATTTAATAAGATTCAGCCGGATCACTTTAACTGCCTTTTACTGGAATCTCAACCACCTACAATCGGTGAACCATAGCATTTGTCTATTTTGTATTCCAATTGGCTTAGCTCTACAGTCTTCGCCTTGGCACCAAATAAGCAAAAAAACCTCATAGAGGAAAATTGTCTGCACCAAGGTTCTTGGGAAGACTGAGAACACTTAACCCCTTGTGTGCCACGCCCTTTCCCCGCCCTGTGCCGGGCGTTGCATTAGCGGGCGGGGTTCATGACGAGCTGGACTCGTCATGGGCACAGCGCAACCGCGGCCCATGACGAGTCCAGCTCGTCATGGGCACACAAGGGGTTAAACAAAAAGGTAGGAGACAAGAACGTAAACGGAGAACAAACTACAGTACCCTTGAGCAGGAAAAGTACAAACAGTATCTTGCTAAATATAAAATGCTCATAAAGGAAGAAAAATAACATTACTATACTCAAAAAGCGTTTCGGCCAAAAATTCAACTAAAGACCTGTTCCTGGTAGCTAATAAACTTTCCACCTTACCCAGCAATGATGCCACCAAAATCAGAAAGTCCTTCTTTATTACATTAGCGAATGGCTTTCTTAACAAAGTCAAAGTGATCTTCAATAAGTTTTCCTCCTGCAAAAAGCAAGTGATAAAAGACAGTATCTCAGATTGTTCTCTACCAGAGACTGCAAGTATTTCCCAATGTTCTCCTATTAAAAAAGATCAAGTAATCAAGCTATTTATCTCATATAAATCAAGTTCCCTACTAGAACCGTGTCCCCCTTTGGTTGATAAATTGGCCTCTGACATTATTGCAGACAAACTGACAACAATCTTTAACTTTATCTTTAATACCAGACTTTAACCAAAACAATGGAAAAAGGTAGCCTTGCTCCCTCTAATAAAATAGTTTAACCTGATCCCGCAGGACCCTAACAATTATCACCCCATTTTAAGGATTCTGCTCACAGCTAAAATTGTGGCAAAACTTATGAATCAACAATTGTCCACTTTTTTACAGGATAACCAATTCCTTGACCCAACTCAATTCGGGTTTAGAAGTGGACACAACTCAGAAACTACTCTGACTACAATTACTGTGCAGACTAGAGCTACACTTGATAAAGGAGGGAAAGCAATCAATCAATCAATCACGGAATTTGTAAAGCACACTACTCACCCGGGAGGGTCTCAAGGCGCTGGGGGAGGGGGGTAGGTTACTGCTCGAACAGCCAGGTCTTGAGCTGCTTCCTGAAGGAGAGATGGTCTTGGGTTCGCCGAAGGTGGGTGGGGAGGGAGTTCCAAGTCTTGGCTGCCAGGTAGGAGAAGGATCTTCCTCCGGCGGTGGCTCTGCGGATGCGTGGTACGGTGGCGAGGGCGTGGCTGGTCGATCGTAGCTGGCGGGTGGGCGTGTAGAAGGTCATGCGGTTGTTGAGGTACTTGGGGCCCAGGTCGTGGAGAGCCTTGTGTGCGTGGGTGAGGAGTCTGAATGTGATTCTCTTGCTGACGGGGAGCCAGTGCAGGTCTCTCAGGTGTCCGGTGATGTGGCTGTGTCGGGGGATGTCCAGGATGAGTCGTGCGGAGGCGTTCTGGATGCGTTGGAGTCTTTTTTGAAGTTTGGCTGTGGTTCCGGCGTAGAGGGTGTTCCCGTAGTCCAGTCGGCTGGTGACGAGTGCCTGGGTAACGGTCTTCCTGGTTTCAGTGTGGATCCATCTGAAGATCTTTCGGAGCATACGCAGGGTGTTGAAGCATGAAGATGAGACGGCGTTGACTTGTCTGGTCATCGACAGGGAGGAGTCCAGGATGAAGCCCAGGTTGCGTGCGTGGTCCGTTGGCTTGGGAGCGGTGCCCAGGGCCGGGGGCCACCAGGAGTCATCCCAGGCGGAGGGTGATGATCCCAGGATGAGGACTTCCGTCTTGCCTAAGCAGCACTTATTCTACTTGATCTCTTAGCAGCTTTCAATACGATCAATCACACCGTGTTCATTGGCTCTCTTTCGGAAATCGGAATTAAAGGGAATGTATTAGCCCTTCAAAGTACTTTTCTCAATGCGAGAACAAGCAGTAATATTAGGAACTTTTGAATCTGACCCTTTTTCCTTGCCTTGTGGAGTCCTGCAAGGGTCTTCACTCAGCACCACACTATTCAACATATACGTAACATCTTTGGCTACCCTTGTTCAGTCCTTTGGTTTCTCTAATATGTCATACGGTGATGATACCCAAATTGTTGTGTCTTTAGCCAGTAACAATGAGACCACCAACAGCAATTTAGTAATTGCATGTTAGTAGTCAATGAGTGGATGAGCTCAAACTGCCTTATACTGAACTCAGGAAAGACAGAAGTCATCCTCTTTGGCAAAGATACTTTCTTCTGATCACCTATTTGGTGGCCTCAAGAATTGGGTAATCTTCCAGTGCCATGGGTATATGGGCTGAACACTGCTCCCTCTACCCCTGAACTGTTCTATATGGCACAAGATACTTAGCCGGGGGCACAGAAATGTAACCAGGGATGGGACTTTTTTGCTGTGTTAAGCGCAGATCTAAATAAATCTCATACTTCAAGTATACCTCATCGCCATATGGCACAACAGTTACAATCTATCATATCTGACAACAAGTTAACAAACATCTGGCACGATAGGCACCCTCCTGACTGTGGAAGGTACATGTATCTTGATTGCATAAAATGGGTGATTGTCTGGTGAACACCAAAAGGAAATTTCAATGCATAGGACAGCATTTATTATCCTATCTAATGCGCATTGAGTTCAAATGCTTCAGTCCTCCAAAACCTGTAGCTCTCCTGCTTCTCCAAGTGATTAAATAATGTACACGCCCGGCTTACATGGCACACCCGGATTATTGCTTCAGCGAGACCCCCCTCTCTTTCGCACCATTATGGAGTATATGCTCGATGTCCTACACCATGTATCACACCACAACCTGTTTAGTTGTTTTGTATAAGTTGACATGATTGGTGTTTTCATTTCTCCTTCTCTTGGAGCCAACCTGGCCTTCGGAACTAGCGCACCCCACCTGCGAGATGCCCCTGACACTGCATCTTTGCACGCATGGTGGGGGATACTTGGGAGCAGACGCCTCATCAGGAACACAGTTGGGATTTAGGATAGCATGGGCCATGACAATGCCAACATGGGGACACATGTACATCACATTTACTACTGCAGATTATGTCTCAGGCCCTCCTGCTCTACATGGTTTGATACCCCCCGGGTCCCTTCACTGTGTGAGCACCCAGCCAGTCTGAAGTGGTTGTAGGCGACTTGCTGTGTATCTCCCGGCTCAATTGGTGTCGTTCTCTGTGTTTACGCTGCTGGCCCGGTCAGGGTTGTAGGCACCACGCTGTGTTCAATGCTATTTGTTTTTAATAAAGGTTTTTAAAGCTAAAAAAAGTATTTTTAAATGGGTGATTGCGGATTGATTATTGATTAGTCACTAAAGTCATCAGTGTTTGAGTCTGCAGTGAGGTGCACCTGCCCCAGACATTATCTGATCACACATCGGTGGTGCTCACGCTGGCCATGACTACTCCAGCCATTTACTTGTAGACTTCTGATAAATACACTCAGACAACCTCTCTATAGGGTTGCACTTAAATCAGAAACTGTAGAATTCTTTATGATTAATGAGTGCTCTGTAGAGTCCCTCTGCATGCCTTGGCAGGTCTTTAAGGTCTATATCCGTGATGCTTGCATGCCCAAGCAGCTGGCGGTACTACATGTCTGCCTGCACTTCTTACTTTGCTAGAACATGAGATGTGTGCACTTAAAGCCTAGTATTTTGCATCCGGGAATGTGTGCTTCCTGGCACAGCTTTGTGCCAAAATGAAGTATAAAGAAGATGTGTGGCAGCAGGCCTATTTCTTGTATAAGGTTGTACAGGGAGGGCAGCAGGGCTGTTAAGACTGTATTACCGAGCTGTTGGCCAGATATTACACAGGTGCTACATCAATACTACTTTGGCCTATATCAGTCGATCTCCTGTGGAGATTCGGAGAAGGTTATGAAATATTTTAACTCAGTCCAGTTAGTATAGCTGAGTATCAAAGGCAGCATCTGTATGACCCCTTTGACAAGGAAACCATTTTCCGCATAGTCCATAGTTTGCCTGGAGATAAGGGGCTGACAGGCTAACAACCCAGCACTACAAGGAATGCGTGGAGAATCTTGCTTCCCATCTACTGTTTATCCATCAGGAGGTATGAGGAACAGGTTGTCTCCCCAATCTGTTAGGGAGGCACTGATTATAACAATAGGGAAACCAAATGAACCAGCCAACAAGTACGACTACCATTCGCCACTTTCCATGATTACCTTGGATATTAAAATACAAGCTAAATTGGTGTGGGAGAGGATTGTGCCTCTTTTTTCTAACATAGTCCACCCAGATCAATCCAGATTCACGCCAGGACACTCCACTTCATATGATCCACGCACTTTCCCTGCCCTGCTCCATTCCATAAATCTGGAGATTAGGGTGACAGCGGTCTTCCTAATTGCCACCAATGAGCTTGATTGGAGTGGCCATACTTATTTGCCCTGATCTGCAGGAACAGCTTCACTCCGGCCTTCTTCTGGTGGACAAGTCTGCTATATGTGCCACCCCTCACATGAATATGGGTAAACTGTACGGTCTCAGCCTCGTTCTTGATTAGCAGAGGCATCAGAAATGGATACCAGATGTTCCTGATTTCATTTGCCTTTGCTGTGGAACCTCTTGCAGCCAGATTGCAGCAACACCATGCTGAGCGCAGCCAAAACTACACTACATGGTGAAAAGCGATATCAATTTAAGCAGATGACATGAGAGCTGAGCTCAACCTCATGCTCATTCTCTCAGAATTTCTTCAATTATGCGGCCCCAGTGGAGTCCCAGTTAGCTTAGTCCAAGTCAGTGATTTTCCTGCTCACTGCTGTGATACACAGTTTTGTTTGAAATGGGCAGGAGCTGCAATCAAATATTTGGGGATCTGATTCAATAGAGACGTGGAGAAATGATCCTGGCCAATGTGGACAAGCTCACTGTTAAGATGCTTTGCCCTGCTAAGAGGCGGGTGGTGATGCACTGGGGCCTAAGAGACTATCCTGGCGTGAACCACTGGCTAGCAGACATGTTGGACTGCCAGGAACAGCTGAGTGAGTACTAGACTTTGATACCACCTCAATCCAGATTGAAAGACATTCAGAGTCCTTTATGTATATACCTGTCCTTACGAGTCCACGATGAACATGAGGACAAGGAGGTTTGATCCTGGACTGATGAGTATACAATTGATGTGCAATATTGTATAAATCAGAACACCCTCATTGTAGCTCCTGACATAATTGCCTCAATGCCCCAATATGGAGCTCATGTAAGCACCTGCGACTGAGGAAGGGCTAAGACACAGACCCCCAGATAAAATCAGAAAGGGTATGGAAGAAGTAATTTGGTGGACCCCAGATTGTGAATGTAAAGGCATGTAATTCAGACTTGCATACAGTGTGATGCTGGAATATTATAGTGGAATGCACTGTTGACTATGTGTTTTGTATTTTCATAAAAACTTAATTTAAAAATATATATATATATATAAAGGGTATCATTCACTAAACACACTAGTTTACAATGATTCTTAACATTTATTTTTTATGACCGAATTAAACATTTATTACATAGCTGGGTGGTGCTTATACTGATTTTCATAAACTATTGACAATACAGAATGAGAGGAAAAAACAAAACAAAATAATATTAATTAAAGAGAGGTGCACACGTGAGAGAAAAAGTTTACTACTTCCATAAAGATTTTTACAATGCATTACATTAGACAGTAACTTTTCAACATATTTAGGATACTAGCGTTAAATATTTTAGCACAAAGCACTTCTATGACCCAGAGGCATTTCAAGGAGACAGTTCTTAATTGAGTGAAAGTGAATGCTGTTCCAATTTTGAAAAGTACTTGCTGTTTGATAGAAATCTTTTCTAACATATGGTTAGGTCTGTACATCATGTTTTAATTACATAGTTTACTGATAGTATAGCTGTATTACCTTACTCTCCATAGGAAGGTACCTACATCTTATTTGGATTTACAGTGTGAACACTGCAATATCAGTTACATAGTTCACTTATGTTTTTTCTCACTTGTGTTCACGTTTGCTGGGCGAGTTACGCACAAAAATCTATTTTCTCATTTGAGCCATACAACAAATTGTATTCATATCTTCTCCTATTCAGATTCCACAATGTTGTTTAATTAGCCAAGAGACCAAAACCCTGACATGCTTCCTCTTCTTGCCACTTTGTAGGCATCTACCATCCTGCTCACGTTTGTGTATTAAATTACCAACAGACCTTTCCTCATCACGATTGTATTAGCATTTACATGACACTCACTTAAGAACTGTCTCATTGAAATCCCTCCGGGTCATTGAAGTTCTGTTTGCTAGAATATATAACACCACTATAATAAACATGTTGAAAAGTGACTCTAACATAATGTGCTGTCAAAATCTTTATATTTTTTTAACAACAAGGGGACCCAGTAAGGTAAGCAAGGACCTATGAGTATCAATTTGTTTAGTGAACAATGGTCCTTATCAGAGAATAATACAGGAGAATTAATATAGAACAGAATCAATTCTATATGAAAACTTTCCAGCCGGATAGTGGAATTTAATCCAATTTATTTTAAGTAATCAAAACATTAAAAAAAACAATAGTGGGATACAATCCTGTATCCAAAGACATAAAAGTGAAGGGGTTCATGAAGAATTGGTGACTTATAAGTGAGAGAGTAAAAAACAATCACAAGATATTCAGGCAAAACAGGGAGCTTGTTGAAAATTGTGACAGATGAAACAAGCCATCGCGCTACCTGAAATCTGCATCGACCCGGTCCAGGACCCCCAGGACCCCCAGCTTCCGGCACATCCTTTCTCATTGACCCCCAGGCTAAATATCCGCTCATCGAGCATCAAGTTGCCGCCCATCTACTCGGCACATTGACCACTGTTGCTGCATTGCCATCCTTACTGTTGATCAACTGACCCCCCGCCACCGGCATAACTAATACCAGCGCACATGAAGGTTCCCTTGACTCGGCCACTTTTATCTTGGATTTAATCCCTCCTTGCCGGTTACTCCTACATCTTGACCGCCATTGACTCCTATGTATGTTCTCAGGCAATCATTCTCTGTCCTGATGATGATCCCATTATTGTTGTAAACGGGATCGAAACGTCGTCGACCTTTTAAACACCGTGCACACAAATTATCTTTGTACAACTGTGTCACGGTCATTTGAATTATTTCGCTGGTTTCATCTTTCACAATTTTCAACAAGCTCCCTGTTTTGCCTGAATGTCTTGTGATTGTTTTTTACTCTCTCACTTATAAGTCACCAATTCTTCACGAACCACTTCACTTTTATGTCTTTGGATACAGGATTGTATCCCACTATTGTCTGTCAAAATCTTTATGGCAGAAGTAAACATTTTCTATCACATGTACGCCTCTCCTAAATTAGTATAATTTTTCTTTTTTCTTTTTCCTTATTTTGTATTCTCACCATATTCTTTCTAGCTTATAACAAACCGTGTAAGCACCACTCTGCTATGTAATGAATGTTTAATTCAGTCACAAAAATCTTTGTAAAAGGACTGTGTTTGGTGAATGATCCACTTGTTTGCATTATTTCTGCTACTGTTTGAGCACAGCTTTTGGCCTTGTTCAGCTGGATGCCTGGCCTAGCTTGGGGCCAGGCACTACGCCCAATCTTGCGCAGGTACACAGCCGAAAGCTGTGCTCAGTGTAGGAGTTGGGTAAATATAATCAAAATCAACCATCCAGATATACCTATTTTTAACTCTTTCCAGATCACTCAAACTTCTCTTTAATGCAAATTTCTTGAAAACAGCTCACTGGATTACCTCCAAGTCATGATAAGCATACTTTCGAAGTAAAGTTCAAACTTCCTGTCAAATTTGGAGCCATTCGGTTTAGTCGCTGTTTTCTGTATCTCTTCCCACAATGTTATGTTGGAATGAAAATAGGAAAACAATGTTTTTGGACTCTCCCATTTTCTCGGCCCTCTTTCAAAGGATCATTCCGGTACAGGGAGCTGCGACGGATGACATTTATTTTTAGAACGTTTTTTCAGATGGAGAGAAAGTTAGCAACAAAAAAAACGGCCTTCCTGTGGAAACCCTCATCTGGCTATAACTACGGTGGCAACCACTACAAGTGGCTCAGGATTTTTCGAAGCGTATTCAACCCTGAAGGATTGGGATTATTAAAAAAGTATCCAAAATGTAAAGCCTGTACATAATCCACCCTAAAATATATTTATGCCGCAACAGAAGCTGATCATTTCTCTGTGAAATTTAACCTAGAATTGTATTGAGATTTCCTGATTTGGAAATAATGGCATTTCCCAATCTAAATAGTCAAAGTGTAGGTGAAATATTTTTGTCAAAATTCAGACGACAACCTTTTACTTTACCCCCCACTATTATAGATTTACAAAGCAATGAGGATAGCGCTAAAGTTCCATTGAATGGATTTCTAAATGATCTAGAAACAAGCAGGATCATTGCTTTGTTCTTAATTGAGGCCAACACTTTGTATTGAGGTCAAAATACACCACCGATACGATCCAGTTTATAATTCTGGTATAGAGTTGTATCCATGGATGCCTCCAAAAAAAGGACGGGAGCTATAGTATAACATTTTATGTCATGTAAATGAATGTAGAAAAGATCATGTTCATGCTATTTTGGAGACCTTTCTCACGGAAATCCGTGTATGCAAATGGAGTGCATGGTAATTCACGTAAAATACTTTGTTGGACAGATAAAAGAGCTAGAGGGACGCCACTGATCACTACCATTGAAAATAAATCATCCTGTATCTTGAATATAGATGTGTAGGTTCGATGCTTTAGATGTAACCTTATTATAAGTGGGTGTAACAATGAGAATTGGGCCAAATGCTATAGTTTGTTTTGCTATCCCTATCTATCTAGGAGCTTGGGCTTACTGGCAAACTATGCTTCTGACAATTATGGGGAAAAGGTACCAACTTTGGAACTTTGCAGTTACCAACATTTAAAATGGTAGGAAGCAATTCATACTAAAACTAAGTTTGTGCAAGGCTTCTCCCACAGGAAAAAGGGATTGTGAGAAAAGTTTCACTTTAGGATGTGTGAAGTTGACAACATTTGTGAAATCATGCATTTTCAAAATTGAATTCTGCAAACCCCTTTCTAAAACTAGCTGGGTTCTCTGGTCAGCACTGGCTTTACCAACAGAAACACATTTATTAATTTGAAGGATCAGTGTCTCGACAACAACAATTTATGTAATAAAAACATCAATTTCAAATCCAAATTAGACCCATATTCACCCTGTATCTAATACTATTGATGAAGAGGTGGTACAACTTATCACAGTATGTGGGAATATTGTCATAGGTCCCACTCAAGTAATAGTTCCCTGTTTTGCATCTCCAATTTCTTTTGCTTGGGGCTGTTATTGATAGACATCCCATTTCTGGTTTATTTTCCTTCTGTAACTTTGTGCATGCACAAATTATGGCATTTCCCCCAAACAGCACGAACACAGATCAGGGAAAAGGCTTTGAGAATCTGGCAAATTGTGTTTTTATATTTACGCTATGATAACTAGAGTCAGTTTTCACATAATACAAAAACAGCCAAGAGCAGACTGTGGATAACTGTGGATGAGGAGCTACCTGCAAAAGTGAAAAATCCAAGGAGAACTTGCTTTTAGATTGATCTGTCACAACACAAATTGTGTGGGGAGAAAAAAGAAACTGCCAAGAGTGGAGAAAAGAGAGTAACAGAACAGTAGTCAATATATGCCCTGAGATTAGATAACTTAAAGCATACCATGGCAAAACAATGTTAAAGAAGGAATAAAGATAAGTATCCTCGGTTTGTGGTGTTATGTTTTTGAACAAAATATTTCTGTTAAAGATGATAGAGCATAGGAATTACATTCCAAACATGATTATTACACAGTGAGCATAAAAATGCTTTTTTAGAAGGCTTGTACTTATACCTCAGATGATGAAATGCAACAATTAATACTGTTCTCAAGACATACTTAAATGGGCTGAAATTATTGATTTAACAGACAGCCCACATGCCTGGACTGCAGTTATTATTTTGATACGGGGTTACTCCTACCAACTTTATAAGTCAGGTTAAAATACAGTTCTGTGAGAATCTATGCTCAACCCCTGGTAGCTATGACATGAACAGCAGGTAATCCCTAGGAAACTGTATGTTACGTTTAAGAAATACCACCAATTTTATAGTAAAGAACACAACAGTATTCCTAAACCAATTGAGAAACAAATGATAAACCAAAAGACACCAAGATCATTAAAATAGGTTAGGAGGAACTGGACATGTGCTATTAGGTTTTTAAGACAAAAATTAATGTTCGCAATTGACCAGGATCTAGGGACAGTTTCAGGCCAACTGCAATTGAGAGTAGCTACACCAAGCTGGTCATCCCTTTTACGTTTACACTTTCAGATGTAGTCTCTGAAATGGAAATCAAAATCTTTGGGTGAAGCCCAAGGTTCTGGCTAGGAGGGTCACTCACAGTCAAATACATCATTGTTGAGCTCCCACTAAAGCCTTGGTTTTGACACCAAACGTTTTGAGCAGAACAAACTTGAATTTTGGAGCTACTGATGTTGCTTCGAGGGTCGGATACATGTACCACCACATCCTGGTCCAAGGCTTTCCCTTCGTACTTAGTCACTTTTTTGGAAGTCAAAATCCCCCAGCGAGGTAAGGGTGCAAGCTGTAGCCAGGTATGGCTTCACTGGGCTAGATACCAGTGTTTCAAAAATCTCCAAGTGGGATGAACCTGATTTTCTTGTCTGCCTTCTGTGCAACCTCCTTCTCCTGGTTCTTCAAAGGTAATGAAACTGACAAATTCCCATTTTTTATCAGACCGTTGACAAATGTCCTCTCGGTCATTTCTGCAGCTCTTCAGGTCAGGCTTCTAAATACCAGGTTTCTCTCAAGCTAGAATTTCTGTTGGGTCCAGTCATCTGTGGACAGTTGGGTCTTCGTGGAGTCAGGAGCCCTTCTACTTTTTGTTGTGTGATGAAAACAAACAGACGGCCTATAACCAGACCCTTTAGAGCAGTTTCAGTCCCTAAATGCTAGCAGGATTCGGGAGTCTTTGAGTCATTATGTGAGTCCTCTACGTCTGGCAGGATCCAGTAGTATTCTTGCCATAGAGTCTTCTTCTTCAGAAGGTGTCTTCCCACCTCCAGAACTGTCCTGAGGAGGTAGTGGTTCAGGTGCCAAATTTATATTGCGCATTAGCCAGTGATTGGAGGAATTCTACAACGCAATACCTACTATTTTCTTGCAGCACCCCCCACTGCCTTTTGCAGCACTTCCTCTATGCCTTACTGTAAAAAACCTGGGAGCTCTGGTTTCAAGATTGCAGAATCCTATCTGTCAAGAGAAAGCCTGTCTTCAGCTCCTTAGCTGCTCCCTATTAAGAACGAGCTCTCTCCCTGTCTGCTAGTGTCAAAACTGGTTCTCTCCCCTACTCACGCACAACAAAAAAAATGTAGTCACTTCTCCGACCACAGATCCCAAATCATCCAAATTAATTGTTCAAAAGTAAAGTGGCAAGGGAGTGAAATTCATTCATTGACAGTGAAAGAAGAAGAGTTATTGATATAACTTAATATTGAATCCATAACAAAGCCTAAGATGTAACTAACATCAAAAAGCAGAGCATTTTCTATAATGCTATATAGTCTTGGAAAACTACACAGGAGTTGTAATGTGCAGTTAATTGTACTTAGTCCAAGGTAGTACTTTCTGCTACTTACAATGCACAGGAAGCAATTCATAGAACATCAAATGTTAACAAACTGAGCGCCCAAAAGTTTTGTAACAAAAAATATTGACAAAGTGCAGCAAGTGATGATCTACTGAATATGTACACGTTTTAATAAGTACTGAAATAGACCATCACTGATCGCGTGGCACTAGCAAGGATGTGAGTTATTTCCATTAATTGTACTGTGGCATCTGTACTACAATGATTAATACAGTGTAATGCTCTCATGCTTGTAACTTACTATAACCAGCCTTGGTCACACATACGTGAACCTGCATTTGCATGATACAGGTATCCATTTGGACTTAATATGACCACACAAAAGCAGCTCTTTGTACTGGTATGTCATTGACTTTTTCTGAGAAAACGTAACGTGATAAACAGATTTATATCATTAACATTACTACAGTAGCAACCGTTTTTAAAGGGGCAGATTTATATCGGACTTGCGCCACTTTTAGGCCGCCGTTGCGTCACTTTTGTGACGCAGCGGCGGCGTAAACCCTGCACCATGTTGCGCCCCATTTACAACGTGACGCATCTAGGGAGATGCGTCACATTGTAAAGCTTGCGCCACATGTAGGCGTACCTGCACATGGGGGGGCGTTCCGGCGCAGGAACGCCTCCTAAAAGTGGCTGAGTGAAATCTACAAGATTTCACTCAGTCACTTTTGAGCCCATGCTGCGTCAAAACCCTGCGCCTGCTTGAAGCAGGCGTAAGGATTGACGCAGCATTGTAACCATAGGGCCCCCCAGAGCATTGCTGGAGCTGCGTCGCGCTTGCGACGCAACTCCAGCAATGCGCCACTTTTACGGCACAGATGCGTCACGCATCTGTGCCGTTTTTGCCCCATGGTGCGCCGCATTGTAAATGCGGCGCATCCATGGTGGCGGAGCTGTGGCGCACAATAACTGGCGCATCCCTGCTGATATGCAGGGATGCGCCAGTCGTCATAAATCTGCCCCTAAATATATAGAACGGATTACAGAGCGGCAATTGAATCTCAAAAATAGGTGGCAAGATTATAGCTCTCAAAAAGTGTAATCCCGAAGGCTGTGTGAAAGGGATGCCACACTTCCTTTTGTCGCTATTGTGCTGGCATTTCTAAAAAAGTGCCTCCGTTTCAGACACTGCTTCAACACGGCATCTGATCAGAGCATATAAGGGGATATGGCAGCTTGTTTGCACGTTTTAAATTCATAACTTGGTGCACTAATTCAAAAGCTGTTGAATATGTCTCTCGTAAAAGGCACATAGACACATTTCCTAGTGTGAGGGCCTCCCTGTTGTCCTATATCGCAGACAAAGCTTTACACTTCGATATCCCAACTGACATGGTCAACAAGCAACTGAATTAGAACAGCTCTCTGTAAAGCGATACATTTTTTATATCTGCCCCTATGCACAATATCTAGGGCATAGTGTCTGGAAGTTTTAATTAAAGGACATTTCGGGAAAACCTGAATTCTCCCAGAAGACATCTGGGGGCATATGTATCAACATCACCATTTGCGATTCTCAAATAGCGATTTTTAAGGAATCGCTGTTTGAGAATTGCAAAACGGGATGTATTTAAAAAATTGCAAACTTATTGCGATTTCTTAAAATTCCTTAATTGCGATTAGCAAATTGCGAAATCGCAATTAAGGAATACCTGCCCATTCATTCCTATGGGCCAGGAGACCCATAGGAATGTATGGGAAGTAATTCTCAAATTGCGAATCGCAATTTGCTAATCGCAATTAAGGAATAATTTCAAAGGTGCAAGGCTGTCAAGATGACACCCTGATACACCCCTGAAATTAGCATGTGTGGTCATATGGCGCACATACATGCCCTAAGGGCATGTATGTGCGTCACGTGGCACTTTGTAAAATTACAAAACGCGCATTGTTAAAAGAAATCGCAAATTAACACCAACTAGTAGTTGGTGGTAATTTGCGATTTCTTAAGGTGAGTGTTACATTTCATTTAAGAAATCGCAATTTGCGATTTCTTAAATGATTACGCAAACTTAAGAAATCGCTAAATTAGCGATTCCTTAAATTTGCTTTGGGAATTTGCCTAATACATCCCGTTTTGCGAATTTTTAATCGCAAACGCTGTATTTTGCGAATCGCAGCGTTTGCGACTAAAAATTCGCTTGATACATATGCCCCCAGGATTCATAATATGGAAAGAACCCCAAATGCAACAACAGTAGTGTGCTGCTATTTATGTGCCCCTGTGGTATAACAGAAGGGGCAGCGGGCACTTATACAGCCCCTTTGGAGATAGAGACCCCGCCGATGCAGAATGGGCGCCAGTGAGATCTCAAGGGGTTGATCCCACATTTGCATGGGGATGGGGCACTACGCAAATAAGGGATTCCTTTGCCTTTGCATCAGTGCCATATGACTAATAGAGGCACAGAGGCAATGAAACCGTCAGGAGGCTCTGTCAGCACACACAGTCACTCTGCCCCGAATGCCACTTGTTGGAAAAGGGAGGGAGAAGGGGGCCATGGGGATGTTTGCAAAAAGAACTACTGATTGACAAAATGCAGAACAATGTCATACATTTACCCCAGTACAGAGATCTGGGTCTAAATCCATCGTTTTTTTGCTCACCATGCCATTCCAGTTTGGACCAAGCCATATGCAAATCAGTCTTGACCCTGTGCCCAATGGGAACAGTCCAGCCCGAACTGCCAGGCCAGGTCCTCCTCGCTCGAAAGAGTTGGTATCCAGTCTTCTTTGTTTGTTCTTAATGTGTTCCTAAAGGGTGAGGTTGTTATTCAGGGAAAATTCAAGGGCCACATGTACAACCATTGCCTTTGGTGACTCACAATTTGCGAATTTTCCTAGTGGATATAAGTTTGTTGCTCCCTTTAAAGGTTTCTCACCTAGACATAGCTAGAGGAAATGCATTTGTCTGACCCAGAGTCACATATATTTTCAATAGATTGGGTTTCACCAAACAGTGCCCAAGTTTAATAGCTTTAGTTCACGGTGTACCTAGGGGCTTTTTAGGTCAACCCTAGCGGCAGTATGCGCTGCTCGCTCTGCAAGACTGCTGTATTAAAGTATGGGAGAGAAGCCACTCCCACTCTCCTCCCATATTTTTGACAGCCTTGTGTCATTGTCTTTTGTGAATGCTTGCTTTGGATTCGTTAATAGGTTTGTTAGACTCTCCTCAGTACGGCCTTGTCTTCATTTGTACCCTCACATGGCGACTGACCCTTTTACTTCGGTTGTTACACAGGACCTGTTATTTAGTCTGTAAGCACTATTTACTTTATTGAACTTCTCTTACTGCAGGCCGGGCATGCACTGCTTCAGCTGAAACTTCGCTGCTTCAGCTGAAACCGCGTGGGTTTTTTAAGCAGCCCGGCTGCCCCCATAACACAAGCGCCTGCTTTCAATCACTTTAACCTGGTATTATCTTGTGTCTGCTTCACCACCCCCCCAAGTAAAATGGATTTAGAAATGATTAACAAAAGTCATGAGAATTCCAGGTAGCACATAATCCTATGCTAACAGGCTGAAGCTGACAAAAGCACACCTGTGTTACACGTCATCTGTACTAAAGCCCCCTGATGGGTTGTTTTCAAAAGCCTGTTTTATTAACAACAACACCACCACCACCACCACTATCACACCTCCACCTCCACCAACACCACCACCATCACCATCACCAATACCACCATCACCACAATACCACCACCACCAATACAACCACCAATACCACCACCACTACCAATACCACCACTACCAATACCACCACCAATACAACCACCACCACCAATACCATCACCAATACCACCACCACCAATATCACCACAACCAATACCACTACTAAAACCACCAGTACCACCATAGCCAATACCACCACCACCAATACCACCAAAACCACTATCACCACCAATACCACCACCACAACCAATACCACTACCACTACCACCACCTCCACCAATATCACCACCACCAAAACCACCACCAACAATGCCACTACCAACCACCACCACCAATACCACCAATACCACCACCACCAACACCACCACCAATACCACCACAACCAATACTACCACCAGCACCAATACCACCAGCACCAATCCAATACCACCACCACCAATACCAATACCTCTACCACCAATACTAATACCACCACCAATACCACCACCACAGATACTACCACCAATACCACCACCATCAATAACACTGCCACCTAAATCACCACCACCACCAATACCACCACCATGAATATCACCAACAATACCACCACTAATACCACCACCACCAATATCACCAATACCACCACCACCAATACCACCAGCACCAATACCACCAACACCACCAATACCACCCCCATCATTACCACTACCAATACCACCATCACCAATACCACCACCACCAATACCCCCAATACCAATACCACAACCAATACCACCACCAATACCACCACTAATACCACTACCAATACCACCAGCACCACCACCAATACCACCACCACCAATACCACCAGCACCAATACCACCAGCACCAATACCAACACCACCAATACCACCACCACCAATACCACCACCAGCACCACCGATACCACCCCATCAATACCACCACCAATACCCCCATTACCAATACCACCACCACCAATAGCACCAATACCAATACCACAACCAATACCACCACCACCACCAATACCACCACCACCAATACCATCACCAGTACCATCATCACCAATACCACCACCACCAATACCACCACCACCAATACCAGTACCACCAGGAATACCAGTACCACCACCACCAATACAACCACCACCAGCACAACCACCAATACCACCACCACCAATCCCACCACCAATACCACCACCACCAAAACCACAATCACCAATCCAATACCACCAAACCAATTCCACCACCACAAATACCACCACCATGAATACACCGCCAATACCACCACCAATACCACCACCACCAATGCCACCACTAATACCACCACCAATATCACAATACCACCACCACCACCAATATTACCACCACCACCACCAATACCACCACCAATACCACCACCATCAATACAGCTACCACCATTACCACCACCACCAAATACAACCACCACAACCAATACCACCAATACCACCACCACCAATACCACCACCACCAATACCACCACCACCAATACCAATACCACCACCAATGCCACCACTACCAATACCACCACCAATACCACCACTAATACCACCACCACCAATACCACCACCACCAATACCGCTGCCACCACCAATACCACCACCACCAAAACCACCAATAATATCATCACCAATACCACCACCAACAACACCACCACCACCAATACCACCACCACCAATACCAATACCACCACCAATACCAATGCCAATGCCAATACCAAAACCACCACCACCAATACCACTTATACAATACCACCACCACAAATACCAACACCACCACTAATATCAGCTCCACCAATACCATCACCACCAATACCACCACCACCAATACCACCATCACCACCAATACCACCACCAATATCACCACCACTGCCAACATCAATACCGCCACCAATGCCACCACAACCAATACCATCAATGCCAATACCACCACCACCAATCCAATACCACTACCACCAATACCAAAACCAATACCACAAATGCCACCACCACCAATACCACCACCACCACCTCCAATACCACCACCACCACCACCACCAACACCACCACCACCAATACCACCACCACCAATACCAATACCACCACCAATACCAATGCCAATGCCAATACCAAAACCACCACCACCAATACCACTAATACAATACCACCACCACAAATACCAACACCACCACTAATATCAGCTCCACCAATACCATCACCACCAATACCACCACCACCAATACCACCATCACCACCAATACCACCACCAATACCACCACCACTGCCAACATCAATACCGCCACCAATGCCACCACAACCAATACCATCAATGCCAATACCACCACCACCAATCCAATACCACTACCACCAATACCAAAACCAATACCACAAATGCCACCACCACCAATACCACCACCACCACCACCTCCAATACCACCACCACCACCACCACCAATACCACCACCACCAATACCCCCACCACCAATACCACCATTACCACCAATACCACCACCAATACCACCACCACCAATACCACCACTGATACCACCACCACTACCAATACCACCACCACCAATACCACCACCACCAATACCACTGCCAAGAATACCACCACTAACAATACCAGTACCACCACCAACACCACCACCAATACCATTACCACGACCAGTACCAATACCAATACCATCACCAATACCAATACCAACACTAACGCCAATACCAATACCACCACCACTATCACCACAAATACCATCACCACCAATACTACCACCACCACCACCAATAACACCTCCACCACCAATACCACCACCACCAATACCACCACCATCAATACCACCACCAACACCACCACAACCAATACCAATGCCATTTCCACCAATACCAGTACCACCACCAACACCACCACCAATACCACTACCGCCATTACCAATACCATCAATGCCACCACCACCAATACCACGAATACCACCACCACCAATCCAATACCACTACCACCAATACCACTACAACCAATACCAATACCACCACCAATACCACCATTACCACCACCAATACCACTACCACCAATACCAACACCACAAATACCACCACCACCAATACCACCATCACCACCAATCCCACCACCTCCAATACCAATACCACCACACCAATACCACCACCACCACCAACACCAATACCACCAATACCAGTACCAACACCAATACCACCACAACCAATCCCAGCAATGCCACCACCACCAATACCACCACCACCGATATCACCACCACCAATACCACCACTACCAATACCAATACCACTACCACCACCACCAATACCACCACCACCACCAATACCAATACTACCACCACCAATACCACCACCTCAGCACCTCTCGCTCACTAGTAATAGCAGGGGCAGAGGTTGGGGATGCAGCAGAGACCATCCCTCCCTCCCTCCATACCTGCCATGAAACACAGCCCGCCCTGCACCAGGAGGTGAAGATAAGACCCTACTCCAGCTGGAGTTTTTTTTATTAGGCCAAAGATAGGAATGACATTATGCAATGCCACACTGCACACTCAATTCACCGAGAGGGCAGGAAATAGCCCCCCTCCCTCTCTTCCTCCTGAGCCGCGACAGTGTAATCACAGAGCGAAAGGTGTTGGAACACTTTGTTAGTGTCTATAGCTCGGATCATATGTAACTCTCACTTCACACTTTGTGTCAGTGTAATTTACAACACTTACACATCTTCTTCACTGCACTATTTATCACTACTTAAAAGACGTCAAAGGCCAGTCTCTTCCTCTGATATTTAAAATCTAACAACCGGTTGAGGAGGCCCTTTATTGCAATGCAATAAGTCTCGCATTTTCGAGTGTTTAAGCTATTAGTATTGTAAATGACAATGCCTTTTATTTATGTTTTAAAACCCAAAACATAAATAAAAGGCATTGTCATTTACATTGCCAATAGCTCAAACTCGTGTGAATGCGAGACCTATTGCATTGCAAATGCTTGTTTTTAAAGAGTAGGCAGTGGGCGATGGGACCACTGCCTGTTCTTAAAAAACGTTTCCGCTGCCAATCACAATGAAGAAGGGGTCCCTTGGGGACCACTTCCCTGTTTGAGTGGCAAACTGTGATTGTTTTGCTACTGCATTCCGGTTGCAAAGCCAATAGTACAAGCCCCTGCCACTCACTATTAGGTAGGGGCACCCTTGGCACTCCCCTTCCTTATAGCGACTCGCAAACCATATTTTGCGAGTTGGTAATAGGTTACCGACTCACAAAATAAGGTTGATACATGCAACAAACCTTTTTAGCATTCATAAATGACCCAAATCACCGTTTGCAACTGCTAAAAATGGTAGCACATGTGGCCCCGAGAGACTTGGCATTTATTGAAAGTTGGGGCTTGAAGCTATCAAGGTTTAAATCACTGAGCCAGGTCTGTACTGTTTCTTATTTGTTATTCTTGGTAAATAAGAGGAAATCTGTCTTATTTAGGTTGAGCTTCCAATAGGTGGTGGACATCAGGTCTGGATGATGTTCAGGTAGAGTTTGAAGCATTGGATGTCTGAAGCAGAGGAAACTTTAAAATTGACGTTGTGTATCATTGACGTATTGGTGTATCATGGTTTTATCTGTGAGTAGAGCACCCAGTTGCTACATCTGAGGATGAAGAGGACAGGCGACTCGATGGAACTCTGTGGGACTCCACAGGTGATAGGGTATTTTTGTGACCATGGCACCCATGTGAGCAAGCTAGTGTCAGTTAAAAAAAGAGAAAAATACCTTTAAGAAACAATTTCAAGAAAGAGGTATTGGCTCCACTCACATATTGATTTCCTTCAGTGCAATATTTGTGTGGGCAAGTATTCTGAGCTTCCACTGAAAAAGAGTGCCTGTATTCCAGCTTGTGCTTTGTAGGAATGCCTCTGTTCAATACAACAAGCCTGATTTTGTTTGGGTGGCAAGCTAATGATGAAGATTATAGGACTGATCTGTTATCAGTTAAAAGTTAAGACAATAGCACTAGGCCTGACTAATTTATTGTGAAAAGCATATGTTATGGCCATTATGCATTTAAGAGTAATAGTTATTTTGCTGGTTTATAACCTGTAGGCAGGTATTTAGTTACATTGAATATAACAGATTTCCATAAGAGTCAATGGATTTTGTGTTGATTTCCCCCTTGGGCAGATCCTTCAAGCAGAAGATTTGAAGGCATTCTTGTTAGGCGCTTTTATAAGTGTTTGTATATTTTTTTGCCAAATATAATTTAGTACATTTTTGTGATTTTAAGACTATAAACCTAATAGCTATACTGAGTGAAATCTTCTGTAGTACGCCTGAGCTGGATATGGCGACAGTCCAACGATAAAGGCTACAGTACTAACTGATTTAGTGGAAAAAGTTATGTCAGAGGCCATAGATCTGATCTTTTTATTATAAAAAGCTGCAACTGTAGGCCTCACCTACTTTACAGTGAAAAAAATATGTTACTATTAGCCCTTCAATGGTGGATTGGTATTACTCTGTGTTAAAGGATGTAGTCAGGCACAGTGCTATATAAAATCTTCTGTATTACTGCAGTAGTCAAGGTTTTTGGTGCTAGCTACCCCATCTAACAAACCCATGGGGTATAGGATTTCCACTTTAATATTCCTTAATATTCCTTATTACCAATCCCGAGATGCTTGTGTCTGGTCCAAGGAGGACCTGGCTTGGCAGTTTGGGCTGGACTGCTCTCAAGAGCAGCAGGGTCAAGACTGCTTTGTATATGGTTGGGGTCAAACTGGGGTGGCACAGTGAGCAAAAGAATGAGGTGTACCCAAGATCTCTTGACTGGGGGTGAGTGGTTCAAACGTTTCAGCACTCCGTCCATCATCTTGTTGTTTTTGCTTTATTCCTATTAGGCCCAATTAACAGGCATTGTACTTTGTTTTGCTTACTATTAATCTAGTGCATATGTGTAATTTTCTGACTGTGTACATGCTGGTTGCCTAGTGACAAAGCATGCATTCAATGTAGAAGGCCTGGTTACGGTGACAAGCTAATAAGTTCTCAGGGAAATGCTATTCCAGATTCCATTAGTATGATCTGTTATTTTGAATTGCAATGCCAAAGAAAATAGTTGGACTTGGCCCTTTCGACAGGGTCACTCCCAAACATGTTCTCTTCAACCCCCTGTTTTCAAAGCCTTTTTGTTTTGTTTTATGACTCTGAACACTTTACCACTGCAACCCAGTGCTAAAGTGCATGTGCTCTCTCCTTTAAACATGGTTAAAAGAGCTTACATCTCATTGGCACATTTTATTTACATGTAAGACTCTAGTCAATTGGTGCTACATCTACCCAGATCTGTACATTAAATGCTACTAGTGCCTGGAGCACTTTATGTGCCACCCACTTAAGTAGTTTTTTAAACATGTCACAGGTCTGACATTGCAGCCTGTGTGTGCAATTTTAAACTGCCATTTGAGCATGTAAAATAAACCTTTTGCTCATCCTCGAAGTGCTATTTGGCCGGCCTCTTTGTCAGTGCCTCACGGACAAAAGGGGCTCCAACCACCTTGATCCCAACATCTGGATTCCGTCTACTGTGAGTACTACCCCACAAGTGGAGCCGTCTCATGCCCTAGACCCTTGGAAGAGGGCCTGAAAGTGCTCTGCCAGCCCAGCTGTGGTACTGTGATGCAGCATGATGTATTCCTTGCAGCTGCATCGGAACCGCCTCTGCATGACACATTCTGGCCACAGGGCCACACATTACAATCCAAAGCTTCCTTGAAACTGCCACTGCGCAATGCATCCTCAGTGCAGGCTGTAAAATATGGGATTCCTGGAATCATCACTCTAGTCAGGGTAAGCTAGATACACACTAAAAGGTAACCTATCCTCGGGGGTGTGGCGTAACGCTGAACCCATAAGTCGCAGATTTTGGAGTGCCCCATCCGACAACATCCTGCTATTATTCTAAAATTGTGGGCCCTCAAACACACCAGTGAGCCCCTCAGAAACTGCTGCAAGCTACAACTTGCACTGGGCGCCCTCCACCACCAGGGAAATCAGAGAAACTAATGCGACTGTCACAGATCCAGCGTGGTGACACTGACAAAATGGCAGCCGGGGACAGCTGAATGCAGCGTTCAGCACTGGATCCATGCCGCGGAATAATCCCTGATGGTTCTGAGAAGGGTGAGTGCCGTGGATGTGCCTTTGATGTGCAGGGATTGGGCTGCTCTGCCTGCAGGGACCAGAAAGCAACCATTGAGGACTGCAGGAACCCTTGATGCCAAAGGAACCGGCTGCACTGAGAAACGCCAGGTGAGGTGGAGGAGAAGGCGAGGTTTTTGTGTGGTGACTGGGTCTGAGCAGGCGTGGGCTACCAAGATCTACATGCTATGCCGCCTATCGGTGGAACCCTAGTATGGTCCTGATTTGGGGATCGAGCTTCTGCCTCCGCAACCACCATACACTGAAATAGATGCGGGGGATGGTGATGCATCATACTGACCACCACAGGACACCTGCCACCAGACATGGCTGAGGGCCACTGACTCCCAGTCGGGCAGTGATTAAATGCAGTTTAAGGCCGTCGGTGGAGGTTGGTGGCACCTAACTCACTGGGGAATACAGCAGCACTGGTGAATAATGCCCTGCAGGGTGAAGTGGAGTCTCCGCTGTGATGTGCCTCTACCTCATGAACTAAGTGCTGGCAAGGCATATATATCCAAGCAATAGAAAGGGAGGTCTGTTGTGACTGGATGGCCATCCGCTGACCCCTGGGGGCGACGCTGATTGTCTGCTGGGCCTGGTGACCTGCACATCTCCCTCTGGGGAAGAACCAAATTATACCCCAAACCCTGTGTGCTACACAGCTTGCAGTTTCAAGCTGCCTTGGCACCTGCAGAGTTAAGGCAAAACACAATGGGTGTCCTGAATTGATAGGGCCCTGCAGTAACGATTATGAACATGCAAAATTGGCCAACTGAGTGCCCTGACCACGTGCTCTATAGTAACTGAATCGCTGACTTCCTGGTGAGTCCTAGGGAGGAGGATCTGGGTGCCACCATTGTGGAGACAGGCTCCGCAGGTCACCCTGAGTTGCATAGGGTTGTGCTCGTGTGAGTCATTATCCTCGCTAAGAGACAAGCCCTGTGCCCCAACTTGACTTATCAGCTCCCCAGCCTGGCAGCTGAGTGCACTCTTCAAGACATCCTGCAGGCCATTACCCCGTCCAGAGAAGCTTTGGAAGTGAAGATTGACATCCTGGGGTCAGAACTGAGTATCCTGAAAGACGATCATAGACGTCTCAGATATGGCGACAACAACGTACGAATGGCTCACACTCATGGAGGACCTAGTCCAGACTCTGGAGGTCAGAGCAGTAGATAGCAAAAATTGTTCACGTGGAAACAACATGCAAATTGTTCACGTGGAAACATCATGCGCATCATAGGAATTTCAGAGGGCATTGAGTGGAGAAACATTTTGGTTTAGCTCAAGCAATGATTGCACAAAGAGGTGGCCCCAGAGGATCTCTTTTCATTCTACACCCTAAAGAGGGCACACAGGGTTCTGGCTCCTTTGCCCCTGCCAGGCGCACCACCATGTCCAGTGGTTGTCCGACTCCTATATTATAGGGCCCGCAATCACATACTTGTCCAGCCTAGGCACAAAGGAGACATCAAAGTTGACAGCAGTAAAGTCATGATCTTTCCAGACTTTACAAAGGAAGTCCAAAGGCATTCCTAGATGCAAAACAACAACTTTGCCAAATGGGCCTACACTATGCCATGGTATACCTGGCCTGGCTACAGGTGGTGAACCCAGAGAGGGTGCATTTCCTCCTGGTGGGTGCATTTTAATCCAGTCCCGGGAGGTGGGGGACTGGATTAAAATTCACTCGCAAGCTGGCCCCAGCCAGGAGTCTCAGAGACGCACACCTGAGCATACAAAGCAAGGTGATTAGGTAGCGCTGTACCAGAAGGGGCCCTGTCCAGTGCAGAGGCCCAGAGGGAACAACAGAGAGCAGTGGAGGTGGTGGTGGCTATCAGCACAGGAGGTACAATTACAACCTCATCACTGGGTGAGGGAGATGTCCGGGACTCTGACTTAACTCATGACGCCAGCTCTACCTGAGGACTCGGACAGTGATCTACCTAATGTCACACCTGACACAGCAGAAAAACTCATTTAATGGCGATGACGAACTGTGAGGTTTATGCTGATTATTGCAGAGGAACCCTCAGTCGTTTATATGTTACTATGAGCATGGGTTGGTGGGACCCCTGAAGACACACCATCACTTAGTTCATCTGGGCAGGTGCGGGACAACCAAATGTGGTGTTCTTGAATAGCCACTGTCTTCATTAAGTTGAGTTTGTTGTGGGTGCACCTACAAATGGATGTGCGTTGTCAGATTGTGTGGATGGGGAGTGTTGTCCTGCTTGTCCTGGTATGTGGGAGTTAGGGAGTTTTTTGTTTGCTAGTTGAAGGGAGATGTTTGTGGTGTGCCCTGTGTTGCTGTTCTTTACAATGCTTTGGTGGAATGGTTTCCTATGCTTGGGACACTGGAGTCTGATGGTGCCATCCGATTTGTCTTTACCATACACAATGAATAACTCCATGACATACAAAGTCCTCTCTTAGAATATTAGGGGGATGCATACAATGACCAAGAGACACAAAGTCTTCTCATAACTTAGCAGACAATAGGTTCAATTGGTGCTCCTTTAAGACACACTCCTGACTTCCAAGGAGGGAACAGTGCTGTAGCGTAGATGGCGAGGACAGACCAATTATACCACATACGCAGCCATTGCGAGAGGAGTCATGGTGTGGATAATTCTGGGATCCCTTCCAACACACTGGGCCCCTGGTAGATCCAGCAGGCCCCCATGTTGTTGTCAGGGATGGACTGGGAACAGAAACCAGCCCTGGCAATTCCGCTCGACCAGCGGGGCTGCTTCTGAGAAACTCCGCTGCCGCTTTTGTTACAGGGGGGGGGGGGCGATATTGCATCACTGCTGCAAAACCGGCCCCAGTAAGAAAACCATCCACCATGGGTCAAAAATGGCCCCATCCTTCCGGCCCACCGGGAAAATGCCCAGTGCCCGCTACGGCCAGTCAGGCCCTGGTTGTTGTTACTGGATGGCTTGATGGCTGGGACATCGCTATAGGTAGCATATATGGGCTTGATTATCCTTGGGTGAGATTATAACTGCATAGCTGATCCTGTGTTGGAACATTCACACCCTACACTGCGGGATTCTCAGACAATCTGAGTAGTCCATGCGTTCTCTGTATGGCAAGTTTACTGGGGCTTAATTGACTCCTGTCACTTGCACCACCCAGAGGAATGGGACAATTCTTTCTTTTCCAATTTACATGGCCTCCATGTGCACCTCAATGCCCTCTTGTGTATGATGGACGTGCACAGTTTGGTTTGGACCACCAAATATCTCTCTAGGACCATCTCTGATCATAAGTCCTTCTTGTTAGGGTTGGGTGGGAGAAAACACAGCCCTGCATCCCATCCTGGAGGTTAAGTCTGGAGGCAATAGAGGATCCAGTCTTCTGTGACACGGTTGGGACTGCCACTTGACGTTCTTTTGATGAAAACACTGACTCCACTTCGTCCCTTCATGTGAAGTGGGACTCCTTAAGACTGTTATCAAGGGGTAAATGTATTTCTGGGTTGGAAGGAGTCTGGAGGACTTTACTGACAGAAGTCTTATCATACGAGGCAGCTTTGCAGACTCTGCAACAGTGCAGACAGGGGCATGGACAGACTACCTAGACAATTCTAGAGCGCATACCCAAGGTGTCTAGGAATGCCAGCTTTAAACTTATCAACCTTTATGTACTGCACAGTGCATACCTCACCCCTGAAAGAATCAACAGGTACTTTGCAGTGGAGAGTACCAGGTGTCCGAGATGCGAAGAAGTGATAGCTGAGTTTTTATCATTATTTTGGGAATGCTGAGCTCAGCAAATTATTGGAAGAACATTACTGGAGTACTAGCTGTGATCACCGAGTGGGAGGTCCTGTGCACATTGTCTTTTGAGCTGGTTCCTGTACACAGTCAAAACTAAAGCTCTGAGCAAATTCCAAGATCTGCAAAGAGGCAAATCACTATCAACTGGAAGGATCCAAAGGGACCACAGATGATGTTCTAGAAAATAGAATTGATAAGATGGGTTGGCTATGAAAGCGTAGTTAAGCTCCATGAGGCCAAATGAGGTCATGGCTCACTCAACATAGTCAGGGCTCAGGAGACTTTGGTAGATGCACTTCAGAACCCTGACCCATCTACACCTGAGGAGATTCGGAGTACCCCCTAGAAATAGTAGCTACACTGTTGGCTAGATTTCCCCATGGAGTTCACACACAAGAGACAGAGAGAGATGGAACCCCATAGGAACATGGGAGGGCATGTGGAACCACATAGAGCCACTTCCACAAAGATACTGACACATATTCCACCTACGTAAACTAGAGCAGACCTGGGGTAGGGGATTTGTGAGGAGAGAGTTATGCTAGTGGGCTGGTATGGAACGAAGACGACGATAGAGATATGTGGGGACTGACACTATTTGGGAGAGTGTTAGACTTGGCATTATTGGCGTGGGTTTCCCCTGTAAAATGTTGCCTTTGCCTCCTGTGTTTATGCTGTGTGTTGGACTTCGATTTGCTGGTCTAGATGCTTAAGGCACTTTGCCACTGCTGTTCAGTGCCAAATTGCAAGTGCTCCCTTTGTAAATTATTGTTATGGATTGGTGTTTGCTTAATTGGCTTATTTGATTTACTAGTCAGTCCCTAGTACAGTGCACTGTGTGTGCCCAGGGCCTGTAAATCAAATGCTGCTAGTGGTCCTGCAGCACTAATTGTGACACCCACATAGGCAACCTGTAAATGAAACTCAGACCTGCCATAGCAGAGCCTGTGTGCAGTCTGGTACTGCCATGTCGTCCTTGCAAGTGCATCCACTTACCAGGCCCTAACCTTCCCTTTTCTTACATGTTAGTCACCCATAAGGTAGGCCCAAAGTACCCCGGTGGGCAGGGTGCAGTGTATGTGAAAGGTAGGACATGCCCTGATGTGTGTGGCATGTTCTGATCCCTTAGGATAGAATGGGAAGTTTGCTTATAACATCTTATAAGCATAAATGCCCATGGGAACAAGATAGGAAAATAAAGTTTGATATGCCTGAACTCAGAATGTTAAGATTCATCTTTCAGCTAGGGTGATTTTTACATTTCTGGGTTTGAAAATACCACTTTTAGAAAGTAGGTATTTTCTTGCTTAGCCATCCAGTGTGCCTCTGCTAGGTTGTGTATTGACTGTCTGGTTTTGGAGTGACAGGGGCTGTGGGTGTACATTTTGTTCAGAGAGCCACTTGGGGGGTTGAGTTGTTTCCTGAATTTCCAGGGTGAGTCAGGGCTGGGCTGAATATACCTGGGCTGCATTCAAAGTAGGGGGAGAAGATTTATTTCACACCTGAATGGGCCTGGTCTGCCCAAGACAATACTGTCTCCACCTCCTGTCAGGAAGCTGCACCAGAGAGGACAGGACTGGTGTTGGCTGGGGACAGAGCTTCTCAGCCACAGAGAACAAAGGATTTTACTGTATAAAAAGAGGGGCCCAGACCCCAGACATTTAGACTACTTCTGAAAATCAAGAGGAACCTCTGCCAAGGAGAAGCTGGAAGAAACTGAAGGAGGAGTGCTGGCCCTTTGCTTTGTGCTGTCTGGGATTGGCCTGCATTGACTGTCTATGTAGGGATTCTTATAAAGCGCAACTGCTACTCCAAGGAGTGTCCTGGCGCTGATTACCGAAGAGTGTCAGCGGGGGCAAAAAGGACCTATGGGCTGGAAAAAAGCCAAGTTTTCAGCTTCTTCCAAAACACAGGCGTTGACTTGATGCTTCTAAGGGTCAGCGGCAGTTTGTTCCAAGGGGATGGGCCCAGAAAGGAGAGGGCCTTTCCCCCTGACCTAGCCTTCTTGATACGTGGGGTACTGGCCAGGAAGAGATTCACAGAATGGAGATTTCTCTGTGGGGCATGGAACAAAATCATGTTTTTTGGGTAGCCAGGGCCCATGCCATATAAGGCTTTCTGGGTCACAAGCAATGTCTTAAAGATTAAAATTTGCCTCACTAGCAGCCAATGAAGACTCCTAAAAAGGCTTGAAACATGAGCATCACTGAGAAGCACGAAAATAGTTTGGGCCGCTGCATTCTGGACCAGCTGAAGCCTATCCATAGGGTACTTAGGCATGCCTGAGTAAAGACTGTTCCCATAGTAAAGGCATGAGATGAGCAGGGCTTGAATCACTTGCTGTCTAGCTACCATGGACAATAGGAACAGAAACTTCAGAAAGAGTCACAGAAGGGAAAAGCAGGTGCCCACTACCGATTTTACTTGGGTATGGAATAGCAATTGACTGTCAAATTTAAAGCCCACGTTTTTCACCACCTGATTTTTGATAAGAGGGTGGAGCGTCTGATGGCCAAAAGGACTGCAAGGAGAGGAACTGTGTGTGTATCCTGCTTGCAAAGTGTCTCCAAGGGCTTGAAGTGGAGCTTGCTCACTGTTCAAGAGGTCTCAGGAACAGCAAAGACCTCATCATCCTTTACTGGGCACCGTCTCTGATTCGCTGGTTCCAGTCGCAGCAGAAGAAAAAAACAGCCAACTCTGTCACCGAGTCTGTTGCAGACTCTGTGTCCTGAAGGCCCTGCAGAGAGCACCAGCTTGTTTTGCAATGCAACCCTGGTCTCACCGACTCCATCAACGAGCAGCTGCTTGCAACTCGTCTTGTGGACACCGCTCTCCGCACCGCTTTACTACACGCTACATAGATGTCACCGACTCCATCACTGCCCAACTCAAACATTTACCGGCTCCGTCACCACACCGTGACCTACCAGCACCGCATCGAGCATCGTCCCACCCTGCAACGCAAGCCTTGGTCCTACCGACTCCGTCAACGAGCCGCTGCCTGCACCGAGCCGTGAGGACACCGCATGCTGCAACGCTTTCATCTCACATCGCAACCAAGACAGGTGCCCCGACTGACTCGCATCAATGCGCTGGCCACAACAAGAAAATTACTGTTTCCTCCTAGTCTGTCGACACTTTAGCTGACCCATACCGATGCAGTTGGCTGGAATTGTTAGACTCAGTCGTGTTCAGAATTGTGTTTTCACGTTATTCCTGCAATTTAAACGTTATTTTGCAGAGTAACTATTTTGACAGTATTGTATGTTGGATTTTTGTCGTTTTTGCTCTTGTTGGTTTAGATAAAGTTTTCCTTTTTTTCTAAACTGGTGTGGTGTCCATTTGTAGTGTTTTCTCTGTCTTACTGTATGCATGGAGAAATGCTTTACACACTGCCTCTGAGATAAGCCTGTCTACCAAGGGGGTGAGCAGGGGTTATTTTAGAAGTGTATCCCCCTTACCCTGAATAGAAAGATGGGTCCCTACTTGGACAACAGTAGAAATCATTGCAGACTAGAGACCCCCGTTTCTAACAGAGAGGATGGGCTATTGTAACCAAAATGTGTAAGTGTTGTATCTGAATATATTTGTATGCTTTCATTATAATTGGATGAGCATTGAAGCACTGTACAATGACTATGTAAGTTGACACAGCACTGTACTCCATCTAATGATGTATGCATTCCTTTACAAATCCAATAACATGTGTTTAAAAAAGAACTAAAGATAACCTGTGCTCACCCTCTGGTATCTTGGCAGAGAGCAGTCAAGCTTATCTAAAGAGGCAATGTGTAAAGTATTTGTGCAACACACACACAGTAACACAATGAATACACCACAAAAAAGACTCCACATAGGTTTAGAAAAATAGAGATTATTTATCTGAGCAAATAAGACCAGAAGGACAAAAATCCAATCAGTAGAAGTCAAGATATGCAATTTTAAAGATTAAATGCAAAAATAGTGCTTAGAAGTCATTAGTAGTCAAAAGGTTACCTGAGGTAGCGAGGGACCAGTGCAAATCCACAGTTCAGTGTGACCGCAATGGAGGGCAGTCCGGCTACAGGACCCATGCAGGGCCTGTTAAGAAAGTACCTTGGATGGAGCAAAGTGTTGACGCTGAGGGCTTAATGCGTCGATCTTTTCCAAGCATTCGGGTCAGTGTGTCATCATTGAAATTCGCTGAGGTGAAGGCAATGCGTCATTGTTGGGCCCGGCAGAGCTTCATTGTCTGGAAGCGCTGGCTGTAGAACTGCTGTAGCCGAACAGCTTCTGCATCTGTGTTGAAGGGCGATGCGTCGGTTCTGATTGGCGCAGTGGTGAGGATGCATCGGTTTTGAAGAAACAGCTGCAGAACGCACTTCTGAGGGTACCACAGGCAAGGGTAGGACTCTCAGATGCCAGAGTCCAGCAGCACCAGCAGAATTGCAGGAAGTCTTTTCTATCCCTGAGACTTCAGCAAGCAGGAGGCAAAACAGCAATCCCTTGGATATCACTTGGAGAGAAGGCAGAGTTCAGATCCCCTACTGCAGAGTCAGGAAGCAGCAGGCCAGCAAGCAGCAAGCAGAAAAGTAGTTCTTCCAGACCACCAGTCCAGTTGAGTCTTTTAAGCAGCAAAGCAGTCATTCTGACAGAGGTTCAGTTCAAGATCTAGAAGTGTAACACACTAACCCTGGGAAGTCCCAAGGGAGGGAACTAGCGGCACAGGGTATTGAGGTTGAGCTGGCCTCCATACTGAACTTGTATACACAAAATAAGCTACCCTGAATGTAAAATGACTGAGGGTTTAAAAAGTACTTGATAGAGTACCTGGCATCTCAAAAAAAGTGAAGGACTGTCCTCACACACCACCAGGTGTCATGCTTCATCATTGGCAGTCCTCACTCTCTAGAAACTCGGTTTGGTAGAGAGCGGTCCTACACCTGGAGACAGTGAGGCACTTCTAAATCTAAGTGGAGGCCCGTGAAAGTAAGTGCTTATTTAAAAACCATTGTAATTGCCAAAATGCTTTTATTTAAACAGGGCAACTGCTTGGTATGAAAATGAAAGAATGGGGAATTGGTACCCCATCAACATGTTTCTGCCCAAATGGCCCAAGGGGTCCACGGCATACATCAGGATGGGAAAAAGAATGTGGGTTCCTATCTTACCAAAAGTTAGTTCGAAATTACCATTGTGTAGGGTGACCTATGTCAGACTCTACCTAAAAGACTTTCCTTAAACCTGTAATGTAAACAAAGTGAGATTGCCATCAGAAACAGATTTATCTGAAAGAAATTCGGTCAAAACATTGCCCCACATGCATCAGTATACATATAGTGGCTATTTTGTGTGAAACAAGTGTCACTGCAATGGTGAGACACACATAGTTGTTTTGCACAAAAGTGTGAGACCAGCTCACAACCTTACCCTAATGGAGGTTCCTAAACACCCCATGGGAGGAGGGTGAAGGAAAGAACCCTGTAGTCACACTCTGGAAGAAACATTTGGAAGAAAAATATAAAATGATTGGGAAATAATAAATTCAGTATTTTCCTCTGAGGATGGTAAAATTGCACACTAGCATGCATTCATACCACCACTCATACTCTTCCTACATCAAGGTGTGTCTCTTGCCGTGCACCTAGTCGTGTTCGCTCCTCTTCCCCGATGTGGAAAGAAGGATGCAGGATTTTAGCCAAGTAGGTCCCTTGATTATTGAATTGGTAGCATGTGTGTTGGCAGGCTTGTTAATTGGGATTCCGGTGTCCAGAAAACAGCCTGCATGTTGATGATCAGGTGCCTGGTCTTCGCTTCAGAAAACTGCCCTTTGACTGATTGCCAACATTGCTGCCGGTAAATTAGACACGTGTGCAAACCCCGGTGTCCCAGTTTGGACTGCCTGGGCCCTGCATCAGCTGTGCGCTCTGATCAGCGGTGCTCCACTGACCTCGTTCAAGCCCATGTGTCCAAGCGAGGACTGCCTGGGCTTCGTGTCTCGGCATCACGTGTCTGGGCATGGTACGAGATATCGAGTTCTCAGCATCACCAGTGTAGTGGTGCGAAACGTGTGAGACTGAAATGCAAACCTGATTGTGATTACAATTATACTCGCATTGGGAATTCACGATAAGAGAGCACAAGGAAAATACATACATTAGTGTAATGAACTGTGGCGGATTTATGTGTTCCCTAAAGAGGGGTGCCCATTATGGCTAATATATCACTCAATGTATATCATATTGCCAAATGTTTCAGTATGTTTCAGAAACTACATTTCTATTTGCAAACACTCAGAGAGGCCAAACAGTGTCATCTATTGGTGTACCATCTATGGGGCCATTTTCTGAGCAGTCACACCCCTCCTCATGAAGTCAATTAGTAGTAGGGATGCTAGGGGTAAATTTCTATTAAATTCGGTGTACACCCTCATACTCAGATAGTAGGTCATTGAGGACAGTGTGTCCTGAGTATATATTTTTTCCTTTTTTTGCTAGGAGAGCTTTATGTTCCAGTGAGCTTGTGTTCACAGTTACTCTATTTCCCAATATGTAACCATGGGATGTCATCATTCAATCCGGTTTCCCATGTCTGGAGGCGATACACCCTTCATTGTTCCCGCATGTGAAGTTTTTTCTGAATGTCTGGACTTGTCCTCTTTATTACTTCAAGCACCACCCATTTCACATCCACATCCCTATGGATTTTTTCCAGGTAGTATCGTGTCAACTTGGTATTTGTCTTCTTGCACCTGATGGTGCTCCTGTGTTCGTTGATGTCTATCTTAATCTTTCTAGTGTTCATTCCCACATACATCAGGTTGCATGGGCACATGATAAGGTAAATTAAATTTTTGCTGTTGCAATTGCTGTAATTCTTTAACACCTATGGTCTGTTTGTCTTGATGCCGACCTCCTTAGTTGTACTAGTGTAATTGCATGCTACACAGTTGCTGCAAGGGAAATGACCGACTAGTCTTTGGTTTGGTTGCACCATAGTGTCGTCTGATTCTGGGTCTGTGGAGACGGTGATTTAGCATGGGCTAGTTCGTCCCGTAAGCTTGTGTTTCGCTTAAATGCAAAAAGTGGTTAGGGCCAATGTTTAGTTGTTCCATTGAGCGTGTGCCAGTGCTTCCGTACAAGGTTCTGTACTTTGCTTGATATCGGGGTGTACGTATTGACACACACTAGTCTGTCATTCTCCTTCTTTTCTTGGTTTGCAAGCAGTGCCTCTCGGTTATTATTTCTTGCTCTTTTCCTTTCCTTCTTGATTAGTTTTCTCGGGTAGTGACGTGTTATCAGTTTGTTTTCCAGTGTCTCAGCTTGTTCGTCAAATGCTTCAATGGAACAGCAGTTTCTTGAGAACCAAAAACAGAAGGACATGGCTGCCATGTCGGTGGTGGTGGCTTGCTTTCTTTTTTACTTTTACTTATTTTAATATTGTAAATGCCTGTTGAGTGTGTGTGGGTATTTATTATGGACGTGTAAGTGAATGGATGCACTAATAAATCAGTAAATGTATGTATAAATGAATGAGTGCAATGATGAGTGGTCTAGTCCATGCATGATGACTTATTAAGTACCTAATCTCGGGGCTATTGAAGACGCACTTTCTCTGTAGACCAGACCCATTCGCAAAGCCAATGCTTGTTGGATGGTTGAGAGGTCTAGAGTGGGCAGCAGGTTTTATTTATAAGTCTCATTTGTTTTTCTGTCTATTTATTTACGGTTAGTGGCTCTTTTGTAATGATTTGTATTATTGGAACAAAGAAACTGCTCAGCACTGCTTACCAGATCGACTGATTGCAATAAAAAATGTAGACTTAAATACTGTAATTTATGTTTGAATAAATTGCATCGTATTTTTAATATGAAAGAGGCAAGGGGAGAGTTGTTCTTCATCCTTAAGAGTGAAGACTAATGATATGATTCACTTTAATTTGCATCAGTTTCATGTGTGACGTTTTTGTGAGGAATATGGTCTTCAGCAGATAGATTTTTAGTCGGAGTAAGGTTCAATCTGATTATGCTTAGTTGGTGAATGTCTGATGTAACTGCTACCGTATGGGAATTGTCCATTTATTGCATCATAAACAGTTATTTGTAGTCACAAGAAGATTGATGCGGCAGCTTTGTCCTCTTGACAATTAAAACATATTTGTGAAAATGTAGTTTGTGGAAATCAGAAGCTGACGTTGCAATCCACTCTTCCCAGTCACGGAATGGCTCAGAATCCCACTTTTTAAAACAGAACAATGAAATGCTGAACGTTTTATTGGCTTTTGTTAATAGTAATCGTACAACAGAGTACCTGTGATGCTGGCCTGGCAAATCACAATATAATCAGAAAGCAGTTGATCTGAGAAGACTTTCCGATTGAACAAGGCAGGGAATTCAAATGTCATTCAAGTGGTTACTATTAATTATCTTCATTAGTGAACTTAATAGCATTTCATCTCATAAGAGATCTCTCATGTAATACATTCTCCGCTCAAATAAAATCTTTTAATAACGTTTCTATTTATTGAATGCTACAGAATAACGCTAGACTGGAAAGAAAATGTATTGTGTCAAGCTACACCAACTCCTGAATTACAAGATCTGTTCATGGGTTACAACACATCAACGATGAGAGCAACTCTATGTTAGAAACATTTTCATTCCGTTTATAAAAAGCAGAAGGGAAAGGGGACTGATTTAATTCGAGAGGAAGTCTACTCCATAATCAGGAACAATACAGCAATATTTTTGACATTATATGACATTTGATAATCATCTGATAAGTTCATGATATCTTTCAGCTAGCAGGGAAATATGTTCTAGGAATTTAAGGACTAAGGAGCAGATTTATGTTAGACTTGCGCCACTTTTACGCCGCCGTTGCGTCACTTTTGTGACGCAGCGTTGGCTTAAACCATGCGCCATGTTGCGCCTTATTTACAACGTGACGCATCCAGGGAGATGCGTCACGTTGTAAAGCCCTGCGCTACATTAAACCTGCGTCAGGTTTAATGTATGCAGGGTGGGCGTTCCATCGGAAAAAGCCTCGGAAAAGTGACGCAGTGAAATCTACAAGATTTCACTCAGTCACTTTTCCGACGCTGCTGCGTCAAAACCTTCCAGGGAAGACATGGCTTGGCAGTTCGGGCTGGACTGTTCCCATGAGGCACAGGGTCAAGACTGATTTGCATATGGCCATGTCTGAACTGGGGTGGCGTAGTGGGCAAAAAAACGATGGATTTAACCCAGATCTCTTGACTGGGGGAGAATGTCTGCATTGTCAGCATTCCGTCCATCATTTGTTTGTTGTAACGCGTCAAAACCTTGCGCCTGCTTGAAGCAGGCGTAAGGCATGACGCAGAATGTTAGGTATGGGCAGCCCCTAAACATTGCTGGAGTTGTGTCGTGCTTGCGACGCGACTCCAGCAATGCGCCGCCCTTACGCCATCAGATGCGTCACGCATCTGTTTATCCTTGCGCCACGATGCGCTGCATTGTAAATGCGGCGCATCTGTGGTGGCGCAAAGGTAAATTTGTGTGACGCATCTTTCCTGGCGCATCCCTGCTGATTTGCAGGGATGCGCCAGGAAACATAAATCTGCCCCTAAGGGCCCCATTACAGTGTAAGGTGAAAGGCCATCGGACAGCTCGTCGGTGGCGTTCTACCCCGACATCCGAGGCATCAGTCCGACTGCCATACTAGGATACAGGTGGTCCAACGATGCCTGTGGGGGGAATTCGCTCCGCCTTTGACAGGCTCAAATAGCCAGCGGAGAGGATGACGGATCGTCATCTACAAAACAGAGGCAGTGTCTGCTCAGGCATCTCTGTGGGGATTACAATGCATGTTTCCTACAGCCTTTTTTTTGGCGTTCTGACCACCATAGAAAGGCTGTTGTAAATGGACTTTGGAGGCTCCTAGCAGCGCCCCTGGCCTCCTGCAGCCTCGGCTATGAGGCCTCGGGGGCACCTCTGTAGCCCCCCAAACAGCCATACATTGTGTGGCAGGCACTGTATGTTGTCTGCCACACGGTGCATGGATGTTTAAAAAGTGTTATTTTCCTTTTGCGGCATGTGCGGCAGCCCGCAGAACAAGCCACAAGAGGAAATTTGCACTTCCCAACTGCTGTAAAGGTAGTCGCATCCTAATTAGGGAAGCGGGACCACCGACTCCTTGTCAGGTGGTCCCGTTTCCATTGTAGTGAGGCCTTAAGGCTTTAACTTAAGAAATATTTGCCCCAATTAGCAAAATATTTGCCTCAGCACATGAGACACCTGGTGGCACAATGTCTAGCACATTTTTGCACCATAAGTTGACTCGAGCTTTAAGCCAGGCATGTATAGTCAATGCAAAATGAGTGTAATGGGGTAGGAAAAGTATAAAACACCAACATGTTTTCACAAAAACCATATCGACTAAATTAGCCTGACCTAACTTTGTTTGAAATCCTAATTTAAATGAGCCCAGGTGCAGACAAAGGGAAATGGAATTGTTGCCTGGAGTTTCTACGTGATTACTGTGCAATTATTACACGATTATACATCTTACACAGCCTATTCTTGGGCAGTTGTCATCATGTTGATATTTCATCCGCATGTGACTCATGATCACTAGGTCTATTTTCTGAGCTTTATTATTCTAATTGTTTTAAAGAATTTTTAAAAGGAAAGCTGAACTTGGGGGCACTGTGGGAATGTGTATTGGGGAAATTGAAGTGTGTTTTCATTGTGGGGAAATTAGTCTCTTAGCGGCCACTATTGGCCCATAATTGGAGAGCGGTTAGGGCTCTAGTTGACAGCAGCCTGTCAGCTGCTCCAGGCCGGTGCTATTAAATGTGGTTGCGGTGAAGACGCGGCGATGGAGCACCGAAGGCAAGACCGTTTGCGCTGGTCTGTGTCTGAACCTGTCCAGGGGCCAGGAACACTACCCCATTGTTCTTAGGTAAGCCAACGGTTTCGCTTATCAACTGCTTACCCTTCACTCTTTTGCTACAGAGGCTTGACCCATTCTCTTATTTAGACCATATTATAGCAGTTAGAAAGTGCCCACACTGTAAGTTCATGACCATTCCCCTGCATTCAAAGCTTGTGCCCTCTTTAGGGAACCAATTGGAGCACGGCAAGCCTGTCTCTGCCCAGAATTACCATGGTTTTCAATTTTTAAAGCAAACTTGTCATTCACTTGTAAAACACCATTGGACATATTTAACTTTGTTAGGGACCATGACCATGATGCCGTCCTTTTAACAGAAACTTGGCTCACTGAGACTTCAGGGCCAGAGGTCATCTCAGCTTTCCTCCCTTCCTAGAGCATCCTGATAATGGACAGTTAATACAAATAAAAATGGGAGCTATTGCTATTAGTTTTGAAGAATTTTTTATGTGTAAAATAGATAAGTTGACAATCTCCGAGTGTGCAGCTCTTCTTTTTTCATTGCTTTTAACTAAGAACTTGACTTTGTCTGAAGCCCTTATCTTTCGCCTACCTGGCAATGTGACCACGTGGACCTCTAGTATCTCCAAAATTCTTGCATCACCTATTCTTAAATTCTCCAACTTTACATTATTAGGTGATCTCAAAATCCATTTTGATAAAGTAGATTATAGTGTGGCTTCTGTTATAGAGGATTCTGCGTTTCTCAATGTTCATCTAATTTAGAACTTCCCTACTCACGCTGCTGGCCATATGCTGGACCCTATATTTTACAACCTTAGTGGTATGCAAACTGACAAGCCTATCCCTTTAACATAGACTGATCGTTTTGCAGTCCCTTTCTCCTTGTTGATCCAATCAGGACTCCAAATGGGAGACATTCCGAAGACATCTTATGGTGGGAGCTGGTCTAAGCTTAATGTTCCAGAACTCAATTATTTTCTTGAGGCCAACTGCCCCACATAGAGTGATTCAGTAGAATTGGAAGCTCAGACTTTAGACTCTTGGATTAGATCTTCTCTTGACGGGTCAATTCCCACTTCTAGTAAAATAAATGAACCAACTCTCTACCCTTCCTGGTGGTACAATGACTCATTGTCCCAAATTAACAAAACTGTGCAAAGGGCCAGAAATAGGATGGCGTAACACCAACAGTCAGGAGGACAAATTGAGCTAACAAAGTAACCTTAAAACATTATTAGAAAGAATGTAGCATTGCTAAAGTTAAATTCTACTCAGATAAGACACAGTGATAAAAAACTGCCCTAATACCTTATTTAGGGTACTCAAGAATCTCTCACATCAGGCAAGTACCATCCCCACTACTCCTCTCACACAAGTGCAATGTGATGAAATTGCAGAAAGTAGCAGAAATGCAGTCCTGTTTTGTCGGCACTTCTGTGGTTAGCCCCTCCGACTTGTGCTTTGAATTTCTTCCATCCTCTAGATGTGACTTCATTCAGCTCTCTGCTTGTAGCTACTAGAGCAGGCTCTCCACTCAACCCCTGTAACCCCTTGACACAGGGCAAACCTGTATCACCAGTTATGGTGCAATTTACTCAACTATGCAATTCCTCCTTGACAGAAGGTGCTGTTCCGCCAGCGTGAAAGCTTGCTCTAGTTACACCTTTATTAAAAATAGAAATTTGGACCCTTTTGCACGGTCAAACTATAAACCTATATCCCTCCCACATTGGCTAAGGTACTGGAAAAACATGTCAACCTACAGGTCTCAACTTATATTTAACTAAATGGTTTATTGCATCCTTCTCAATCAGGTTCTGGTCACAGTACAGAATTTGCCCTTCTCAGCGTTTTGGAATACCTGGGCTGCCAGCATAACTGCACTGATCCTTTTTGCATCACAGTGCTGCATTCAACACTGTGAACCATTACATTCTGTTGTCCAGGCTAGGAGATATGGGCATGCAGAGTGCAGCCATGGTGTGGCTGAGCTCTTTCTTACATGACAACACCATTCAAGTGCATTCATGGCATCATAGGTCTAACTCACACCACCTAGTTTACGGGGTGCTGCAGGGCTCGATCCTGAGCCTCTACTTTTCAACCTACATGTGAGACCATAAGTTGAGACTGTATGGGCTTCCATTGGTCTTGTATACAGATGATACCCAAATTGTGGTATCCTTATCAACTAAGGATAACCACAAGGCAGAATCTCTTAACATCTGTCTTACCCAAGTTTTCATCCTGGATGACTGGTAATTCATTAAAATTGAATGGAGACAAGATGGAGGTTCTGCTGGTGGGTAACCAACCCCACCTTCGGGGACCTCATCTGTGGCTATCTGCTATGGGTACCACCCCCTTGCCAGTCCATGAGCTAAAACATTTATGGGTAAGGCTCGAAAAAGTTGTCTATGAGCCATCAGAGCACCCTTAAGTAGTTATGAAAATCTTGATGTGCCTTTCAGCCCCTGCTCAAAGAACAGTAGTCCAGGCTACGGCAATGTTCTATATTTGGGAGCTGCAGCTTCTCAGCTTAAGTGGTTTCAGACCATACAAAATGCGGCGGCATGGCTCCTTCTTCATCCACCCAGATTAATATCATCAGCCAGTATGTTATACAGCCTTCACTGGTTGCCAAACAAATGTTTGGTTCAGTTTAAAGACTTATGCTATATGCATAAATATCGTTTCAACACAGGGTCCATGTAGTTAAGACATTTGGTGTCCTGGTAGACTCCTAAATGCTCTTTCTGCTCCAGACATCTGAAGCTGGCTGTAATCCCCAGAGTTAAGAGCATTTTGCATATTTGGGAACTCAAATGTGGAACACCATCATCGAGAACCTGCAAATCGCTTACAGTTTCGTAAACTGCTCATAAATCTAGTGCCACCCAATTTCTTCCTACCCGTGCAATGGAGCATGCATTCACTGACAGAGAAATATAACTAAAATTGGAGAAATGCAATCTGACGTTCTCCTGCCAACAAATACTTGGCAGCAGAATAAAGAGTGGACCTTTGGACGTTCGATGAGATTTGTAGAGTCCTATCGATAGGGGACTGGGCTAGTCAACGTGTGGCGACAACTATACAGTTATTTTAATGTACGAACATGGTATGAAAATCTTAAATCATTTGAGAAGGCTGTATTTGTGGTGTTTGTTGTGTATTTATAAAACCTAGATAAATAAACTGATATTATTTGAAAAACGCCTCCATAGATCTCAATCCATCATGGGAAAATCCAACATAAATTAATTAAAAGAGAAAATAACTTACTCATAATAATAAAGACTGAACTTTGTTTCTGAAAATAAATACCTTTTACATATAATCACCTTGCAAAGTACTCTAAATCTCTGTATGTTTAATTTGAGAGATTATCATCAATATCATCCAATGAAGGAAGCATTTTTAAACCGTCATGTTACCCTATGTTTTAAGTAGTGCTTTATATGGGCAGGTCCTGTCTGGGACTGAGTATCTGGACTTCTTTAATTGTAAAAGGAGAGTATTGCACGTCTCAGCACTGCTGCAAGGCATTTCAATGAAACGTTCCAGCACTTCTCAGGCACAAACATGCGCTATAAATAGTGAGCACCTGCACTTCTATATTGCCATTTAAATAACTGGTTATAACTTAAGCATGAACAAACTTACTGCCCTACCACATCGGATATCAAAAGCGAGGACAGAAATAAATTAACTGACTGTTGTTCTGCCTTAAAATCGACAGGGCTTGATTACAATAATTATTCCTAGGTTTGCTTCGCAAAGATCAAATTTCTATATAAATTGATTTCTGAAATCATAAATGGGGGACTTTTACATTCAAAGGTGCATTTGCAAATTCTGAAAATGTCACCATTTTAGGTCTGCGTATAAAAGGTAGAAAAAGAGAGAGAACGCCATTGTATTACGCGAGACTGTAATGGGAGGCTTTTTATAACAAAACTCATTTCTGCCTGGAAAAGATGAAAAATAACTAGGTTGATCCACTTCTAGATTCCATTTCCACGAACAGAAATTTCTACCTGGAACATTTTGTGCTTGCTAACAATGTGCCCGCTGGTGTACTCCAGGAAATCTCACACTGTTAGAGAGTGCCTGATTTGCTGAACTCCTCCTGGCATTGTTTATGAGTCACTCAAATTTGGGGCATTAACTTAAAAAATAGTAGCAATCCTGTGAAATTGTTTCCGAATTTGTATTATTGGTCTAAGTGCAAAGTAAACTGCACAGAAACGTGCATCTCTTTGGGGTTAATTCAGAGTCATTAAAACCTAAGCAACATCTAACTTGTGATTAATAGATTGCAGTTTTGTGCTGTGCCTAAATGTCTGGGGCATATGTGGAGCATTAGGAGGAGGAGCCTCCTTATAATTTTATGATATTAATCTATGGAAAAATAACTTCACTTTTAACCGATAATTGTCTCTGTATAAGGTGAAATGTCCACCATTTGCAGTGATTTTAACTTTTTTTTATAGGCTGTTTCCAATGATTCCTCTTACCTGTTCTATATTTTTTATCTGTATTTGTGTGGTTGCAAAGACCTTTGATGGCATTTGGTTGCCAAAATAACATTATTTCACTAAATAGGTGGAGTTGCTCTACAGGAAAAATACTTGAAGACATGCAAAGACAAAAGCGAATTTTATAGTTTTTACCTCTAAAAGGAGCTAAACAAAAGACGTATTGAAAGGCTTGCAGAAAAGGTCACTCCACAGGTCTCCAGCTTACTTCCAGCTCTTCAGCATATGTCAGACAAACATAATGTGCTGAGAAAAAACCTTTCTGTGAATCAGTGCATGCGACTCATCCATTAGGTAATGGCTCAACAGGGTCTATCACAATATGCATCATTATCCTCCTGCTGCGGTTGGCTCGCGAAGGTCACACGTTGGCAGTCATCAAATCTCCCACTTCCCCTTGATGGACAAACAATACTGAAGGTCCTCACATCAGACATCATGGACAGTATTTCTTTCATTCTCTCTCAAATGACCTCTTTCGCGAACTGAGCAAAGGCAGGATCACAGCAAGAAGCGCAGCTAAAGAAAAGGAATGGTCAGATGAACATGTGAGGGAGGGGACATGGCAGGTGTCAAGCTGTACTCAAATGTATGAGATGCATGACTACTGAAACATCTTTCAAATGTGGTACAGTGATCGGATTCACTGTTAGAAACTTACCAGTTCAGATAAAATTCTTCTCTATGTAAATATTTCTCTCTATGTAAAGGTTTTTGCAGATACACCTATGCCTGTGTGTATTAATACATACATTTTGAGCACCTCACCATAGAACATCAGAGTAAGAACACATTAGAAATATACCGGGTGAGAGGAGGAAATGCCTCAAGATTGTTCACAATAAGAAAATGGGGATTTCTGTTGTCAGGTTAGTGGGCAGAGAGGCTGCAAGGGTGCATTTTTCATTGTCAGTAAGGGAAACTGCACATTCATGTTGTGAAAAGTCTTACAGTAAGTTAATATAGCCATGGTCTGTAAGCCAAAACTATGGTTCAGATTGGAAGTATTATTTTAACGGTGTGTTGTTTGCTACTTTTTTCTCTTATTATATGGTCTTGTTGTGTTCTGTTTATGGGTTAGAGTACTGTGTCTTGGTATTGGAGTGCTGGAGTGTTGCTGCATAATTTGAATTCTGGTGAGTTGCATGTTTTTTATGTTGTTTTGCTGCCTTTCTGTTGTGTTGTGCTGCTTTGGAGATATTATCCTGCGGTGCAGTGTGTTAGAATAGAAATGATTTTGTTTGTGCATTGCTCTAATGGAAGTTAGCATTTGCGGTGCCATTTTGTATCTGGGTGCCATTTCGAATCATGATCAAAACTAATTCTTTGCTATTTCCGAGAAACAGCCTCTGCTAGGTTCTTCAAAGCTGAGTTTTGCTAAACAAATGAATGCACTGTTCTTATTAGCGCATACCTTTCCCACTAGATACAGGCCTTCTCCCACTTGTCTTGTGGCAGGGATGGCTAGTGCGACCTTGCGTGGTAAATAGCGTGTGCCCGGCCTTAGAATAAAAACGTACTCCCTGTATTTCTTTGTTTAGCTGCATCTGTTTGGAAAATTCCATTGTGGGTATGCCATCGTTGGTGTTGAAATGTACATAATGTATCTTTATGCTTGCTGATATTAGTCCCTCTGCAGCACTCCTAGCGACTGGGCAGACTGGGCTCCACTCTGAGTGTACCCGAATAAACAGTTATTGGTTTGTATTCTCTGCTGTCTGACCAACTCTTCATTTGGTACGGAAGGCTAAGAGGTGGTCGTGAGTGACCCGGGTGACCCTAATCGGGCCACATCCTTCAAGTGTTATTCAATTGTTGTATGTGGTAGTGTGGTGACATTATTGTGCATTGTTATTCTCATACTTCGAATGCAGTTTATCTGCTTAAATATGCACACTGTAATCACTTTTCACATCTATCTCAAACCCATTGTCACAATACAATGGTAAAAGGTGTTTGCTACAAACAATGCCCTATCTACAACAAAGACTATGTAATAGTACCACACAAAAAAGGTGTGATTCAGCCAAATTACTTCTCAAAAAGGGACTCATAGAAAACCAGAAATTTGGCTGAACAGTAAGTGCTGTCAGGATAGGAAAAATATTCTACTTAATAAGAATTTAAAAAACAATATGTTTATAAGCAGTTGAGTTGGTTTTGTGATTTACTGAATCATCCAAAAGTGGAACGGGTATCCTTTAATTGAGATGAGGCAAAATAATTTCTATGAAAATATGGATGGAGTTTCGGGACTACTATACTGCTTTCCTGTCGTTGCCATTCAGAATATGGAGCACCAAATTATTCTGCTACATTATTCTGCTACAACAGTATTGCAGCCAGAAAATCAACTACAAAAATATCATGAAGGTATATATATATATATATATATATATATATATATATATATATATATATATATATATATATATATAGACAAGGTACATGTATGTGAGGTTAAGTATAGTATATCTATCCTAACTATTTAATCTATATTTTTATTCTTTAACTTTCCCTACTTCTCTTTTTAATTTATTTGAATTTTGTATTATTTGTTCTTTCTTTAGTCTTCTTTAGTTTCATTCTTTTTCCTAATTCTGCTTTTTTTTCTTGGTAGAGGGTTTTTTTATGCTTCATTATTATAACATGTGCATTTAGTAAACTCTTTTCGTTCTTACTTATTTCATTTTCATGATTTTTCTGACATTTTTTGTAATTTTCTTTTATTTTTCCTTCAATTTTCATTCTATTCTTTCTTATTATTGTTCTCACAGTTTTAATTGTTCTTCAGCTTTGTTTATTTTAGTGTTTTCTTTTTTTTCTTTTTGTTTTTGAGCCTTAGTTTAACTTTCTACTGCTTTGTCTTTGTTTTTCATACAATTCACTTTTCTACCTTTCTGTGTTTCTTCTTACTTCCTTGTTTATTCTATTACAATAAAATGTTTTAATTAGATGGTCTATATTGATAAGTATAAACGTAAGAAATAATATTTTTTTATTTTATTATGCAGAAGTATATCTAATTTAAAGAGCATTTTTATATATTATGTACATAAATCTGTTTACAATAAGCAAAATGGGCAATGATATATGTATTTGTGTTTGATGGCAATGTTAGTTTTCCTTTTTTGTTTTTGGTAAGATGAATAATATTTAATATGGCTCATTTCCAAAGGTTTATTTTTATTGGAGTTGGTAGTGATCCATGGTACTGCAGTCTTTCTTAAAAATAGTTTTACGAACTTATCTCTTTATTTTTGTAAATGCATACCTTTTTCCTTTAAGGGAAACAGGTTTCATTTTTTAAAAAAAGGGCTTTATTTAATAACAATCACAGGCCACTGTTCCTCTGATGACAGCAAATTCTAGCCATGGGCAATTTGCAACCTACCTCATTAATATTCATGAGGTCAGTCGAATTGTGATTTGGTATTTTGTAAACTAACCTATTAATACAAAGTTCTGTTAACATAATATCGCTGGATTCTCTAAAAGTCAGTGCACAAATTGTGACCACTTTTAACGAATCCCATAAATATACAACTTGGCCCATGGTTCTATAAAATTTTTTAACATTTTTCTGAGAGAACAGTAGCCGATCGAGTGTTCCTTCTTGTAGTTCCTGGTATACTTTTGTAATTGTCTCCAAATGTTTCATTTGGGCACACTTTTCATATTCATTTGTCTATAGACAGTTATAACACATGGCGCACGCATTGATTACTCATTAGCAGCCAATAGGATGCATATAATGGAATTATCATATAGTTGCATTACCAGGCAGTGCATTATATAATTTGATTTGCCAAATAGCAGCCCAGCAATGAGTTTAACAGCTTTCCCTACCCCAAATAAACTTTTATACTTGATAAAATGAGGCTCATTTGTGCTTTTTGATCTTACCATGTCTTCTTATTCATCTTAACATACTTTTCACATGCTATCTAACCATCCTATATGGTGCTCCTAACTGAAGGATAGACTGAGGTAAATTGAAGCACACACAAGTGCAATTATATTGCATGTTTAAATTCATGGTGTTGCAATATATCTATAAAACCGGAATATATGTATACAAGGGGAGAGTGGATAAAGCAGAAATGTTACCTTGTTGACCCCATCTGCCATTGCTTGTAATGTAAGTTCTCTTGGTCCATCTACGGTCTTGCCATCGTCTGTTGGTCCCCAGCTGGCACTATAAATGTCTATGATTTGGGGCATATGGCTGATGGAAGAAGCTTCAATGATATCTGTCATAAATGGTTGGTCTAACATACGAATACCTGTTCAAGTTAATTTGAAACAACAGGAGGAAAACGTTAGCATGAATCCCTAGGATGTAATATTTGCATAAGAGACAACAATGCATGGTGTAACCCTAAACCAGAAACACAACTAGCACATGCACAAAGAACAGAGAACTAGAAGGGGCTCATAAGGAATGTTCATATATACATAGAGCATTTTCATTCTAAAGGAGAATATGATTAATACCTTAAATTTAACAATAATTTTTGTTTACTTCTTTATGGTTGATTAAAGATTTAGATCTCTTTTTTACACATTGAGGAGTTTGCATATCATGAAGTAAATGCAATTGAATCTATCGTACTGTTCAATTTTGAAGGCTTATGAAAAGTAATAAAACACTCGGGTTCTGTACAGCGCTGCAAGTTTCCACATCCTCCCCACCAGTGTGCATCAGACTCAGTCAGAGAGTAAACACATTTAAGTGTCCTACATATTTCCAAGGCTAATACCAACAGCGCCACAGTGTACCACTTGGGGTGATGATCCACGTGTAAAGGATGTCTAGTGAGACCATTAGCTCATTTCGCACTGGCCAATAAGAAAAACACATTACTGTAGGAGAGCCGGTTCTCTGCAGACTTGGGTAAGAACTGGATCGGCTGCCAAGACTCGAACTGATGGGCAACTCCTAACCAAATATTTTTATATGTATAGTCCTGAGAATCAGAGCACTAAGTAATACAGACATGTACAGACTAGAGCATTAAGTGTGCACCCTAGGTACTACTCATACAGTGTCACCCTTATAATAAATGGTTTACAAAACATATATGGCTGGACCTTAAAGCTCTACCTCAGTCTAGCAAAACATGCAAACCAAGAGATGAACTGTTTCTTTCTCCTGCATGTCATCACAGATAGAAGAGAAACAAGATTGTAGCCCTCTCTGACTATTTCAAAAAGGTAATGAAACAAAGGTTGCTAAATGAAGCATTTCATGCGATAGCTCTTTTGATCTCCCTGTTATGATTCCGCGGTGCATCTAACATATCGTTGGACACCCAATAACACCTTTGGAGAAACCATCTAGAATCAATTCTTTATCCTAATAAAGGTTAACTACAGAGAGAAAAACTACATAATACCAAATGGAAAACCACTTTTAAATACTATGGTCCTTATTTAGAGTTTCGAATGTGGGCGACTCTGTTCTAAACGTGGTGGATGTCCCACCCTCTGTCTTACAAGTACATTATAAACTGTGGCACTTGTAATACAGTGGGCAGGATATCTGCCACATTTTGACGGAGTATTCCACCTGCAAAACTCTAAACAAGTCCCTCAAACTTTAGAGGAATAGCATTTGTAACTCCCACAGAGAAAGTGTTTTTAAGTACTCTGTAACCAGTAAGAAGACAGGATATACTTGGAGTCAGTTGCTTGAAGGACCTGTCATTTCACCACTTGCTGAGCAGGGCAACCAGTAGTATTGCAAAATCATCTCACATTTTATTGAACTGAACCAACTGATTTCTATGTTCTAGCGAAGTTGTGAAAACCCTGACACTTTTGTACTGTATAGCCAGAGACAGCTTGAATGTGTTTTATTCTTCTGCATTTGTTCTTAGTGCAGTCCATGTCTTTCAATAGTTCCTTGATCTTTTGTTGCTAAACAGAGTTTTCAAATTGCACTACAACTGCATGAGGGGACATTTTTCTATTAACTGCTTACCAGGCTCCGTCAAGTGATACTTGTAAGCCACCTGCATGAATCTGTTCCTACAAATATTTTTTTCTTCTTTCTCCAAGCATTGTGTGACTCTCAGATTCTCTGTCTCTTTTCAGGCTAAAGAGCACACTTCATATTGATTTTCTATAAAGTGACATGAGCTATGGTAAATCTACCACCTTTTTACTAAGCCATCCTCTTTAAATGTTATCTGAACAACTGCTACATATAGCAGTAGTCTTGTGGCTTTATTAGCTGCAAAAATCAGAAATATACTTTTGGTAGAAATGATTGCCATACCAAACTAACACTGCATTGGCATCAGATACAATCAATCTCAAACTTGAAAATCCTCCACATCCATTACCACTGTTCAAGAATCACTTTCTACAGAGATCTTTTTCCATGTTCTTACAGTAGCTGCGGCTTGCTTCTGAAAGCTCAAAGTATTCAGGACTATTATTTCTTGCCTTACTTCCTTAAGTATGGTTACACTTGTTAATATACATTTGTGTATGTTTAAAGTCACGCATTACATGTGACCAAGCCGAAAAACTCAAGTGCACAAGTTTCAACCCTCAAGCTCTTCTCTTTGCTTGCTTTGTTGGCTGCCACTAGAGTGTCTTGGAGGGCACTCTGAATCATTTATTAAAACTATTTACAGACAAAGAAGCAATACTCCTTGCCAAAAGTGTCGTAAGACATGTTATTTGCCACACGATGCATTCTCTTTACTGCAGAAAGAACATAAACTGGCTTCTGGTAATGCATAAACACATTAGACACAGTTCAGATTGATGATGTTCTATCCAGTATCATCATTAAGGTAATAGCTGGTTATCAGTGTTCACCAAAGTAGTAATTCAGGGCTGTGTTAAAGAAAAATCAGATCTTACAAGGGATACTGCACTTGCACAACAGAGCTTTGCTACAAGGCAGCAGGCCTTTCTCGGATAAAAATGTGTCTTAAGTCTTTAAAGTAATACCAAATATTAACATTAAAATCAAGACACTAAACAATAAAATTAGAAGAACATTTATTAGGTAAACCACCACCAAATGATACAAATCGGAGGAGTAGATCAGAAGCTGACAGAACAGCCAGTTAGTGGATGATTTCCCCAATGGGTGATTTAGACTTTGGTGAGAAATCTTGAAGGAGGTACAGAGTTCTGTGGTGTGTGAGGAAACTGCTGGGGAAAGATCAAATTGAAAATGCTGGTATTGTATTTACTCTTTTTGGGTTTACTCCTAGATTCATAATTACAATGTTTGCTTTTTAGATGATTAGCAAAAGCAGGACCTGCCATATAAGGCTGCTGACTTGGAATTTCAATGGACTAAATTCTGAATGGAGGCTCAAGAACAATTGTTCCAACTGAATCTTTACATTATTTGGATATAAGAGGCCAACATTTCAATAAAGAGATTGCCTGCTTTTGCCGTAACTTTGGTTTCCAGTTCTTCAAGTTACTATGCAGACTTGTCCATTAAAGGAGTCAGAATATTATTTAAGGGCTAATCTTAATGATAAAGTTGGTTAGGCTGGGGCTATGTTAGAACATGATGAGAGACTAGCAACCATTGGCTCAGTATGCAGTGCAAATATTGATGATTCTCTATGTATGTTCAGCTGCTTCGGGAGTCATCATAATCGGATAGCCCTCTACTTTTTTGTGAAAATATCAATGTATTATTTAATCTTTTGATGGCTAACTCTAGCAAGCATGGAAGTCAAGATGCATACTGTTCGGATTGCTATTGGGCAATTATTGAAACATTTGACTCAAACAACAGCTGACCAATGATCGTTGGAAATGCAACAGGATCGATCTTTTATTCTAAGCTACACAGACATTAATTCTGCTGTGATATAATTGTATACACCTTCGGGTTAATGCAATATGCAAAAATTCAAGTTTATCCTAAGACTCTCTCAGATGTAGCAGACTATAAATATTGTTTTAAGTCACATTGGCATTGCTCTCATATTAATGCTCATCCTAACATTCTTTCAGATCATAACCCAGTGGCTTTGGATCTGGTTGAGTTATCAGTGCAGACTTCTGGACAGCCCAAGATGTGAGTGAATGACCACTTGCTGCTACTAAATCTCGATTATAGGCATGTAATAGATAATGCTGTTCAAGAGTATATAGCGCTCAATTTTCGGTCTTCATTGAGTATAGTACAGGACAGACTAAGACACCAACTCAGGGGACACATTGAATTGTGCTATAAATTGAGACAAGAAGGCTTGTCAGGAGATTGAAAGTTTTGGTAATTGATTGCTTGGGATGAACCATGAGTATGCATGGCCTTTTTCAACACAACAGGCATCTGATAAAGAAGCTGATATTTTATAAGCAATAAGTGGCCATCAGTTACTTGCTTGACAGGCAGATGTTTAAGGCATGGTATGACCATTGTTTAAAATATTTGAGCGTAGTGAGTCAGTGAGCAACGTGCTGGTACTTAAATTAAAAAAACATGCAATGAGGAATGACATATCTAGGATTGATAATGAAGAGAGTCCACAGGTCCTCTGCAATTATGGAGGTTTTCATGGAGTAATTTTCTGAGACACCTACAGCAGGAGACTGTCAGAGAAGTATTTGAACTCAGTTGACAGGACTCCTGTTCATTTGGAATACGTAGCTCGATTAGGTGTGAAGGTCGTAGGGATTGAAGCTTCTCTCACAAATGTATAAACCATTTTAAAATGTAATTGTCCTGGAATTTCCCTGAGAAAAACAGGGACCCTAGGACTGGTGACTCATATTTTCAATTTTTGAAGTAATTTGGAGGCAAAACTCTGTCCTGAATTCTAGCTTGCCTCAATGATAAAGTTAAAGGTACCTATGCACCATTGCTTCATACCCATTCTTGACATTACTGCTTACATCAATTTGGCAACTGCAATATTAGATATAGCTTGTCACAGGGACTGGGGCCAGGATGCACCTGCTGGATGCTGAGAAAGCATTCAACAGTGTCTCTTGAACCTATCTCTGGTTCATCCTGGCCAGATTGGCAATAGGTCCTATTTGTCTAAATCAAATACAAATGCAGATTTAGGGTCAAACTGTGTTGATTGTAAGCATGAGTGTGTGTTCCGGACACTTTGACATTGCCCTTGGTAAGTGGTAAGCCCAACCCCTTTTACCCAATGTCATTTGTGCTGTATTTAATGTGTTAAATGTGTCATTTGGACATATCCCAGGATATTTCCATAGTTAATTTGGTGAGTATGGCAAATAGAATGTCTCCCTATGCAGATGACATCATCACTTTCAATCTAACCCAGTGGCAGCAGTACCAGCGATCAAGAGGGGGACTTGAATTTTTGGTCAGGTCTCAGGATATTTGATGGACATTCGTAAAACTCAGATTTTAGTCAGGCAAAATATAGTTATTGTGGATAGATGTGTTTGTATCGCTGAATATTTTAGAATAGTTATTATATCTAAGGTTAACAAGATGATTGAACTTTAAGCCAATGCTGCATGAATCAGTTGCTCAGATAGAAAGGAGAATTTGACTTCTGATCAGTATAATGCATGGATCAACATGATTAGGATGGACATAATCCATAAATGTTTATCTCAGTTTGGAGCCATTGCTTTGCTCTGCTCAGTGGTATATTTTTGCTTTGAAGAAGGAGCCTGGAGAAGTTTCATATTAAGCTATAAAAAAGATATTAGGAACTTCTGAAGGATGGTGGAGGCTGTGCAGGATGGTGGAGGCTGGGCTCTCATGGATCTAAGGCAAAAAGAACAGATGATGGATGGAATGCTGAACAATTCAAACATTCACCTCCAGTCACAGATCTGGGTTAAAACCATTGTTTTGTACTCAACATGTCAGTCCAGTTTGGACCTAGCCATATGCAATTCAGTCTTGACCCTGTTCCCCATGGGAACAGTCCAGCCTGAATGGCTAAGCCAGTTCCTCCCTGGACCAGAAACAAGCATCCTGGGACAGGTTTTGTGCATCACCCCTCATTAGCCAAGCTATCCTGAATCTGGTGGCATAGCAAGCACGGGACCCACGTCTGGGCATACCCTTCCCACTTAGGGCAACAAATGCAAAAATAAATCAAACTTTCATCCCCAGTCACATATCTGGGTTAAATCCATTGATGTTTTGCTTGCCATTTCAGTTTGGACCCAGCCATATGCAAATCAGTCTTGACCCTGCTCTCCAAAAGAATCAAAGATTCAAGGACTATGTGTACCACAAAACATTGGGGCCCTATTGAAGGCATACAATAGTTATACATTGCTCCCAAGATCTATGTTGGCTCGTGGTTTATATTTCAGTGTCAAAGATATTTAAGGGCATATTTACAAGCCCCTATCGCCACCACAACATCACTCAGTGACGTTGTGATGGCGATAGGGGCCTCACCTCATTTCCAAGGCAGCGTTTAGCCACTTAACGTGGCTAATGCTACCTTGTAAATGAGGCACTCTTTCATGCTGTGTTTAGAGTGAAAGGGAGGGCAATGGCTGTAGCGGTGGGTGTTCCACTGCAACACCGATTGATTTTGACGCTGCCCCCTATTTACAAGGGTAGCGTAAATAGGAGGCAGCACCAAGATTAAAAGCAGGGAAATCCTGGTCTTGAACAGGCAAAACAAGGAGAAACGCTTTATTTCTCCTCGTTTTTGCTGTTTCCATGTGTGCTGTGCTGTGTAGCACAAATATAAACAGCAAATTGCCTATGATTGTTTATGTGCAGAAAGGTCCCCCCTGCATAAAAGCAATCATTTAAAAACAAATGCTGCTTTGCAACTTCTTTGTGTGCTGCATTGAGCAGCACACATAGAAGTTACAAAACTGCATTTAAAGATTGTTTATGTGCGGGAAGGAGGACCTTCCTGCACATAAAGCATCTTCCCCTCAACACAGGCACCCTTGCACTATGGTGCAAGGGTGCCTGGGTAGGCGCTAGGCAGCCAAATTTAGCGCCAGCACAGGGGGAAATGCAGGACTGCACCATATTCTAGTAAATATGGTGCAGCCCTGCGTTTCTAAAGTGACAAAGCATGTTGTTAGCCTTCTTGGCTTAATGACACGCTTCGCCACTTTATTTTAAATATGGCCGTTAGAGTCATCAAGAGGGTAAACGCAGGGTTGGCCTACTTCAAACAAAAGTCACTATTTTATTCAATCAAAACATGGGTGCAGATTTGCAAAGTTGTTCCCAGACACTGTGCAGAAAACAAAGCTGCATTGGAGGGAGAGAGCAGGACAGTGCCACATCTATTTAAATGCAGCACTCTCCTGTACTCTCCCTAGCCCAGGACCACAATCTGGCTCCCTAGCTCAACACACACAGCTGTGCAGCATAGTGCAAAGTTGTTTGCATCATGACTAGTATAGGTTTTGTACCGGAAGGGTACCATTTAGTATGAAATACTATGCCTAAACACACTGACTCTTTTTCTAGCCTCAATGTGTGCTGTACAGTGAAGCACACATACAAAGTTGCAAACGTTTATAGAAACAAAAAGATTTCTGCTTTTTGCACCTCCCTAAAAGTGTCATTATTCTTTATCACAAAACCCTGTCCACTACTTTTAATAGATAGTGCTTTTCCTACAGTGAGTAGCTACATCGATCAAAATCTATCATCCAAGGACCACCCTCTTGAGGCAAAGTAGTGCAAAGCCGTGCTTACCATTACTTTCAGGTAATTTTCCAGCAAAAAAGTAAATTGCAAATAAACATTTTATGCCGGGCTGCTTCACTTTTGAAATGGAAAACAAGTGCAAAATGTTAGTAAATCTGCTCAGTAGTGTTAAAAAGCATTGTTTACTCTATATTTAAAGTCATGTATAAATAATACAGTTGCAAAAGAAGCATCTGTAATAATAATATCTGTAGTGCATCTCAGTCTAGCGCCAAAAACAAATATGCTGATGAATCATATTGAGTAAGGTGCGTCACCTGCACTTCTATTGGCCTGTCGATGTGGATAAGGGCTTCATTGGATTACGAAAAAAGAATGTTTATTTCAGAAAGTGGACTCAGACTTCCGTGATTGTGTTACAGGTCTAAAACTAGACATAGGGAAACTCATCAAATGTAATCAATACAAAATTAGTGGTGACCAATGTCAAAACCATGCAGTATTTATAAGTGAAGAATTATCCCTGCAAATCATGCCAGGTTGCTGATTGTATGAATGAATTAGAGCGTGATGCACTTCTATGCAAAGTGGACTGAGTGTGTTTAAATGTCTGGACAGTGTCAGAAATGGCAGCAAGAGGCACTACCTTTGCCACTATTGAGTTAACCTTTAAGCCTCAACTTGTTAATTTACGAAATGCTGCAATAAGCATTGCAAAAATGCAAAACAGAATGCATGTTATTGAGACAGTACAATTTGTACACAGTCGTGGCCTGTTTTATGATACTAGTAGCTAGTGTGTGTTTTATCAAAAAAAGTCAATACAGTTTTCACACCTGGAAGGACAGTGATGTGGATGATCAATTCGTTAAAGACAGTTGCAAAGTTACCAAAGTATTCTCAAACACTTTTTAAGTTGGAAAACGTAGTATGTGACCCTAAGGTAAGCTGTATGTCATCATATTAGAACCTTATTTACAGTCTAGAATTGTGGAGCGATTTGTGTAATAACATTCTTTCCCATGACTGTTCTGCTGAGGAGGCCTTTCGTGCTGGATGTGCTGTTCCTGCATGCGGGGCGTTGTAATAAAGAATCCAACATATTCATTTACTTTGAAGCGGATTTATTTCAAGAATGCTACATCAATTGGGCGACAAGGATGATCAACCCCCTGCCATCTAATTCAAATAAGGAAAATCCGTTGGATTTCATATTTCAACCGAGGATTCAACTCTTTCTACATTATTTACAAATATCGTGCGACTACCTTAAGGGAAACGACGACGGACAACTCCGCTACTTCGTGAGTTTAGTTGTTGTACTATTTTTTTTCTTTTCCCCACGCTATTAACCTCTACTGACTTTTATATTGGCCCCAACTGCCACTACATAAAGAGAAGCAACGACGGGCAACTCTACAATTTTGTGAGTTAAGTTGGTTGTGTTGTTTTTGTTTCACTTTGCGCTTTAAAGCCCTGCTGACTTTTAAAACGGCCTCAACTGCTGTACTATTAACAGTTTCACCAGCACAAGTGTTTGTTTACCTTTGATTCATCTGTTACTGCAGTTCCGCGAGCGTTCTCATTGATGCACGGACCGCTTCTGAACGACGCTCCTTGAGACTGTATTCTACCAACACACCGCGCTGATGTCATAGCGCATAAACAATAAGGTCACGCAGCGCGACCCCGGCGGCCATTTTAATTTACCAATCCTACATAGTATTTTATTACAAATCGAGCACACCGTTTGCATCAGTGCCACTAACAATTTCCTCACATCCGGCTGATCTTTGCAATTCATTTCAACTTGATGTGCTCTACATTACAGTAAGATTAATTTTTACTGTTTTTAATATTATTCTTTTTTTCTTTTCTTCACTTTATTTCATTTTTATTTGTTTTTATTACAATAGGGATGGAGAATCCAATACAGCTTCCACAGCATGTAATGTTGCACAGAATGCAAGTGTTAGCATTACCCTAAGTAATCCGAAAGAATTTTTAACTAATCAAGGAGAACCTATCATAAAATTACCAGAGTGGAAAGAATATTATATAAATTATATTGCTACTCTTGAAGACAATGGTAGTGTCATGTCTCCAGAAAGAAAAAAAAGAATTTTAATGCATTGCTTAGGACCTGAAGGCCTCAGAGTGTATAATCAAATGCAGAAAATTGAAAGAAGTGGTGACATCGATGTCTTTAAATGTGCAATAGCCGATCAGGATGACCACTATTCACCGATTGTATGTGCAGCAGTATCTAGACGCACGTTTTACAAACGTAAACAAGATACTAATGAATCTATTGAAGATTACGTGTCTGCCTTAAAAAATTTAGCTATCAAATGCAAATTTGGTTCTTTACATGACATATGATTAGAGACCAAATTGCTATGTGCACTAAAAATAAAAGTATCCAGGATAAACTTTGGATTGAAGGTGATGCTAGTCTCAAAGATATTATCATTTTGGTTACGAAGGCCGAACTTTCTGAAAGGTGCACGAAAGCAGTATCTCTTTCTAATGAAGCAGTCACTGTCAACAAAATTAGCTACAATAGAAAGGATAAAACTTTTACTAACAAACAGCCAAGATCTTACCAAAATACCAATTGGAAACCATTCCAAAACTCTAATTTAATTAAATTTAATTAATGTAAAGAAGAGAACACTTCTCAATCCGGTTTAGTGTGCTACAGATGTGGGAGTACATCTCACACAGCAAGATTTGATAAATATACTGCCAATTGCTGGACATTTCTCTAAGGTCTGTAGAAAAAAACGCTTCAAAAAGTCACATTTTACCTGTATTACAAACAACAATTCAGACTTATCTGATAATAATGAAGATGAAGATTCCTTTGAAAACTCTAATATCTCCAAGAACGCTACCAGACATGTTGTGTTTAATATTACAAGTGATGACAGCAACAAACCTTTATGTATGATCTCTTTTGGTCGTATAACTCTATAGGTTGCAGCTGATTCTGGATTTCCGTTTACCATCATTGCTAAGTCAATTTGGGATACCAAGTTTGTTAATTCTATTGGCCCACATTTAGAACTGACTGATGTAAATCCAGAAAACTTCACTGGACAAAAAATTTAAATGCTTGGTTTCAGATCTTTAATGTTTGAATTTAAAGGTAGAAGAGCATTATGTAAGTTGTATGTAGCTATGGATGGACCTTCAGTTTTAGGTTGGAAAGATCAATGTTCTCTTGACATTATTTAGAATCCAAATAGCCCTGAACAGGTTTTAGTAATGTGTGAAGCTGAAAATACAAAAACATGGGTTTTGGATGAATTTCCTAAAGTTTTTGGTGGTGGTATTGGAAATCTTGATGGTTTTACACACAAGATAATAGTCAAACCCAATGCCATTTCCAAAATTCACAAAGTGATTCACATTCCACTAATTGTATGGGATGAAGTAAAAACTGAACTTAAGAAATTACAAGATGCTGAAATAATTGAACCAATTGAAGCATTTGATTGGATTTCTCCGATTGTGATTGCCAGACTTGCTAATGGCAAAATTTGCATGTGCATTGACTTAAGGTATCTAAATGACAATATAATCATTGATCAATTTCCTCTGCCGAGGATTGACTAGATGCTCTTGTTAACTAAAGGTGCTAAATGGTTTTCAACCATTGACTTGTCCTATGCATATCACCAGATCTCTCTACACCCCATGAGTAAACATCTTGCAACTTTTTGTACCCCTTTTGGTTGTTTCCAATTTCGCCGCATGCCATTCAGATTAGCTTCCACAGCTGTGGTATTCTAAAGGCTCATGTATGAACTATTTGGTGATATGCAAGGAGTAGTATTTTTTTCAAGATGACATCCTAATAATGGGACCCAATAAGAAAGTCCATGATGAACGTTTTAGAAAAGTTGTGCGTATCTTACAAGATAAGGGAGTCACTGCTGAACTTTCAAAATGCAAATTTGCAGAAAAAGTGTGACTTATCTAGGACATGAAATCAGTTCTTTAGGCATAAGGCCAAAAGCCAGCCTGGTAAGTGCTATTAAGGATGCCCCTCCACCCAAGTCCAAAGAAGACCTTAGATCCTTCATAGGACTCGCAGAATTTTACTCAATGTTTGTTGATAAGTTTTCTGAAAAAACTCATGTCATGAGATCTTTGCTTAAAAACAAAACACAATTTAATTGGTGTGTTTCTTGCCAAAGATCTTTTGAAGAGATTAAAAAAGCTATTGCCCAAGCACCTGGTCTTCAAGGTTTTGATCCTTTTGCAAAAACTATTGTCACCACCGATGCCAGCAGCAAGGGTTTAGGAAGCGTATTGACCCAACTAGATGTTAACAATAGAGAAGTCATCATCACCTTTGCATCTCGTTCTCTCACTCCTACCGAAGAACGGTATTCTGTTGTTGAACGAGAGACCTTAGCCTGTGTCTGGAGTCTAGAGCATTTTAGGAAGTTTCTATGGGGCAGGACATTTGTTTTACGCTGTAACCATAAACCGTTAACTAAATTACTAACTACTGATGGTTTAACCAATGCTACAGCCAGAATAGCTAGATTATCTATGACATTTCAGGATTTCATGTATGACATACAATATATGCCTGGAGCTAAAAACTTTACTGCTGACTTTTTAAGTCGCATGTCCTTACCATTAATTGAACTTGACAAGAACTCTTGGAATGATTTTTCAGTCGCTCAGATAAAACTCAGAGTCGTTTTAGTAAAGAAGAGTTGCTTGAAGCGGAGAATTCTGACCAAATCTTACTTGTTCTTAAACAGTTGATTATGAAAGGTTGGGATGGTATGGACAAAATGTTTGTCAATGATGATTTAAGAGGTTTTTGGGAGGTTCGTGATGAACTCAGTCTCTGTGATACACTTGTCTTACGAGGTGACAGAATAGTGCCACAGAAAAATTAAAGAAAGAAAATACTTGATTTATGTTATGAAGGACATTCCGGAATTACACATACCAAACTTTGTTTGAAAGAGCTATATTGGTGGTAAGGGATGGACTTAGATGTTGAGAGGAGTGTAAGGTTGTGTGTCAAATGTGAAGTTTCTGATAAAACACTTAAAACATTTAATCCACCTTTAGTTTCTCCCCATTGTCCAGAATTCCCTTGGGAAGTTGTTACCATTGATTTTATGGGACCGGTCAACTGGCAAGATGGATCACAAAAGTACAATTTAGTGCTTATTGACACTTTTTCAAGATGGTTAGAAATTTTTGTAGTGGATGTTATCAAACTAAAACTGTAATTACATTCCTGGATGATATTTTCTTGAGAGAGGGTTTCCCTAAGTTCATTTTATCAGATAACGGTGTACAATTCAAATCCCTTGAAATGAGGAACTATTTGGCTGCATCTGGTATTCAACAAAGAGTCACAGCTTTATATCATCCAAGTGGAAATGGTATTGTTGAGAGAGCCAACCGTAGTATTAAAGGGGTTCTCCAACTTGCCAATAAGAGTAATTTACCTTGGGAAGAAGAGTTAAAGAAGTTACTTTTGGGCCTATAGCAGTACTACATGCCAAAGTCCTTTTTCCTTAATGAGAGGCAGAATTCCACATTCAAAAATTAATCCTGGTTGGTTAAACAAACGTGGAATGACCCAGTTTGATATACCTACTGTGAGAGAATACATTAAGGATTCTCAAATAAAGAATAAAACCTACTATGATCTAAGACATGGCACTAAACAAGTGGATTTATGTAAAGGTCAATGGGTTAAAAATGCTAAGAAAGCCTCCAAATGTGATAGTAAATTTAGTGAACCTAAATTAGTTGTAAAAGTCATGAACAACACTGCCTTGCTACAAAATGGTGAAGAGTGGCATTTCAGTCGCCTTGCACCAGTATCGTTTAATAGTAAAACTGAGAATGCGTAAAAAAAGCACAACATTTTGGTGGTGGGATACATTTGATTTCACACAAGATACTGATGATTCTAATTTGACTGGTGATAGATGTACTGTTGTTCCTGAATGTGTAACCATTATAGTATCCCTTCGATGTTCTGTGTAGACTCTCAACTTTCTGAGGATTCCGAAAAATCCCATAAGTACTCCTACTTCCCTAAACGTAAAGCCTGATTTGCATATACCAGGTTCCTCTCCGAGGTGGCATGGTGAGCAAACAACGATAGATTGTGATGCAGCCCTGAGTAATTACCATTAACTGAGATTAATTCAAGCATTCCACCCATCACTATTTTGTTTTCTTCAGTGAAGCTCCCTAAGTGTGGCACGTAAGCCCAGATGTTGGTCCTGAATATACTGGACTCATGTTACACCCAATTGAAGAGACTCAAATAGGCTGAAAGTGAAACCAGTCTGGGGTTGCTTGTGTTCCCATTTAGAGGGGACCTAGTGTGGTAGTTTGGGCTGGACTGTTCCTGCTGGAGCAGATCAAAGCTGACTTGCATATGGCTTGTTCCATCTGAGGTGGCATGCTGGGCAAAAAAATCATGAACTGGGATGTGACGCGAATAATTACCAGTGATGGAGATTAATTGAAGCATTTGACCCATCACTTTTTTGTTTTCTTCACACTTCTATAAAAAGCATTGCAGGATGAGTTCAATGGTGATTTTTGAGTATTCTGGGAGATAAGGATCGCCAACACATGGAGTGATGTGAGTGATACGAACAGGATAATAATATCAAGTTAAACGCTTGAAGTGTGCCTAAATGCATTTGTCGTTCAAAGTTCTACAGTTAAATTTTCTTCACCGTGCTAATTGTACCCATAGAAAGTGTGTAGAATTTTCTCCTCGACTAACTTCTTGTTACTCAGGTGTGACACTGCAGAGGCTAAATTCTACCACATGGTGTGGGGTTGTACATTACTGGAGAAATATTGGGAAGCGAACTTGCTTACTTAATGAAATACCAGGGACGGCTAACTGTTTTAATTGGAAATTTGCTTATTAAGCCTGTTGTTCAGACCCAAGAAGAAGAAAACTAGTTAAAGGTGTGTGGACAGAAGACAAATAACTATATGGCAGAAATGATCAGTCAAGATGACTGAATTACACAAGTGGGCAGAAACGTAAAGCTAATTATACGTCAAGCAGAGTGCATTAGAGGGGCTTAAGGGGCAGTGGAAAGGGAGAGGAATGCGGATTGGTAGGAGTGCTAAGTCCCACAATTTCGTAAAATAACCACACTTTTTGAGTACTTTCAAAACGGAGATGAGAGAGTGTCTGTGTTTTTGTCACTGTATGCATAAACAAATGCCAGGGGAAATCAGGCAGGCATCTCACCATACCCTACTGAAAGCATCTGTATCCAACGAGTTATCATAAAATACATTTATTAGGGGGTGTAACACCCATACACCCCCCTGAAGCTACACCCCTGTGCATTTCCAAATTCTGGCACTGGGCTTTGATCGCTTTTGATCTGTACACGATGCAGTGCTGTCAAGGCACACCACCTGGTCCTTCACAAGAGCCCAAAGAGCTGTGTAAGCCAGTTCCAACTGTAGTTTCTCCTAAAATCCTGCCATTCTCAGATATGCCGCGCCTCAGGTTAAATGTCAAGTCAAGTAAGCAGTGGGGGCCAAGGGCAGTTATTAAGTGTCAGCTCTATATTTTTTTTCACCTGTCTCACCCCATCTTGCACTTTTATTCAACAGTGCAGCAGCATATAGCATCTTCAATAAAGTGCCAATGCTGGTTATCCAAACTGCCTGATTTTTGTTCTTTAAAGCCCAAACTGGGGACCCTGTGAGGTTATGTCAATACTAGTTGGAATTACTGTTACAGGTTTTACCTTCCTTCCTAGAATCGAGCCCCTACCTGACAGCATGGTCTATGATCCCCTCAAAGTTAGATTCTTGTAAAAACCTCATCTTGGGAGTGCGTAAGTCTGTGTTACTATCTTTCATGTTTCACAATGCAGCCACTAGGCGGATTGCAAAGTTTCGTGCCATGTCCAAATATTCCTAGGATGTTCACTCAACTCCATTGGTTACCGGTGGAGCCGCATATACAATTTGCAACCTTTTGCATAGTACATAAGGGTTGTCAGAGAATATGTTCTATATACATTGTCCACCCGATACTGACCCTTGGCTCGCCAGGCATGGGTCTTCTTTAGTCCCATCCATTTAGCAGACAGCAGATAGTAGGCAGAGCACTTGGGGTTCAGGCTACTAAACTCTGGAACCCCCATACCTTCGATCCATGTTGAATCCCTGCTTAAGAAATTAAAAACACCTGGCCTTAACCTGAGCTTATGGGTCTAAGTCCTATTTAACTCGGTAGTAGCTTTTTGTTTCCTTTAGCACTATGAAGCTTTGAGTATGTGAACACGCTATAAATCTATAGAAAAAATACAGATAAGTGTCGGGGAAAGAAGCTCAGTAAATCATTGTAATGCTTCGCGTCGCATAAGAATGATCTGTACCCATACTTAATTTGTAAGAAATTTAATTCCAGGGCCCAAGGCATTTCACAAGGGTCTACTGCCCACAAGTCACTTTAAATTGTGAGTTTAAGTCTGAATTTTATAGTCTTTTTTTATATATATTGCATAGTTTAATACTCCACCAATGAACTATGCCTACACATACATACACAGTTCCATCATGTGGTGGATTCTCATAAATATGTGCCCTCCCCCCCCCCCCCCATTTACAAAAAAGTGCTTGGCTGAGCACCGGCAAACTCCGGCACAAATCAAGCACTGAGACTCTACATGTCAATCAAGTGGCCTGGGGCCTTTCTGTGCATGGATGATCATGTGGATGATTTTGTTGAATTCGGGAAAAAAGTTGTAAGGATTGATGTACCTATCTCCATACTTTCTACTTTTTCTGCACCTCATTTCGAAAATCTGCTTCACACCAATGTTTTTACCTTGGACCTCTTCAGCCTAAATCTACCAAAACTGTCCTGAATTAACAGTCACATTAGGACTATCTCTAGACCATAATGTGGGTTAGACCAGTGGGAAATTACCTAGGGATAGCTTTCCTATTTCTTTTTAGAAGAGGTAGAAAAGTACATTTACAACAGTGTTCCCTGTGCCTTTGAGCATTGGCACAGATAGATCAATGTACTTTTATAAGCAGATTTGGCGTGGAAATAATATCATATACTATTTTTCTCTCTTTGTGCATTGACTCCCTTAGTGCTGGAGTTGTTATGCCATGGCACAGCTAATTCGCTCTAACCCTCAAAGTTAATAAATATATATATGGAGAGTAGCTTTGCGGAGCTGGCTACGTCCATGGTCAAGAGCACATCTGAATGTTCTGAGAATCATCATCAATCACATCTAGTGACTGTGATGGTGCCCTCGGACCTCAAATACATGAGTCCTCACCCTGCTTCATCGAGTAACCAACACATTTATGTGATTCGGAGCACATCACAGTATCTCTATGTTTCTCAAATTGTAAATGTATGTAATATAAATATCGGCAAGGGCATGTCAATGTACACTAAAAAAATGAGATGTCTAAAAATATAAAAGTGTTTCCCTCAGTTCTATGCATAAACCACGGAAGTCCATGTTAGACTCAAGAGCTTTCAGTAAAGCTGGGGTCACTCCTTCAAGACTGAGATGATACAATGCACTCAGTCGCTGTGCATGCCAAGTACTGCACGCCATTGTTCCTCTGAGGCAATAGAAGAGGCTCAGAATCCAATATAAAGGCTTTACAGGGGCCTGTTGCTTACAATAGCAGCAATCTGACTGGTTCAAATGCAGACTTAAGTGGTCTGTGTGCTGTTTGTTTATCCTGCTTTAAAAGTATAATCATTCATCCTGCGATGATGGCTGAAGGAACACTGTGTTGCTATGGTGTTTCTGGCTACTGCAGACAAAGCAGGCTGAAGTTCTGAGTGACTAAAGAAACATTTTCCATTTCTGTTGTCATTATCGCATTAAATCCACTCTGCGGTAGTTTCCATCATTCTGTTTATTCCCTTTGACTTCGTTATGAACATGTTGTCTGTTTTTGGATATGCCCATAAAATAGGAATTTCGCTTCTGCGCATTAGAAAGTCTGGCCTGTATATTTTACACTCTATCTGCATCTTTGCTTATGAAAGGTAATTGAGCCACCTGGTGGGCCCTATAGCAAAGCAGTGAGTGCACAACTAATCTGGTGTGACTTATCTAATTCTTTGCACCCCGCAAGATATAGCACAACGCAAACGTCTTAAAATAACTGAAGAGCTACACAACTAGAAATGTATGCCTTGACTTAGAGATTGGCAGACAGGGTACTCCTGTGCAAACACAACTGAGTACCCTGTCCACCAAACCCGAAGTCAGCCCACTTCATTTGGAGATGGGAGGACCTTAATTGTTCCATTGACTGTGCCCCTGTTGGCTTCATCGATGTAAAAGAAAGAAACTCCAAGGGTGTGGGGGTCATTATTTTTTTGTTTCTCTGAAACAAACTTCAGCTTCAAAACTGATGGCAGCCATCCACCAAATGTTTTGTACATTAAAAGGAGCCACCATGATGATAATTATTTAGTTGTAGAAGAAAAACCTACAACTTCAACAACAGTAAAATAAAAAGGAAGTATAGCACAGTAACATGATTGCAAAAGTAAGTTGGAGTCCATTGCTCCATCTCTCCAAGCTTACACTAGCTTCCACTCAAACAGAGGGTAACTATTAATATGCTTTGTATCAGTCAAAAAGAATACTGGTGTCAAGGCCAGAAATATTGTTCTTACTATTAATATCAATATACCCTCTTGAGGTTGACATTTGACAACATGATCACCTCTGCTTCCTTTAACACTTTTCTAAAATTCATAGAAAAACATGACCTTTGCAACAAGAACAAATCAAATTCAGGAAAGACCCAAAAACCATCTTGTTTCAACAGGCCTTCCAAGACTGATGTGTGTGAACTAATGGAAAATGAAAACTGACAAAGCAAGTCATAGACAAACAATTTTAAGGAATTATCGTTTTAAGGAAGTACAAAAAAATCTAAAAGTAAAGGAAACATTTAAAGGAAAGATAATTATAAGGAAAAATCCAAAATTAAATTAAACTTGGGTGGAGTTTAGGACTACCGTGGAGTTTTTGGGTTCAGGGATGGGTAATTGTTAAGTTGATGAGAGTTTTTTAGGAGTTAGGTATAGTCGGAGTTCGGGCATATAGAGGGTTTATTAGGGTTCAGAGATGGGAGGAGTGTAGGGGTGGTGAGGGATTTTTAGGTTTCACGGATTTGTGACATTTAGGTGTGTGGTGTTTTTAGGTTTCAGGGATGGATGAGTCTAAGGTTGTTGAGGGGTTTTAGAGTTCATGAATGAGAAGAGTTTAGGGCTGGTGAGGGATTTGATATTCAATAATGGGTAGCGACAGAGGTGGTGAAGAATTTAGGGTTCAGGATGGCATGAAGTTTAGGTTGGTTAGGGGTTTGAAGGATTCCCGGATGGGTGGACTTTAGATGTAGAAAGGAGCTTTTAGGATTCAGGGATGAGTAGTTTAGGGTGATGAGGAGTTCTTATGGGCTGGTGTTTAAGGGAGGTGAGGCTTATTTAGGGTTGAGGGACAGGTGGAGTTTGAGTGTGCTGATGTGTTTTAAGGGGTATCGAATGGGAAGGGTTTAGGCATAGAAAAGGGTTTTTAGGGTTGTGGAATGGGTGAAGTTAAGAGTAGTGAGTGATTTTATGGTTCAGGGATGGTGTATTTGTGAGGTAGAAAGGGCTTTTAGGCTCAAGGGATGCATGTAGTTTAGGTGTAGCGATGAGTTTTAGGGGCAGGGATTGATGGTGTTTAGGGGTTGTGATGGTTTCAGTGATGGATGGTGCTTACGGAAGGTGACGGATCAACAAATTAAATGCATCTACTGTTTGACAATGTGAAAGTATAAAATAATTTCCCCTGAAGTAGAGAACTGAAATAAATATCTCAGATAAAACAATTTCTGAAAGTAAGACCTGAAACCATTATATTTACACTTAAGAAATTTAGCATTCAAAAGCCAATTTCGACGAAAAATACATTCGATAAATTGGTTTCTATGAAAAGGTAAATACCATTCATTCTGAAAATTTCCATTAAACAGTTTAGATGAAACGGTTTCTCAGTAATGGTATTCCGTGAAATAGTTTTTCTATGACACCACATACAACCTTCCAAGACACCACATTTGAATTTCTTCCACATTCTGCCTGAAGGGGGGCCAGCAGATGACTGTGCTCCACTGGTAGGATTAAGTTATTCTTTCCTGCAAGGAACCATTCATTTTGCTATACATTTAAAGATTTTTCACCTTTCAGCACAGGAACTGGAAGGCTTCCTTCTATTGCAACTCCTCATGTGTTCATCTTTCCTACTCAGCAACCCCCCCCCCCCCCACTCCCTCTTTCTCTCTCTCTCTCTCTCTCTCTCTGGCACTCTCAATTAGCTTTTTCACAGCATGTACTGCCTTATAAATCACCAATACACAAAAATATCTAGCTCTGACGTGCATCATCACATCCGCATATTTTTTTATCTGATCTTAGAAGGACCCCACAGACCGTAGTGTTCTGTGTCCAACGCCTAATGCTTGAGATGCTGTGGCTATGAAAATGTTTCCTGTTGAAGCTAGACCTATGCTATATTAAACACCTTAAATACAATGAAATATCAAGGTAATACTAACCTATGCAATTCCTTGGAATACCTGTCAAAAAGGAGTGCTCTATGGCATTCTAAATTGTGTTACAATTTCAGCTGCTACACTCACGTCCATTAAGAACTGTTCAAGACCTCAACTGGTGTCAAAATATGTGTTTTTATAACCTTTAAATGTTGTTTCAATGTAAGCACTCACTTCTAAACACCAGCAGAGACACCATTGAGCCTCCCCACTTCTCAATGCATTGCACATTGAGGGACATTGCACTATATGTTTGAAGGAAAACACCCCTTTTTGCATGCTCAATCCCCAATTTTTGCTAGGTATTATTGCTATTGTAGGGACTCTGAACCCAGGGACACTGCTGCCGAGTGCCCCAGACCTAATAATGTGTAGAATTAGTTAATCCATGATTGGCATATTTAATTTGCCTTTGAATCCTTATTCCCACCGTATCCTATGGAGATAAGATAATATTGGGTGAATCTGCTGCCATCTTGGAGAAGCTCATATTACGATCGTACAAAGAGGTGTTTCAGCCACGGAAGCCTGCCTCCCCTGCCCAAGTCAGACTTGAATATTCTCTGGTAAAACAATCTCTAGCCGGTCAAGGAGCTTTTGTTAGATGCTGTCATAAAATGAGGATCGCCCCTGAAGATTCATTAGCACATCTTGCCTGGGCGTAACTAATCAACAAAGGGGGAAAAGTTATTTTGCCAAGTATCTACAGAACAGCAGAGAGAATCCTGGTCTTTCAGATGTATGGCAACTGAACTCAAGTGAATAACTTTAAGAAAACTCTGAATAAATGCATCCAGCAGAAAAGTCACCTGGAGGATAAATCGACACTGGCAAAAATATCACATGGGTGGCTGGTGATAAACTCTTATGATATCAGCATGGAACAACCCTATTTGAGGCAGCGATTTCTGTAAACATCAAGAGAGAACTTATAAAAATGCGACTTGGCCTCTTTCCAACTTTGGGGGCATATTATCAAGCCAGGCGATAAAATTATCGCCGCGTTAGCGGCAGAAAACTGCCGCTAAAATGGCGATAATGGGCTTGATAATATGCTCTATGGAATTCCAATTGAAGCCCATGTTAGATGTCCTTCACATCTAACATAGATAATTTTATGGCCTGGCTTGATAATATGCCCCTTAGACTTTACACCTACATGGCAGAAGAAGGGACTATTGGAGGATATATTGTGCCGTCTGTGCCACCAGTCAAATGAAACGTTCATGAGCCTACTTGGTTCATGCCCTCATTTACTAGTACACCGGAGGGCCCTGTCACATAAAAACGTTTTATCCCTGGGAGTAAGAACCTGCTGGTTGGGCATAGCGGCTCTAAACCCACAAAACCTTATGCTGAACATTCGACTGGTGCAGTTTCTAGCAATTTTTAAAAATCAAATAAATGCACTGTAACTAGTGTTATTCTCTATGGCTTAGATGAGAGCATGGGATGGTCCTTATTATACTATGGGTGCTAAAGGGCGAAAAAAGAGAATTATAGAACCATATCACAGCATTGTTGTGAATTAGTCAAATGGGTGGGCTACTAGGGGAAGGGTACAAGGACGCTCGTGCACCTAGCATGTTTTATGTTCCCATCTGCTCGCACAAGGCACTTTGGTGCCGATTACGATCCGGGAAAAACTGGGTACGAACCGTCGGTCGGAGCGTTTTCCCCGTCCGACTCGTACCCGGTCGTAAAACTGTACAAACATGGAATTACGATTCGCACGGAAACACCATTTCCGTACGAATCGTAAAAAACACCGACCGACGAAAATATATAAACGAATGTGATCCGGGAATGCTGCGACGTGACGTCGGGACGCTTTCAGGCAGCGTTTCACGACCCAGGAATTACGATTCGAACCGACAGCAGTCCGGACGGCAATATTTCCACGGCACCCAAAAAGTGCTGCAAAAGCGAAGTACGGCGCGAATCGACCAGAGTAGGTGGGCCGGTACGCACCGTACCCCCCCCAGCCCCCGTAGGTACGCGCCGACCCCCCCTCCAGCCCCCGTAGGTACGCGCCGACCCCCCCCAGCCCCCGTAGGTACGCGCCGACCCCCCCCAGCCCCCGTAGGTACGCGCCGACCCCCCCCAGCCCCCGTAGGTACGCGCCGAACCCCCCTGTATGTACACCCGTGTACGTGTCGAACCCCCCCGTGTACGTTCGAGTCGAACTCCCACCCGTGTACGTTCGAGTCGAACCCCCCCCGTGTACGTTCGAGTCGAACCCCCACCCGTGTACGTTCGAGTCGTACCCCCACCCGTGTATGTACAGTGCGTACCCCCAGCGCGTAGCGCTGGGGGTACGCACCGTACATACACGGGTGGGGGTACGACTCGAACGTACACGGGGGGTTCGACTCGAACGTACACGGGGGGGTTCGACTCGAACGTACACGGGGGGTACGACTCGAACGTACACGGGGGGGTACGACTCGAACGTACACGGGGGGGTTCGACTCGAACGTACACGGGGGGTTCGACTCGAACGTACACGGGGGGGTTCGACACGTACACGGGTGTACATACAGGGGGGTTCGCACCGTACATACACGGGTGGGGGTACGACTCGAACGTACACGGGGGGTTCGACTCGAACGTACACGGGGGGGTTCGACTCGAACGTACACGGGGGGTACGACTCGAACGTACACGGGGGGGTACGACTCGAACGTACACGGGGGGGTTCGACTCGAACGTACACGGGGGGTTCGACTCGAACGTACACGGGGGGGTTCGACACGTACACGGGTGTACATACAGGGGGGTTCGGCGCGTACCTACGGAGGCTGGGGGGGGTCGGCGCGTACCTACGGGGGCTGGGGGGGGTCAGCACGTACCTATGGGGGCTGGGGGGGGTCGGCGCGTACCTACGGGGGCTGGGGGGGGGGTCGGCGTGTACCTACGGGGGCTGGGGGGGTCGGCGCGTATGCGGGCACGTCTCCATGGTTGCTATGGGAGTTCGGTGCGGACGGTGTTTTTTCCATACGGTTGTAACATCGGACGCACGGGATGGATCGTGATTCCTCGGTCGGACTTCACCTTTCACGTTTGTACGGTAAATCGTACGAGGACGTGTCGGACACATTTTCCGACCCGAGGACGTGTGGGGAATGATTCCCAATGCGGTTCGTATGGACTTTTTACCATGCGAATCGTGATTGCCAGTTCGTACGGCACTTGTACGATTCGTAGGGTAAAAAGACCGGATACGAGTCGCACGGGGATATTTTTTACCGGATCGTGATCGGCACCTTTATGTGTGATTTCCCTGCGTTTAGGCATGTTGATACAGGTTTCGTTTATTTATCTGAAATTGTTTAGCTGTTGTCTATCGTTGTAGATGAATGTATGATTTTATGATTGCTTGAATTGCGCACGCTTATGATTTTTATTAACTAATAGACTAATAAAAATGAAAACGGAACTATGAGTCGCTATTAAATAGTACTCTGTGTACCCAGGGCCTAAATATCACAAGTGGACTGCAGCACCCATTCTGCCACCACTAGAGTTGCACTCTAAACTGATTGAAACTCATTTATGGACAATGAAATATAAAAAAAAAAAAGACTACATTTTGAAATTCCAAAATTCAGAATAGGGAAAACATAAATGAAACTCTATCCTGGAATACATCCGATCTATTCAATATCTACTGGCTTTTCTTGATAGACTAAAAACATACCTCCTGTAACCATATCTCTAATTCTCTCTGCCAGTTATCCCTCCCTTTCTCACTGTTTAAATATGTTCTATGTTACAATTTAGTTGCAAAGTGCATAGTTGCCCCTGTGTCTAAGTCCACACTAAAGAAATACTGCAAATGAGTAAAAAAAAGTCTTATTATTTAAATTGAATATAAACAACCTGAAATCACTCATACTACTAAGTAGCTGATTGTTGACATCAGTTTTAACTTTTTTACCTCCTCCACGGTATGGACCCAACAATCATTCGGGTAGGGCGTCGGTCCACATTTCACCCACTCCCAGAATCCCCATTTTTAGGTCAAGAGTCAGAGAGTATAGGCTGTCTGCAAAAAATGTGTTGTTTTCACTGTACAGAGTGTAATCCCACCTGCTGCTTCTCACAGGTTCACTCCTACCTTGGACTTCTTTGCTGACTCCTCATTGGTTGGTACTCCCAAGACATCACTTCCGTTTCTCTCTCAGGAGCAACAGCCACAGTTTCCTTACACTGTGGATGTTCATGTGTTTGGGGACTATTTTTTAAATTTTCTGCTCAGCGAGCAACACGGAAAACAGTCTTGAGGTACAAAAGAAATGCTGGTGTTTAGGGCTTGTTGTATGTTTTTTTTATAATGCGAGGCACGCCTCACTTAATCTTCAACAACTGTAGCCGTGCGCCTTTTGTTTATTTTGCTCGGCTCGCCCAAATGTATGTTTTACTAATATATGCTTTTGAAAACAAGCACATCATGCCGCGCTTGATCTTTAATAATGGCAGCCACGCGCCTCAGGGAAAACAGTCAAACGTTCTCCGCAAGCATTTCTTCAGTATGGATGAAAACAAAAAGACGACATAGTCAGCTGGAGACTGATTCACTTCAGAGTGAGGCAAGGTCAAACTGTGGCAGTTTGCAGGCTAATGACCATAGAGCCCATCCCACACAACCTCACAGCAGGGTAAGAGTGCACTGCATTTATCTGCGCTAACTGTTCCAAATGCAGTAAATGATACATTATTGGATCCAGACCTGCAGCTCCTTACCAACACTAACCTCATTTAAGTGTCAGTGCGCCACCCTCACCCGCCCCCACCAGACTACCCCACCCCCCGTTCATACCTTAAGCCTGCTTCACAGGAAGGGCCTTTCTCATCTGCTCAAGCCAGCACACTTTAGTTCCTTTCACCCCTCTCCCTCCCAAGCCCTCAACTCCTCCCTGCCCCAAGAAAGTCAAGAGCGAACCACCAGGATAGAGACGGCTGCTTTCTGGTGCTATAGATGACGATTGCCTTGGGACACTGGTCCAGGCTGTGGGGCAGACTGCCCGAGATGTCTCGGCTTCTGCTAATCCTCTTCCTTCTTCATTGCTTGGTCAATGCACATGGGTTCAGGGTGAATGATGACCGGTCTGTATACTTATAAGACACTCTTGCCGGTTCTAAACATAATGCTCCATAAGTACACTCCGACACCCATGCACCTTTTCCTACCTCACCTCTCCTGTCCCTTCTATTCCACAGGTCCTTCTCCTTTCTTCTGTCCCCTCAATCTCCTCTCTCGTGCTCCTTCTCTTTCTTGCTCCTCCTCTTTCTCACATTCTCCTTCCCCCCTCTAAACTACTGTTCCCCCTCCCATTGCCCTGCTCTCTTTGCCCCAACTGCCTAATTCTCACCTCTCCCCACACAACTCCCACCGAATCCCATCTTCTTCCTCCTCGCCTCTGCTCCATCATTCCTCTCTATTATTCCCACAATCCACCATGCCCTTCCCTGCTTTCCTGATGCCCCCCTTCTTTCCACTAATCCTTCGCCCCTTTTTTTCTTTTTTTCAATCTCCTATCACTTGCTTCCTCTTTGCTGTACGGCTGCTTTCCTGCCTTCACTCTCGATGGTCATATGCATTGTGAAATTCACAGACGTTTGCTTCTTTATATAGTTTGTAGAAAACTGTTGGTGTACTTTTTGTTTGTGGTCTTATTTAGAGAAATAATATCTAAGAGAAAGTACTCATTGAGGAAAGAAACTTACATACACTTTCTAGGGTAAACAGACATAATATTGAATAAAAAATATCGACAGGACAGAATATCGAGTTTTTAATATAGAATGGACAGAATATCGAATTGGCAAAATATAGTAGTGAATAATATCGAAAATCAGGTAAGAAATATCGATTTAAATAATATAGAAGTAAGTAATATCGACAGTAATAATATAGTTGTTAAAAATATCGAATTTGTTTATAGTGTTTTCAGTGTTAGTATATGTGTTAAAAGTATGTGTTAATTTTGGAATGTATGTTTGAATATTTTAAAAGTAATGAATTTTAGGTTATTTAATTTGTGTGTAATTTAATTCCGGTGCGGGTTGTGGGTTTATAGGGGATTAGGGTGGGAAGTAATTTAATTATAGTACATTAAATAATAATTTTTAGGAATTATTAATAATTTTTAACTTAATTTTGCGTTTTACTTCTGTAGCGGGTTGTGGGTTTATACGGGAATAGGGTGGGAAGTAATGTAATTGTTATTAGGTAATTATTAATTGGTATTGAAAATTAATTGGTTTTTGATTAATTATTAATTGGTAAATAATTTTTATTAATTGGTAATTAATTTGTATTAATTGTTTAATTGATAATTATGTTAATTGTATTAATTTATTATATGTAGCGGGTTGTGGGTTTATAGGGGAATATAGTGGGAAGTAATTTAATTGTAAATAATTAATTATTGAAATAATTTTTGTATATTGATAATTAATTTACTATTAATAATTATTAATTGGTATTAATTGTATTTATTATTTTTTGTTATTGAAAAATAACTGGTTGTTAATTAATTATTAATAGGTAATTAATTAAAAAAATAAATTATTGGTATTTATAATTAATTAATTATTAAATATTGTGTTATTGGTAATTTATTTTAATACTTTTATTGTTGGTAATATTAATTTATTTATTTTTAATAAAATATTACATTATTATGTTCCCTACTATTGTACTCACTGGAGTGGGAATAGTAATTTTTACCCCTACGCTATCCAACGCTTTCCCTACTATTGCACTCACTGGAGTGGGAATAATAAATTTTACCCTCCCGCTATCCAACGCTTTCCCTACTGTTGCACCCTCTGGAGTGGGAATAGTAATTTTCACCCCTAAGCTATCCAACGCTTTCCCTACTGTTGCACTCTTTGGAGTGGGAATAGTAATTGTTACCCCTATGCCATCTGACGTTTTCCCTACTGTTGCACTCACTGGAGTGGGAATAGTAAATTTTGCCCTCCCGCTATCCAACGCTTTCCTTACTGTTGCACTCTCTGGAGTTGGAATAGTAATTTTTACCCCTACGCTATCCAACGCTTTCCCTACTGTTGCACTCTCTGGAGTGGGAATAGTAATTTTTACCCCTACGCCATCCAACGCTTTCCCTACTGTTGCACTCTCTGGAGTGGGAATAGTAATTTTTACCCCTACTCTATCCAATGCTTTCCCTACTGTTGCACTCTTTGGAGTGGGAATAGGAAATTTTTACCCCTACGCTATCCAACGCTTTCCCTACTGTTGCACTCACTGGAGTAGGAATAGTAAATTTTACCCTCCCGCCATCCAACGCTTTCCCTACTGTTGAACTCTCTGGAGTGGGAATAGTAATTTTTACCCCTACGCTATCCAATGCTTTCCCTATTATTGCACTCTCTGGAGTGGGAATAGTAATTTTTACCCTCCCGCTATCCAACGCTTTCCCTACTGTTGCACTCTCTGGAGTGGGAATAGTAATTTTTACCCTCCCGCTATCCAACGCTTTCCCTACTATTGCACTTACTGGAGTGGTAATAGTAAATTTTACCCACCCGCTATCCTATGCAAAAAATATTGAACATTTTAAATTAATATTACGTTAATATATATGTATTATTATTTTTTTTTACTTACATTAATTATTTATTAATGTTAAAGTTATTTAAGTATTTGTAAGTATGTTTCAGTTAATTATATGTATTATTTCATTAATTTTACATTACTTTTAAGACAATTAAAAAATTCGATATTTTGACTAACTATATTTTTACAACGATATTTTGGATTCTATATTTTTGTACTTACCTGTTTGGAGATAGGTATTCGATATTTTGGCATTCTATATTTTTCCTTCTATATTTTGGTAGGTCGATATTATCCTTCTCGATATTTTGTCAGTGATACACTTTCTAGCTTTGAATAACATGAGAAATCAGCTAGTAATGTAACTCCCACTGAACAGTCATGTTTGGCTTGGCCGGGTTATTTTCATGTTAGTAACCTAATGATGATCTTTTGATGCAGAAAACAAGTCCAGTAAAATTTTCGATTTTACTAATAAAAAGAGCTCCTCCACCCCCTTAGCACAGGCGTTTTAGCTGCAGAAATGTATGGCATTGCACTGTAGCTACAGCGACGGTAAAATCATCACATCTTTGCTTAACATGGGAAACAAGACAATGTTGCCTGCCAATGATGTGCGAGCTGAGCTTTAAACTTAGTCCAACTGGCTGGGAATTTAGGGATTTGGATGGAATTTATAATAAAGATGTCTTGGACTTTCTTATTTCATTATTTATTTGTTCATTGTAGATCATAAACTTCACAATATTGTGATTCAGAGACTTGAACAGAAGGTTTGAAATTCCAAGCAAATAATAACCAGAGCTGTTAACCAGCACAAAAGAGAAGCTTTTTTACAGTACATTGTTCAGAAATTACAGAGGGCGAGAGGATTGCAGTGCACAGGAAGTATACAATAGTAAACAAGAGATAAGTACATGAGAGGTGAAAGATTTGCTAGTCCTCGAAACAGTGCTGCAGCTGCTTCTCTGATCCCAGTGGTAATTCCTCATTCTCCGTCCTCTAGGCAGTGCTGCTAGCTGCTTCTCTGTTCCTGTTGGTAATTCTTGGTTCTAAGTCCTGTAGGTAGTGTTGATAGCTGCATTTCCGGTCCCATCAGAAACTCATCCATTCTAAGTCCTCTAGGCAGTGCTGCAGCTGTGTCTCTGGCTCCAGTGTTAATTCCTCCATTCTAAGTCCTCTAGGCAGTGCTGCAGTTGTGTCTCTGTTTCCAGTGGTAATTCTGCATTCTTAGTCCTTTAGACAGTGGTGCAGCTGCGTCTCTGGTCCCAGGGGTAATTCCTCATTCTAAATCCACTAGGCAGTGCTGCTAGCTGCTTTTCTGGTCCAGTCAGTAACACCTCAATTCTAAGCCCTCAAGGCAGTGCTGATAGCTGCTTCTGTGGTCCCATCAGTAACCCCTCCATTCTAAGTCCTCTAGGCAGTGCTGATAGCTCTTTCTGTGGTCCCATCAGGAACTCATCCATTCTAAGTCCTCTAGGCAGTGCTGATAGCTCTTTCTGTGGTGCCATCAGTAACTCCTCCATTCTAAGTCCTCTAGGCAGAGCTGCAGCTGTGTCTCTGTTCCCAGTGGTAATTCCCCAGTCCCAGTCCTCTAGACAGTGCTGCAGCTGTGTCTCTGCTGTCTACACTCCAAATCAAAACACATAGATAAGAGACATTGTAATTTACAATGCCATTAGGTCTAACGCTAAAAAATGCAAGACCTACTGCATTGCAAATGCTTGTTTCAGAATGTAACTTCAGCTCGTTTTTACCCATTCAAACGTTTATCCCACCAAGAGTTTGCTGAAAAATACCAGCCAATAAATTCCTGTTCTCCAAACAAAAAATATTTTGTATATCTATAGCTTAGGAACACATTTGGAGGCCCAAAGATATTAGTATCATTAGTAATCACAAACACATTGACTAGGAAAAAAGTGCTGAGTCCTGGGGCACATAATAAGGAATGGGGAGGGCTTTTGAGGAAAACAGGAGCGAGAATCAATTCAACCCAGGCTACCACAACACCTCCTCATTTTCTTGTGGCTCAACTTGAGTTAGAGGAACTGGAATACAATACGAGCCACCTATTTTGATCAGTTAGAAATGGTAAGTGAGGTATAATTCCCACAAGAGTCCCAGGGTTTGTAGTAAAATCAAGGCAGATGGTCTTGGAAGTCACATAAACGGTTAGTAGAGTCAGAATGCTTTAAAGCACATTTTCAAGGATTTGTGAAAGCATTATCTATGATTTGTAAACTGTTAGTTTCAGTACAGCATCTTGATATAAACCCGCACTGGAAGTCATCCAAAAGGTTGTTGTCTATGATGAATTTTTTGACCTGTTTGTTTATTTAACATTCTTCTAACTTTAGAGAGAAATATGAGTCCCAAAAGAAGACAAAAGTTGCTGAGGTCTTGGGATCAGTGGGGATTTTTTAGTAGCTGTGAGACATGACCTACTTCACATATTCAGTAAGGATACCTTGGCAGAGAGTTAGGCTGAATAGGTTGGTCCAAAGTAGTGTGAGACGTAAACTCATTTCTTTGCTTAGAGGGTTTGACAAGAGTTCAGCAAAGTGGGACCACTTGGTAGGAGCTTTTCTGCATATGATAGAGAGGAGTGGTTATTATGGGAAAGATCAAAAAGGACTTTGATCAGTCTGACTTTTTAATCAAAAAAGTAAACTTCATGTTTGTTTGTGTGGTCATTGACAATGATAGAAAGGTGGAGTCAGAAGATGGATTGCACCATCCGAAAACATTTTTGTGTAGTTTGTACTAGCTGAATCTGTGATTCGAAAGATTGTGTTGGCTTCAAATGTATCTTTTTTTTAAGGGGCTGCACAAAGGTGTGCAATGCTGGATATAAGTTTTTGATTGTTCTTAGAGCTTACTTCTCTGCATTTGGCTCCCTGATGTGCCAGAGAGCTTATTTCTTGCCCACAACTCTTTTTTTCTTTCAGGGAGGCAAAAACATATATAATGTCCTAATCAATTTTAAGTGGCAGTAACACTGTTCACCTCCTGATCCTGATCATCTACATCATTAAAGATTACTTTAAAAAAATTACATTTGACATGGAGTTTTTATGGACATCCAGCGTGGCCATAAGGTCTGTGAGCCCTGCCTCAGGGTCTGCGATGGGGAATAGAGAGCTGGGAAATGTAAAAGGATGAGATGGCAGGAAAACAGTAAAAATATGGAAGAGGATGGAGAGAGCGATGCCTATTAATTTTGGTGGGAGTGCAGTGTATTGGTTATATGAAGACATATAACTTTATCTGTATCTGGTTTTAAAAAATGGATTGGGTCTGTGTATTTTGACTGGGATAGAGGACATGCCATTAGAGCATTGCAAAAGATTTGTACTCTTGTACTGTATTTCCTGGTTTGCACCCTGACCACCAGATACGGCTGCCTTGTAAATTATTAAGTAGGTCTTGAAATTGATGAAGAGGAAGAGCTGGAACCAGTGATTATAGAAAACTTCCAAACACCTTAAATTAGATGATCTGCTGCATGTTAGACACGCTTCAGGGGTGCATACTGGGTCTCAGGATGCCGGTCAGTATATCATTGCTTCCACTAGAAGAAGACAAGAGATACTACAAGCAGTGATGTACCATTTCAAGGAACTGCAGGTGGATGACTGGACAGCAGTTAGTGAGTCTATCTTTATCCAGTTTAGGCTTCTACAGTAGGAATATGGATTGCCTAGTCTTGACGAGTCAAGAAAAACACCCAGGGTCATTGGCGTGTTAAAAATGTTCGGCTGAAATAACAGATCCTCTTTTATTTTTTTTTATTTTAGTCCTTATCACCATAAGAGGTAGTCCTCTCGTTCATTTTCCGATATTTCGGTACCACAACCTTTATTTTCAAAGGGTAAACAACATATTTCAAGGACATTTGAGAGTTATATGCCCCCCTCTTCACCTAGAAGTTTAATAGGACTTTTCGTATCATACAAATTTCCTTTTCTCTTTAATCATCTCATCACAGAGGCGGGTCTAAAACATTATTTTCTTGTTAGGATTTACTATGTATTTCTCTATTTTGACATTAATCACACTTCTCTTCTAATCTTGGCAGGTTGGTAGAAACTTCTCTTCCAATTTTGAAAGGTTGGTATATTTTCCAAAGCCCATTGTTTACATATCTCTCCCCTTGTCAGCTAAATGACCAGTTGCCTGTGCTGCATGCTACCCCTATGGCTGCCCATCTCCTCATGTTCAATATTAAAAATAAAGGGTTGCGTGCGTACCTCTATAGATTCTTCAAATGTTTTGGCTAATGCATTACTTACTTCATACCAAAATGTTTGGTGGCCCCGATATTCTGCACACATATGTAGATTGTCTGCCTCTGGAGTCCTACATTTCTTACAAGCATATACCTGGTTCTTCGCCATTTTTGCGAGTTTGGCTGGGGTTATATATATTCTATGAAGTGTAAAGAAGTGATTCTTTTTTAGACTAGCAGCAGTGATAGTGGAGTATAATGTGTTGATGGATACTTGCTAGAAGGTTTGTATTTTTTGACTTGGCAATCTCCTCTCCCATATTCCATATGGTGGAGCCATGTTTTTTCATCTGACTCACACAGCGATGCGTACCACTTTGCCACGTCTTTTTTCTTTAGGCTTATGTCTTGTATTTCTCTTTCCATATCTATAAGTGCCTGTTGTTTTGTTTTCTATGCTGAAATCAAAGAACTTAGTTGTGTGTACTTAAAGCTCGAGATATTACCCTTAGTTCTCTTCACAATCTCTTCCCATTTGAGCAGACCCTCTTCGTCCATCAAGGCCTCTCACTTCAATATCTCAGCCTCTTTCAGTAGCTTGAAGAGTTGATATTTCATACCTCTGGCATTCCTGGAGATAGCCATATTGGTGCTAATCTTCTATAGTACTGCATTACCCATTTTCTCCTTATAATGTACCATGCCCTGGCGGCTGCCTGCAACGTTTTTCAGTTTTTATCGCATTTTTGTGAGGAATGTTGGTTTGCCGAATTTGTATGGTAAGCCTCCTTGTCGGCATATTCGACTGGCCATTGCCCAGTAGATTAGCCATCTGCTAGATTCATCTGTCACCCCTACCAACACCCAACAGTTTTTAAATTGGAAGTTGGAACAATAATAAGATGTGTCTGAGAAATGAAGACACCCTTTCAAGACTTTCCTTCTTAACTTTCTCCATGCTAAACTACATCCTTCTAATTTTTGGCAATAAACACATCTTAATTAGACTAGCCCTCCCAGAAATACTTAATATGCAGATTCTGCCACTTCCTCAAAATGATATTTGTTCCTTTTGATACTTTTGACAAATATGGTGATGTAAACTCCTGTAAATTATGAGCGATAGTAATCCACAGGTATCTCATCTCTTTCACCTCAGCCCCAGTTTCGCAGTTCCATGTTATCACATTTGTTTTTATCTTTGCTTAACAGGTATCCTTTGCTTAACAGTTATCCTGAGAATTTACCAAACTCACGGGCTGCACTCTCTATAATTGGATTAGCAACTTCAGGTTTGGGTGTATAAATAACAACATCATCGACTAATGAGATATTAATCTACAATAACCTGCACATGGAAAGGGCTGGATTTCTTCATGCCCTCTAATTCTGTTTGATAAAGGCTCTAGATATTAGGCAAAAAGTAAAGGGGAGAAAGGGCATCCATGATATGTTCCTCTTTGTATTCTTATACTTTCTCTTAAATTCGTGTAACCAGTACGTTGGCGCAAAGTTTCTTTTTAAGAGCTTTAATCACTTGAATGAAACTGATGCTGATGCCAAAGCTTTCTAAGCATTCGTACTGGTTAAACCATTTGACTCTATCGAAAGCCTTGGCGCCATCTAATGTTATCACTCCAAATGGAACTTTATACTCTTCTGTCAAATCTATTATGCCTATCATTATATGTGTAAGATCCTGCAGCTGCCTTCTGTGTAAAAGAATCTTCAGGGGCCGTATTATGGAAGTGCCCCGGGGGTGCAACTGGCGCTTGTTCCCGCTTTCTGACCCGGGGCACTTTTGAATTACAGAAGGGGCCACAGACCCTTGTGCGTCCGCTTCTGTAATACGGATAGAGCTGGTGCAAGGAAATAAAGAATTGTTGAATCCACTACCTCAACTTTTGGATTTCTGTGTGCCCATAGAACTTTGTTGTTGATTTCTGGACCTCTCCAGTTGAGGAAGGATAGGTGGCTCTACCTCCTCCTGAACACCAGAAGATATTTGGACACTAAACAAAAAAGACTTATACATTTTACTGGACTTTTGACACTGTGGTAGAGTCTGCGTGCTATCCCAGCCACTTTACCTCTTTTGTCCTATGTTATATATGGGTAGGCTGCACCTCCAACTATATTGTAAGAATAGAGTGAGAATTAAAGGTTACTATATCAAAGGTACAGGAGAGAGAAAAAATTGGCAGAGGAGCTGTTTAACAATTTAAGTTCAAGTATAACAATGCCAACTAGATCAATCAGAAATCAGGGTCTTAAGGAGACATTAAAAAAATTGGAAAGACTAAAGATGAATTAACAATCCAAATGGTGGGATTCAGTTACCCAAAACAATGCATAAAACTCAATAGAAATCCTAGGGGATTGCATGCCTAAATCTTTCCCACTTATGATAATCTCGAGGATTATCATAGTATAATACATTCCATCTTAGTTACTCACTGCATACAACAACTTACATCTGTCTTTTGTAGAGTAATACAAGAGCAGCAAAAAAAAACATATACTGTAATCCTTGTACATTTATCTACACCACAGTGTTTGAAAAACCTGCAACTACAGAATTCCCTCACTCGAACCCACCCAGGGCATGAAAAATACAACATCCGCCCAATACAGTACAACATAATTAACAACAAATACCTGCAACTTCTTCACCCCACATGATATACCTTACCCAACCCCAGTGGGGACAATACCATCTAACTGTTGCGAAGCCAGAGAGGTGTTTAAGTTTTCCAAGTAGGCCTTGAAGGGCCCCCATATATCTTTTGGGCAAGACGCTAATGGCTGAATTTCTGCATGTAAATCACTATTCGTGTTACAGTAGGCTAAGCTCTTGAAAGAGGAAGAGCTCTTAATAAGATGGGAAAAAGAATTGACTAATAATTCCATGAACTTAGTGATAATATTGATCATTAATTCAGAGACAAAAGTTAGCAACCTACAAACAGAAATAAAAGCTATTGAAAAACAAAATTTAAGACATGAGTTTTCGAGATCCCATGAACAAAAGCTATGAAATCCTACAGGAGGTACTTAGGAAACATCAAGAAGCTATAAAGATGTGCAAAACAAGGAAGGCAAAAAGAGACAAGAACAACTACCTGGGAAGTAGAGTTTTTATGTTTGCAAGGAGGTTCAACCACCTAATAAATAAACAACTGACAGACAGTACAAGACTGTCAATGGAGACAATCAGTACTAGCTCTACCAGTGTACCAGCCAGTGATAATGAGATTAATCAAGACCCAGGTGAAGGCACATAAGAACATGGGAGGAATGTTTTTTTAGAGGAAATAAGACAAATAAGGATATGCAATCTGAAGGCCGATACACGCTTACACCATATAAAAAGGCCAGGCGAGGGAAAATATCAAAGGGACCAATCAAGAGACAGGGCAGGAATGCACACAAGGTCTTGGGCCAGGAAGAAACAGTCATTAGTAATGTCAGCAATAAGAAAATGTATGTAATAGTTGTGAATTTATCTGATATGGTTCTATCTGATGATATGAATAAAGTCCTTAAAAAAGGTCTCAGTTTTTGTCCATCTACAAATTTGAAAATTCATCTGGTTGAGATTGATATTTACAAATTCGTCCCTAGACTAAAACTTTAATAAATCCTTTTCTACACATGACATTGTAAGGAAACCCAATGAGAACGCACCCACACTGAGCAACTTTTCAATACAAGATGCTGGTTCCACCACAGCATTACTCTCACTCACATCGGAAGTGAAAAGGGGGACCAGTGTCAGGGAACTCCTAACACACCTGGATATAGATACAGAGCATACTAGTGAGAGTAGGATTAAACTCAGAACTAGATGGACCCCGAATCTTCCTATTGACAATTGCTGTGACTTTCCTTTTATGAATGTATGTAGAGATTTGGATTGTATTCTAAATAGAGTAATGACCAAACAATGGACAGCCACAAATAATCTTACGCCTGGAGAAAGGACAGCACTTAAACACCTACACGATGATGACACACTAATTGTGAGGGAGGCAGACAAAGGTGGGTGTGTTGTAGTCATAACCAGAAAAGACTACAACAATGAAATCTACTCACAGTTGAATAGTTACAGTTGTTACTCTCCCCTGGATATAAACCCAATACCACGCATTTCAGCAAATATAAATCATGATGTGAAGACCTGGTATGAGTAAGGGCTAATACCGTCCGAAGAATACATGTGTTTAAAAGTTGACAAACACAGATTTTCATGTTTTTACACATTGCCCAAGATACACAAAAATGGCACCTTTCTCCATGGCTGCCCTATTGTTTCTGGGATATGGGGGAGCCTACAGAAAGATAATCACAATTTGTAGTTTCTTTTTTACAGCCATTGGTCTCTAACCTACCTTCATACATTAAAGACACTAAACATGTCCTAAACCTGATGAGTGACATTGTGTGGGAGAAGGGCATGTTCCTGGGTAGACCGGATGTTATGTCATTGTAGACCAGCATACTAACAGAGTTTGGAACAACTATTGTCACACACAGAAATGCTACTCCAGATGGCACAACTGATATTGGACAAAAATGCTTTCCTATTTGAAGGAAAATTGTATCATCAGATCAGCGGGACTACGATGGGCTCCAGATTCACTCCTTCTTATGGCAACCTCTTTATGGGTTGGTTTGAGGAGGAGCTGGTTTGTGGCCGCATTGGCTCATGCTGCACTGAATACATACACTATTGGGGAAGATGTATTGATGATATCCTGATGATATGGACTGGATCTGCAGAAGATCTCCAAGAATTCAAAAGCATTTGAACAAAAATCCCAACAACATGTCATTTACTATGAATTTTGATTACCATGCAATTCATTTTCTTGATATAGAACTGTATACGTGTGATTCTAAACTACTGTGCAGGGTAGTGCCCACCCTAAGCATCACATTAGATCTATACTCCCCATGGAAGCAAGAAAAAATTGCAGTTCAGACACAGAATACACCAATAACCATGTTGATTTCAAACAAAGGTTCCTCATCAGGGGTTATGAGAGTAAAGTCATTAATGAGGCTTAGATTAGGGCGGTCAAACAAGACAGACATTTGACATTCGCCTACAAATAACCCAGGAAAGGTGTCTGTACAGAGACCATCAAACCAATAATATCCTATGGCAATAATATAGGCAACATCAGCAATGTCTTGAACTGACATTGGCACCTTTTGAGAGGAGATAGTAATATTGTACAACACATTAGTAAGATTGTGAGCATCACATTCCGGAGAAGCAAAACCTTGAAAGGAGTAATCAGCCCAATCTACCCAGGTATCAATACTAGAACCAACTGGCTGACACGTTGTATTAAGGGTTTTTACAAGTGTGGGCATTGTACAATGTGTAGATTGAGAAAAGATAGCCAACTTTTGAATAGAATCATACCCCTATATACCATATTGCCCATAGCATTCATTGTACTACACAATTTGTTTTATATGTACTAACATGTAAATGTGGGAAGATTTATGTTGGCAGCACTATTAGAATTGTGAAAGAAAGAATAATGGATAACTTCAGAGCGGTGAAACAAGGGGACCCAAAGTACCCCTTTGCATTACATACACTTGCAAGCGACTGACAGGGTCACCATAGGACGTTCCATTTTCATGGTTTGGAAATGGCACAACAAAATGAGAGAGGTTGGAATCGAGAACTCCAACTGAGACGACAGGAAGCCATCTGGAGAATGCGTCTCAAAGTAGTAGAAATGGGTTTGAACATTGACTGGGAATTCCATTACTTCCTGGGTGACTGATAGAGTTTAAAATATAATGATCGTCTGATAGGGAAATAATTAAATAATCTGCCTTTGTTTATTGATATTGATTTAGGAAATGCATGATGAAAACTGGGTGTTATCAGGCCATGTTCCCAATGAACTGAAATTGTGCTAATGTTATGTTTGAATTGTAAAAGGAGGCAGAATAACTATCCACCAATATTTATCTTATGGTGGGGCAGCTTCTTCCCCTGTGGGGGGCAACTCATAGGAATTCTCACCACCCCATTGTGGGTCACCAACACTGAATAAACACACTGGGATTTATTCCTTTCTTCATTTTCCTTATTGAAAAACTAACATTAAAATCTAGTACGCACACAGGGATACTCTCAAGAAAATAACCATAACATCTTCTACAATATATTGGGGAGATAACTTTCATATTGTAGATATGAAGCCCATCTGCCTTGTGGAATATAGCTCATAACATTATATGTGCCTTTCTCTTTCCAGAAGACCTAATGAGTATAACACTACCGGAATTCTCTTCTGAGATTTTCCTCCCAGGTCTTGACTTATTAACTCCCAATTGTGATTGACTATCGTGAATTGATAGTGTACTTTCCTACAACCGATAAGAGAGATACTTGTGATCATTTACACGCGTACATTTTATGCTAAAACCTTTGATCAGATCACAAAGCCTCATGCGAACTGGCCATGCACTTCTTAAAAACATATAACAACCATTAACTTGAAGTACTAGTTGTAAAAGGCAATAACTATGGAGTTATCAGTACATATTCTGTGTTTTTTTTAGTGGATCGATATATCATTGTTACGAATTTCACACATTAAGATGGCCACTCCTGTTTCTCAAGGTGAAGGATGATACCTGATATGGCAAGTACATCCTCGGTTTCTAGCGGCTTTTAAACGGCGGCTAATATGGCGCTCAGGTACAATGCCAATGCTCCTGATAATGCCCGCTCACACAGCGGGATCAGATGCAGCACGGAATTGAACATTGAAGAAATTAATTAACAAGTAAGTTTCTGTCACTGTTGCGTGAGTGCGCCCAACTTGGAGGTGCCTTCACTCTTAGCATATTTTGGATACTGAGGGATCTATAACTCTGATTTCTAACCCCACACGGACACTCACAGATTACACGTACACGTGGCCAGTGACAACCTATTGTGGTCTGACCTATGCAATACGAAAAGGAGACATATTGAAATACCGCCTTTTATTTACCATAACAACTGGACGGGGCAATACTAGAACGCCTATACCTTGCTGGAACTGTTATGGTTTAGCGGATCGTCTCTTTTTTTACTGATACATGAAAATAGTAATGTAGTTATACCAGTCCATGTGGGACACCGACATATGGACGAGTTTGATAAATGGCTAATACAAGGTAACATTTAACCATAGTGTGACTGACCTGACTCTCAACATCTTAGGGTAACAGGTACATTTGATGATAGATTACTAGCCTCACAGCATATTTTAGAGTCGCATACACAAGATTGGGACATCGTAAAGTAAGACATGACCTTTTCTTTTACTCTAATCCAACTGCCGGAAGTAGCTTTTATGACATTGAGACACTAAAGCTTGTGTGTCTTCCCAGATTAATGTTATGGTTCACTCCCGAAAGCTTCTTACATAAAATACATACCAGCCATGGACATTTGGAACTGAATGAGTATTCGATTGATCCTCAAATACATTTTATTATGAAAATAACTATATCCATTGACACCTAATATACACGGAACTAGGGGGATGATCTAAATGTAGCACATGGTGATGTTGGGGGATTTTCCAACATGATACCTGGTGATCAATATAGACATCACCTCATGCTCTGACTAATCAGTGCACATCAAATATCTGTCCACCTTACTGCCAAACACACATGGTACATTCGGGAACACTTGACCCAGGTGGCAGGTTCTACAACCTTCTAGATGCTCCTCCTAACAAGATTATGGCTTTGATTGAGATTTATAGTCATGATGAAGTCTGCTGTGACTGTAACAGCTAGAAATGAAACACGGGTTGGCAAAGGGTGTATGTGGGAACAAGGAAATAAAGAACTGTTGAAACCACGACCTCAATGTTTAGATTTCTGTGTGCCGGGAGAACTTTGTTATAGTTGATGGATGAGTTGGTGCTGTGTGGTTGATAATGGAAGTTTATCATGATGATCTGGGTTAATGATAGAAGGAAGTGTCAGAAGAGGAGTGATACTGTTTTGAAGATGTTGAAGAACCAGTGCTACTTACCAAGAATTGGTCACACAAAATAAGTAAAATATTAATGCTAGTGTAGATGGAATTGGAGAGCCTGTGGATTCTGGGTTTTTGCTTTTAACAGTGTATCCAACATATATATCTTAATAGTAGATCCAGAAATATTTATGGATTCCAGAAATCTTAAAACATACCTGCAACTTTTGAATTGTAGGCTACACCCACTCCACAAATGTTGTTGTTCGCTGCAGCAGATACTTCACCAGCACATCTAGTCCCATGGCTGTGGAAACAAAAAGTAATATTAATGCCAAAAACACTGTAGTAATCAAAGTAAAAGACAAGGAATTTATTAGGGACAAGGTAACCATTCCCCCTGCATGCTATCATCTGTGCAACTTTCCTCAACTTTAAAGCTCTTGAAAACATATTTAGGCATTATTCAATTGCTCAATGTTTTGGTTTTCCTTTCTAGCCTCAGAGAAAACTATGATTTAAAATGTAGGTTGCCCAGTACTAAAGCTATCTCAGAAAATATTAGTGCTACATAGAGCTCTTTAGCTGCTGACTCTTTAGCGATTTGCATGACGCAGAGCACTACACAGTATACCAAAATCCTCTAACTAGGTCCACTGCAGCCAATTTCTCAAAGTACCTTGTTTCAGTGTGCTAGGAGCCTACTAGATTATGGGTGCATTGGGTGTGTTCTCAATGTGGACTCATCATGTTAGTTATAACCAGGGCTGGCTTTAGGGGGGTGAGACTGTTGTGGTCGCACTGAGCGCGGACCTGGGGGGGGGCACTGACCTCATGGAGGGGCACTGTGTTTAGCAATAACTTACAATTTAAAAGCACATGCTGCAGAGTTCCTTGTGCTCTAGCTTTCAGTCAGCAATAAAAATGTCAAGATAACTTTTGTGATTATTGTTCCTGCTAGACAGAGAGAACAGAGTTTTGTTTAGTGGTAGGTTGGACTAATTATAAAGTAATGCAGAAGGTTACTATGCCTGTTGCAATGAACAGATCCTTATGTAATGTTGATAGCTGAGTGGATTAGTAAAGCTAACCTTTACCAGCATTTTAAAACATTTGGTCGAATGAACAAATTCGTTTTTCACTCGAAACGTGCTTTAACTTCAGCTTCAGCCTTCTACTTTCAAAGAAATAACAATCCTACAGATTGCTTCAATGGGTGATTAATCTTCAACAATATTTTTAATCTGTGTATTTCCCTTAAGCTTTAGTCTGCTTCCTATCTATCTATCTATCTATCTATCTATCTATCTATCTATCTATCTATCTATCTATCTATCTATCTATCTATCTATCTATCTATCTATCTATCTATCTATCTATCTATCTATCTATCTATCTATCTATCTATCTATCTATCTATCTATCTATCTATCTATCTATCTATCTATCTATCTATCTATCTATCTGTCTGTCTGTCTATCTATCTACCTATCTATCTATCTATCTAAAACAAGGTTTTGTGAGGGAATGCGTTTGTGAAAAGAGTGAAATTTAAGAGGGACATGAATCAATCAATCAAACATTTATAGAGCGTGGCAAATCGTCCATAAGAATTTTAAGGTGCTGGGGCTGTTTGCTGCTGCGTGGAGGTTTGATCATTCAAACATCCAGGACTTAGCTTCTCTTCTGAATTGCTGGAACGATGATGCAGTCCTGGGGTACAGGGGAAGGTTGTTCCAGGCCTTTAATACAAGGTGCAAGAAGGAGCATCCTCCGCTGTTCCAGTGTCTGCTGTGAGCCACCTGAAGATCTGGTGGAGACACCTAAAGATGTGGATGTAGGAGGATGAGACTGCGTTTACTTTCTTCTTCATGGATAGCTTGCTTTTCAGGATGATGCCGAAGTTGAGGAAGTGGCCTGTTGGGGCACGGAGTGTGCTGAGCTCCGAGGGCCACCATGTGTCTGTGTTGTTCCCAAAGATGAGGACTTCGGTGTTTTTCAGTGTTGAGTTGGAGACAGTTGTCCTTCATCCAGTCCACGATGTACATCATCCATCTGTGGAAGTTATCTTTAGTGATAGAGTGATCGTCGGGCAGTGAGTGGATGAGCTATGTATCATTGGCATAAGAGAGGATGTTGAGTCCATTTGATCAGTCTTGGCAGCCAGGGAGGCCATTTAAGTGTTGAAGAGTGTCGGGCTGAGGGACGATCCTTGGGGGACTCCAGAGATGATCGTGCCGGTGACGTACAAGGTGATCCATTTGAGGGCGTTTCCTTGAATCCCGATGTGGTGGAGTCAGTTGATAAGGATGTGGTAGGAGACAGGTCCAGGAAGATGAGGATTCTGTTTTCCCCGCTATCCAGGAAGGCTCTGATATCATCTGTGTCTGCAATCAGGGATGTCTCGGTGCTGTGATTAGCTCAAAATCCATATTGGCATGGGTCTGGGATGTCATGGTCATCTAGGGTTTGAGTGAGTCACTGGTTCACTACTTTCTCAAGGACCTACGCTGGATAGGGAAGCAGAGAGGTTGGCAGGTAGTTCTTCATTGCGGCTGGGTCGGCGGATGGTTTTATGGATCCAGGAATGCTAGTATCTACTCCCCAAAAATCACAATTGCCACTTAATAAAAAATATTCTATACAATGAACTAAAATTACAGATATAACTGAACAGCGATTTATAGTAAAGTTCTTAAGACTTTATAGTTGCAATCCTCTAAATAATCTATCTCCCACCATTTAGTTTTCATATGTTGCACTCCGAAGAATAATTGTTTTAGGTTCACATAATCATGAGTGTTCAATTTTCTTCTACCTTAATATTTGGTTTTCAGGACACAGAGCTATGTACTGATGTTCATAATAGACCTGAAGTGAATGGTTTGCTTTTAATTAAGGGTGGGCGTAGTGGGCGTAGTGGGGCTACGTGAAGCAGCACGTAGTGTGCCCAAATCTACGCACACTACGCGCTTCGCGTAGCCCCACTACGTGCCACCCACCTCCCGCCCGCCCTTCTTTTAAATAATATAAGCATTGAAAAATAAATTAAAATAAGTCGACTTACCCGTAAGCGCGGCGTCTCCGGGGCTCCCTCTTTCTGTTTCTAATTTCTTCTGGCAAATGCGCATGCGCGGACGCCCGCGCATGCGCATTTCTCGCGAGAAATGCGCATGCGCGGGTGTCCGCGCATGCGCATTTGCCAGAAGAAATTAGAAACAGAAAGAAGGAGCCCCGGAGACGCCGCGCTTACGGGTAAGTCGACTTATTTTAATTTATTTTTCAATGCTTATATTATTTAAAAGAAGGGCGGGCGGGAGGTGGGTGGCGGGTGGCAAGCAGCTACGCTTCGCCCTCGGCGTGTGCGTAGCGCTGCCCTGCTTCGCCTACTTCGGAAAGTGCGAAGCAGGCAGCGCTACGTACACTACGTGGGCGAAGCGTAGTGCTACGCCCGGGGTTACTTTTAATAAATAATTTCAGGGCTAAAGTGACCAAATCCTATTTCTAATAAATTAGGCTTTAAGCATTTGTTCTGGTGTGGAAATATGTATAATTTGTAGTCAGGGTGGGCATTCCTGCCTGGACAGTTGGGGCAGAGCTGTTCTCAGTTCCATCTATATTTCAAAGGTTTTGCCTCCAGTAAAAACAAAGGAACCTGACACTGTTTTTTTGTCACCTCAGAATTCTTGGATCCTTGACGGGAGAATGGAAGACCTTTCCAGAACCGGGTTTGGGGCGGTATAGGGAAACCCCCTGTAATCCCGCGCCCTTCCTGGGCGGGATTTCCAATACGGGCCCAGAATGAGACAAAAAGAAAGTGAGGGTAGTGCTCTAAGCGTGGCTTGGGCTGTGAAGAGGCTGCATCCAATGAGGGTAGAGTAGAAGAGCTGGTAGTAGAGGAACGAAAAAACTATGCTGAGTCATGTGCCAGAGCAACGAACCACACAGATCAGCTGGCGGTCATTGTTTTGGGAGGAGAGACACCTGCGCCTAAGGAAACAGGACGAGTGCCCGAGGAGTGATGGGAAGATGCTGAACAGGAGGAAGTAGTGGAACGACAAGACATCCCACCTAGAGGCAATGCCAAACAGTCAAACTGACCCCAAGAGGAAGAGGGTGGCGAGACTCCCTCTGCCACAACCCTGGAGGACCGTGGCTTACGGCAAGTACCTTTTTTAAAATTTCTTCATGTCTGGCAGGTGGCGGTTGTGGCACAAATAGTCTTATCCTGCACATGGTTGTTCTAGTCACTTTTTTTTTACACTAATTGCACTACCCAGACCTGGGTGAAGGTGACAGCAGAAGCACCCTTAATAAGGACCAACAAACCCGATTCTATTTATCCAGAGGGACACAGACAAGCCCCCCTCTTTCTGGTGGGACACAAAGAAGAAGTGGAGATGATCCCAGCACAGGACCAAGACTCCTTTTCAAGAGAGAGGGCCACCCAGAAGTGCAGTGAATTAACTGGCACTGTTAAAACTGTGTATCCCTTAAATGTTTTAGTTTTGAACCTCCCCCAGCTGTGCTGGTACCTGTTGCTTAATAAAGAGACAATAACACACCACCTCCGCCAGGGCATCCTGTATAACTGGGTGACCACCCCCCCCCCATTTTAAATGCTGGCACCAGGTATATATATTGGACCTTCTGAGACACTTATCAGTACACTCCTAGACATGTAGACACTACAGAAGAGGACCACCTTGTACCCCAAGGACTGCCTTGCTGCTTGAGGCCTGCCTTGTGCCTCAGAGGAATGCCTTGCTGCTATCAGAGGACAGTTCTGCTTTTTGAGTCCTGTCTTGTTTACCAGAAGACTGCCCTGTTGCTTGAGGCCTAGCCTACTCTCACCGAAAGAAGACTGGACCTGTTCCCTTCATCCCATGCTAACCTGAATGACTCCAAGGATCAGTTGGCTGACCTCCTGTATGGGGATCAGGCACACAACAAGCTCCAAAGGCCTACCTGCAACTGCCAAGCTGACTTACTGCAACTGGACCTGCACCTGGACCTCCCTAAGCCTTGGTGGCCTATGCTAGAGGTCCATGATCCCTAAGAGGGGCCTACCCAGGTTCTGGAACTTTTGCTGGCATCAGAGTTTACTCCTCAGAAGAGAAATGGGATATCCTGAAGTTTTGAGCTCTTTGCAATCGTGAACAGGCTGATTTGATGCAAGACTCTGCCAACTGTGATGACCACCAACTTGAAGCTTCAGTGAACCCGGCCCTTCACGGTTCAGTAATCTTTGTCTTTGAGCTAGGGCTATGACAGTCTGTGGTGACCACCCATTTAAATCTCCAGTAATTACCTTTTTCAAAGCCCGACTGGAACTTCGTTGACACCAGGCCTGCTCTTTGTGCTACAGGCATGACTATACGTGATGCTCTCCCTGCTCCTCACGGCCTCCTCCACCATGAATGGAACTCTTCACGCTAGTCTTTGAGAAGGTAGCTATGTCAGCTGGACTAACCTGGTCCCTGAGTCCTTCCTGCACTCCATCACGGTCACCATGAACTTGTGTCTTACCCCAGGTCTAACACGACCAGATGACCTGCACTTTGTGCTTTTAGATGCTATATTTACAAAAAATGTTTAAATTGCATATTTCTGGTTTTAATAATTGTATGTTTGTTGTTCTGGTGTCATTTGTTTGGGATGTTCTGTTTTCACTTTACTACTGTTTGTGTGCTGTAAAGATACTTTACACATCGCCCCTGAGTTAAGCCTGACTGCTATATATATATATATATATATATATATTTATTACCTACTGGCGGTCGCCAGTAGGTAGTTATAGTTAGGACCCCTTTTCCATAGGAAATCCGCAACATTCTATTTTGAATAACTTTGGCGCCGGTCGACGAATCCTCGCGAATTTCTCAAAATAGGTGGGGCGCTACGCTCCGCTCCTACCCTGAAAGTCTCGGGGGGATTCGTCAAGCGGGGGCTGAGATAAAAGGGGGGTCCCAAAACGCGTTTTTCCCATGCATTTTTCCATAGGACCTTTAGACAGGGCTACAGCCCGAACGGCTGAACAGAATTACTAGAAATTTGGCAGAGAGGTAGTCCCTAGGTCAAGGAAGTGCCTTTTGTAGGTTTGGTGTAAATCTGTTCAGTAGATTCTGAGAAAATAGCCTTTAAATCAATATATATATCTGAGCCAGCTTACGGTACGCTTACCGTAAGCTTACCGTACGCGTACGGTGGCGTGCGCGAGCGCGATTCTGATTGGCTGTTAGATCTTAGTAAACATTCGAATCGGCCGAAACCAGGAAGCGGCGGCCGCCATTTTGTGTGTTTCACTCAGAAAAAAAAGAGTGAAAACAAGAAAAGGGGGCAAGGAGGAGAGTTACAGACCCCCTTACATTTGTGAGGGGGTCAAAGAAGGACTGTAAAGTACAAAGAAAACATTTATTGATTTTAAAAAAAATCACGGGGTACGCGTACGGTAAGCTTACGGTAAGCGTACGGAAGAAAAAATAAATAAAAAAAGAAATGAAATGCAGATTTAAGTGTTTAGATATTAGGGGGCTCTAAAAAGAGCCGTTGTGTTTAAGAAGTGATTTTTTAAGTGGTACCTACAAGTAAGTACCGATGCAGAGTCTAAGGTTCAAGAGGAAGACTCTGTTCCCTTCATCATTGAAGTGCACACCATCTCCTCTATAAATGTCTTGCATGTCATAACGCAAGTTGTTGTGGTAAATGGCACCCATACCATAGTCACGGAGGAAAGCAGAAACAGATTTGTTGACGTGCTTTCTTGCTTTGTCAATTTGCGGACAGAAATGATTGGACCAGTTCCATTTTTGCCTTTGGCATATGTTGGAAAACACAAAGGCAGTTTTAGGGAAAAGTGAAAACAGTTGTGCAAAGGTGTCCTTCATAAGCATTTCCAGACCTACCCCAGTCAAAGTGCCTAGGTCATTGCCACCACAGTGCACTATTATGAGGTCAGGGTGTTGGATTTGCATGAAGGATTTCACCAATGGCATCAATTGGTGCCACTTTAACCCTCTCTGACCAATCCATTTAATGTCTACATTTGGCAAAGCAAGGTCTCTCACCATACCTGTTTTCTCTGCAAACTTTTCACTCCAGAAGACATAGCTGTGCCCTACAATCCACACTGTGAACATCTTCAAAGGAGAACTGGATGCACTCAGGAGGTGTCTTTCAGTAGAATGGCAATATGAAAAGAAAGACAGTTTGGAAATGGAGGCATACATATTTTTTTCAAAACAAAAAGAACTGATTGGCTGTTTCATACCATTCTAGAATAAAAACTAGGCTGTATGTGTAAATTAATAGAAGCATGTTTTGTATTGGTACAAAAAAATGTGTTACCAAAGAACAGTACTATGGATTTGCTGTTAGGTTTGAAAAGTCAAGCACTCTTGCTCTGTGGAATTGAAACATTGTGTGGCGAACTTCTGACCTAACTCCACACAGCAGTGTTCCATGAGCTGTTGCTATGGTAGCAGGCAGAAGTCAAGTTGGGGGAAGGGTACTAGGCAGAAGTCAAGTTGGGGGCAGGGTACTTTTGGAAAAGGGTTGGTTTTTAACCAATAGAAATGTGTGATTACATTTGAAAAAAAGGGGGAAGCACTGAGATTTGAAACTTACATGTATATGTGTGGAAAAATAGAGGGAAAGTTTGCCATTATCTGGTTCTGCTGAGAGGAGAGAGGTGTAGAGAACAGAGATCCTGGCTCTGATAATCTGCTGTTTGAGTGCCACATTTCTTTCACAACTAACTAATTTTAAAGGTGAGTTTAGAGTTTGAGAGGGGATGTATATGGTAAATTAAGAAATGAATAATAGAATTGGAATTCCTTTTGTAGAAGTTGTGTTTATTATTTTCTGTTTTGGGAGAAATTTAAATGTGAGAAACATGTAAAATAATATGGACAATTTTTTCATGATAAATTAAGGTGTACTGGTAAAAATAAGGAATACTTTAAGGGTTTGAGGTTGCAGTCAGTAATGCAAATACATTCAGCATCACTAAGGCTGGTTGCCCTTGCTGGAGTGTAGGCAGTCACCGAGGATACACATGGTGGTGGTCTGAAAAAGCAGTTTGGACATGGGCTTTTTAAAAAAATCTAAAAAGTGGATTCATAATGTGTCAGTCTGTAAAAGTGATTTTCACTTGCCAAAAAAAAAGAGCAGTAAGTGTGCATTTAAATTGGCAAAGAAATTTCGTTTTGTGACTAATGAAAAAACATGACTCTGTGTGCAAATAGGAATTACAGGCAGAGATTTATTGCGTTTTGCTCTGGTGATTTCACAGTTGCATTAGTAGGAAAAAGGGGGAGCGATTTTTTGGGGGAAGAAGCAGACTCTTAGCACACACCCAGCTCCTTTCCATGTATAATCATGCACAGTATTTAGAAGCGAGTGGGGTTTTCAGGTTTCAGTCTGTAATGCAAATACATTCAGCATCACTAAGGCTGGTTGCCCTTGCTGGAGTGTAGGCAGTCACCGAGGATACACATGGTGGTGGTCTGAAAAAGCAGTCTGGACATGTGCAATTGAAAAAATCTAAAAAGTGGATTCATAATGTGTCAGTCTGTAAAAGTGATTTTCACTTGCCAAAAAAAAAGAGCAGTAAGTGTGCATTCAAATTGGCAAAGAAATTTCGTTTTGGGACTAATGAAAAAACATGACTCTGTGTGCAAATAGGAATTACAGGCAGAGATTTATTGCGTTTTGCTCTGGTGATTTCACAGTTGCATTAGTAGGAAAAAGGGGGAGCGATTTTTTGGGGGAAGAAGCAGACTCTTAGCACACACCCAGCTCCTTTCCATGTATAATCATGCACAGTATTTAGAAGCGAGTGGGGTTTTGAGGTTTCAGTCTGTAATGCAAATACATTCAGCATCACTAAGGCTGGTTGCCCTTGCTGGAGTGTAGGCAGTCACCGAGGATACACATGGTGGTGGTCTGAAAAAGCAGTCTGGACATGGGCTTTTTAAAAAAAATCTGAAAAGTGGTTTCATAATGTGTCAGTCTGTAAAAGTGATTTTCATTTGCCAAAAAAAAAGAGCAGTAAGTGTGCATTCAAATTGGCAAAGAAATTTCGTTTTGGGACTAATGTGAAAACATGACTCTGTGTGGAAATAGGATTTACAGGCAGAGATTTATTGCGTTTTGTTCTGTTGATTTCACAGTTGCATTAGTAGGAAAAAGGGGGAGCGATTTTTTGGGGGAAGAAGCAGACTCTTAGCACACACCCAGCTCCTTTCCATGTATAATCATGCACAGTATTTACAAGCGAGTGGGGTTTTCAGGTTTCAGTCTGTAATGCAAATACATTCAGCATCACTAAGGCTGGTTGCCCTTGCTGGAGTGTAGGCAGTCACCGAGGATACACATGGTGGTGGTCTGAAAAAGCAGTCTGGACATGGGCTTTTTTAAAAAAATCTGAAAAGTGGTTTCATAATGTGTCAGTCTGTAAAAGTGATTTTCACTTCCCAAAAAAAAAGAGCAGTAAGTGTGCATTCAAATTGGCAAAGAAATTTCGTTTTGGGACTAATGTGAAAACATGACTGTGTGGAAATAGGAATTACAGGCAGAGATTTATTGCGTCTTGCTCTGGTGATTTCACAGTTGCATTAGTAGGAAAAAGGGGGAGCGATTTTTTGGGGGAAGAAGCAGACTCTTAGCACACACCCAGCTCCTTTCCATGTATAATCATGCACAGTATTTACAAGCGAGTGGGGTTTTGAGGTTTCAGTCTGTAATGCAAATACATTCAGCATCACTAAGGCTGGTTGCCCTTGCTGGAGTGTAGGCAGTCACCGAGGATACACATGGTGGTGGTCTGAAAAAGCAGTCTGGACATGGCCTTTTAAAAAAATCTAAAAAGTGGATTCATAATGTGTCAGTCTGTAAAAGTGATTTTCACTTGCCAAAAAAAAAGAGCAGTAAGTGTGCATTCAAATTGGCTAAGAAATTTCGTTTTGGGACTAATGTGAAAACATGACTCTGTGTGGAAATAGGAATTACAGGCAGAGATGTATTGCGTTTTGCTCTGGTGATTTCACAGTTGCATTAGTAGGAAAAAGGGGGAGCGATTTTTTGGGGGAAGAAGCAGACTCTTAGCACACACCCAGCTCCTTTCCATGTATAATCATGCACAGTATTTAGAAGCGAGTGGGGTTTTCAGGTTTCAGTCTGTAATGCAAATACATTCAGCATCACTAAGGCTGGTTGCCCTTGCTGGAGTGTAGGCAGTCACCGAGGATACACATGGTGGTGGTCTGAAAAAGCAGTCTGGACATGGGCTTTTTTAAAAAAATCTGAAAAGTGGTTTCATAATGTGTCAGTCTGTAAAAGTGATTTTCACTTGCCAAAAAAAAGAGCAGTAAGTGTGCATTCAAATTGGCAAAGAGATTTCGTTTTGGGACTAATGTGAAAACATGACTCTGTGTGGAAATAGGAATTACAGGCAGAGATTTATTGCGTTTTGCTCTGGTGATTTCACAGTTGCATTAGTAGGAAAAAGGGGGAGCGATTTTTTGGGGGAAGAAGCAGACTCTTAGCACACACCCAGCTCCTTTCCATGTATAATCATGCACAGTATTTAGAAGCGAGTGGGGTTTTCAGATTTCAGTCTGTAATGCAAATACATTCAGCATCACTAAGGCTGGTTGCCCTTGCTGGAGTGTAGGCAGTCACCGAGGATACACATGGTGGTGGTCTGAAAAAGCAGTCTGGACATGGGCTTTTTTTAAAAAATCTGAAAAGTGGTTTCATAATGTGTCAGTCTGTAAAAGTGATTTTCACTTGCCAAAAAAAAAGAGCAGTAAGTGTGCATTCAAATTGGCAAAGAAATTTCGTTTTGGGACTAATGTGAAAACATGACTCTGTGTGCAAATAGGAATTACAGGCAGAGATTTATTGCGTTTTGCTCTGGTGATTTCACAGTTGCATTAGTAGGAAAAAGGGGGAGCGATTTTTTGGGGGAAGAAGCAGACTCTTAGCAGACACCCAGCTCCTTTTCATGTATAATCATGCACAGTATTTACAAGCGAGTGGGGTTTTCAGGTTTCAGTCTGTAATGCAAATACATTCAGCATCACTAAGGCTGGTTGCCCTTGCTGGAGTGTAGGCAGTCACCGAGGATACACATGGTGGTGGTCTGAAAAAGCAGTCTGGACATGGCCTTTTAAAAAAATCTAAAAAGTGGATTCATAATGTGTCAGTCTGTAAAAGTGATTTTCACTTGCCAAAAAAAAAGAGCAGTAAGTGTGCATTCAAATTGGCAAAGAAATTTCGTTTTGGGACTAATGTGAAAACATGACTCTGTGTGGAAATAGGAATTACAGGCAGAGATTTATTGCGTTTTGCTCTGGTGATTTCACAGTTGCATTAGTAGGAAAAAGGGGGAGCGATTTTTTGGGGGAAGAAGCAGACTCTTAGCAGACACCCAGCTCCTTTCCATGTATAATCATGCACAGTATTTACAAGCGAGTGGGGTTTTCAGGTTTCAGTCTGTAATGCAAATACATTCAGCATCACTAAGGCTGGTTGCCCTTGCTGGAGTGTAGGCAGTCACCGAGGATACACATGGTGGTGGTCTGAAAAAGCAGTCTGGACATGGGCTTTTTTAAAAAAATCTGAAAAGTGGTTTCATAATGTGTCAGTCTGTAAAAGTGATTTTCACTTGCCAAAAAAAAAGAGCAGTAAGTGTGCTTTCAAATTGGCAAAGAAATTTCGTTTTGGGACTAATGTGAAAACATGACTCTGTGTGCAAATAGGAATTACAGGCAGAGATTTATTGCGTTTTGCTCTTGTGATTTCACAGTTGCATTAGTAGGAAAAAGGGGGAGCGATTTTTTGGGGGAAGAAGCAGACTCTTAGCACACACCCAGCTCCTTTCCATGTATAATCATGCACAGTATTTAGAAGTGAGTGGGGTTTTCAGGTTTCAGTCTGTAATGCAAATACATTCAGCATCACTAAGGCTGGTTGCCCTTGCTGGAGTGTAGGCAGTCACCGAGGATACACATGGTGGTGGTCTGAAAAAGCAGTCTGGACATGGGCTTTTTTTAAAAAATCTGAAAAGTGGTTTCATAATGTGTCAGTCTGTAAAAGTGATTTTCACTTGCCAAAAAAAAAAGAGCAGTAAGTGTGCATTCAAATTGGCAAAGAAATTTCGTTTTGGGACTAATGTGAAAACATGACTCTGTGTGCAAATAGGAATTACAGGCAGAGATTTATTGCGTTTAGCTCTGGTGATTTCACAGTTGCATTAGTAGGAAAAAGGGGGAGCGATTTTTTGGGGGAAGAAGCAGACTCTTAGCAGACACCCAGCTCCTTTCCATGTATAATCATGCACAGTATTTAGAAGCGAGTGGGGTTTTCAGGTTTCAGTCTGTAATGCAAATACATTCAGCATCACTAAGGCTGGTTGCCCTTGCTGGAGTGTAGGTAGTCACCGAGGATACACATGGTGGTGGTCTGAAAAAGCAGTCTGGACATGGGCTTTTTTAAAAAACTGAAAAGTGGTTTCATAATGTGTCAGTCTGTAAAAGTGATTTTAACTTGCCAAAAAAAAAGAGCAGTAAGTGTGCATCCAAATTGGCAAAGAAATTACGTTTTGTGACTATTGTGAAAAGAAATGTAGTAATATATTTAAATAAAATAAAGGATTTTAGTTTTTTTCAGGTATTGCTGAAGAGCAGTGGACAAAATTTAAGATGCCTACAAAATCCAGAGTTCAAAAAACGCACAAAAAAACCTATATTTGAAGACAACTAGAGGACCAAAGTTAGTAGAAGATGCTCATGTTGGGAAAAAGAAAAAATCTTCTGGTAAGCAGAAAAAACAATTTCTAAAAAATATATTCAAAAGAATGAAAAATGTACAAAATGTCTGTACTCGAAAGGATGTTTTGAACAAAAAAGGAGAGGAAAAAATTGACAATTTAGTTAATGCAAATATACCTTCAGCAACTGAAAAGATTTATATAAATAGAAAAACAGCGTTTAAAGAGATACGTAGAAAAATGTTTCAGAGAAGAGTTATGTCCAATTTGATGAAGGATGTGAAGAAATATAAGAAAAAGACAAAGTTTTATAAAAGAAAAAAAGAAATAGAAGCCATTGCAGCAAAGGCATTAGAATTAAAAAGGAAACTATTCATTTTAATTTTGAATAGGATGCGTACATTAGACAAAATGGTTAATGTACTGAAATCACATAGCAAAAGGAAAAGAGTAGTGAACAGAACAAACTTTTGTAAAGTGTTTTTAGGAAAGTGGATGCATAGTTCAAGTAGTGAACCTTTTTTTAATGAAGAGAGCTATTTTCAAAGTAATAGTTTGCTGCATGCAGTTGACACCAGAGGTCGTTCTTACGAAGTAAAAAATGGTTGCATAATGGAGAAGGAGATAATGGTTCCAAGAGATGAGGTACAAGTGATGGCAGATGAGGCTATGGGGAGACGTCCTAAAGCCCCAGTGTACACTTGGAATTGTAGTAGTATTTGCACTGTGCGTCAGGAATCTATTGACAAATTTCGAGAGTTTCTAAGAGAATATAGTAAAAAAAGTATAAAACAGAAGATTAAGGTGCTTCAAAGTCTGGATCCATGCAGAGTGAGAGAGAATACTGGTTTGCAGGGTCATTCTCTGGCTTGTCTATCTAGAAAAGTGTGCAATAGTGTTTTCCATCATTTTAGGATGCTGGCTGTTCATCATACTGAAATGAGAAAGTTTGTGAGACGGTTGTATTTTGCCAAAAGTCCAGCAATAAAGTTAAATGAATTGAATAGGGCTCTGTTCCGAGGAACGGTATCAGATGTAGAGAAGGTTGTTGATGAAATTCAGTTTTGTTACTTTGGTCCTGAACAAAACAGTGCAGAGAAGGACACAGTAAATGAGGAAGAAGTGGAAGAGAATGTAGAACCCTCTGTAAGTAACACATTTAATGATCATATAACAAAATTTGCAATAGTCTCTAATGAAAGACCAAATTTTACTTGTATTTGTTGCCGCAGAACTCATTATAGAAAACAAACTAGGAATGTTGATCTCTACAGAAAGAGTGAAAATGAAGATACATTTTGCTACATATATATTTCTAGAAAATTGTTTTGATTCGGGTGAAGATCAGCGTATTTGTAAATACTGTTACAACAAGTTAGAGGAAAATAGAATGCCGACCAGAGCTGTACATAATAATTTAGAATTGGATGCTATTCCTGCTGAACTTTCTGAATTAAATACATATGAGTCTATACTCATTCAATGTGTTCATCCGTTCCAGACCATAGTACGTATGGAGCCCAAAACTGGTAAATTACCTCCTTCTGATTTACTGAGAGGTTTAAAAGGAAGAGTGGTGTATTTGCCCTTGGATTTGAAAAAAAATATGGAAACTATTGATGCGGATACTTTGGAAACTGAACCATTAATTATTCTGGTTAATGGTGTACCTACAAAGAATAAGAAGATTTGGCAGGAGCTGGTAGATGTGCGGAAAGTACAAAGAGCAAATTTGTATTTGAAAAGGAATAACAAATGGTATGAATCAATTTATATAGAAGAAGAAGATTTACAAGAAGACACAGAAACACCAACTGGACAAATTGAAAAAGTGGACAAGTCAAATGAAGAAGAAATTTATGAACATTTTAGCATACATCCTCTTCATTCAAAAGAAGTTATGGGAGACAATATTGATCTGTTTCAGATGAAGAAAGCAAAAGGAACTCCCGTGAGTGTATGGGAGGAGAGCTTGGAAGCTCGATGTTTTCCCCAGCTGTTTCCTAAAGGAAAAGGAGGACGATACGATGAACGTCCAGAACAGATTCCAGCTTCTGAGTATCGGACTACAAGACTATATGCTGAAGATCCCAGATTTCGACAAAGTATTCCTTATTTGTTCCATCTTTTATTTGAAAGCGACTTGTCTGCACTGTCTTATGCAGTAAATCACATTTTAAAAAGTGGAGTACATTTACAAAATGTGTCTGCTAAGGATTTTATGGAGAAAGTGCAGCACCGAGATGATCATTTGGAAACACAACTGATCAATCTGATGGCTTGTCAGCGTGGGACAAATGAATATTGGTACCGACGCCATGGTGAACTAAAATGCATGTTACGGAATTTAGGAACACCAACATGGTTCGTTACCCTAAGCTGTGCGGAGTACGCTTGGGATGATTTACTGGATTTTCTACGAGAGGCAAATTCAAACATTAAAAACATTGAATACAAGACAGCAGGAGAACTGTGCTCATTGGATCCGGTTAATGTTTGCAGATATTTCAATCATAGATTTGAGGCTATGATGTCCTTCATCTGCAATAAAAAAAATCCACCTCTTGGAGAAGTAGTAGATTTCTTTTGGAGAAAAGAGTACCAGGCAAGAGGTGCTCCTCATATTCATATGCTTTTGTGGATCAAGGATGCCCCAAAGTTTGGAACAGATACTGATGAAGCAGTGTTATCTTTCATTGAAGAATATGCAACATGTGCTATACCAAAAAGCACAGAAGAGAAAAAGTTAAAGGAGCAAGTTTTACGTTTCCAAAGTCATCGGTGTGGAAAATACTGTTGACGGAAATACAAGAGCAAAGATAAATACTACACTAAATGTCGATTTGGATTTCCTAGACCTGTTCTTTCAAATGGAAGAGTCAACAGTTTTATGTCAGCTGTGAGACATACTATCACAAGGAAATCACCTAAGAATACCTACAACCTAAAAAGAAAAGAAGAATCCAAAAATATAAATGACTACAACCCAGTCATTTTATCCATGTGGAACGCTAACATGGATATACAGTATGTAGCTGACAATTCCATTGCTGTTGCTCGATATGTAACGTCTTACATTACGAAATCAGAAAAAACAGAATTGAAGGAAATGTGGGAAGAGATTTCTCACGAGAAGACCCTCAGTAAGAAGCTGTACAGTTTCAGTTTGAAGATGTTATCGCATCGAGAAATTGGATCCTACGAATGTTCAGATAGGTTATCTTCTGCAAGTCTCTACTCGAAGTCAAGAAGAATAATTTGGGCAAGTTTAGGCCTTGCAGCAATGAGAAATCGGGTACTGAAATATGTTGGAGAAATTGAATATTTGGCCGAGAATGACCCAGAAAGTACAGATATTTTGAAATCAAACATGTTGGACACATATTATCCCAAGAGAAGTCAACATCTGGAGAACATATGTCTCTATGAAGTGCTGCAGAACTACATTTATTCACGGAAAGCCGCAGAAGACATCAACAATGGAAAATATAAAGTCGTTGGTGAGGAAGGATGTTTGGTGAAGCAAACAAAAGGAAGTTTGATAAATCACAGGAAGCTGAGTTGCGACACTACTGACAAGAAGGAATTTTACTACTTGGCTCTTTTACAGTTGTTTAAACCATGGCGTACAGAGGATGAACTACTGGGAGAATTTCAAAGCTATGAAGATTCTTTTAATGCTTGCAAAGACAGCATACAATGCAGTACATTCTCAAGTTATCTGCAAATGTTAAATGAAGAAATTGAACAGGAAACTACAATTGCAGCAGAAATAGCTAGAGACAGTTCTCAGGACAGCCAAAGTTCAGGAACACTCAGTCAAGATCCCCTAGGACAACCAATCGTTGAAAATGAAGCATCAATAGCCATGAATGAAGTGGAAACGGCTATGAATCAAGCTCAAGAAGAATTTATAGACTTAGAAAATTTGGAAAGACAACTGAATCAAGAGCAGCAACAAATTTATGAAGAGATCAGAAACAAAATTGAACACGGATTTTTACATGAAAAAAAAGAGTGCTCATGCACATCATTTCATCCAATCAGGATGTATGTAAGCGGACAAGCTGGAACTGGAAAAAGTTTCCTTATAAAAGTCATCAGAAGCTACCTACAGCAAAAAACAGATTCTACTTTGTCTTGTGTGGTTACTGCTCCATCTGGGTTAGCAGCATATAACATAAAAGGAATCACTTTACATCGTTTGCTAATGTTACCAGTGGAGCATGAGAACAAAATACAATACAACAAGCTAACTGGAGAAGCATCCTTGGAAGTTTCAAGAGTATTGAAGAAGATGCAAGTTCTCATTATTGATGAGGTGAGCATGGTATCAAACTTAATGCTTGCCTTTGTGCATTTAAGAATGCAGCAAATTTTGAAGACAGACTATGACATGTTATTTGGTGGAAAACACGTCATAGTTTTTGGAGATCTTTTGCAACTTACTCCAGTTAAAGGACAACCAGTGTTTAGTACTGTCACACATGAAGACACGAAGAAGTCATTGGGAAGCATCGGAAATACAAATATTTGGTCCTTCTTTGAGTACAAGGAACTTACTACTAATATGAGGCAAGCAAGCGATGAAGAATATGGAAGTATTCTGAAAGATATCAGAATTGGACTACTCACAGAAGTTGGCAAAAAAGCATTACAGAGTCGGCTGCTACATAATTTATTTCCAAAGGAAGAAATAGTTGCAGAGAAAATATACAAGAACATTGCAGAAAACAAAAGTGTCATCTGCTTAATGCCAACTCTACGTGAATGCTCAATATTTAATGAGGAGCTTTTGAAATTGGAAAAGGAAGAGATCAGGAAATTGGAAGCAGTGGACAAAATTGAGGATGGAAGAATTACTGTCACAGTAACAGGCAAACTGAAAAATAAATTGGACTCACTAGAGAAGAACATCTCCAAAACAGCTGGATTAGAAAAAAATCTATATGTTTGCATGAACTGTAGAGTATTTTTAAGAAGAAATTTGGATGTTGAAAAAGGTTTAGTTAATGGAGCTATGGGAAGAGTTGTGGGTTTTATTAATTATCAGAAAAAAGATGGAATTGAATGTTTAAAAATAAAATTTGATCAGATAGAAGAAGTTAAAGATATTTGTCGTTGTACAGTTCGTTTCATGCTTGTGAAAGACTTATATGTACGTAGGAAGCAGTTTCCGTTTTCTCTAGCATATGCTGTAACTATTCACAAGTCTCAAGGATTGACTGTAGATTGTGCATTTGTGAACATTGGTTCAACTGTGTTCAAAGAAGGTATGGCATATGTTGCTTTGTCACGAGTGAAAACATTATCAGGTTTATTCATGATAGACTTTGATGATTCAAAAGTTAGTGCTGATACAAACTGTGTAAAGGAGTATAATAGATTAAGAAGAAGCTATGCTCCTCATTTAGGTCAGTATCCTGTGTTGGAGAAACGTGTAGTTTCTCGTAAAAGAAAAAATGAGAATATCTGTAATGAAGATGTAGAGAAGAGGAAAAAAAAGAGGAGTGATGTAATTGCAAGCAAAAAGAAAAAGGAAAATGAAGAACAGGTTGTAGGATGTCATTTTGAAAATAGCTCTGGTGTCAACTGCTACGCAAATGTAGTGCTGAATGTTGCATTTTATCTGGAAAGTTTGCAAGAGCAGATAATAGTAAATCAGGGAAAAAGATTCTGTTCTGAGCTGAGTCTCCTTTTTCAAAAGCTGAGTAAAGATAAAACTCAAATAGAAAGTGCTACTGAAATTAGAAAACTTTTAGATATATGTTCAGGACGAACACAGTTTTCTCAAAATGTACAGCAAGACGCACAGGAATTCTTGATGTATTTTCTTCAGGTACTGGAAGAAGAAGGGGTTCCCATTGAAAATGTATTTGGTCTCTCTTATAAATGGGAACATAGTTGTGAAAACTGTTATAATATATGTGGCTCTAATATTGATAATGAAAGGTTTATTTATTTGACATTGCCAGAGAGTAAAACAGTCACTTTTGCTAAATTAGTTAAAGATGCTAATCATAGCATGCAATGCGGTGAGTGTCAATCTGACATGTTTTCAACATTAATTTTAAACGAATACGGACAGTATGTAATTTTAATGATGCAACGATGTAGAGCTGATGGTTCAAAATTGGATACTTTAATAAAGAAGTTTACAGGACAGCAATTATCAATTTCAGGAAAAACTTTTGTAACTGTTGCAATAATTTTCCATGATGGACCTACTGTTACTTCTGGACATTACACAGTTTATCTTAAATGTGAAAAAGGCTGGACACTGTGTAATGATTCCCAATTGGTTTTCAAACAACGTTTGCCTTTTGATTTAGCAAATTCCTATCTAATCTTCCTGAAACCTAAATTTTAGAGAGACTTGGCAAGATCTGGACAAAATAATTTTACCATTTTACTGGATTACCATTGGAATTTTCTAAAAAAAAGATTTTTTAAATTATCATTTGGCCTAATGGAAAGATAACCAATTGTAATGTGGACTTTTTTAATTTTTAATGAAACTTTCAAAAACCAATAATTTAGAGATAATCGGTAACATCTGCACAATTTAAATTTTGGAATGTTATTGGAGTGCCATTGGAAATTTTTTCAAAAATGATTTTAAAAATTACTATTTGGCCATGCGGAAAAGTAACCAATTCTATTGTGGACTTAATAAATTATTCAAAAAATTTTCGTGAACCAAAATGTTACAGAGAATCGGTGAGATCTGGACAAATTAAAATTTAGAATTTTATTGGATTAACGTTGGAAATTTAATCCAAATTTTTTTTTAAAATTACTATTTGGCATAAAGGAAATGGAATCAGATGTATTGTGGAGTTATTTGAGATATAATATTGTGATTATACTTCTGAAACAAACATATCAGACGGTATTTTAAAGAAATAAGCATTGGTATTAGATGATATTTTTTTAGAATATTATGTATTTTTTATAATGTTAAGTTTAAGTAAAAAGAGATTCTGGGCTTTTTTAATACAATCTTTGAGATTGTTATTTTTTTTTGCCCGCTGTAAAATGATGAATGCAATTGCTTTCACAATTTATAGTGAAATGCAATATATTCTGAAAACAGCAAAAATAGGGCAAAAATATTTTTTGATAAATATGTAAATATGTGTACTGTATTATAAAATGTTTTAAAAATATTAATACTTTTTTCTTTTTTTTCAGATAGAAAATTTTCGAAAACTAGAACCATTTTTAAAGCAATTTTTTTTTAAAACAAATGAATAAATATTTTTTTGAGTGGGTATGGTAAGTCAATAATAATAATTGTAGTCTCTCAAGGACCTTGTAATGTGATAATTGATTTTTAGTGTTTTTTAAAAAAAAAAAAAAAAAATTACGCGCACCGTACGCGTACGGTAAAAAAAAAAAAAAAAAAAGTTTTTAAAAACATATATAAAAAATAGATGAAAGGTAAGGTTGGCTCTTAAAAGAGTCGTTGTGTTCATGCAGGGACAGAGGCAAGAAAGATTGGGAATATTAGACGGTACGACAAGTGTGCTGATCTATTTTACTGTTCACTAGGGAAACACTGGTCTCTCTATAAGTAATTAGATCGTGACAAGTGGCGCACCGTACTTCAACCCTCGCAAACCGAGGGTTAATTTCCAGAGGGCCAGCAAAAGGAGATGCTCCCCCCACAGATGAAGGGCTCACCTGACCGGCAGAAGAAGGAGTCAGCCCTGCAGATGATGGTCCAGGCTGAGCTGCTGTGGATGTGCTTGGTTCACTTACTGAAGGGTTACCTCCAGTAAGTCGAGCATGTGTCCTCTTGTGTACATCCTTGAGGTGCCTCATCATGGTATGATTCCCAAAGGAATACTTCCTGTCAGGATTACCTCTTGAAAGTACACGCTTACACAGCCTACAAGTTACTAAGGGTGCATTTACCTTTTGCTGGCCTTCAGGAAAAGTAAAATAATCCCATACATAAGAAGTCTTTTGTTTCCTCGCTCTCTGCCTCAAGGTAGTGCTGCTAGTGCTAGCCTCACTCTCAGAAGGGCTCTGCTGGTCTGCCATCGTATCACAAAGACAACCCAGCTCCTTCTCCTAAGGGATCACAAGCAGAAATGAGGGGAATGGGTGTGGTGTAGGAGAGTTCTAGAACTGAAAGTAGTTTCAACCAATCAAAAGTTGTGTTTCATGATCACATGACCTACCGTACGCTTACGGTACGCTTACGGTACGCTTACGGCAAAAGTGCGCATGCGCGTAAAAAAGACACGCGCTTGCACGCATGCGCATAACAGTCACTACCCGACACTTCCGCGTAACGTGCGCGTGTAGCGTACACGCGTACGCGTCCCACGCGGAGTACGCGCGGCTACGCAAATTGCGTAACTATACGCAAACAGCGTAGATAAATTACGGGCATTGCGTAAACCGTACGCTTACCGTAAGCTTACGGTACGCGTACTAAAAAAAAAAGGAAAAAATGTACTGGAAAAAATTATAACATGTTTATTTTATGAAATATATTAAAAAAAAATATTAAAGAATTTTAAAAATTTAACAATAGTCTTTAGAAAAGGTTAGAACATTAAATTAAAAATATGTTTAAAAAAATAGAAGAAAAAAAAAAAATTAGCATTTAAAAAACCTTGCTAATTCAATGAAAAAACCATAGGTTTCACACACGTTATAGTTAGGAATTAGCATTTAAAAAACCTTAGAAATTCAATGAAAAAACAAAAGGTTTCACACACGTTATAGTTAGCTGGACATTTTACTCGTAAAAAACCATTGAAATTCCCCCGTTATAGTTAGTTAAGCTAACTATAACTCGCGCGCCCGCAATGCACTGCTGATGACGTCACATATTACATCACTCATGACATGGTCAGTGACATCACTCATGACATCACTGATGACATCTCAAATGACATCTCTGATGACATCATCCCGTGAATGTGTGTTTTTCTGAAAATTAAATATGTTTAATATATGTATATCTCAAGGTCGATGGAAGAATAAATGGGTATATAAGTGTCTAAATGGATGATTTTTTTTTGAAAAATTGATTGTGTAACTGACTGATTAGGTGTATCATAGTGAATACATGGCTTAGTGAGTAATGTTAAAATATGTATATATCTGTATCAGTCTCTCACTTTGTGTTTAAGTGGCTGCATGGGTTGGTGAGCAGCTACATGGGTGTCTATATAGGTTATTAGTTGTTTTTTTGAGTATGAGTCTGAGTGTCTGTATGGTTCGGTGGGGGGTATTACGTAGTGCATAGGTGCATGAATGAGTGACTGACTGTTTGTATGTGTTGAAGATAGTATGTATGCAGGACTGCATGGGTGGATGAGTGTGTGTATGGGTGTGTTAGTGAGTGAATGACTGTCTCTACAGTGTCTTTATGAGTAACTACATATGTTTTAAACTAGTATATGTGACTATTGGTGTATATAAGTGAGTATATGTGAGAGTGAGAGATTGAAAGAGTTCCTGTGTGAATAAGTATGTGTTTCTATAAGTGATTGTTTAAAAGACTAAGTATGTGCAAGTTTCCGTAGAAGTAAGTGTGGTGGTGTGTGTATAACTGTATATGCAAGTAAATGGATGTTTGATTCTTTATTAGCATGAGTGACTATGTGTGTGAGTAACTCTACGGATGAGTAGCATTGTGTAACAGGATGTATAGGTGTATGAGTACATATGATGAGTGAGTACATGTATGAGTGACTGTATAGGACTGTTGGTGAATGAGTGGATGTGTATGTGGATCTTAGAATTACTGAAGAGGTTGTTGTAACTGGTATTGGTATGTCCATTGTTTTGAAAATTGTAGTCTCTATTTATAAATGTGTGTATCAAAGGTAATATTAGGGTGAGAGGAGGTCTGCCACTCTATCACAAGGATGATGTCATCAGTGATGTCATCAGTGATGTCATTTGAGATGTCATCAGTGATGTCATGAGTGATGTCACTGACCATGTCATGAGTGATGTAATATGTGACGTCATCAGCAGTGCATTGCGGGCGCGCGAGTTATAGTTAGCTTAACTAACTATAACGGGGGAATTTCAATGGTTTTTTACGAGTAAAATGTCCAGCTAACTATAACGTGTGTGAAACCTTTGGTTTTTTCATTGAATTTCTAAGGTTTTTTAAATGCTAATTCCTAACTATAACGTGTGTGAAACCTATGGTTTTTTCATTGAATATAGATATATATAGATATATATATATATATAAAATATATGTGTATATATATATGTATATAAAATATATATATGTGTGTGTGTGTGTATATATATTTTCTTTTCACTGGAAAATCCAAAGGTTACAGGGACACAGGGTCGTTATAGTTAGGGTCAGATTTCACTCGTACAAAACCAGTGAAATTCAGCAGTTCTATTTACCTGAGCTAGCTATAACTTATGCCCCTGCAATGCACTGCTTATGACCTCACATATTACATCAGTAAAGTGACATCACTGATGACGTTACAGATGACATCTCAAATGACATCAGTGATGACACCATCCAGTGAGTGTAAGTATTTTGTAAGAGTTTATGATTGTTATACATATATCCTAATGTACTATAAAACTCAAAGTAGTATATTAGGTGTACTAAAATGAGTGATACTCCTTTTAATGTATATCATGTGAGTGGTTGTGTGACTTTATGCATCCTTGTGTGTATGGGTGTGTGAGTGGCTGTAAAAGTAGTTGTGTATATAAGTGTGTGGGTGAGTGAGATGCTATGTGAATGGCTGTATTGGTGAGTGAGTAGGTGTGCTACTGGATATATGGGAGGGTGAGTGACGGTGTAAGTGGCTCTTTCAGTGTATAAGTGGGTGTGTAGTGACTGTATGGGTTAGTGAGTGGATGTCTGAATGGCTGTATGAATAAGTGACTGGGTAAGTAAGTGGCGGTATGGGTGAGTGAGTGGCTATTTGAGTAGATGTCTTGTTTATTGACTTTGTGTATGATTGACTGTATTGGACAGTGAGTGTCTGGGTGACTAGCTGTATGGGTGAGTACGGGAATGTGTGAGTGGTTATATGGATGTGTGAATGGGTATGTGAGTGGTTGTATGAGTGCTTCTATGGGTGAGTGAGTGCCTATGTTGAGAGGCTGATTAGGTGAGTGAGTGGGTGTGTGAATCTATAGGTAAATAAGTGGGTGTATGAGTAGCTCTATAGATGAGTGTGCGGTCATGTGGCTCGCTGTATAGATGAGTATGTGTTTGTATGAGTGGCTGTATGGGTGTATGAATGGCTCTATGGAGGAGTGAGTGGGTGTGTGAATACTGGTGTAGGTCTGTGAATGGATATGTCAGTTTTTGTATGGGTGTGTGAATGGGCATACAAGAGGTTGTATAGGGTGTGAGTAGGTGTGTGAGTGGTTCTGTGAAGGATCTTATCAGTGGTGTCATTTGAGATGTCATCAGTGATGTCACTGACCATGTCATGAGTGATGTATTATGTGAGGTCATAAGCAGTGCATTGCAGGGGAATATGTTATAGTAAGCTCAGGTAACTATAACTGCCAAATTTCACTGGTTTTCTATCATTGACATTTGACCCTTACTATAATGTCCCTGTAACCTTTGTTTTTGTCAGCGAATTTCTAAGGTTTTTTTAACTCTATTTCCTAACTATAATGTCCCTGTAACCTTTGTTTTTTCAGTGAATTACTAAGGTTTTTCAAATGCTAATTCCTAACTATAACTTACCTGTAACCTTTCTTTTTTCAGTGAATTTCCATGTTTTTTAACTAGTAATCATGTTTGTAGAGTGCTAAGGAAAGGGGGCTGGGCGTTGAACCAGCTCTTAGGAATCCCGCTGTGTAGGAATTACAAGAGGTACTAGAAGGGCTTCTTAGCCCCCAAGGTCCCTGAGGAGTAAACTGGACTTCATCCCCCAATCAGTAGTGCACCACGAGCCACATTTGCAGAGTAGTGGAGAAAGGAGGAGTGTTCCCCAAACACCTCTTACCAATCCTGCTGTGTGGGACTTACTGGTGGTATGAGGAGGGGTAGTTGGCCCCGAGGACCTCCTTGGAGCCCAACTACCCCTCCTGTTACCTCCAGTAAGTCCCACACAGCAAGATTGCTGAGACTTCATAGGAGGCCACGCCCCCTTTCTCCTCCACTCTGCAAACGTGCCTCGTAGCGCACTATTAGTAGGGGATGAAGTTCCCTTGGCTACTGAGTGTCCTTGGGTGCCATCTACTGCTCCTGTTACTTCCAGTAACTCTCACACAGCGGGTTTGCTGAGAGGTTTTTGGTGGCCAAACCCCCTTTCTCCACTACTCTACAAACACACCTCCTGGTGCATGACTAGTTGGGGGATAAAGTCCCCTTGGCTCCAGATGGACCTTGGGGGCCAAGAAGCCCTCCTGGTATCTCCTGTAAGCCCTACGCAGTGGAATTCCTGAGAGCTGGTTGGAGACCCAGCCCTCTTTCTCCACCACTCTGCAAAGCGACTGCTAAATAAAAATCTTGGAAATTCACTGAAGAATTCAAACGTTACAGGGGCGTTATAGTTAGGAATTAGCATTTAAAAAAACCTTAGTAATTCACTGAAAAAACTGAGGTTTCAGCGATGTCACAGTTAGGAATTAGCCTTTAAAAAACCTTAGAAATTTAAGGAAAAAAATAATGGTTACAGGAACGTTACAGTTAGGCTGCCATTTCACTTGTACAACACCCGAAAAATTCAGCCGTTATAGTTAGTTGAGCTAACTATAACTCACGCCCCCGCAATGCAATGCTTATGATGTCACATATTAGATCACTCAGGACATGGTCAGTGACATCACTGATGACGTCTCAAATTACATCAGAAACTCTGACGCGCCGACTCAGACTCCCATATAACCTTTCATACACCCACTCAAACTTTCACACTACCCTTCTCAAAACCATTGACACACCCATACCAGTACTTACATACTCAATCACTCATTTATACGTCTACACACACATCCACTCACTTAACCATACAGCCATTTATGCACCCACTCATACAGCCACTGACATATCCACTCATACACCCATAGAGCCCCTCACACACTGTCAGACACTCATAGAACTACTCACACACCTATTCACTCATGCCACTTACTCACCTATACAGTTATATACACACCAACTCAATTATTCATACAGATACTAACACATACAGACTCACCCATACAACCACTCTCAAAATAATTCACTCACACATACACTCCCTTATATACTCCAACACTCACATATACTGTCTTTGACATATGTAGTTACTTACCCATATTCGGCTGAGACATCTGTTTACTCATGCACATAGCTATACGCAAACTCACTCAACCATGCAGCCCTTCTCAGATGCACTCATGAACCCATACAGGCAGAGATTCACCCACTCACTCATCCATGCAGGGAGTGACACACACCCTCACCCACCCACACAGAGAGTCATGCACCCATACAGGTACTCAGACAACCAATCAATAACCCATATAGACACTCTTGTACCTACTCACCAACCCATGCAGACACTTATATGCCAACTGACAAATTGATACAGACATTCACACAGATTAGTCACTCACCATACATTCACTGAGACACATATATGTTATACCTGCTGCTCAGCCACTGTGACTGGGGTTGCAGAATGTTGGTGTGGTGATGCTGTGGAATGTTGGATGAGTGTGGAGTCAGTTGGAGAATGGGCTGAGCAGCAGGAAGGCTGCTCATGGTGGGGCTCTTGATCTTAACATCTAACTTAATAAATCAACCTACATATCTATACTGGACTTTTGAATGTCATTCTACTACAACAGTATAATCACTCACTTATACAGTCAGTCACGCACCCATTAAATCATCCATACAGGCACTCATAGACCCACTCATTCTTCAATATACCTTGACGTATATATATTTAACACTCAAACTTTGTAGAAACACTCACAGTCAATGGTGATGTCATCAGTGATGTAATTTGAGATGGCATCAGTAATGTCATGAGTGATGTCACTGCCCATGTCATGAGTGATGCAATATGTGAAGTCATAAGCAGTGCATTGCGGGGGCGTGAATTATAGTTAGCTCGGCTAATTATAACAACTGAATTTCTCTGATTTTGTACAAGTGAAATGCCAGCCTAACTATAAAGGAACTGTGGAGAGCGATTATTTTGGGGTCTGCTTTGATAGACTTCCAGGATTTTTAGTGCTACTGACAAAATGCGCTGTGTTGGCATTTGCAGTTGTTCATATATTAGAACTGTTACTGGATTAATGGTGGGTATTTGCCATGTGTATCTCCTTTTTCCTACAGCAGGCACACCACTTTGGTTGATTGTTTAATTGCAGCATTTGGAGTGCATGCAGCCACCACTATTTTGCAGGCTCTTTGATTTCAAGACCATCATTTTACTCGTGTTTGCATGTGCCACTTCATTGTACTCGTATTGCGCTCTCAACTTGCAAACCTTTTTTTGTTTAGCAGAATGGAGTGATACACTTGGTTACTGCTAATGTTTTTCACTCTCTCCTGCCATGCACTTTTTTGTGAGTCCCTGAATAGCACTTCTTATATGCTGGCATTTTGCATCTATGCTAATGTCCCTGTCTGAGGAACGTTTTTATATAATTGGTATTCTGTCCCAGGGAACTGGTATACTTTCTCACCTGGAAGTTAATATGCTATAATGGCAGGTAAGGATGACAATGGTTGTGCTATGTCTCAGAAAAGGATAATCCTCTTGTTTGATGTCGATTAGTGACTAAAAATGGTTTAGCACACATTGAGTCCTTCCTTGCTGCTAAGCAGCGTTTACCCTATTGAGCAGGGAATTTTAAAACACCCAGTCTTGAATTATCTAAAAAGTGTGTTCCAGCTCGAGAGAGCTGGAGCAGAGGTACTCACCTCCACAAAGGGTACAAGTCTAATCTATGGAACAGAGATAAACATATCTTAGGATGTGAAAAATCAAGCAGAGATGTAGAACTGCTCTTGATTTTCATCTTACATTAGGCAGATATTGATCCAAATATAGATAGGTGCAAACTATGTAAGATGGATGGCACAGGTATGCAAAGGAAAAACAGCACTGTAAAACTCTTTGAGTACTGGATATAAATTCATATTTATGGCTACCTGTATTTATTTATGTATCTATAACGAGCAACTACTAGTACAACCCTTAGCTGCATGGTGCCATATAGCAGCTAAACTAAAATGAAACTGTAAGGGTATGCATAGATTCAAACATTTAACTGGAACAGCCCAGAGTGGCGAAGAAATTAGATGAAATGAAAAATAAATATGAAATCCAGTATTTGTAAAGCACACAATTACCCAAGGGTGTCAAGGCGCTGGGGGCCGTCTGGAAGATTAAGCGAGCTATTGCCCAGAGTCACATGGTGCTGGACTAACCTGCCGCCAGCCCCGGGGATCGAATCGTGAACCCCATGGTCTGGAGTCAGGCACCCTGGCCGCTGCACCACACTTCTTCCACACAATTACATTATAATAGGGTAGGATGAAGAGGAAAGAAGGAGAGCACATAGAAATGTACAAGGTGCATGAGACATACAATATTTCAAACAGGGTCTTGAGCCAGTAGTTGCAGGTGGGGCCCAACAGCAATCATTTTTGGGGACCGGCACTTATTTTTCCACATCAGACATTTATCGCGAACAAGAGAGGGTTAAACAAATAAAGTGGAAAGACAGAGAAGTGAAGGATGAAAAAAATGTCACAAAGGTAGAAAGCAGGGTCCTGCTTGAGTGAGATTAAGGAGCAGGAAGTGCCTCGTAGTGAATTAAAGAGGCACGTGTTGAAGCAGAGCTTTGGGCAACAGCATTCACTCTTTTACAAATGAAGCACAGATATTTGGTAACTACAATCTAGTTTTGCCATGAGTGTTAGACCAATCATCCTCATCCTTAGGGTGGTCTTCGTCTAGACTGTTTGCCTTTTACCTCCTGTTTTTGCTGATTCTCTTTGTTGCTCTTAGGACTCTGAGTACTGCTAACCAGTGCTAAAGTGCATGCACTTTCCCCCTAAATATGATGACATTGGTGTGTACCTGATTGCCATATTTGATGTACTGGTAGGTCCGCTATCAAGTGGTATATCATGCAGCCAAGGCCTTCACTTCGAATGCTACTGGGCCTGGAGCACTAAGTGTGCAACTCACACAAGTAGCCTACAAACCTGTCTCAGGCCTGCCACTGCAGTGCCTGTGGGTGCAGTTTACTGCCACTTCGACTTGCCATTTAAAGCAACTTTCCAAGCCTTAAATTCCCATTTTATCTATAAGTCATGCCTAAGGAAGACCTTAAGTAACCCTAAGGGCAGAGTGTTATGTAGGAAGAAGTTAGGACATGCACTTTCATGCATTCAACCATGTTACAGAGGCTGACAACAGAGAAGGTCACTATCCATTTCAGTGAGGTGGGGGGTCAGGTCTTCTGAAAGTTGCAGTGGGCCCTGCCATGCCTGTGGACATTTTGTTAGGTAATGAACCGGACACTACCTGGAAGGAAGTGGAGCTCACGGCTCAAGTAGTGATGTCGGGGTTACCTGAGTGGATCTGTGCCATGACAAGGTCCATAGCTGCCTGGGAAGGGAGTCAAGAAGGGCTTGAGCCTGGAACAATGGCCCAGTCAGCTGATAAGAAGGAGAAAGGAAGAGTGTGTGGTAAGTCAGCCCTTGAATTTATCTCCAGTGAGATAGATACAGAACCTGTGGTGGCTGCCCCAAACTCCACTGAGGAGGACATTGCTTCACTTGGTTACCTGCATGAGATTGCTAGATGGCATGTGGAAGAAGGTCTCACCAATGAGGAGTTCTATAGGACACACAGGGAGTGCCCAACCCTTGTTGGGATGAGGCAACAGGCTGACACTCAAGCAGCAGGTGATGCCTCTGAAAGTCACCACATTTACCTACTAAGGCCAACCTCCTGTACAGTGAGCCTAACGCTCCTGGGCCTGAGACATCAAGGGCCCTGGTGGTCTCCCAATGCCACAGGGCCTTCCTGATGGAGTTGGCTCACGAAAGACAAGATCTTTATCTTTGCAAGGCTTGCCCCCTACTCCTATTGGCCTAGGATCACAAACTCCTCAGATACGTTCTGTAGGGCTTGTGTGATCTGCCACACCAGCGGTATGATTTTGCAGAGGCTTAAAGCCCCCCTTTAACCTTTGTTTGTCATTAGCACCCACTTTGAGAGGGTGGGCATTGACATTGTAGGGCCTGTGGGTCCCCAGACTGCATCAAGCAACAGTTTCATCCTTGTTCTGGTGCATCATGCCACTAGGTACCCAGAGGCAATCCCTCTGATGACTACTACTGCACTCACAGTGGCACAGGCCCTAATGGGGAATTTTAGCCAAGTGGGTTTCCCCAAAGAAGTTGTGTATGACAGGGACACAAACTTCATGTCCTGCTTATATGCAGCTGGCAGAAATTGGATTTCTGGTTGGCTAGGGCAAGCGCCTAAGCCAAGCAGAAAGCACCATTCTAGTCAGGACACGGGAGTTACATGCTGAAGATAACCCCTGCTCACCCCCTTGGTAGCTTGGCACGAGCAGTCAGGCTTATCCCAGAGGCAACGTGTAAAGCATTTGCGCAACACACACACACAGCAGTGACACACTAGGCACACCACAAAAGAAACTCCACACAAGGTTATATAAAAATAGCCTTTGTGTTACTCCTAAAACACATTAGAACGTAATCACAAATATACACTGTGCACCCCGGCATTAGGTATCACTTTACAGGGGATTATATACACTACAGGGCAAATCGGGCCACTGTCATCACAATTAGAATTATCTGAGTGACAATAAAACAACCAGCAACTACTGGCAAGAGGCACTTAGCATAAACACAGTATGCATAAACATATTAGGCATATATCACAACTTAGCACCAGTACACCACATAATGCATAGACATTCTAGCAGTACTTGGAATAAGACGGAACAATATCATCAGCAGCAATAGAGGGCAATATCACCACACCTCAGGCCCTTCTTAGGCATAATCATAATGCACCCTGTGCCACCATGTCCCTGGGAGCCCACTGGTCCCCTTCCGGCAGTCCCAGCGCCTATGCACTCACCACCTGGGCTGCTTGGTAGTCCAGAGTGATTCCTTCCCACTTGGGGACTACTAGAAGTACTCCCCTACTTTAGTAGGGAGGGGGGCCTCTGTCTAGGTCGCCCCAAATTATCATAACCCTCAACAAGGCCTCGGCCCCAAAAGGGGCCAAATGGCGCTGCAGAGTGCGCAATGTAATTCATTTTATTTATTGTATTTATATACTTAACTCAGTTCAGCTGTGTGCCGGAGTTTACTTCCCCCACCCTGCCCCACCCTGCCCCTCACTGCCCCGCCCACCGCCCTGCAGCACTCCCTCAAGGAGCCGCCACTGGAACCTGCCAAGCAGAACAGCAGTCCCTTCAGCTAACAAGCAGAGCAGCAGGTCAGTCCTCCAGTGGCAGTTCCTCCTGGCTGTACAGTAGCCTGCCAGCCGCAAGTTCCCAGTAAGCACACCAGGCCTTAAACATGGGGTCACAGCCCCAATACTTATATCACACACTGTTATTGTTCTCCCCCTTCCACAGGGCTCTGTACTCGGTCAAAACCAGTTTGGGGGGCATGCACACATTTCTTTAAGTGTACACACCAACATCCTTTGTTGGTGTAGGTTCTGGCCCCAGACACACCACAGGGGGCAAAGCCAGCATTGTGTAAGGCAGGCACAGTGCAATTCAAGTCCAGGTGCTACTCCACCCACTACTCCAAATGCTGATCAGCCTTTTCAGCCTAGCGCTGACTCACCCAGGCCCTCTGGAGCCACTGCACCTCTCCAGCCCCTGTCATCCAGAGCCAGACATGCAATACACAACAGGCAGGCATAAAGACACATAGCACACAGAAATGTCCACTTTTAAAAGTGGCATTTCTAAAATACTGATAATAAATCTACGAACACCAGTATGCAGCATTTGCTGCCACTGTTCCAAACATACCAAACTTGACCACGCTACTCCTCCCATGTCAGGAATTACCACTGAAACAATTCAGGGAATCCCCAATGCATTCCTATGAGTGGGCAGCCTCACAGTAGTGAGAAAACAAAATGGCTGTTTTTCACTACCACACAGTTAAGGCACCCAGTTAAGGCACATGTCCTTCCTTTTACCTGTAGCACACTCTGCCCATAGGGCTAGCTAGGGCCTACCTTAGGGGTGACTGATATGTAGTAAAACGAGAGTCACAGACGTGGCACCCACTTTATGTGCCATGTCACAGCAGCAGTAAACTGCGCGCGCAGGCCCTGCAATGTCAGAGGCCTGTGACAGGTTTGAAAGGATACTTTGGTGGGTGGCGCAAGCAGCACTGCAAGCCCACCAGTAGCATTTAACTTACTGGCCCTGGGTATATGAGATACCACTTTACAAGGGACTGTTAGGTAAATTAAATACGCCAAACAGGTGTAGACCAATCTTACCACGTTTACCATAGAGAGCACATGCACAAATAACACTGGACAGCAGTGATAAAGTGCCCAGAGTCCTAAAACCACCAACACCAGGTCAGATAAAATACCAGGAGGAAGTCAAAAAGTTCAGGGATGACCCTGCAAAAAGGGCGAAGTCTAACAGCAACCAATGTGGAAGGAGTTTGGGGTAACATACAGGTTCTCTAGCCCTTGCCATACACAAACCAATGGGCTTGTTGAGGGGTTCTGCAAGACCCCGAAAGGCATGATTAGAGGCCTGCCCAAGGCCCTGAGGAAAAAGTGGGATATCCTTTCACCATGCCTGTTGTTTGCTTAGAAAGAGGTGCCACAGAGAGGAGTGGGTTTTAACCTTTTTGAACTGTTTTATGGCACCCAGTCAGAGGATGGTGAAAGAAGGGTGGAAGCACGCTCTCAGGAAAATACCTCAGGATGTAGTGAGCTACATGCTGGCCTTCAGTGACCAGATGGCTAAGTTATGGAGGAAAGCTTCAAGTAAACTTGAAGCCAGCCAGGAAGTCATGAAGGAGCGGTATGACAAATTCTATCTCTGTAGAATTTCAACATGGTGGAGCTCAAAACCCCTAGGTAACCCCACAGGATGTTGCATGTAAATCGCCTCAAACCAGACTTTGAGAGGTCTGAGCTCATCATGCTGTTGGGAACTGACATAGAAGAGAAAAAGGAGAGCAAATCTCTCCCTGACCTCTTGGACTTCAAGAATAAGGATGGTCTGTGGAAGGAGTAATTCTTTCTCCCACTCTAACTCCTGAACAGCAGAGAGACTGCCACTACCTGTTGGGGCAATACCTGTCTATGTTCTCCCTGGGACTACCCACCTGTGTACCCATGATGTGGGCATGGGGGACTACCTCTCTGATAGGAATAAATCTTACATATTGTCTGATAAGGTAAGGTAAGGTCCAGCATTAAGGCAAAGTGTCCAAAATGCTAGAGTTGGGAGTGATAGAACCCTCCAGTAGGCTCTGGTTCCAAAAGCTGCCCCAGCAGGCACCAAACCTGAACTGAATTTCTGTGTGGATTATAGAGGGCTAAATTCTGTGACAAAGACCGATGCTTATCCCATCCCCAGGACGGATGAGCTCATTGACAGGTTAGGGGCTGCCCAGCGCTTAAGTACCTTTAAAATTACACCAGGGTACTGGCAGATTGCCCTAATAGAAGGTGTGGTCAGCCTTCTCCAATCCAGTGGAGAACTATCTGATTAGGGTGGTGCCCTTTGGATTAAAGAATGCCCTTGCCACCTTCCATAAACTAGTGAACAGGGTTCTTGTTGGTATGGAAGCCCTCTTTGCTGCTTATCTGGATGACATAGCTGTCTTTGCTAGCAGCTGGAATGATCAAGTTTTTCATCTGTAGGAAGTACTTCAGTCTCTGAAGCAGGCAGGCCTGACTATCAAGGCAAGTAAGTGCCAGATAGGGTAGTGGTCTGTGGTGTACTTGGGATACCTGGTGGGCAGGGGGAAGGTACACCTCCTTCAGGCTAAGATAGAAACCATAATGGCCTGGCTGCCCCTCAAAACCCAGACTGAGGTCAGAGCATTCTTGGTCCTCATTGGGTACTAAAGGAGGGTTGTCATGGCACCATTGTTCCTCCTTTGGCTGAACTGACCTCCAAGAAGCAGCCCAGAAATAAGATTTGACAGAGGCATACCAAACTGCTTTTGACTCGCTGAAGTAAGCCATGTGAACAGCTCCTGTGCTCAGGGCCCCTGACTTCTCCCAAGAGTGTATCATTCATACAGATACCTCAGGTCATGGCATAGGGGCAGTGCTACCCCAAATTAATGAGGAAGGGCTAGACCAATCTGTAGCCTTCATCTCCAGGAGGTTACTCCCCACAGAACAGAGGTGGAGTGCCATTGAAAGAAAAGCTTATTCTGTGGTCTGGGCACTGAAGAAGTTGAGGTCATATCTGTTTGGCACTCACTTCCTGATTCAGACTGAACACGGACCCCTCAGGAAGCTCATGCAAATGAGGAGTGAGAATCCAAATCTGTTGAGGGAATCAATTTCCCTTATGGACTTCAGGGTGGAACACAGACCTGGGGTAGACCCCAACCAATGCTGGTCTATCTAGGTATTTTCACCTTAGTGATGAGAACTCCCAAGGGGTTGGCTGGATCGCCCCACTTTCAGCTGGGGGTAACGTGTTAGACCTGCCATTCTTAGGGTGCTCTTCACCTAGACATTTTTCCTTTTACCTCCTGTTTTTGCTGTTTGTTGTTGTTGCCCTCTGGGCACTTTACCGTTGCTAACCAGTGCTAAAGTGCATGTGCTTCTCCCTGAAACAGGATGACTTTGGTGTATACCTGAATGCTATATTTGATGTACTGGTAAGTCCCTTGTAAAGTGGTATACCATATACCCAGGCCTTGCACTTCAAATGCTACTGATGGGCCTGCAGCTATAATTGTGCCACCCACATAAGTAGCCTTTGAAACCTATCTCAGGCCTGCCAAAGCAGTACCTGTGTGTGCAGTTTACTGCCACTTCGACTTGGCATTCAAAACTACTTGCCAAGCCTTAAACTCCCAATGTATTCACCAATAAGGAAGGCCCTAAGTAACCCAAAGGGCAGGGTGTTAAGTAAGTAAAAGGTAGGACATTTACTTTTTATGTTTTGCATGTACTGGTAGTGACAAACAGCCTACTTCATGTTTCCCTACTGTGAGATCTACCCCTCTCATAGGCCAGCATTAGAAATTCCTTAATACACTTTTGAGCTGTAATTCTTGACCAGTGAGGGGTAGCTTTTTCGTATTTCATATGTTTGGAATGGTAATGGTAAATCCTCTCTACTGGTGAAATTGGATTTAACATTACTGTTTTAGAAATGCAACTTTTACAAAGTGGACAGTGTTTTGTATCCACTTACAGCTCTATGTGCCTGACAGCCTGTCTCCAATGCACATCTAGGGTGCGTGACAGCTACACTTTGTGCATTGCCTCTAGACAGCCACAAACACAGGAAGGTTAGGCTTATCTGCATTTTGAGCACTTATCTGCATTCATCTGCATCCTGATAGGTCTTCCTGGGCAGGGAGGAATGGGAGGGGCTGACACTTACACTTCAATAGCTAATGTGTTGTCTACACACAAACCAGTGATGTACCCCCATAGACAGCTTGGCAGACAGGACTGGGTTGAAAGGGATTCATGTACACTTCAGAGAGCTGCTTTGAAGTCACTCCCTACATCAAAGACACTTTCGGGTATAAGTGCTGGGTCTCTGACCTCTTCAATTCAATTCAATTTATAATCTTTATTCGGTTCTTAAAAAGACACCATAAAAGCACAAATACAATATAAATATGCGCAAATTAAAAACACAGCAAGTGATATTCAGTTTAAAAGATATAAATATTAACATTTCTGTACTCAGGTAGAGGGCCAGGGGATTTGTAGAGATTAAATGTTCAGATCACTTTTTTAGGGGCCAATGTCTCTGGTGTTCCTCAGTCTTGTTGCAATTCGAATAAAGTTTATCGTGCAAAACAGGGTGTAAGCGTCCTCCACTTCCTGTAAGAATCTCAGCGCCAATTTTGCATGTTTGAATTTTAGCTCTTTCAGGATTCCCACCAGGAACTTGCGTCTTGGCATTGTGTAGAAAGGACACAGTAAAACGAAATGAAGGGTATCCTGCGGAGATCTAAGATCGCAGCCGCAGGTACCCTTCTCCTCCACTGTGTGGGTGAACCCAGATGGCACTGCAAGGATATGGTGTAACATGTTAAATCTGAAGCGGGTCATGAGGTAGCGATCCTGCGCATTATACATGACCCTCAGATAAGGTTCCATCCCTTGCTTCACAGTGAGGTAGTTGTACAAGTGATTGGTGGTTTTGTGCTTCTCCTTTTCAGCCCTTGATATCTTCAAATGTGTGAGAAAAAGTTTTTTAACCAGGGTCTTGCTCTCCCGGGGCAGAGAGTGTGGGGCTGAGAAGTATTGAGAGCAGCCAATCTCTGTTAGCGACTTCTTAACAAATTTCAGCCAGGGGATTACGTGGCCTTTGTCTCTTTTGAGGCAGTCCTCAATAATTTGTCTCGTAAGGGCCGCCTCAGGGTTGGTCCATACTTTCACCCATGCCAGGAGGGGTTTGGATTTAATTTTATCCTCTAAAAAGGGTTCTCCTACCTCTTCGTGTATAATGTGGGCCGAAACACTCTGTGGGACTTTTAATATTCTTCGTAAGAATTTATTTTCTTCAGTCTGGAGCGGCTGTGCTTTTTTGCCCAGAAAGCCCCACACTTCTGCCCCATAGCTTACTTTCGCACAACAGATGGATCTGTATAAGGTCAGAATTTGTTCGGGGGACCATTTCCCTAATCTTTGCCCATACCCCATGATTGCCCCAACTGCAGCTGCCAGTTTAGTAGAATGCTTCTCAATCAGGGGTTTGAACGATAAGGCGTGATCAAATAACACCCCCAAATACGTAAAAGACTTGACCTGATCTATTTTGTGTGACCCGATGTTGTAGGTGAAAGTTCCTTTTGTGGGTTTCCCAGATGACATAATGTAGGACTTTTCCAGGTTTGTTGCCAGGTCCAGTTTCTCCATGAATTTGACAAACCCGTCAATTAATTTTTGCAGTCCCAAAGGTGTTCTAGAGAGCAGGACCGCGTCATCGGCGTAGAGTAGTACGGGCACTGCTCGATGACCAATTTGGGGTGAGTCAACTTGGAGCTTAAGGAGATCCTTTTCCAATGCGTTAATGTAAATAGAGAAAAGGAAGGGCGCAAGGATGCATCCCTGTCTAACTCCACTATTGCAGGTAAAGGGATCGGTCTTTTTGCCTTCCTGACTGTGCCTTACACTTGCAGAGGTGTTCCGGTGTAGGTTTTGTAGAGTGTCGACTAGTGATTGGTCCACACCTAGCTCCTTTAACATAGCCCAGAGCTTTCTCCTGTTTACGCGATCAAAGGCCGCTGAAAGGTCCATAAACCCCATGTGTATAGACCCCCTCCCGGCAATGGTATATTTTGCAATCAGGAGGTATAAATTTAGGCATTGATCGGTGGTAGATCTGCCTTTCCTGAAGCCGTATTGGATTTCTGAGAGGATTTGTTGCTCCTCTGCCCAATCTTGCAATCTCGATAGGATGACTCGCCCCAGGACCTTGGCTGACACGTCGATGAGGGAAATAGGTCGATAGCATTGGGGGTCATCACGGTTGCCTTTTTCATAGATGGGGACTATGGTTGCCGTTGACCAGGACTGGGGGAGGCCTACCTCCCCTGCCTCGTTTAGCACCCTCATGAGTAACGGAACCCATAGTTCGGGTCTACTTAGGAATAGGTCTGGTGGAATTCCGTCCGGGCCCGCAGCTTTATTTTTGCTGAGCCCGGTTATTCCTAGTTCGACCTCCTTCAGGGTAAAATTTAGCTTTACGGGCTGGTGGGCCTCCGCCAGCTCCTCCTGGGATTCCTTGTTTGAATGGTTGTATAAGCCCTGGAAGTGTTTCTGCCATTGTTCCGGCAGAATAGTATTCATGATTTTAGGAGCCCCTTGGTCCTGGAAGAAGGGGGCATTGATCACTTTCCAGAAGGCAATAGAATCTTTTCTTTCTGCGGCGTCCCTTAAGTCTTCCCAGGCCTGGTTTTGTATGCTTTGCTTTCGTGCCTTCAGAGCTTTTTTGTATTCAGCTCTGTTCCGTGCCACCTTCGTTTTGTCCCTTGGTTGGGCATGAAAGCTATCCTTCAGGTTTTTCAGCGCCTTTGTACAATTTGAATCAAACCAGCGGGGGTTTAGGAGCGTTTTGTTCTTAGCTCCTGGGGTGTGTAAGGAGTTATTTACAACCTGTGCGATTTCTTCAAATGCCTTCACCACCTCAGCTCCGGTTACACAGGGGTCAAGACATTTATCAATTGCTGCTGGGGCTTCGAGTAATAGTTTTTTGTGAAAACTGTCCGCATCAATTTTGGCCCATTTAATTCTTCTGCCCTGGTCCACTACTCTTTCCATAATGGCAGGTCTCTTTTGGAGTGAAAAAACAAAACCTTCCATTTTAATGATCACCGGATTATGGTCACTGAAACTACTGGCCTCTATAATGATTGTACTGATGCTTCTTTTTAAATTGGGAGAGACTAGTGCAAAGTCAATGTAAGAGTGACAACCTCTTCCTTTGAATGTTGGAGTTAATTCTCCTTTCTCGTTAAATGTGACAAGGTCTAGAATTTGGATTAGGTTGTACCTTTTCATGAGTCTTTCTAAATCCCAGCCCTCAGTTGAATGGGTAAAGTGAGGGCCTTTCATGATCGTGCATCTTGACCAGTCGTTGTTGAAGGGTATTAGTTTCTCACAAAGGTGACAATTAAAATCTCCCATTAGTATTAAATCCGTGATATTTGGTGTCTTGGATAAAGAGCTCAAACAGTTTTCTAATTCATTTATGGCTATTCCCTTGTCCGTCATAGCCGGTGCATTGTACCAGTTCATAAGCAGGAATGTTAAACTTGGTGAGATGAACCTTAGTACTTGGAGGTTGGGTGTGGCCCATTTGGTGTTGGACCAGGTGCCCTTGATGTCTAGATTGACATAGACCGCGAGCCCCCCACTTGCTCTCCCCGAGGTGGCTTTTTTTGCAGGGACAAAAAAGCTTTTATAGCCTTCCAGGCTATAAGCGTGCGGTTCAGTGGCCCAGGTCTCTTGCAGGCACAAAATATGGAATTTACTTATATAGCTGCGCCAGTCCTGAGATGCGAACTTGGCCGCTAGCCCTGCGATGTTCCAGGTGGCTATTAGTAGATTGTCATGAATCATGACCTTGGGTGTTCTTTTTCCCTCGCCTTGCAAAATCTTTAATTGATTATCCGTTGCGGGAGCAGCAACCCGGCTTGGTTGCGGCCTGTGGGGGGTAGCGATTCTTCTGTGAGTAGAAAGGGAGTTGTCTATTGTGGGGTTTATCCCCTCCCCTTTTCCCCGGTTAGTATTCGATGGTGTGTTGCTGCCTCCTATGGTGTGCACAGGATCCAGAGCCTCAATTTGGCCCTGGTCGCCTCCATCTTTTATCCCTGTTGGTGGTAGAATTGGCTCCTTCCTATATTTGATTTTTGAAGGTGATCGGCCCAATCTCAGTCAGTCCACCCCTTCAAGTGTACTAAACCTGTTCCAGTGGGCGTACTGTGTAATGGAGGAGTCATAAGTTGGGAATACAGGGTTTGGCCTTTGCCATTGCGGTGGGCCAGGTTGGAAACCCAGATGCGATGTTCTGTCAGGGCCAATATTCTGCCTGGGCCTTTGAGGTGCGAAGGGGTAAAAGTAGGATAGACGAACCGGGTGAATTTGTGAGCGAGTATGACTCGGGGGGGCATTGCAGATGAAGTTAACAGCCGCCCTGTCTCTAAAGTTGACCGTAATGATATCCCCTGCGATGGTCTTAATACCTTTGCCAATCCACTCACCCCTTCTCACTGCAAGGATTTCCCCTTGAATATTAGGGGGCAAGGGTCTATGTATTTGCAGCCACTGTATGCATTTATTTTTTAGTTCAATCTGTGATTCCCGTTGACCCTCCTTTAAAGGGGGAATTCCTGTTAGGACGACTACAAGGGGCAGAGCCTCAGGCGGAAGATTGATTGTCCTGAAGCATGTTGCAGTGGTCTTATCGTCAGTGGTTGTCGCGATGGCAAACCGTGGGGACTTAGAAACCACCTTGTGGGTTGGGGCCTTATGTTTTTCTAACGTTTGTAAAAGTACGGATGGAGGTTTATTATTGCTCGTAGATGTTTGGTTTTTATTTTTGCCTGCTTGCGGGGTAGAGGCGACCTTTTGTTTTTCCTGGGCTCCTTTCTGCGTGATACTGATATTATTTAGCTTATCCCCCCCATTGATTGCTAGAGAGGCCTTATCTCTTGGTAAACTTCTTGGTGTAGGGTCCTTTAGTTTTGTCAAATCCCGTTCCTGCACAGGATAGGTTTTCGGGCTAATCCCCTTGTTATTGACCAGTGAAGTCAGTCTATCTATTTTTGCTATGAGGGGTTTTAGCAGCACCGAGATGGAATGCTCCAGGTCTAATTTAAGATCCGCCACCATGTTGGTTATCCAGCATGGTATTCCCGGTGTAGATGGGTTTATGGGCGTGATCAAGTTGTGATTACTGGGTTTGACATGACCTTTTTTCCTCCCTTGTTTGTGGGCTTCCCTGTGCGGCGTTATTTCCGCCGAGGATATGTCTTTATCATGAGTATTTATTTGAGTGCTTGTTTGTGCACCATGTCTATCCCTGCTGATTTCGGCGGGTGGCTGGGCACAAGGAAGGTCCACAAAGGATGGTGGGGTTATGGGCCGGCTAGTATCCATCTCCTCTGCCAAGTCTTTGGAAGCTTCTGATAGGTTAATCAATGAATCCTGCGTATCTTGAATAATAGTTACAGGAGGTAAGGACATTCTTCTCTCGGTGTTAGCTATGGCATCGGAAACCGCCCCTATAGTCCGTTTGAGCATTTTGTCGATGGCAGTAAAGGTCGGTAGTGGGGATGGATGATCTGATTTGGTTTTTGTACTCGATCTTAGGGTAGGCATCCTTGTTTTCTTGGTAGTTTTCCTCATTACGGGGAGTACTATATTGGGTGGTAACGAGCAGATATAGGTTGTGTCGAGGGGATAGCCAGTGGTCCGGCTAACTGTCGTGGGACTATTAGCGGTGTATTATTGGGAGGGCAATTTTAGGGGGCTGGCCCAGCCCAGCCTCTTCTGGCCCCTGAGGGCCACAGAGGGCCCGCCCTTTGCCCGGGCTTCGCTCGGCGTCCCGCTCGCGTCCCGCTAAGCGTTACCGCGCTTTGTTTGTAGGGGGTGTTACGGCCGGGGGCGTGGCTTGCTGGGGGTGCGGCCGTGCACACCTGTGCGGCGCAGGGGCTCCTGGTCTCTGTGGTCCCTGCTTCACTCGCCACCAATTGCCTTACACGGTTGTTTCTTCCTCCCGGGTGCTGGATGCTGGGTATAGACCTGCTGCCTCGACCCCACACCTGAGCGCCGCGCAGCGGCACCCGCGAAGCGGGTGCTGCAAGCTCTTAACGCGGGCCTCAGGCGGTCAGTCCCTCCTGGGATACAGGGAGGCTGCGGGCGTAAGTGGCGGTTTTCATCGGTGAGTAAAATCAGACACTTCTGGTTCTTGAACTGAATCTCTGTCAGAAGGACTGCTATGCAGCTTAAAGGACTCATCTGGACTGCTTTTCTGGAAGGACTGCTTTTCTGGAAGGACTGCTCTTCTGGAAGGACTGCTTTTCTGCTTGTTGACTTCTTCCTACTGCTCCTTGACTCTGCTGAAGGACCGATGGACTCTGCCTTCCCTCCAAGTAATCTCCAAGGATTTGCTGGCTTGCTTCCTGTTTTTGGAAGTCTCAGGCACACAAAAGACTTTCTACAATCCTGCAGATTCTGTTGGACTCTGCCTTCTGTGAGCCCTTCCATTGACTGCCGGTCGGAACTGATGCATCACCCTTCGACACCGATGCAGAGGCTGTTGGACAACAGCGGTTCTACAGCCTGCGCAGCTCGACAATGACATATTGCCGTTACTTCAGCGAAGCTCGATGATGACTCAGCAACCCGACTGCGTGGAAAAGATAGACGCATTGTGCCCTTAGCGTTGATGCATCGCTCCATCCAAGGTACTTGCTCAGCACTGCGTGGGTCCTGTAGCCGGCCTTCAATGCATCACGGTCGGCCTGAAGTTTGGATGTGCAACAGTCTACTGTGACCTCAAGTAAACTTTTGACCCCTAGTGACTTTTAAGCATTATTTTTGCATTTAATCTTTAAAAATGTCAGAACTTCTACCGATTGGAATTTTGTCCCTTTGGTCATTTTTTAATCAAGTAAATATTCACTATTTTTCTAACCCTGAGTGGTGCCTTTTTGTGGTGTATTTATTGTGTTACTCTGTGTGTGTGTGTTTGTTGCACAAATACTTTACACATTGCCTTTTTAGATAAGCCTGACTGTTCTCTGCCAATCTACCAGAGGGTGAGCACAAGTTATCTTTTGTGTGTATCTAGCTTACCCTGACTAGAGTGGAGGTTCCTGCTTGGCCTCGGTGCATACCTCTGCCAACCAGGAATCCCATTTCTAACAATGAGGTGATTTGATTGAGGATTTTTCGGCAGGGACTGGGTACCTGTTGCAGAAGTATGTTTTTGAGCTGTTTAGATTGACCTATTTTCTTTAGTACCTAGGTAGGTAGTTATGCAGTGTAATAATACCTTACTTTCACACTTTTATTCACAATGTAGGTTGAACCAATGCACAGAAACAGTGGTCTTAGATGACCAATTACTAGAAATTGAAATAAAGTTTAAGGTCCTTTACTTATCCTTTTAGACGTGCCTGGAGATTTTGACATTATACTCCAAGACTTGCTACTCACCCATATAACACATGGTTTAGGAATTTGCAGCAATGCTCTCAGGCATATTTATTTATTTCTCATAAACAGAAAGCAAGATGTTAGGCTCAGTCCCTTTACATTAGAGGAGAAGCCTCTAGCCACTGTGGTGTCCCATCAGACAGAACTATACTCACTCAAATTTACTCACTTACTAAAAAAGTAAAATCAGCATTACATAAATTAGGAGCAGTGTTAACATCAAGATCAAGGTTCCTGAACATGCCGTAGACCTATGTATATGCATATATGACTTAACTGTAGATGTGACAAATGACATTTTTTAACAGAATTAGAATGAGCAATAAGCGAGGGTAGGGTTATTAAGGCTAAAGACAACTTATGAAACAGTAAGTTCCAGTCCAGCACAAAGGTAGCTGCAGGAGTGAAAGAGTGAAAAATCAGCAAAGAATTTGAGGTATGGGGAAGGGGGTGGGAGATATTCTTAGTGTTCGTATATCAAATTGAACTAAGGATCTAGCAACTACAATGAGGTGGTTATATGCAAATTGTGACTTGGAAGTCGCGATTGGTGATTAGTCAGACAAGCAGATGTCAGTAAAGACAAACGGAAAGGCAAGGGCTCTCTAGCACAAATATGCATTTCCACAAGAGCGTCAGGGGAGAATACAAAATTGAGTCCATCTTTGTAGACATTATTACTGTAACAAGAGTAGGGGTGGGCGGAATTTGCGGAATTAACCTTCGCAAATTATCGCGAGAATGTTTAAAATTATCGCAAACAAGCAGAAATATCGCGAAGATGCGGAAGTTTTTTTCCGGCATGTTCGCGCGATTTTCTGCATGGTTGCGGGTCGCCAACTTACCCATGTGGCTGCTTGCGGGCGCGGCCATCTTGTTTTGAGTTGTTCTCGCGGTGCATGATCGCGAGAAGAAAGACGTGATCGCGCGACGCATGACGTCACTGCGGGCGCGAACTGTCGCGAGACAGCGCAAATGGCTAAAAACAATACAACATCTCATGGAGAACGCGACCGGATCAAGAAAACTTGTCGGCGAACGCAGGGATTCAGGTAAGGCGATCGCGCGCGCGCGAGAATGTATCATTTTACAGCGCGAGCAAGAAACAAATTATCGCCAAGCTGCGGAAACCGGAATTTTTGACATTTTCGCGCTCTCCGCGGAACGCAAAAATGTCAAATTATCGCAAATTCCGCGAACGGAACGGAAATTTTGCCCAGGCCTAAACAAGAGCACCCAGTCAGAATACCAGCCATGCAGGGAGAGCTACCAAGACATGGAAGAACGTATGCAGCATTTGGCTATGTTGGTGTCTTTCCCACATAATTTACCATGTGTCCTTGAAATTGTGATGTCTTTCATAGCTTTTCTTATCCCTAACCACTAGTGAGGGCAAGCCGCACAGTGTGTAGACTAAAGCAGTCAACCTTCCTGCATCTAAAGCATTGGAACCAGGACTGAGATTTGTGGGCTTTAATCTGCAAGACGACCAAAAACAATCTTGAAAGATTTTGAAGTATGTGGACCTAAGCCAAGCTTCTCTAAGTCTCTTATCAATGAGTTCTGACCAGTCATCATTTGCTAGTTCCAACTATAAGTGTACTTGTGACTCGTTTTAAGTGATGATGTTGTTGTTGTTGGCTTTGAAAACAGCTGGGCAATTATCGTGCTTTCTCTACCATAAACGTCTACATCAGACTAGTAGATGACACCAGATGGAACACAGAGGGAAATTAAGTAAGTGAAGATCTAAACAAGATTTCTGGCAGTGCATTAACTGCCAACAACTCCATACCCATGGAGAGTCAGCCTATGTTTGGTTTGTAGGTTGAAGATGATTTCAGACAATCACCAGATATATCTTTCAGTGTGTTGATTCCCACCATCAGCCAGGTTGAGTAATTGAGGAAGCAATGACTAATTTTATCTAGGATGTAGGAACATCTGCATGTAGGAAGTGGTTTATATGGAGTATTCATGTATAGAGTGTGAGGACAGGGTTGTGCAGTGCAAAATATGGGTGACATTTCTGCTGATTTCCATAGAATTACATTAAAATTCCGCAAGATTCAGCAGAATTTCGTGACAGACAGGAGTGGGCCTTTGGCACTATTTTATTAGCGCAAAATGCACCCTAGTGTCTAAAAATGGATGCGAGGATGCCTTTTGTGCTAAGAAATAGCACTGCCAAATATCAAATGCACTGCAGTGCATACCCCTTGGCACCCTTACATACTCTGCAGTGATTACTGCGGAGTATGTAAGGGCACTGAGGGGGGTGGACTGTAAGTGCATTTGGTATTTGGCAAAGCAGTGCATACCCCTCAATGCCCTTACATACTCGGCGTATGCAATGGTGGGAGGAGTATCCACTGCTGTGCATACCCCTTGGTGCCCTTACATACTCTGCAGTAATCATTGCAGCGTATACGAGGATGCTGAGGGGTATGCACTGCTGTGCATAACCCTTAGCACACTTACATACTCAGGGTATATACACCTTATATACTCTGAGTACGTAAGGGTGCCAAGGGGTATTCATAGCAGTCCAGTCAGTGAGTTTTAAACAGGGCCACAAGAGGGAGCTGTCCATCTATGTTTAAAAGTCACTCCAGATTAAAATTTAATCTGCAGAGGTTTTTAAACATAGAGGGATTGCTTCCTCTTCCAGCACTGTTTAAAAACAAAACACTGCAGATTAATTCTACCGGCAGAGTGGTGGAATTTATTAGTAATTTCACATTACAAGAGTAATGTGGAATTACCGAACTCCTCCAATTCTGCCCACCATTAATTGCCATTTCCCCCTTTGTAAGGCTCACCATTTTGTAAATCCATGGTGGTAGTTGACATCAGATCTTTTTTCGAAACTTAGACACAAAAGTTTAATTGAAGGTGTGTCTAGTTGTGTGAGACAAACAAGTTGGTGAGCCACATAATAAGAGTACATGTGAGATAATCAAAGACCACCAGATCAAATTGTGGTACATAGTTTTGAGATCTTTACTTGCAGTTTAGTAGTGTCCCACACAAATCTTTTTATGTTATCATCCAGAGTTATCAGGAGATGTTTAGGCAACTTCAGTGGTACATGCCAAGCACATCATTGAAGTGAGGGGCTATATTGGTCTTCATCACATGTTCCCTTCGCACACTAATAGATGCTGATGTTATCATCTAAGAAAGGCTGCCAACATCCTCTGTATAAATTGGTGAAGGATTCATGCATATAAGGAAAATTCATGGGAACATACTTGAAGTGATAATTTCTAAGTCAGGTCTTTCAGATGTTGAATATCATTGCCCATCCCTCCCTTAGGAAACCTCAATCAATCAATCAATCAATCAATCAATCAATCAATCAGGGTTTTTGAAGAGCACTATTCACCCATGAGGGTCTCAAGGCGTTGGGGGGGAGAGAGTGCGCAGCTCCGTTGAGGTCATTCGAAGATCCAGGTCTTGAGGTCCTTCCTGAAATTTGGTGCAGTGTTGGGCTCTGTCGAAGGTGAAGGGGGAGTTTGTTCCAGGACTTGGCTGTGAGGTAGGAGAAGGATCTTCCACTTGCTCTGGTCCTGTAAACATGTGGGATGGTGGCTAGGGAGAGATCAGCTGAGCGTAGGTTTCTCTTGGGGGTGTAGAAGGAGATTTGGTCGTTGAGGTATTGGGGTCTGGTGCTGTGGAAAGCCTTGTAGGTGTGTGTGATCAGCTTGAATGTAATCCTTCTATAGAGGTGGAGCCAGTGGAGGTTGTGGAGGTGTTGGGTGATGTGGCTGTGTCATGGGATGTTGAGGATTAGTCTAGCTGCAGCGTTCTTGATGGTCTGGAGTTTGCGGAGGAGTTTTTTGTTGATTCCGGCATAGAGGGTGTTTGCGTAGTCCAGTCTTCTGGTGATGAGTGCGTGAATGACGGTTTTTCTGGAGTCGGGGGGATCCATTTGACAGTCTTGCAGAGTATGTGAAGGGTGCTGAAGCATGCAAAGGATACAGCGTAGATCTGGTGAGTGATGAGTCGAGTATGATGCCGAGGTTACGTGCATGGTCCATAGAGGTGGGTGGGTTTCCGAGGGCAGGAGGCCACCAGCTGTCATCCCATGCAGAAGAGGTGGAGCTGAGGATGAGGACTTCTGTTTTCTCTGAGTTGAGCCTCAGGCAGCTGTTCTTCATCCAGATCACAACAGCTTTCATCCCTACTTGGAAGATGTGCCTGGTGATGTTGGGTTCTTCGGTGAGGGAGAGGATGAGCTGATTGTCATCGGCATATGAGACGATGTTCAGCCGTGGTTTCTGACTATGGCAGCGAGAGGGGCCATGTAGAGGTTGAAAAGTGTGGGGCTGAGGGAGGATCCTTGGGGTACTCCGCATCTGATCTCTGTTGATTCTGAGAGGAAGGGTGGTAGTCTTATTCTCTGTGATCTGCCAGAGAGGAATGATCATATCCAGTCTAATGCCGTTCCTTAAATGCCTGCGTCGTGGAGCCTGTTGGCTGGTGTGCACTGGGAGACGGTGTTGAATGCTGCTGATAGGTCCAGAAGGATGAGGGCTGCTGTATTGCCTTGGTTGAGGAGGGCGCAGATGTCATTGGTGGAGGCAAGAAGGGCGGTCTTGGTGCTGTGGTTGCTGCGGTACCCGGATTGCGAGGCATCTAGGATGTTGTTGATTTCTATGAAGTGTGTTAGCTGGGGGTTAACGGCCTTTTCAATGACGTTGCCTGCATAGGGAAACCGAGAGATGGGCCTAAAGTTCTGAAAGTCCGTCGGGTCTGCAGCGGGCTTCTTTAGGAGGGGTGGACCTCGGAGTGCTTCCAGTCATTGGGGAAGGAGTAGTTGATTGTTTGGCGTAGCTTGGGTGCGATGGCTGCCCTGTGGAAGATGTGTGGCGGTCAGAGGGTGCAGCGGAGTGGATGCTCTTCATTGCCTTTAAGGTGTCTTCGGTGGTGAGAGTGGTCCAGGAGAGGAGGGTTTGTTGGGTGGCAGTATGGCTTGTGCAATGGTCTTGGTCATCGAATTTATCATAGAGTGTCTTGAGCTTGAGGTGAAAGAAGGAGATGAGTTTGTCGCAGAGGTCCTGAGAGGGAGGGACATTAGCTAGTTCAGGAGTCCTAACTTTACTACTCCTAAACTGAGAAAAATCCTAACTTTAAGACTTTTGGTATTCACAGAAGGCATTTAGGAGTCCTAAATTTAGGAGTCCTAACTTTACTACTCCTAAACTGAGAAAAATCCTAACTTTAAGACGTTTGGTATTCACAGAAGGCATTTAGAGTCCTAAAGTTAGGACTCCTAACTTCTGTGAATACCGAAATGAGTAAGCGCCTTCTGTAAATACCAAAATGAGTAAGTGCCTTCTGTGAATACCAAAATGCTAGTAAGTTTAGGATTTTGTCTTAAGTTAGTTCTGTGAATCGGGCCCTTGGAGATCCGTGGTGAACCAGTTTTCTTTCTTGTTGTGTCGCCTCGTGGAGCTCTGTAGGGGGGCGAGAGTGCTGGTGGTTGGCGATCCATTGGTGGAGGTTGCTTGCAGCTGTGCTGGCTTTTGTTGCAAAAGGTGGTGGAGTGCAGGTGAGGGCGGAAGTGAGGTGTCCTTCTGAGACTTTGTTCCAGCTTCTGCGTGAGAGGTGGCACTGGTGCTTAAGTGCTGTGGTTTTCGTGAAGGAGAAATGGATACAATGGTGGTCGGTCTAGAGCAGTTCCGAGGTGTGGTTGAAGCAAATGTCGTTCCCTTCAGGGAAGATGGGGTCAAGTGTGTGTCCTGCTGTGTGGGTGGGGTTAAAGATGAGTTGCTTCAGTCCTATGTTGGTAAGGCTCTCTAGGAGGGCGGTGGTGTTGGGGTCATTGTGGTTGTCCTTTAAAATTATATCAATTAGTTCTGTTATTGAAGATTAAGGTTGATGCAAAGTAAGTAATAATCTTTTGTGGGCCTATTGATGATTTATTACCCTGCGTCCTCTCCTTTTGACATGTGTATGCTGCCAATGGTTCAGAGGGGGCAACAATAATGGGGAAACAGTCAACCCCATCTAATGCCTCGCTAAATAAGTAAGGGCTCAGACAAACTCCCCACAATTGAGTCTCATCATGGAGTTAGAATGCAGATATTTTGTGGTTTATAAATTCATTGCCCAACTTTCAGCTGGCTTCTGATAACTACACTCAACACAGTCAAACGCCTTTTTGGTGTTTAACGAGAGCTCTACTTCTCATCCTGATTATGATAACTTGCCATAAAAGATGGAAAATAATTTTTATATTATTCCCAGCGGACCCCCCTACAGAACCCACACTTTTGACAGGTGGGTGGGAAATGTAATTACCTGATTCAGTCTATTGGCCAATACTCTAGGAAGGACTTTGTTGCCAGTAAGAAGGTAGACATATAACTGGAGGTTTGCAAGGTATATTTCACAGGTTTTCATATACAGAATATTAGAGCTTTTTTAAATTCAATCTGTGTGGTGCTCAAGGACTCCTTATCCTCAAGTTACTGCAAAGCAGAATTGATACTCTGGATTTATTGATTTTGTAGAATTCCACTGGGAATTAATTCTCTCTGAGTGTCTTTCCCAATGTCATGCTTACAACAGCTTTTTATAGCTTCTTTTCAGTGATCAGTTTCAGAGGTCTGTAGGGAACGTTAGTAATGTGGCAGTTGCAAAATAGTTTTCTATTAGATCAGCAGTTAGAATTTAGTCATAGCTATTATGGAGCACTAGTCCAAACTCTTCAGGTATTTATGTTGGGTGTGCAGAGTTATGTTATGTACCATTGCTATGGTCCTGATTTCGTCCACATGGTGTAAAAGTGCTGCAAGCAGTCTCCATGCTTTCTCACAAGACTCATACTGCCTCCGTTTTCTTCTGGACAATAAGAATGTGGCTTGCAAGACAAAGCAGGTGTTGAGGTCAAATTTGGCTTTCAATAGCTTACTGAATTATGTTGATTCTAGCGATGTTCTTCAGTCATTGACTTTCTTGTGTTTTAGGGCAGAGTCACACACCATGGACTCACTACTACATGTTTGCCCAGCTTCCCACAATGTTCGGTTTGACTAAACAGCCCCTTAACTATTAATTAGAGAGCAAGATACATGAGATTGTAGTTTTTTTTAGTCAGGTTGTCTGTTTTGGGACATATTCATCAGCCATAATTGTTCTGGGTGTCTTACAAGACTCATAGAGAGCCTAGTATAACTCAGGAGTGGACAGATGGACAGTGGGCGAAGAGGTGTGGTGTAGCGGCCAGGGTGACTGAAGCCGGACGCTGGGGATCACGGTTTGATCCGGGGCACCGGCGGCAGGTCATCCCAGCACCATGTGACTCTGGGCAATAGCTCGCTTAATCTTCCCAACGGCCCCCAGCGATGCCTACGGGTAGCTGTGCGCTTTACAAATACTGGATTTACATTTGCAAGCAGGGGGGCACCCCTGACCAATGGGGTGCAGGGTGCCACCCTCAGGTATGGCAACTTCCTCCAAAGTGTGGCATATGCTTGTCTCAGAAAACTCTATTCCTTTAAAATCTGAAATACAGAAACTCTCTCCTGGAGGTTAAGATCTGGCTAAGCCAAGTAACTGGTGTGGCTACATTTCCCTAACACTCCCCTTCCAGCCCCTCTGCTAATTCAGTTGCTTGGGCTCCTGCCTGACAGGGGGTGCAGCATATAGAGGTGAGCCTGTGTTCTATCCAAACTGGCATTCCTTCTTTGAAGACCAGTTTGGTTGCTCCGGCCCCATCCTGCCTTTTGTTTGACAGCTGCAGATATACAGCCACCAGAAGTCCTTTGTCTCTATGCAGGCCACTTCACACCTCCTTAGAGCAGTTTGACTCAGCCTGTAAAAGGCTATCTAATCAGGAGAGGCTGCTGGAAGGCTGGATTTTGGCACATCAGAAACGCAAGTATTATTTTAATACTTTGACGTGTATTTTTAGCTGGATTCTCTCAGTATTTATACTTTATTAAGGTATTTCCTTGTTTGCCTATGAAATCAATATGATACAATGGGGAAAAAAGAAATTGGCAGCTTGTCTCTCTCCAGGGCATATAAAACATATTTTATAATGTCCCTGCTTGTATTTACAAAGCACACTACACCTGGGGCCCCTAGGGGAGACCTTAGGGGTGACATATGTAGACATATGTAAACATAAGGTAGTTGAATACTTTGGAAGTACCTTTAATTCCAAAGTCAAGTTTGCACATAATTTAATTTTAAAAGCAGCAGCAAAGCAGGGCTGCCTTTAAAATGACAACAGGCAACATAGCAGTGCACACTTAAGTGCATTAAACCTACTGGGCCCTCTAAACCTACATACTAGGGACTTACAGGTAAGTTGACAGTACCGATTGTAATTACTCCTAATTACCATGTACTTTTAATCAGAGCACAGGCCCTGGCTATGGTTAGCAGAGCCGAGGCCACTATCAGGGTTAGGTAAACAGCATCTAGTAGTCAAAATGGGAGGACAGTGCAAAAAGCCCTGGTTTCTCACACAACCCCCACCTCCCCAGCCAACAGCCCAGAAGACTCAGCCCAAACCTGCCAGATGCATAGTACCGCTCAGGGTCTTACCACATCTCACCTATCCATAATGAAAGTATTTTCTGAAACAAGATTGTTACATCCCCTTTTTTGCAAGCTGCCAGTCTTGTGTCACCTATAGTCATTCTACAGGTGCTACATGTTTGCAGTGCCTTATTCATCCATTCCCCTATTTTATCGGATTTTTTGGTGAAGACAACATCTTTGACAAAGAGTCCACCGCAATCGGCGAAACTCTTACCTTCAGCCTCAATGCCTGCATCAACAGAGCCACCTTCCCAGAAGCTTGGAAATATTCAGCTGTCAATGCCCCTCTGAAGAAGCCCACAACAGACTTAGCCATGCTCAAAAACTAATAACCAATCTGCCTCCTATCATACCCAGCCAACATCCTAGAAAAGGTCATGAATGGACATCTTGTTGACCAGTTCACCAGCTCCTCAATTACATTCAATCAGGATTAAGTCCAAACCACGGTACAGAGACAGCCCACGTTGCCGCAACAGATGACATACAGATGATCCTTGATATAGGAGAAACTGCAGCCCTCATCCTACTCGACCTATCTGCAGCCTTTGACCCAGTCTCCCACCCCACCCTGCTCAAAAGACTGCACAAGACTGGCATCCAAGGAACTGCCTTCTAATGGATCAGCACAGTTTTCATGGGAAGAACACAAATCATCAACTTGCTGCCTTACTTCTCAGAAGCCCAGGAACAAATTCTCAGAGTCTCGAACCTCATCAACATTTATATGACTCTACTGGCAAACGTCAGCCAAGCACTCAATATCAACATACTCACCTATGCCTGTGGCATGAAACTGATACTGTCCCTCTCTGATAAAACACCCAGCACAAGGCAAAATTTCAACTCCGACCGACCAAAGTGGCCACCAGGATGAAAACCAACTTACACAAGCTGAACACAGATAAGACCGGAGACCTCGGACATACTACCACCTCCAGTCCAAAAGCAAGAAACCTCAGAATAATCATTGTCAGAAAGCTGGACATGTCCATCCAAGTCAACTTTATCTCCACGCCCTGCTTCCATAATCCCATAAGATGCTGACAAAAATCCCCAAGTGGACCAATCAATACCAGGAAGACAGTCACCCAAGCCCTCTTCACCAGCTGACTTCACAACAGGAATGCTCTCTACGCATGAATCACCAAACAACTCATGAAAAGACTGCAGACCCTCCAGAATGTAGCAGCCAGTCCTCAACCTCCCAGGCCAGTCTCACATCACCTCACACCCAAGGGAACTCTACTGGCTCCTGATACACAAGCACACTCAATTTAGGCTATCAGAAAAGCAACATACACTTCCACTAACTGTCCAAGCATCTCCACTCAGCCAAACTCTAAGTAGCACACATCCCACACATACACAAAAGCAGGTCAGGAGGTGGTGCCTCCTTATACATCATAAAGCATGAAACAACCTCCCACTCCAAAGCAGAGCCTGCTTTCTTCTTCTCTACTGCAAGAATCTGCAAGAATCTGAAGACCTGACTTTGCGAGTAATCCCCTTGAGGCTAGCCTCACAAGCCTTAGCTGCGCCATTTTACCTGCATGTGTGATAGTGCAATATAAGAATACATGAAACATTTCATAACATAACATATGTTATGTTATGTTATGTTATGTTATGTTATGTTATGTTAGCATTGGTCTTATATAGCGCACGGCTACTCTAAAAGAGTGTCCCGGCGCTTTTATTAGTAACTACCTGAAACAAAGAACACAGCACAACAAACAGAAAAACGGCGAGCAAAGCAGGAGAAGTGCAGCCAGACTAGAGAGCAAAAAGCCAAGTTTTAAGGCCCCTCCTGAAGGTCAACAGGTTAGAGGTACTGCGCAGAGCCAAGGGCAAAGCATTCCAGCGCTGCGGTGCCAGAAACTTGAAAGAACGCCCTCCAATGCGAGCTTTCTTAACACGGGGAACTACGGCCAAGAACAGAGACTCAGACCTCAAAGCTCGGGCCGGATGATAGAAGACAAGTCTCCTTTGAAGATATTTGGCACCTGAAGCATCAACTGGCACATGCATCAACAAAGACTTTTGCGATTCCTTAATTGCGATTTTTAAGGAATCGCAATTAAGGAATTGCAAAAGCCTATGCATGTAGGAATCGCTATAAAAATAGCGATTCCTACAAATTCCTTAAATGCGACTCGCAAATTGCGAGTCGCAATTAAGGAATGCCATTCCATTCATTCCTATGGGCCTCCAGGCCCATAGGAATGAATTGGAGATTGCATGAGCAATTTGCGAGTACCAGTAGGTACTCGCAAATTGCTCATGCAATTTCAAGGGTGCAAGGATGTCAAAATGACACCCTATTGCACCCCTGAAATTGATCTGTGCACATATGTTGCACACACACATGCTCTAAGGGCATGTGTGTGCGCAACATGAAACTTTGAAAAAAGCACAAAAGTGCATTTTTCAAAGTTTTTGCAAATTACCATGAAGTTCAACTTCATGGTAATTTGCTCCCCCTATTAGCGAAATCGCTAATTTTTTCACTTTCATGCATTGCATTTAAGGAATCTCAATTTGGGATTCCTTAAATGCAATCGCAATTTAAGGAATCGCAATTTAGAGATTCCTTAAATTGCGATTTTTGCATTTGGGATGATGCATCCCAAATGCAAAAATACCGGTCGCAAAGGGGCAGATTCTGAGAATCTGCCCGTTTGCGACCGGTTTCTACATTGATGCATGTGCCTGGAAGAGCCTTATGCGTTAAAGTCAAGGCCTTAAAAACAATCCGTTTCCGAATCGGAAGCCAGTGAAGTGACTGTAGAAGGCTAGAGGCACTGGCTCGCCTGTGCAGGCCAAAGATGGCTCGCGCGGCCGAATTCTGGACTACCTGCAACCGTTGCAGAAGATATTCCGGTAGGCCAAGATATAGGATGTTAGAGTAATCCAGTCTTGAGCCAATCAAGGCCTGCACCGTCGTCTTCCTGTGCTCTTCTGAGAGCAGGGGAAGAAACTTACGTAGCATTCTCAGGAGGCCGAAACATGTTCCAGTGAGACCAAGAATCTGGGATCTTAACGACAACTCATTATTCATCTTGATCCCCAGATTCTTTGCTAGCTGAGAAGAGCTCGCTGGAGGAAACATGTTAACAGGCCACCATTCCTGCCAATAAGGGTCAGACGAACAACCAAAGAAGAGTACCTCTGATTTATCTGAGTTGCACTTGAGACTGTTACCCTGAAACCATTTAAAAACAGCCCCAAGGCACTCCCGGATACTCTCCCCGTCAAAGTCTTCGCCCTTCCTACACGTAAAGAGGAGCTGAGTATCGTCGGCATAGGAAACGATCCGAGCCCCCCGAGACTCCGCCAAAGCCGCCAGAGGGGTCATAAAGATATTAAAAAGAGTAGGGCTCAACACAGAACCCTGCGGAACTCCTACTCCCAAAGGCGGCAGAGCTAGGTGGGACCCAGACCGTTTGCTGCCGGCCTTCCAGGAAAGATCTAAACCACCTGAGCACCGTCCCCCTCAGACCGATGTCATAAAGTCTGGCGAGGAGACCCTCATGGGGGACGGTGTCAAAGGCTGCCGACAATTCTAGCATAACAAGCATTGCTTTGCCCCCTGCATCCAGCACCTCTTTAACAGCCTCAGACACTTCCAGAAGCGCCGTCTCAGTACTTAAATTGGGGCGAAAACCTGATTGAGATCAGGCTATGGGCCTCCAGAAAATTGGAGAGCACGAAATGCACATGTTTCTCCAAAATCTTGGCCAAAGCCGGAAGGAGAGAAATAGGTCTATAGTTGGCCAAGGCCTTTGGATCCAGACCAGGCTTTTTGAGAAGAGGGATAACCGACGCCTGCTTCCAGGCTCGCGGAACCAACCCCCGACTGAGGGAGAGATTTAGAAGAGGATTAGCCAATGGATTGACAGCTTCCGCAACCTTCGCCAAGAACTAGGCTGGACACGGGTCCAGGGGCGACCCAGATTTAAGATTGGCTATAAGTGCCAAAGATGATGCAATCGAGATAGGCGGGAAAACTGCCAAAACGGGGCCCGTAGGAATCCCCGAATCTAGGCCATCCTCAGAACTGGGACGTACCTTGGCGATACTCGAGGGAAGAGTATCCTGGATCAGTTTGATCTTAGTGACAAAGAAATCAGCAAGGGCCGAGGCCCACAACTCAGAGGGAGCAGCCACAGTCACATTTTGTCGTGGAGACGTGAATTCCCTGTCAACCGTGAAGATCTCCTTACAGGAGTTAGAGGCAGCCTCAATCCTCTTAGCCAGGTAATCCCTTTTTTCCAAGAGGATAGCACGATGGTATGCTTTAACCGTCATCCTATACGTCAGCCTTGCCTCCGGATCATACTGCGACCGCCAGGCCCTTTCTGCCACCTTGCACTGCCGGCGGGACGCCGACAGTGCAGCGGTGAACCAAGGGGCCGAAACCCGTTTAGATAATAACCGGGGGGCCCTCTCAGGAGCCAGATCGTTCAGTCTCTCTGTTAGCCAGACCTGCAAGGATTCTAGGTCGCTCTCCAAATCTCCCGTAAAGGAACAGGGATAATCACGAGATGCCTGAATCAGCATTTCGGGGGTCACCCGATGATATGCCCTAGATGAGCGTCCCTGGTGTCTAGGCACAATACTATAAGATTTCTTCACGCCTAATACATAGAATTTGGCCAGCCTGTGGTCCGACCAAAGCACCGGTAGAAGTGCAAGTACTTCTATAGCGGACATTGAAAAGACCTGGTCCAAAGTATGGCCTTTATCATGTGTAGGTCCTGTGAGATAAGGAACAAGACCAAGGGGAACCGTAACATCAAGGAGCTTCATCGTATCCGAGTCCGATCTGTCTTCCATATGAAAATTAAAATCCCCAGCCAGAACACAGTGCTGAGCTCTCAGAGCAAGCACGGCAATTATCGACTGGAGCTCATCAAAGAAAGAACCAACCGGACCAGGAGGTCTATAAACTAACAGCCCTTTCAAGGAATGATAGGGCGCCAATGCTAAGGAAAAGGCAAGGCATTCAGATCCTGTGATGGCATCTGTAGGGATGATGGAACATGCAACCGAATTGCTCACTACCAAAGCCACCCCCCCGCCCCTCCCGCCCGATCTATCATGACGGAAGATATTGTAATCTGGAGGAATTGCTACCGCTACATCAGGGTTGGAGGACTCCCCCAACCAGGTCTCAGTCAGCATTAAACAAAGCGGCTTTTCGGTGGCTAATAGATCGTAAATATCCTGTGCATGTCTACGCATGGATCTAGTGTTAAGGAGAGTGAACAAATGCCTTGCACAGCCCACTTCCATATATGGAATTCCTGAAGTAGAGCTATATCTGCTGTGTTGGTAGCTGAATAGGATAAAGTATTTTTCCTCATGATGCAGCCAGGATCATGTAAAAGATTTACGGAGGTAAGTGGAGAATTAACAAGGAAGCACACTCTGAAGATTAGTATCCCTACTCACCAGCTTATGCGAAGTCCAGTGGTATATAGGAAAATTTAAAGAGCATCACAATGGAAAGAGTGTGCCTGCACTAGAGCGAATACAAAAATAAAATTTTGGGTTGTTAAGTTTACTTCCTTCAAGTCTATGTAAGAGAAGTGGGGAATATAGGTGCTGTGTTTATACAGGTAAGCAAATTAGTGAAAGTGCAAAGACTTGGAAAGCGAGACAATATAAGCAAAAGGGGTGGCTGAATAAAGGTGATCAAAGAGGAGATCTCAAATGTCAAGTGGAAGGAAAGAAGAAAAAAGAGGAAGTAAAAAAGGCTTCACTCCATACTATAGTCGAGCAAGAAACTCTCAGGCTCTACTGTTTCATGGAACAACGATTCCCTTAAAGGGATAATACACCTGATAACAAAGCTGTACATATTGAAATAAGATTCATAAAGGGTCTTTGTCAAGTTGTGTTGAATATCTTTTTTTTCCTTCTTTTTTTGGAGTATACCGCAAACTTGACAGGAGGGTAACAGAGCGCTTTACATGAGCACCAGTTGCATTACAGACGAACACACTCATTTTTGTTGGGCACGGGGAGATGAAGTGATTTACAAAGAATCACAGGGTGTTGAGCATACCTGCCATGGCTTGGACCCGGTTCCCCAGCTTCAAGGTAGACCACGCTAGCCATAAGGCCACAACCTCTCCACATTATCTAGCTCCATATCCCGCTCAGTGGTCACACACAAGCTTATAAAACTATTGGTGGAGAATATTAGTACCAGTGGACGAGATATTTGGATTACCGTGGTTCCTGTAGGAGTCAGTAGATGGCATACTTCCTAATAGTTATAAGATTATGCTTATACATTCTCTAGGTGGAAACTGTATTCAAATTTCAGGGGAAGATTCTGGCCTTAAGGAAGGAGGAGAAAAGGGGGAATTACCTTGAAGGTTATTCTTAATTGGCTTATAGCCAGGTCTTCAAAGGTGATGTAGATTTCCTATAAGTGGGTTCAACATCTTGGGACTGATGCACTATGTGTTTTATCAAGATATGTAGCCTTTGAAGTTATCTCTGCCATATTACAGTTAGTACTAGACTGTGAATTGTCAATTGCGTATGACTCTATGGTTTCTAGGAACTTCCCCAGTTGTTCTGGTTCCTGAAACTCCTTGTGTTTCCCATCTATGGTCAGGTGCATGGTGGCAGCTCCCAGAGCTCTCTGCCTAATGTCCCATTTTTTAGTTGAGGTCTCAGTGGCAGGAATTTCTTGTACTTATTAGTAGTGTCTGGTGAAAAGTGTAGCCTGGTTTCAGGAGTGATTAGAACTTGTTTGATGAGGCATTTCGTCAAAGGTCTCAAGTGTCCACAATGGAATGAAGTAGGATAAACAGGATATAATATCTCTCTGTTCTTCATCCTCTTCATTATCTGAGAACCTGATATTGTCTAGTTGTTTTTCTCTTCAAGGTTGATAGTTTTCATATGCTGGTTCCACTGCTCTTGACCCTAGTATGGTGGCCTCTGCATTCGTTCATTGGCAGCCATTAAAAAGTGGCATTTTTTTTGCATTTATAGTTATTTTGATCCAGTTCAGTTCTTCTATCAGCGACTCAAGTATAACCTCAGATATTTTGCTGATTATTTTAGATATAGGTTCCACTTCTGCCTCAAAAATATTAACCGTTAAATAAGGAAGGTCACTTTTCCCAGCTTTTGCTTGGGGAGGATACCATCTAATGGAGGCTACCTATGTGCTTATATCCCCTAGTTGCATTAAAGGAGCTTCCATGGCAGCTATAGAACACTAACTCCCCATGGGGTGCAGCAGTGCCCTAAAGGAGAGCAGGCATCATGAGTGCAGCTTGGTCTTTCTTCCTCATCTTCACTTGAGGAAATATGAATTTTTATGGTCAATTGTGTCCCCTATCTTAGACCCCAACGGCTCCATGTACATGCTACAAGTACATGTATGTTCCCTCCAGTTCCAGCTATGAAGACGCAAATACATGTGCGTCCAACGTCAACATGTCCTCTCTCAGATCCGCCATGAATGGGCCGAATATTCCATTCCTAAGTATGATTGGCCAGCGACTTTATATGGTTCACTTTTCTAGTTTTACAGTTCAGGCGAGTAGGCCCTGAATTCTGCCATCAAGCCTTTTCCTGCTTCTACCTCTGAAATGCTCCAGCCTGGACCTGCATCCGTATCCCTGAACTTTGTCCTACTCCCTGCGCGGCTAACAGTGCCTGACGCGGCCTGTTGCCTGCCAAAAACTGTATTCAGCCTTCAAGTTATCTGCTCCGCTCCTCATCCAATGCATTCCTGTCTAGTAGTTTAGGTAAACATCCTTCCAGCTACCGAGCAAAGAGCTCGGCCTCGCTGTCTTTATGCAAGTAATTCATAGCCCCTGTTACCATGGAAGATTCCTGCCCCCTCGCATCTCATGTAGACACATAGACGCTTGTATATGCACTAACAGTCAGTATAGAGTAGATTCCGTCCGAGAGACTTTTCCTTTTGGATAAAACAGTTCCTTAAACAAAGATATTAGATACGATTTGGGATTAGGTTGACCTGACCCCCAGACTTCTGTCTCCACATGTAGAGCTAAATGTCAATTCCCCTTCACCCTCTAGTTGCACGTCAATCACACGTCATGCGGCTGCGCGCGCATCTCTGCCAAATATTTCTGCTGACACTGCAGGATTCTCTTATGGATCCACCCACCTGTGACATCATTTTAAATGACGTTTCTAGTATACGCCTGTTATTACGCCCATTTTCATTACGTATGTGTATTCTTATCTGTATTATCAGCTGTTACGCCTCCTGCATCTGTCTTAATGCAATGCTTTTCATATATATATTGTTACTTGTCAATAATGTATTGTCTATCCCTTCCTGAACCTTCGTGGTGATGGAATAGGATTGCCTGGTTCGAACTATAATTCCTTTGTAAGGAATAAAGCCCTTTTCAGAACCACGGATTCTGCCTCTTATTTTGACTGAGTTATTCTTACTAGACTTTTCCGCATAAAAAATAGTACCGGTAATTTAAATATTTACCACATAAATTGGCGCCCGAACAGGGACACTTTCTCATCTCACGCGCCGGAGGTGCGTTGCAGGCCCGGTCCCCTGCCACAGCTGAACGGACAAAAACGCGTACCCGCAGGATTTCCTGTATCTCCCTCCGGCCAAGCGGGGGTGACTGAGGCTGCGATCAACACTTAGACGAGGCGGTGAGAAGTGCGAAGTATCCCGACCAGAGCCTAGCTGAGAGAGCAAGATCCGAGGTATACAGAGGCCCACCAGGTTCCGAAGTTCCGAGTCCAGTCGAGTCCAGTCCGGTCCAGTTCAGTTCAATTCCGAGGCCTTCCGTTCCGTGCTACCCGGTGAGTACCATTGCTGGGGAGGCATTTAGACGTGCACATTAATTTGTGCCGGTCCTGACGGGTTTGGGTACACAGATCCGGTCTGCACTGTTTTAGCAGTGTATCTGTACTGTTTAGCAGTATATCCAGTATGTGTTGTATATAATTCAGTATTATCTAGTATTAGTATTATGTCAGTAACTAGTTTTCTTCTAATTATCATTGTTCGTTAAATGTTAAATGTTAAATGTTTACAGTGTTTAAAATTGTGGTATGAATGAGTGTTCATTATTGTGTTTATTGTATTAAATTGTGTTCAAACCTAGTTCAAGTAAGAATCAAGTAGCAAGGTTTAAAGATGCCGTTCTTTTCAAAATTAAGACAGATCAAAACTAGAAAAGGAGTACTCGAAGAAGCTGTTCCCATTCCACCTAGGGACACTCCAGGGTATTTTATGTACCATAAGCATGGCCTAGATGCCGTATTATATCTTGATTTATGGGTGGACTATACCAAGGATCTAGCAGAAAGTCAGAGGTGGCCCGCAGCTGGGACATGGGATGCAGATTGCATCATGAGAGTAGAAGAAGAATTATGGAAAAAGAAAGCCAGACAGTCACAGAAAGATGCCATTGAACTATGGCGTAAAGAATCGCATAGGCGCACAGAGAAAGCGCACAGACAGGAAGAGAAAAGTAGGGAGAACTCAAATAAAGCCCGAGAAAACGTATTAGTTGAGGAAGGTATCCGAGTAAAAACAGAACAAGTAGATAGACAACGAAACACTCTTATGAATGGTATGTATCCTCTTTTGGCCGAAGGTTTACCTAAGGCCACCCCGGAAATACCGAAAGATTTGCCACCCCCGTTACTCCCGATTAAGGCACATCTCAAGACCGCAAAGGATATTTTCCTTTCCTCCTATTTAGACGATGTAGCTCCCGAATATGTTAATGTTCCGCCACACACACCACCTGTCGATGGTGCTCAACGCCGAGATCATCCGCCCCCAACTCCGCAACCACAAACTCCTCCGCAAAATTCAACATTTCCTGCATCCACAGTTTCTACCTTACATCCCACAAATCCTTTTATGCCTAGCACCTCAGAAAGTGCGACAGGAGGTGCGGCAGCAATTTTCGCCACACCACCATTACGAAGCAAATCGTCTCTTAGAGATTTAGCAAACCAACGTACACCACAAATAGCAACGTCCGACATGTTTAAGGAACATCTTGTAGATTGTAGATATGATCCAGTGCCCGGTAAAAATGACAGAATGCTGCTATCATCACTACGTATACGACGAGCTTCAACGTATTTAACGACATTACCAGGAATGATTAAACATTTAGACAATATATATCGCTTTGTCCAAACAGGGCAAGGCCCTGAAAGTATTGACGAAGCCATGGAATACCAGAAAGTGGATGTACAGAGACTACTGTTACGCTTCTTCATAAACTGCTTGATCAGAGACAGAGATAGGTCCGAGGTAGATCAGGATGAAATGCAAGTCCTTACCAGATGGGGTCAGAATATATCAGAGGGAAAACACGATAAACAGACATGTATAGTAGCTATGTGCCGAAAGATCCGCAAGGAAGTAGAACGAACACATAAAGCCAGATCGGAGGCAGACAAAACTGAATCAGAGGGAGAGGAGGAGGAAGAATCAGAAATGCCCACAGGACAATTAGAAACGATTGCTTATGTAGGTAGGGGAAGACCTTTTAACAATACCAGATACTTTAATGACCCGATACGTCCGATACGTCCAGAATGTAACAGACATTTTCAAGCCCCTATGCTAAATGCGAAGTCCCCTGAACACTTATTCCAGGCTGCTGATAAATTACTCCGAGACCGAAGGGGGTATCATATGCTCGACTCTATGGATGAACAAGAATTAGCCAGGTCAGCAGTACAATGGGCTGACAGTTCTGAAAAATACAGTGATGATGCGTTAGCACACACGTTTTTGAATCTTACCCCAGACGAACAGCGTTTAGCTGGTATATACATGATACAACACCTCGTTATATTGTATAGAAGCCAACGTTCCGATCCTGGTCCCCTACCTGATATATTGATAGAATTACTCACGAATAAATGGAGAGGTTCAGGTACTGATTTAATTAAAGAAATTCTAGAATATCGACACCAGTACATTGTCTTCGTATGCCCAGAACATGTTTCAGTTTCCCCCAAGTTGGAAAGAAAAACGTATCACATAGACAGACAGAATCCCTTACGCGAAGTACACCCAATCAGAGGTGAAGACAATACTTTTAAACGCGTGTTTGTATACACGCCCATAACTAAAATTGAATTATTAGAAATGAAGAAAGTAGTACCTAGCCATGACAAAGACCCAGCAGGTTTCCACCGTGAGATAAAAGACATGTTACTCATGGGAGAGTATACTTATCTGGACATTATGAAAATATTAAAAGTTTTATTGCCTGCCGGTATTTACGAGAAACTCAAAGAAAAGGAATGGGAGGTGGGAGACCAAAAGATAGAGTGGACAGCATTAGAAAACGAAGAAAAAGCCCGAGCTGCAGGTTCAGGGCTTGGGGAAAAGACTACAGCATTACCAGGATTATTAGTGCAGGTACTACCACGTTTATTAACTACGAAAAAGGAAGACTGGGGTGCAATTTCAGCCTGTAAACAGAAACAAGATGAAGACACTAGTGATTTCTATTCCCGATTTGAAAAATGTTTTGGTATTAATAGTGGCATAAAAGCAAGTAGTGAGTCGTATCCACATCTGTTTGTGACAAAATTAGTTGAGAGTTCCCTGCCCCAAGTTAAGAGTAGAGTATTAAAATTCGAGAGCACTTGGCAAGGTAACACACCGTCACAGATGTTACAAATGTTACAATATCATCACAATAGAATTAGAGAAGAACAAGAACATGAACAAAGACGTATGAAAGACACGAAAATGAAAATGCTCGTTGCTCAGTCAGTTCCAGCTGACGGTCATAAAAAGGGTACGACACAGTCCAATGATTCAGTAGGTCCTGTTAGAGGGACATGCAACTATTGTAAACAGCCAGGTCATTATATACACGATTGCGCAGTTCTCAAACATAATATCTCTACGGGTATAACGAAAGAGAGACCACGTCCGCCTAGACAGGATCAGATCCAACAACAAGTACCTCAGAATATACAGCCTATGCCAGTTCCACAACAGACCGCACCACAACCACAACAACAGCCACAGCCTATTGCTGCAACACAAAACACGACACAACAGATGTACCAGTATGCACAAAATGACTATCCAGAGTATCAGCGCTACACATGAAATAGCCTAGAGAGGGAAGTTGGCCTACCCCTTATTGAGGTTCCCGTAGATCAAGAAGGTCCTTACGTACAGAGTCAAGTATTAGGGAAAGACAGAAAGTTTCTACTCGATACAGGGGCAAGCAGAACCACTATCCGTCACAGCGAAGTCCCAGGGGTACCCCTCTCAGGCTCACAAAATATTTCCCTTGGTTTTCAGGAAAGCCCACTATTAACGAAGTATCGCAGCCACTTGCATTCACAGTCGGTCCATTAACACGGACTACAGATCTATTGCTCACAAAATCATGCCCAGAAAACTTGTTAGGTATAAAAACATTGAAGGCTCTAGGAGCTGTAATATGTTGTTCTCCGGAAGGAGTACGACTATTTTTGCGTGACTTCAAAGGTCACTATGTGTCCAGAGACATGGATCACCGGTTACAGAATTTACCCACACATTTATGGGCGCAAGGCCCCACTGATGTAGGTTGTATGCACATTACACCATATCGAGTCACACTCAAAACAGGAGTGGTATTGCCACGAATACGACAATACAAGTTACCCCCAGATGCTGTAGTGGCTTTACTGCAAATCATTGACGAGCTCATTGCACAAGGAGTGGTTGTAGAAACGGACTCCAATATATGTAATTCCCCGATAATTCCGATTCTTAAACGAACTGATCCAAAAGCACCACCAGTATATCGATTAGTTATTGATCTGCGAGAATTAAATAAATGCATTGTACCACAATACCCCGTGGTCCCAGATATCTCTTCATTGCTAACAGCCATAGATTCAGAAGCAACGTTCTTTACTGTAATTGATCTCAAGAACGCTTTCTTTAGCGTCCCAATCGATCCGGAAAGCCAATATTTGTTCGGATTCAGTTTAAATGGACGAAGTTTTAAATTCGCACGCGCACCTCAAGGATTCACAGAAAGCCCCAGCATCTATAGCCAAGCACTGAAAAGAGAACTTGACAGTATCCATATGCCTGCTAACATTGCCCTGCTTCAATACGTCGATGATCTGCTGATCACCGCCCGAAGCGAACCTGAATGTGAAAAAGCATCACTGACGGTTTTACATTTCTTAGCCGACAAGGGGCACAAAGTGTCCCCTTCAAAGCTGCAATTCTGTGTCCAGCAAGTTGTGTACCTTGGGCACTTGCTGTCCAAGGGGGGAAGACAGCTTACACCCGACCGTATCCAGTTAATTGTTAACATGCCGCCACCCAAGACACAAAAGGAGGTACGGGCATTCATTGGCCTCACTTCGTACTGTAGGCAGTGGATCCCTCAATATGCATTCCTAGCAAAACCACTCATTCAGTTGACAACACAGGAGGCAGCGACATCGACTGTCCTCCCTTGGACTCAGGAACATACGCAAGCTTTTGAAAGCTTAAAGAAAGCTTTATGTCAAGCACCTGTTTTAGCAACACCATGTTACAGCAAACGTTTTACACTTTTTGTTACAGAACGTGAAGGTACTGCTTTGTCAGTACTCACGCAGGAACAAGCAGGATCACACAAGCCATGTGCTTATTTTTCCAGTACATTAGATCCCGTAGCCCAGGCTCTTCCTGCGTGCCTGAAATCAGTCGCAGCAACAGCTTTAGCAATCAGACAAAGTGATGCCATAGTGTTAGGACATCAATTGACAGTACAAGTACCACAAGCAGTAGAGGTTCTCTTGAACCGGACCCAAACACAACACTTGACTATAGCAAGACTGACGGGTTATGAATTGACATTGTTCCAGCCACACATAGAAATCAGACGTTGTAGTACATTAAATCCTGCCACACTTTTGCCATTAAGTGGAACAGACCCATTGGCACATGATTGTATTGAAGTTATCACTATTACGACGAAACCCAGACAAGACTTGACAGATATTCCATTATCAGATCCAGACCTGACATTGTATGTAGATGGTTCATGCATGAGAACAAGTACAGGAGAGTTAGTGGCCGCTTATGCAGTCACAACAGACACTGAAGTTATTGAAACAAATTGCATAGATACCTTGTCAGCTCAAGCAGCAGAGCTCATCGCTCTGACACAAGCCTGTATTCAAGCCAAAAATAAGAAAGTCAACATATACACAGATTCACGTTACGCATTCGGAGTCGTCCATGACTTCGGCGTGCTTTGGCGAGAGAGAGGTTATTTAACTTCTCACGGTGCCCACATCCAGCACGGTCCCCTTATTCAAGCTCTGTTAGATGCAATACATCTGCCGACTGCAATATCGATTATGAAGTGTAAAGCCCATACAAAAGTGACTGACATTATTTCTCAGGGTAACGACCTAGCTGACAGAACAGCTAAACAGACTGCTCAGAATCAGACTCATACAACTGACACGACAAAGACAATAGTTCCGACACCAACACACTGCATGACAGTTAAGGATCCCGCCCTTGATGTAATTGACATACAAACACATGCTACACCAGAAGAAATAAAGAGATGGACTGAATTAGGAGGGATCCAAACGGATCAAGGATGGATGACGAAGGGAAAATCTATATGGTTTCTCCCCGACTCAATGGTTCAAGTCATCATTAACACAATCCATAGTCCAGCGCACCTAGGAGAGAAAGCTATGCTAGACAGTATTCAACACATTTGGTTCAATAAACACTTGCGAGCAGCAGCTAAACAGAAAGTACGTACCTGCATGATTTGTTGTCAGTTCAATCCAGGAAAAGGCGTACCTGTAGAGCAGGGTGGATTTCAACCCCCCGATCACCCTTTTGAAGTCCTCCAGATGGACTATATCCAGATGGAACGATGTCGAGGATTCAAATATGTCCTCGTAGTTGTATGCGCTCTTTCCCGGTGGACAGAGGCGTATCCCGTCTCAGATTACACTGCCCCGACTACTGCCAAACAGTTAGTTCGAGAATTCTTCCCACGGTATGGTTTGCCCCGTGTTGTGTACTCAGATAATGGCCAACCGTTCTCATCCGAGCTAATGAAACATGTTTCACTTTTGTTAGGCTATCAATGGAAATTCCACTGTGTCCGACATCCCGAGGCAGCAGGTCTCGTGGAGCGGCATAATCAAACTTTGAAAATTAGACTGTCCAAAGTATGTAGAGAAAAAGGTGTCGACTGGATAGTAGCTTTACCAGTTGCGCTCTTTTACATGAGAATGGTAGCACATTCTCGAACAGGGCTATCCCCGTATGAGGTGATCTTCGGTAGACCACCAAATATGTGGGGGACGCCTATACCCCGTAAAATAACTGATGTTGATTGTAATATGCTGACAGATTACCTGGCTTCCTTGATGTCTGCACTACAATCTTGTCGTTCACAGGTAGCTGCAGCTTTTCCCGATAACACTGAGGTGAAGCCCCATGACGTGGTTCCGGGAGATCTTGTACTGATAAGGAACTTCGACAGAAGGAACCCGCTGGAGCCTCGCTGGCAGTCGCCTAAACTCGTCTTATTAACCACAAGGACAGCTGTGAAGATTGAGGGACGTAAAGGGTGGTTGCACTCGAGCCATATAAAAAAATTTCATGGACTATCATCCGACTTGAATTATCAGCCCTGCATTCCCTCACAGACTGACTCAAAACTCCCCCTGGTTGACAAGACAGAAAAGGAAAACTATAAACTGAAACTAAGGTCTAGCAAGTCAGACAATTTGATTGTTTAAGTCCTCTCCAAGGTGAATCGGTTGAATTTGTCTCTGACATGTATCCTCTAGACCGAAATAGAGAGAGAAATAGACAGAAACAGCTCAAGAAATATGCGTACTGTAAATCACTTCGTAGTCACTGCATAGTGACATTGTTAATTATGTTTTTTCTAAGTCTTCTGATTATCATTGCCAGTATATTATTACACATGTATTACCCTATTTCCAAGCGTGCTTTCAATGTTACTGCCGAACATTCTTTTAGCGAATTACCCCCGCATGAGTTGTCCTATAGATTTGCGCTGCGCAACAATACATTCATTAGTATGTTACATCATTCTCATCAGACCAGCAATGTTACAAATTGTTGGATATGTGGCCGACTCCCTCCCTATCAGAAATACAAGGGAGTTCTGCCTCTCTTTCCGTATCCATTCACACACAATGGCTCCTGTGGAGCATGGTTTAGTTTGATTAATTCCCTAGATTCAAATTCAGTAGTTTATCAAGACAACTGGGTTTGGGGAAACCTGAACCTAGTTTTACTTAAAGTCTGCCACCCTAACAAGGAGGGACTTCCCAAAAGAACAGGAACTGATCTAGAAAATGAAGTATATGGATTAGGTAACTTTACACTTAATCTCATGATCCTGAATGTTGAATCCGAAGCTACACCAATCTTGCCCGCTATGTCAGTATTTCCAGTTAGAGGCGAATTATGTGTAAGAAAGAATGGTTCAATACACATGGGCCATAGTAAATGTACCACTGTAATAGAATTCAGTGATAAAGGCAAATTTACATTTAGAGCTTCTCGTCACTCCTACTTCATCTGTGGTCACACCGCATACATACGCCTACCCCTAGATTGGGATGGTACCTGTTACATTGCATTCCTTCTGCCACCTGTTTTCCTAGCCCCGCCTGATTACCATAGGAATACCCATTTAGTACACAATAGACAGCAGAGAGATCTCCCGATTGTCGACTACACCGAAACAGCATGGGAGCAATACACAGATTTCAATAAAGGTTTCTTTCCCTACATAGGTACAGTCACTAATAGCAAGTTGATACGTAGATTAACTAGAACCCTTGAAGCAGTAGTGAATGAAACTACTTCCGCCTTAGGTAACTTAACAGAGGAGCAGTCTGCGATGCGGATTGTTGTTCTTCAAAATCGTCTTGTCCTTGACGTCATCCTGGCCGATAGGGGCGGAGCTTGTAGGGTCATCGGATCAAGTTGCTGTGTTTTCATACCAGAAAACGCGCCGTCAGTATATAAAGCCATAACTCGACTTCATAAGATCGTAAGCCAGATACACCAGAATCCAGGCACCTGGACTTGGTCCGGTTGGTTCTGGAGCGTGTTGTCAGCCTGGGGATGGAGGATCCTATCCTTCCTAGGTATTGGCTTTCTCATTCTATTCAGTTGCTGCTTGTGTCTACAATGTGGGCCAGCGATTTGTGGTCTGTGTGCCACATCGTGTATCCCGCCTTCGAATTTTCATTCAAGATCCCGGAAGAAGAAAGAAGAACAAATGATGCTATATGAACAGATTGATGGATTGATGAAGATGGATATTTCATAAGGGTCCGTAGGGGACAAGGAGGGAATGAGGAAATATGAATTTTTATGGTCAATTGTGTCCCCTATCTTAGACCCCAACGGCTCCATGTACATGCTACAAGTACATGTATGTTCCCTCCAGTTCCAGCTATGAAGACGCAAATACATGTGCGTCCAACGTCAACATGTCCTCTCTCAGATCCGCCATGAATGGGCCGAATATTCCATTCCTAAGTATGATTGGCCACCGACTTTATATGGTTCACTTTTCTAGTTTTACAGTTCAGGCGAGTAGGCCCTGAATTCTGCCATCAAGCCTTTTCCTGCTTCTACCTCTGAAATGCTCCAGCCTGGACCTGCATCCGTATCCCTGAACTTTGTCCTACTCCCTGCGCGGGTAACGGTGCCTGACGCGGCCTGTTGCCTGCCAAAAACTGTATTCAGCCTTCAAGTTATCTGCTCCGCTCCTCATCCAATGCATTCCTGTCTAGTAGTTTAGGTAAACATCCTTCCAGCTACCGAGCAAAGAGCTCGGCCTCGCTGTCTTTATGCAAGTAATTCATAGCCCCTGTTACCATGGAAGATTCCTGCCCCCTCGCATCTCATGTAGACACATAGACGCTTGTATATGCACTAACAGTCAGTATAGAGTAGATTCCGTCCGAGAGACTTTTCCTTTTGGATAAAACAGTTCCTTAAACAAAGATATTAGATACGATTTGGGATTAGGTTGACCTGACCCCCAGACTTCTGTCTCCACATGTAGAGCTAAATGTCAATTCCCCTTCACCCTCTAGTTGCACGTCAATCACACGTCATGCGGCTGCGCGCGCATCTCTGCCAAATATTTCTGCTGACACTGCAGGATTCTCTTATGGATCCACCCACCTGTGACATCATTTTAAATGACGTTTCTAGTATACGCCTGTTATTACGCCCATTTTCATTACGTATGTGTATTCTTATCTGTATTATCAGCTGTTACGCCTCCTGCATCTGTCTTAATGCAATGCTTTTCATATATATATTGTTACTTGTCAATAATGTATTGTCTATCCCTTCCTGAACCTTCGTGGTGATGGAATAGGATTGCCTGGTTCGAACTATAATTCCTTTGTAAGGAATAAAGCCCTTTTCAGAACCTCTAATACCACGGATTCTGCCTCTTATTTTGACTGAGTTATTCTTACTAGACTTTTCCGCATAAAAAATAGTACCGGTAATTTAAATATTTACCACACACTCCTCCTCACCATGTTCATGTTCCCTGTGACAAAATTTATTGCAACCAACAGTTTCCTCTTTCAGATGTTGCGGAATAATATTCAGATCATCTTGTATCTACCTGAAGGTAACCCAGACAACAAAACCATTTCCACATGCCTAATACCCATTAATCATATATAGACAGTAAAAATCTTTCTCAAGCTGCAAGGGACAGCTTCCATGATTCCAGGCAACCACTCCATTCAGCAAAGGGCCATCCTCAGCCCAGTCCTTTGGTCATCTGGTTTCTCAGGAAGATGTCCTTCTTGCCCTTAACATTCATGTGACCATAGTAGACCAACTGTCCTGAGGCAAGAGATACAGTTCCATTTCTTAGCTGCAAGGGAAAGGAGGCTAGATCTTATTAAACTCTAAAGGGAGTCTGACATCAAGTTCTTCCTCAAATTAATTTTTAAGTCCAACTGTGTTCTGAGGTGCTGCCGGCAGGAGACCATCAAACACAGTTCCTCAGCAATGTTAGATGGAGGGATCTCAACCTATCCCCCAAAAGGCCCTAGCCCAACATTGTAAAACTTCCTCTGACTTGGGGCAAAAATATACTAGGCGGCATTACTGGAGATTTTCAATTACAACAGGACCTTGGTGTTATTGTATAGTGATCTTTATGTCCACCTAGGCACTTTTATATTATAAAAAGGGCACTCTCATTCATACCCTTGGAAATCACACCTAGATTGGTTCTGGATGACAGGAGTCAGCCTGGTTGGCGGCAGACCACCATCAAAGTCAAGCTTCACTCTGGAGCCCCATTTACATTAAACTACGAGAGGAACAAGCGAACGGGCTTCATAAATGAGTGATAGGTATAGGACATCATAAAAACGTTTTGCATGTCTTGAATATGGCCCATTGAGAAGGGAAGGATGCAATGCTCCTGTCCCTTTAATTCTGGAAGACCTGTGATAGGGTGGGGTGGACATTCTTTACAGAGTCCCTGGTAACCAGGGACTTTGGATAAAGGTTCCTGATTTATGGAAATGTCTAACTACACTAACCCATATTCTAAAGTAACAGTGAATGTGTTAGACTCCTCCCACATCCTGGTGGGAGGGGGAGTGAGACAGGGATGGCCAGTAAGGCTGAGTGGTTCACAATGTCAAAAGCTGCTGATAAGTCAAGTAGGCTAAGTATGCATGCATCACCAACATCTAAGGATCTATATATGTCATCTGTGATATTAAGCATGGCAGTTTCGGTGCTACATACTTTCCTGAAACCTGATTGGAAGGAGTCAAGTAGGTTGGAATCCTCAATATGTCAGCTGAGTTGTTGCAAGACACACTTTTCTATAGTTTTGTCTAGGAACGGGAGGTTGGAGATAGGTCTGAGGTTGTTGAGATCATTCGGGTCAGCCCTGGGATTCTTGCGAATGGGTGTGATTTGACCTGGTTGAAGGGAATCAGGTACACAGCCAGAGGCTAGAGAAGAGGTAATGATTTTTGTCCAACACGTGGCGATAATGTGGTTAAGGTTATGTACTATTTTAGCAAGGAGGGGATCCATGGTGTAAGAAGTGGGCTTTAGTTTCACAATAATATTGAAAACCTCAAGTTCTGTCATGGGTTTGAAGACCGACCAATTTGCGTTATTTTTCAATTGGATGTTGAAAGGGTTGCCGCTAGTACAATTTGGAGCCTTTTTTTTGGCGAGGTCCACAGGAGTGACTGAGGTAGCGTGGGGAGTGTCACAACAGATTGGTTGTAAGGGGAGTGGGGTCGTGACTTGAAGGAATGATTGATCAATTTTAAAAAAAAATTCTGTGAAGAAACTGGCAATTTCTTCACAACGTTCCTTAGAGGCTATGAATTCATGTGTGGAGGAAGAAGTGGTTTGTCATTTGATAATGTTAAATAGCTCTCTGGGCCTGTTTTTTGCACGGTCAAGTTGGTTGCGGAAGAAGGTGGCTTTTTCTCTGAATATGTGCTTCATGTATGTCATCCTTGCAGTTCTGAGTAGCGTAAGATGTACTGACGATGGGTTTGTCTCCAGGTCCTTTCAGCTTGCCCAAGATGTCTTCTATCGTTGTTGAGATCTGAGTTAAACCAAGATTTTGATTGAATTGATCTTAGTTTTTTTAATTTGAGAGTTGCAACGAGGTCAAGAGCTTCAGTTACAGCAGTGTTGAAGTGTGTGGTCAGGTCATTTACGTTATGTGAGGAAGGGTGATGTTGTAGTTGTTCACAAATCTTGGCTTCAAGGTCCGTAAAAGGGACTTGTTTGATGTTTCTGGTCCATTGCTTAGGTTTAAATGATGAGGTTAAGTATGGTTTGTTGGAGGTATCAATGTTGAACAGTATGAGATGGTGGTCTGACCAGTCTATAGGTAAGATGGCACTAAGGGAGACCAGTTCATTTTTGGTGATAATCCCATCAAGTGTAGTGCCTTTTATATGTGTTGGTTTATTGCAAAGTTGATTTAGGTTGTTCATTTCTAGAAGGTTCATGAGGCGCCTGGATGTGGAGTCTTCGGCGTTGTTCCAGTGTAAGTTAAAGTCTCCCAGGAACACGTCCTACGTGTCTGTTAAGGAGAACTGAGTTAATAGGTCTGATAACTCTTCAGCGAGGAGGGCGCGATTTCCAAGGGGGGTGGTAGATGGTGTGACATTTTTATAGCTGGGGAGTCATTACCTTTAATTTCGACACCGAGGTATTCGAAGGTCGAGTATTCAGAATTATTTAGTAAGGATAGATAGATTTCAACTTTGTGGATTATGGCTGGACCTCCACCAGTTTTTTACAGTCTGTCTTGTCTTATGATGGAGCAACCAGGCTGGGTAAACGCAGATCAAGTATGGCATTTGAGTGTTCACTGAGCCAGGTTTCCGTGAGGAAGGCGATATCAATTTCCTCACTGAGTAGGGTTTCAACGATATCTGTAGCATGTTGAGCTGCCGATCTGCAGATGACGAGCACGCAATATAAAGAGGAAGGAGTGTCTTTAGCCAGTTGTAGAATCTGGATGGTGGTGAATTGAGCAGGTGGTCTGGGCGGGTCAGAAGTTACGTGAAATCTATTTCTGCCCACTATAACTGGGATGGTGGAAGGATTGTGTGCCAAGGTTTGGGTCTTTGCAGCTGATCTGCAGTTTGCGAGCATGCAAGATAACAGGCAGGGATTGTCTATTACAGATTGTAAGGGCTGGATGGTAGTGAGTTGGGCAGGGAGCCTGGGTGATTCTGTAATAACAGGGGTTCTGTTAATGCCCATTATTACTGGAATGGAGGAGGGAGGGGTGAGAACAGTAGTCTGGGGCTTGGGGAGGTAAGAGTGGCTGAGAGCCACAGCTTCCCGTATAGATAGGGGGCAGTGAGAAGGATAGGGCCTATGGGTCAGCCGGCCCAGTCGGGTGGAAGGCCAAGGGGTGCCTTGTAAGGCCATCAGTGAGTCTGAGGTAGGAGGCCATTTTAAGCTCTCGTTGGTGGGAGAGCGGGTATGAATGGCCTGAATCGATAGGTCCTGTCTAAGATGTGCTAGGTCAGTTGTGAAAGAGTCGAATATACGCTCCATACGGTGAAGAATCTGAGTGAGAGTGTAATTGATATATCCCTCATAGGAGGTGGGGAAGACTTGGCAAGTCCTGTGCATGTGAGAGTAGAGGTTGCTGTGTTATTGGGGTGCTTGGGCAAGCATCCCAACATATGCGGTGGATCTCAAGAGGCTTAGTTATAGTGTGATTGTGTGTAGGTGAGGAAGCAGGTGGGGACCTGCTTCCAGGCAATTGACTGTTGTGAGAGTTGGAGGGGGTGTCAGGGATGATGGTTGAGTGCAGGGGAATTCCAGCGTTGGATATATTGGTAATGTGAGGGTACGTATTGAGACCTGTGTGTAGGGCAGCAAGGAGCTCAAGTCTACACGGGAGGACAGTGTAATTGGGTCTGGCATTGCCGATCGTCTCTGACGTCAGGGTAGGGCTTGCATTAAGAGGAATGGGGGAAACTGTAGCCAGATTGGTAGAAGACGGTCTAAGGCTAACGCCCACTACCCGAGGTTTGGTGAGAGAGTCGTCTGGGTAAGTCATTGTGAGGGAGGGAACCAGAGAGGTCATTATAGGGGACATTGGTTGATGGTGTGTGTTGGAGGGTGTGGCTAGGGAGGGTATCAGAGAGGTCATTATAGGGGACATTGTTCGACGGTATGTGTCGGAGGGTGTGGCCAGGTTGAAGGTAGTGTTGGGAGGTGGGGGCGCGCGAGGTATTTAGTCCAGTTGAGGGAGAGGGAGGGTCTGTTTGGGATTAGCAGATAGTGGTAGAGGAGAGAGAGTAGTTTAGGGTATTTGGCCCTGTTGTGTGAGTGGAGTGGTCAGTGAAAGAAAGTGTCTATCAAAGAAGGTGAGGTAAGGGTCAGTGGCTTGGCAGTGGGTATATTCCCTGTTCTGAAAATGGATATGTCAATTTCTCCTATAAAAGATAGGAAGGGGGACGTCATCAGTTTTATTCCATAGGGTATTTTGAGTGATTTAGTGACTTGTAGGAGGAGGATGAAGATGCTTTTCTTGGTGCCATCGAGCACGCTAAGGCAGGTATCGGCTATTAGTGTTTCCGAGTGCAGCTTCAGTAGCTTATGTTTGAGACTCGTTTTTGCGTACTTGGAGAAATTTTCAGGATACAAGATGTTCAATGAGTTTGGGCCATATCTGGTCAGGGTGGAATCCAGGGGCTTGTGTAGGTCCATTGCTAAGGAAGTTCCTTGATTGATTTATGAGGAATCATTCATCCTGGTTCGAATTGGGAATACTATTCAAACATAGCATAGGTATATTAGCATGGGGCTGACTTTAGAGTAAAGCAACAAGTATACTGGGACAGTTCCCAGAAAATGCCAGGACTAAAAATTGACGATGAAGAGACATTGAAAGGAAGGTCCTTGATTGTGTTCTGAGGAATCATTCACCCTGATTTCAATTGGGAAATACTATTTAAATATATCATGGGCATGATAGCATGGGGCTGACTTTAGTTTCAAGTAACACGGATGCTGAGACAAGTAAAAGCCAGGACTGAAATTAACGATCAAGAGGCACCGTTGTAAGATGGCCGCTGCTTTGGGAACTAAAGAGAATAGTCTTACCTTTCAGTTCATGCAGTGATAGGTTGCACACAGTCCTACTTTACTTTCTGTTCATGGGCTAGAGTGCAAGTCCTATATCGGTTTCCCTCAGGTTGCTCAGGTCACCATCTTGTAGAGGAAATCTTTATTTTTAAGGATAAAAATCCACATGAACAGATATTTTGAGGATAAAAAGTCGCCGCTCTGCGATAAGAGCACCACGCACAATTCATGGGCTATTCCAGAGTGCACTTGTGTGGGACCCTCATCGTGTCAAATCCAATTTGCTGCCGTATCTTGTTTTTCAAGCAAGGAGCTCTGTCGTTCATGGTGGCGGGCTCTTATATAGCGAAGCAGAAGCAGCCAGACAAACATTTATCACAATGCAAGCGTATCCTGCTCGATCGCATTGGCAGATGTGACATGCACCACTATGGGGCCGGCAGGGCTGTACGGCTTTAGGTATAGGAGTGGGCACCAGACCCAGGTAGACAAATCATCATAGTCATCTAGACGGGAAGATCAAAAATCAGGAAAAATACCCCAGGTCATCAGATGATGGGAGGAATAACTCACTTTGGAAATTCTTCCAAGAACAGCACATCGTTGAGGTATTCCAACCGGGGCGAGACCCAAACAGCGCCTTTCCGATTGATGGAAAACATGGGAAGCAGGCCCCGCCAGTCCAGAGGAGATTAAATCATGTGCCTAGGGATATCCGATAAGGGCGACATCCAGGGACGGGAGAAGTCAGACCAGCGTGGTAGTTAGTGCAGCAAGTGCAGTTATAAGGACTCCCACTGCAGCAGCGAGAAGGCACAGCTCAGCTGCTGCGGGTAGATGAAGGTCAATCATACATGCATCGGGATTGAGCTGAGAGAGAGAAATAAAATAGAGGTAAGTGCCATCAGCTATGTTCCAATGCCGTTGTCGTGTTGATGCTGTAAGGCAATGGGTTGGATGGCAGGGCATATCCAGGGATATTTACTGTTCGGTGAACACAAGCCCCAGAGCGCCTCGGCTGAGCTCCGGCTCGGCAGCCATCTTATCATCTATATATCTCACCAGTCATTCATACCACTCTAAAGGTGTGGAGCTCAATATGTATCAAAGGCAGACTCACAAGCTGCTCCGTGCCTTTATGGCAATTTTTGGAAACCCAGGTTTCACTCTAAGCCTTGACAGCTTAGTAAAAAATGGGTGATGTATTAAAATGGGAGACGTTCCCAAGATCAAGATCAAATGAAGTTATAGTTAGGCTATGGAAAGGAGATGGGTTTAGATATACACATAGTCAACCCACTGTTATGCATTTGTGTATCAAGGCACGGTCAACAAGAGATCTAGCAGGTGTATAAAAGAGGCAAGGAGATAACTTAATCTCGGTCTCATCTAAACCACTCTGATAGAATCCAATAGGGAGATTAGGTGGCAGCTGCTATGGCATGGGTGGAGAAATCAGGGTCCCATTTTAACAATGTGCAAAGGAAAGAGATCACGGTTTACACACACAAATAAATCACACTTGTTCAGGGAATAGAGGAGGGGCTAGAAATTCTCACTCTGGTTAGACTCTACAGAATTAGTGATGAAAGGCTACATAAGTGTTTGTGTGGATGTGGTCAAAGGAAAAGTACAACTTTTATTACTAAGCTGGCTGCACAGTGAGATAACACTTTATATATTGTCACTAAGCATGTATGCTAGCTCCATATTTAACATGCATCAATACCTAGCCTTTGTAGGTGCCAGGACCTAGTTAGTGTATCTTGTCTAATGTTAAACCCAGGATGATCAACAGGTTAAAAGTGTTTATTTTAACTTTTGCTGGCTACTGTTTCTGGTTACAGATGTTCAGGGCTGAAGTGGCACTCCTACAGCCATGCTATTAAATGACTCACAGGGGTAGCATAGCACAATACATTCCTTAAGTGATAGCTGACTTTTATGCCAATGGTACTAGTTCTGAGCCATACTATTGTGGGCTTACCTAAAAGTCAGCCTGGCCAATTCTGGTTAACCAAATATTTCCCACATACAGAAGTCAGAACATATGAACTAGGAGACAGATTATCAGGTCACCCATTGACCAAGAGACCAATTTGTGCTAATACCAAAAGGGAGTCACTGTTCCTAAGTAGAGAGAGAAAGAAGGGAAGTAAGAGGTACTCCCATTGTGTGCTACTCTAATTGTGGGGTGCAGTGTGTCCTCATCTTGATGCTCTCACACACCCCGAAGGATGTCATGCTTCATCATTGCGGTACAAAAGGGGGTGGTGATGGACGGAGCATCAGAACCAATCAAACACTCACACCAAGTCAACAGATCTGGGTTTGATCCATCACCGTTCTTTAGCCCACTCTGCCACCCCACTTCAGACATGGCCATATGCAAATCAGTCTGACCCTGTGCCTCATGGGAACAGTCCAGCCCGAACTGCCAAGCCATGCCTTCCCTGGACCGGAAACAAGCTTCCTAGGACTGGTTTCTGGCATTTCAGCCGTCTTCAGCCAGGCTTGCTTGAATCCAGTGGCAAAGTGAGCAAGGGATGCTTCATCATTGGGCTTTTGCTCCTCATCGGGCCGGCGCGGCAATGCCCTACGGGCCCCCCTAAGGGTCTCTTTTTCGGAGATCTTTTGATGAAGCCGTATGGGTGCGTGGGGGTAAGAGGCAGTGAAGTCCTCGAAGGTGTATTAAAAAATGACTGGAGGGACAGTGATTAATTTTTATTTAAGGTGACCCCCTCTGTCATTATTATAACAAAGTGTATGGTGCTGGCCCATTTCTAACAGGTATTATGTCCCTTTGTAGCTGAGTAACTATAGTTACCCATAGGACATTGCAGTGCCGGCCGAAGGATAAGCAAAAGACCAATGATGAAGCATGACATCCTTTGGGGTGTGTGAGGGCATCAAGATGAGGACACACTGCCCCCACAATTAGAGTAGCACACAACGAGAGTACCTCTTACTTCCTTTCTTTCTCTCTCTACTTAGGAACGGTGACTCCCTTTTGGTATAAGTTTAACTTTGGGTGCACGGGTCACCGGACCTTTTGAATAGCTCCTAGAGTCCCCCTCTTTTGAAAAATAGGCCAATTTATGCTAGCAAATTACAGTTGACAAAATAGGGAAAATACAGAAGAACCACACAAAGAGATGTTTTCCTACAGGCTACTAGACTAGTGCATACTTAATAATACAGATTTTATGTGTTTGTGAATGGAGCAGGATAATAGCCTTTAACTTCCCCAAATGATGGAGGCAGCCTCAGAGTACAGATTTATTCTGTACAGCTAAGGACATGCCGGTATCAAAAAAGGATACCTAAGTTCATCACCTTTCTAGGTAGGCTGCTTAGAGATGGCCATCGAAGTTACAGAATGTGTTTGAAGGGTAGCATGCCTTACAGTCCCAAATGAATCAATTCAATAATTGAGTTGTTGAATTCTATGTAGGTATTGTACATCTATGATTCTATCTCGTTGTGAAGATTTTGTAGCTCACACTGGGTCAGTGTTTTGTGACCATATGATATCAATGTGTGTGTCTTTGGTAGAACACCAGGCTGTGAATTCCTAAAGGTGTTTAGTAATGGGTCCAAATACATATAAAAAAAGGGCAGGGGCAGTGATAAACCCTCAGGCAACTCAACAAAAGATGAACCTCTTGTGGAAGAAAGGGGCCCAGTTATATCTATTGTTGGAAAGGCAGTAAAAAGGACATGTCCCAACATTGGCATTTGGGTCATCACGGGCCAGTGAAGGCAGTCTTCTTAATAAGACATAATGTCAAATAAGGCAGATGGATTTTAGTAAGCAGTCTGTTCCTTTATCAGTTTAGGAAAGCAAAACCTCTTAAAAGCCTAAATTGCACTTTCTGGTCTGTGCCTTGGTCTAAAGCTCGGCTGAAGGGGAGAGAAATGGTTTTTATTGTCAAGATGTTTTTGTCAAGTTGGTGTGCAATGATGTCCTTTTCAAGTACCTGGACAAGAACGGGCAAATTAGTTACTTATCTTTAGGAAGCTGGCATGATACCCTATCATATGAATGAGTTCAGCAGCGGGCAGCTCAGTAGAGTGACATCCCGAGCGAACTGCCAAATCACCCACGCCCCTTCTTAAAGTGACTTCCGATACAACATCGGACACACATCTTTGTTACATAAAGCCAATTAAAGGTGGAGCTCTTAGTTTCTGACTGACTGATGTATGCTCTGTCATGCGGTCTGCCTTCTGAAGCTTGCAGGCTCCAGTGGTTATTAATTTGGAGCATAAAGAATGTATGCCTGGGAATCAGAGCATCTCCAGTGAAGGAACTCCTATGGGATGGACATACATCAACACCAAGACCTATTGAAATTTAGGTGAGACTTGAAAGACTGCCTATAGTTTCAGTAAATTCCATCACTGGCATGAGTGACTGCTGGTTATTGCTAGTATCAAGAAGACCCTGGGTGTAAAGTGCGCTCTATCGAAACAACAGGAAAACAAAGACAAACTTGGGAGTATCTATTTGCCCGACTGTGCCACACGTACCTGTTAAACCAGTCATCTGTGTAACGGGGGTACGGGTATGGGTCATTGCTGCTGAAGTCATAGCTTGCTTCTGCATTCTAAAAGGTAAAAATAGTTCACTAAATCTGCATTACATCATCAATAAAATGCACAAAGATTCAAAGCAAGGTAAACAGAAAAGAACAAAGTGCAAACAAAACACAAACTCCTACATTTTGGAAAAGACCTTTGCTTTTACATGTTGTTCTGCTCTTAGATTCTGTACATCCAGTTAATAGGAGAGATGAAATTGGACACGAGGCTGTTCCTTCTTCCCTTCATTATCAGTCTAAGTAATATGCTATGTGGAGTAAAAAAGAGTGTATATTTTTTTTATACCACCTTTTTTATTTTCTTACCACCTGTGGTACTATTTATATGTTCACACTGACTTTCAGTCTCCTTATTTCTTAGTATGTTTTGTTCTATTTCTTAGTATGTTTTGTTCTATTTCTTACTATGTTTGCCTTCATTCCTTTCTCTTTTGCATATTTCATTTGGCAATTTATTCTCCCTTTCTTTAACTCACAAGTCTATCTTCCCCATCTTTCATACAAAGTTAGGTCTGCCAAATTTTTAGCATTTTGACAGTGGTAGAAATCACCTGCTATGGCTCAAAAGGTGATGTTTTCACAGTTAAAAATCATTTATATAAGATACCTAAAATAAGGATCACTAGTAAGTTCTTTAACAATGGGCCAGTGATTTAAATTGCATAGTATAAGCTAGTTTGTTTTACCTTATCAAAATTGTGCTGGATGGCGCCAGTTCTTTGCACTATAAATCATGCATAATTTCTCGATTCTAATGTGATTCAGAATACTTTTCATGACTATCAGACTTAACACTTATGCGTTTTTACAAAGCATGCCTTAACCCAACAGGCATTAACATACATTGATTTTTACAACGTGTTGTAATACCATGCAGTGCGTTACCACGCATTTCTTTACAACGCAGTGAATTGGTATTGTGTGATATTCACTTGTGGGAGCAAAGTATATATACATTTTTTGGGGGGTAACTCCTAACCTCTTTTATTGAAAAAAAATGTTTTCTTTTTTTGTTTTGGGGCAACCTCCCAAACCCACCGTTTCCTCCCTTTGTCACCACCCACCTATCAAAACTAAAAAACATCTACCTTTGTTTACATTTGCCTGCCATTAAACCCTAGATACCACTTACCTCCCTTTACCTCTACCCTCCATTACACTCACCACCCTAAACCCTTATATATCCCTTTACGCCTAAATTCCTTTTTTTAAATGACATAATAATTATGACATTTAGAAAAAATACCTGTGTGGGAAAACGCCATGTAGTAAAGTATCAACAATGGGCCTGTGTGGTACTTACCTGTGTGGTACTCTCCTGCTGGGTAAAGACTATGGGGCATATTTACAATAACTGGTGCATCCCTGCATATCAGCAGGGATGCGCCAGTTATTGTGTGCCACAGCTCCGCCACCATGGATGCGCCGCATTTACAATGCGGCGCACCATGGGGCAAAAACGGCACAGATGCGTGACGCATCTGTGCCATAAAAGTGGCGCACTGCTGGAGTTGCGTCGCAAGCGCGGCACAGCTCCAGCAATGCTCTGGGGGGGCCCTATCTTGTGAATGCTGCGTCAATCCTTATGCCTGCTTCAGGCAGGCGCAGGGTTTTGAAGCAGCATGGGCCTAAAAGTGACTGAGTGAAATCTTGTAGATTTCACTCAGCCACTTTTAGGAGGCGTTCCTGCGACGGAACGCCCCCCCCCCCCCCCCTGTGCAGGAACACCTACTTCTGGCGCAGGGCTTTACAACGTGACACATCTCCCAGATGCGTCACATTGTAAGTACCCCGCACCATGGCCCAGGATTTGCGCCGCCGAAACGGCGGCGTAAATGAGGCGCAAGGGGCTTGTAAATCTGCCCCTATATCCTCTTTATACACCTAGGGCCACAATAGATACATTCATCAACGGAATGCTCATTTTCTATCTGTGCTACACTGTGCATGGGTGGGGGTGCTATGGCGAATATTTATTTGGGAGAATAGATAATTTGTCAATCCACCATGTTTAATCTACTTCTTGACAAATAAGTGTCCACTGGCATGTTACCTAATGTTCTTATCTGTGGCACAATATTATTGACCGCACTCTTGTTTTGCACTTACTTGCCCCATATTTAATTCACTCATGGCTACTGAGAGGTCCTGACCCGTTCTCCTCTCCCTGACGACCATAGATAGGTAGCGCCCATATAATTCACATAGCACCCTCTTGCGTTTTTCACATAACTGTGTTCTGAACATGAACTACAGATGTCTTTCAGAGATTTCTTGAGATTGGTTTCCGTGCATCATCACTGCGATTTTATTTCCTCATAATTAATTGTGCTTCACATGAGATTATTTTCAACTTCATTAACACAGAGCAGCATGTCTCAGAGGGATTGGGTACCCAGTAAATGCTCTGTGCCTCCTGTGTAAGGTCCGCAAAGTAGAAACAAGTGTGGGAAGTCTTGCACCTTGCGGCATTCATTTCAGGAAAATGCCATTCCTTGTTGTATGGGCACTCGTTTGATAATCGGGAGGCCGAAGTATAAACTCCCATTCGCGCATCAGAATATTGATGGCACAGCAGTGCTTAATGTGTAAATAAAGTAAGTGCCAGGGCCCTTCTCAGGAGTCCACTGCAGCCTGCACTACGAATTATGCCCTGCCAACACTGACAATAACAGTACCAAAATTATTACTAACCATTGGACTCTTAAAAGTGTCACAATTCAGACTATCCAAGGCCACCCAAAGCTACAAGAATGGCGTGGAATTGTCTAAATTGGTATTTTTTTTTAATGTATATTGAATTAGTAACACAGTTGTTGTGCTCTTCTCAGAATTAGACAATAGAGCGCCACCGTGTGGTAGACTGTCATTAGTGCTGGTGTTGAGAATTAAGTGCTGGTGTCCAGCACCAGAAACCATCTGCTCACATTAAGAACTGTGCACAGAATATTGAGGACAAAATATCAAATCCAAAATATTGACCGATAATTATAGATTCTTTGGGCCTCATTTATGAAAAGTGACGCATTACTGCGTGAAAACAGTGATGCGCCACTTTTCACTGCGCCCTCCCTGCGACTCCAGTGATGCGTCATATTTACAGTATGACGCATCATGTCGCAAGGAGTCACAGATACGTCAGTATTTCTGACGTATCTGTAGGCGCAAAAGTGACGCATCGCTGGAGTGTGTCACAAAAGTGACGCAACTCCAGCAATGTGTCCTTTCACATGGGGCAAGCCCCATGTGAAAGGGCCTGCGTCAGTCTTACGCCTGCTGTGAGGCAGGCGCAAGAAATTGACGCATTTGCACACTAGAAGTGGCGCAGTGAAATCTCGTAGATTTCACTGCGTCACTTCTACGACCCTTTGTTGCGTCAAAACGCCCCCCTTGCATACATTATACCTGGCGCAGGTATAATGTGGCGCAGAGGTTTACAAAGTGACGCATCTACCTAGATGCGTCACTTTGTAAATATGGCGCAACATGGCGCATGTTTTCTGCCACTGGTGCGTCACAAAAAGTGACGCACCGGCGGCGCAAAAGTGACGCAGGGGCTCATAAATGAGCCCCTTTATACCTAACTCCACATATATGTATTTGAGTGATTTATACATCTTCAAGGGACACAGGTGTGAAGTTGGTGGCAATAGTAGATTTATACTCACCTACATGAACTTACCTTTTGATATTTTATTACTTGATATTCTTGATATTCTTATACCACAATATTTTGGATGGGGCAATATTTTGGGGTACAATCTAATTTTCACACTCACTGGTTTGTGAATGGGTGTGCCATTTGCGATGTGGCCTATGCACTAACAGGTCATATCGCAAACAGTCCATTCACAATTAATATTTTTTAAGATCAATAGTAATTAACAATGATTAGAGTGGTTCACTTTGCGACCACGCTGATTCACTGGGAATGGAAGGCTGGAGGCCTCTCACCCTGCATTTGCGTTCTCAAACCTGGAACATTTATTTACCTCCATGCCGAATAAACAGGAGCGGCTCGTCCACTAGGGCGGAGGTCCGTCGCCCCACTGCTTTCTCGAACTGCTAGAAGCAGAAACATAAAATGGTAAAACTACCATTTTATGTTTCTGCTACTCGCACTGCGAGAAAGCAGAAGTGTTTGGTTGTGGGCAGGCGGGGCAGGGAAGGAGTGGTGTGCCCACTCCTGAATGCCCATGACTGATTTGGTCGGCCCTCTGGGACCACCCAAACCAGTCATGCACACTCTGCCCTTTCTCCATGCAGGCTGCAATGAAGCCTACATGGAGAAAATGATCTCCCATAGGCACCTGGCTAGGAACCCTCCCGACTAATCACAATGCTGCCATTGCAGCATTGTGATTGACTTAGGGGAGGGGAGGGAGGCTGCCTGCTTTGTATTCCTTAGAGCAGAAGCAGGCGCTGAGAAAACACGGGACCCAGTCGGCCGGTGGACAGGTAAGTCTTAAAAATGTATTATTACATTTCCCCTTCTCCCTATATGATCCCGCTCCCCCACCCGCGATTAATGACAGTCGGGTCTGCCAATAAAGGGACAGATGCTGGTCTATTAGACCAAAAAGGAATCTATCTCACTAGGAAAGTTTCTTCTTTGCAAATAATTTACCAACCAAACATAGGGGTTGGCAATTTACCAGTGGTTCGTCGCCGAAGTTGACTTGATAAAAACATTTTCAACTTGTGAATATGATAGGGACGCCCCTTTCCAACTTCCTCCCATTTTCAATTCAGAAAGGGTCGCAAGAGCCCTTTTATGGGTCAGAAAGTACTTCCTGAGTCATTAAATGACATTTGTACATTGTATACAGCCATTTTGCAGTAGCAAAACCGGTGATTTTGTGAAATGCTGTATTTGCTACGTCTTTAAAGCCTAGTTGATATGAGATAGCATCTGATTGTACTCCTTTACATGGTTGATGTTTGTAAAAAGCTGTCTAGTCATTGATATTTAGGACATTGACTGGACCTTTAAATTCACAAGTGTTCAATAGCTTATGAGCCAGCAAATTCTGGCTGCCCCAAGTTGCAGATTACAGGTAAATCACATATCATCTTAACCTTTCTCTTAGAAGTGTATTTTTGATAGTTAGAAATCTCCTTCTATGCTATGATTTTGTTTATTACACTCATCCCATCTTTCAGAGGAACGATATGTGGAGAAGGTTTTTTACCCAGTTCAATATCATTTTTGATCATGAAGACGTTTATCCAGCGGCGGATCCTACCCTAAGGCGGATGAGCGCCACCCCTCTGAGTGGTAAACAGCAGTGGAAAAAGGAAAAATAGAATGAATTGACACTATGTTATTATCATTTTATTTTTCCGTAGTGAGGCAGGTTTACATGGTGGGGCAGGGCTGGGGTGTTTTCACAGCCAGCAGGGGAGGAGTGGTTGGGGCATTTAAGGGTGCATGATGGTTTGGCCGGCCGTCTTCGACTGGCCAATCAGTCATGCACCCTTTGCATGTTCTCCAACAGCTGTGTGGTACTGCCTGGGTGGAGAACATGTACAGACTCATAGTCCGGTCTGTGCACCAAACCACGGAGCTCAGACCAATGATGACACTGCTGTCATGGTGACAGCAGGATTTTGATTGGCTTAGGGGAGTCTGTGTGTGCTTCCTGCTTCCGGAAGGAAAATAAGAGGAAGGAGGCAAGGTGAGGTGGCAGCCGGCAGCAAGGTAAGTCACTTTTAATTTATTTTTCTATCCCCCACCCTCGCCTCACCTGTACTGCTCTGTGGCAGCCACAACTGAGTTCCTTATGAAATTAATACCTTGGTCCGAAATGCCAACAACATATGTTGAACTCTTGATCATAGGTAAGCGCATTAATAAATTACACAAGATGAATGAATGCAAGAATACAAGTTATAGGGGTATAAGGTTTAACCTCTGTCTATGAAAACAATGCCTTCTAATCTGGACTACTTGTGCAATTATTCAGCTAGACCTTGACACATCATTTTCAGTGACAAAATCTTTTTACATTGTTTTATATGGAAAAGTTTGTCCTGGGACTAAAGTGATCATTAAAATGATACACTGGAGAACACTATGGTACACTGTCATTTGGATTATAACTCACACAAGTAATTTTCCCTTCAACTAATAATTATAGTTCTGACTGAAGTAAAATACAAGTAGACCTGCAGATTGTCAGTGCTCAAGAATCTCCCTAACATCCTGAGACATGGTTCCATAAATGTTAGGGGCATCATTAACCCTTGTGTGCAAGTCTGCTATCCTGTCATGGTGGATAACTACACCAGCCATGATGGCAGATAAAGCACTCTAGTTTGGGGAGCTGATCTGCCACTGTTTCTAATGGATTCACTCCGGATATTGAGGGGAGATCTACGTGGTGGACCCAGAGGTTTTTTCGGTCTACCCAGCGACCTCTTGACTCCAAATAGGAAATAAGACTTGTATGCCACCAGAGGCTGGGGAGGAGGGTTCATATACCTGTTTTATGGCAGATTGCCCATTAATGTCATTCTCTAAAGCAGGCTTCTGGGGCCAGACATACGACCTGGGCATTTAGTGACTTGCAAATTGCGCTCAATTACAAGTCGCAATTTGCGAGTCGCTAAATGCCACGTACAACAGTTTCAGAGACACGGTTTGCGATTCCCAATGGGGACACAAATTGCATGCCTCATCAATATTCAAGAGGCACTTGCAATTTTCGACCCCATTAGGAATGGCTGCCTTCACAGGTATGATGGCCTACTGGGCTCAGCAGATCTCCATGTCTGGGACTGCTTTTCAATAAAGCAGTGTTTTTTAAAAAAATGCAGCCCGTTTTCCTTAAAGGAAAATTGAATGCATTTAAAAAAAATAATGAAACGTTTTCGTTTCATTTTTTAAGGGCAGGTAGTGGTCCCTCTGACCACTGCCTGCCCCTTAAATTTATTGTTCCCTGTATTTGCAAAGGGGAAGGGTCCCCCTTCCCATTTGCTAGTACATTACCTCCCTCTTGAAGAGGGCAATTGTAGTGGCAAAACATTCTTACATAGAGTAGCGAGTCGCAATTAAGAAGGGACGCCCTTGGAACGCCCCTTCCTAATTGCGAGTCCAAATCCTATCAAGCAAGTCTCAAATAAATCACGACTCGCTAAATAGGGTTTGTACATTGCACTATTAGTTTTTGCATGCGCAAATGGGTCGCTAACCCGTTTGCGCATGCAAAAATGGGTCGTACATATGGCCCCTGGTTCTGTGAAGATAACCAAAAGAATATTTTGTGCATAGACTTTGCCTTTGATTTCGGCAAATAATCTAATCCCTACATTAATGCCTGGCTTTTTCGTTAGCATATGCTATGTTATTTGTTATTAAGCACAAGATTTGCTGAAGCTTCTTGGTTCTAAGAGTAATGCCTGAAAGAAGCTAGGCAAGTAGTTTCATTGATTAAGGAAATAGGTGATCAATACTGCAACCAAAAGAATCTGTCTCCAAAACTGACGGTTCTAGCTTTTGACACTTTTATAACAGCCTTGAGTTTGACCATAGAGCATGGGGAAAATATTGGATTTTGTACAGAATAGGCACTGTCCAGAATCCCTAGAGATTTAAAAACAAGCCTTTGATTTGTCAGGAGCTATTGTAGCTGTGAAAGAATAGGTGTAATGTGTGCACTTTTTGGTTATTGTGTGATGAGGCAGGTCACTGGATATTACACTAATTGCATTCTGTGTATAAGGGTGTTAGGGAACGAAAACCAGACTGAACTTTCATGAGCTAGTTTAGCTTATTTTACATCATTTATTATGCGTATATACAATTGAAGCAAATACATGTTTTTATTGATTGTAGTCACCAATAATATATCTTGCCACTTTAGACACTGTCCTAGCCAGAGAACGATCATTATTAATGTTGATGTTGAAACTGGACATAGACCAGGCCGGCATTAGGAAAGGTACCATGTTTGAAGGCTAGTCCAGAAATTCAGCTGATTTGAAACTTCTCTTGTAAGCAGGATCTAGGTTATGCTGGTATTTAACTTCAGGAAATTCAGATGCATCCACAATTTAGTGTATTGTAGGCTATGTGCAAGAATAAACTGGCTGGGATTTCATAAGTCAATCTCGCTGGTCAGTCTGTAGACGAATGTCATCAGTGTACATGTACAAATAAGATCCCATCCTGTGTGAAAGGGATGAAAAGGGGTGCAAGTAAATATTAAATAACAGTGATGACAGGGTGGACCCCTGGTGAACCCCACAATTACATTCCTTGTGTGTTGCTCTAAAAAAGGGACAACCGCAGACCGATTCCTGTCATAATGAAAGGAAATTACTCACTGTAATGCTGTACCGCTGACGCCAAAGTCCTGCAGTCTAGAGAATAGTGTAAAGTTATCATTTGTGGTGAAGGTTGCAGATCTGTCCCATATTAGGACACTGATCTCATCCCTGTCTGCTACTCTTCTCAGGTCATCCACTAGCTCTGTACTTTGGCCTAGTCAAAAAAACAGCCTGGTGGTCATGTAGAATTAAGTTTTACTCCAAATAATTATGCACTCGCTTATAGATGATTTTTTATAGGAACCTATACAAGAAAACAAGTTGGGATATTGGTCAGTAGTATTAGGTTGTGCAGGTGGTAAAGATGGCTTTTATAGCGACCACACTTCTTTCCACTAGCACAATGACATAGTTTAAAGAGTTTTGAAAACCTTAATAAAAGCTTCAGGAATTGGTAAAATTAAAGATTTGGAGAACCAGGGGGCGTACTGTTTTATAATTTCTAAGAATGAGGGTATAGTAATCTCTTGAAAATGTTCAGTGTTATTGAGCCATCAAAGACCTTGGAGATTGTCATCATGCAAACATCCTTGAATAGTATACAAGATTTGCAAATTTTCTTATTTGGAATTTCTTGACGGGTGTTGCTGGGCCTGGCACTTTTTGCAGGCCCACCTTCAGATTTGTACCCTCTGCTGCTGAAACCATTTTTTTTGCCAGTTGGTCTCGGCTAACCAGTGGTAAAGACCTTCTACTCTCTCCCTAAGACATGGCATAATTGGCATCTACCTAAATGGTGCTTTTAATTTACTTGTAATTCCCTACTAGATGGTATTGCATATACCCCAGGCCATCCAAATTAAATGCTTCTAGTGGGCATGCAGCACTCATTGTTCCACCCACTAAAGTAGCCTTTTAAAAGATGTCTCAAACCTGCAGATCCAGCCTGTCGTGCAGTCTTAAACTGCCATTTCGACCTGTCAAAATAAATATTTTGTCAGGTCTAAATCTTCATATTACTTATAATTCACCCCTAAGCTAGGTTGTAAAGGCTCATAGGTCAGGATGCATTGTATTTAAAAAGTAGTTGATGTGTACATATGTTTTACATGTCCTAGCACTGAAAAAATTCTAGAAGCGTTTTTCACTGTGACTACACAGGGTTGCCTTATTACACTTAATAAGTGCTAACTTTGGACTGGAAACAGATACAGATATGCTGTTTACTTTCAAATTAAATTCTCTGTAATGGTAAAGTCACAATTCTGAAAATGCCACTTTTAGAAAGTAAAAAAAAAAGTAATACTGCTGTCCTAGACACAAGGTGCACTACTATTGCTCACTAAAATAATGTAAATCATTTACAATGAGTATGTAAACAAATTTCAATACTGTACATCCATACGATGAATCCAAGAGCATCAACCACAGTGTGCCGGTGGCGGTTTCCCCGCCATAGTGAAGAGCTTTTCCGCCTGCCATATTACAATGGCGGGCAGTGTGCTGGCGGATGCAAAGTCTGTCTGCCACGGGTCCGCCACAGGCAATCATTGCGATTGTCTAGTGGACCCGCCAAGCATCTCTAAAATGGTGGTGGTGCCTATGTGCTTTAGGGGCCTGTAGTGGGTCCACCTTCAGCAGGGGCACTCCAGTTTTGTACATGGGGGCACCAATGGTGCCCCCCAACATTTCCCTGCACCATGTGGCAGGCACCGCGTGGTGCCTGCCATGTAGTGCAGGGTAATGCAAAACTTGCATTTTTACCATTGTGGTGAGTGCTGCAGCCAGCAGCACCCTCCGCAATGGTAAAAATGCACAATGAGACCGCTACAGTGGTGGTCGCATTGTAATTCCATGTACTGAACCGCCGCCATATAGATGGGCGGTACCAAGCCCCTGGACGATGGCAAACGGACTAAAGCCCATCCGCGATCGTAATCAGCCCCTTAGTGTGGGGTTTTCCTGTGTTGTGTTTTCACTTTAATGTTGGATGTGTGCTGCATAAATTCTCTACACATTGCTTCTAAGTTACGCCTGAAAGCTTTTGCACCAAGCTACCAGAAGATTAAGTGCAGGTTAATTTAGTTACTTTTGTGGTTCACCCTCACAAAGATTTGTGGATGTCGTTTGAGTGGGGCTTCCAACCCACCTCAACCAATATTACAATTTCGTACAGATATTAACAAACTTATCTTAAAAAAAGAGTCATAGAATGTTGCAAAATTCTTGGGATGATATCAAATCAGGGATAAATGCCTGTGAATAACGAAGCGAATTTGTTTAGAGCTTATAAAATAAATTAGCTTAAAAAATTCTTTGTACACATTCACTGAATTTGCAATCCTCTCTGGGACATATTTTTTGTAGTTTTATTCTGTTCTTTATACATTTTCAAGCGTTATTTATATTTGATGTTTGCCTCTGCGTTTTAGTCTGTTCACCATTTGCGTCCTACCCAGCTGGCAGGTACATTGGAATTTGAATTTAAAAGCTCCAGCATTATTCTCTCTTATAGGCAAGAAGATATTTTGCAGATTGACTAGATTATTATTAAACGTAGATACCAGCAGATTTGCATCTGTTACTGAGGGCTCTAGCTTAAACCGTCTACAAGTACAGTGGTTATGTTGCTTGGGCAAGAATTGTTCCAGTTTCTGTGTTTAACCAGAATTCTAATTACATTTGTTTGGGGTGTGCCGTCTACAAGAAATATGAATGTGATAGCTAGATGGTCACACCATCAAGTTCAAAAGGCTTATCCAATGTGACTGATTTGATTAAAAAAGATGAGATCCAGTAGGTGTCCTTTTTATGTGTTGGTTTGGTATAGTATGATAATATTCTGGTGACAGTGCACAAGTCGCATCCAGAGTATACAGAACCATTTTCAAGCAGACTGGAACCACATGGATCAGAAACAGGAAAAGACGTGTGGGCACAATGAACATGGAGGCAGAACAAGGACTAAGGCCAGAAACCTTTAGCCACCATGACTACTCTCATATCTGCTCCTTTCCTCTGTGACAACTGCAGTCACACAACCACAAATAAAGTAGGAAAACAAAAAGCACCTGTTTCATAGATCCAGAATTTGAAACTTACACCTGAAAATTTCAAATAATATTAAATGAACACAATATATATCCTCTGATTGAAAGATAACCATGTTCTAAGTCATTTATTGCACGAAAGAAAGGACAGATACGGGCATATTAGCAATGGTAAAAGAAAGCATCTATTCAGAGTGGAGCATACATACGTTGCATAAAATATTATTGTCATGTCCACATATCAAGGGAATAATATGTAGCTAAACATATACACCTACATCACATTCACCATGGCCAATAAACTCACAAGCTCATGCACACCTTCACACAAACATCTTTTGATGACATCAGCAGCACACATTTCTACTCTAATGCTTTTATCAAAGGAAATGCCATGTATCTTTCTATTGCTGAGTACTGGAAAAATAGCTCATCCTTCTGGAAATGGAACTCCGGCTAGCACACTTACTCTTGCAAGATTTCAGGGCGAGGCAGAGAGTCAACTGGAAAAGAAAGATCATGCAGGATGCAACTGCCAACTCCTAAATCCACTGGGATTGTCTACAAAGGGGTGGGCACGCCTGAACATACCTCTGATATGTGATGTACAACTTCACTTTGCCACATACTCCTAATGCATACCTGGGCCCTAATATGGTGTTCCATCTTGGTTTTATTAGAGATATGACATTAATGCAATAACTATGATGTAGGAACAGTATGCTACGTCGTGGGTTGTGCACCGTCAGCTCTACTCCACTTACTATTGTCTCCACACACCCGCCTGATGGTGACAGCAGACACCATCTGAAGCCATGGCTGATGAAACACTACCATAACAAAAGGAAACAGAGCAAATACAATATCATACCCTTCTTAATACAGGGTACCATTAATTGAGCTTGGGGGGGGGGGGTGATAAAACAGAGATTTGTTCACCTGCATCAAATAATCTGTCAAAGAACATTAACCCACTACAAGCAGCACATCTGCCGTATGTCTGCCTTGTGCTTCATAGCATTATCAACCACAGAACTTTACCAATTTAGGATGACTTTGGAGCTTGGGAACCAGGTTTGAGTCTTGGCGTTGGCTCCAAAAACTAAAGGTGTCCTTGTGTAATGTAACACCAATTGCTTAATCAACGTTACTCCTATTTTAGTCATTGCTGTCAGTACTGTCATGTCTTAATAAAAAATACCATAAAGTTTGTGTATAAAAAACAATTGAAATATTGGTGGTTTATAAGCGGTATCTTATAAGCTGTATGTTTATGTAACAATCTAGTTTTGTGCAATGAGCCAGAGGGCAAAAAAATAAGGTTTTAATGGCTCTAGATACGATCATTAATTGCTAATAGAGTGACAGATTGTTGCAGAACACAAAACCCTTACATTTCCTAAGGCTCATTACCTGTGGCCAGGCTGTCAATAAGTTATTATTTTCCCTAGTAATATAAAGGTAAAATTAAATGTAAGAAAATATTTGGAAATTTGCATTTGGTGAGAAATCTTAACATCTGATTATCGTAAATAAAATATGGCAAAACTGAAAATCAGTGCTTGGAAAATGCATGTAGATTGCAAGTGTCTAGAATCTGTAGTGTGTGTTACAGGCTGGACCTATGGTTCTCAGCTAATTGTAAGAAATTGGGTTACTGGTTGACTGGGGTGTGAGCCCTGGTCAAGCACCAACCACAATTCTTCTCAGGGTGAAGTCACAAGCAAACCTAAATTAAAATGTGCTCTGCCCTCGGGTAGCTTGGCACAGAGAAGTCAGGCTTAACTCAGAGGCAATCTGTAAAGTATTTGTGAAAACACATTACAAAAGGATCCCACACCACTTACGAACAATAGAGCAAATATAATAAATAAAACAACAAAAATCCAATCACTATAACCGGTGTTATATATTAAAATTTTCTTTAGGGTGAAATAGTGCCATTAAGCGCTAACCGTGGATATCTGGTCATCTTGGACCTGTTCAGGCCGACCACGATGGAGTCAGGTTGGTTACAGTTAAGCCCACTAAAGTTTAATTTCTCAAATCCATGCCAAGGGTCCAGTTAGTGGTGGAGGGGGCTGCGAGCAGGAATAGTGTAGCGGAAGGCTGCCTGTGTAGCTCGTAAAACAGGCCAGTCGTCTGAGACAGACATTACTGGAGCTTTGCGTTGGTTGTTTCAACCTAGCAGTCAACGCTGTAGCGCAAATAGACGGCTGCTGGAGTTTCGCTTTGAATTGTGGTGCAAGCGGAGAGGTTTTGGTGCAAACGAGTACCGTTTGGGGTCGCGAAGAGCCCAAAAACTTGACTACAGCTCCCTGAACCACACTAAAGGTCTAGATACCTGAGGGGCACAACTTGGGGGTCAGAAACTCACTTCTTCTGCGTCCAAGGGCTGGGGCAGAATGTGGGGAGACTTTTATGTCACTGAAGCTCCGATCAGGAGGCCAGCAGACTAGCCATTGGAGTCACTCTGGTGTCCTGAGATCAAGGGTGAAGTTGCAGGTCTAGTTCTCTTCTCACCCAATGAAAAGGGTAGCATTCAGCAGATCAGCACAGTGGGGTAGCCGTTCTTTCAGAGCAGCAGTCCCGCACAGTGGCAGTCCTTTCAGCAGCACAGCAGTCCTTCTTTCTAGGAGAGTATCCGCAGGTTCAGAAGTGTACTGAAGTATTGGTGTCTGTAGTCTAATAATTATATCTGACACCCTCTCCCCGTAAAGTGGGAAAAGCTTCTAGAAATTCTCTTTGAACTCCACAGGCATCCTTTGTCTTCCATGTCTTAGCTCCAGACTAACTACAGGTGGTATGCAGCCCTTTGTGTGGAGGTTGAATACAACCTATTCAGCTGTATGTATGGTTGTGTCCAGCTCTTTCCTACCATCTTGCCAGTGATGGCCCATCCAGGCACACTAAGCTCCCTGTTGTGCAAAGTAAAACCAAAACACATTCCACCCTGTAGCTTCGGAAATCATAACAAATACAGCACTGAATCAATAACAAAAATGCTGCATCAGTAAATTAAATCAGCTTAAACTGTAAAACATTGAAATGCTACAAACACGTGTTTTGGTTTCATTTTGGGTGGGATAATGCATTATGGGTTCTGTAGTCGGATTAGCCGATTTACAATAATGGAGGCATTTCATTTGATCTTAGTAATCACGTGGTTATATTGAAAACACCTGTGGGAGCTTTTCAAGTACTATTAGAGGCAAAGGGAGCACAAGATGACTTTTTGGGAATGAAGGCCGGCATGTAGAGGTCATAATGCTGAACACGGCTTACATGAGGTAACTGGGGTTTGTTTTTATTTTATTTTATTTTATCTGTTCATGAGGATGTGAATTCACGAGGGAGGGTTCAAGGGTGGTGATTCCTGGGGAATCATAGAGGCAATATTGAGCACGTTTTGTTTTGAAGAAAGTATTTCGTTTTTTCTGGTGAATGAAGGAGGGTTGGAATTGGGAGGTGACATCTGGGTAGAGCAAGAGGGGAAACTAGGATTTGTAAGTCGCAGAGGAAGGTCTGTCTGCGAGTGGTTGGTTAAGCGGATTCTTTTAAGGTTTTACAGCGACCCCTGACGAAGAACCGTACAGGTTCGAAATGCATTGGGTTTTACTGTGAGTCCTGAGGAAATACGATGGGCCGCACATACTTATGTTAAAGCCTGGATTGGCAACAGAAAGTATTTGAAAATGCGAAAATAAAGTATTTTGCGTAATTATGCTGTCTCCGGATTGAGTTTACGAATGTACAAGATTTGGATAACTTGAATTGAGGATTATTTGAGTACTATGGATTAAATATGGTCGAGTTTGAATAAGTGGTTTATATTGAGCATTGTTCTCACTCAAGCAGTGCAGCAGCTGGGTGAGCAAAAACGCACCCTTTTCCAGTATCTTTGATATGCTGTGAAGGGGCGATACACAGCGCTGCTTGCACGCATCCATTTGGCATTTTCAGCCAAACAATGTACATTTCTAAGAGGAGGTGTGCATTCATACATAACCTCCTAAAAGTGGCATTTTCAAAACTGTAATTTAAAATCTGACTTCAACATGAGTTAGGATTTCTTATTACAATTAGAAAGACACCAAACATGAAGGGAATCCCTGTTCCCATTTGTAAATTACAGCTTATTAAATGTAATAAGGTAACTCAGTACTATTCTATGGGAGAGGTAGGCCTTGCAATAGTGAAAAACGAATTTAAGAGTTTTTCACTACCAGGATTTATAAAACGCAATCATTGCTGTAGCCGGTTGGGGACTCCAAACCCCACAATCCACCGCTAACACAGGAGGGAGGAGCAGAGCAGCAGCCTTGTGGTCAAAAACACGCACCAACACCCGCGGCGCGGGATGCAATCATTGCTGGAGCCGGTTGGGGACTCCAAACCCCACAATCCACCGCTCGCCCAGGAGGGAGGAGTAGAGCAGCAGCCTCGCGCTCAAAAGCGTGCACCAACACCCGCAGCGCGGGACGCAATCATTGCTGTAGCTGGTTGGGGACTCTCAAACCCCACAATCCACTGCTTACCCAGGAGGGAGGAGCAGAGCAGCGGCCTCGCACTCAAAAGCGCGCGCCAACACCCACGGCGAGGGACGCAATCATTGCAGTAGCCGGTTGGGGACTCCAAACCCCACAATCCACCGCTCACCCAGGATTGAGGAGCAGAGCAGCAGTCCTGTGCTCAAAAGCGTGCACCAACACCTCCGGCGCGGGACGTGCGCAGGCCAAGGGCGGGCCCGTCCTTGCCAGGAAGAGGCAGGGCTGGGCCTGCCCTTTTGGTTCGCCATCCTTGTCTCCAACTGAGCAGGCTCTGGATTTTTGGACTATCGTGTGGACCCAAGGTACTATGCTTATTATTGAGGTCTGTAGTTGGGTTTGCTTCCTGGAGCAGCTTTCCTCAAATTTCGTCCATTATAAAAGATACATGCTACTGTCGTGTGGGGCAGGTTTTGAGGGGTTCTCAGTTTGGTATTCTTTCTTTTTGTGATATTCTCACATATTGTTAAGTAGCAAAATTAACATTGCTTTGGGTCTTTAGGGCAGATGGGTAAAAGGAAAGATCATGAGAGGGCCTCAGGCCATGACAATGCTAAGAAGAAGAAAAATTCACTTGGCGCAATTTGTCACGAAACTATGGATCGTATCGATTTGATCCTATTAGAGTGCCAGGAGATAGCTGCTCCCACACCAAAGTTGTCTACTGTTGTAGAAAACTTGGCTAGCCCTGTTACATGTGGAGAGCTTGCTGTAGAACCTGGAGCTGGGTCCCCTGGCTTATTCTTGCCCCTTACCACCCAAACTTCAATAAATAAATCAAACTCGGTAAAGAAAACCATAAACCTAATAGAGTCCTTAACTAAAATCCCTAGAAAAGATGATGTTAAGAGTTTAAGTCTATGTCACGAGCACCTTTTCAAAGAGGCTAGGGAACTGCTTAGCCGGCCTGCCAAAACAATAGGAAGTGTTACCCATTGCACTGGTACTAAGCACAATTCTAAAAGTACATGGTTTAATCAGGACTGTAGAAGGTAAATGTAAATGTCAAGGTACTTATAGAGCGCACTGTCACCAGACGGCCACCTTGCGGTATCGCCTTTTTGTGGTTTCCTGGCGCTGATACTCATACCGCTGTGGAACCCCTCCTGGCTTTCCCTGTGAAGTGTCCACTCCTGGGCAGCCCCAGGGTGAAGCCAGGCATCCTTAGCGCTGTTGGGGCCGGTGTGGAGGCTAAGCAAGCTATTGCCCAGAGTTGCAGCGTGGGGCCCGTGATTAGAATAGGCACCGAGGCGAGAATAGATAGGTCCGAGGAAATTGAGCCCGAGCCCCGCCGAGGCGGGAATCGAACCCTGGTCCCTGGCCAGAACTCTGCTTCAGGGTCTTCCGCTCTAACCATTGAGCCACACTCCTCCACCAAGGTCAAAGAGGGAGCTTATCTGTGCTATAAAGCGTAAGGTTCATCCTGAAATTGTGACTGCTGGAGCCCAGTACAGGTGGGCCGTTGACAGTGCCAAAAAGGAGTGGGAGAGCTCACTATAGCTAGCTTTACACACATCACTAATTGGTAAATATCAAAGGTCCTTTTGAAGAGAGGCAACTAATTGGCTCAAGGGAGAAAAACCAGAGTTGGAATACAATATTCAGCCCGATGAATGGATAGCCTACTTTGGGTCTCTCTATGCCAATGAGAGTTACGGTAGTGGCGAGATGGGTGAGTCGCCTGAGGAGGGGTTGAGTGGGGATTTTGAGTCCCTGATCTTTTCCATAGTAGAAACCTATTAGGCAATCTCTTCATGTGAACCAGTGCGTGCCCCAGGTCCAGACAGAATCCCCAATGATCTGTACAAAGAAGACAAATGCTTTTGGGGTCGGTATCTAAATATGTTATCCAGCCTGATTCTGTCTGGAGCACCTATTCCACAATCGTGGCTGGTTGCGGAAATTGTGCCCATCTATAAAAAAGGAGATAAAACCAAGCCATCAAACTATAGGCCGACAAGCCTAATAGATTCTCTCCAAAAGATCTTTTGTAAACAAGTCCTAAGGCGGCTCCATGACTGGATGATGGAATTTCACATTTTAAGTGACCTTCAGGCGGGCTTTTGTTCTAAAGTTTGCACCCTAGACCAGGTCTTCAGCTTCATCTGCATTTATTGGAAGGAAGTGGACCTTAAAGGGGGTAAATTATACTTGGCATTTGTTGACTTGCGCACAGCTTTTGACTCCGTGCCCCGGGCAAAACTGTGGAGAGTACTGAGAGAATTGGGCCTCCCGGCAAACGTCTTAGATATATCCTAATCAGGCTACACGCCTCAAACACAGCCCAAGTCAGGTGGGGCCCAAGAAACGAAGTAATAGAAAAACTTCCTGTAAATTGTGGAGTGAGGCAGGGATGTGTGTTGGCACCCACTCTTTTTACTCTTTTCATAAATGGGGTTATTAATTTCTTGGACAGGAATGGTTGCGATGCCCTAAAAATAAACGATAGAAGAGTGCCCACTTTGTTATTTGCGGATGATGCCCTTTTAATTGCTAAATCTTCCCAGGGCCTTCAACAACTTTTAAATGATTTTATACAGTTTTGTAATGATACCAGGTTGTTTTTAAACGAGGGAAAAACCAAATATGTGATTTTTGACAAAAGTGGGACAAAACACTCCAGTAGTTCTATTCGTGCAGGTAGCACCCTACTTGAACAAGTTGATGTTTTTGCTTATCTAGGAATTTGTGTATCCCCATCAGTAAACTAGGATGCACAAAAGGAGAAGGTTAAGTTACACCAAATATTCAAATGTAATCATATTAGCAAAATACACAGAAAAACATCATCACGGCAGATTGCTCCTGCACTTGAAATTTATAATTCTAAGGTATTGGGGGGATTAATGTACGGTATAGAGTTGTGGTGGACACGAAATATATCGATTTAATAGCTGTGGAAAATAGTTTTCTTAGATCTTTGGTTGACCTCCCCGCTAGCACCCCTTTGAAACCTTTGTACATGGATCTGGCACACAAACAACTGAAACACAAGGCAACGTATCGATTGATAATGTTTTGGTTCAGGCTATGGACTGTAGAAGAGCTGGAGACTTATCGAGAGACTCTGTTAGATCTCCTGAGATTTCCTAAGGCTTCATCAATAAACTGGTTTACCACACTACGGAAATCTCTGGCAAAATCGGATATGGATGCCTACTGGACAAATCCAGAAACCATGAGGCAAATCTCAAGAGAAAAAATGAAAGAAGTGTTTTGGGATTTTGTTTCAAAAGAAGTTCTTTCAGCTACAGTATCCAGCCTGACCAAAGTCTTTCTCAAATCTAAATGTTCTCTGTTCTTTGAGTCAACCATTAATGAAATTGTTCCACCGATGGCACGGAAACTTTTTCTGCAGTTTCGCTATAAAACACTCCCTACCAAATTGTTTTGTTCAAAATGGTCTAGCAAAAATGATTTGGTTGATTTGCGTCACACTTGCCAAGTTAGTCCTAAATCCATAGTACATTTACTCTTTTTTTGCCCGATCTATCAGTCGCTGAGGAAAAAATTGATTTTTCTTTTATCCTCCTTAGTTGGCCAGGGGCATTACTTAGAGGTCTTAAGACTTTTGTGTACTAATACTAGACAACCTATTGTATTTGGTCTTGCTAGATTCTGGCATGCCCTTTGGATTAGGCATAGAAAATTATGTAGCTGCGACACCGCGTTTTGGAAAGCCTTGCCAGACCAGAATTTTATCAAAACTTTTAAAACTTTTTGTTAATTTGTACTTGTAGGAACCCTAAGCACCTTCATTTGTGCCATACGATTTGCTGCTTTGCACATATGCACTTTACAATTGTCATGGGGGCCCTGTCATTCTGAATTTGTGTACTAATGTTTTAATGGATTTTTATTCTATATTCTTATATCTATACCTTTTGGTGTATATGTTTTAGAAATCTGTGCTGTATACTTTATAGGATCTGTGTGATCGTAATAAAGTTGTTGTACCGAAAACGTAAAAGAACATCTCCAGCATTTTAAATACACTGCATCCATCCTGCCCTCTGGTCTGTCCAGGAACTACATCAGGGTTGATTTATATGTACTGAAAAGGAAGGTTTGAGCCTGGCAAAAGGTTTACTTTGCCAGATCGAAGTGGCAGTTTAAAACTGCACACACAGGCTGCAATGTCAGTTCTGAGACATGTTGGAAGGGCTACTTAAGTGGGTGCCACAATCAGTGCTGCAGGCCCACTGGAAGCATTTAATTTACAGGCCCTGGTCACATGTAGTGCTATTTTACTAGGGACTTACAAGTAAATTAAATATGCCGTTTTGGTATAAGCCAATGTTATCATGTTTTCAAGGGAGAGCGCACGCACTGGTTAGCAGTAGTAAAGTGCACAGAGTCCCAAGGCCAACAGAAAAGACTTCAGCAAAAAGAGAGGCCCAGGTCCAACACTAATGTTTTTCACTAAGTGTTTGCTACATTGGTTTTAGGTTATGTAGAAGAGATGACTATTAATCTAGGAAAAATTATAATTTTCTGAACAATTGTTTGTAAAATTAATTTGCTCTGCATGCCTTAGCATTGCTGACACATCTCATACTACAGCTGCCAATGGGCGAACCTGAAGAGTTTACTAAGCAATGGGGAATTTAATAGTTCATTTCTAACAGAGTGCTCTAGGCTGTTTTCCACATTTGATACACTTCCCACCACCTGCAGGCTCAGCTTCACGTCCCAGAGCACAAACACAGTACATGATAACATTTGACAGTTGCTAGGAGGAGGATGGGAGAGCCATGTTTCACCTGCTCTGCAGATTTTTATTATGTTCTTCTTTATCTTGATTTTCTTCATCTTGATATCTTAAGAAAACAGGGTGAACTCATTCTTACTCAAGCACGTGTGTGTGTATTGGGGGGAGGGTGTGTATTTATTTCAGTTCATCACTTTGGGAGGGGAACACTGTAATCCTTTGGTTGACTAGAGCACAGGCTCATTATAAATACAACCGATCTCAAAACCTAGCCTTCAGTAGAGGGCACCCACGTTTATTTGATTATTTAACTGCCACCCATTAGAATTTGTTAAAAGTAACCAAGCTTTCCTGTGGTAGCCACTTCAAGGAAATTGGAGGAAGTTGTCAAAAATCAGTGGCTCATTTAGTCAAATTTTAAATTACATATAGAGCACCATTAATGGAGCCCTCAGTGGAACGGTAAATACAATGGGTGTGCATGGTTGTCCCTTAACCACAATGATCACAATGTTAAATTTACAAGAAATCATCCAGCAAATGCTGAAAATGTCTCTTCCACTCATCTCAAAAACCTTGACGAGGCCTTTCAACTGGAGCCCTCTGCCATTAAAGCCGGAGTCGCTTGCTCCTCAAGCTCCTATTCAGATTGATTCGTCGCTCAAGAGAATGAACTGCGATCCTCTATTAGAGTGAGCTCAATTAAGGTTGTTCCATGTTTGCTCGTAAGTAGTTGAAAACATCAATGACATTTGTGACAAAATATAAAGTCCCCAGGATTGCTAAGGTGATGAATAATCCTATTTCCAGAAACATGCTTTTCAACAACACCATTAAAGAGTTTGGTCCAAGCAAGCATGCATTAGAGATGTCAAATCATCGCTGAATCAATAGAGAGGACTTTAAGCCCAGGGGGACTGTAGAGAATAACTCAAATTTCAAAGCTAAGAACAGATAGGTGTCAAAACTGAGGGGGATATGTACAATGAAGTGATGGAGCTTGCCGTTAGCCTCCTGTGCTTAAAGACACGCTCTGCCACTTCGAAAACGCAGGCTGCACCATATTTACAAGAATGTGGTGCAGCCTTGAGTTTCCCCCTGAGATGGCGCTAAATTTAACAACTTAGCACCAACGCAGGCATCCTTGCACCAGAGTGCAAGGGTGTCTGTGTGCAGGGGAGGTTTGGGTATGTGAAGGAAAGTGTCCCTTCCTGCACATAAACAATCCTAAAATGCTATTTTGCTACTTTCATATGTGCAGCTTCACGAAGCACACATGAAAGTTACAAAATGGAATTTTTTTAAAAGGTTTGTTTATGTACAGGAAGGGACACCTTCCTGTACATAAACAAACCATGGCATTTGGCTTTTTCCAAGTGTTCTACACAAGGCAGCACACATGGAAAAAGCAAAAACGAGGAGAAATAATGCATTTCTCCTTGTTTCCCCGACTTAAGGGCAGGATTTTCCTGGTTTTCATTTTGGAGCTGCCTCCTATGTACGCCACCCTTGTACATAGGGGGCAGCGTCAAATACAAGGGGTGTTGAGGTGAAACGCCCTCCACAACACCCACTGCACGCCCCTTTCACGCTAAACATAGCGTGAAAGGGTGCCTTATGTACAAGGCAGTGTTAAGCCTCGTTCAGTGTCTTAACGCTGCCTTGTACATAAGGCAAGGCCCCTATCACCACGGAAACGTCACAAAAAGTGACGTTCCCATGGTGATAGGGGCTTGTACCTATGCCCCAGAGTACATTAAATGGGTCTGCTCGGTTTCGCCAAGCTTCAATCATGAAGTTACAATCTCATCAAAACTTCAGAGTCTTTGGGAGAATCGAATTACTTTTTAATCTACAGAGTATCATTAAACAAGATAGTGTTTGGTTGAGGCAGACCTTTTTTCTAAGGGTGGCAAGCCTCTGCCTTGGCCGAACAATCATACAGGAAATTTGTCATGGTGAGAGCAGTCCCGGGATTGGAGCCATATCTCTTCCTTGAAATGCCAAATTTTCGGCATCGTTTATTAACTTATTTCAGGCTGAGTTTGGTTAATCAATTGCTCTATCCTGAGAGGTAATGGTTCAAGAATTCAGGGCTGCCTTATGATCCTGTGATCAGTTCTCAACATGCGATACTTTGCACATTATACTTATTTGCCCTATTCATATAACTCTTTGTCATAGGTTTTTATAACCTCTATTTTCAACCACTGACTTTACAGGTTAAACCTGCTCCTTTGTATCTGCAACTTTTAGCCACGCCGAACATTAGCTTTTATGTGTCAAGTTTTCTCACGGGGGATTATAGTTCAGGCATCCAGGGTGGGTTATCTGCGTGTGGGACATAAATGACTTTTTTGTTTGTTTAAATCTAGATATATTTATGTCATATGTATAACAGAGGTAGCCCACCTTTAACTGAGCTGCTGTGGCTGTTTTTTGTGTTTATCTGAATAATTTATCTCTTAAAATAGAATAAAGAGTATTGATTGGTTGAATCACATACAATCAATGGTATGTGCTGCTTGCTTATCACGTGGAAGGGTTAACGTGAAAATGACATTTGTATCTGGTGAAATTCACGGACCAAAATAAAACCGATCATTTTGTATGTATGCTTAAAAACAATGCATCATTTATAAAAATTTAAAATATAAACAAACACGATTGACGTTTGGAATTTATAATTAAAACAAATATTCCCTGCTTATATTTAACAAATGGCTTAAAAATAGTTTCTCTGATTCTCTTAAACATATGGAAGTTCAGTTCAATAATATAGTGCAATCCCGTCCAAAAATATAAACAATGCTCTTTTAGCCATGCTTTAAAGATATCCACTTACCATACCCTGCATATTGTATCTTAGTAATACCACTACTAATACTACAACTAGTACTAAAAGTGATAATGTTATAGTTTATGTCTCATACCCCAGGTTCTACAATGTATGTGCACTGATTACTATTCCCCAATTTAATGATGACTAATTTATCAACCTCAGCAAGATTAGTTGCTGAGCAGGCCAAAACAGATTTCAAACCTTTGACCAACAGATTATGCCACATGTCTGAAGCGAGCATTTTAACTCTGTAAACTATCTTACAAGCTATAAAAAGTTTTTAAAAAACATTAATTCCTTTTGATGTTTAAAAAGGAGTCTTTAGCAGTAGCAGACGGGATGTAAAATGATCACAAGAATCATATATAATTCCAAAGATCAAATGTAAATGTGTCGCACTGCGGATGTAGATGAGTTATTTATCGATGGATTGAGACATAGTTTAAAACTGCCATTGTATAAATCCAACTCAGTCAGTAACCTAATGTAAATCTCTGAAATAACATGCACCCATTAAACGTCTACTCAGTTCGTTTCTGATAATTCCATGGAGATGAATTTAAGGTAAAATGATGTGTTGGCATTGACAAAATGCATTGAATGCACATTAACAATTTAAAACGTGTTCACAACAAATGTCTGCCTACATATCTTGCCCTGGCATGTACATGAATTTATTAAACAGTAGCTTTCGCATTGAAAACTGTCTTTTGCACAATAAAAGTTAAAAAAAGGTTCATTAAATACAAGAAAAGTCAACCTTAAATATACATGGTAAGAATAGGTTAATTAAAACCAGGAAGGAGAGTAAGCATAACCGTACTAATTATGCATAGTACAGAAAGGTCCACCTTCAATTTACTGCTGCAGTGGCAGTATCTTAAATCAACTTCACTACAGTGAAGAAGTCTCTTTTTCTCAATGTGTAAGCCATAATTAAGTCATAGCTCTGTATATATTCATGTACTTGATTGATGTGAACGTGGACCACGTTTGCTGCTTCCACAGGATGACTGTCTATGATGCATTAGAGCATCATTTTTCAAGTTTTTTTCTCTTTGAATCCAGCTTCTTATGAGAAATCTTTTTGACCCTTTTGTTATTTCTTCAGGGATATTGCTAAGCAGAAAGAACACAGTTCTCCATCATCGTCCGGTTGTTCATGATTGAGCAGGTCTTTGAAGCTTTATTGTTTGATCTTGGCATAGAGTTGACAATTCAGCAAAACTTGGGTTTGATCTTCGATTTGTCAACAGAGGCATGTCTCAAAAGGTGCTTGCATCCATCGCTTTTGGGACATATATTTAGTGCTACAATGCCATATCTGGCTTGAGCAAACAACCTTCTTTCTCTGTAGTTTGAAAGCTTTACTAAGTAGGACTAAACATGCTGGGAAGGATCAAAAAGACCTCCTTGGCATATTGGGCGAATGTTCTCAAGTTAGTAAACTGTTTGTTGAGGGTCATATTCCTCTGTTTTGTTGTCATGATCCTTAGAGCAGGATTTTCTTGGGTTAAAACGAGTCCTTGTCTCTTGGCTTCTCCCACAGGGCGACAATTTTTGACTTTTTATTAAGGATTAAATGCTCTCTCCTAGCTAATAGAAGTTGCAATGTAGCCACAACATCACAAACAGTTGGAAATTCAATAAATTATATTGGGATAACGTGATGAAGGACTATACAAACTCTCGAGTGCTTCTCACTTTTTTTTAATTTATGTTACTTAGCAGGTTTTCTAGAAGTTGAACCTTGGGGGATAGGCACCATAGTGGACATATTATTGAAACTTAGACCAGTGTGGTGGGGTAGAACCATTACTGTTACATCTTTTGCGTGTAAGTCCCTAATATCAGTTTGGTGAAATTTTGCAATCAATTTCTGCTAGACCACTTGGTCTGTTTTATTTAGGGTTGTTTTTAGGACCCTTTTTACACAAAAGGTGCAATTATGCTGTTGTCATGATTCAGCACTTGTGTTAGATTCATCATTCGTGATGAAGGTTGCTGTTGGAATGCTTGGCCACCATTAAGGGTTTTGTTTGAAGACCTATGCTGGTATCAAATTTGGTGCTTGGGCTTTCCGTTTTGCTTGGTCTTTCAATGCCAATATCTGGTTCTTCTCTGTGAAGATACTTTGAGCCACATTTCTTCTTAAACCCTGTCACTGTTTGTATTTTTCCTCCTAGTGAGGAAATTGTTCTTTTATTCAGCATAACTTTCATTGTATGGACTAAATATTGAATAGAAGTGTTGCATCCAATTTACCTATCATATTTTGGCTACTGGGACATTTCATTTTGTTCCTATGCTTTCACAAATTTTGCGCCATAATAGCTAGAGGTCTTTTTCCTGAGCAGCTTTTTCAATTGTTACCCACTTGTTTCGGAGAGATTCTTCTTTCTTTTGTTTCATCAGTCGTTTCTAGGAAAGTCTTGCTTTCTTGAAATGTTCCGGTGCTCAAACTGTCCATCTGCACACTAAAGTTTTTAAGACTTGTTCTATTACTCTGCATTCTTCATTGAACTATGCTATTTTTGTGAAATGCAAGTTCATCAACTCCTTCCATATTTCCAATGGCATGGTAAATCTGCACTTCTGTAGCTTTTTGCCGGTGGGAACAATGTAGTTAGAATGCCAAGTAACTAGTAGAAAAGGGGATTGATTCTCACAAGATGCTGGTCATAGTGCAGTGTTAGCAGTGTGAAGGTTTCTCAAATGAAAGGAATAGTCTGCAAAAGGTCACAAACCATCTGCATTACTAATATGAATGTTTAAATTACTTAAAAGTAGTCTTTATTACTCCTGGTCCTGTATGTCCTCGGCCCATTCATTACCAATGAGGTGATCTCCACCTCAGGACACAGAAAAGAGAACAGTAAATGCAAGTATCAGTGTCCCTCCTCTTTAGGTACTAGCCTATAAGTGTACACTTTACCCAGCATTCCACCTGGAATTCCAAGATTTCCATACATATATGAAAGTCTTCATTCTGGGAGGGAGAGAGGTACTTAATGATGAGATGAGGACATACAGGACTAAGAGTAATGAAGATTACTGGTGAGTAATTGGAGCATTACCCCCACATCCTAATGTCCTTGTCTCACTTCATTACTATTGAGGATTACCCAGGCAACCCCATACAAGACCTTCATATTCAATAAACAAAAACACTTGACATCACTAACTGAATACTGCATGTATCCCAAACGTTAATCCAAAAAAGGATATCCAGAGTTCCCAGACCAAAATTCTCATGTTCCTGTAACACATTTTGGAGATGATGTTAAACAAACATACTAGGAGCAGGCCTTGTGGCTGCCTGACAAATCTCAGAAATTGAAACTTTTTTTATTTAGTCCAGGATGAGGAGACTCCCCTTATATATAGCCCCTGAATTCCAACTGGGGTTGGAGTGCCTAGCCGGAAAATTGCCTGCTTGATCCAACGATTTATTGAAACAAATAAGCTTTCTCTCCCCTATTAAAGGAAGCAAAAGAAACAAAAAGAGATAAAGACTTCTGAAAAGATCTTGTTATATCCAAATAAACCTTCAGAGCCCTCTTCACATCCAGAAATTGCCACCCAAATGTCTGAGAAGACTCATCCCCATCTACAAAAGCAGGAAGATGTTTCTCTTGCTCCCTGTGAAAAGAAGAGACCACCTTAGGAACAAAAGATAGGTCAGGTCTCAGGACAACACCATCCTCAAAGAAAGTTGGGAAAGACCTCCCTGCCAAAAGAGCCCCTGTCTCTCCAGTCCTCCTGGCTGAGGTAACTGCCACCACAAACACAAACTTCAAAGTCACTCAAATAATATCTGCCTGCTCTAGGGGTTCGCAGAGATAAGTAGTCAAAACTTTCAATACCAATGGTAAATCCTATAGAGGAAACAAACCTTCACCACTGGAAGGGAAACAGAAAAACGTTTCAGAAGACGAGTCTTTCAAATCCCCCAATGGATGACTAAAACCTTTCACCTTCAGCATTAACATTTGACATAAAAAGGAGAGACACATAGATAACGATAGATACCCATTTAGTGGCTGATATGTACAAAGTGAAACAAGAAAACATGGGATTAATCCCGGCTTCCCCACTTAAGCAAAGGCAAATATTTTGTTTTACAAATCTCCCTTTTTCTTCATTAAACCTCAATAAACCTATAATGTAACTTTTTAATGTCAAAGCTACCACATGTTAATGAAATATGCTTTTTTTTAAATTTTGATGAGACTTTATTCTATTTTAAGTGATGTTTGTTGAATGATTTACGTTGCAAACATATCTCGAGCTCGACTCATGCAAGGTCTCTTAGAAACAAGCCAGACCCTTGGTTCGGCCTTCCCTGTAGAATTGTTGGCTCCCCACCACTACATTTTTCTTCACAAAACTAGCATTTTCTAAAAGAAATACACAAATTTCACAAAATCATCACCAAACATCACAAAATAATTTCTAGAAGAGGTGAAGACGGACTGGTAACACACATTCTCTACACGCTGAAAAAAGTCTAAATACATTTCCCCCCTCCACACACACTCTCTTGCCCCCTCACACACTTAAACACTCATTTCATCCTCGCTGAATCACATTTAGTTTCACACAAATACACAGTGCCAGTTTTCATTCTCACAGTCATACCCTCACTTGCAAACTCACACACTTATTGCTTTTACTTCCTTGCCCTCACACATTCTCTTTCACACACACTGCACAACAGTGGAGGCTCTCAAAAATGTTCACAGGTGCAGCACAAAGTCGGGGTGCACTTTTTATACAATGTACATATTGAAAAAATTCAGAGACAGCCCCAGGTATGTCTCATTGGAGTAGAGTTACTTAGGAGAGGATTTGGCTGCTGCAAATCACATACATTTATAGTTCTATAACAAATGTTTATAAATAGGTGGCATGCTAAAGAATCAATACTAGTGCTGCAGTTGTTTTCAAAATCATGAATGAAATGATTTAAGTCTTAATTCCTGCCTAATATTTTCACCTCGTGCATCAGCAGGGCCTGTAGCATGGAGGATGCATACTCTGCCAGCATGTGTCTTATCCCTAATATAAACAGATACCAGAGACAGAAGGATTTCTGACAGCCTAGATGACTGCATGAGGCTACACCTGAAGCAATGCACTGAAGAGGACTCCATTTTCAACACCAAAGAACCAAAACAACGTTTTTTTGTTGATATTTGTTTTGTGCATGATGTGTGTGGACTTCCACAAAATATGTGGTAGGGGCTTGCTAGTTCCAAAGTGACACCTTGTCATGTGACATGGTCATCTGTTCCTGATTTTTGCAATACACACATTGCATGCTGGGATTTTCCAAATCTCTTACTGAGAATGAGAAAAACAAACTACAAATCCCAAAATGCAAAGGTTTGCCAGCTAACATCCAGAACTGTATGAAAATATCTCACCTACCATCAAGCCTCCTATCGAAATTGGTCTGGTTTTACATCTGAAGCAGTAGGTTGCCACTTTAAAAAAAACATTTATTTTGCTTAGTATGCCATTTTTCTTTTAGGTTAATCAGGGAAATTGGTGGACAGAGCAGAGGTTTTCTTTCATGCCAATCCGTTTCATTTAAATTGCTGATGGGCGAAGATTTGCTGGCATTTAAAACAATGGGCCTGCTAAAAAGCTGCATTGCCTTGAACAATGTGTCCCACTCCCACGCCTATTAGGTTTCATGGTCACCTTTTAGCTCGAGGAAACACCCTGCAGCAGCGATACGCCTCTTCTCAGAACTTCCAGAGCAGCACACATAGCGCTCTGAGTGCTACTGGAGACAGCTGCTGTTCTGGCGCTTTTGTACCAGCTCAGCCCAGGCTTCAGCTCGGTTTGAAAGGCACTATAACCCATTGTAGAAAGTGCAGCCGAGGATGGAGCTCATGAGCACAGCATCAACCAACTGCTTCATAACCGGGCCCTTATGAGTACTGGTACTATCCTTGTCCGAGGTGAGGTCCTGGTACTCAAGGGGAGAACATATAAAAGGGCTGGTACTCAGTACCAGTGAGTACTGGCCCATTTAAAGCAATGGTTTTAATTGAAGAATGTGGTGGCAGGCAAGTTTCGAAGTAGGGTGAAAAAACAAAGCAATGCACACTTTGTTCGCCCTTGTGTGCATGCATGGGTGAAACCCCCTCAGTAACAGGCAGATGCATTTGTTAATGCAAATTGATAAAATGTATGTATATTTTTAAGAATGCTGCATTGTAAGGAAGCATTGAACTACATTTACACAAAATATGTCAGACTACCATCATCCACGTCCTACCCGGCAGCAAAACACACAAGATGAACTTAATGTTTTTGCTTGTTTGCAGCATTTGCTCAATGAGTAACACCAGAAATGTTTTTTTTACCTCTGATTTCAGTAAGCTGATGCTCCTGGCCTTCACTCAAAGACCAACTTATAGTAGTAGACGTCAATTTTAGTGTTTAAGATCATGTTGTGCCAGCACTGTGAATCCTTAGCCATGAACCTTAACAGGGTATGGGCCACAATGCTACAAAAAGTTGCACACTGTGTTCAGGGCCGGACTGAGAGCTCAAACCAGCCTTGGTAATTATGTCTGACCGACCCACGGGGGTTCGGAAGAGGCCGGTGCCGCCCGTACGCTGGTGAGAAACACTGCTGCTGCTTTTGTTACAGAAGGCCGAAATAGCAGCACTGCTGCCAAACCAGTCCCTAGTAACAAAAAAACGGGCCCCACCAGTCCAAAACCGATCACCACCCTTCCAGCCCACAGGGAAAACGTCCGGTGCCAACTACGGCTAGTTCAGTGCTGACTTTGTTTCTGACACTGTGGTTGTCCCTGCACCTCCCAATGTCAGGAGCTTGCAAACGCAGACTGTTAGCTGCAATATTTGGACCGCTAACTTTGTCATTTTTTTGCAAATGCCATTGCCACGCACTAACCTTTCCAATCACCTCAACAGCAATAATGGTCACAAAACAGGTTTGTGTGTCATTGTGGATCTAAAAGGAGGGGAGGCACATCTTTGTCTTACTTTCCCCTGTGATCTAGAACTTTGCAAATGTTTGGAATTTGTAACTGTAGTTATGTTATGTTATGTTGTTATGTTATGTTATGTTATGTTATGTTATGTTATGTTATGTTATATTATGTTATGTTTTGTTAGGAAAACCTTTACAGGGCACGGTTACCCTGAGGTGTCCTGGTGCTTTCTGCAGTCCTCCCGCCTTTCACAGATTGCTGCCAAAGTGGTGTTCAGAACAACCATGTTTTCAACGCCGTCCTAAAGGCCAATAGATCATCAGAATTTCTCAGATAGAAGGGGAGCTCATTCCAAGTCTTTGCTGCGCCAGCGGCAAAACTTCTGCCTCCCCATCTAACTTTTTTTATAGGTGGTACTACTGCTAGTTTCGCTCCTGATGAGCGTAAAGATCTTTTGGGCACATACCACTGGAATTGTTGTTTCAGATGAGCTGGGCCTGTACCTTGAAGAGCTCGGAAAACTTAACAGAGTGTTTTAAAATGGACCCGTTTTTTAACGGGCAGCCAATGAAGTTTTTTGATTGCACTAGAAATCGATGCAAATTTCGAGGTTCCAGTGAGCAATCTGGCTGCTGCATTTTGCAACATCTGTAGTTTTTGCATACCGCGCTCCTGCATGTTTAAGTATTGACTATTACAATAGTCCAATCTCAACATGATCAAGGCTGTAACCACTGTGCGCTGACTGTCTTCTGGCAGAAGAGGCAGAAGAGGCAGAATTTTCCTTGTTGTCCTGCGAATATGTGTTGTGGCTGAGACAACGGCATTGACTTGACCGCACATGTCAAGATGGTCATCTATTACCACTCCCAGGTTTTTAACTTTCCTGGAGGGTATCGGTAAAGTCCCCATTGAATTAGGCCACCAACTTGGGGTCCAGAAATTAACATTGTTCCCAAACAGGATGACCTCTGTTTTGCTGGAATTTAGATTTAAACAGTTTTGAGTCATCCAGCTTCCTACTGCCTCCATACATTCCTGGAGCCTCTCTCCAGTTGCCTTCTCCTGCCCTGGTCGAAGGAATACCACAATTTGAGTATCATCGGCGTATGATGTAAGACAAAAGCCGAATTACTCGATCAGGGGGGCCAACTGTGTGAAATCAAACATCCTGAAACTCGAACGTCATTTTACACTATGATTTGACAATATCTTAAATAAACCTCTCATCAGTTCATTTGAAATATATTGCACCGCAATTGATTTTTTACAAAGAATATAATGTAAACTAAGGTATAAATAATTTAAATAAACTCGTGTTGCAGAAAATCCCGCTTCTGCTAATAAAATAATCTAGAAACCAGCAGTGCAGGCCTGAATTCTGGAGCTTTCCTTCAGGCAGAGTTTAAATCATCAAAATCAGCAGCTATCCATCACCAGGAGACGAGGCTTCTATGTGGGTCAGTTTTCATATTACAGAAAAAATGAATTATGCGCTGCGCAGCCCTCAAATGTAACTGTCTAAATAATGCACATATTCGTCTTGACAGGAGCTTTCCCAGTGGATCCAACTGTATCTACAGATGGTTTTTGTGTTTCATGAATCTCTTCATTAGTTGACTCAGAGCAGGTCAACTGGTAGAAAAGGCCAAGGAGAAGTCACCCCACCAGGACGGAAACTAACCAGATCAGGGACTCCAGGAGCCACTGAGTAAACGTGAAACTGATGCGCTGTAATAAGCAAACTGACAGCAGGGGACATTCTGGAAGCAGCAGGCGCAGAAGAGATAACATATTTTAAAAATACTGTGGTGAGTATGTATTATTTACACTGCATCTTGATGTAAGCAATAATGCCTGTCAATTAAAAATGACCTGAGCCAGACGAATTACTCAATGAGTTGGACTGTCGGAGATGAAAGATGCAATGATCTGAAGGTAACAAGTTCAAAACATGGTATTTGTTTTTGCTGTCATTCGATAAATTGATCAGTATTTTTAGTAACAAATTAGATTTACAGCTTATAGTAACGTGGTCTGAAGCGCTGTAGAAAAAATGCAGAATCATTTAATGAATACAAGTCTGATCATTGGTAATGTAATGATGAATCTATAATCCAATTTCAAAAGTGCGTAAAAACTGTCTGAAAAACAAATAGAAGTTGTTTTTGCAACCAAATATAATACAGATGGGCAAGCCAGTAAATCATACAGCAAACACAACATAAAATATTATAAAGTCTCTTCAAAATTAAAAAAACTCATATTTCTTTAATGCGTGAAATCTTTTCCATTAATACGTCACGTTATAACTGCTCTGAGAAGTTAAGCTGGCTTCAGGGCAGTGCAACCAGTGCAGCCCCACTGGGTGCTGACCTGGACAGAGGGCACTGACCTCAGGGGGGGCGCTGTGCAAAGCAAAAACTTAAGATTTAAAAGCACCTGCTGCAGAGTCCCTTGTGTGTTCAGCTTTTCAGACAGAAATAACAAGCATTGGCATAGCCAATAGGTCTCGCCTTTGGGACTGTAAAAGTGTTTACCCATGCAACAGTTGATGCTGTTGCACCAAGGATATTGTGCTGCATAACTAAATACTTGTAAGGTCTCAAAGGCGAGACCTATTGGCTATGCCAATTATTGTCTTTAAGGTTGCTTCATATGTGCAGAGCAAAAACCAGCCAACGCGTTTCGTCCATACACAAATGGACTTCTTCAAGGCAGAAAAGAAGTTGAGAAATCTATTGTGTAATCCACTTGTGCAACAAGTTAGTTTCACCAGTCGATCCAGGTACAAGTCTTCCTAGAACATTCCATCAAAATGTTTAGAATTAATGACATTTCCTCCATCCCTTCGTCTAAGGTCCATGCGTCACATATGTTTCAAACAGATGCAAGAATTAGGGCAGGTCAGCCCATTACCGAACACTACAATTGGGCTCAAGTAGGAAACGGAGAAACACCCCTCTCGACCGCGGTGCCACAAGACTAACCGACAGAATATAATGCAGCAACTTCATAACAGCCACAACACAGGCACGACCCTGCCACCCTGACCACCACAAAGTCTGTCTTTCTGACTAAGCGCTATAACAATACATACAATGCATGCATGTGATAAAGAATTACATTTTGAGGTCCAATCTCTGGAAGACCTAGTGCATGTTTCTGGTACATAGACCATGTGTATAGCACCACAGAGTGGTCACATCGCTTATAAACACCGAAGTCATACATATGTACTTCAGATCTATTCCATAGGTCCCACTATATATGCACAGATATAAACAGTGAAAATAAGAGTAAAGGCAACAGTCTTTGATAAAAAATTATATGTGATGGAACACTCCCAAAATGACTTGTAGGGCCCTTGTCTCAGACTTGCGTTATAATTGTGGTTACACTGATGAATTGGTCTTGCAAGCCTCGTGAAACAAACAGAATTGCCTCTAGGCGCTTTGGGTAATGTTCAGAAAATGTATTCTTTAACTCTCAGCAAGAAATTCGAAAAAACATACCATCCAAACTGCCATGAATCAAATCTAAAAAATAAGAAAACTCAAATTCTGCTCTTGCGACACCTGCACCGCCCCCTTACAGGCCTTGGGTGCCTTTAAATACCCTTGCCTTTCTTTCCGTTTGCCCACTGCTCGGTTGCCCCTTCACTATGTTTGATCCAGGGGTGCAACTAGAGGCAAATTTCCGGTGGGGGGGGGCTAAGAAAACATTTCGGGGGGGGCTGACTCTTCCAGTAGAGTGGAGATGTAGGGGCTCTAGAAGGGGTGAAAAAAAGTCTTTGCTAAAAAGTTTCCTTCATTGCGGAGCTTGAAGTGTTCCATGCTACAAAAGGTATGTATTTAAACGTGCTTCATTGTGCGTGCCCGAACGTTAGGGAACGAGTGAAAAGAAAGAAGGACTCTGCGTGATGACGATCTTTGTACAGTGTTAGTCTACTGTGGAAAAAAAGTTGAGAAATACAGCGGTCAGGAAATGGGTTACAAGTACTGTGTATGTTGGATGTTATGTAGGGTGACCAGATTCTCAAAACAAGCACTGGTAAAGCTAAAAGGTCTTGTTATGGCTTTTGGACCTGTGCAGCGGAGCTCAAGTTTATAGAAAAAAAATCTTCGAAGTTAGCGGCGTGTCATTATGTAGGCGCACGCACCATGCATGCGCGCGCCTACAATAAGGCACCGCTGTTTTTTTCACATTTAATTATCATTCGGATTTGGATAGGTAACTAAAAAGAAATTGTGCAATAACGTTTCTTAAGCAGCTGATTGGGCTGAAGCAACACGAGGGAAGGTGATGGGGGTAACACCAACGAAAGCAACGGAGAGTGGAGGGGATGCATTGGGGGAACACAATGGAGGGAAGCAACTGGGAAACAGAGCCACACGGGGTGCAGGGGTAGAGAACTCTGTACATGATGGAGACAGCTTAAACAAGCGGCCGTGCGGCCGAGAAAGTGATCGCGATCACGATTAAACATCAAAGTGAAAGTAATCGGGGTAAAGCGCGGTGCCCGCGCACATGCACTGTAGCTCTAGGCTGGCCTGGTAGCACTTTTTGGAGCCCCCTCAATAAGTCTCGCCAGACCAGCGCATGCGCTGGGTCAGTCGAGACCTAAAAATGTCAAGATAACTCTTGAGATTAATGTTCCAGCTAGAGAGAAAAATGGGAGTTTTGTCTAGTGGCAATTTTGGCTCCCCATAAAGTAGGGCATTGGATGAAAATGCCTCCTGCAAACAACCGACCCGTATTTTATGTGGATAGTGGTGTGGATTAGTAAAGCCAGCCTTTACCAGTGCTTTAAAACACTTGGGTAGCCATTACAAAAATGGGGTATCCCAGTGGTCAAGGACCTGGGTGTAATCTTAATACAAAAAACAGTGGTCCTGAACCAATGATTGAAACATGCAAAAATTGCTCACTAAGTTATATTATTTACTTAGTCGCGAGCTAAATTATTGAAATGACTCACAATATTGAATATGAAATTAGAAGGAAGGGGGAGAAGAAGAAAGGGGACAACATCCAGTACGTAGGTTACTATACATTTATTTCTTTTTAGAGCGATTTTAAATTTTAATGTTTGTAATAAAAAATTCGGGAAGACAAATTGTTCAGTCACCAGCCTTGACTGAATCTTCCTTCTACTAGATGTGATCATGGGCTTTTGAAGATTCCCAGATACCCAGCTTCATACTTCCAAGAACATTTGGTATACGTCCCCAATTTAATTGGATCCTGTATTAATACCAGGCTCTCGATTTAATCCAAAGTCACTCAGGTTGCCCCGCCGGTCCTGATGAAGACCCGCACGGCCAAGGGTTAAAATTCCGTAAGGCCATCAAGACGGGTCGAAACGTCGACGCTCCTCCCTCAATCGCCTGGGACACATAACCTTCTTCCGTGCCAGAACATTAATTGGCTTTCACCTAATTACATAAATGTATCTTTGTAATTTGTAAATGTGGCCAGGTTATGTTTCATTTGTATTTTGACGGTGATTTACAACCAATTTATTTGTGAATTCAAATAAGTTTTCTATTTACTATGTTTCCTTTTTCTCTGTCTCACTCACTCACCCTCTAGCACCTCTTGCTTGATGCACGTTCCCTCGGGAGCAACCTTATGTGTTTTTATTAAAAACATTGAAATTTAAAATCGCTCTAAAAAGAAATAAATGTATAGTAACCTACGTACTGGATGTTGTCCCCTTTCTTCTTCTCCCCCTTCCTTCTAATTTCATATTCAATATTGTGAGTCATTTCAATAATTTAGCTCGCGACTAAGTAAATGATTTAACTTAGTGAGCAATTTTTGCATGTTTCAATTATTGGTTCAGGACCACTGTTTTTTGTATTAAAACACTTGGGGGCAGATTTACGAGAAAGTGACGCATCTGTAGAGATGCGTCACTTTCCTTGCGCCACATTAAAAAATGCTTGCGCCACCATAGATGAGCCGTATTTACAATATGGCGTACCATGGCGGATGGATTGACTGATGCATCAGAAATTCTGACGCATCTGTTGGGGCAAAAGTCACGCATTGCTGGAGTCCTGTCGCAAGCACGACGCAACTCTAGCAAAGGATTTTGTGGCCTATTCCCACTACACGGCGTTAGTCCTTACGCCTGCTTCAAGCAGGCGTAAGGTTTTGACACAGTGGCGTCCTAAAAGTGACGCAGTGAAATCTTGTAGATTTCACTGCGTCACTTTTACGAGGCTTTCCTGCGTAGGAACGCCCCCCTGCATACATTATACCTGACGCAGGTATAATGTGACGCAGGGCTTTACAACGTGACGCATCTCTCTAGATACGTCACGTTGTAAATAGGGCGCATTGTTTGCGCCACCATTGCGTCAAAAAAAATGATGCAATGGCGGCGCAAAGAGGCGCAAGGGGTTTGTAAATCTGCCCCATGAAATGTATGTGAGAGAAGGGCTATGGAAAGATGAGGGGGCAATTTTGTTGGGTGGTAGTGAGGGAACCTGAGAAGCAGGCCATTGGAGCGCCAAAAAACGATTGTGGCACCAAGGTCCTGCTGCGAAATACTCATTAAAAGTGTCAGTATTTATACATGAACAATTAGTGAGCTAAGAAACTAAATATTTGTCATGTAAACTCTGTACCTCACCCAGATTGTTATGTAGAAATATCATAGGTTTATTAAATCAAACACAATAGGTTTTTATACAACTGGTATTCTTAACTCACATATTTGAAAGTGCTTTCATACGTGATAATGTAGAAAAAAGTGCTTTGGTGAAAAAGTATCTGCCTAAACTCACACAATTGAAGTTCGTAAGACGCGATTTATCCAGGTTTTCTGATTTCACTTTGTACAAGTCAGCCTCTAACTGGGTATCTAATTGTCTTTCCTTATGTTAAGGCTTTCTTTTTTCTCTGTGCTTTTATTTAGCGTGTACACGGAGTGCTTTACAGGAGCACCATTTACATTGGGTCACGTTCATTATTTATAGGCTTGGGGAGAAGTGATTTACCTGGAATCACAGGAGGTGGAGCTGACCCTGAGATTTGAACCTGGATCTCCAGTTCCAAAGTGGCAGCTCTGGCTCTAAGCCATATCCTGGGTAGAGAGAGGGTGGCAAGAAGAAGTCTCATGAAAGCTCGGCTTGTTATGGGCTCGAGGTTCTGACTGGACCTCAAGCTGAGCCAGAGCCAGACTTCAGGCTTGAGCTGGCTCCAGCTTTCAGTGGCTCGCCCACCTCTAGTATGTAATAATATCTAAAGATAGGGTTCAAGTTTCCAGTTGTGTTTGGTTAATAAAAGTAGAGAAAATACCATTTTAGCTAAATCAAAAAACTGGAAAAAAACGATAAAACCAAACAGCGCTCAGGGCAGACGCCTCACGTTGAGCCCAATGTACATGCTAACATAGCGGTATGGCTCCTGGTATGGCAATGCAATCACGACTCCTCCCCCTCCACTCCAGCAAGCCTCACAAGACTCAAGCAAATATATCAGATGGAAGAACCGATTTCAAACTTTCGACTGATAAAGAATTCCCATGCATACATGTTGAGAGCAGGATAATCCATTTCTGTACATGTGCTTGTAGTGGACATAATATTCTCAGATGGATCTAGAAATACCTAATACATAAGTACTTGCAGCCCTATAAGCAGCTACAGCAACCTCCTAAAAAGCATGCTGAGAACAGAATGATGCTTCGATTGCCTTTTAAGAGAAACTTTCAGGTTCTGCTAAATTGATGGAGATTTTTCAGTGATGGGAATGGTAAATATGAAACCCTGTCCTAATGTCCTCCTTGTACATGTAACTTTACTTGTATCAAGATCTGTTTTTTGCAAAAATCGACCTTGCATATTCAGGTCCATCTTTGAAATATAAAAAATATCTGGGCGGAAGAGGGGCAGACGTTTTGTTTTTAAGAAGCAACCTTTGAGCATCTTGCTGGCTTTTTAAGCAGTGTTTGTGGAGGAAAGTGGCAGTCGTGAATGTTGATTCACCAAAATGCCAGGGTTAGTGGAAGTGATGTCACACACCTTTTGGCCTTAATGACATTCCAAGGAGTGACTTAATATGACCTTTGACCCGACATGTTCTCAAGAAGTGATTTCACATGACCTTAAACCTGATATCCAAAACAATATTTGACAAATCTGAAGTTACACAATCCCTGCATGACTAATATAAAAAAGCAACACAGGAAATGTATTTTAAGCTCATCCTTTATTAGGGTGCTGATATGATGCACTATCGGAACATTTCTCAATTTCTTTTTTATTACATGAAATATTATGTGTTCATCTGATGTGGATATCGTACGGCAATACACATATTAGCACTGGGGACCTAAATTATTTATATCAAAACTTGTTTTGAAATATGTTTGTTTATAGTTTATTTTTCTTTCTCAGTCAGAGGAGTGACAATTGCAACGCTGATTTTACTGAAAGGGCACAGTCCAAGTCCCAGTGGAAGCTGTAGAAAGTTAACAGAGCTTATCAAGAAATGGTTTACCTCCTGTTTTTACAGTGGCGGCTGGCGATCTTTGAAACTGAAATCACAAATGGCTACTGCGACTATTTGAGACTAAAGATCCTCGGTATCCTTTTTGCAGGAAATATCCTTCCATAGAAGACCCAAGTATGCTGAAATGTCATATACACAGTCTGAAAATATCCCAAAAGGATTGCCAAACGAGCTAGGCAACGCACATGCAATAACAACAGAGACTCCCTTTTGTGAACTCATCATAAAGAGCAATCAGATAGACTCAGCTGAGTAACCACCTTCTCACCTATAACACAGTGAAAAAAATAATTTGCTAAAACTGGAATATTCTCTGCAAAATAGGAAAAGACAGATCCCTTCCTCTCTTTTCATTAAAACAAGGACCCTGCCTAGAAGACAGATTAGTACACACAAATAGTAGCTCCCCAATACTTACAACAACTGCCCCTACCACCATTAGGGGCTTACAACTGGTCATGTGACACTACCCATGTGGCAGATGTTCCATCTGACCATTCGCCAAAGCCTATAAGGCGATGGACATTGGGATGATCAGACACCACATTCATTATAACAGGGAGAATGTTGTGTATATGATCATGTGTCCGTGTTCTTTGAGATACATGGCAGTGACCACACAAAGTTCGCATCAGGATCGTTGAGCACTGTAGTACTATCAGGTGCAGAAAGAGTTCCCCCACATGACAAACCACTTCTTTTAACAAAATCACTGTGACAGAGATACCTCATGGGTAGCCTTCAAAAGATAGTTCTAAAACCACATATTAATACAATGTAGACCCTCTTAAATGGAATGATGGTTATATCCCTTGAAAACCCAAATCCAAGGCCTGAATGATGAAATGCCCTGGTTGCAAGTTACCCCACGAGAACCTTAGGTTGAGTCTTCTATGTACAATGATTTTAAGATCTCACTTGGGTCCATAGAAACCCCCATTGACAAATATCACTCATGAAACTGAAACAAAGTGGTAATATAACACCACCACCTGCCATACAGCAGTTTCCCTGCCCTGACACCTTAGAGAATTATTGTTTTTATTTTTACTTATTTTTGGATAGTGAAGCTTTTCCTCAACTTTATTTGAAGGTTTATCCTTTTACTAAACTTTACTCGGTTTACCTCCCAGGAATTCGAGTACCTAAGGGTCTACATGTCACAGGAATCATTACTATTATACTTGTCATCGTTAGGGATGCCTGCTTACCTCCACTTTTTACTTTATCTATTTGTTGCCATTTGGACTCTGAGCACTTTACTACTGCTCACCAGTGCTAAAGTGCATGTGCTTCTCCCCTAAACATGGTGGCATTGGTGTATACCTGAATGGGATATTATGTTACCGGTATGTTCCTTATAAAGTGGTATCCCATATACCCAGGACCTGTACTCTAAATGCATAGGGTCAAGACTGATTTGCATATGGCTGGGTTAAAACTAGCATGGCGAGCAAAAAAACGATGAATTTAGGCTCAGATCTCTGTACTGGGGTGAATGTATGACATTGTTCTGCATTCTGTCCATCAACTGTTGTTTTTGCATTTGTCACCCCGAGTGGGACGGGTATGCCCAGACGTGAGTTCCATGCTCTCCATGCCACTGGAATCATGCTATCCTGGCTGAAGAGGGGTGAAACCCCAAAACCAGTCCTAGGATACTTGCTTCCAGTCCAGGGAGAACCTGGCTTGGCAGTTCGGGCTGGATTATTCCCATGAGGCACAGGGTCAAGACTGAGTTGCATATGGCCGGGTTCAAACTGGAACAGCATGGTGAGCAAAAAACACGATGGATTTAGGCCCAGATCTCTGTACTGGGGTGAATGTATGACATTGTTCTGCATTCTGTCCATCAACGGTTGTTTTTGCACTACTGGGCCCGCAGCACTGATTGGGCCACCCACACAAGTTGCCTTTTAAACTAGGCCTGGGTGTGAAATTCTGCACTGCTTGCAGAGTTTGCAGAGTTTTTGCCACTCCGTTTTGCATGCAGAGTTATGAAAAACTCCATTATGTTGAGCAGAGTTTTTTCCTTGCTCGTGCTCACTAACATTAAGTTGATGAGCGCAAGTGAATCTTACTCCAAACCACCTCACGGCGAGATTTCCCAATGCAGGCAGTACCGGATGGTGCTAAAGCTAGCATTGAGAAACCTTCTATTCACGTTGAGGAAGCTGCCACTTGAGTACAATATCTACTCGAGTGGCAGAAAGAAGCAGCACCCTCTTGCAATACTCATGGTGACTTTCGGGCTGATTTTCCAGCGCTGGACAAACACTCGACACTCAAAATCAGCGAGAATGGTGTGACCTAATGCATTTCACAGCATGCTGAACTCCACGTAGCATGGTGGAGTTTTTTTGTCACTTCGCGGAGTTGCGCATAGCGGAACTCCACAAACTCTGCCCAGGCCTATTTTAAACCTGTCTCACGCCTGCCATTTCAAGGCCTGTGTGTGCAGTTTACTGCTGCTTCGACTAGGCATTTACAACCAATTGCCAAGTCTTAAACTCCCCTTTTATTATACATAGGTCCCCCTTAAGGTAGCCCTAAGGGCAGGGTACTGTGTAAGCAAAAGGTAGGACATGTACTTTTAAGTATTACATGTCCTGGTAGTGACAAACAGCTACATTTGCGTTATACTACTGTGATGCATACTCCTCTCATAGGCTAGCATTGGGAATTCCTTAAAACACTTTTAAGCTGTAATTCCTGATTAGAAAGGAGTAGCTAAATCATGTTTCATATCTTTGAATTGATAATAATAATTCCTCTTTAATGATAAAGTTGGATTTTACATAACTATATTAGAAATGTCACTTTTAAAAAGTGGACACTTCTCTGCTCTTAACTTAGCTCTGTGTTCCTGCAGCCTGTTCCAATACATGTCTAGGCTGGGTGGCAGTTATACTTTGTACATTCCCTCTAGACAGCCACAAACACAGGAAGGGTGGGTGTGACTGAGACCTCATCTGCATTCATCTGAATTCTGATAGCCTTCCTGGGCAGGAAGTGGGAGAAGAAGCTGAAATTTACATCTGAAGAGGCTTTTTCCTGTCCCACACAAAGGACTAATTGCCCCCTTACAGATAGCCTGACAGACAGGTCTGGGATGAAAGGGGACCTGTGCACTTCAAGGAGCTGCTTTGAAGTTACCACCCACTTCAAAGGCACTTTGAGTATAATTACTGGGGCTCTGCCCCTACCAGACCTGTACATTACTGGACTGGTGAAGAACTCTGCCAGGAGTAAGGACTGCTGAGCCACAAGGATTGCCACCCTGCCTGACTGACTGTTCAAGGAAGTGCTTAACTACTATGCTGAGCTGCTCCTGCATCCTGCTGATTTCTGACCTGCTGAGGACAAGGTATGGACCCATCTCCCTTGTACCCAGAGTGACTACAAGGGCTTGCTGGCTTGTCTCCTATTTTCTGACGTCTCAGGAACACAAAAGATTTCTTGCAACTCTGCTGGTGCTGCTGGACACTGCAATCCGTACTGCTCTGAGACCTGAATTTCCACCTTGACACCATCAGTGAACCCAACTCCACCACCCTCCTAGAGAACCTTGCCAACATCAGACTGAAACAACTCATCACTGGCACAACCCACACGGCAGGACACACTCTCGACCCCATCTTTGCCGTTGGAAACAACATCTGTTTCAGTCACACCACGCTACCTTTCTTGACAGACCACCACTGCCTCCACTTCTCCTTCTCGAAACCCACTGTACACAAGCCAACGCCATGCCTCCGATGCAGAAACTGAAACAAGATCACCAAAGAGCACCTCACCTCCTCCTTCAGCTGCACCCCCCGCCATGACCGACACCAACTCTGCAGCCAAGGACCTCCACCAATGGATCGCCAACTGCGCCAACACGCTAGCCCCCCTCTGGAACTCCAACAGATGACACAACACGAAAGCCACCTGGTTCACTACAGGTCCCCAAGAATCCGAGCGCTTGTGTCATTGGCTGGAGAAAGCATGGAGGAACAGAAAATCTCCAGAAGCACGCATGTCCTACAGGGCTCCAATGACAGCATACCACCAACTCATCAGATCTATGAAGAAGAGAAGCTTCATTCAGGACAGAATCCTCTCCAACTCCCACAACTCCAAGGAACTCTTCACCATCATACAAGAATTAATCAGACTCTACAGTGAATCCTCCGACATCGTTGCCTCCCTGGACCTCTGCAAAAAACTCACCTCCTTCTTCCACCACAAAATCAGGACACTCTCTACAACTTCAGCGACCAAGTCCAGGGCATCGACCCAACACCATCCACCAGCAACACCACCAAGCCAACCCAGCCATCCCTCCTCACCTGGACCCCAGTCACCACAGAAGACACCACAAAGACTATGATGAGCATCCACTCCGGAGCACCCACTGAACCCTGCCTGCCGCACATATGCCACAGAGCCACCTCCACCATCGCACCAGAACTATGATAGATGATCAACTGCATCCTTGAAACAGGCGCGTTCCCCGATGACTGGAAAGGTGCCATAGTCAACCCACTCCTCAAAAACATCTCCGCACACCCGACGGACCTAAAGAACTACAGGCCCATCTCTCTCCTCCCCATCGCTGCCAAAGTTACTGAGAAAATCGTCAACACCCAGCTAACACACTTCATAGAATCCCCAAAAATCCTTGACTCATCTCAATCTGGCTTCCGCAGCAACCACAGCACCAAGACCACCTTCCTAGCCGCCACAGACGACATCCAAGCCCTCCTCCATTGAGGCCACACTGCAGCCCTCATCCTACTAGACCTCTCAGCAACCTTTGACACTGTCCCCCACAGCACTCTAGCCACCAGACTCCATGATGCCGGCATTCAGGGAACTACCCTGGAGCGGATCCGCTCCTTCCTCTCTGGCAGAACTCAGAGAATAAGACTCCAGCACTTCCTCTCCGAAACCACAGAGATCAGATGCAGAGTACCCCAAGGATCCTCCCTCAGCCCCACACTCTTCAATATCTGCATGGCCCCCCTCGCAACCATTGTCAGAAAACATGGACTTAGCATAGTATTCTATGCCGACGACACCCAGCTCATCCTCTCCCTCACCAACGAACCCAATATCAACAGGCACTGTTTCCAGGAAGAAATGAAGGACGTCGCCTCCTAGATGAGCAGCAGCTGCTTGAAGCTCAACTCGGAGAAAACAGAAGTCCTCATCCTCAGATCCACCCCACCGCATGGGACGACGCCTGGTGGGCCCCTCCCTTGGATCACTTTCATCTCCACGGACCATGCCCGCAACCTTGGGATCATACTCGACTCCTTGCTCACCATGAACCGACAGATCAATGCTGTATCCTCCACATGCTTCAACACCCTCCGAATACTCCGCAAGACCTTCAAATGGATCCTCCCAAATCCAGGAAGACCGTCACCCACGCACTCATCACCAGCAGACTGGTCTACGGAAACGCCCTCTACTCAGGAATCAACAAATCTCTCCTTCACAAACTCCAGACCATCTACAATGCCGCAGCCAGACTCGTCCTCTGCATACCACGACACAACCATATCACCCAGCACATCCGATACCTCCACTAGCTCCCCGTTGAAAAAAGAGTGACCTTCAAGCTGCTCACACTCCTACAAAGCCCTCCACAACACCGGATCCCAATACCTCAATGAAAGAATCTCTTTTCCTACCCCCAAGAGAAACCTCCACTCCGCTGAACTGGCCATGGCCAAAATCCCCTGCATCCACAGAGCCAGAACGGGAGGCAGATCCTTCTTCTACATCACAGACAAGACCTGGAACAAACTCGCACTCAGCATCAGACAAAGCCCTACACTGCAAACCTTCAGAAAGGACTTGGCACTTCAGATGACTTCGAAGATGCCGGAAACCCCATCCCCCCAGCGCTTTGTGTCCCTAAGGGTGAGTAGTGTGCTCTATAAACCCCTGATTGATTGATTGGATCTGTGAGCCCTACCTTTGCCTGGGCTGCCCTCTCTAGTCCTGGGCCTTAGAAGTGGGCTCTGCAGTTGTTTTTCTACAAAACCGACGCCTCATTCCACTGCGCCAATCGGAAACGATGCAGTGCCCTTCGATGCCAACACAGTGCCGAACCAAAGATATCCATGGCTGACTTGAAAACAAAGCAGCAGTGATCTGATGTCCTGACAATGAGGTTCAGATCCGATGCAGCAGCAATCCAAGGTCCCGACTGCAAGGCTTGACTTTGACGCATTGACCTGACTGAGTGAATTGAAACCGACAAATCAGACTCTCAAAGACGACGCTTTGCTCCATCCAAGGTACTTTGTCAGCAGTACCTGTTTGAGTCCTGTAGCTGGCCTGTCCTCCATCACGGTCGGCCTGAATTTTGGATTTACCCCGGTCTAAGGCGACTTCAAGTCACCTTTTTGTGCTATTGAATTCTAAACACTTGTTTTGGATTTAATCTTTAAAAATTCATACCTACGTTTCTACTTATTGGATTTTTGTCATTTTGATCTTATTTTCCTCTGCTAAATATTCAATATTTTTCTAATCCTGTGTGGAGTCTTTTTGTGGTGTTTTCATTGGGTTACTGTGTGTGTGTGTTGCACAAATACTTTATACATTGCCTCTTAAATTCACCATGCCTGCTCTGTCCCAAGCTATCAGAGGGTGAGCATTGGTTAATTTAAAGAGTGTTACTAGCTTACCTTGACTGGTCAGGCTGACTACATTTCCAATAAGCACCGCACCATCATTCACACCCCTGAGATTTTTGAGTGTACTCAGGACAACAGTCTCAGACATGCACTATCATTTGTCTTACTACTACTGCAATTCCCATGAGTCTGGCTATGCCAATAGACGTGGTGATGTCACAAGAATGCCCTGCTCCCTCAAACGATAAAAACAAGCACAACATTGTCCAGATTCATTGTTGGGAGGAGTCGTACGCCAAAGTAGGTTTAATAGCAGGGTGAGAACTTCGACGAAATAAGTGACTGTAGTGAGGTATTTGCTCTTAATGTGTTAATCGGTATCACGCGCCATGTCAAGAATGTTATACAAAACAAATAATACACAGAATACATTTTTTGAGTAGAGCACGTTTAATTACTCTCTCTTTGGTTATTACTCTAAAAGGATTCTATCAGAATATTTTTCACATACTACATATATTACCGGTATAGAGACTAACGAACATCCGTTGTTTGCATCCGGATGGTTGGTGGACTACGGAGTTTCAGAATAGCGAATGGACCCGTGTTTAAGTCAAGTGATTGTGGCTTCTATATCCAGCAGAGGAAAGGAATATCAATAGCGATATTTGCGCTGTGGACCGGCAGTGAGCCGTCATTCTGGGTTAGGGAGGTGCACCTCTCTTGCTAGTTCCACGTTAATTTGAATTCCCGCCTCATTTGCAAATTACAGCGGGGGGACTCCTTTACCTGCATATGTCTGCAGTAATGTGTTAACCTTTCCTGAGGAGGCCGAAGAAGGATTAAGGCCGAAACGCGGTCGCGTAGACACTTCAAAAGGAGGAGTCGTGGAAATATAATATTGCATTGATTTAGTTTGATGGTACACTAGGATGGCCTATATTAATTGAGAGACCTTAAGTGTATTATCTAGACTACCTCCTAGTGGTCCTTCCAGAAATTGTAAGGAGGACACTAGTAGAAAGTAATTTGCTCTAGGGTTAGTATTGATGTTCTACTGTATGGTCTGATTTATGTCATTGTGTATGTATATTTCTTTTGTGTATACATGTTCTTCTTCATGAGCAGATGCCATTTTCTATGTAGTATGTGAAAAATATTCTGATAGAATCCTTTTAGAGTAATAAGTATGCCCTAAATTACATCTAAAATACCAGTGCTAGATTTGTGCCACTAATGAATTCCATATACCATGGATGAGTCTATGTCAAAAACGTACCTCTACTAAGACAGTGCGAGCATTTTGTCATGGCTGTCTCACTCTCATATGCCATGATTGTCCTACTTTCTGCCTAAGATTACATCCAATGCGTCAATGCGAGCATTTTGCCACTGGTAGCAAAAGAATTCTCAAAAAGGTCACTGCCTGCATTTTTATCATGAGTGCTCCTGAGAACAAGATTGCTTCTAATATGCCAATCCTGGTATGCATCTCCTGATGGCATCCCTCTGGCGGGAGGAAAGGGGGTCCCTTGGACCTCCCCAGACATTCGCTTGCAGCAGGGTGCAGTCACTGACTGCATTTGCCTGCAAGGGTATCTCTAATCTCCTTCAAAAGTGAAGGTGGCAACCTGTAAAGCAGCCCCTCCGTTTTTCACCTGAATGTGCTGCCCCCAGGTCAGTGCAAGTTTCTGGCTGCCCAGGGGGCAGCGCATTAATTGTACTAGGGTGCACTTTCATTGATTATTCCGGGCGCACCATTTTAACCCCTTCGACGCGCATGACGGAACGGTTCCGTCATGCACGTCGGTTGCGCTGTGCGCATGACGGAACCGTGCCGTCATGGCCCCGCCCGCGCACGGAATCTTCAGCGCGGCGCGGAAATCCGCGCCGCGCTGAAGGGGTTAAAGGTGCGCCCGGAACAATAAACAATAAAAATGTGCTTATTGTGTAATGTGGCCCCTGGAGATGACCTGCCTTAGAGAAGAGAGAGTCAACCCTATATGAGGAGCTGAATGCCTACACGGATAAGAGCGGATGACCCTGGAGCTGTGTGTCCGTTTACCTGAGAGTCCCAAGAGCTTGATTGTTGTGCGCAGCACCAGACTTTGCCTGAGAGCATTGCACCTGTGCACACATCTGTGCACACATTACCCTAATGCTGAAAAAGAGAGGGGACTTGGAGGGGGGAAACAAAATGGGGTAAACTCACCTAAAGGTAGAGGTAGGTGTAACTGGCATACTTTTTTTCAGCGTAATTACTCGAAATTAACACAAAATTACTTATAATTATGCAAAATTATGTTAGAAGCATATTTCAGCATTTAGTGCCATTTTCATAGTGCAAAGTGCACACTTGCATCCAAAATGGGCTTGAGTATGTATTTGAGAAAATAGTACTAAATGATGCAGGTAGGGGTTGGTGTAACTGGTGTAATTCTCTCTAGTGTAACTACTCATACTTTCCACACAATTACTTGTAAATATGCTTAGTTGTGTGAGAGGCACAATCCCGCATTTAGGGTTATTTTCTTCTGAGTCGGAGAATGCATTGTACAAGAAAATAGCTCTAAATTCTGCAGGACACTACCAGCAGAAGCCACTCGCTCTCTCTTAGTTCATTGCTCCTGCTACCTTGTGAGTGATGTCACAGTACACCTCAAACTGATGCCATCAAACAAAGCAACATTTTAGAATGTCAATAGTTGCTGACTGCTAGTTCTGTGCTTCTCTGCACTGGATGACTCCTTTCAGGGGGGAAATATACAACTGTAAGTGTGGCGCACTCTAGACTGTGATTGCCCTTGAATGGTTACGGCTGATTTCAATAGAGCTCATAGGCCTGTCCAAGGATTACACTGAAGCATTTGCCTCACTGCCATGATGCAGGGAAACCTATCTGTGTCAGGTAAAGTGAGGCACCAGATTACAGCACTTTTGTCATCATACCTAAATATTTCTGACCCACTGAGATACACAACACCCTCCCTCCCCTAATAGATAATGCTTTGTATCAGCCTAGACTCAGAGCAGACAAAATGGCACCACAGCAGCATACTAACGTCACCTTCAGATAAAGTAGAGGAACAGTTTACCTAACAAACTGTTGCACGTCTTTTCCACAAGATCACCTATTCTAGTGGCCGAGATGGCAATCTGGGCAGCAGCTGGTAGGAGGACCCCATGGTCATACAGATGAGTCCCGGAGTAGGCCTTGTTCTGAAATGTACACTGAATGTGCCACTGTGGGGCTATGCCGTGCAGCACTGGCTACACCATGAGTGAGATGCAGGCCAGGACAGTGTGAGTGACAGAGCAGAATGTTCAATATATATCTACACCTCCTAGGACCAACACTTGCAATCTCATTTTGTATAGCTACACGTGCAACAGAAGATCAGCCTCCTACACAAAACAATAATTAAATACCTCCATCATGTGTAAGTGTCACCTAGCAATATATTGTTGGTATCCCACACAACCCCTCCTCCACCATCACAAAATAATACACCTGGGGCTGCTACAAATCATGTGAAAAACATTTCCCTACATAGCATTCCCAGGTCTTTCTCGCCATGTTCTCTCTCCACTTCTCAAACAAGCTCTATATAATCTAACCATACTATGCTGTCCAGGAATCTGCACCAGTGAAGGTTTAACGGTGGACTTTTGTTTCATATGCAAAATAGAGGACCCATATGTCTAGCATAATTCATAAAAACATCTGATCATTAACTGAATAATGTGCTTTAAGTCACTCTGCATTATACTTAGAGCCCTCTATAAACATAACTCCAAATAGCTCATCAAGAAACTAAAAGTCTAGAAACTTTCACACACCCTAGATTAGCATCAGTTACTCCCCGTATTGTGTGTAAATATAACAATACATAATGGGAGAACGGTGACTTTCACTCAGTAACGTCATCCTTTCTTCCAGCCTATAAACTACCAGCAATGAACAATTTACTTTTAGAAGAGTTTTGGAAATCTGTATTTTGTTTAGAAAACAAACGATTGCTCTCAGTGTCAGAGCAGTATCCCTGCCAATCACCACAAACGCCCACTCACAACGACTGACAAATCTCAGCAATCCCAAGTCACCTTTCAAGTCAGCGAACACACAGGTGAGCCTGCAACCAGAGATGCAGCCGGGGGGCAAAATGACCTATCTACACCCTGCACTTAGCTGAACTTAGCCACAACATGCAATACAGATGACCTTAGTGATGATACAAAACAACAACATGACATGAAGTCACGTGACATGGCGGGTTTGGGATCACACTAACTGGAATATTGATGGACGTTCTTTCAGCTACAACATTTAGGCATGTATGGGCTATTTAGTTACTACAACACCGACTCCTTATTTTTGTTTCATAGATTATGTTGGCCCTACATTACAGTTCATTTGATTTCGGTTGGTCACCCATATAAGGCGTTCTATGGCTCACTGCGTGTGGATTTCACATGAATGTCAATGCCTGATTAACAGAACATTTCCTGTAGGTAGCTGAACCATAATCCAACCTTAGCTGAGATATGCTCAAGAAGTTTCTGAAGTATCAAACGCTTATTCACAGTAAATGAGCTTTGATTCACAGAACTTTTGGGCATGCCTTATTCCTAGAAATACAAAGGTAATTCACACTCCTTCCTGGAATACACCTGTGAGTGTAGGCAATTTCTTCTAACGCTGTTATAATTAAACAATTGTTGATTTATCTTTAAGAGATGACTTCATCATTTAATATTACTCAGATGTTCCTATCGGTTCTGGCTGGCGAGATGTTCAAGCACAGAAGGTGGTTGTGCAGTGTGGGTGAGTGTTACAGCACAGCATCACGCTCACTGTTGATGTATTGTATGATTGTCTCTGGCTCACAGAATAGTTTCAGAATATCAACTGATGTCACAGAAAGATACCAATCCGGGGAGTGGGGGGGGGGGGGGGACCATGCCTCTTTGGATTAGATCTGGAATGTACCAAATGTCAAGTGATCACAATTTCACTGTTTCACTCCTCGACCTATTCCATCGCTTGTGGTGTCTACAGTGTTCCTTGGTTTCACCCTTCTTTTGTTTTTATTTTTAACGAGCTGAACCATTCTTTTTGAGTATATTTTTACAACTATGCCAATGACATTCGGCTGGGATATAAACTGTAGCCTCTCTGGACATTGTCACTTTGAACAATTTATCAAATTGTTATCTTGTCGTAAATCAATAGAAATGTAATGAAAAATGAACCCATCCACAACTGATACATTTGAAAGAGGTACAGAATACTGAATGCTCAGAGAGATCGTCTGCTAGCCACAAGCTCGTCGCCCTTTATGTATTTCAAACAAATAATCTAGAAATTCGTTTCTCCTACAGTGTAGGCTTGCTGCTCAAGCCATGTTCCAAAAATGAAAGCCAAGGATGCATAGCAGGGAAACCGGTTCACCTTTGTTCACTGTGCTGTGGTACATGCATACCATGCTGCTCCTCACAATACTTATTTGCAGATGTAAGAGGAGATGCATAGCCTAGTGGGCACCGACGTGGCTTTGCCAGTATCCAATGCTTTCAGTTACTTTCCCAGCAATAAAACATGTTTTCGTTCACAGTTAGTAGAATGATAATTGGCTTCTTCTTATGTGATGTGATGTCATGTCATATCATGACAATTAGTAGGGCAAACATCTCACCAAGGAGGTATCCAGGTACTAGCCAAGAAAGGGACTGAGCTGGCCGCGTCTGAGGTCCAGGTGAAGAGCCATGTCTTCAGCTTCTTGTGCAATTGAAAGATCTGAGGAGGCGACTCCGCTCTAGCGTCACAGCACTTTGGTTACAATAAGCTCGACTTAAAGTGAGACGGTAATTGGGAAATCTTACAAAAATCAGCCCTTTCCCCATTCCCACATTCTCATTTCCTTTTCACATTGGACAAGAACAAACATTGAGTTTCCAGCTGCAGAACATCAGCAAGCTCTGCTGTTGCAAACAAATTGCCAAGGAGCCTTCACCCACCATACCCCGGCCATACTTGGGGCATGTCTTTAAACACTCTTTTTCCTGCCTAAGAATGCCATGCGAGGCTTGGCAGTTCAGGAAAGGAAAATAACAATAATGCCCCCCCAGGCTCCAAGAAAGCGTTCAGCATGTCAGGGACACCATTTTCTTTTTTCCCCAGAAATTATTTTCCATACTGGGGGTTTGTTTCTAAGAAGCAAAACAAATGCCGCATGGCTGGCTGAGCTGCAATAAGACGGTGGGCCTCGCAGCATTAATCCTTTTTAGTGAAAGTGATGCCAATACTTAGATCCACACCAATAGGACTGGGAACTCAACATTTAGCAGACGGGTTGCAGTGGATTGGAGGAGGTTGAGTCCCACATCTGCTACCCCAGTGGCTTGTCAGGCCATCTGCCAAATGTTAAATGAGACCCAATTTTGTATTTCTTTTATTCCGTAACTTTAGAAATACTAGGAAAAATTATATTATAAGAATGAACAAATACACTATAAGAAGAAAAATGTAATACAAATAATTGCCTACTAATATGTATATTACAGTTGGATACTGTAGACGAACATCTGGTGGAAATTACCTATCTACATACTGTACACTGACTTCTTGAGTCAACTATGCATCAACCACCCATAATATTAATTAGCACATGATTTAGCAATCTGTGTTGGATGTAACCCTGTACCTAAATCAGCCACTATTTCCTGAATTGGCATAAGTATGGGATTTAAAACAAATTTCTTTTTATTCAATCTCAAGTGCTGTGCTTTTTGGGGAGACCAGTATACTCACCCCTGTTGCTTTGGTAAAGTTTAATTTAGTTGTTTGCTTTGCTCCCCGTGACCAGACACCTTAACATCTCTTGGAACAGTTCCTAATCTTTTTACACCTCAAATCAATCGTATCTTTTTCTTGTGAAACTGAAAAAATAGCTTCAGCAGGGTTATCAAAGTTTGCCAATTTTAGGTGGCATGTCCAAAGGCTATGTAGCTAGTCTGCACTGGCCAGTTGTCAAAAATGATTACAGTGTATAAATAACAAAACATGATGACTAAGAACAAACTTAAAAACTTGCAAGAATCTTCTCACTGTTTACAATCTTTGTTCCACCAGTACCACCATAAACATGTTGGGAGACTTAGAAATTGTAACAAACATATAGCCCCATGCAAGGCTTCGACATGCACAGCTGAGATTACCCTTTGGCTGGGCTTTGTCTGTGTGATGGTTGAGCACTGGTCGTTATCCTACTTACACTCGCCACCAGTTAGAGTCAGGATTGGCGAGGGCAAGATGAATGCTGGGCACGGAAGTCCACTTCTGTGGGCAGTAGCAATAAACTCGACATTGGTTTTTCAAACCTTGAGCCTCACCATGCACAGCCCATCAGTAATCTGTCTCAGAAGGGGCTCTGAATACTGAGAATGGATTTCACTTTCAATCAAAAGCTGTGGTAAGGAGGACCTCATTGGTACACACCTGCTACACGTGAGTCCATCAAAAAGTACCCCTCTTTCAACAAATTAGAGCTGGATTTGGGAGCAGGGAAATGCTCTCTATCTTGGGGCTGTAATTCCTCTTCTGTGGTGCAGCAGTGAAGCTTGATGGCTCCTTGGGATCAGTGGACCTTCAAATGCATATTTACAATGAAAACATGTAGGGGAAGCTTCAGGGACTTTGGGAACCAATGTATTAATTCCTTTAATTATGATGATTTAGCGGAGGTATAGAACGCAAATTGAGGGAGAGTCACTTATGAGCTGGAAAACAAATACAGCCCCACATATGGAATGTGTTTCAATAGTGAACACTCTTTAATTTTATTTATACCTATCTAATCAAGAATGCCATTGCTTTCCAACAAGATAACTAAAATCACTTCGCCGAATTCACAAAAGTATGGATTTAGACATGTACACTGCACCGTGTAATGTAGTCCTGCGCATAGGCACATTCGCCTTCCATGCGCGTATTGTTATGTTTGTGTTTATGCAGAATGCCTAGCTTAAGAAAAAGATAGGGGGGAAATGTTCTGGTACATGTTATAGGATGTATGTTTAAGTAAGTGTTTTTTTAGAATAGTTGATTTATAGATATTTGTATATAAAGGAATAATATGTCTTTAGATGATATTGGGGAAGGAGTCATTGTTGTGGGATAATAGTTACTTCATAGGATTCCTCAGTATAAGTTGATCATTTAGTATGGTAAGGTTATTTCTGCAGATCGGTGAGCAGGTAGGTCCCGGTCGCCTCTCAGCTCTCAGAGCACTTTTTTCAGTGTTTTGATCGTGCACAAACGTCCCTTCCTAACAAAACACATATTTATATACGCGACTGAATGATTCACTTTCACATGTGTGGTGTGATCCGAGATGAGAGCAATCTAAGGGGCATATTATCAAGACAGGGGATAAAATTATCGCCGCTTTAGCGGCAGAAAACTGCCGCTAGAGCGGCGATAATGGGCTTGATAATATGCTCTATGGAATTCCAATTGAAGCCCATGTCAGATGTGAAGGACATATAACATGGGCTTCAATTGGAATTCCATTGAGGATATTATCAAGCCCATTATCGCCGTTTTAGCGGCAGTTTTCTGCCGCTAAAGCAGCGATAATTTTATCGCCTGTCTTGATAATATGCCCCCAAGACTCTAGCACGCAGGTAAACAAAATTGAAGTTTATTCCATCAGTAAGGACTCCAACTTTCATCCACAGCATCCAGTCCCAGCTGTCGTTCTTCCAATCATAACCGATTGTAACATGGAATACAGAACAGAGCACAATAACCTAACACGTGTCCCAGAGTAGAGCGCAGCAGATACCACAACATGCTTTCTGAAAAAAATTACTTTGTGGTTGGCCACCTAATGTGCAATATTTTTCCCCATCTTTGTCTGTAACACTTCCTAGGGGATACTGGCATTTCAAATCTAGTGGTATTCAATGTCCTGTGATGCACCCAAGTGAGAAGATGTGGCTTAATGGCTAAGGCGGTCGATCTCAAATCTGGCGAACCAGATTCGAGTCTCGGCAATGACGCTCAACATTCTGTGATTCTGGGCAACTCACTTAATCTCCTCGGGGCAGATTTACAAGCCACTTGCGCCACTTTTGCGTCACTTTTCCAATGTTAAAAATGACGCAAATGTGGTGCAAGGGGCTTGTAAATAAGCCCCCACGTGTCTAACAAAATGAATCCGTCCTTGTGTAACGAAACTGGTGCTCATGTAAAGCGCTCTGATACCTGATACCTTCGGGTCAAGTTCGCGCTAAATAAAACTAAGAAAAAGAAAACAAAGGGACAAGTGTTGCACGCACATGTATACTACGAGCACGCTCTAGCTGTTCACATCATTATTTCAAGCCAAATCCGATTTAAGCATAGACAAAATAATTTGTAGACCCATCCCCTGAACAGTGTTTGCAGTATTGTATGCTAATGTAGAAAAGTGGAGTTCTGTTAATTGATTGTGATATTACATATTTATTTTTGTTCTGATTTGGCTGCCAAGCTGCAAAGATGAAAATGCACAGGCACTGGCTAAACCAGGCCACCCTTGCAAGTTCAGCCTTTATCAGCTTGCTCTGTAAACTGTTTGGAAAACAAGGACAGTAGAGCTTTGTAAGAGAATCCAGGTAATCTCTCTGAGGAAGAGAGTGCCACTAGATTATTAATGTAAGCCTGGCTGAGACAGTTGCAGAATGAACATAAGACCAGCACCATCAGGGCCATTGGGACCACCGGCCCACGCCTCTTTACAGTAGATTTGGGGATTTGAGACTGAGACGAGCTGCCATAGCGACAGGATTGTGGAAAGCCTTTAGTCGATGTGGCCCTGAGACTCTTCCCGCGTCTCTGAAGCCTTATCATGATCTCACCTGCAAGACATCAGTGTGTAAATATTGTACGAGTCTTCTGTATAAAACCACTTCTGCGGACATCCTTCAAGCGTGGCAATTGCTTCGGCTTTATTTGAAGAACTTGTCATGCACCATGAAAAGTAGGCCAACAGCGAGAAAAGCAGGAAAAGGGAGATGTCAAGAAACGTCAAGGAAGTGGCAAACGCGACTAATGATGTAGGACTGAAAAGAAAATGTAGCTCTCTTGGTAACCCCGTCACAGTGGAACAAAGACAGGGAGCTGAAAATGGGCTGCACTTTGTTTGCTTTGAGGATGATATCACGGAAAATGCCTCGAACAGGAACGCTTTTCCAGGGTCAGTTCTGCCACTGACTCCAGAGGAGGCATAAAACGAATGGGTACTCAGAAATCTCTCATATAATACTGAAGCCATGCACACACTGGGCCGAAACCTTCGATGCTCTGTCAGAGGACAAGAAATGTAATTACTGTTGCAAAGAACAGCAGTATTAGGAGTGATTGCGCTATATGGTGATGATATCAGTTAATCACCACACTTTACAACTTCCTGGTCACAGTTCTCACATAAAAAATTAAGTTTTGACATATACTTTTCGAGCCTACAGAAAAAACACAACAAGAGCATCCATAATGCTGCACCCATGAATTGTTACGGAGTAAATGATCAAGCATTGAAGTACCCGGGATCCAGGGGTTGTATAGAGAGAGATGTGACGTACTGGCAGACTACACTCCAAGATGGGCCACCAAATATCCGAATATGTGAATGAAAGCTGAGTTTGTATTACGTAAACTATTAGTGCAAATAGTTATGCAAATCTTTTTTTACACAGTTTCAAATAGAGTAGGTCAGAAACCTAAAAATGAGAGAGGTGCACAAGGATATAAGACTTTCAAAGTAGTCATCCCTGAACAAAAGATTGACTGGATGCTTCTGCCTCAAAGACTTTACCAAACAAAGTTGTCTTGTCCCCCTGGAGAGGCAATTTACCATGTTCATCCGGGAGAAGCACAGCTGCCACAAAAAATGACACCCGAAAAAAGGATGGCTAAATTAGTCTGTGCCACATGTTAGCCATGAAATCAGTACTGGTCCAAAGCAGTCAAAGTGAGCAGTCTGTGCTCAGGAATGCCTCGGTGATGGGCCTGATGAAGCCCTCTATGTTTGGACTTAGAAACTTTTCTGGGAGTCAGATCTTCTTCCGTGGGGCAATTGAGCAAGTTGAGGCCGACTGGTGATTCGACATCAGTGGCTACAGATTCTACAGCAATCCCGGTCTCCATTGGTTCTCCAGGCAGAAAGTTTCTAAGTCCTAACTTTTGCAGTGTGGGCAGGAGAAGTACGCTTTAACTAACACTAGCCAAGGGTCGAGGGCCTGGGGGGCAGTACCTGAAGGTTAGGACTCACTCCAACAGAGGTCAGAAGCAGGGTCCCGGGCAGGTCTCGTTGGGACTGGTCAGCTGGGTAGTTGCAGTGAGGGAGGGCTCTGGAACATGGTGTCTTAGTAGTTCAAGTAAGTGGTCAGCCAACTGACCTCTGGAGTACCTTCTGGGGTTCTGGGGTCAAGGCAAGCATGTCTAGTCTTTCTTCAGGTTCTTCAGACAGTAGGGCAGTCTTCCTTCTGATTGTCCACAGGTCCAGGAGTGTTCTGAGGAGGGTACTGGGGGTGCCACATTAATTCCCATGGCCAGCCTTTGGGATGGGAAACTCACAGCCACTCCATAATCAATGGGGTAAATGTTCCCAGGGGTGACCTTACCCACTTTTGCAGCACTTCCTGTTTGCTTTACTGTAAACTATCCCACCGCGCCCCTCTCTATCTAACTTCAAGTTGACAGAAGCTTTCTTTCCCTGCGCCCACCGATAGGTGTGCATATAATATTGGGAAAACCCTCCCTTGTGGTCACTCCAAACCAGTTCTGGGGCAGCTCGTCCTTCCCACTAAGTTTGGAGCCAAACTGAATAGGAATAGGAAAACAAAGGGAGGCAGGACTAGGAGCGAGCTGCATCTGCAAGTGACAAGGTAGGCATCCTTTAAAGCTCAGGAAGGGCCTTGGCACAGCCCAAGGCAGTCTTGCTCAAGCGAGAAAAACACATCTCCACACCTAAGCTTTTTGTGAACTATCAGAGAGCAATCCACTTTGCCTCACAGTGGAGCCATCTGCAGCTAAGTGGCACTGGTGGAAAGGCCCCTTAGGCTTAGGCAAGAAAATTAAAAAAAATTAAAAGTGATATTTCTAAAATAATTATATAAAATCTGACTTGGCCATTAAATTGGATTTAAATGACTATAACGACGAGTCCTTGAATCATTTTTATCGCTGCTTCCAAACTGAAATTATGCATTACAAGTTGTTATAATGTAACCCATTGTTTTTCTAAGAAATCCAGCCTTGCCAAAACGAAAAACATTGTTTTCACTGTTAGGGCATGGAAAACATTAACTATACATGCCTTTTGTTTAAAATACCACGCACCCTCCCCTATAAGAATTTAGGGCATAGGTTTGGTGTGAGTTATAAGTCTTAAAGAGAAAGGTTTAAGTTTTGCAACAGCTTTATCTTTCCATGTTGTAATTGCAGTTTTAAAACTGCACACTCAGGCTGCATTGGCAGGCATAGAGGCATGTTTACATTGCTACTTTAGTGGTGGTACAATGAGTGCTGTAGACCTCTAGTAGCTTTTAATTTATAGGCCCTAGGTGCATGTAGTACCATATATTAGGAACTTATAAGTAAATGCATTATACCAATTAGGACTATGCCAATTCTCTTTAGAGAAGAGAGCGCAAACACTTTACCACTGGTTAGTAGGAGTAAAGTGCATAGAGTCCTATGGCAAACAAAGCATGCTCAGCAACAGGAGGCAACATCTGGGATGACAGTGCAGAAAGGGCAAATTTCCAGCAGGGAGGATTAGGGAGTAACACTGTAAATATCACTCTCTCTTAGACACAGGAGGTGAGGTACACCAGTTTTGCTTCAATATGAAAAATTGCATTATTTTTCCCAGTCCAAATTATATAACTATTTTGCAACATGGGGGCAATGAGGGAAATGGATTGCTGAATTAAAAATGTGACTTATAATTTGCTTAGACATTTCAGATGCTTAATGTATGTTTTGGCAAAGGTAACATGCTCTACAACTGACAAATACTAAAACATACACACAAATACACAATATATACACCAAAGTCTATTTCCATAAAATCAATCTAGCATTTCATGCCTGAGTAGAAGAGGAAATATTTTTACTACGTCTAATTATGAAAAAACAGTAAACATAGACGGATCTTTATTCCTCTCTCTTGTGAATTTTTACTTTGGAGCAAACAAACAATGCTCCATTCATTGTCCATCATGCAAGCGGCTAACACGGTGTAATATATATTCCCTGAATATTTGCTATGGTGTAAAGCTTTATATAGCATGGGGATAGATCCTGGTAAGGATCCTTGAAACCGTTAACATAGGCTTATATCTGTTAGTGGGCTTTACATTTAATTTCCTGAATTATTTATTTCAGTCAAACCATTTTCTACCTCTTTGCTTAAATAATTGAAAAAGTTCAATGTAAGAGTCTAGAGATCATACATTTGGTGGCAGCATGACATGGAGGCCGACTATATTAGATCCAAGGTTTTGCTAAACACATTGACTGAGCTGGTAGTACAAAGCCAAATAGGATTCTCGCAAAGTTAGTGTTATAAATGGGGCTTCTGGTTGGCTAGGGAATACACCTAAGCCAGGTAGAACCCACAAATCTAGTCAGGGTAAAGGAATTACACACACAAGATAACCCCTGCTCACCCTCTTGGTAGGTTGGCAGAGCAGTCAGGCTTATCCCAGAGGCAATGTGTAAAGCGTTTGCGCAACACACACAGCAGTGACACACTAGGCACACCACAAAAAGAGACTCCACACAAGGTTATATAAAAATATCCTTTGTATTATACATAAGACCAAGAATCACAGAAATTACTGTGCCGCTAGGTACTTGTCCTAAAAATGCATGTAAAACACATATAACAAAGAATCACGCAGATCACTGTGCCACTGGGCACTTGTCCTAAAAATGCATGTAAAACACATACGGCCAAGAATCACATAAATCACAGTGCCGCTAGGCTCTTTTACTAAATTGCATGTAAAACATAACAGTTAGTGCCTTAGGGAGATATTCATCAGGGGCACATGTAAAAAGAAGAGGATAAAAAACTAACCCTTCCCTGCAAGGGAAGTACCAGAACGCTTTCTTCCAAAATTGTGGGCCCCCTTGACCCAGCTGGGCGTGTGGTGCTTGGCCTGCAGGTTGCAACCAGCCCGACTGCACCAAGGTAGCCTGGGTGGAGGCGAGAGTAATTTAGAGGCCCCCAGAGAGCGCTCCCACCAAACACATGGTTGCGGGTCATGCTCCCATCACTCCACCCTCACAAGTGGCTGCATGCACCCCAGTGGCACCACAGTGAGGGATTGGCGATGTGATGAGGTAGGGGGAGAGGCACTCACTGGGTCTTCAGGCTGGGACCAGCGGGTTCAGCGTCCCTGCTGCACTGTGCGGGAGGTGCAAGGGGTTTATGTTCTCCTTTGTGCAGTGAGGCAGATTCGAGTCGCAGGAGCACATCCTCAAGGTCCGCAGGCAGGCATCCAACTGGGTGAGACAACATCGTGGCTGTTTTCCCTGGAGTTGAGAGGTGGATAGGCAGCGCCTAGTGTCCTGCAGCGTCGACAGAGCAGTCACCCGCCGATCTCAGATTCCCTTATGTAAATGGAGTATCCCGGCCCCCAGACTCAGGCCCAAGGCAGTGAGCGGGGCAGCTCTCCAAGCAGGCTACTTGCTCTTCCCGGCACGTCACTGAGAGCCCAAAAATGCCTGCAGCGCTGAGGCAGATCAAAACATGGCACTGTTACAAATTCAGAGCACGCTGAGAGCAGCCAAAAATGGGGTTTTAAACCCGAAGTCCAGGGAGCGCTGTGCAGAGGAAGTCCTGGGAACGGAGAGCACACAGAAACTTTGATGTCCCTGAGTTTCTACAAATGGGAGGTCAGCACACACAAGCCAACAGAGAGTCCTTCACAAGCACACTAAAAAAAAGTGTCAGTCCTTTTTCCCCCACCACAGACAGAAGCAGCAACTGCAGGCCAACCCATCCCTTACATAAAAAATGCAACGCTCACACAGTCCTCCCACTCTTCTTCTTGGCAGGGTCCTCTTGTTCCTTGAAGTATCCTACAGTTTGGATAGCCTTTCAATAGTGAAAAACGAAATACACTGTATTTCACTATCAGGACATGTCACACACACCAGCACATGTCCTACCTTTCACATACACTGCACTATGGCCATGGGGGTACATTGGGCCTACGAGAGGGGTGTCTTACTTGTAAGAAAAGGGAACATTAGGGCCCAAATGGGTGCACTTGCCAGGTCGATATTGCAGTATAAAACTGCGTGCAGACACTGCAGTGGGAGGTCTGAGTTACATTTGCAGGGCTATTTAGGTGGGTGGCACAATCAGTGCTGCAGGCCTACTAGTAGCATTTGATTTACAGGCCCTGGCATACTCAGCGCATTTTACTATGGACTTACCAGTAAATCAAATATGCCAATCAGGGAGAACCCACTGTAATAACAATTTACACAGGGAACACTTGCACTTTGACACTGATTAGCAGTGGCAAAGTGCCCAAAGCATCTAAGCCAGGAAAAAACAAAATTCAGCATAGCATCAAAAATACAGGAGGTAGAGGCAAAAATTCAAGGGAAACCACGCCAGGTATGCCAAGTCTACCATGTGTCCCCTCCAGCTGAAAAGTGGGGAGAACTATCCACCCTCTTGGGAGTTCTCATCACTAAGGTGGAATAATCTGGACAGACCAGCAGCATTGGCATGTTATGTACTAAGGCAGTGTTCCACCATAAAGTTCATCCCCTGTGGGGAGATAGACCACTTCAACAATTTTGGGATCTTACCCCTCATTTGCATCAACCATCCGAGGGGCCTGTGGTCTGTATGAACCCAGAAGTGAGTCCCAAACAAGTAGGGTCTTAGCTTCTTCAGGGCTCAAACCACAGCAAAAGCTTCTCTTTCAATTGCACTCCACCTCTGTTCCCTGGGAAGTAGCCTTCTACTGATGAAAGCTATGGGTTGGTCCAAGACCTTGTTATTTAACTGTGAGAGTACTGCTCTCACACCATGCTCTGAAGCATCTGTCTGCACAACAAATTCTTGGGAGAAGTCATGCAGATTTCAGGGCATCAAAAGTGGTCTGACAAGCATCAGTCCAGATCACTTTTCAACAATGGTGCCATATCCCTTGACAAACCGTCTGTAGTAACGGTGGGAGTTAAAAAGGCTCTCACCTCTGTCTGGGTCTTGGAGTTCTCCCAAGCCAGAATGGTGTCTATCTTAGGCTGTAGGGGCACCACCTGGCCACTTCCTACCTGGTGCCCGAAGGAAAACACTGCAGATCCCTGCCCTATCTGGCACTTACTGGCATTGATATAGAGGCCTGCCTTCTGCAGAGCCTTCAATACTTCACAGAGGTGTTGTTCCTCCCAGCTGGGCATGACACAGAAATGGTAGTGCCCCTGTGGCATTGAAAATGTTGACTTCTCTTTTGCCCCATCAGTAAAGGCAATTTGCTAGTACCCAGACGTTAGATCAAACGTACTGGGGTACCGGGCTGTTCCCAACTGATCAATGAGCTCTTCAGCTCTGACGATGGGGTGCACGTCAGTCCTGGTGATAGCATTGAGCCCACGGTAGTCTACACAGAAGCGGAATTCAGTAGTGGCACCGGGTGCATCAGCTTTCGGAACCAAGACCACTGGGCTAGCCTAGGGGCTGCTGGAAAACTCTATCACCCCTAATGCCAACATCTTCGAAACCTCTTCTTTAATGGTGGCCCTGACTTTGTCACTTGCTCTGTAAATTATGTGTTTTACAGGTAGACTGTCCCCAGTGTACACATCATGGGCACACCAATTGGTAATTCCTGGAGTCAGTGAGAACAGGGAGGCAAACTGTCCTAGCACCTGACAACAGTCCCTCTGCTGCACTGGGGTCAGGCTAAACCATGCATGCATCTACAATGCTGCCCTAACCTCGAATGTGCCTGAACAACACATTCCTTTACCATGCATGCCTTTACCACGCATGCCTTTACCATGTAATTTGTGGAAAAGGTATGGCTGGTAAAGGGATATGTCTGGTAAAATTCACACCTGAGCCCCTTCCCCCGAGCCTTAACAACTACCCTGACCCCCCGCGAGTCTTAAAAACTACCCCACCCCGTAAGCCCTAAAAACTACCCAACCCTCCTGGGAGCCCTAAAAAGTACACTGACCCCTCAAGCCCTATAAACTACCCCGCCCCCCCCGACCCCTAAAAAATACCCGACCCAGCTGAGCCCTAGAAAGTTCCCTGCCCAATCCCTAAAAACCACCCCTGCCCCAAAAACTACCCCAAATCCTCTGAGCCCTAAAAACGTACCCAACCCCGGAGCCCTGACATCAACCCCGACCCCAACCCTAAAAATACCCCAACACTTAAAAATTAACCCCACCACCCCCAAAACCTGGCCCCAGATCCATTTAACTCACCATGTATTTCCCCGATCATTCTTGTTCCTGGACCTGCCCATTCCAGTATCTAGACCACGCATATGCCATAACCACGCATATGCATAATAAAGGCATAGCCATGGTTAAGACAAGCATGATTATGCTTGTGGGAAAACAGCATGCGTGGCTTGGCCCGCATCATAAAGGCTGTTTCTCCATCACTGTGCTTCCATTGGATGGTGGCCACGGCACCCATGTAGGAAGGTAGCTTGCACTTTATACGCCCTGCTTCTTCAAATGCCTGAACTCTTGGATCCTAAAATGGCTGGCTCATATACAGATGGGCAAGACCATTTATCATTGCTTAATTTGTAAAAGAATGAGTGCCAGTGCTCAAGGCTCTGCTCAGAAGCCAGCAGCCGGTGGTATTAAACCTCATCACAGCGAATACCAAGGCTGAGTTGTCTTTAATCTACCTCAGGCCTCTTTAATCCACTATCCTCCCTTCCCTGCCCCTTTATCTTACTCCTGAGTTCTCCCTTTGTTGTGGTTTTCTGGTTTTTCTCTTCCTCCTTTTTTCTCTCTGCATTTATTTTCTCTTGACTTGGTCAATGCCTGGTAGGGTGAAATAAGGGTCTGTCTCGAAACAAGAGTGCCAGTGGGCCACACCGGCAACCACTGGCTCAAGTTACGCACTGCATTTACCCGTTAAAAAACACAATATGCAGGTAAAAGAACACATTGTCAAAATATTTAAAGCATCACAGGGGAGTGCTTTAGAGTCAAAATGTCAATAACAGTACATACACATTAGTACCCTGCCTACTGCAGTGCTTAGTCACAAATGTTGATACTTCCGTTGGCTTTATAGACTTTTTAGCTTGTGTATTGAACTTGTCCAGCATCAAGATTTTTAGAAAACATATCTCTTTTTTTTTTTTTTTTTTAATTGAGCAGAGCAGGGAAAAAATAAATAAATAAATAAATAAAAAACAAATACAATCAAAAGAAGTCACTCTTCATATATGTCACATTCATATTCCAAATAAAACATAATTGAAAACTTTTTCTATACTATTAGATATGAAAACAGCTGATAAAACCACAACAACTTCAGGCCATATCAAAATAATCAAAAAACTGCCAGGTCTTCTTAAATTTACTCAATGCTCCCACCCTCATCGCATAAGCTTCTTCAAACGCCCTAGTACGCTTCATTTTATTGAACCATTTCATAAATGAGGGTATCTCAGGTGATCTCCAATTTTGCAAAATTAACGATCGTGCCATCAGTGAACAAATCATAACAAAAGCCTCTTCATATTTAGTCAAACCAGAGAGAGTTCTAGAAATTCCAAATAAGGCTATCTTTTCTTGAGGATCTATCGATTTATGGATGGCCTGACTTATGACTTATGGCTCGAAAAATATTTCGCCAAAATTCATTAAGCTCCGGACAGGTATAGAAAATATGAAGCCAGTTCCCTTCCTCTCCAGCTCGACAACGAAAGCATCTACTTTCTACGTCCGGAAATCGTTTACTCAGGGCCGCAGGGGTAAAATATGCTAGCCATCTACTTAGAAAAGCCATCCGTTTAAAATTAGCCGCTCTCAAAACCTTATGGCCTAGCTGAGCTTGAAGTTGCCATTCTTGACTTGAGAGAGTGCACCCCGTTCCCCGCTGAACCTTGACCAAAAAATTATTCAAGAAAGGGAGCTCACTATCCTTCCGTAGAAAAGAATACCATTTTCCTATGCCTTTCACTTTAATTTCATATAAAAGAGAAGACAGATATATCGTCGCGGAAGGAGGGGGGAAATTGGCCGTTTGGAGAAAATGAGCAATCTGAGAGTAATCAAGAAAATTAAGCACACTTTGATCTGGAAATTTGTTTTGAATCTCCTGCCACGAGATAATCCTATTATTCATGAAAAAATGTCGCAATTCCACTAAGCCCATTTCATTCCATTTCAGAATACGTCCTGGATGTAGAGATAATCCTAAAGCCTTGCATTCTTGAAGCTTTAAGTAAAGCCATCCTGGGAAACTATTTTGTTTAAATAAAGATAATAATCTAAAAGAAAAATCCCGTAATGTTTTATACCTAGTTTTTTTTCGCAATTTGATGATTTTCAAAAAAATAGGAAGTTGTACACCTGCCTCCTGAAGCATTTTGTTTAAAAAAAATGATCTTCTGAGTTATTAGTGTCTAAAAAACAAGCTATTTTATCGAGCATGACTGCCTCATAATAAGTTAAAATGCGAGTTATTTTAAAGAAATCGATTCTTTATTCAGGAACTTTATATGGGCCAAGAAGGCATCCAGGGTTAAACTTGAGGTTCTACAACTTGAGGTAGAAAATGGGGGGCTCGCCCTTCCAAAAAAAGAAAACATATCTCTCTGAGTATCTTTTCAGACATCTATCACTTGGATATATTTTCCCAGTCCTTTGTTCACTGTCTCGTCATGACTTCCATGAGGGTCAGAAGTGGAATCCCGCCTTTTCTCGCCTTAGCTAATTACGATAATGAGGTAGCCGATACTTAAGGATTTAGCAGATGCAATTAATAATGTATTCCTTGCTAAGGGCGACAAATCTGTGAATTTGCTTCAGTTTGAGTGACTGAATTCTATGGTTTAATTAGTTAGAGATAATTGCCTCTGCAAAACTTCAGAGACTGCCATAGAAAAGTACTCAATGAAAAGGATGCATTGCTGGCCCCCCGGTCGGCTAAAGATAGAATTTCATTTACATCAAGCAGAATGTTTACATTGTCTGCTCAGCTCCTCTGCACTGCAGTATGTCTTAATGTGGCGCAAAAGCACTCAGTGGGAACGAGGCTCGTGGGGGGAACAATGCACTCCGTGCCAGGAGACAGAAGCACATCTGACTGCAGATGTTCCTTGTGGCTCTCTGGGTGCTCTTCATGTACAGAGAGACTGTGGAAAGGCCACCAAGGGTCCATTTAAAATGGTAAGTGATTCAAGGGCAATTTATCAACCTGTTTACATTGTCCCATTCTTTCATATACGATTATTCCAGCAAGTCTTCGAAACCTTTCATGAAGGCAGTCTGGCAGGGACCGTTCAGGCTCTCCAGGGATAAGGGGAAATATACTTCGCTTTTAATTGAAAATGGAACGAATGGCGTAAAATGAGCCGGCAGTTCATACAGGACCCTTTTGAGGTAGGATAGTAGTATTACTAACAACACCAACCTCCCTAAGAAAGGCAAGCTAAGAAAATAATGCAAATCAATCTATTTATAATAGGATGCAAGACATAGAGTTCCAGAGTCATATTTTTGACAACTTGAGTACTGTCTGCTGAAATGAGCTGACATATGGCACCCCAAGGCTGCCAGAAATGAAAAACAGCATCTGTGCAAGAACCACCATGAAAAGCAAGCAAAACCCTTTGATGACTGTGCAGCAGTGACATATCAGATGCAAATTACAAACCACAAGTCTAGCAATGCAATCAAATATCACAATTTACCTATTGGTAGGTGCAGTTACCCTCATTCTATGAAATGATGGACAGGAAACTGATAATATGAACCACAGGCACAGGCCATGAAAGCTTGATGGCTGTAATGGCAAGAATGTGCATGTTTTTGAAATGTGCTTCAACTGAGTACAGACTATATCAAATCCATATTAAAAATGTAAAAATGGTAATTCAATAGGAGGAGCTTAACTTCCTCACTGATATATTCATCCACGCTGTCGCTAGCAACACTTTCCTATCAAATGCTTGGATGCAAAGTGTAATTACATTATATTCAGAAAGGTTCTATCCCTCAGCAGAGGCTGCTAGAGAAAATGAAAATCTAAAATTACAGGTTTTAGCAGTGAGTAGGCCACATACAGCCCTCGCTCTGACTCTCCATATCTGTACTTTGCAAATGCGCTGGGTTGCTCCTGCACAAAGGGAATTGTTATTAGATGTCAAAATGGCAAATATGCAAAGCAAAAATGGGCAAACACAGTAAAGAGAAGGATTTCTTTATAAATGAAAAAGTGGAAACTATAGCTTTACGAAATAGAATCCTGGTCCTCGGTTTGTTGCCTCCACTGAACCCAGGTGAATTTGGCATGGTGTGTGGAGGCTGAACACAGTTTTGGCTTCAGGGATTCTCAGGCTTCTTGTCAAGTGTACTAAGCAGCAGCGTAGCTGGGGGGGAGGGGGGGCGGAACGACCCAGGCGGCACTATTTAGGGCAGAGGTCTTCAAACTTTTGGATGCCGAGACCCCCCTGTCAACATTTTGAGGCGTAAGGACACCCTCCTGACAAAAATGTCTAAACCTGTTGACTAAATTGCGTGGGATGAAAATGTAAATGAGGTTATGTGATGCCGCGTATTTTGGGATAGCATTGCTTCATTATTTTGATATTTGTTACACACAGTAACGCTGAGGAAAGATTTCACCCAATCAGTACCCATTTATAACCAAAATACAGCAATTATCATCAGAAAGATTTCAAGTCAACCTTTGTGAAGGGCCTTCCACTCTGCAGCAATACGTGCTGCCACATTAGAAGCTCACCTGGCCCTGACCGGAAGAAGCAGGGGTCCCTTAAAACCCTGGCGGTTTTGTGTAGAGTTAAGCCGTATACCCATGCAGCTTTCCTCTCACCCGCTCCCTTCCATCCCTCTCTCCTCTTCTAACCCCGGATCCCTCTCTCACTTTGCAGGTCATTTTCTTTCACCCCTTTTTACAACTTTTGAACTCTCCCCATTCAACCTCTCACTTCACCTTTAATCACCTCTTGCCATTCTGTCCTTTCACTGCCCTCATCTCTAACAGTCTCTCACATTTATCTCATGGCCTCTCTGGCCCTGTCACCTCCCGTGCCCCTCAGCACTTCTCATTCACCTCGTCTCTTCATTCAAATTTTTGTCTATTTGTATCTTTCACCTCTCCAGTCCCCCCATTCCTCTTTCACATCTCCCCTTTGTTCTAACAGAAGCCCTCACCTTTGGATCACCCTCACTTCTTGCGTGTCCACACTTCTCTTCGGCAATTCACATTTCTCCTCATCCCTGACCTCTTCAATCAAATTCTCTCACTCCCTTGCTGTCCTCTCTCATTTTGGGTGCGGATGCAAGTTCAGAATGGGATGAATGAATGTATGATTACTGATGGGCTTGTTTGAGTGAGTTGCATATTGAGTAGTGAGGGGGACAGGTGAGTGAAGTGTCACATGAGTGCAGGATGAGTAGTGTACTCGTGTGACTGCAGGTTGAGGTATAGTGTGAGCAGGACAAGTGCATTTTGAGTGCAGAGTGATCACTGTGAGTGCAAGGTGAGCGGGTGAATGGTGCAAGTGCATGGTGATCAGTGTGAGTGCATTGTGATCACTGTGAGTGCAAGGTGAGCGTGACAATAAAGGGCGAGAATGAGGAATGAGTTGTCTGAATGCAGGGTGCATTCCCAGACCCATGAAGTAACTCAGCATGTTATTGACGGGGGCGTAGACTTTAAGATCTAAGTTAAACTATTGCGGCATTAATCGGGGATCGAGGGTGAAGGAAATAAATAATGTGCTGATCCTGTAACAAACTTCCAGTCCTATGGTTAGGGTTACCAGCAGATTATTTTGATGGCCCAGTCGGTACAAAAAAAAGCAGTCACCTAAAGCGGTATTTTCAGCGCTTATCTGTGCATACTTCCCAGGGCCGGCTTTAGTGCTGATGGCGCCCTGTGCGACAATGTTTGTTGGCGCCCCCCCAATGACCACCCCCACCACGGATTCTCTCACTAGCACCCTTTAACAGTGACCAAGTCTCCATAACCCCACACTCTCAGATGCATTGAATTAGTTATATAGTGCCACTCATACCAGTGTAGGGTGTCCGAGCACTCTGCATCACACACACATTACACAGAGACAATCAATCATAAGTGTGTAAATCAGTGTATAGGAAATGTTACATAAGCCAAAGGACTAAAAGTATAGGAGTCACATGTCATCCATACTGGTAGGCAGTATAGTTCAAGAGTGCTTGGTGTGGAGAAGCACAAACTCAGAGTCGAAAAAGAAACAGCATAGTTGGGAGTTTCCTTTAATAATAAGAATTGATTTCTAGCGAAATTAACCCTTTTTGCAACATTAATCAATGGTCTAATAATGTATTCTTTGTAGTGTGCATGCTGTTCTAGGATGAAAGTTAATAGCTCACTATTCTATATTAGGACTTTAAGTTATAATTTGCAAGTAACAAAAGGATGTCTCTTTTGAAAGCAGTAACCTGCTGATCTGTTTACATCATAGGCACTCTGTAATCTACTGGGTACACGTTCTTTGCAGCAGGCATATTAACCCTCTGCACTAACTTCACCTAAGTCAAAACCTCAACTATACAAAATTCTGATCTCTCTCCAGGAAGATAATTAATCACACGAGTTATCTTGACATTTATGTGAGGCCTGGTAATTGCCGGGAAAGAAACGCTGCAGCAGGTGCTTCAAAAGCACAATAAACTTTCACACATGGCGCCCCCAGGAAGCCAACTTTGTATTCCTTTCCATGAAATGCATTCTCACACTACGGCAGTGAATGTAAAATCCAAATGTAAGGAATAGGCACAGTGGGGACCCAGGGGGTACTGGAACCAGCAAAAAAACCTAAGCCTCTGTAACCAGTTTACAAAGGCATGTTAAAATGCAAATGGTCTTTAAAGACCTGTGAAAAAACACTGTGCCGGAGATAGGAATCCAGACACTGCCCAGCTGAGCCCCCAGCAGCTCAAGTTTCACTGCAGCAGCCCGGCTGAGACACAGGACGGGGGAAGTGTGGGGGGGGGGCTGAAGCCCTTGGGCCTGGGCAGAAGTGTGACTGGGAAGGCGCGACCCCCTTTGCATCACTCCACGGCCCCCCTGGGGGTCGCGCCCCACAGTTTGAAGACCCCTGATTTAGGGGGTGGTGGCCGCGCGGCACTGGCCCGTTGTGGCGGCCTTTATAGTTTATTTGGGGACACTCACTGATACTACTGTCAGTCAGTGTACCCATATAAATTATAAAGGCCGCCGCAACTGGCCAGTGCTGCGCGGCCGCCGTTTGAAGTGCAAGATCTGCGCATCAGCACCGCACGTGACGTCCTTCCTGCTCGATGCGGTGTCAGTGGGTGTCTGCAGTGCCTCTGTGCCTGAGAATGAAGTTGTGGGAGGCTCCAGGGGCAATGAGCGCGCCTCACATGCAGGAATTATTTTAAAAAATGTGTCCCTGTGAGGCTGCAACCGGACCCACCCGACCCAACCCAACCCCAAGGATCGCAGCGGCCTCTGCAGCACAGGGCACACCGTTGTGCAGCTTTTGCTGCTGAACCTGAATCATGCCCGGGCGGCATGGTTTGCCCCGGGAGTCAGTGGGGCCACGAGGAGGCCGGGCCATACCGAATTGCCGCTCGCCTGGAGTGAGGTAATTATATCTCTCACTCTGCTAGTTTTTAATAAAATTAAGAATGTGCCTTTAAATTATACAGCAGTGAGCCACACTGTGACGAAGTTGTGGTAAGCTGTGGTGGCAATCAGCGCTGCTGGCACCACGGGAATTATTTAAAACATCAAGTGAGCCCTGCCGCCTGTGACCCTCCCGATCCCGCCCTACGGACCGCGGCGGCTGTGGAGCCCAGAGCACTCGGTTGTGCAGCTTTGCTGCTTAGCTATGTTTGAATAATGCCCGTGCGCGGGCGGCATGGTTTGCCCCGGGAGTCATTGCGGCTACTATGAGGCAGCGGCGCCGTACCAAATTGCCGCATGTCTTGAGTCAGTGAAGTAATGGTTCCATTGAAAAGTACCCATTCTTGGTCTCTTAATTTTATCATAAGGCTTTTGAGAGAGTGCCTCACACTGACCTATTACTCATACTCTAGATTCACAGTGTGGTACTGGATTCTGCCAGTTCATTATACCGAGACTTTATGACCCTTCTGAGTTCATTTTTTCGATCCTTGGCACACTCTTTCCTTTCTTTGCCAAATCCTTTCATAGTTTATACTTTGGGATTTTTCCAAGTGACACGGCGTTTCTGTCCCTTGTAGTAAGTAAATAATAATCTTCTTACACTGCCATACATACCAGCCTGCTAATTGGGTTTAGAAAAAAGACTGAAATACATTTTTACTCTTACGTTTTTCACAGAGCTCTGTTTAAGCTAAATAACCTAATGCCCTGGTGAGGATGATGTCTTAAATAAACACGGGTCGAAATGTCGTCAATGCACTTTATAATTGGACCCAATAAATTATTTATTAGTTATATATGTTACAATTAATTCACTTTGTACCATTAGTTTGGGTTTGTACGGTCCATTGCTGGATCTCGCGTGTACACGCATCTTGCTCTTCGCGTATTCTTGCTCTGCTCTTCTACTAACCTTATGCAGCATTATATTATTTTTGATTGCTGTGTCCAATTGTACGGCCTATGCATGCTTGAAATTTTTTTTTGTTTTTTGTTCAGCACATCGATTGCATTTAAAATATATTCTATTTATACTATTTCAGAAGAAGCATATGTGCATTAATCATCTTTAAAACAGAGAGCTCTTGCAGTTCAAGTCTTCTCTTCTGTCATTTGTTGAACTCACAGTAAACCTCTCCCTTTCAAAACAAAACAAAAAAATATAGAGCGAAGTAATGGTATCTCTCACTCTACTAGTTTGTCATAAAATTAAAGATGTGCTTGCTGCCTTTTAAACTGGTAGCGCCTAGTGCGCAGTCATAAATATCTTCAGCTGCCTGCTCTGTTACAAGATGTAGTTTTGCAGTCACTCACAGCCTGTGTCTGTTGAATCACTCGTTTTCACGAGATGCGCCACTCCACACATAGCAGCACTAAAATCGTGTTAGGCCGCTCGACGTTTCTGAGCCACACTGTGTCACTTAAGTCAATAGAGCCTAGTGTAGCTCTGACAGCATGTGGGGGTCATGGTGTGATCTGTGCCTTGAGCAGATAGAGGTTCCCCAACCGGGGGAGGGGTGGGCGTGGACCTCTCAGGGTTAATGATCTTTATTACGGTTGGAATCAAGTTAGCTTTTGGAAAAAAACATTTCTACTCATTTATGTTGCATCGTTTATTCAACCCCAGCGTGTTTCCCTCGTCTTCATTGCTTAATGTTACTCTCGTGAAGGTGTCACTCATTGTCATTGAAATGTCACTCATAATTTCACTGAAATTATGAAAGGTCACATAGCAGTCTGAAACCTTGGCAGCTATGGTGCTTTCTCTGTTATGTGTAGAGGGAGTAGGTTGCAGGCTCTGGCCTTGGCCTTGGACGCAGGGACAAACCAGCACAGTAACAGGGGCAGTGTGTTAAATGGGCCTGCACTTCAAAATACTCTGATCTTCAGTAATGGAACATTTGTTTCGCAGTTTTGTAGCAGTACAGAGGTGTCAAAACTAAAAGTACTGCAATGTTCCTTGTATATTGAGCAGTTTTCGGGCAACACACAGTGTCAAGTAAACTCTGGTGATTAATTTACCTGCTGGAGAGAGATGGGAGTTTCATCTAGTGGCAGGTTTCATTTGTGTGAGGTAGCACAGGTGGTTAGTATCATAGCTGCCAAGTATTCATGATGCAGTGAAATGTAACACTTCAAAAACATTTTATACTGTGTTAAAATAATGAGTTGCATATTCATTGTGCTTTAAGTCATAGGTTGGGACATCGTAGCACTTTAAATACAGAAGTTGATAACCACCACTCCTTACCCACCACCACCAGGAATCTATTCCTTTACTGTCTGGTTACACTCATCTGTATTTGTAATTAATCAATAAAATATTATAATGCAAACAAATGCATTTCCTACCGATTACTTTAACTTGGATTTATCTTTAAACATACAGTGGGCCTTTATTTTATATGCTGTTACCTGAAGGTGAAGACAATCGAAACTTGGGAAAAAATAAACATATTTTGTCCTTCCAGCTTTGTTTTTCTCTTACTGCCCCTCCCAACCCTCTTCCCCCTCATCCGGCCTGGTACTGCCCCAACTACAGAACTCAAGTTAGTCTAGTGATCAGGTGCATTGGACTCACCTGTAATATCCTGAAGGTGCTGCCAGGGGAATCGTGGTCAAACCCGGTGTGGTGGACCGGTCTGCAGTCAATGCTGAAGTCATGGACAGGGCAGATCGGGGACAGGGGACAAGGGTCCTGCACAAGCTGTGATGTTATGAGTGAGATGTCACAGACAGGGTAGGTAGAACTGATGTAAGTTTTGGGTTTCCTTCTGCTTTTTCTTCAGCGGCGTAGCTAGGTGGGGGCGGTTCACCCCAGGTGGCACTATTTTGGTGACGGGGTCTGTCTAGCCCTGGACCATGTCATGTATATGCATGTAACTTGCATGACCGAGGTAGCTATTAGCGGCGCTACTACGTGTCTCTCGGACCTCTTTCAGGTGCTCGCCGTCCTTTTTCCCCAGCACCACCCCAGGGGGGCGGCAATCTGAAGGATAGCCCCGGGAGCCACAAGCTCTAGCTATGCCTCTGGTACAAAGTAAAGGCACACTTAAGGGCCAATGGTTGCCATGCACATCTCTCACTTTTACTGTCGACCGTCTTGACACAGGGACAAACGCACAGCCATGATTCCCAGTTTTCATGAAAAGCCCAGCGGCAGTCCCTCAGTCTTCCACTGATACTAAGCCATTTTGCACCTACAGTTATTTGAGTCGCCTACAAACAGGCAAGTATTGCAAGGCAGGAGACAAGGTTACTCCAAGAGTTTATTCCAGTTGGACGAAAGGGATGCGCTTCGTCTTCACTTCAAGAGTCTTAATGGTCCACAACATCTACAAAACGCAGTGGTTTCAGTGTTTCTGGCGATGCCCTGTGGCCAGGGGTGGCTCCACCGCTTAAGCAGAGGAGCGTTGCGCCACTTCAATTCCCCCCAAAGCGCCTAGGATTGGTGAAGAGAGTTGTAGCATCCTGTTCCTGTGGGCACCGGCGAAAGAAGAGGACGTCGTGTTTGATAAGTCTTTTCATTTTTTATTTAATTCCTGACCCCCCCCACCGCAGATGCCAGTCACCACTGCCTGTATATTCATCAGTGTACAATAAAAGCCTTTTCAGCTTACTTAGTTATGGCCCAAGCATTTGTGCGTTCATGGAAGACTAATGAAAGTTTTCATTTTCATTTCATAACCTCATATAAAATTAAGTTTTTATAAGCATACTATCAAACATGAATATACAATTTGGGAATTTCAATGCAAATACACATATAATACAAAATGTATAATAATGGTTGGCTTCATTTACAAGTTATGAATTTAAGCATGAAATTCAAAATATTGAAGATAGTCGCTGAAAAGTCCTCATGAAGGATACACCAAAAAGATTCGACTGGGTTCAATCCATAAATTTGTCAAAAGAGAATATTCAGGAACAAGAAGTCCAGAGGGGGGAGACATAAGAGGGCAGGAGACTTTTTCCATTGCACATGTATGTTGAAGAACGTAATAAAAATAGGATGTTGAAAGCTGACGTTAGCTTTCTGCTCAGTTGGTAGGACATCATTGATTACAGCCAGTGATAAGCAGCATCACTGGGTAGGGCTTTGGCAACATAGCAGAGGGGTTTGAAGCCAATTATGCCGGACAACAACTAGGCTAGATGCATCTGTTCTGAAAACTTTGGTTGGGAGATCTGCATGGGCAGGAATTCAATAGTCATTGCAAGAAATGTCTACTCCATGGATGAAAGCAATTAAATAATTCAATGTTGCATCTTCAGGAGATGGAGAGGATGCAATAAAAGTAATGAGAGACTTTCGTAATGTGTAGCTGCAGAACGAAGGACAGGTCTGATTTGGTATCGTACCTGCCATGCTACATGTGTGCCCATTATACAAAGCCTTTTGTTAGATCTGGGGGTCTCTAGTTGGCAGGGTATGTACCACTGTCCAAGTAGGGAACCTTGCTTCTAGTCAGGGAAAGGGGGATACACTGTTAAGATAATCCCTGCTCACCCTCTAGGTAGCTTGGCCTGAGCAGTCTAGGCTCTCAAAGGCAATGTGTAAAGTATTTGTACCAACACTCACAGTAACACAGTGAAAACACCACAGATTTACTCTACACCAGTTTTAGAAAAATAAGGTATCTTTACTAAAAACTTCACAAGACCAAATACTACAGAAAAACCAACATACAATTAAAAAGGTTACTTTAAAGATAGTTCAAGAGTTTGTAGAAAGTACTCCAGGATGTAAAAATCAGTGTCCTGCACAATGCGACTCTCAATGCACAAAATGCGACACTCTCGTGCCCAACAGTACCTGTAGTTGCGCTAAGGTTCCCAAAAGCTATAACAATGAAGATGGCAAAGGCGATGCGATACTCCTGAGACCTTGGGGAGGCTTTGCAGCAGAACTGCTTCACGCAGCAGAGGTGGATGCGCCGGCTCCGATCTGTAGGGGGAGGATGCGATGACTTTGGCTTTCGTTGCGTAGGTTTCTTAGGGGGAAGCTTCACGCACAGGTACGGTGCGACGCTCTTCGATTGGGCGCGATGCGCGGCACGGCGTTGACTTCTGGAGCCGCAACCCTCGATGTGCCACGGGACGGGACCCTGCGTCGACGCATGCAGTGACTGGATACTTTCACGCACCGGCAGTGGTGCGGTCCGCAAACTGGTTCTGCGACGACCTTCGCAGTGTCAGGAATCTTCATGCACCGGGACGATGCTCGACGCACTCGGCGATGCGGGGACTCCGGGTACTGCGATGATGCCGTGATGAAATTCTTCTCCCACTCTCGATCTTGCGACTCGCAACCGGATGATGCGACCCTCAAACGGATGATGCGATGGGTACCAGTTACTCTTCTTCACGCTTTCTGCTTTCCAGCTCCCAAACACAGCAAAACGACCTCCTGAGGCCCCAAGACTAGGCAAGCACTCCAAGGCAGGTCAGAACTCCCTCAGCAGAGTTCCAGGGGAGCTGGTGGTGAAGTCCTTTTGTTCCTGGGACTCCTTAACAGGGAGCCAGCTCTCCTCAGGCCCTTGCAGATCAGAATTTAAAGAAGGGGACACAGCAGAGTCCTTACCCTCTCCTTGGCAGCAAAGCAAAACAGCAAGCAGGCAGTCTTCTCCTCTTAAGTTCCTTCCAGCTTTCTCCTTGGCAGAGGTTCCTTCTTAGTTCCACAGTGATCTAAAGTTTAGGTGTCTGGGGTCCTCTTCTTATACCCCTCCAAGTCTTTGTCTCTCTTTGTTCCAGTGGGGGGATTCCCCTGCTCAAACCGGTTCCTGGGTCCTCTGCCCTGGAGCACCTGGTTCCTTTCAGAGTGAGGGGCAGGGTCGTTAGACGCTCAGCAGGAGGTGGAGCCTTCTTTGTGCTGGCAGAGGCAAAGTCCTCGGCCTGGCCAGCAGGGGGTGGAGCCGGCATTGTGTTGGCAGAGGCAGCCCTACTCAAACCCAGGGGCTACTCCTCCCACCCATCTAGAGCAGATCTCCCTATTCACCCTGCTGCTGACTCATCCAGACTCCTGGAGCCACCTAGCCCATCACATGACACCAGTCAGCCAATCTGCACACAGGCACACAGGAAGGTTAAACAGGAGAATAGCTACTTTCTAAAAAGTGCTATTCTCACACAGTGAATTTAAAAACCATATTTCTAAAAAGATGAATAATTAAATTCTGAATACAAAGATACCAAACTTGGATTTTCTATCTTGCCTTTAGGGGAAGATAGGCATGTAGACAGCCTTCCCCATTCTGTCCTATGGGCAAGATAGCCTCTCAGCAGTGAAAAACCGCAATGGCTGTAATTCACTACCAGAGCATGTTACACACCTCAGTACATGCCCTTCCTTTCAGATACACTGCACCCAGCCCAGGGGGGTACCTAGGGCCACCATAGGGATGCCTTACATGTACAGAAAGGGAAGGATAAGGCCTGGTCAGTGGTTGCACTGGCCAGGTAGACATGGCAGTCCTGGACTGCACATAGGCACTGCAAGCAGGCCTAAGACATAATTTTAGCGCTACTCCTGTGGGTGGCATAATCAGTGCTGCAGCCCACTAGTAGCATTTGTACTACCAGCCCTGGCACTCTCAGTGCACTTTACTAGGGCCTTGCAGGTAGAACAAATATGCCAAACATGTATAGCCAATTACATCACAATTTCCCTAGGGAGCACTTGCACTTTGACACTGATCAGCAGTGGCAAAGTGCCCAAAGCATCGATACCAGTAAAAACGACATCCAGCATAGCATCAAAAATACCGGAGGTAGAGGCAAAAAGTCAGGGGTAACCACGCCAAAAGATGCCAGGTCTAACACCTTTGTTCTGAGATACTCAGCATTAGTTGTAAGAAGAGCTTGACCATGCCCGTACTTGCAGCATGCTGCAAACATTACAGATGGGTGCACCGTTTTTCAGTGAAAATAACAAAGTCTGAATCAGCTATTCAGACCTAAGACCTCAGTGGAATTCAAATAGCCGGGCATATTTTTAAGGACATAGGGTAGACCAAATTAAATTCACTGGACAGATGCTTAGATTTTGCAGAATGTGATTATAATTTCTATTATGACTTGAAAATGTAATTTACTTTTGCCACAAATAAATAATTAGTTTTATTAAAATAATATGCTCACGATAGTATTACATTTTAAATGGCCACAGACTGGACAGGAGTGAGAGGGCCAAGAAGGGCTAAATGCACTTTGAACAGTTTTCCACAACACCCACATTTAGTTATTCGCAAACAGAGGTCAACAGAGGGCGCTTTAACAAACTTGATAAACACAACTTCTAACATTAAGAACTACACTGAGTATCATTATTATTAAAAATATAATACCTTTCTTTCTTAAAACATTTCGATTTTCACTGGTATTTCTAAGTGCTGTAAATAACGTGTTACTTTTACCCAATGTATTGGCTATCCTTTCCTTAGCTTGCTAGAGAAATGGCATAGATACAGTAAAACTATTCAGAGATAAACAATTTAAGGAAACATATTTAGAGTGGGCGGTTAAATGGCTTCATTTTCTGTCCGTCACCTGGCAGTGAGGGACAGTAAAAACAATTAATGACTCCCACACCATGGGAGAAAATATACATGGTGTGGGGGGTCATTACTTTTACATTTTCAATTTGGGAGTTTGTTTTCGAAAAATGTTAGGAAGGCCATCGTGTTTGACAGAGCCGTCCATAAAGGTTTTACAACATTGGCAGGAACAGCTGTGATGGCAGTTCCTGCCAACATTGACAGATGTCTGCAGGCTGGCCGACATCTCTAATTTTGGTGGACAACATGCCCCCAGGGCGACGGATTATTCTATCCCATTGGCCTGGCTGGCACACAGCCATCCGCCAAAGTATAAATCAGGTTCCTCAGGTCATCGGAGATTATTGCATTCCCTCCCCTGACACAGACTGCACACCAGAGTTGGAGATTCCTGAGTGCCGAATGGGGATCTCTGTGCTTTCAGTGGATCCGTCACTGCTATAGTTCTATTTTAAGCACTGTTTTTTAACCAAGCAGGGGCCATATTTGGTGCATTTTGTTTTGCAAGAACAATCTTCCAAAGCTGGAGTTGTTAAGGAACAAAATAACAACAACCTTGACATCCAAGGAGTTTTTGGTCTGACATTTTGTGATTTCCTCATCCAAGACGGTCGTGTCTCGCGCCTGGACAGGAAAAACAAATGATGGCTGTTCCATGCTAAATAGTGCATAGCAGCCACCACTACAACCTGCTGGTGTTTTGGTAGACAGATGCCCAGGTCAAATACTTCTGCCAGCTGAGGCTCAGCCAGTGGAAATGTAGCAGCCCACACACCTCAAAATGGGAAAAAGCAATTTTGACAGAACTATCCTTCCTAAATTTTATGGTTATAAATTGTTCTGCTAAAACCTAAATTATCTCCTTTATTCTGCATGAACAAATTCTCAAAGCAGGAGTTTTCATTCACAGAAAGGATGAAACAATGGGCCAAAAGCAGTGGGCCCAGATGCTGAACTCAATGCTTCCCTCACATCTGAATGGAGCAGAATAACCATGAGGTTGGCAAATTGGTGTCTACAACATTTTATGGTGGAAGCACCATTCCACTAAACTACAATTGACCCAGTTAGCCCCTGTTCTGAACCTAGCTGCTCACATAAGTGGTCAATGAGCTGTTTAAGTGATTAATATACAAACATATTTATTTATTTATTTTCGCAGTTTTATATAGCACAAACTCGACCAAAGGGCATTGGAGTCCTTTACAAGAGCACCGATTGCATGCACATGGTCAGAGTCTGTGGAGATTAAGCACTTTTCCCAGAATCACCGGATGTTGGGGGGGGGGGGGCTGGTGCCAAAGAAGATGGCGTCTGGTTGACGCCACTCCAAGTTGAAATCCGAGGAGGCTTGTTTTTTTTCAAGCAGTGGCAGCGTCTCGGCACTCGTCTTGTTAGAATAATTCGGAATATGAATCCTTCCTGCTGCAAATAATGCCTTTCAATACCCGCTGTAAGCCCTTGATATCACGTACTCTTGTCTAAAGGTGCGACGCGTCTCCGTGACTGGATTAGCTGCCGCCATTTTATGACTGTTTTTGCAACACTCTACTTGATACTGGCTCCGCTACAAACCCCCCCTTTTCTCTGACGAGAAATTATGTAAGGGCATACCATGAGACTCTTTTTGAGTTAAATTGGCTATATATTTCAAAAATTGTTGAAATCTCTTCTATCATAAGCACAATATACCTTGGAACTTCAAATATTAACATTACTCAGTTACCTGATGGTTCAGCTCTATTTAAAGGTTTCCATAAGTTCAACTGACTGTCCTAGTCCAATATTACTACCTAAACGTCAGTGTTTTTATATGAGCATTTTAAAATTCTACTCATAATTGCTCTCTTATTACTGCGAAGCTCATGTCTATGGGGAGAAATAAAGCTATTAGAGGTACAGCTTCAACTTCTACCTCTTCTCCACGCTCTAAATCCATTGCAATAGCAATCTCAAATCCTTTCTCTATATTGCAAAGCAACATGGAGGATTCTGACCAAATCATGTCTCTACAACTCACTGAAGCAACAACCATTGCGCCTGAACGTGCGTTTACTTATATTTGTAATTCGTCTCTACCAAATGGAAAAAACACTTCTCAATTAATTCCACCTTCAGTACTATCATTTACTAAGAGAATTAAAAAAGATCCTCCTTCGCCAACCACTTCTCCACCACCAGCAACCTTAGAACTCCTTTTGGATGAGATACGTATTCTAAAACCCTACATGGAGGAAACCAACACATGACTACAAGGCTTACAAGATAAATAGTTCTACTCTTGACAGCAAAATCAATTCCATGGAGCGTCAAGTAGAGTCCTTGCAAATATCTTCTCAGCAAATTCATCATATGAAAGTGGAAAACCTCAAAAACCGCAGCAGATGCAACAACCTGCGAATCTATGGTTTGGCCAAAGGATTGGAAGGCTCCAATCCTATATCTTTCTTTCAAACTTTTCTTCCACAGGTCCTCGAACTCCCGGATTCACCTCTGTTAAACATACAAAGAGCGCATAGATTTGGGCATATTCCTCATGCTTTATCATCCCAGCGCAAACCGAAAGGTGTAATATTATATTTCCTAGAATACACTGACTTACTCAAAGTCTTACAGGCAGTCAAATTCAAACGTTGCATATCTTGGCAAGGCTCACAGTTATTTTTCTCACAAGACTACGCTAAAACCACGCAGATAAACAGAAAAGCTTCGTAGCCATGGGACCAGCATTACGAACCTTAAATGCCAGATTCAGTCTAATCCATCCTTGCCTCTTTAAAGTGCCCTACAAGAATAAAACATCTACCTATGAAGATCCAATCCTTTTTCAAAGATTTATTGACAGTTGTAAAGAAGAGTCCATGGATTTTTCAAGACCATCTTCTACTTGATAATGATTCTCTGTTATAAAAGGCAAATGTAGTTTTGCATTGTTTCCATGATATGTCCTGACTAATTGTCTTTTTTCCCTTATGTTTCCCCCTACCAGGTGCCGTCACCCTGTTCCACCCATTGTTGTATAGTCCGTTTATATCCCCTCACTCCTCGTGGTTTCTCCCGGGGTTTGTTTCTTTTTGGTTGGGTGTGCCGTCTTCTCTTTGTGGCCTCAACACCCTCCACTCATGTTTGAGTTTTTGGTATGTTTTATTGTTCTTCCTTTTCTATCTTTATCCTTATCTTTCCCTTTTCCTCTTCCCTATCTCTATCCTATTCCCTTTTTTCATATTTTCTACCATCTTATCTATCTTCTTCTTACTTGAGCGCTTTACCTTTTGCAATTATTGCAAATTTTCTATTACTTAGGCTGTAAGTTTATACATTCTCTCTTTATCTGATTGATAAATGATGTTACATGTTGTTTCCTGGAATGTAAAAGATTTAGGTTTGCCTATTAAAAGGTAACGAGTTCTTACCCACCTGTCTAACATAAAGTCAGATATTGTATTCCTATAAGAATCTCACATAGTTACTTCAGAATTTCTAAAACTGAAACGTCAATGGGTAGGAAAGGTCGTTGGTTAATTGTTCATCTTAAAGTTAATAATATACCTATATCCTTGTTTAATGTGTATGCCCCCACTAAACCAGACAATAACTTTTGGCCGCACATATCTACTTTATTGATGTCTATCTCTACAACATATGTTATTTTTTGAGGCGATTGTAACTTTGTTATTGACCCATAAATCGACCACCTTTCCAAAACACCTTCTATTCCTTCTTCAATGCACCAACAGTTCACTACACTGATTTCCCATAGATCTCTTGTTGATTCTTGGCGACTATGTAATCCACAATTACATGAATATACTTTTTTCTCACCTACTCACCACTCTCAGTCACATATAGACTACTTATTTGTTTCTAAATCATTAACACAGCATATATTACAGGCAAATATTGGATCTGTATTGATTTCTGACCATTCTCCAGTAATTTTAGACCTAGAACTACTCCCCATTACTATGGCCAATAAAAGATGGTGTTTCCCTACTAGCTGAACAGACTTTCACTTCCTCTTTTGAATCTTTTATTTCTGAATTCTTTAATCACAATATACCCTCCGTTCCATCTTTTTCTGTTATGTGGGATACTTTTAAAGCTTAAGCCAGAGACTTTACTATATCTTATGTTGCTAAAAAGAAAAGACATAACTTTCAAAAAGCACTTGAACTTCTTAAACATATTAAATTACTAGAAACTCTCTAGCAACCACTAATTCTAAAACTGATCTTAATAACCTCATTGTAGAAAAATTTAAATATAATAAACTTTCCATAGACAACACTAACTCATATCTTCCTAGAGGCAGTGCTCGCTATTATGGAGGCCAAAATAAAGCATGCAAGCTGCTTGCTTCTTAACTTAAGATCAGGAAAGAACGCACAATTATAGATTATGTTTTAAAGTCCAATTCATCTCCAGTTATTAAAAATTTGGATATTTTGGAGGAATTAAAAAAATACTATACTTCTCTGTATACCCCTGAATCTATCCCAAGTTCTATTGACGTTCAAATTTACCTTGCTTCGCTACGTAAACAATTTCCCTCCAATATTGTGTTTTTTTACCATTGGAAGGCGATATCTATCTAAAAGATATCTCACATGCTTTGAAACTTATTAAAAGAGGGAAGGCTCCGGTTCCAGATGGATTCCCTGTAGAATTTAACTCTCATTTCAATAGTTCTCTTCTCCCACATCTCTATTCTTTATTTACACATTTTATTTCATCAAAGGCCTCCAGCTGTACTTTTCAAGAAGCGCTAATCTGCCTCATTCCTAAAGAAGGAAGAGACCCTCACCTTTGTAAAAATTACAGACCAATCTCTTTAGTCAATTCTGATTATAAATGATTTGCCAAAATTCTTGCACTTTGTCTAGAGCCATTTTTACCTTCTATTATTTCAATGGAACAATCCGGCTTTATTAAAGGGAGAACCATCTCTGATAATACTAGGACTTTCTTTAACGTACTATATAAAGCCACCAAATACTCCCACTCACTTGCGGCTATTTCTCTTGATGCAGAAAAAGCCTTTGATCTTATGGATTGGTCCTTTATTTTTCACACTCTCTCCTGGTTTGGTTTTGGACCTAAATATATCTCCTGTATTTCTTTATTATAGTTATCACCCAAAGCTTTTATTTTTGCTAATGGTTCCATATCTGCTGCCTTTCCTTTACAAAGAGGTGTTAGACAAGGATGTCCTCTCTCTCCACTTCTTTTTATTCTCGCTTTAGAGCCTTTTATTGCTAAAATCAAACAAAACCCAAAAATACATGGTTTCCAACATGGTAACACCCATATTAAAATGAGTGTCTGTGCTGATGATATTTTATTATCTATCTAAACCTGAACTCTCTCTCCCAGCTTTCACTACAGAAGTCAATGTTTTTTCTTTACTTTGTGGTTACAAGTTAAACCATGATAAGTGTGAAATACGTCCTGTAAATGTTTTATGTTTTAAACACGATTTTGTCTCTACTAAATTTGCATGGAACTCCCAAAAAATGTAATATTTAGGTTTATGGTTTGATTCTACTATAAAACACAGCTTATCATTAAATATGAATCAAATCTTATCCACACAATCTAATTCCATTTCTAAATGGCACCCTTTATATCTATCCTAGTGGGGCAGACTTGACACTATTAAAATAATGCTTGCTCCTTTTGTCTTTTATACTATAGCTGCTATCCCTCTCACTATTCCTTTATATATATTTTTTTAATGTATTCTATTTTATCTGCCTTTTTATGGAATAAAAAGAAACCACATATGTCCCTAGCCATGCTCAAATGCAATAAATCGCATGGTGGTGTAAATTTCCCTGACTTTCAAACCTACCATAATGCCTTTCTTCTTAATCAACTTTCTAAATTTTTAGATCAATCAACCTTAGCACCATCTCCAGTATGGAAACACATAGAACTATCCTTCCTTTTTCCTTTCTCTCTCCAAGAATCTCTTACATTTAGTCACAAGACACATTATTCTTCTTCGCCCATACATAAAACTACTCTTAAGCTATTTCAATCTATACTTAGCTCACATTTTTCAGACAAAATTGATTTCTTAACTCCTCAATCTGGCATAATCGCCTTATAAAAATTAACAACAAACCCATCTTCTGGAAAGCCTGGCGAGATAAAAGCTTGCTTTGGGTTCATTAACTTTATTCAAATTATACATTTCTTACCTTTCCTGAAGCACAAGCTCTTTTTAAGTTGCCAAAATCATATTCTAATAACTTCAAAATGTTAATTCAAATTATAACCCTTTCTCTATCTTCCTCATCTCCGATTTCATCCCCTTTACTACCTCAACGCAATATTCTCCCTAATACCCAACCAATCGATACATCTATTTATAAATTCCTCAACAAAATTCCAGAATAAAGAAATAAAACCAACATTGAATTACAATGGGAACAAGACTTTCATACTTCATGAACCACTGCTCTTTGGTCTAAACTGTGGTTAAAAATCAAGATCGGCTAGTACAATGCAAACACTTTTCTTTTTTTGTATAACCGTCTTATGTTTATTCCATCTTCCTTACATACATTTAAATCTACAATCGACACAAATTGATGGTCATGTAATGCTTTGAATGCTGATTTATATCACATGTTCTTTTCTTGTCCCTGCACTTATCAGTTCTGGTTGAAGGTATGGTCTCAAATTAATAGAATCTTCCACACTGAATTATGTTTTTCACCTATAAACATTTTTCTAAGCACGCTTTCTGAACAGTGGCAGACCATTACATGTAATACAACAATTTTAGATTTACTAATTGCAGTTGCATTTCAACAAATATCAAAAAATTTGAAAAAATCTACACAACTCTCTTTTCAAGCTTGGTGGTATAGTGTTTGCTGTAATCACCGACTCAACCGTGCATAGGTCACTCCTCCATCTCTACTTCTTAAAAGAGAACACATATGGTCCCCTATAACTATTTTCTTAGATGTCTAGCTCAGAAATCTACCCAACATCACCCATTGTTGGAAGAAGTCTTTGTTCCTTTTTAATTCTACTCTACAGTCGTTACAACTTGCGATGTTTCTAAGATGTATTAAGTTTATTCGCTCCTTTACTATTATATATAGTTATATTATTATTAGATTTTTACCCTTTCATTTTATCTCCCTTTACAAGTGTTGTAACCTTTTTCCATATTTGCAACTATTCTTTTTGATTTTGCCTATTTTTCATTATGTTATTAATCTACCCATTGTTAATAAGTGTGTTCCACTTGTATTGATTTTGTATACTTTGTTGCATCCTTTCACAAATAAAGTTCCTCTTTTAAACTAAAAAAAAGAATCACAGGATGTTGAGCCAACGCCGGAACTCGAACCTGATTCCCTAGTACCAAAGTCTGGAGATAGTGTCACATCCTCTCCCCTTCCAAAAAACAAACATCTAAGGATAAAGGGCATTTTTTACATGAAAAATGAATACAAAATAAAACCACCCAGCACGCTCAAGGTTCCTTTTCCTCCAGGTCACACGCTGGTGAGTCCCTGTCCCTGGCATATGTGTCAGAGTAAGAGAATTAAATACACAAACGCCAGCGCAGTATAGGTGCAAAGGTATATGAACATTAGGAAGTAGTTACTGTTTACTAGTGCAGAGAAGTCACCATGTCCTAAGCTCTTTCCTATGCTGTGTTCATGGTTGGTGCTCAGGTTTCTTGGTGAGATTCATTTCCACTGATTCATGTGGTTTCGCTTCCCCAATGCATTGAGACAGAACCATTAGTATTTAAAACATTAGAATACGTCTATGGGCACTGTACCAGAACTTCATCAGGTGTCAAAAGTGAAGTCAATGGCAACAAAAGAAAATGTCTTGTTGAGCCACCCAGGACCAAGTGGTAAATTCATATGAAGTTACTGTCTGTTTCCTGCTTACAGCTTTGAGAAATGAGGCCACTGCTTGAAATAGTCTTAAATTAGATAATGTGTATTGGCCTGTACAATCCACACACAACCATCATCAGAACAGATGGATGTACACGCTTTGTACAACAGGATATTTAAATATCGGTAGAAGCACAGATACATCAGTTGATTATGGTATGATGGTATTATCTAATATGATTGTCAAGCAGCTCTCTACTAAATTGAACCTGTCAAAAAGTCAGCCCAACAGGGTCTGTATTTTAAATAAGGCACACTGTTCATGTTGGCGCTATGGCTCACCTTTAAACAGGTGTGCCGGGCGCAAACTTGAACAGTGCCTCAGATTACAATGAATTCACTGCCCTCAGAGCTGCCATGAAATTGGTGCTGCCCTGAGGACAGTGCATTCAGTGAAATATGGAGCAGCGGTTTAATCAGCCACTTTGTGTTTCACAGTACAGGCGGCATGCCCGCACCACTTTGAAGAAGCGAGACAGATTCCCTTGCAGGCGGATGCAGTGGGTGACTGCAGGGGGATCCCTGGGGAGTCCATGAGATCCCCTTTCTCCCCACCACAGGACTGCCTTCAGGGGGCGAACTGACACTGCATGTTGTTTTGTGGCACACTGTCAGTGCACCTCCTGATAGCTTCTTTGCCTTTGCGACCACGTCCATAATATGGTGTGGGCACAAAGTCAAAGACATTCTCTCATTTGCATGAGGCCACGCCCCCATGCAGATGAGTTAATAACCTCTCTAGATAGTGCTGGCACTACATGTGCACCAGTGCTCTCAGTATTACAGAAAAGGCCCCACAAGTGTCTTTGGCCCCTTCTGTAATACTGAAGTGCCCTAGGAGCACACAAAGCAGGCACACACGCCCATTGTGGCCCCAGGGTACTTGTGTGATAGGCCTCTGGTATCCTATTGTTCAAGGTAAGTTAAGGGTCACCCTTCTCCATCTTGTACTCTGTAGCTTTTCTGCACCAGGATTCTAATTTGGTTCTCCATTGCTCAGGGATCACTATTCTAAAGGAGGCCTACATGTGTTCAACAATGCTGTGATACATGACAACGCTTCTTCAAAATGTGGAATACCAGGTGACAAAACATACATTGCCATAGAGGAATTTCCTAGACACAGGCTACCCTGTGTCAGCAATTCACACACACAGGAGCTTATTTGCATAGGAGATTTACACTCAGTACACATTAGTGTTGAGAGAATATTGACCTACACATGTCCTCCTACACACGCATGGGTAATTACAGAATACAGAACCACTAAACTCAGGCTTGTTTATTGCTTGAAATGTATAGGTCAATATTCTCTCTGCACCAGTAACTATGGAGTATGACCTTCTATGGAAAGAAGTGCTTAGGAATGTGCATGTCTAACACAGGGGTGCCTGTGGGCAGGGAACTCCTTATGTAGTGATATGCTACCCCTGAAAGATATATGATGCATATGTAGATGGGAGGTCCACTTCCCAAGATCTGAAGCAAAATTGGAGCTCAAATAAAGCAAGAGAGATATTCCCGCTAATTCTGACATCCTAAAAATCAAATTAGTGTGGGTGGATTGAGAGAGGATACATTTACCACAATTAACTCTGAATGGAGTAGCACAAAAATGGACAGATATTCAAGACTATACAGTGAAAGAAATGTCTAAGGCACATTTGGAGGCTATGTGTAGAAGAATAATCTACAGCTTCGCATCCTTTGCAAAATTGCGTAACAAATTGACCACGCATGCATGAGGCTTTCATTGCTTGAAGAAACATCAGAAGACTGGGAATATATTATACCATGATTTCAGTAGCACATGTAATGATACAATACAGTTGTGAATAATACAAACATCCCCTTATCTACCACATATGAGTTTTATAAAGCATCATATACATTTTTACATATTGAGACATAAATTACGACGGTATCTCAAATCTGCTTCTTCTTATGTATCCAGAGTCAAGTCTGTTTATACTCCTCTTTCTTCCAGTGACAGCTTGGCTTCAGATTCAACTGATTTGATGTAACCACCATGTTGGCTCCTTGCCTCACTATAGCCTATATTCACATTAAACTTTAATTCAAGTGACAAATTAATACAAATATGTGGAAATAGAGCTTTGCTTAGCAAGACAATGCTATTCATTTAGAAACCCAAGCTTAACCTGGTGTAATATTTTCAGGGTTATTTTCATGGAATTATATTTATTTAGACATTTTATAGAGCACTGCACGCTCACTTTCTATTACGTCAGAGTGCTAGGTATAACACAGGATACGAGGAATTGTGAAACAGACAATAAGAGTATGGTTATCTCAAATCCTTACTGATCTATTGCCACCATTGTTTGTGCTGGCCTCATGGAAATGGACCCTATGACTTGGAAACATTTTCCAATATTCAATTAGATGTTGTACCCTGAGATAAATCCTTTCTGATATGAGTCTTTGCCAAGCAAGCAACAGAAGCAGCCTAATGGCTAGAACTTTGCTTACAATTTTGTAAGAAATGCTCCATATTGACAGAACTGAAAAGAGGTCCTTTTCAGAGTATTGCGTCTATGCTTCAGGAGAGACTCTGTAAGGGCCATGCTGTGAAATGGAGATCTTTGACTTTCAGGGCAGACGTTGAGTACACCTGGGTGTAAAAATATGAACATAAGTGGAGGACAATTCAACAGACAATATGAACTAGTTATCTTATTTGGACCATGTTCCTTATCACCTTCTTTATTTCTAAGATTGTTATTGTTGCTTCCAGAGCTTCTACAACTGTTGTGGCAAGGTACAAACATTTCTCCATCAAAGATAGCCCTTCAGGTTCTGTCTACTCACCAAATTGTTTTCACAAATAAATTAAAATAGTCCATGAGCACATTATGTATCTCTTTCTAAGCTTATGTAATGACCTGCTTGACTCAGGTTTAGACAGCAATGCCAGGAATCTACCCATCTTACCTCCCTCCATGTGAGGCTTAGCTAAATTTCCCTTAGCGTTTTAGACATCTTAAATTAACCATAGAGTTGGGCATATACTTCCCTTTTACATCAATAGTCTGTCCTATACAGCCAAGTCATTGGGTGGCATCTGTTCTAGTTCCCACTACCGCTTTGCCAGCCACTCCATTTCCTATGCTAAACCTTGCCTCACCCCAGAAGTAATTCTTCTACATTAGACCTTATTTACAACTTTTAGAGCACCCAAATCAACCAGTGCAGGCAAAGTTGGGTGACAATTTGCTTTAATAATTACATAGCTTTTTAGAAATTGGGTTTCTAGTTGCTAGGGGTATTCACTCTGTCCAAGCAGGGACCTCAATTTTATTCAGGGTAAATCAGTAACACACTTAAATCAGCCCATGCACACCCTCTGGTAGCTTGGCACACAACAGTGAGGCTTAACATAGGAAGCAATGTATAAAGCAGTTTTGCATATGTGGGTACAGCAACACTGTGAAAACACCACAAAAAGGACTCCACAATAAGGTATGAAAATAGTATCTCTTTTACTCTTCAAACCAAGATAAAAATAATAAGAATTCAATTTAAGCACCTCAAGTTATGAATACTTCAAGAATGTAGTGTGCTGAAAGAGTTTTTGTGCTTTCAGTAAGTTCTTTATGGTCATGCATGGGAAATGACAGTGACCCACGCCATGGATCGGGAACAGATTTTCTACCCGGGTCAGTGCGAAGAACTGCTTCCAAAGTTATTACAGTTCAAATGTAATGTCAAGTTTGCAGGAGACTGATCTACTGGCTCCGTTCAGTACTGCTTATGAGAGTGCTGGTGAATGGCATGGACCTCGTAAGCCCGGTGTGCACAGTACCTTTCTCAGGGGATTGCAGGGGTGCCATCAGCCTAACCCTCGGGACCCGCTTTGCTGGAGTCTCCCCTTGCTGGATACAATGCAGTGATTGAGGTCTCAGAGGGCAGACGCTCGTCTTACCTTAATGCATGCAGAGTGCGCTTGGTCACACTGTACTGCCTTTGGGCGCTGCGAAGAAGTCAACAAACATGATGGTCTGCACCTGGGCAGGCAGACACTAGGTTCTTGATTGGTGCACCGTGCTGATGCGTGTGGATGCGCACAGCAGCTGCTGACACTCTGCAAAGTCCCAGAGCTGGTTGAGGGCAAGTCATGCAGAGTCAGACTTCGGATTAGCAGAGGCTAGCAGCAGTAATTTGTGTGAATGAAATCTTTGATGCCCATGAGATTTCCTGAAGAGGGGGGAACCCAACAAGCCCTTAGAGTCACTTAAGTTGCAAAAGGTTGTAGAAGCAGGGTGATCCTTCTCACTACCCAGGTCAGAGGCAGCAGACCAACACAACAGAGCAAGTAACAAACTGAGAGTCCCTCCTGTATCCCAGCAATAATGAGGCAGTAGGCCAACAAAGCAAATCAGTTAGCAAAGTGGCAGTCCCTGTTGTAGCACAGCTCCTCTTCTTGCCAGTGTCTTCCCAGGAACCCAATGTGAACTAGTAAGAGGGGGGTTATAGAGCCAAAAGTTATACCCAAATGTGTTCTTGAAGGGGGTGGGCGAAATTTGCGTAGTCACGCTATGCAAAGCTCCGTGAAACGGTAAAAAATCTCCGCGAGCACGCAGAGTTCCGCGAACAGGCGGAATTGCTTGTTCCGCCCATCCACGATGCTTTCTTCCTGTTTGCGAACGCTGTTTGCGTGCTCGGGGGGAAATATCTTGCGAACACACATTTTGAAAGCGTGAACAAGCAAAAAATTCCACAAAGCCGCGTAAATTCCACGAGCGGAATGGAATTTACCACCCAGGCCTAAAAAGCAAATCCTTTGTGGTGCACAAGCCTCTTCTGCAAGCCTATTTGTGGGGTTTTATGTCACTACCTATTCAGGTGTACATGTCAGCTCCTCCCCTCTCTCATGCCCAGGAAGACCAACCAGTATGCAGATGAATGCAGATGCAGCTGAGTGTCCTGTAATTGTGGCTTTCTAGAGAGAATGCACAAACTGTAGCTCTCTCACCCCACTCCAGACATGTATTGTAGACAGGCTGTAAGGCACACAAGAGAGTTAAGAGCAGATAAATATCCAATTTCTAAAAGTGGTATTTCTAGATTAGTAATACCAGATCCAACTTTACCACTAAATAGAATTTGTCATTACCAATCCAATGATATAAATATAAAGCCGCTACTCCTCTGCAATCAGTAATTACACTTAAAAAGGGTATTTGTATTCAAGACATTTCCAATGTAAACCTATGAGAGGAGTAGGCCTTACAGTAGTGAAAACAAACTTGGGACATGTAAAACAAAAAGGTACATGTCCTACCTTTAACTCACACAGCACCCTGCCCTTACGGCTACCTAGGGCCTACCTTAGAGTTGACTGATATGTAATAAAAGTGCAAGTAGTTGTACATGCCAAGTAATAATGGCAGTCAACTGTACCCACAGGCCCTGCAGTGGCAGGCCTGAGTCAGGTTTGAAAGGCTACTTTTGTGGGTGGCACAATCCGTGCTGCTGCCCACAAGTAGCATTTGGTTTACAGGCCCTATGTATACAGCTTAATAGGAACTTACAAGTGAACCAAATATACCAATCAATGATAAAGCATTTCTCATCACATTTTAGATAGGAGCACATGCACTTAAAGTGCTCAGAGGTCAAAAACAGGAGGTCAGAAAATAAAAAGTGTAGGGCAACCACACCAAAAGATGCCATGTCTAACATAGCTCATCAAGAATTCTACATCTAAATGAAGGGCCATCTAATGCCGGAGCCTGTATTTTCCAATTAGGATGATGGTCAAGAGTGTACTCCAATGAAATATCATTAAAAGAGGGTTATGGTCTGACAAAGTTCCGTATGCATAGCCGATATGACCATATGCCCAACTAAAGCATGTAGGTGTTTGGGGCATACCGTCCTGTCCATCCTAATATACAGGCCATGCATCGGGAAGTAAAATTTATATTTCTTAGCAGAGAATCTCTTTCTTTACAAATTCATGACTCGTGAGTTGACTAGCAAATCTTTTAGTAAACAATCTGTTTGGGTCATCGAACAGTACAGCAGAAGTGGGAAGGGCATGACTTGGTCAACTTCAACAAAACTGCTGAAAGCCCCACTAGCATCAAGGGTAAATGATCTGTAGGGGCATAGGTAATCAAAAACACCACATCGATCACATCAAATTGATCACATCGATCACATTAAATTGATCACCTTGCATGACAAAGTGGCCTTGTTTTTCAAATGGTATTTTTTTGCCATAAAAAACCCTAACATGGACCGATATCATTGGTACTGGTACTCTGGCACAGTTTGAAAATCATGTGGAAAACAGCAGCCACCTCAACACTTTTTTAATATGGGTTTCTTTTAAATATAAAGTTTCCTAGTAAGATGAGTCTACTGTAAACAAGCATTGGCAAAGCCAATAGGTTTGGCGCTCTGGTAATCATTTACAATGTTTAATTTTTATTTTCAATTTTAAACATGACACAACAATTAAAATGGAAAAGTAAACAAGCAGCCATCCAAACGTAGCTGCGGTATACTTGCACATTTGTTTTTAAAAATCTTAAAAAACATTCACTGATTCAGCAATTTTACTACTGATGTTTTTAAATAACACACATTACAGTTATGCCATGCATTCTGTTATTATTTGTGAAGAAGAAGCAACTAAAACAGCAGTTAACCAAGCACCCAAATTGCAAGCAGCTACAAAATTAAAAAGTCACTTAAACAATTTATAACAGCAACTTTAGCAAAGAGAGGTAAAATAAATCACATTCAAGGTATTAATTACTAGTTGCTCATTATATTCTGGCCCATGCATAAACCCCTGTTTGATCATGGGCCGGAATTACGAGTTTGAAGGTATTTAACGCATCCAATAATTATTGGATGGGTTAAATACCTTAACTGTTGTTAAGGCCAAACCTGCTGAAATTTAATAGGAAGAATCATATAGTATTTACTGTGCCATTAGAATTTTGATGTGTTAACATTAAATCCGCATGTTATTCCCCACAGACTCATTATAGATGTTATTTACCGCACTCGATAAATAACGTACCCCATGGTATAGTTATTTATCAGGTGGCATTAATAACACCGAGAATCATAATCAGGCTTCAAGTGGGCACCCGAAGTACAGGAAAAACGTATAGCTGGTATTTAATGTTAATATGAATAATAAATAAAACGCTCTTTGAAACAGACTGTTCAGTTAGGAGAAAGGAACTCATTTCAAGAAGATGTGAAGAATGCAGAAAGGATTTGTGCAGCCACTAATAGGGAAGGGAGCCAATTGGTAAAGTGTGCCGAACACTTGCCCCATTCTGTTTGCAAATGACCGTTTAACAGACCATGGATGAAGCCCACAGACCAAAAGTCTCTCTATGTATGTATATTTTGTATGAATCTTTTAAATAAACAATAGTCTAGTGAGACAGATAAAACAGTCTCAAATGCAAGACTTAAAAATAATATGGGTAAGCCTCTGTCAAAGTTAGACCTGGATATTATACCTCTTAATAGATTTGATCATTTTTTAGCAGGTAAGATCATGAGAAACCAAGAGTTGTATTTAGCTTTACTGTGCAGACACCTATCAGAAAAGACATGAAGAAGTCAGTTAAACCCAACAGTATCAAAAACTACTATATTAGAGCACTTTAATCATGCACTTTAATCATGCAACAGTACCTCAAACAACCGACATAAAATCCCACAAGCACACAAACAACCCCTCCCAAAGTAGGCACACTGGGATCCACAACTGAAGAATAAGTCCAAAAATATATTAATTCTCCCAAACTACATATTGCTGAGTTAAAGGCAGGGGGCGGAATTAAAAATCAAACATATTAATACCCTTTGAGCCACAGTCAGTGCTGCAGTATTCTGGTTCTCTCAGGAATATTTCCAAAGTGACTGCTACCTCACTCTCTAAGGTTTCTCACACGCTATTTCTTGCATTGTACCGATCACTAAGAGAAAGTCCTGAGGGGGAATTAAAAATTTGGATACTGGCCTGGCAAAGAATTTTCCTTTAAGAAGCCAAGACACTTAAAGCTCAACAGAACAACTATGTCAATGTTATTAGAACCTTGATTTTGCACTTAACCTTCAGGGTGGATACTACTTTCCCATTGCAAGACCTGTCCTGGCAGATTGGAGAACAGATCCTCCTGCAAATCCCAAAGCCTTAGATGCCTAATAATGCAAAATATGCCTAGTGCAGGTCATCTCATTATACAATGGGATCTCTTCTAGACTGTTTAGCACCCATAATTAACTCAGTAGCAAACCCAACATTGAAAATCGTATTGTTCAAGTTCCATTTATTAAAGTAATTAGTAAAACTCACTTCCTAACCATTGAAGCTGGTCAAACAAGTATAACCAAGACATTGTTGTTCCCAGTGTGCTAGCACTATTACCTCATACTTCAGTCCCATAGAGAAACATTGAAATTTGTTGACATAAGGGAAATACAAATGGTACACCCAATGGACAATAACAGGAAAAGACTTTCAATATAAAAAGCTCAGTTTTCAAATCCAAGTTCAAATATAGGAAACAACATATTCTGCAAGGTGGTAAAAAAGTCAAGATCAAGTCTCTCAAACTTCATGCAAAGTACTAAGCAGACAGAAGGGAACAGATTATAATCCTGTGACAAGGAATTTATATGATAGATAGAGTGTTACCAAGAGCTGTCCAGTCCTTAATTCTGAATTTCCAAAACAGGCATCAAGAATACTTTTGCCCAATTTCCTATATTATTTGCCCAACTAGATAGCTTCCTTCACTTTATAGTGCTCAACTGGTTCATATAGGCTGTTGAGTGGAAATTAATATGAAATGTTCTTCCATTAACTTGGCTTCACATTTCATTTCAGGGAGATTTATCTCAAACTCCTATGACACCCGTGTCTCAGCTATCTCTGGGTGAATGCCGGAAACGCCATGCAGTAGGAACAGACTTAAACTCCTCAACTACAGTGTTTTTATATATGTCCAAGCAAGATATTATTAACTGAAAAGTAGCGCATAAATATATGACAAGTACTAAGCATTCTGAAAGTTAAAAAAGTACGTAAGCACTGGGAACATTGTTATAACACGACCTTTGGAATCACACATGAACAAGAGGATTGTTGAGTGGAAATTAATATGAAATGTTCTTCCATTAACTTGGCTCTAATTAGAAGAATGTCAGCCTCTGGAATTATACACCTACATTTCCCAGGACTCCAACAGGATATGTCTAAATTTTAGTAAATTGATGGGCATGAAATAATTCCCAAATTCAGACAGTTCGGCCACTATCCTCTGGTCACACAGTCCATCAGACATTTTAATTATGAAGGTGCTCAGGCCCTTTTTCTATGACTATTGTACTTAGAACAGGGACATGAGGTAATTTTTGTTCACATACAATACAGATTATGAGCATAAATGTGTTATTATTTCAATAGAAGCACATGTGAAATAAAAGCTAGAGAAGTTTACTGTTGCAAAAACAAAACTCCATCTTCACTTCAGTGAAAGAAGGCATGACTTTAAGGTAGAATCCAGAACCCGGGACAGGACAAAAGGGACAAAGCCCTCTTGACCGCAGCTGCTACTCAACTCTCCTAAGTATTCCATCTCAACGTTCTCAGGAGTGCTGTAATGGAATCTTGTTGACATAATTCTAGGTACTTGGAAACATATCCTATTACACACTTCTCCCCGCTTAAATAAAGCAGAAAGAACGAGAATATTAATGATAAAAAAGAGAACATAAAAAAAGTAACATACTGATTGTGGATCAAGATTCACAATGTGGAACCTTTCAGTTATAAATATAATCATCAAATCTCCTTGGCCTTTTTCTTCTTCTGCCCAATTGCTAATATCTGTATCAGAAGATACTTCATCAGTCACCATATTCCTTCCCACATCCTTATTAATACACATTTCATTTAATCAGTCATGCCATCTTACTTTATTTAGCAACTCACCACCATCCTTCTCTTTAAATGTAGACAATTAACTTGCATGTCAAACCTTCCCATCATCGAAAAATGCAGCATTGCACAGAATTCTTTTTAACTTCAAGAGGAGGGGAAACCCTACTCTCACCCATTCTTAGCAGATTGCCCTTACCCACTCTTACTTTATCTCCCACTTGGAGATCTGCATCCTTAATACCAGGAATCTCATTAAATATTTTCTTGTGCATCATGTGGGCCACTGCAATTTTGTTTCTCACCTCTTCCTGTGACCACTCTACCATCCTTACTTTCCATCCTAAATTATCCTTTGTCAGTGGTGCCTTGCTTCTCATCAAGAAAAATGGACTTTGTTCAGTGCTTTTGCAAGGTGCGATTTTATATGCCCAACCTAGTCTCTTTGCTTTCCTCTCCCAACTGAGTCTATTCCTTTTCACTAACTCAATTATTGCTTTGAACACACACTCCTATTCCTGTGGGATGATATGCAGAGGTATTTCTGTGACACACCATTACTTTTCATATGCTGTCTGTAAGCTTCTGACATAAATTGCCCTCCACTATCACTAACAATACATTTCTGCAACACTTCCCGTGGAACGCATCATCCACAAATTTCATCACGGTATTAGCATTCACTTTCTGCACCACTTCCACTTACAGCCATTTGGAAAAGCAATCCGCCATCACTGAAACATACTTGGCAGTACCCTCTTCATGCTCGATCTGTACATTCGCCTCAATTCCTATCTTTTCCCATGGCACAAATTGACGTACAGTTGGAAGTAGTAGAGGTTTAAAGATACCTTGTGATTTATCAGAATTACTACATCCCGCAATTGCCAACACATAATTTTTTAACCTGGAACTTGGTTTTCACAATACCCAGATGACCATCATGACATAAATGTATTATTTTATCAAGTTAAGCACCTGGAGGTATGAGCCTTCCTTTCCCTGTCAATAAACTGTTTTCAACCAGTAACTCATCTCTATCTTCCCAAAATGCACTTAATACCTTTTGAACTGTATTTTTCCTCGGACATCCATTACTAGCATATTTTACTACTTCCATCAGTGGTTCATCCTTTCCAATTTCTTTTTTCCATTCCTGTTCAGTAATTCCATGTGCCTTCTCCTTCCCTTCTAACACAGTGATGGAACAATTATCACATTCATCCTCCACTACCTCTTTTATAGGCGAAGGCATCTGAATTAAGAAATAAGCTACTTTGTTCTTAACTCCAGGTATATGCTGTACAATGTAATTATAATCTTGGAGTTCTTGGACATGCAGGCAATCTTAGGTGACGTAAAATAAAGACCGTGTTTTGTTAGAACCTTTCATAGAGGCATATGGTCACTGTGTAATAAAACAGGAGATCCCCACTCAAACTGCATGAAGTGATTTATTCACACACATCCAAGGATCTCTCTTCCTAATACAGAATACTCTTCAGTCACAGCAGTTAGGGCGTGTGACACAAATGCAATTGCATTGTCTTATCCCATACCTTCCAGCTGCAACAACATAGCACCTAACCCCTTGCCACTAGCAGCTGTTGGTGCAATACTTGTAGATTTGGGACCAAATCCCTGTAACAGTGGTGCTTTACAAATCTCCTCTTAGATGTTCAGGAATGCTGCCTGGCAGTTATTTGACCATTCAAACTTGGATGCATTTTTTGAAAATTGTCTAATTTGGTATACCGTGGAAAAATAATTATCCACAAATTTTGTCAAAAATCAGTGATGTCATGAGTGATGTCACTGACCATGTCATGAGTGATGTAATATGTGACGTCATCAGCAGTGCATTGCGGGCGCGCGAGTTATAGTTAGCTGAACGAACTATAACGGGGGAATTTCAATGGTTTTGTACGAGTGAAAAGTCCAGCTTACTATAACGCCCCTGAAACCTATGGTTTTTTCAGTGAATTTCTAAGGTTTTTTAAATGCTAATTCCTAACTATAACGTGCCTGAAACCTATGTTTTTTTCAGTGAATTTCAAAGGTTTTTTAAATGCTAATTTCTAACTATGCCTACAGAGATAGGACATGTGAAGAAAGAAGAAAAAACGCGCAGAAAGAAAAAAAAGAAATGCAGAAAGAAGCAACAGAAGTCCTCAAAGACGAAGAAAAGTGCAGGAAGAAGGATAACGTGCAGAAAGAACAAACAGAAGAGCAGAAAGAAGCCTTGTTGCAAAATCATCCTGTGCCCTCAACTTTTTCAGACGGATACTGGTGGTAACTGAGTCTGACTAACCAGTCCTAGAGCCAGTGCTATGTTAAAAGACACTCAGAATACAGCGAAAACACCTACATACACTAGGGAACACTATGTGTTGGGGTCCCCCTGTGATTAGCATGACCTCCCCTGTAAGCCCCTAGCATATAACAGGGCAGGGAATTAAAACTACCTCTTAAAACGCGCCACAGGGCGTGTTTGCACACGTCACCTCAGGCCCCGTCCCCTCCCTTCCCCACTGTGTAAACATGCCCTAGGGCCGTTTTAAGTTGGGAGATTAAGTCCCCTTGAATCCTGAGGGTCCCTAGGGTCCAACTAGACCACTAGTTACCTCCAGTAAGCGCCACAGAGCTGCGTTGTAGGGAGATGTAAAAAGGGGCACGGCCTAGACCACCTCTCTGCAACGCAGCGCAGTGGCGCTTACTGGAAGCACCTGGTGGGCTAGTTGGCCCCCAGGGGCCCTCAGGATTGAAGGGGAATTATTTCCCCAACTTAAAATGCGCCATAGGGCGTGTTTGCACACGTCACCTCAGGCCCCGTCCCCTCCCTTCCCCACTGTGTAAACACGCCCTGTGGCCGTTTTTTAAGTTGGGAGATTAAGTCCCAGTGAATACTGAGGGTCCCTAGGGGCAAAATAGCCCACTAGGTACGTCCAGTAAGTGCCATTGCAGAGAGGTGTAAAAGGGGGCACGGCCTGCACCACCTCTCTGCAACGCAGAGCAGTGGCGCTTACTGGAAGCACCTGGTGGGCTAGTTGGCCCCCAGGGTCCCTCAGGATTGAAAGGGAAAGCTTTTCCCCAACTTAAAATGCGCCACCGGGCGTGTTTGCACACGTCACCTCAGGCCCCGTCCCCTCCCTTCACCACTGTGTAAACGCGCCCTGTGGCCATTCTAAGTTGAGAGATTAAGTCCCCTTGAATCCTAAGGGTCCCTAGGGTCAAACTAGCCCACTAGGTACCTCCAGTAAGCGCCACAGAGCTGTGTTGCATAGAGGTGTAAAAAGGGGCGTAGCCTCAGAACACCTGTCTGCAACGCAGCTCCCTGGCGCATACTGGAGATACCTGTTGGGCTAGTTGGCCTTCAGGGACCCTCAGCATTGAAGGGGAATTAATTCCCCAACTTACAACTGGCCAGGGGGCGCGTTTGCAGAGTGCTGCAAGGAGGGGGCGTGGCCTCCGGCGCGATGCCGGTCTTTTATTTACTTTATTTTTTTAAGAAGGAGGGCTGTGTGGCCCCCTTCTTTTTCTAATTTATTGGCCCTGGGGACCCCATCCCCCAGGGCCTGCACCCTAATTGTTTTTGTTGAAAAAAATTAATTTGGACCTCCCAAGGCCTTAATCGGCCCCGGGGACCCCAACCCCCGGGTCATGGCCTTTTTTTTTTTAATTCTTTAGGAGGGGGGTGCGTTGCCCCCCCCTCCTCAGGCCACTTATGGCGCGGGGACCCCATCCCCCGGTGCCGGCCTTTGTTTTTTATTATTTAAAAAATATATATATTTATAGAAACACCTAGGACATGCTGGACAAACCGTATGTACCTATCACCCTGACGATTTGCGTGATATTCATTAAAAGGTGACTATGAATACAATGAATCCACGTGGAATGTATTTACACCGCTAGTGAAGCTCTGACGTGTCTGACGCCCTAGCGTGCCTAATCCCGGCGCCCCCGCCGGGGGGTACTCTCCAAGTAGACACCCTTGTTGTTTATTCATACAAACATCGGTAGCTATTGACGGGCACATTTAACACTCATGCACACCAAGCCATTCAAAGGGGATTTGACCAAACTATGCAAGAAACCCCCCTCACAGTTAATAAAACACACATCCACCGCCGGATGTGTAATACTTTTTATTTTACTCTTTAGAAAGGAGACAAACCTCACTTGAGAGTCACAGCGTGCTCCTGGCTGAGCCCAATGCTGTGTTACACCCACCAGTGCCCGACGAGTGCCACACACCTCTGTGTTGTATTCCACCAGCTAGTGCATATGCTATGACACTCTCTAGCCCATGTGCACTGTAACACCACCCCGTGAATATGTCATGCCACACTTGCCTTCGCACGGGTTATATTGCCCCATCTAACGTGCCTTCCTCGATGCCTATGTTATAACGCACAGCGCTATGCCATACATATTACAATCTGGGATCCATATCTTTGTCACAGTGCATATGCAACGTTACACCCCCAGCACATATTTTATATTACAACTTTAGAGACTAGTTAGGCTACACAACACTGCCCTGTGCATATTACACTACAAGGTGCATATCGCATAGCACGCGCTAGCGCCTGTGCTATCTCACGCTCTCCAATGAATCTGTCATAGCGCATGTTATATTTCACGCCCCGGTTCATCTTATATCACACTTTTTGGTGCATAGTTTATACCATATACTACATCTAGTTTTCATTTTCAATCGTGCTCTCAGGACTATGTTCTATATAACACTGCGTCCACCTACCCTTTCCACGGGCATTACATTTTGCGATGGGGGTGGAGGGTCAGGGGGTGTTTCTGCCAAGTGAGCCCGGAGTTACAGTCACAAACGTCCTCGTCTTCCTGAATAAAAGTGAGATTATGCTGCATACTTGTTCATATTTTAAGTAGTTCGCACAGACACACATTTTTAAAAACAATAAAGTTTCTAATACCCACCTTCTCTGAACAGTTAGCTTGCTGCCCCATCCACCTCCTCCCTATCCTCTGTTGTCTGAATCCATGGACTAGCCTCCTCCCTCCTGCCATGAATGGTCTGATGTGCTGCCACTGCCCTCCATTTAGCATGTTGTACCAGTCCACTCCTCCTGCCCTCCATTGCCTAATTCTATGGCCCATCATTGACCTCCTGCTTAGCCTCTGTGCTTAGCTTGCTGCCCCTATTCTCCTTCCCCCTGCCCTCCGATGTCTTTGTGCATGCCCCTGCTCCATCCTTTTTGCCCACCATGTTCCATGGACCTGCCACTCCTATCTACTCTGAGTGTTCTGTTGAGCTGCCACTCCCCTCCCACCTGTCTAGCATTGTCAGATGACTGTAACCTGTCCCTGCCACCTCCACCCTGCCTGTCCACATGCCATGCCCCTATCCCCTTCCTCCTGTCCTCCATGGTCCATTTTACTGCCACACCCTTCTGCCCTCCCTGGTCTGTTGTGCTGCAACTGCTCCTCCTGCCTGCCCCGCGTGGTCTGTTGTGAGGCCCCTTCCCCTGAACTCTCTTGTCTGTGCCCAGGTCCTGACGCTCCCTTCTATCCTCCATGGTCCTTTGTGCATGCCCCTGCACCCTCATTCTTACCCATCATAGCCATTGTGCTGCCACTAACCCTCCCGCTTGCCATGCATGGTCTTCTGTGCTGCCATGGCCCCTCCCACCTTCCCTGTGTGGTCAGCTTGCTGCCCCTGACCCCCTCCCACCTTCCCTCCATGGTCTGTGTGCATGCCATCATAGTCTCACTGTTGCCCTCCGTGGTGTGTCTTGTTTCTAGTGCACATCCTGCCTGACTTCCATGGTCATCTTGCTGCTCCTGCCCTGCCCCCTTGCCCCCAGCCCTCTGTTTCCATGTGCAGACCCCTATTCCCTCCCTCCTGGCTTGTCTGTTCCATTTTAATGCCCCTAATCCGTCCCTCCTGCCATTTATGGTGTGTTATGCTGCAGCTTTCTCTCCTGTCTGTCCATTATGGTCAGCTAGCTACCATTGCCTCTTTCCCCTCTGTTCTCTGTTGTCCATGTGTATGGTCCTGTCCCCTCCCTATTGCTTTCTATGGATTGTTGTGCTGCACTCCCATCCCGCATGCCCTGTGTGGTGTATTGTGCTGCTGCAAACCCTGATGCCTGCCCTGTAGGGTCAGTTTGGTGCACCTCTCCATGTCCCTCCTGTCCTCTGTTATCCGAGTCCATGTTCCTACCCCAATTCCTCCTGCCTACCATGATCCAATGTACCATACGTGCAAACATTTTGAACTTGGTAAGAGGGAGATTTTGAAAAAAAAACTGGGGTATTGATTTTCCCCTTTGAGTTACATTGAAAAAGAGGAGATTGTAGACAGGAGCCAGATCAAATAAAGCCCATTTGAGCTTAAAATCATTTGACGTTTCCTGGCTGAAACGGGTCTGTTGGCATGTATGGTTGTACTACCACTGCCTCTTCCTTCTGCCCATATTGGTCTATTATATTGCCACAGCCTCTCTTGCCAGTCCTGTATTGTTGGTTTGTTGCCCCTGCCCCCCTTTCCACTGCCCTCCATAGTCTGTTGTGCTGCCACTGCCCTTCCTGCCTCCCCAGTGTGGTCAAATTGTTGCCTCTGCACTCTCCTACCTGCCTTCAATTTTCAGAGTCCGTGCCCCTGGCCTCTGTCTCTCAACAGTATCCCAATGAACAACTAGATTGCTAACATTCTATATTTATTACAAAAGTGTGGAACGCCTGACGTCATCTTGATGTAATCAAATCTGTAATACCTAGAGCATTTCCTTTAGAAATTACATATATGAGAGGGTCTTATTTGCATCAAAATTATGGTTAGTGCTCTAAAAAACTAAAATGAGGACATATTTTCTGAGTTTTCCAATAGCGACAAAGACCTTTTAAATTATTTGTAATCTTTATGTTTTTTATCCAGTTGACCACTTGATTAAATGTTGCACCTAGGGAAGAGGATGTGGTGTTACTTCCAGAGCTGCAGACTTTGCAACTGGGGAACCAGGTTGGAGTTTCTGCTTCAGCTCAACATTTTGTGATTCTGGTCAAATCACTTAATCTCCCCATGTCTACAACCAAAATGAATTTGATCTTGTGTGATGTAACCAATGCTCATGTAAATCACTCCTATACCTGACAAGTCTGCACTATATAAAACTGCAAATACACAAAAAATAAGTGTTTTGCACACTTCTGTCATTGGGCTACATGCGGGCTACATCTGGGTGATATTTGTGCTGCATTTGGGCTCTTTCGTCTCTGGTGGCCATTTTGGGAGATTTATTTGTTATAAAGTTTCCTAATTTCCTCATTTACTGCAGTCTCCTCAGTAGGAAATGCTTTCAGTTTTTTACTTTGTTTCCATCAAGAAGGTATTCAGATATGCCACACATTTGCCATCAATTCTGAATGTTAGCACTCTAGTTGCTCATTAGATCACTGTTGTAAAGCTACTGCTCACCACGGAAGTCTGTTGCTGGTATTAAAAGTGCATGTTTCAGTCTGTATATCAGAATTTTTTAATGAAATAGAAGAGGATTTGAGAAGTCACTCAAAATGTGCCCTAATTTTTCTTTCTTTAGCACTAATCATAATTTCTATGGCAAAATGAACCCCCTCATTGTGTTCCTTTTTAAATTAAATGGTTTAAGTGTTACCAGTTTATTCCAATCAAGATGGCTTCAGGTGTGCCATACGTTTGTCATAAGTAAGAAAGTAAGCGCTCTAGTTGTTCTTAAGAACACTCTGGGACATTCTGTCATTGGGCTATACTTGGGCTACATCTGGGTGATATTTGAGCTACATTTGGGCTCTTTTGTCTCTGGTGGCCCTCTTGGGAGATTTATTTGTTATGAAGTTTCCTAATTTCCTCATTTACTGCAGTCTCCTCAGTAGAAAATACTTTCAGTTTTTACTTTGGTTCCATCAAGAAGGCATTCAGATGTGTCACACATTTGCCATAAATTCTGAATGTTAGCACTCTAGTTGCTTATTAGATCACTGTAGTAAAGCTACTGTTCACCAGGGAAGTCTGCTGCTGGTATTCAAAGTGCATGTTTCAGTCTGCATGTCAGAATTGTTTTATGAAATAGAAGAGGATTTGAGAAGTCAAAATGTGCCCTAATTTTTCTTTCTGCATCACTAATCATAATTTCTATGACAAAATGAACCCCCTCATTTTGTTCCTTTGTAAATTAAATGTTTTAAGTGTTACTACTTTATTCCAATCAAGATGGCTTCAGGTGTGCCATACTTTTGTCATAAGTAAGACTGTTCGCGCTCCAGTTGTTCGTTAGAACACTCGGGGACATTCTGTCATTGGGCTATACTTGGGCTACATCTGGGTGATATTTGTGCTACATTTGGGCTCTTTTGTCTCTGGTGGCCATTTTGGGAGACTTATTTGTTATGAAGTTTCCTAATTTCCTCATTTACTACAGTTTCCTCAGTAGGAAATACTTTCAGTTTTTTACTTTGATTCCATCAAGAAGGCATTCAGATGTGTCACACATTTGCCATAAATTCAGAATGTTAGCACTGTAGTTGCTTATTAGTTCACTGTAGTAAAGCTACTGCTCACCAGGGGAGTCTGCTGCTGGTATTGAAAGTGCATGTTTCAGTCTGCATGTCAGAATTTTTTAATGAAATAGAAGAGGATTTGAGAAGTCACTCAAAATGTGCCCTAACTTTTTTTCTGCAGCACTAATCATACTTTTTATGGCAAAATGAGCCCCCTCATTTTGTTCCTTTTTAAATTAAATGTTTTAAGAGTTACCACTTTATTCCAATCAAGATGGCTTCAGGTGTGCCATACGTTTATCATAAGTAGGACTGTTAGCGTTCTAGTTCTTCTTTAGAACACTCTGGGAAGCTGCAGTAGAACACAAAGGAATCAACTGACAGTCTCTGCCCCTTGTTAGATGTACATGTTTTACTGAGAATGTCAGACTTCATTCTCACCTGACTGAGAAAGATAATGTGAATTTACAGAAAATATGCTCTCAGTTTAGCTTATAGATCACCTTCCAAACCTCTGTGGGAAAAGCATGAGAAAATAGTTTTCTCTCAAACATGATTCATGATATCACAGCAGAAGGCTTTTTCACATGGTAAAATCACCTTAGAACACACCACAATTCCTAAAATGAGTATGGTACCATCAACAAATGATTTATAATGTAACTAAAGTCTTAAAACCTTCTATTAACTGCAATGCTATCATGTATATTGGTCCCAAGATGGCCGCCAACACTTCTTGGATGAAGTACAATCAGATCTCACGATGAGATGTGTGGTTAAGCTCCGCCCGGATATATATATCTATCTTTTTAACTCTAATTTTCTCAGGAACTACGGAACGGATTTACACCATTTAAGCAAAAGGCACGAGTCTGAACTGAGGACTACCTCTTTGCCAAATTTGGTGTAATTCCGTTCAGCAGTCCAGGCTGTAGCTGCGTCAACAGGTCCTATGGGAAAATGCATGGGGGAAACGTGTTTTGGGACCCCCCTTTTTTCTCGGCCCCCGCTTGACGAATCACCGTGAAATTTTCAGGATAGAAGCGGACCGGAGCTGGCCAAAAGTTTGGAAAATTTTGCGAAGATTCGTTAATCGGCGCCAACGTTATTCCAAATAGAATGTTGCGGATTTCCTATGGAAAATAGGTCCTAACTATTACTACCTACTGGCGACTGCCAGTAGGTAATATAAATATATATATATAGTATGCAGATGTGGATTATAGACTAGTAAATCTATACATATTTGCACATACCTTCTCGATATTTTGGTCCACGAAATTTTCAGGATAGGAGCAGACCGGAGCTGGCCAAAAGTTTGGAAAATTTTGCGAGGATTCGTCAATCGGCGCCAACGTTATTCCAAATAGAATGTTGCGGATTTCCTATGGAAAATAGGTCCTAACTATTACTACCTACTGGCGACTGCCAGTAGGTAATATAAATATATATATATAGTATGCAGATGTGGATTATAGACTAGTAAATCTATACATATTTGCACATACCTTCTCGATATTTTGGTCCACGAAATTTTCAGGATAGGGGCGGACCGGAGCTGGCCAAAAGTTTGGAAAATTTTGCGAAGATTCGTCAATCGGCGCCAACGTTATTCCAAATAGAATGTTGCGGATTTCCTATGGAAAATAGGTCCTAACTATTCCTACCTACTGGCGACTGCCAGTAGGTAATATAAATATATATATATATAGTATGCAGATGTGGATTATAGACTAGTAAATCTATACATATTTGCACATACCTTCTCGATATTTTGGTCCGCGATATTTTTGATGTGATATTGTGTCCATACAATATTCCTGTTTCTGATGTCAATGATCCCCAAAAATTCGCAATTTTGGACTGACATTTACAGTTACTGGACAATGCAAAAACAATATTTGTATTAAATAAATAATGGGAAACTGCTCACCAGATGTCAATGTTTGCGTAAAATGTAATTGCAGCAGTGGAATGTTCATGCAATACGACCTTACATAGTAGTTGAAAGATGTCATCTGAGCAGGTATTGTGTGCAAGCTTATGCCTGAGAGGTTCAGGTAGGGTAGCCTAAAGTATGCAGTAGGGGGGCTAAATTATGTAGCAAAAAAGGCAAATTATGCAGCGTAATGAGGCACATTTTGTGACAGTATTTTTGGGACTTGGCTATCCCTGCAGGGTTATCCCAAAACGTTCTGCCTTCAGCCCTCCTGTTTTCTTAATTTGTTTTTGGTGGCATTAGGACTCTGCACACTTTGTCACTGCTGACCAGTCTTTAAGTGCTAGTGCTCTCTCCCTTAAATATGGTAAAAATGACATACACCTGAATTATTGGCACATTAAATTTACTTGTAAGTCCATAGTAAAGTGGTACTACATGTACCCAGGGCATGTATATTAAATGCTACTAGAGGGTTTCCAGCACTATTTGTGTCACCCACAAATACCCAAAAGGCACACAGGGCAAGGTGCATTGTATTTAGAAGGTAGGACATGTGGGTTTAAGGTTTACATGTCCTGGTAGTGAAAACCTCCTAAATAGTTTTTTTCACTGCTGAAAGGCCTATCTCTCTAATTGGATACTATTGGTTTATCTAATTACATTTAATAAGTGTCGACTTTTGATTATGAGTAGGTAGAAAGCTCATGTTGGACTCAAGTGAATTGTAATTTAAATTATTCTTTAGTGATAAAGTCACAATTCTGAAAATACCACTTTTAGTAAGTTGGCATTTTCTTGCCCTAACTATTTGGTGCCTGCTGACAGTGTTCTGGGTCATATGACATTAAAATGTCTCTGTTGTTGGCATTTGTGTATTTCTACAAGAGAGTAAGACAAATGAGACTAGGGGTAGGCAGGATGAGCGGAGCTCTTCCCTGCCACACTTGCATTTCAAAGGGGCTTGTTTCCAGCACTCAAAGGAACCTAACACTAGTCCTTTGTCACCCCAGATTTCTTGAAGCCTTAACACGGGACGTGAATAACTTTCCAGGACCAGATGTGCAGGAAGCCCAGGATGTCTCCCCACTTCAAAGGCTGGCACCAGGTTTAAATATTAGAACACCACTTCAATATATTCCTGGACGTGTGGACATTAAAGAAGGATTGTGTTGACCTGCTGAATGAAGCCTTCCTTATTTCCCAGAGGACTGCCCTGCCGCTACCAGAGGATTGCATTGCTACTTAATGACTGTCTTGTTCCCCAGGGGACTGCCCTGCTACTTAAGGCCTGCCTAGGAAGGAAGACTGGCCCTGCTCCCTTCATCCAAGGTTATCCTGAGTGATCCAAGGGCCAGTTGGCTATCTTACTGTTTTGAGCTACAGGGACACAAGAAGCTCCAGAGCCCTGACCTGCTGCAACAGGACTGGTCAGGACCTGCAACTGGACCTTCCTGAACCCTGCTGGCCTCTGAAAAAAATGGGTCCCTAATCCCAAAGAGGTGCCTCCCCAGGTCCTGCACTCTTGGCTTGTATGTGAGTGCACTCTTCTTCAAGAAAAGGAGAAATCCTGAAATTTTGGGTTCTACGCAACAGCAAACGGATCTGTTTGTACCAAGACTCTTCCACCTGCAATGACCGTCACCGCAAAACTCTATTGAACGAGAATCTTTGTGCTATAGCGACTGTCAGAGACAACCAGTAATACGAGATCTGCACTTCGTGTTACAGCAACGACAGTCTGTGGTGATCACCAACATGAACCTCCAGCAATGGCTGTCCATGATACTAGATCTTCGTGCTACAGCATTAACCATCCACGATGCCTGGCCTCCTCTTCGCAATACAGCAACGACCATCAGTGACACTCATCCTGCTCCTCACAGCCTCCTCCACCACAAAAGGAACTCTTCACGCAGAACTTTGAGAAGGTGACATTTCCAGAGGAACTATCCTGGTCCATGTATCGCTCCATTGCTGTTGCACTGAACTTATGAATTTACCCCGGTCTAGCATGACCAGATGCTTTTAGACACTATACTTAGTAAAAACCTTACAATTGCATATCTCTGGTTCTACTGATGGGTTAATGTCATTCTGATTTCATTTTGTTTATTAGGATGCACTCTATTTTTCTAAATTGGTTTGGAACGTTTCTTGTGTGGTGTCTAAACTTTATTACTGTTGGTGTGCTCCAAAAATACTTTACACATTGCCCCTAAATTAATCATGACTGGTTTTGTTCCAAGCTACAAGAAGGTTAAGCACAGGTTAATTTAGTAACTTTTATGCTTCACCCATACAAGGATTGTGGTTGTTGCCAAATTGGGGCTTCCACCAGGGTGGGTCTGGGACAGAAAAGGAGCCCGGAACCAAATAAAAGTCACCCTTTTTGCCTTAATCACCCCCATTTTTTGACTGATACTAGTGCTTACTGACTCTGAAAGTGGCCTGCATTCTGCTAACCAGGTCCCGGGCCAGTACTCTATCCTTAAAAGATATATGGTAATTGGTATAATTCTAATTGACCAAAACAGCCTACTTGTAAGTCCCTAGTATATGGTAGGTCATGTAGGTTTAGAGACCTCACTGGACTTAATGCACTTACTTGTGCACTACTGTGGTGTCTAGTGTCAATATAAAGCCAGGCCTAACGTTTTATTACATATAAGTCACCCCTAAGGTCTGCCCTATATGCCCTAAGGGTAGGGGGCCTTACAAACAACAGGGACATTATAAAATATCTTTTACATGCCCTGGTGGGGAAAAACAGCCAAAGTCAGTTTCCCCATTGTGGTGCTGTTAGCCCTCTAGGCAAACATGGGAAGGCTTTATTCAACTTTAATCAAGTCTAACTTTTGATTGGAGTTAGCTAGCAACATAATTCAAAGTATCAAAATAATAGTTACAATAAATCCACCAACTTGTCATGGTCAGATTTACTATAACTATTACAGGAAAGTAGTTTTAGAACTTACTATCCTGAAGTTACCTAAAACTGCCCTGTACAGCTGATGCTGATTAGCCTTCCTTTGACAGCCTTAGCCAAGATGCTCCCTGAGTAGGTGTGAAGAGGATTGGGCTGAAGCAATACAGACCTTTGGTGGGAGGAGATTTGCTTTCTGGGAAGCCAGGGAGAGTAACGGGGCTTGGAGATAGGCTGGACTTCAAAGACAGGAGAACAGATGTCACAGGACCCAGGCCAGACCCCACTTCCTTGATCCCCAGCCAGATGGGTGCCCCCCACTAATTAGATTAGGAGAGGGGCTGAAAGGGGTGTGTAGTGAATTGTTAGCCACACCTGTGGGTTGAGTTAGTCAGACACAAACTCCAAGAAGAGCATTTCTGCATTTTGAATTTAGGAGAACAGTGCATTCTGGGTCACAAATACACCACACTATGCAGTAAGTGGTCATAGCTGAGGGAGGCAACTTTACCCCTAATGGTTGGGGTGACCCCCTCTCTTGCCAGTCCAGAATCGAGGATAAATATGGCAGAGCTGCAGGAACTCCTCTGAACACTACCTGGAAGGGAAGAAGGACTGCACTGCTGGACCCTTGGACTGCACCACAGAAGGTGCACTATCAAGGCTCCAAAGAGAAAGGGATATGCCTGTCTTAAAGGAAAAGGAGTGGTCTCCCTGAGCAACAATAGGTAGAAAAGTGCTGAAAGAAGTCACCTGCAACCGCCAAAGAGAGGACTACTCCAGCTTACAGTCTTCACCCAGATTCACCTTGACTGCTCAGATGCATTGTGCGAGATTGAGTCCTAGCCCCCAAGTGAGCCATCTGAACCCTTGGCTAGAGTTAGAATACACTGATGTCCCTAAAGGAACCAAGAACCAATTGGGCTACAGCTCCTAAACCCTTCTGCCATGAATTCCTGAGCCCCCTAGAGGCACCTCTCAGATTGTGGGCCCTTGGGTGGATCTGTATCTTCTAATATTAAGCTTTTCGGCTCTTCCCGAATGTGAACAAGCCTGTTCGCACCCGAACCATGCCACTCACCCAAAGAATTATTGCGAACTGCCTCACATTTGTCTCTTCGCACAGCAAGAATCGTCCGCCGGTGTGGATCACCACCGTGAGGCTCCACACCATCCGCAATACCCTGCTTCCACTTCGCACCCCGTACACAATCACCAGCAATACTCTCCTTGCTCCTGGCAAACTTCTCCCCCTTAAACGGGACTCTTGGCACAGAACTTGAGAAGGTAAGCCTTCAGCAGGACCAACCTGGGACTGTATCCGACCTGTGCTCTATTGCGGTCAGCTTTAACTTTTAGATTTGGTAGATCCAGCACAAAGATTGCAGTGATTGGTGCTTTACGCTTTTTGGCACTATACTACAGTTAAGTCTGTAAAAATTCATATCTCCGATTTGCTACATTAGATTTTTGTCATTTTGGTATCATTTTGAAGATAAAAATATTCTCTATTTTTATAAATTTGTGTTGGATTTTTGTTGTGTTATGTCTTTGCTTATTTTCTGATTTGGTGATATGAAATGCTTTACACACCTGTCTCTTAAGTTCAGCCTGACTGCTTGTCTGCCAATCTACCAAGGTTTGAGCAATGAGTGATTCATTGAGACTAACTGAACCTTATTAGTGGTTGTGGTATTTTTACTAGCTGAAGATACCTACCCCCATCTAATAATAACCCACCTTCCTACACCCCTCATACGTGAATTAGAAAGCTAAATATAAGTGTCCCTTGTTTGCAAATCGGTGAAGTTTTGAACATGTAAAGACATGCTGTATAAGAGTTTTGCAAGGTATGGAAGAGTGCATGGATTTGTGCTTGCTGCAGGCAATGTTTATTTTAATATCTAAGAAATTAACAGTAAAAACCAGCCCAGCAGACCAGGAAAAGGCCCACAAAAAGTCAGATACCCAGCCCACACACATACCTATGAGACCAGCCCGTGAGGCACTGCTTGATTGCCCTATAGGCAAGTCCACCCCTGGCTTCCACCCCCTCAACCATAACCCAATTTCTTACAATATTAATTCATTATGTCGTAGTTTTTGCACATTTAGCAAAGTCTGGGCAAATGCTTCACCTCATTAGTACCAGGTTATCACCCAAATGCAGCAATAAGCATCCTAAGGGTGACCAGTCGACCTTCGCAAAGCGCCTTCCACTGCGCAGCAGCATGAGTCACTGAGTTTTAAGTAACTTTTAAACTATTTGAACTTGAAGCAATGTTTTTGGTAAAATCTGCAAACTACGATGGATTATGCGGCAAATGCATCAAATCAACAACTATGCTTAAAATGTCACAGGGTTGCAAAATTTGTTGGCTAAAAAGACAAAACAAAGAATTCGGAGTGTTATGCCTCATTTACTTGTTGCAAACTTGGAATAGGAAGTATTTTCCACAAGTGGTAAATATCTCACCATGGGGTAATGGTGCTTACCTCGTGTAGTAAATATCCCACTCTATAATGAGGGCCTGTAAAGGTGGAGGGCAGTGCATAGCTGCGTTCTGGTCCATCGCTGATGGAAATAGGTGGGCATCCATGGAATTCCAGATCCCATTGAGAGCGATAAGTGTATTATTATATATGTTACCACGGTTCGAATGCTTGGTCAGGCACGACATCGCTATTAAAGAGTTGTATGAGCAGCTACGCTGGATAACGTTCATTTTCTTCTGGTGTTACAGTGACAGGTGAAGGGAACACGCAGATATTGCATCGATGCCCACACAGTTATGTTTCCAGTTATCAGACGGTCTGTGCGGTTATGTTATTCTGTTTGAGCCAGACTCCCGGGATACGGGGTTTATCGTGCATGTGTAATGCAAGGTGAGGGAAGGAAGAACTGCAGCCCTCAGTCACAGTCCTCAGTCAGGCGTGCGGTAACAATGGGAGCCTGGGGGGCAGCCGAGCACATCGAGGTCTGCCTCCCGGGCAGATTGGGAGGGGGGAGGGGGGGGAGCGGCCGGAGCGGCCATTTTGGAAAGATTGGGCTACATTTGGGGATAGCCCAAATGTAGCCCAAATTCAGAAAAGTAGCCCAAGGGATATTTAAGGGGTTTTCGCGCTTCCCCAGCCACCATTTTAGGCTTGGTGACCTGGTGGCTGGGAGCGCTAGACGAAAAGTTTTTCTTGTGTAGGCGTTGGCTTTGTGTGGCGGTAGAATTCGTACCTGAGAGGATGGCAGCCAGGGATTACAGGGTACTGGAGGCGATACGGCTCTTAAGTGAGGCGGGGAAAATGGATCTCCTCATTCAGGACGCGACATGGACGGGGCGCCCCGTGAGGCGCGCGTCCGCGGGGGTGGCGGTCGCCGTCGCGGCTTGTTCGCCCCCCGGGAGGTCGGTTAGCGGAGCGGTGAGTGGCAGGGGCGGCGCGTATGTGAGGAGCGCGGCCCCTGTGATTATGGTGTCAGCGGCGGTGGGCGCGGGTGGGGCGGAGGCTGAGCGTGGGAGGGGAAGAGCGCCTCGGCGGGGGAGAGCGTCGGGTGCCCCCGGCCGAGGCCTCGATCTTATGAAGGCCGCTCCTCAGGCAGGGGAGCGGCCGTAGTGAGGACGACTGCGGGAGCGCGGGGACGCTCGTGGGAGGTCCGCGCCTCCAATCGGGGAGTGGCAATGGAGGGCTGGGGTTGTCGGAGCGACCGGTGAGGGGCGGGGTGGAGGGGGGAGAGCCTGGGAAGGGAATTTCGACGGAGGATGTCTCTCGGGGCAGCGCGAGGCAGGGGGATGCAGCCCCGCTGTCTGGTGCACGTGGGGAGGGTGCAGGGGACAGGGGTCTGAGGTCCCGAGATTCAGGGATGAGCACACTCGAGAGGGGCTCGCGGCGGGGCTGGCAGTGGTGCTGGCCCCAGTGGGGAATGGAGCTTGAGTGGCCAGGGGGCTCACGCGGGACAGGGGGGGACGGGTGGGGGGACGCTCGGTTCGGGAGGAGTTGGACGGGAGGATGTGGGCAAAGGACTGCCAGCGTACATTGGGGGGAGGGGCCAGGCGAATGACGGGAAGGAAGGGGGGGCAGCAGGGGGGGAATTCCCGGTGCGGTTTGACTCGGAGGGTAGCGAGAGGGACTGGGAAGGCCTGGACATCTTTGAGTCCTGGGCGGAGGGGTTGGGGGGGCGTATGGGGCAGGGGAAGGAGGCGCAGGTCCGGGTGGCACGGTGCCGGGGGCGGGGTGGGGCGGTACGGGGAGCGGTGGGGCGACAGAGGGTCAGGGGTCTGGGGTTTGGGAGGGGACCACGGAGGGGGCTGGGCCGAGCGGACAGGGGGTGGGAGGGTGTGGGGAGTGGGAGTGGAGCGAAGGGGAAGACGGGGACGGCGAGGAGGAGGAGGTCGTGGATTTGAGCGCGGTGGGCAAAGCGTGGGTCGCGGGAGCGTGGGGGGCAGGTAAGCGGGGATGGGATGGTAGTAGGAAAGGAGGTAGGCCCAGCACACCAGACCATTCCTTTTCTTTTCAGGAGGTGGATCGACAGCTTGACCGTCGCGGGGTGCCGGACTTGGTAGGGCTGGGAGCGGCTCGACGGCACCAAGGAGAAGGGAGGGTGGAGCCTTGGGCGGCGTATCCTGTACCGGCGAGGGATCCTGGCGCGGCTGGCATAAGTAGGCCCGTTACGGGCTCGCCAGCCCCAACACCCACGGGGTTACAGCGCCCCGGGGGGCATCGGCAGAGGAGCAGCGCAGTGGAGAATGTTTGTTTACCACTCAAGCAGTTGGTACCACCAGCAGGAAGCGCTGGGGGAGCAGGGCAGGAGGAATTGGATTATGAAGAGGATAGTATGGAGGAAGGGGAGTTGCGTGATGTGGGGGACGGTAGGGACGGGGGGCCGAGTAATGTTGTGCCTAGTTTCTTACAGGTGTCACGACGCCAGGCGCGGCCCACGGGTCGGACATCTAGGTGGGAAAGCAGCTCGGCCCCCAGGACTGGACGCTTGGAGGAGCGGCAGACAAAGACACTGGTGCCAGGTAATAAACATTTGCTCGGGCGCCCAGTGATGGTTTCCAGAGGGGTGGGGGGGGCTGGGGAGGAGGGGGGGTCGGGGCAAGGTTGCGTAAGGGAGCATACATGGTGGATGTGGCGGTGGGCACAGAAGGCACAGGAAAGGGGGACGAAGGTATGACCCCTAAGGGTGCGACGGACAAGAAGGAGACAGTTGACGCACAGACAGGAGAGGCGGGGACTAAATTGGAAAGCAAGGAATTGAAGATCAAACGGTTACCGTATATGGGGGTAACGAAGCCCTTGGGGGCACATTTGATGTTGACAACAAAAGAGAGGATTTGGAAAGGGGAATATGTGGAAATGCTCAAACTCCTGCACAGGGAGGTAAGGGCAAAGGAGGGCTCTAAGGAGGAGGAATTCGAGTTGGCTAAGAGGCCTAAGGTACCTCTGACAATAGAGAACTGGACAGCGGCTTTCCTCATTTACGCAATTGTGTACTGTGAGAAGTTTCCGGAGAGGTCAGTGGCCATGTTTAAATACATGGACGTCATTCGGAAAGCGCAAATTACAGGGGGTGGATATGCCTGGGCGCAGTATGATGAGGAATTCCGGGCGCGCATGGCGTGGGATACAGAGGCAAAGTGGGGAGAGCTGGACACGGACCTGTGGCAGCATACGATGGGGCTCGCGGGGTCGGGGAAGACTATTTTTACGGCCAATGGGCTACCGCTAGTGTATCAGCCCTTTCGAGGGGGTCCCACCCGAGAGGGGGTGGGTGGAGCAGGAAGGGGTACGACAAGTGAGAAAGGTGCGTGCTGGGATTATAATAAAGGAATGTGCACGCGGGAATATTGCCGTTTTCGGCACGAATGCTCAGGCTGCGGCAAGCAGCATGCGTTGGTCAAGTGTTGGGGGCCCAGGATAAGTCGCAAGGTGGGCAGCAGTGGCAGTCAGGAGCCTTGAAGGCTGGGGGACAGCAGCAGCAGCAGACACAGCAGACGGGAGGGGGGAGGGGGGCTAAGGGGCCTGGGCCAAAGGGCTCATACTCCGGTTAAGGTGGAGAATTTGTTTGGGGCTCTAGGGGGGTATCCGGACAGGACAGCGGCAGAGCGGCTACGGTTGGGGTTTCTGGACAGGTTCAGGCTGGGGTATGAGAGTCCAAGTGTACGGACATGGGCAGACAACTTGAGATCGGCACGGGAACACCCACAGGTGGTGCAAGCGAAACTGGACAAAGAGGTACAGGAGGGCCGCATGGCGGGACCCTTTCAGGATTGGCCCTAGCATAATTTGATTGTGTCACCCATTGGAGTGGTGCCCAAAAAAGAGCAGGGGCAGTTTCGCATGATACAGCATCTGTCATGGCCGGAAGGGGGATCGGTCAATGACTTTATTGAGGAAAGTGCGGCCACTGTATCTTACTCCTCTGTTGACGTGGCTATGTCACTGGTGGTGACCGCGGGCGCAACAGCGCAGATGGCAAAGTGCTACATAAAGTCAGCTTTCCGGCTGCTGCCAGTTCATCCAGATGACTGGGATCTGTTGGGCATACAATTCGGCGGTCACTGGTATGTGGACAAAGCATTGCCGATGGGCTGCTCCATGTCTTGCGCACTCTTTGAATGTTTCAGCACGTTCCTACAATGGTTGTTTATGGAACGGACAGGTCACCAAGGCGTGAAGCATTACTTGGATGACTTCTTTTTTGTCGGCACCTGAGACTCCGCGGACTGCCAAAAGGCTCTGGACAGTTTCCATGAGATCATGGGGGACATGGGCGTGCCACTGGCCCCAGAGAAAACACAGGGTCCCAGTACGGCATTGGCTTTTCTAGGCATCGAATTGGATTCCGTTCTGATGGAGGCGCGCCTCCCGGCGGATAAAAAGGAAAACATGTTGGAGCTACTGACCAATGTGTTGGCACGACAGAAGGTGACGGTCAGGGATATCCAAGTGTTGCTGGGACATCTCAACTTTGCCTGTAGGGTGGTCAGAGTAGGGCGGACTTTCTGTAGGCGACTGGGGAGAGCGTTGGAGGGGCAGAGGCCTCCACACCATCATGTGCGGCTGTCAGCCGGGGTGAGGGAGGACTTGAGGATGTGGCAGTTCTTCCTGCAGCAGTTTAACGGGGTGCCTTTGATGAGAGAGGTGGACATGGTGTGGGACGTGCAGATTTTCTCTGATGCAGCAGGGAGCAAGGGGTTTGGGCTGTATTGGCAGGAGAGGTGGTGTGCAGAGCCCTGGCCTGCTGAATGGTTGGAGGGAGGCAGGAGCATTGCTTTCTTGGAATTCTTCCCCTTAGTGGTGGCGGTCACGCTGTGGGGGGTGTTGTTAGCACACAAAAAGGTCACGTTGAGGATTGACAACATGGCAGTGGTGCAGGTGGTCAACAGGCAGTCGGCACGGGACGCGCAGGTGCTCAAGTTGTTGAGGGTTTTTGTGCTGGGGTGTTTGAGACATGATATGGCTTTTCACGTGGTGCATGTGCCAGGAGTGGACAATGACATTGCGGATGCCTTGTCTCGTTCACAGTGGGGGAGATTCCGTGGGCTCACCAAGGACGCGGACGTGAACCCGACCAGAATGCCGAACCAACTATGGGAAGTAGGCAACACAGGATGCTACAATTGGTTCTAGGCTCTTTAGCGCAGTCTACGAGGCTGGCATACCTGGCGGCGTGGGAAGAGTTTGTCCGTTCAGGGGCGAAGTGGCGGGCCTCCGGGGTGGAGAGATGGGAGGATGTCGTACAATTCATACTGGACCTGGTGGGGAAAGGGCTGATGAAGGTGACGATAGTTGGCAAGTTGGTGGGGGTTGCTTTCGTCGGGAAGTTGTTGTGGGGCTACGCGCCTTCCGCGGGGGAGCTGGGGGCTCGGATTTTAAAAGGCTGGACGCGGGAATGTGGGAGCATTGCCCGGGTGAGGAAACCACTGTCTTGGGAGCTGTTGGACGGGGTGATGGGGGTCCTGCCTGAGGTGTGTTGGGATGCAGGGGAGGCCACACTGTTTTCCACGCTCGCTCATGGCCTGGATGTTTTTCGGGGCATTTCGGGTGTCGGAATTGTTGGGGTCAAGAGGGGAGCGGGGCCTGGTCTGGTGGGAGGTCTCTTTCGGGGAGCGGGTAGTGAGTATTTGGCTCCGGAAGGCGAAAACGGACCAAAAGTGTCGGGGAAAATGGGTGGCTTTGAAGAGAGGGCGCTCGCCGACGGTTTGTCCTTTTCGGTGGGGTCTGCGGTGGAAATCATGCTCTGGAGGGCTGGGGGACCTGGTTTTCTCCCATCGGCAGGGGTGGGGCGTTAAAGCTTCGCAATTGCTGGCAGTGCTGCGTAACGCACTTAGGAGACTGGGGGTCGAGGAGAAGGGTTTTGGCACACATTCTTTCCGAATTGGGGCGGCGTCGGAGGCACATGTGAGAGGTTGGGACAGCGGGGACTTTATGAAGTTGGGGAGGTGGTCATCGAATTGCTATCAGCGTTATGTGCGCAGCGAGACAGGGGGTGGGGTTCTTTAAAAAAAAAAACAGAGCAAGAAAGGTAGTTGGGGGGGGGCTTGGCATGGTTTTCATTCTAGTTTTTCTTTCCAGGTTCGGTAATGGGACCCCTCGCCAGGGAGATGTCCATTTGGATTGTGGGGCATTCGTTTGTCAGGCGGGCGCAAATCCAGGCACAGGAGAGCTATTTTGGCGAAAGTTTGGGGTTCAATAAAGATTTGTTCTCTGTGGGGTGGAGGGGTAGGGGCGGCATGCGCTGGAAGGAGTTGGTACCGGTGTTGAATGGGATCTTACGGGAGGGTCGGTGCCTGGATGTGTTGGTGCTACATGTGGGCGAGAATGACATGGTCAGGGAGACGGGCTTGGCGCTGATGCGGGCGATGAAAAAGGACTTGGGGTCGATTAAGGAGAAATGGGCGGGTTGTTCCATTGTGTGGACTGAATTTGTCCCCCCGAGGAGTTGGAGGGGGGCAGTTAACCCGGGGGCAGTGGATAAGGCGAGGAGAAAGCTTAACACGGAGATGGTGCAGTTTTGCCGGCATTTGGGGATAGGCCGCCTGGCACATAGGGACATACGGTATGATGCACAGGAGATGTTCAGAGATGATGGGGTGCACTTGTCGCGGATGGGGATGGACCTGTATCTTTTGGAGTTGAGGGAGGTGTTGGCACGATTGCTAGGGGTTTACAGGCGTTAAGTTTTCACGCGGTTCCGCGGGGCTTGAGGGAGGGGGGGGCAGAAGAAAGGGAGGAAGAGGCGTAGCCGCCGACACTTCCCCCTTTCTTCTGGGTGGCGGGGTGGTTGACAGTTGGCCGGGATTGGCTAGAGTTTGTTGTTATTGGTTTGGTAATTTGGGTCCAGGGACAGGTAAAGGGTATCCAGGTTGGATAAGTTTAGATTAGAGGTTGGATAGTTACAGTTGCACAGAAGGCAGGTAGGGGTTACGGTCAGGGGAGTTTGGGAGTTGGAAAGGCTACATGGTGTAGGATTGGGTTATATGTTGGTTATGGAATGTTATGTTGTATTTTGGGGGATGGGGGAACTGATGTGGGGATCGTAGGGGTGGGGGAAGAAACAAGGGGTCAGGAAGTTATTGTATAGCGAGCAGTTAGTTTTGTAAGGCAGTGGCCAAGGAGTTTAAATTGTGATATGCACCTGTTTCAATAAAGCGGCCTTTTTCACACACAATAAAGTGGTCTGGTGTCGGCTTGCCCCCACCCCCCCCTCCCCCCTTAATCTCCCAATGGGAGCCTGGGGGGCAGCCGAGCACAGCGAGGTCTGCCTCCCGGGCAGATTGGGAGGGGGGAGGGGGGGAGCGGCCAGAGCGGCCATTTTGGAAAGATTGGGCTACATTTGGGGATAGCCCAAATGTAGCCCAAATTAAGAAAAGTATTCCAAGGGATATTTAAGGGGTATTCGCGCTTCCCCAGCCACCATTTTAGGCTTGGTGACCTGGTGGCTGGGAGCGCTAGACGAAAAGTTTTTCCCTCCCACCCACCCAAAGGTTAGGGGCTGAGGGGGGCGCAGGTTGAGGGGCGTTAGATGGAGATTGGAAATTATGGCAGGCAGCATTTGTTGGACCAGGTACATAGGGGCAGTTTGATGTATTTGTCGCTTGGAACAGGTGCAAGCGGGGTGGTTGACAGTTGGCCCAGATTGGCTAGAGTTTGTTGTTATTGGTTTGGTAATTTGGGTCCAGGGACAGGTAAAGGGTATCCAGGTTGGATAAGTTTAGATTAGAGGTTGGATAGTTACAGTTGCACAGAAGGCAGGTAGGGGTTACGGTCAGGGGAGTTTGGGAGTTGGAAAGGCTACATGGTGTAGGATTGGGTTATATGTTGGTTATGGAATGTTATGTTGTATTTTGGGGGATGGGGGAACTGATGTGGGGATCGTAGGGGTGGGGGAAGAAACAAGGGGTCAGGAAGTTATTGTATAGCGAGCAGTTAGTTTTGTAAGGCAGTGGCCAAGGAGTTTAAATTGTGATATGCACCTGTTTCAATAAAGCGGCCTTTTTCACACACAATAAAGTGGTCTGGTGTCGGCTTGCCCCCCCCCCCCCCCCCTCCCCCCTTAATCTCCCAATGGGAGCCTGGGGGGCAGCCGAGCACAGCGAGGTCTGCCTCCCGGGCAGATTGGGAGGGGGGAGGGGGGGAGCGGCCAGAGCGGCCATTTTGGAAAGATTGGGCTACATTTGGGGATAGCCCAAATGTAGCCCAAATTAAGAAAAGTATTCCAAGGGATATTTAAGGGATTTTCGCGCTTCCCCAGCCACCATTTTAGGCTTGGTGACCTGGTGGCTGGGAGCGCTAGACGAAAAGTTTTTCCCTCCCACCCACCCAAAGGTTAGGGGCTGAGGGGGCGCAGGTTGAGGGGCATTAGACGGAGATTGGAAATTATGGCAGGCAGCATTTGTTGGACCAGGTACATAGGGGCAGTTTGATGTATTTGTCGCTTGGAACAGGTGCAAGCGGGGTGGTTGACAGTTGGCCCGGATTGGCTAGAGTTTGTTGTTATTGGTTTGGTAATTTGGGTCCAGGGACAGGTAAAGGGTATCCAGGTTGGATAAGTTTAGATTAGAGGTTGGATAGTTACAGTTGCACAGAAGGCAGGTAGGGGTTACGGTCAGGGGAGTTTGGGAGTTGGAAAGGCTACATGGTGTAGGTTTGGGTTATATGTTGGTTATGGAATGTTATGTTGTATTTTGGGGGATGGGGGAACTGATGTGGGGATCGTAGGGGTGGGGGAAGAAACAAGGGGTCAGGAAGTTATTGTATAGCGAGGTGTTAGTTTTGTAAGGCAGTGGCCAAGGAGTTTAAATTGTGATATGCACCTGTTTCAATAAAGCGGCCTTTTTCACACACAATAAAGTGGTCTGGTGTCGGCTTGCCCCTCCCCCCCCCCTTAATCTCCCAATGTATTTGCCATTAGCGAATAGCTCCTGCGTTGCTGTCAGGTTTTCAATATATATCGTCATCACAGCACTAAACTGTCATTAACGGGTGAGGTACATGGAAACCTGAAGATTTTTTCTTTTAGATTCTACTGTTGAGTAACTATATATTTTGAGCCAATGTAACTATGGAGGAATCAGCATTCGTCTTCCTATAATGTTTTGTTGTAAAATGAGTTTATTAAGTGACTTAAAAAATAACATATACAAAAAAAAGAGAAGAGGACATGCGATGCATAGAGGAATTTAAAGAAAGTGGGTGCACACAAAAAGAGACGCAAGGCAGATAATATGTAATAAAAACAGCAATAAGAAAACATAAAGGGATTATGCGGACATAGATCACAGGTGTTGCAAATGCTTGCAAGTACCAACATAGACGTACCTGTGGCGACGTCTAGCTGTCTCCAAATCACCTCTGAAAGATTTAATTGTAGAAAACATACGGGGGCAGATTTATAAGCCCCTTGCGCCACTTTTCCCATGTTAAAAGTGACGCAAAAGTGGCGCAAGGGGCTTGTAAATCAGCCCCACGGTGCCTTGACATCAATATTGGCATTACCACCCTACATCCAGAGAACGCCATGTCACACTGAGGCCGTACAGTCGGCACTAAACAAGAATGCACTACCTTGTGTGGGAAGTTTGGCAGTGCATTTTCAGATGTAGGCTCAAATACAACAAGCATTTGCAATGCAACAAGTCTCGCATTTACGCGAGTTTGAGCTATTGACATGTAAATGACAATGCCTTTTATTTATGTTTTGGTTTTTAAAACATAAAAGGCATTGTCATTTACAATGCTAATAGCTTAAACTCTCACAAAAGCGAGACCTATTGCATTGCAAATGCTTGTTTTATATGGGGCAGACTTATTACGGGTGTTTGTAGTGAAAAACGATGACACGACTGACCGAAGCATGCTATCCTTGTATTCTTTACGTGTATTCCATAGTAAGAAACGGGAGAAACTGATTTTGCCTGACACATACTTTTATTATAAATGTGGAGAAAATTACATCCGTTCAATTTCTTTTTATACACAATCCCCAAAAATGGAGCTCTATTGAGTTTTGCCTGCTTCGAATTGGTATGAGCATACCCTGTTTGCTCCACTCTTGCTAAGCATGCTGAAAAACTGTGGAAAGGGCATTTTTTTTCTCCCAAAACGTTTATTCTGTTTTACGCAGAGTGGCCAATGAACGTTGTCTGCCTAAACTTTTTGAAGCTAATATTTGAATAATCGTTTTTTGTGTTGTTTAAATAAAAAAGTACAATTTGACGTTCACTGCGGGGGTAAATAATATGTAGACCTATTATCCAGTTTCTAAGCGCTTATTTTTAGCAACCACCTAAGGAAAGACAGTTGAGTTTGCCCTTGGCAGAACTTGACCTCATGTCCAGGAGGTTACAGTAACAGAAGATGTCAGCAGTGAGTGTTGAACTCTGTGCTACGAGTCCCCGTCTGCTGCCAGCTACTTTCAGAAGCAAACATACCTGTTCACACTTTAGGTGCTGACAGGGGTCAGCTACGGTTAATGGCTGCGTCCTGGGCGCCAGAATATTTCACAAGAGGTGGTGAAACTTGCTTTTTGCTAACCGCAGTGTGAATTCCCCTGCGTGAAAAAAACAGATCTTGCAATGTTGTCATTAGGACCTGTTAAGGTTTCTGTGCCCATAATGCTCAGATGCAAAGAAATGCATTTTCCCACTTAAACTCCGTTGGCACGCGCGTGCCAGATGTCAGGAGCTCAAATGATTAGCAGAGAAATGTTTTCATATCTCGGAAAATAACTTAATTACACAACGTGGGCGTGAGAGTAAAACGTCTAACCATCCTTAGCCGTGACAGCGGGGTTTCAGTCAGCGCAGTAAATACAGAGTTGGACATTAAAACAAGGAGCGAGGGGCGGGTGATGGTGGGGGGGTGACCACCGAGGAAAGCGGCCGTGCATATATTAAGCGTATGCGCGAACCAGGCGTCATGGCGAAAACATAACGAAGTAGTCCTTTAATTAAAAGATACAGCCCTGTAACGTAACTTAACAGTAGTTGGTCGGTGCTGCTTCCTCCAAAAACGGAAGTGACCTATGGCATCCAGAGCCAACCATAAGCCTGCTAACTGAAGCAATGCCACAGTTAACCAATGGCAGGCGGGAGGAGAAATTACCATCAATATTGTATTTACTGGAGGTCTTGCGACAGCGCATGCGCTGTCTAGGCTCAACCTAAAAATGGTCTGACTTTGACAAGCAGGCAGGAGAAAAGGAAGCGAGAATCCGCGCCGCTGCAGAAAGAGCGCGAGCGTTGTGTCTCTGCTGAAAGAGCTCGAGCCTTGTCACGAAAAAGGTGTCAATTCAATCATTCTTGAGATGTTTTCCACCTTAGCTTCCTCTTTGCTTGTACCCTGCTGCTGGGAGAGGGCCGATCCTATACACAGCATCTCCCAAGCAGGCCTCCACTGTCAAATCTACCATGCACGAAATCATTACAGTCGAGGCAGAGGCGTCTGACTTCTAATAGTAAAATATCTAAACATCAGATGAGTCATATGTTACAGTGGAGGTCGCCGTGTACTTACATAATTAGCTGCGAGGTCAGGATGAAGATAGTCGATGCCTGGAATAAAACACAAGAGAGACGTGATCAGTGATAGAATTTGGAATTAGGCCTCAGACGTCTCTTCAAACACGGCGCCTTTTTCATCAGTATGGAACACAGTCAATGATGTAAACATTGATAATTCGCCGCACAACTCCGCTTTCTCATTGGTGCGTTTAGGCGGCCTGTTCCCTAACAAAAAGCCCTGTCAGCTCGCCTTCCCTGGGTCCCTGGAGGCCACCAGCAAATGACGCCAAAATCCGCGCTGAGTGCATTCGTGACGTGATAATAGTCCCACTGAGACCTTCATTGCTTTTTTTTACATCCATTTAGCTTTTTACTGTACGGACGGAAGAGAGCCATCTACATCAATTGTGCATTGCTACCCGGGACTGTTAACTCTAAGGACATTACGGATATTGTTCATTTCGCTGTATTTTGACAGCTTTTTGGGCTGTTTTCATTGTTTCATGGAATGAATAAACGTGAGCCGCATAATGACAGGGCTGTAATGATTTTTTCTAAGGATAATCAGGCACATGCATCAACCATTTTTGCGAGTGCAAACGGTGCGATTCGCAAAAATCGTCCGTTTGCGCCCGCAAAAAGGGCTTATGTGTTGCATCAACCTGTCAACCCCTCACAATTTAAGAAATCGCAAATTATTGAGATTTCTTAAATTGCGATTGCATTTAAGGAATTGTAAATTGCAATTCCTTAAATGCAATGCATGATGGAATCGCAAATTGCAATTTTGGTAATAGGGAACGCAAATTACCATCAATTTGTACTTGATGGTAATTCGCAAAAACTTTGAAAAATGCACTAAAGTGCATTTTTCCAAGTTGTAGGTTACTCAACACACATACCCTTGGGGCATGTGTGTGCGCAACATGTGTGCGCAGATCAATTTCAGGGGTGAAACAGGGTGTCCTTTTGACACCCTTGCACCCTTGAAATTGCATGCGCAATTTGCGAGTACCTAATGGTACTCGCAAATTGCGCATGAAATCTCCCATTCATTCGTATGGGCCTGTAGGCCTATAGGAATGAATTGGAAGGCATTCCTTGATTGCGACTCGCAATTTGCGACTCGCAATTAAGGAATGTTTGGGAATCGTTAATTTTATAGCGATTGCTACATGCATAGGCTTTTACAATTCCTTAATAATCGCAATTAAGGAATCGCAAAAGCCTACATTGTACCTGCTAGTTCCTAATCGCAGATTGCTAATCATGTGCAAGAATCCATGCTAAGCCACAAAATGCAATTTCCTACACATTTCTGTAGAATCTTTTTTTATTCATTTTCATATACTGGTTAAATATAGTTTTTGACTAATACTATAGCAGTTACAGATTACAATTCTCACTTTGGGAAGGTGGTCCAGATAATAGAAAATCTCTGCCTTCATTCCTGTCACTCACTCATTCCAATTTTGATTAGCCACTTGCAATAAATGAGGTGCTATAGGAGACGATATCTATCTTAAAATTGAGCCTTCAACTGTTTTAGTATTGGGTTTGGCAAATCCCAAGCTCAGGATCATATCTTTCTTGCTTTTATTCTAAAGTTGCTCAGACTCTCTCAGTTGAAGGGGGCTTCAACTGAGAGTTAAAAAAGTAAAATCTCTGTGGGAACACTTAAATGGTAAGAGTCTGACTACATCCTGTAGCGGATGTTGCAGAAGAGGCGAAGATTAACCTACTGGCCTCCAACTCTAGATATTTATGTTTAGGAACATTAACCATCTTCATATCCGGAGTTTCCCTGTCTGCTTTTCTTGCATCCTCTCTAACCTTTAATACCCTTTCTCCTACGGAGCCAGCCTTCACGCAGAACCACTGGTCTTCTTGTCTTCTCTTCCTTCCTTCTTGTCTTCTCTTGCTTTACCGTCAAAGCCATTCCTAGAGTTCTAAATTATGCAGAAGCAGAAATTAGAATACTAGGGATGCCTGGGGTTAAACAATTATCTTCTACTGATCCTGAGCAAGTTCTAATTGCTGTCTGAAATGATCCATTCCCAACGGACTTGCAAGCCAAAATGGCAGCTACCAGTTACTCTTTTTTGGAACATGATATTTGAGTCCCTTGGTCTGACCAGCTCATCTAAATGTGTGGTCTTTAGTGCTAAGTCCTTTCCATGTTATTCAACGCTTTAACTCTTACTTTCCATGAAAACAAAATGTAATCAACTAGCATCTAGTGTCTCCTAAGGTCTGGAATCTAGTGGTCTTATCATTTGTCCACAAACGATAAACCTTTTATTGTGGCCCTGGGTTAATTAGTTGTTAAGTGGTGGTGTCTTTTGTTGACTTTCCACTGGCAAGTAGCCTGACTAGCTACTGCTGCTTCACAACTGGATTTGCTAAGCCCCAATAGTGCTGCACTCCAATTAGCCAATTTGATCCCTTTTTGTATTTGACTCATTCAATGTAGCAAAATTGAGCTGTCAAGGCTCACTTCAGGGGCTGGAAAGAGTTAGGTTAACAAGTTAATCCCTCTAGTTGCCCAGTTGTATTGGCCGACTTCCAAATATCATCCAACAACAACCAGCCATATTTGTATTATTCTGTTTAACTGTAGCATAATTATGATGGCTAGAATCTGCATTGAGATGTATACCTCCCACTACCTCTCATTGTTTTAGCAAAGCATTGCATTGTTTTTATGGAGAAATCTATTATGTCAGAACAACTCTGAAATGCAGAACCTACTTACTATGGAAGTAATTTATGAAGAGTAAGAATGCAATATAAAATGTTAAGATTTATTATGATAGTGTTGCAAAGTCATCCTGTGCCCTGGGTACCCCCCAACTTTTTGCTGAATGGTACTGGTGGTAGCTGACTCTGACTGACCCTGGGCTCTGCCTAACCAGGCCAAGGGCCGGTGCTATGCTGAAAGAGACACAATTAGAATACAGTGAAAACACCTACATACACTAGGGTACACTAGGTTGTGTACCCCTGTGGTTGGCATGGCCTACCCGTTCAGACCCTATTAAATATTAGGGCAGGGGGATTAAAACTACCTAGAAGTCCCTAGCCAACAATAGGGCATGGCAGTTTGGAGGCCAGCCAGCAGCTTTTCTGCACTTGCATGTGTGAACCGCTGAGGCCTGGGGTCAGTTTAAAAGTAGCCCTGGGTGGCAGAACTGCTTTTAAAAAGTAAATTGTGCTCAAACTCAACTTTGGGGTTTGGGGCACTTAAAATGGATAACCCACAATGTTTTGGCATATTAAGAACCCCCAGGGTCTCCCCTTGGTGTCCCATGGTTGGGGGGTCAGGTAGGTATAAGGTAGACCCTTATAAAATGAGTTTTATATGCCCTGGATTAAATGAAATTTCACATTTCACTCCCCACATTGTGATAAAGTGCTGCCCAAATTCGACTTTGATGCTTGGAGCCCTGTGGAGGGAGGATCTGCCATATTTCTACAGATTCAGAACCCCTAAAGACTCCCCTAGTTGTCCCATGGGTTGGGGGCCCTGTAGATATAAGCCAAGTACATATCAAGTATGTTTTTATAAGTCCTGGTGCTGGAAAAATGGCCCAAGCCATTGTTCCCATTGCAAATCCCCTGCTACATAGGTTAACATGGTAGGAAGTTATCAACTAATAACTATTGATAGGAGGGGGCTAGAAGTACCATTCAAAGACTTCCCCGAATGGTATTAATAAACTCATGAATATGATATGGTTGAATTTCTCCTAAGGTGTACATACAAGAAGTTATACAACTTTTTTGTTTGCAAGTCCAGATTCAGCCTTCCAGTGGTCTGTCCTGATTGGTCAGAGTTAAGTGGATTAGCTAGGCTGCCTTGAAGAGGTGATAACGAGCCCCTGGGGTTAACCAGCTCTGCTGGGAGGGCAGTGTGCTGCTACACTGGAATGCCAGAGCAGGGGGAGGAGTCGTAAACCATGGTCTTCAAATAGAAGAGGAGGCCTTAGTGTCATTTACAACTCTAAACTTTTCACCTCAGCCAAAGATAGGCTTATGGAAGTAATGCACAGATGCAAGGGGGAGTGTTTATGGAAAGTAAAACATTCTAGGGGTGTGTTTAGCCAGCTCTTACCTTCCTGCTGGAAAATCAGCCATTATGAATTTGGAGGATTTGGTGCACTCTGGGACAAAATGATTCCACACTCTACAGGAAGTGGTCATATTCTTGGGGAGTTGCCCTGCTCCCATTGGTCAGCAGTGACCGCTTCCTTGACCCAGAGAACTTGGAATAAGTATCTGAGAAGGGCAGAGCCTCTCAGATCTGCTGCTTGAAACTTAAGGAAGCAAGACGTTGCCATGCTGAGAAGTTGGGGTGAAAAATTCTAAGGCCTGCCCTCTGAAGACTGCACCAGCTGAAACCACAGTCCTGTGGATTATCTTGCTGCAAAAGAATTAAAGACTGGACTCCCTGCAAGCTACAGGTTAACTAAGCTCACCTGGACCATCACCACCAAGGATCCTCAACCTGGAGAACACCAGCCGATTTGTAAGGGTTTTGTCCAAGCGGATTGTGGGAACTAAAGTCCTCAACTTTCAAGGACCATCTTGGAGCTTCCAGACCCTTGGAGTGAGTTTGAGACACTTTGAGACCCCTTGAGAAACTTCAGGAAGAAATTCAAGAAGTTTGGAGAACTTTGGAGCAACTTTGGAAAAAAGCTCCATAGAGGGACCGACTCAACCTAGCCAGCCAGCCAAGCCGCCTGCCTTTAACCGCGAGCCGGCCAAGCCATCCAGGTTTGTCCTGCGGAATGCTCCGTAGGTCCCACTTCTAGAGTTTGACCGGGAGTAGAAGAAATCCAAGGCTGGCGAACCCTTACCGAATCCGGCCTGGTGAAGAGCATCGAGGGACCCAGTGAGAAAAAGCTCTGTAGAAGTTTCTAATTCCAAACGAAGAAAAGGTGACAGGGAGCAACCACGAAAGCCAAACCACCTGCCTTCAACCACATGTCACCCTGGATCCTGGGTTTGCTCCGCTGGAGTGCTCCGGAGGTCGGACTTCCATAAGTTTGACCGGGTGATTATCGCTAGGCAATCTGGCGAACCCTCACCGGATCCGGACTGGCTGATAGCTTCAAGGGACCCCGGGAAGAAAAGCTCTAGAAAAGTTTCTAAGCCAGAACCAGGACCTACTGCGAGTGGTAGCCGCCCAAGGCTCTACCGCGGTCGTCCTGAAACTTTGACTTTGAGCCGGTCTATCGCGACCAGATATCCCAATAAGGCGCTCTATGATTCTATACGGGCCCCTGCTCTCCTTTTTGCAGACAACACTCTGCTTATATCTAAGTCACCACAAGGGCTCCAGCAGCTGCTAGATGATTTTCAAGAATTTTTGATCGGGTCGGGGGCCGGAGATAAATAGTTCCAAAACTAAATGCATGCTGTTCTCATTTAATTCAATGACTACATGTAAGAAACAATTTTATGTGGGTGGTGAGCCACTAGAATTAGTGACAGATTTTGATTATCTGGACATTAAACTTACCCAGAATATGAGTTGGGCCCCACAACTGAATGAAGCGCAATTAACTGTGATTCACCAAACGGCAAGTATACTGAAAATCTATAAGAGAACTAGCTCTAGAAAGCTTGTTCCAGCATTGGAAATTTACAATACTAAAGCCCTAGGTGCGACTTCATTTGGTGCTGAGCTTTGGGGTTGTTCTATGGTAATAACCTCTCAGTCACTGAGCAGAAATTTCTAAGATCCCTAGTTAATCTTCCGTTGTTTACTCAGTTGATCCCTCTCTATGTAGATCTTGGTCAGAAGAGGATTTTGCATAAAATTAGATTGCGGTCACTCATGTTTTGGCATCGATTATGGACCACTACAGCACTCACCCCTTATAGGGTTGTCCTTTGTGAGCTGATGATAGCATCTTGTGTGGTTAAGATACCCTGGATGCTTGTGGTTAAGCATTTGCTAGTTAATCTAGGATTGGTTGCTTATTGGCGAGAACCAGAAACTCTCTGTCAGATTAATAAGCATAGTCTTAAAAAAGTGTATTGGGGTTTAATTGAAACTGATTTGATAATAAATTGTAAAGGATCACTTTCAAATGAATTTATGAATTTTTAACAGACCCTGTTATTTGAGCCTACACTGGATGAAATCGAACACCCATTAGCAAGGAAATTATACCTACAGTTTAGGTACGGCTGCCTACCCCTAAATCTCTTTAAAAGTAACTGATGTAAAACAGGAGAGAGCGTCGAAGACTACTGTCCCTGTTGCCTAGGGGTTTCCGAGTTACCTGAACATGTTTTATTTTTTTATCCTTTGTACTCCCGATCACATTTGAAATGGATTGACCCCCTTTGCAGAAATCTGGGAGTTAGGAGATATAAGGAGGCGTACAGAATATTGAAGACGAACACAACACATATAATTGTATTCTGCATATCCAAGTTTTTAATGGCTGTGTGGGTCAAGGGCACTAAGTACTCCCCTGCCAGTTTCTAGGATCTTGAACTTAGGGTGTACCAATTACGATGGCACCATAAAGTTTCAATCAGGGGTTCTGGTTCATCGTACAAGCACATAGCACTTTAATATGTATTTTGGCCAACTTATATTGCTGTACTGTAAATAGGCTGTGAAGGTCTTTTAATTATTCTATGTTTTGCTTTTAATAAGAGTCTAGAGGAATGGGAGACTGCTAACAGTGCCCCTAATGGTTTGTTTTCTGAGGGATCGCTCCAGGTGGGTGGGTGCAGGACCCCAGTAGTTTAGAGGGCAGTCTCAACCCTGACCCCAGCCCAGCCTAAGGGTACAGACCCTTGACTGGGATGCCAGTTGCAGGATAGCACCCCTGAACTGGTGGGCAAAATGTGCAGGACAACTGCCACTGGTGCCCTGACAACTCTGGAAGGGGGTACTGCTCCAGGTGGGAGGGTGCAGAGCCCCAGGGAAGAGGACCAGGCATGAGAGAGACAATCCGTCTTCTTTCCAGCCGCCGGGTACAGGCCCTAGGCTGGTATGTCAGTGTCAGGATGTCATCCCTGACCTGACAGGAGGGAGAGTGGACAAAAGGTGCCAGGCACCTGAGGCTACTGCCCCTCACTCTCTGACGCCACAGGGATTAGAGAATCATGAAAGGCCTGGCGCCTGGCTCTCAGCACTGATAGCTGTCAGTGGCCACTGTGTCTTGCTGTCCTGGTGGACAGAGTTGTCCCTGAGAGTGGGACCGGAGTCACTCCTTGGTGGTGGACTGTGCCACACCACTGTGTTGGCTATGTGGGTACTGTCTGTCTGTTGGGACACACCTGTGAACAAGCTAAAGTTAGGTGCTGCACAGATGGGGTCCCCAGAAGAGAAGGAGGGTTTCCCATGGGCTAGCTTAGTAGGCCCCGAGAGTATGGACAGAGGGTTCAACTGGGTTTAGCAAGGTGTAGAACCAGAACGTGCCCCCGCTGTGGTGGGCCAGGTCTAGGTTCTATTGCCTCAAGAATGGAAGTCCATCAAGGGATTGATTAGTTTACCCTGTCTTTAGGCTGGCAGGGGGTTGTGTTAGACCTGGCTTTTTCAGCAAGTTTATCCCCAGACCTTTCGCTTTTTTAGCCTCCTGTTGTTGACCCTGTTTTTGTTTGGTTTTAGGAATCTGAGCACTTTACCACTGCTGATCAGTGCTAAAGTGCATGTGCTCTCTGTGTAATGTGTTATTATGGATTGGTATTTCCATGATCGGCTTATTTGGTTTACTGTTAAATCCCTAATACAGTGCACTATGTTTGCACAGGGCCTGAAACCAAATGCTGCTAGTCGACTTGCAGCACTGATTGTACCATCCACACAAGCATCCTTGCAAAAGGTTCTCAGATCTGTCATTGAAGTATCTGTGTGCAGTTCCATACTGCCATGTCGATCTGGCAAGTACACCCACTTGCCAAGCCCTAACCTTCCATTTTCTTACATGTGAATCACCCCTAAGGTAGGCCCAGGTACCCCTGTGTGCAGGGTGTAGTGTATCTGAAACGTAGGACATGGCCCGATGTGTGTGGCATGTCCTCATAGTGAAATACTGCCAATTTAGTTTTTCATCATTGAAAGGCTATCGGTCTCATAGGATAGATGGGTGTTCATTTATAATATCTTATAAATATAACTTTCCATTGGGACAAGATTGTAAGTTAAAGTTTAGTATGCCTGAACTCAGAATATAGAGATGCATCTTATAGTAAGGATGGTTTTTACATTCTGGGTTTGAAAATACCACTTTTAGAAATAAGTATTTTCTGGCTTAGCCATTCTGGGTGCCTCTGCTGGTTTGTGTATTGACTGCCTGTCTTTGGAGTGACAGTGGCTTGGGATGTGCATTCACAGTATACAGCCACTGGGGGTTGTGGTGTGTCCTGCCTTTCCTAGATGAGTCAGGGAAGGCTGAATAGACCTGGGCTGCATTTAGAGTTGGGGAGAAGATTTCCTTTCACCTGAATGGGCCTGGTCTGCCGTACACAATGCTGTCTCCACCGCCTGCCGGCAAGCTGCACGAGAGAGGACAGAACTGTTTTGGACTGAGCAAAGAGCCTCTCTAGCTCTAGAGAACAAAGAGAAAGGGACTATAAATGTTGGTGCCTGGACCCCTGAATTTTAGATCACTTCTGGGATTCAAGCAGAACCTTTGCCAAGGTGAAGAACTGGAGAAACTGAAGAAGAAGAACTGCCCCTTTACTGTGTGCTGTCTGGGGTTGGCCTGCAGTGTCTGTTTCTGCCAAGCAAAGGATATTAACTTTGCTGTATGCTGTGTCCCCTGCTTGAGGAAGATCTCCAGGGGCTTGAAGTAGAGTTTGCCTCCTGTTCTGAAGTCTCAGGGACACAACAACTTCATCCCCTCTGTTGTTCTCCAACTGCTACTGCGGTTTCAGATGCCACAGAGCGAAATTGCATCACCGATACCGGCAAGCGATGCCGTAACCTGCACCGAAGCCGTGGGAACTGCACGGGAAGAGCACAACGCATTTCTCCGACTGCACTGTAGGCCCGATGCCTGTTGATGCTGTGCGCATCTACTTCAAAGCTGTCACCGAGGTCGCTGCTTGCACCGTAGGCGATGACACAGCTCGTGACGCTCACAACGCACCGTCTCGACTCGCACTGCAACCCCGACGCCGGTGCTTCATCAACACAGAGCCGATACTCGACATGGGTGACTCCCGAATCCATCGACACCGTACCATCGTAAGGAACCACCATCTCACTGCCACCACGATGTCACCTCCCCGGCACCAGAAAGGAACTGACGCCTCACCGCCCCCAGAACAGCAAGGAACCAACGCCTCACCTCACCTGTATCCAGAAAGGACCTGAGGACTCACCTACCCTGGGGTCTTAAGGAACCAATGCATTACCTCCCCTGTGGTCGGAAGGAAAGGAAGCCACGTGGCACCAATGAAGCATCACCTTCCCGATGCCATGCACCATCTTTGCTTTCATCCTTTCCAAGGTACTGTTCTTTGTGGAGTCAGTGCGACTCCGGGCCTGACTCCAACCACCTCGCGGTCGGCGCTGTACTTGGGGATTTTCATTTTCGTCACGACATCGTGATAACTCCAGGGGGAGTTATTTGTTGCTACTCTCATTTTCTTTTTAAGAAAAACTTGTTTTTGAGGATGTTTTGATTATTGTATTGGGGATTTTTGTTGTTTTGGTCTTCTTTGGTTTAGATAAATATTACTTATTTTTCAAAACTCGTGTGGTGTCCAGTTGTAGTATTTTCACTGTATTACTGTATGTGTGCACAGATGCTTTACACATTGCCTCTTGAAAAGCCTGTCTGCTCATGCCAGGCAACCAAGGGAGTAAGCAGGGGTTATTTTAGAAGTGTATCCCCCTTGCCTTGACTAGGAAGAAGTTCGCCAGTGGGACTGTACTTTCTTGGTTGTTTAGCGGTACGTCTAAAGGCTCTAGTTCACTGTCACTCCTGCATGGAATCCATTTAATACTGCCATTTTGGTTTAACAGTGCCTTCAATGGAATTTGTAGTGCAATGGGTTCCACCCATTTACCCCACCCAGATTATTTGCTTTCTGGACCTTTATTTACTGTGTGCGAGTCTCACTACCAGAGTCTCATGCACGGTAATTACATGGCAATTGGACTGTGTGTTTACCATCAGTGTTCTCTTTTTAAGAAAAGGTGGGTGCAATGCAGCTTAGGTAGCGGATATTGGGCAGGTTACATGTGAACATGTTTGCACTCTCGAGTGCATATGGGTGCTGGCTGCATGTGTGAGACTACCTATGTGCTCAGCCCGCTAATAGTGCATAGACAGCCTATGTCAATAGGGACAATGACAGGGTAGGTGCTGACCTAGGACAGGCCTAGGGCTATTAGTGGGCATTTATAGATAGGTCAGTTGAGTTTACTGGATTATCTGTAGCATCACTATATTATACATATAGGTGAACTCTGCCTTAAAGTGCAGTTTCACTCCACTTAGGCCTACACAACCCAGTGAGCTGTCAAACTGGAGTGAAACATGCAGGCCAAGTTTGAATATGGAAGCCCTAATGCCCTATGTTTCTATATTACGGGCTGCCCATAATTGTCATGTTTCTGTGGGTCAGTTCAGAAACAGATTTCAGGCCTTTCAAACCCTCTGCTCAGCCAAGTTAATTACTCTGTTCTCAGGCAGAGGGAACAAATGTCTCTCCACCCAAAAGGAGCAAGTCTAAGTGCTAGACTCAGTTCCTGAGAAGAAAGGGGTGGGGAGACAAATCTGTACCTGGTAATTAGCTGTTACCTGCTGTGAACCTGGTTTGAGACAGCCAAGGAACACTGAACAGAGGCACAATCCCAGACATTTGGGGTCAAGACAGGAACGACTCCCATTTGAAGTTTTGGTGGGAAAGTACCTGAAAATGACGTCAGCAGGGGGTGAACCTGAGGCCCTCAAAGGAGCTCTGAATATAGACATCTTGATGGTGCGATGTTGGATTGTCCCTGAATGCTGTGCAGTATGTTTGGGACAGAGGTGGAGGGGTGTTGCGGAATCCTAGGTTTGGCCATTGGTGCCAGGCATCTGGAACTTTTCACTCAAACTTGCAAAGCACTTGCACAAGATAGAGACAGGAAGTAAGACCCTAGACCTGGACAGCAATGGCAGCAAGACCATGGACAGTTGGTATAAGAAGCCACCTGATGCACTGCATGATAGACTATGGACTTTGGAATCCAACTGCCATCCAGGACGAAATGGGTGTCTCCAGGACCAGTGGTGCTGGCCCCCTTACACCCCCTAAGGACTAATTGGGGGGAGACCTTGACTTCAGCAGCCCAGCAGGAGGAGAAGAGCACTAGGAGCCAGGCATAGAAGAAAACCTGGAGCAGAAAGCCAGTGCAACCAGCTCTCTACAAAGTCCACTTTTTTAGAGCCTGGTGGCTAGAGCTCACTGCCAGGAGTAAAATGAACTCAGGATCGCCAAAAATATTCCAATAGGGCCAGGGTTATGCAGCTTTAAAGGATTTGACCTTTGACCCATGCTAAAAAATCAGAGCACATGTAATTCCACTGCTATTCCTAAACATACCCCCAGGGTGGTCCAGTGCCCGGGGGCCGGCACAACTTTGATTATTGTAGGGGAGAGGGCGAGCATATGCAACTTCCCTAAGAGGTTCTTTCTGCCACCTCTAGCAAATGACTTTAACTAAAAATTCCATGCCTTGCGGCAAAGGCTTTGGCCGAGCGATTCCAGGAATGGGTCCCAGGACCACATCCCAGGGACCCTTGAACTAGCCCCCAGCATAGCGAAGGCTCACACTCCAGCCGAGAGTTGTCGCAACTCAGGAATTGCCTTCCACTGCCGCAGGAGGAGAATGACTCTGCCAGATTTCTCCGGGGCTGCAGGGGCTACTTGCAGAGCACAGAGGTATTCAGCTCCCCCTGCACACCTCAACAATTCTGAAAGCTGCAAGTGACCTGGGTGGGACCAGGGCACCTGATATAAACTAAACAAAACAAAAGAAAACCCACACACAGCAAAGTTGCACAGCAGGAGAATCTGCTGTTATGATGTTCACTGCTTTGTGGCAGTGAGCACCCCATAAGACTCAGCAACAACTTGTTTTTCATATTTCTGTCTCCTTTGGTGCCCCAAGGAGGGACAATGGCACTGCCAATATCATTTTGCACTCTAGTTGGGGCTGCAGGAGTGCAGCAGAAGTACAGCAGCAGCCTCTTTTATAAGTGATTTTAAAAACTACATATAAGACTTGTGGGTCATTGAATGCATGACCTCAGGAGAGATTTTAATTGTTTTTTGAAGTAGTCTGGGGCTGCAGCTTTTGCTCTGTGTCCTGGGATTGTAGGGACATCTAGTGGTTGACACTATGGGCCCCATTAGTATAGCATGCGGACTTTGTCCACCCGCCATACCCTCGGGAAACGGGACCGCCCGCTGAGGGTGCGGCGGTCCCACACTACCGATTAGTATGCGCCCGCCACACTGGCAGGTGCATGGTGCATTTGCAACATTGTGGCGGGTGGTGCAGAAAGCACCGCCCGCCGCAATGCCACAAAGGCAGCCTGTGCCTTTCAATGCAAAACATGACAGGCACCGCGCGGTGCCTGCCACTTTGTACATTGAAATGCAGGGGGGTACCATAGGCACCCCCCATCCCCCAGAATCGCTACGGGCCCCCAATGTCAAACACCGCCTGCCGCCACGGAAAGGTAGGTCCCCGCCTGCATAGTAATATGGATGGCAGTGTCTACCAAAATGCTTTTCCGCCCAGTAGGCAATCGGGTGGATTTTTATCTACCAGCGGAAAACCGGCGGACGGTCTTCCCATCCGCCGAGGTCCCCCCCGCCATGGTAATGTGGTGGGGGGGAAATTGGCAGCGGGCGGAGGTTTTTAGCGGGCAGATCGCCACCGCCATACGGGCGGTGGCGACCCGCCCGCTATACTAATGACCCCCTTTGTCTGCATTTTATGTGCCTTAATGTGTAAAAGAAAGACTCTGTCACATGTCCTTTTCATCTGAATGCTTTGTTAAAACTATAAGGCTGATAATGATTTTTTGCAGTGGTTTTACTGACAATAACAAATGCTGTTAAACCTGGCTATTGATTCCAGTGATGTGAAGGCCATTTTCAGCTTCTGATTACCGTTCCTTTAACGTGGTGACCCATTGCAAAGCCAATAGCACTGCTTTATTTAAAATGACAGCGCTTTTAATTGGTGGACAGTCAAAATATTGATTTTTAAATATCGAAGCACATTTATATAGAGTTTTAAATATCGTAGGGACAAAGTATCGAAATCAAGAATATCTAGAATATTGAAGTTAAAGTAGGAAATATCGATGTTGCAAATATCGATGTTAAAAATATTGATAGTTAAATTATAGATGTTAATAATATCGATATTTCTATGAGTGTTTTGTATTTTGTATGTATTTTATATGTATGTGTTCTATATTTTTTGTTAAGTATTGCACTGTTTTTTTAAATATATGTATACATTTTTTAGAAATTGGTAATTTTTTTTAGAAGTGCATTTTGTGTTTTAGTACCGTAGAGGGTTGTGGGTTTATAGGGGAATAGGGTGGGAAGTAATTTAATTATAGTAAATTAAATAATAGCTTTTAGGAATTATTAATTTATTTTAATTACATTTTGTGTTTTATTTCTGTAGTGGGTTGTGGGTTTATAGGGGAATAGGGTGGGAAGTCATTTAATTTTAATCAAGTATCTATTAATTTTTAAATATTGTTATTAATAGTAATGTATTGCTAATTAATTATTAATTAATTATTATTAATTGATAATTATTTTATTTATTTTAATTTATGTTTGGAGTGGGTTGTGGGTTTATAGGGGAATAGGGTGGGAAGTAAATTATTTGTAATTAAGTAATTAATTAGGAAAAATTGAGTATTGCTAAATGATTGTTTTGTTAATGAATTATTAATTGGTTATTATTATATATTATTTATTGATATTGATATTTTGTTGTTGTCAATTAATTATACATTTTTTATAAATGTGTATTAAATATTGTTTATTGGTATTGCTAATTAATTCTTTTGTTAATTAACTATTACCTGATTAATTTTTATTACACATTATTTATTGTTATTTATAATTATTTTTTATTTATTTAATTATTAATTGCTAATTAATTTTTATAATAACTGATTAATTGAAAATTAATTGTGTGAAATGTTATGTGAGGTGTGTTGTGTGTTTATTGGGGAATAGGGTGGGAAGTATTTAATATTATTAAAGTAATTATAATTTTTTATATATTTGTAGTTTTTTTTCTAAATGTATTAATAAATCATTATTTAATTACAATATTTATTTGATGTATTAGTATGTTATTTTTAACATCTACGTTGTCCAATGCTTTCCCTACAATTGCACTCACTGAAGTAGGAATAGTAATTTTTACCTCTACTCCAACCTACGCCTTCCCTACTGTTGCACTCTCTGGAGTGGGAATAGTATTTTTTACCCCTACGCTATCCAACGCTTTCCCTACTGTTGCACTCACTGGAGTGGGAATAGTAATTTTTACACCTATGATATCAAGCGCTTTCCCTACTATTGAACTCATTGGAGTGGGAATAGTAATTTTTACCCCTACGCTATCCAGCGCTTTACCTACTGTTGCACTCTCTGGAGTGGGAATAGTAAGTTTAACCCCTACGCTATCCAGCGCTTTCCCTACGGTTGCACTCACTGGAGTGGGAATAGTAATTTTTACCCCTACGCTATACAGCGCTTTCCCTAACGTTGCACTGTGTGGAGTAAGTATATATATTAATTTATATGTATATGTTTAATTTATTTTAACATTACCTGTATTAGTTATTATTTTTAAATATATTCTTAATTTTTTTTTCTATATTTCTTTTAATTATATGTATTATTTACTTATTTTACATTATTATTGAAACTTTTTAAAAAACTATATTTTTAACATCGATATTTTTGACAACGATATATTTTTTGCGATATTTTTGTATCTACCTTTATGTAGATAGGACTTCGATATTTTTGACTTCGATATTTCTGTGTCGATATTTTTGTAGGTCGAGTTTCTGTCCGTCGTTATTCTGTCAGACATTCCTTTTTATTTTGATGTTCCATTTAATGCTCCTATTTGTAATTTAATGTGTAGTATTTAGTAGTGTCTGTGTAACAAATGTATTTTCCTTTTTAAAAGAAAGAGCGCTGGTTGGACAATCATTTATTCGGTGTAGTTATTACGTGTCAGCAAATGGAGATTACACTACCTCACCTGAGTAGGCATTAGGCTGCTCTACTTTGCTTCCCTGAGAGACTCAAGTATCACATTGGGTTCTTGATTCCCTGTAAGGAGACGACTGCGGACCTACTACATCATAGGTCTTACATCCTGCACAACTAATAACCCAATTTCTTACAGAATGGAACTCCTTCGGTGGTTTAATATTCTCTCCTAGGTTATTCTCCTCTGTCATCCCTGAGTACACATTATCGTAGACAGACTTAACCATGTCTATAATGGGATCGTCCTCTGTTGGTCCTGGGTAGACTCCAAATAATAATCCCTGTATTTAACAGTGTCTCAAATGGGATTATTCTCAGTTGCTACCAGGTGGAACCTATGCAATAATCTCCATTCTCAGCAGTACCTCCATTGTGATTGCTCCTTGTTGCTCATGAGAGGACATCCTACAGGACACCCTTGGTGGTTTAAAACCACATCCAACAGGTGGACCCTCTGTTACTACTCCTGGGTGGACTCATAGGTTGATGTGGGAGGATCTATTGGGAACTAGGTTCGCAAACCTTTTTGATTTTACCAAAACAGCGCCCATATGTTTTGTTATAAAACAGTCATTCCTGAATGGTTATTGCTGACCTTGAGTTGTTTCAGTCTGCAAGGGAAGGAGGTGATCTCCCCCACTGTGATAGGAGAAGAGAGCCAGGAAGTTTAAGAAACATGCCCTCTCTCCAGGATTCAAGCTATCTGAAAGAAATATAAATCTGTTCAATTGGTTGATCAGTACATCTAAAGTTTATTTGAGAGCCACTTTAAATGACGATGTCATTTAAAGCTTTCCTATGACAAGAGGTTATTCTTTTGAAAGGTTTAATGAGGTGGTACCAGTTCTGGAATGAGCACTTTTAATGGAAACCTATACAAATGTTTTCCACTAAGGGGCCGATTAGGATGCAGCCTAGAAAGGCTCCGAACGACAGTCAGAGCCTTCTGGGCCACATCGTAATCGACCCCTCGGTTATTTTCCGTCCTCCGCATTAACAATGCTGGTGGTCAGAAACTAAACCGGCTGGTCATTCTGGCTGGCTTCGGACAGGCTCAAGGAGACTGTTGTCCAGTAGGAACCGGCTCATAATCCCAAAGTTTTGGAATTTGACCTTTTTGCAGGGTCATTTCTGAACTGTTTGCCTTCCTCCTAGTCTTTTTTCTCTGACCTGGTGTTGGTGGTTTTAGGACTCTGGGCACTTTAGCACTGCTGTCCAGTGTAAAGTGTGTGTGCTCTCTGTGGTAAACATGATAAGATTGGCGTATTTAATTTACCTGTCAGTCTCCAGTAATGTGGTATCTCAAATACCCGGGACCAGTGAATTAAATGCTACTGTTGGGCTTGCAGCCCTGCTTGAGCCACCCACCAAAGTAGCCTTTCAAACATGTCCCAGGCCTCTGCCATTGCAGGGTCTGTGCGCGCAGTTTACTGCTGCTGTGACATGGCACGCAAAGTGGTTGCCACGTCTGTGACCCCCCTTTTACTGCATGTCACCCCTAAGGTAGGCCCTAGCTTGCCCTATGGGCAGGGTGCATTGTAGGTAAAAGGTAGGACATGTACCTTCAGTGTGTCCTGGTAGTGACAAACAGCCATTTTGGTTTCTCACTGCTGTGATGATGCCCTCTCATAGGAATGCATTGGGGATTCCCTGACAAGTGTTTCAGTGGTAATTCCTGATATGAGAGGAGCTGCGTGGTCAAGTTTGGTATGTTTGGAATAGTGATAATAAATGCTGTGTAATGGTGTGTGCAGATTTATTATCACTATTTTAGAAATGCCACTTTTAGAAGTTAGTAATAAGTGATAATGCCTACAAGGGATTTCATTTATAATTCCTAATCAGATTTCAATTAAACTCGTAATTTGGGTGTTCAACTCTACTCCGTAGCTCAACCTAGAATAAATCTAAACATCAGAGAAATTATTCATATCTTGAAATTTTAGCTAGACACTTTTGAGAAACACGGGTATACCTTTTTTTCAAAAATATACAATTTTAATGTCCATAGGGTACATTCAGAAACAATAAAACACCATGATGGAGGAAACCTAAAAGAGCCTACAAATCATGAGTGTGTACATCTATTCCAAATGAATATGTCAAGGGAAATTAAACAATAGCTAACAATTCCTCAGGAGCAATCAATGCTAGGGAAATAAATGTGACAGTCGATGTTTCGGTCTGTTGTGGTAGAATCATCCGTCAGACCTTCTTCAGGACATATAGGTAATTGTATAAAAGAGTCCCTATACTTAAATACGTTGATCAAAATAAGTCCAAAGGATCAGATCAGAACATGGGGCTTACAAATAGGCTCAAAAATTTGAAAATTTGATCGTATTCGCTTTTTCACTGTTTGGTGGCTGCAGTCATTTTTAAGGAAAGAAATGAGTCTTAGAGACCATCAATACTTCAGGGACAGGAAATTAAAATAATTAGTCGTATACAAAATTTACTTTAAGGAAAGCATACAGTCAATGTAGTGAGCGAGCTGCATAGAGTCAGTATTCCAAACAAGCGAATTGTGAATCAAGCAAAGTCTAACGCCATCGCCCGCACCACCGGCTGAGATTCGGATGCGGGATCCAGCTGCTAGCTCATGTGGTCCCTACGTGCTGGCCTGCATGTGCCAAGCTTTGCCCAGTGTGCCCTTGAACCCAGCGTGGGGTCCTTGCTAGATTCACCCCTCTGCCAGGAGTGGACTGAGCCCCCTTTGTCTTGGGGAGAACGCAGCGTGGTCCTGCTGTCGTGGACCGGCTGGATGCTGCTGAGGCCACCAGTGGCGTGAGGAGTATCTCAGGAGCTTTTGGGACCCAAAGCTCTGGTTGGCACATTATTCATAGGGAACCCCAGTGTGGGGAATCCCCCGTGCTGCAGGAAGGTGGAACGTGAGCCCACCCCGCATTTTTATTGTCCCGGGATCCGCCACGCCACAAGCAGTTTCCAGGAAGCCAGGCAAGCTGCCTGACTGTGGGCGGGGCCAGAGGAGGCGTGACGCAGAGACCAGAAGGGAGCCCGGTTTGATGGAGGCTTCGCTCTGTGTGTGCTCCAAGTTGGAGCGGTGGTTAGTGGAGGGCCGGAGCCTACGCCACGCTCGAGGGCGTCCAAGGCCCAAAGAAGGATCCTGATCTGAGGTTCAGGGGCCAGCAGAGAAGCCAATCGTGCTCGAGGCCTGCGGAAGTCAGGCAAGGTTGTAGCCTGGTGGTGGGCGGGGCTCTTGAGATGATGAGGAGAGCCCTGAGTGTCTGCCCAGAAGTGAAGGCTGTGAGGCAGCGTTTGTGCAGCCCATCCCAATGCCACATTGAGGGGGTCGCGAAGGAGCCCAGAGGTGCATCTGGACTCCTGAGGCTACAAGAAGGTGAGCCGTGAGTTGGCTAGTCCTCAGCCAAAGGAGAAGGGCCCCTGAAGGGGCCGATCGAGTGCACCAGGAGGAGCCTAGTGAACGGTGCTCCTGAGGCACTGTTGGTGCCGGTGCTCATTTCACAGCTGCACCGCAAGAGTGCGGGCAGCTGCAGCGAGGGGGCAGTCTTATTTTGATGACAAGGAAGGGGTGAGATGCACCTCCCACCCCCCTGTGCATCACGCACATTTCTCTGCTGCATTGGCAGCCAGAGGGCCAGTTGGAGGGCCCTGACTTTGGACAAAGGGCATTTGGGACTGCCCAGATGGGCCCCCAAGGAAGGCCAGTTGGCCTGGGGTCATGTTTGTGGTGTTGATAGGGCACAAGGCCCTACAATTATGCATAATGTGGTTTGTGCCTGAGGTGACGTATGCACCTAGGGAGTGTTACTACGGTACACTGATTTATGTCTAATGTGTTTATGCATAATATGTTCCCGCTAAGTACAGTATTTTACCAGTAGTCACTGGTTGTTTCATTACTTAACTGTTCTTATGGTTTTTGACAGTGGCCCGATTGGCCCTGGCCTGTCTATAATGCCCTGTGAAGTATTGCCTAGTGCCAGGTGGCACAGTGTACATTTGTGATTATGATTCTAATGTGTTTGTGTATAATACAAAGGCTATTTTTATATAACCTTGTGTGAAGTTTCTTGTGTGGTGTGCCTAGTGTGTTGCTGCTGTGTGTGTGTGTTGCGCAAACGCTTTACACATTGCCTCTGGGATAAGTCTGACTGCTCGTGCCAATCTACCAAGGGTGTGAGCAGGGGTTATCTTGGGCGTGTAACTTCCTTGCTTTGACTAGAGTGGTGGTTTCTGCCTGGCTTAGGCGCAAGCCCTAGCCAACCAGAAATCCAATTTCTAACAGCGGGCCTTTCCGCCCTTGGGATTACGATGCACGGTTTCCGGCATGTTTTCCATGCCGGCCTGTCCGACATGAAAACTGTCACTTGGTTACTAGAGATATCATCAACATCTTTAAGTTAGCATGAGCCCAGTAGCCATGATGCTGCTTTTGCACATGACACTGCATGTCTTTATTTTGCACAAATGTGTTTATGCCTTTTACATGAGAACTCTCTGCTGTGCTTGTTCTCTGCCTGTTCCTGGAGTTTAGTCTGAACATAGGGAGCAAGGTCGATAAACACTGACTCTTGTTATTCTGTTCTGGTCAGGCCCTATCACATAGTCAAAACAAAATTATACAGCTGTTTTTGCTGGAGACTCGTACTTCGATATTATCAAGATGCATGTTTAGGTAACACACACTTAGAGAGGAACCTTTCCAGGGAGAAGAGCAACGCGCACCTGTGATGTAGAAATACGATCCATGTCCTAAGGTATGGGATCTGTTGAGAAAGCCCAGAGATCTTCTGTTATATAATAATACTTTTGCTTACTAAGGGGAGGGTGGTTAGGCCTTATAGTCCTTTATCCACTGTCATTATAAAATGATATCTCACTTCATGATAAATGGCCTTGCTGCGGTGCTAACTGTATTGACCATATGCATTTTTGCTGCTGGTGGTGGCTCGTATACTACATTTTAGAGCATGTTAGTTAAAATAAATATTTAAAACTAATTTTGTGTTTCTGTTAGATCTTACTGTGGACAAGTACGAGAATGTAAGTGAAAAGGTGTGTCTTGTTACCGCGATTCCTGAGAGATACAGGAGTGTTGTGTTCTGGGGTGTCTAATCATTGGTTTCTCCATTTGTGAGAGCGAGTGAGACACTTTAGCTAGTCAGTCCTGGGTTTGTGGGCACTAAGGTGGTGAGAAGGCTTAGCCCCTATACACTGAGGTCCCATTTTCCTGCGCATTGTTCTGTGTATTTGCAGAATCCCTGCAACAAAACCATATCCGAAAGCCTGTTTAGGGACCCCCAGCAGGACCCCCTTGTATGTGCTGCCTCCAGTTGGAGGCCGAGGGGGCACCTATGGTGCTCCCCTGTTGATCCCTGCACCCCGTGGCAGGCACGTTTAGGTGCCTCCCACGAGCTGCATGGATGAACCACAGCTCCCATTTCCCTATGGGAGCACGTATTACAGACGGTTTACAGTCGTAATGCATGCTTCTATAGGGAAATGTAATAATGCAACCAAACTGTGTTCAGTCGCATCCTACTTAGGTGCTGGGGATCTTTGAACGGAGGTCGGTCGGTCCCAGGAAATGGATAGAGTCGGGCAGATATAAGTCTGCCCAATATTGTAATTAGGCCCCAAGTACAATCTGATTGCTAATATTAAATAATATAACTTACTAAAGCACTGTGAGCACTTAATGTTTTTGCATATTTTGTGGCAGCCTTTCCTACAATATTTGCAGCCTATCTTACACTGTATGATTTTTTTTAAAACTGCTGTGCTCTATTTTATAATCTACTGACTTTTATATTTGCATTGCTTTTTGTCACAGGCTCTGAAATATTATCATTATAAATAAACATATTACTATTCCCCAATGCACTAAACAAAAATTAAAATTAGTAACCCTTCGGTTATACACTCAGATATCTGAATTGACCACATAAACCAACTGAGCTTTCCTGCAAGAAAAGTGCATTTCTCCCAGACTAGTTTAACTTGTTTTTCCTTTTCAGGTACGGATTGTACATTATATTTAGAGGCAAGGCCAACACAAAATTTACAGAATATTTTGGGCCTGATTTAATGTTTAGCAGACATGAACTCTACCAGGTTTGTGACAGAGTACCTGACTGACAAACTCTAAATCAGGCCCTTTGTTCTTTCAGTCACCTCTCTGACCCAACTCCACTGTCCTCAGAATCACCGTTGCCACATTGTTTTTGTGCGCTTCAGTAATGGACTACATGTAGTACTCTCTTGGTAGCCTCTATGGATATGGTATTTTGATGTAACTGAGTGGATTCCATGTACCCTTGTGTGGCCAACTGATGCAGACTAAGGGAAACAACCTTTACAACGCAGTCATTGCATCGCACTACCTTTACAACGTAGTCATTACAACGCAACTTCCTTTACATTGCATGCCATTACAACGCAGCTATTACATCGCATGTCACTACAACGCATGTCATTACAACGCATGTCACTACAACGCATACTATTACAACGCATGCCATTGCATCGCATAGTTTTTACCCTTACACTATCCAACACTTACCCTACTGTTGCACTTACTGGAGTGGGAATAGTAATTTTTACCTCTACGCTATCCAACACTTACCCTACTGTTGCAATCACTGGAGTGGGTATAGTAATTTTTACCCCTACACTATCCAACACTTACCCTACTGTTGCACCCACTGGAGTGGAAATAGTAATTTTTACCCCCACAGTATCCAACACTTAACCTACTGTTGCACCCACTGGAGTGGGAATAGTAATTTTTACCCCTGCACTTTCCAACACTTACCTTAAATGCAATGTAATGGTATGCGTTGTAAATGTAGTTTCTAAAAATGTGTTGTGATGGCATGCGATGTAAAATCATGTGTTGTAATGGATGTTGCGATGTAAAAACTGCGTTGTAAATGCAGACATTGTAAATGTTTGCGTTGTAACATCATACAGTCACAGACCAATGACAGTTTCTAAATTTGATACTGTCCAAGCTTAATCGGGTACCATCCTGCATGTGCCACAACTATTTTAAGGCTCTCTGCTGCATCCCATGATTTTCTGCAAAAACATTAGGTGCACCGTACTTGCCTCACATTCCTTCTCAGGTCCTATCAAAACTCAAGTCATCCAATACATCCCATAGTGCCAAAATGCAAACAACACCCACTTAACCATGCATTATGATGGTGGCGAGGGATCTAACTACAAAGGGCAGTGCTGCATTGCCTCTCCAGAGAAATGAAATCAGATATAACTAATTCAACCTGACCACCCACAAAGCGCTTTTAAGTTCACACGCGGTGTAAAATGCACCCTACAAACATAAATAAAATACAACTCACATATGCATTGCACTTGGTGGTTTTGTAAGGTGAATATGCTTAACTGGTAGCAAAGGGCTCTGCTGCGTGTATTTATTGTTTGTACGTTTTTTGGCCTTTGTGTTATGAATCATAGAAATCTGGCTAGTATGTGGTTTAAGAGAAGAACTTACATACGTGGCGTTTGTAGATACATAGAGGTACAAGTCAAAACTGTCACTGTGTCACATTGCTAGCACCAACTATAGTTACACTAAAAATGCCATTCTGTGATGCAATGCAAAATGCTCACCATCATCCATAATTGCTATGGTGACCCCCTTTCCAGTGTAGCCCAATTCCCAGGCTTCAGCCACATTCAGATCGAGTCCGGGAGTTCCGTCAGCTTGACCTGTGTTGATCTAAAAAGGCAACAGAAAACAACTAGTTTAGAGAGGCAGAACAACCAGCATCTGTGCATATCCTTGAGCATGTTAATGCTTATTTGAGCCTCAATAATGCAGCCCAACATGGTGCCTCCTACTACTCAGGAAGTCTCTTCAAAGAGTGAGAAGTGATTTCAGAGCTGAAGTTTATACACGCTGTGCTTAATTTGCAATAGAATAAGTACAAGGGCCCAAAGCTTTTCTTGGAAGTCCAAAGCCGCCATTATTGGATGTCAGTGTGCTAAATATTAAGGCTCCATAGTCTGGTTCCACCTCATGCTTCTTTAAATCACCACCAAACACGTCCAGCCCTTTCAACTCACTATTACAGGCTCTTTTTATATCCCTGCTTTCTCCCTTTGCCAAGGTTTTCCGTCTTTCTCTTCCCATTCTTTCACTTTGTGTGTTTTTCTCTCTCTTGTGGTGGTACCCAAAAATGAGTGCCGTGGGCCCCACCTTCAACAACCAGCTCAAATTAAGCACTGTATGCACCGTTTTGTCAAGTGGACCTTTGTACTCTGCCCTGGCTGACAAATTTAGTTGGGATAAGGCATAGTAAATTACAAGGATGAGAGGTTGGTGAACGAGGAGACGAAAGTGTGACTACAGGGTCCACCCCTTGGCCGATCCCAGGTGGCAAGTAGCTGCCATCGCTGAAGTCAGTATTTACGACTACCCTTTTTTTAAACAAATGCACATCTCTCCAGATTCTTAACTATAGATGCACATCTCTTTAACAAATAGATAAATACTATAACTTGCAAATGATATACCCAACATGCCCATAATGCCTCCCAACGGTGTATGAGCATAGTCAGCCGGGTAAAATTGGCACATAGGATGATTGCATAGGAAGTGGAGCCCTAACGGATAATGACAAGCACAAATTGCTCTATACTGCAATGCATTTTTTATTGGTATGTGCATTGTGAAAAACAAAACAAATCCATTACTATCACAACAAATATTCTAAAAACAATCTCACATGATCCACTTAATTGCATGCCAATTAAGATAGACACATGAAAATAGAAAATTTTGCCCACATGTCTGTCAGTCTTGTATGTCTCTTAAATGTTGGTGATTGAATAAAGATAACGAACTTGCGAGTAACAATGATTCTAATTAAAATACGAAGCTAAAATTCAGGCGCATGAAAACCCTTAAACCTGGCTAAGATTAATGGAATTGCATATCACGGAACCTTGGATTGGGAGGGTCTGCCGCCCTCAACAATCCAAGTTGAAATTTACCACTGCTTGTATGTTTGTAGGTTAATAAGGTGCTTTTACTCACACTTTTCTTCACGGATAATGGAAGCGATACGGCGAAGTCCCTGTGGATTGTAAGTACAATACATGGCACAACTGTATGCCTTAGAGTGCACCCCAGCTTCCCTTTTGGTCCTGATGAAAGCCATCTGACCCTTATGGGCACATAAAAATATTGCTGAAACATGTAGACCTCTCACAGGATAGGAAGGTCAAATTTAAATCCTCCACATATCCTTCATCATTTTAACATTGACCAATACTCTCACCAATAAAGCTAAGTTCAAAATGTTCAAGAGTACTTGAGCCAGTTTTAAAACACTACACCTGAGCAATTTTCACTCACTATCACCACCTCACCCTCAAAAACAACCAGCTACAATGTAATCGGGTGTTGCAGCACACCTTAGAAACATTTGGCGACCAGGGTGGGAATACTATGATGAAGCATGTCACCTACAAGGTAGGTGAGTAAGGGTTCTTTTACAAAACCTTTGGGTTTCCCAGGCAGTGTAGACACTTGATACATCCACCCTAAATGAGGGGAAGGATGTGTGTAGGCTAAATTAAAAAAAAAAGACCCATTCTCTTTGTTTTTCATAATATTATTTGGGAAGAGGAACGGGCCCTTTTCCAGACTTCTCACTCTTATTTTTGTTGTTAAGAATGAGTAGATTAGTCTGCAGATAGGGTCCACACAATGGTGCCGATTACGATCCTGGAAAAACCGGGTACGAACCGTCGGTCGGAGCGTTTTCTCCGTCCGACTCGTACCCGGTTGTAAAACTGTACAAACATGGAAGTACGATTCGCACGGAAACACCATTTCCGTACGAATCGTAAAAAACACCGTCCGACGAAAATATACATACGAATGTGATCCAGGAATGCTCCGACGTGACGTCGGGACGCTGTCAGGCAGCGTTTCACGACCCAGGAAGTACGATTCGAACCGACAGCAGTCCGGACGGCAATATTTTCACGGCACCCAAAAAGTGCCGGAAAAGCGAAGTACGCCACGAAACGACCAGAATAGGGGGCCCGGTACACGCCGTACCCCCCCCAGCCCCCGTGAGTACGCACCGAACCCCGTGTATGTACACCCGTGTACGTTCGAGTCATACCCCCACCCGTGTATGTACACCCGTGTACGTTCGAGTTGTACCCCAACCCGTGTATGTACATCCGTGTACGTGTCGAACCCCCCGTGTATGTACACCCGTGTACGTTCAAGTCGTACCCCCACCCGTGTATGTACGGTGCGTACGCCCAGCGCGTAGCGCTGGGGGTACGCACCGTGCATACACGGGTGGGGGTACGACTCGAACGTACACGGGTGTACATACACAGGGGGGTTCGACACGTACACGGGTGTACATACACGGGGGGTTCGACATGTACACGGGTGTACATATACGGGGGTTCGACACGTACACGGGTGTACATACACGGGTGGGGGTACGACTCGAACGTACACGGGTGTACATACACGGGGGTTCGACATGTACACGGGTGTACATACACGGGGGGTTCGACACGTACACGGGTGTACATATATGGGGGGTTCGACACGTACACGGGTGTACATACACGGGTGGGGGTACGACTCGAACGTACACGGGTGTACATACACGGGGGGTTCGACACGTACACGGGTGTACATACACGGGGGGTTCGACACATACACGGGTGTACATACACGGGTGGGGGTACGACTCGAACGTACACGGGTGTACATACACGGGGGGTTCGGCGCGTACTCACGGGGGCTGGGGGGGGTACGGCGCGTACATACGGGGCTGGGGGGGTGTTGGGCGCGTATGCGGGCACATGTCTCTATGGTTGCTATGGGAGTTCGGAGCGGACGGTGTTTTTTCCATACGGTTGTGACATCGGACGCACGGGATGGATCGTACTTGCACGGTCGGACTTCACTTTTCACATTTGTACGGTAAATCGTCCGAGGATGTGTTGGACACATTTTCCGACCCGAGGACGTGTGGGGAATTATTCCCAATGCGATTCGTACGGACTTTTTCCCATGCGAATCGTACTTGGCAGTTTGGACGGCACTTGTACGATTCGTACGGTAAAAAGACCGGATATGAGTCGTACGGGGAATTTTTTTACAGGATCGTAATCGGCACCCATATGTCTCTCCTGCATGACTAAAACCTATTGAAAAGAGATGGAACTCGAAATCTTATGAACCTACTACATTCCCCAATGCTTTGAAATGATGCTCTTTTTTGTGGCAGCTGGCATCCATGGGGAGTGGTGGGCGGGCAAATGGGTGGTGGATGGTGGGTAAACATAAAAAATAAAAAGCACTTACCTGTGACATGTACGAATCCGACCTCTTCCTCACTGCATGTTTTCTTCCTGCAGCACAAGCCCTTGAGAAGTGCCTTTACCAATCCTGGAACTGCTCTCATGCTGTGAGAGCAGCACCTTGATTGAAGGGAGCGGCATCACTCCTGAGCGAGCATCAGGACAGGGTTATAATAAAAAATAAAATGGTAATAAACCAACTTTATTACCATTTTATTTTTCAATTCTGGGGCATGAAGGGGCCTTTTAACCAGAGGGGCGACGCTCCTCCGCTCAAACGGAGCAGGCGCGCCTGCCCACTACTTAGCAAATTCATACACAAGGAACTAATCATGTCTCTACACCAGGCATATTGTTTTAGTACATGTAGACACCGCTGTGTACCCATTAACACACTCTGCCAGAATTCAATGCATTAGATGTCATGTGGTACTTCGAATCTTCATAAAATTTGCTTATTTAAGGCAGAAAGCAGACCCTCTGCAGGAATGGGTGAAAAATGACAACGGGAGAAACAGTGTCACCGAGAGAAAGAGAGATAGAGAGAGAGAGAGAGAGCAAAGAAAGGGAATCAATATGTCTCCAGTTTCCGTAAGTCCATCAGATGGTGCTGACATGTTCCTGTTCAGGATTGAACAATGGTCTACACTTATACAGCTCCATTCAGGGCAAGTAGCCCACGCAATCGAAAGAGGCAAGGAGAAAAGGTGACGCAAAAGGCCATCCCAAAAAATGACCCACTTGGTGTCCAAGTGAAAGTAGGATGAGATAAATGAAAACAGAAAACAAGAATTCTTAAAGCCATCATTCAAGTGCATATAAGATTCCCATTCCATCTGTTCCAAACAAGTGGAAGGGACTGAGCTAATGAAAGTGGCCCAGTAACAGAGGACAGAAAAGAAAATACAGAGGATCCAGCAAGGGCCATGCCAATAAATGGCCTTCCGAAAACTAGCGCAATGAAAGAGAACATATATAGCAGTGACAGGAGCACTGCCGCAGCTAGAAAACTGAAAGATGAGAGATGGTTAAGAATGTGAAGAAAACAGTCATAAACAATGTGGGTAAATTCACAACTAGAGAGCTACAAGATTACATTGGCTTTCTCTTTGTACTCTCCCTAGAGAAGTGGTATAAATAGTAGGTGGATCTCGCTGCCTGGATTGCGATCTCTTTCTTGTACCCAGCCTCCTTCTTTGATTTCTGAGTGTCCAGCTCAGCGACATGCAGTAGTGCAGTCAATGCCTCTTTTTTGGTGTGGCAGGCTGGCAGATTCATCCAGTCCAAATGGAGTCCATGAAGGATGATGGCTGATAGTGCCTTCCATGAAACGTCCTATGCAAAACTGAGCAGGTCTGCATCCAGCGATGAGATGAGGTTTTTTGGGGCAATTCTCTCAAAACATCTGTGTATTGCTTCTATGGTGTTTTACTGGGGCATTGCCAGGCTACCGACCAAGATGGCCGTGTAGCTCTGAAGCTCCGCCGTCAGTCCCGACATCCTGGCACGATCCTAGCAACCAGTCACCCGACTGTCGGGACCGGACTGCGGGACCCGAGAGCTGGCCCCAGCGTGAGTTTATGACGCCCGGAGGCACAGTTAGTGGCTGTGACAGTGACCACAGTTGAGCCCGGGGCCACGTTACATGGCGCATAAATGCTATCCCTGGAGGTGCGCGTGCAAACAGACGAGGGCTGTCATCATTACTCTAACGATCGCCATATCTATTGTAAGGAGCTGAGAAGCTGAGCACGGTGCAGTGTGCGCGGAGTTACTGGCGGAGGGCACTAGTTGAAACTGGGATCGGCTGGGACATAATGTAAATAGATTGAGCGTATTGAGGGACATCCCAGCAAAATAACTGCAACTTCTCTCATTATACTCCGCGCAGAAAACGGCGGCTGCTGCCACATGCAACTGCTAACTTGAGAAACAACCCAGTGGGGCAAAAGGCGGCGCACTCCCCACTATTTGGAGCAGTAACAGCAAAGACTGCCACACACACTACCTGTGTTTGGACTCACGTAATGGTGCACAAGGACCCTAAACAAAAGGTTTTCCAATTTACCAAGCAAAGCAGAGCACCGACAGCGCCTACCGCAGGCATGCCAGAAGGGGGTTCTGAGGCGACCCGAACGGAGTGCGTATCCTCGGGCCTGGATGCCTTAATGCTGGAGTTGAAAGCCAGCTTCAAGGCGCTAGATGAGCCGCTTTGACTCTCTCTAGAAGCGCCTAGATTCCATGGGAATTAGATTGGACGATCACAAGCGGCGTTTAGACACAGTAGAGGGCAGACTATCTGACCTGGAAGATGGGGCGTAACAACCCGTGAAGCGCCTGGAATACGTAGAAAAACACCTGAAAACTGTTGCGATGAAAGCTGAAGATTGAGAGGCGAGCAGCAGGCGAAACAATTGGCAAATTCACGGGGTTTCCGAGTCCATCAACACTGGCCGAATAGACACATTTGTAGAAACGCTCCTTGCAGATCTATTCGGAAGGGAGCCCTTTACCCACACATTCTTAGTAGGCCTGGGCGAAGCACTACGCTACGCTCGCGTAGTTTGCGAAGTTCGCGCTACTTCGCACTACGCGAACTGCACGTAGCACAGTGCGAACACGCGTAGCGTAGTGTTGCGTAGTGCTGCGGTCATTTTTTGCTTGCTCGCGACCGCGAGCAAGCAAAATGACATCCTGGCGAGACTTTTTCCTTGTTCGCGATCGCGAGCATGGAAAATAAACCTCCCGGCGAGATTCCCAACGCGAGAAGGTCAGGTTTCTCATTGCGAGGGGTCGCGTATGCTCGCGACCGCTCGCGATGAGAAACTACCAGTTCGCGTTGAGAAAGCTGCAGCTCGAGTAAAAATCTACTCGAGCAGCAGAAAACTACAGCTCGCACTGTGCAAGATGCCATTTTCAATGATTGCACAGTGCCGGTTGCTTGCCCGCACTGTGCAATCATTGAAAACAACATCTTGCACAGTGCGAACATGTTACTTCGCAGTTCGCGAAGTGCTACGCGTAGCTCGCGTAGTGCGAACTTCACTTTGCGTAGCTTCGCGAAGTGCTACTTCGCGAACTACGCCCACCCTTAATTCTTAGTAGAAAGGGCGCACTGCACACTGGGTTCTCGTCCCGTCCCTGGTGCCCCACCAAGACCAATATTGTCCCGTCTCTTACATTTTCGAGATAGAGACACAGCGCTATGGCTGGCCTGAGAACAGGGCACCCTATCTTGGTAAGGCAACTCCATTATGCTATTTCCGGACTTCACAGCCATGGTTCAGGAGGCAAGAAGAAAGTACACTGGCTTGAAAGCAACACTCCGTAATCATGGTTTGTAGTATGGCATGATTTATCCAGCTCACCTGCGAGTGGACATTGAAGGGAGAAGTACAATATTTGACACGCCCTCAGACATTCAGGAATCCTGCCGCAGCTATAAGGGGCGCAACGGCTCCCAGCAAAAAAGCCAGCAGGGGGTTTCCCCAACCCACAGCGGATTGGCAACCAGCATGGAATTGTTCTCCCTAGAATGAAGCAACACCGAGACCTACCTTTAGTATATTAGTAGATCTGTCATAATTGTCTTATTCTAATTGTATAAAAATCACTGAAATGGTTGAAGGAACATACCTTTCCGAGATCTTCTCAAAGTTGGGAAGGACGGCGTGGCGTTGCTCGCCACCCAGTGTGTATCACATTTGATTGTACTTTACCACCCGAGTGTATGATGTTAATTTCAACTCCTCAGCATGTGTGGAGAAATTCATGCTGTACTTCGAAAATTGAGCAATTGGGGATCTCCCTGCGTATTGGGGTGCAGGGATGGGAGGGGGGTGGGAGGGAGGTGTTTGTTTGGTTATATAGTTTTGCCATTATGTTCTTGTTCATTACTCAATGTAGAATATATATAATCTTCAATGCTATGATAGCAGTCTTGGACTTATGCTCAGACCATGGCTACCGGGGGTAGATTGGCTACTTTCTCTGACTTAACACTGTGCACCTGGAATGTAAGGGGCCTAAATAATCCCAGAAAGGGCAAGCAAGTTTTAATGTACCTGCAACGCCACAAGGTGGATGTCACGCTTATCCAAGAAATACACTTGCCCAAAACAGCAGCTTCCCCCTCCGCGGCGATATGGTGCCCCCACAGATTTTTTGCCAAGGAGGCGATTAAGGAATATATCCGGGGGGTTTGTATTCCTAAGCATGCCGGGGTATTAAAGGATCTTAGGCGTACTCTAGCGAATATTGAACAACAGATAAACAAACTTGATTAAGCACAGGCCACGGGGCGGGTGCAGACTTCACAAAGTAGACGTCTGACACTGCTAACTGAGTTTAGAGAGGCAGCAGATCGGGGGACACACTTCCTTAGTAAGTATGCCGAGGCGCGAAGATACATGGAGGGAGAGAGACCAGGCCGTACGCTAGCTAGACTCCTGCAGCCCCCTACAGGGCGGTCATACATTGCCTGTCTCAGATCCAGTCAGGCGAAGGTATTGACTGGTACCCTGGATATTCAGGACAAATTCCTAGAGTACTACACCAAGTTGTACACGACCCGTACATTGCAACGTAGCGAGGAACGCACAACTTACCTGGAGCAAATCACACTGGTATTGATGGATAAAGTACTTCAACAATTTTTGGCAGAAACGTTTACCAGTGAGGAGGTAATGAGTGCCATTGAAGCTGTGAATGGCTCCACAGCCCCGGGCTCGATGGATTCACGGGCAATTTTCATAAGGCCTATAAGGCCTATAAAGAAACACTAGCTCTTTGCCTTTTATAGGTTTATAACGAATCCCTTGAACAACTTATCCTTCCCTCAACATTGAGGGAAGCTGTGATTATCTTGCTTCCCAAACCTGGAAAAGATCCACTCCTTTGTGGATCGTATAGAACACTCTCTTTATTAAATCTTGACTACAAGATCTTGGCGAAAATGTTAGCATTGCGATTGGTGTTGCTATTGGACAAAATAATATCGCCCGCACAGTCCGGTTTTGTACCGCATAGGTCAATAACCTTAAATCTTTGCACGCTGTTTGCCGTCATACAACTGATAGCACCGGGAGTCCCAGCAGCAGCCATGTTATTGGATGCGGAAAATGCATTTTATTCCTTAGAGTGGCCTTTCTCCCCCACTCTTAAGTGCCGTATGGGGTTACCAGTGGCATTTCTTGACCTCGTTACACTGCTATATACTTCTCCAACAGCCAGGCTCAGGATTAATGGCACACTATCTACCCAAATCTGACTCTTCAGTGGCATGAGTCAGGGCTGTCCGCTGTCGCCACTGCTCTTCATTATAGCATTAGACCCCCTGGTTAGACATTTACAGGAGAGACACCTTCATAGAGGTCTCCAACTTAATACAGGCCCCCTACTTATTTCACTCTACGCAGACGATATCATACTGTATGTCCACCACCCGCAGGAGAACCTAGAACCGCTCATAAGAGAGATTATTTGATTCAGGAGATTCTCTGGCTTAGGCATCAACTGGGGAAAATCGGAAATGTTCCCACTGACATCTGGAGCAAACAGATGAGAATGTGAATTCCCCCTGGCGTGGTGTGATGAATCCACCAGATACTTGGGCATACAAATTCACAAAGAAGTTGACCAAATTATTCTACGGAATTATGTTCCAGCACTATACAAGTTGGAACAGCAGGTCGACCATTGGATCAAACTCCCCCTTTAACTGGCAGGTAGACCAGCCATTACTAAAATGGCAGTGCTCCCCAAATTATTGTATTTGTTCCAGAATATTCCCATCCCGCTCCCAAACAGTTTCTTCCGTAAAATTTGATTGCATTTGATTTGATTGGTATGGGGTGGCGGCAGAGCTAGGATCAGCTGGGATACGCTGACCCTTCTGTACGAGAGGGGTGGACTGGGGATCCCAAATTTCCAGATATATTATTTGGTAGCGCAATGCAGCTTTGCGCATTCATGGTACCAGCGGGACGCACATCTTCCCTACTCCAGATCTGAAGCTGACCTGGTGTTACCGGCCTCACTTAAAACGATTCTGCCAAAGAGGTTTCCTAGAGATCCCCATGACATACAGACAGTGTCCACTGCTAGCTGGGCATGGAGGAATTTAACACAAGTGACGGGAGACCACTCATTATACTCTTCGGCCATACCAGTTGGGAATAACCCATGGTAACTCATCACTGAAGAAAAAATTGTGAGACGCACACTTAGCAGATGTACTTTAGATATGATGGGGGATTTTTTCCCAGGGGACATGTTTTTTCCAGCACTGAAGAGGATAGGTTCATGGATCACTTCATACTCAATAGAATCCACAGCACACTGAGGGCTACGGTAGTGGAATTTCCCCTTGAGCCTGAATCCTTCGCACCACTGACCTTACTCATTACACACAAAGAGGAAGGCCATCTTATTTCTAAATTATACAAAGCTTCCATGACAGTTATCCCTAGCACGGATACTAAGATGCGTGAGATCTGGGAACGAGATTTAGGCCACCCCATAGAGGGCGAACATTGGACTTTTTGTTGTACCCAAATTAAAGAAGTCTCCCTAAACAGTAAACACAAACTCTTACACTTTAATGCACTTTAAATTCTTATGGAGAGCATATATGTCCCAGGCCAAACTCAACTCAATAGATCCTATGAGACCCGACGTCATGGCCTAAGGACATTTGGAGCCCTTTAAAGAATTTTTATTCAACTGAAGAGACGGCACCAGTGTCACAGACCCCTGATGGTATTGTCTCCACCGGGTGAGATGAATTACAGGTGGAGATAGAGGTGTACCATTTTAGATGTATGCAGATGAAGCAACTGTGGAAACTGATTGCATGTAGATAAGTGGAACGGACTGCAGTGGTCACTGTTTGGGACTCTATTGAACAAATAAGTGGTCAGAGCATAGTTATGTTGAAATTGACGTGTCTGTATTACTGCACTGAGAAATTGTTAAACATGATGGCTAAATATAAGATGAAAATTGGTAAATAAAGTTAAAACAAAATGGTGTTTTACTTTGTAGCCTGAGGAGATATTGTTATGTGTTTTATTCATAAGAACGCTAAGTAATCAGCAAACTCTGGCCTCTGAAATGGGGGCCCATTGTCTGTCTATAGTCAAGCTGTGGATGGTTAACATCTTCCATATTGTAAGGATGACATCATCTGTTGACATGGTGGGTAGATATTTTAAATTCTGTGACTTAGATCAATTGCTGAGGACTACCAGGAGATGTCTACCATATAGCAGGCTGCCAAGGCCTACACTCACTCAATTTCATGATGCTTGTGGAATATCTTTAGGGAAAATCAGTGCGAGTGGGTTGGATGCGCGGTCCACTTGGAATGTTGCTCAATCCTTCAACATTTTCATTACTAGCTCATCAAGCAGCAGGAATCACACTTAGTTTCATAATCAGGCCTTGCTCTTAGCAATGCCTTGGTGGACGGCATGCAATAGCCTCAGGATCCGTCCCCTTAGGATGGTTAGGAAGAGTAGCCACTTTCCTCAGCTACTAGAAGTGGTCAGACCCTCTCCAGTACTAGACGTATATATTCTTCTGTCTCAGTTGCAGATTAGGAATCTTTTGGCATGGCAGGCCGCAGGTGCCTGGAAATATAATTAGCTGGATTTGACAAACCAAGTTTGTACACCACTGACAAGAAGTATTCTTGAACAAGGAAGAGATCATTTTTAGTCCTTTTTTTAAAATTTTTATTTGTTTATTGGCATTTTGAGTTGGGAACAAAACACGTACAGTTCAAGGCAGGCATTATATTTGTGTTTCATGAATACATCAGTACAGCATAAGCAATGGGTGTAAAAAAGAAAAGATCAGTACACAACCCAGTATATCTCTCCTTGGCATGAAGGGCTCAATAAATTGCTTGTTTGTAGCTTGTCGGTCTTGGTCTGTCAGCTAATATATGTCTGTGAGGTGTTATCGTCTGTGATATCTGCAGTCTGTCTCAGGAGGTAGGCGGAGAGAGGGGCCCCCAAATGTCCTGGGGCCGTGAGCGGGGTAGGACTAGCTCTGCATATATGGTGTTTTGTTCCTAACAGTAGGTAAGGTCTGCGAGCCAGTCTTTAAATTTAGGTGCCCTGCCTCTTCGCCACCTGCATGCAATTCTTCATTTGGCTATGAGGAGGCCTATTGCCAGGAATCTTTTAGTACCACCTGTGTATTCGGGAAGGTATCCTAGGAGACCCATTTCAGGGGTGAGCTCAAGCTGCTCTCCAATCATTTCTCCTAGGTCCGCCCCCACCTCATCCCAGTATTGCGCTATAGGCCTGCTTTCCCATGCAACGTGTAAAAACCCCGCTCCTTCTTGCCGGCAGCGATCGCATTTGTCGCTGTCTCGCAAATAGATTTTATACATTTTCACTGGGGTGTAGTACATTCTGTGGATACATTTAAAGTGTATTATCCTAAATCTACTGGTGGCTGTGATACATTCAGTTTGCTGACAGCAATATGCCCAGGCCTCCTCCGTAATTGGATACCCTAGTTCCAATTCCCATCCCTGTTTTGCTTTCAGAGTATTGTACATCCCTGCCCCTATAGTGGCTTTGTAAATATGCAACACGGCATGTGGTACCCCGGCATGCAACATTTGGTGCAGTGGAAGCAGTGTGGGGGGTTCCCCTGGAAATGCAGGCGTGACGGCTCTAACGTTCTGTTGCAAGTGGATATACAGGAGTCGGTCCATGGTAGTGGGGGGGGTGTTTCAGAAAAACTCTGCTACGCCCTTGAAATGCCCCGAGTGGTACATGTCTCCCCAGGTGTTCAAGCCCTGTTTGAGAAGCATGCGCTTACAGATATCTTCCTGCGTTACCGGTCGAGCTTGTTGAACTCGTAGGAGAAGTAACGGGGATTATAGCATGGTAATCTGAGACCGTCGAGCTATAGCGCGCTAGGCATTATTGGTGCAAGCTACCGTGGACCTTTTTCCTCCAGCTGTTTTATCGTCCGTTCCCAAGAACCCAACGGTAGGCGTGGGCACCATAAGTCCCTGCTCCACTGCCAGATGTGTCATGAAGGCCCTGGCTCAAACCAATACATGGCATAATGTGCCTGAGCACTAAGATAATAAAGTACCGGGTCGGACGCTACAAACCGTCCCTGAGCGAACGGTAGAGTAGGAGTACTCCATTTCATCCGAAGCTGTTTCCCGCCCCAGGCTAGACGAATAAGCTGGCTCTTCAATTTTACGAAAAAAGGGCGTCCAGGTGGGAAGGGAATGTTTAAAAAGAGAACTAAAAATCTTGGCATGATGACCATTTTCATTAACTCGACACGGCCTGCAAGGGAAAGCAGCAGAGCTATCCATCTGGTAATCAGGTCTTCCACCTTGTTAAGAACCATGCCATAGTTCGCCTTCATCAGTTCATCTTTATCGTTGGTTATATTGATGCCCAGGTAGCGGATCTCGTCTGCGCACCACTGCAATGGGTAGTCCATTGGGAAGGGGGCGGTACAACTGGTGAGAGGCATGACCTGAGGTTTACCCCAGTTAATAGTGAGGCCCGAGTAGGCCCTGAATGGTATTATTTTGCGGAGCATGGGATTTAAACCATCTGTGGGGTCCCGCACATAGAGTGTAATGTCATACGCCTAGAGCGAGATTAGAACTGGTCTCGTAGGGTAGTCCAGCGCATACTGCTTATGGTGCTATCGTAGCATGGTTGCCAGCGGCTCCATTGCTATCGCGAATAGCAGGGGTGAGAGAGGACACCCCTGCCGCGTCCCGCTGGAGATGTTGAAAGCCAGGGAGCGTTCCCCATTCAGGAGCAGTGTGGCGCAGGGACTATGATAGAGCAGTTTAATCCACATGAGGAATCCAGGCGGAAATCTCACATGTGTCAACACCGGCAAGAGGTACCCCCATTCCAGGGAGTTGAAAGCTTTGGTGGCATTGAGGAAGACCACCACCGCCTTGTCCTCCTGGTCGATACCATGCATTATGGAGAAGAGGGTCCGTAAATTGTGGGAAGTTGACCGGCCAGGAATGAAGCCAGCCGGATCCGGTCTGATGAGGTTGCCCATTAAAAGCGCAAGCGTATTTGCCAGTACTTTGGCTAATATCTTGACATCGCAATTAATTAGGGACAGAGGCCTGTACGAGTCTGGGGAGTTGGGAAGTTTCTCTGGTTTCAGTAGTGAGACCAGCATCACTTTGCGCATGGTGGACGGGAGTGTACCCAATTGGACCGCTTCTTCAAAAACCTCTTGCAGGAAGGGAGAAAGCACATCGATGTACATCTTATAAAATTCGATGACGAGGCTGTCAGGTCCTGGCGCCTTTCCATTCCCTGTTTGCATAATGGCTTCTCTGATTTTGTCTACCCCGAGATTAGCAGCCAAGAATTCTTGCTGGCTATTACTTAACCAGGCTAATTCTATCTGTTGCAAGTATTGCGGGGTTTAGGTTTGACGCGCAGCGCATGTAGAGTACAGTGTTTGATAGTGGATGATGAAGACCCCCATTATAGTCGGGGTATCCCGGTGTATCATGCCTTCCCCATCCCGGATGGACCGCACATGGTTTGCTGTTTTAGGTGGTCTGATGGTTTCTGCTAGCGCTCTGCCCAGACGCTCCCCCTCCCCATATCTGCGCGCTGTGTGATATTTACCACGGAATAGGCATTCCCGTTCTGCTTTGTCTTGATACTCTGTAAGGAGTTGGTGTATTTTAGCCAGGGCAGGGCTTCCGTGTGTCTCTTGAGTGTTTGATTCCTGTTGCTTGATCTGGCGATCTAGATTAGCAATGGAAGTGCAACTGCGAATGGCTTTTAGGACACCTCCCGTTTTGGCCATGCAGTGACCCCTAACTGTAACCTTCAACGCTTCCCATACGGTGGTTAATGACTACACTGAGCCTATGTTGAGGCGTAAGAATTCATCTAAAGTGTCCCCCAGTTCAGTCTAAAAGGCCTCATCAAGGACTGCTGTGGGTTGCAGATGCCATAGTTAGTGTAGGGCTGGTGAGCCCAGCGGAGTCAGCCGCATGAGCACCGAGGAGTGGTCCGAGTATGTGTGCGCTAAGTGACGAGTGGAGGTGGTGTGCAGTGATATATCCAGAGATACCAGCCACATATCCAGCCTCGACCAGGTGTTGTGTACCGCCGAGTGGAACATTCCCTCATGTTGGGTAGGGTGGTGATGGCGCCAGACGTCAACCAGCAGGTTATCCGTCATTATTTGTTGCAGTTGTCATTGCACTTTAGTGTAGTGATGCGGCATTGGGTTGGATTGGTCTTGTGCAGGGTAAGGCGTTAGGTTGGAGTCCCCCCATATGAGATGGGTTGAACCTATGTTCACTATGCGCGCCTACAAGGCAATGAAATATTCTTCGTCGTCCACGTTAGGCCCCTAGCTACACACTAGTGTAATGGAGGCGGACCCCAGCCTAACCCATGTCATGTAGTACCTGCCCTGGGGGTGAACTGTAGATCCCTCCTCGGTGTATGGCACCGTTCTTTTGATTAGGCTAGCTAAACCTCTCGAGAAGACTGAGTACGAGGAGGAGTACCTGTGAGAGGCCCACCTAGAGGCAAACTGGGGTTATTTTGTGGGGAGGGTGTGCGTCTCTTGCAGCATAGCAATGCCGACTCGTTGCCTGTCTAGATAAGCTAATATGTGCCGTTTTTTCCTGGGGTCCCCTAGCCCCCTAACATTCCAGGTGAGGAGACCCATGTGCACCGTAGCATCAACCCGCTGGCCTTCACCCGCCATTTCCTAGTGACTTGTGCATTTGCATGTGTTGTATACAGATGTCAATTTCAAAGTATGTGCTGTACCTACATAGCCAACTGTCTTGAGCAGACTTAGAAATTCCCACCTTGATATCCCACCCCTCCTCCCACATCAGCAACCCCAACTTGTCGTACATGCTTTCCTGCCCCCACCCCCTCCCAACAGACACCAAAAGCCCCAAAGAAACTGTGTCACAGTTCCCCCAGTCAAAGACTGCTTCGTTCCTGAAATGGAACTACAAGCCATGAGTGATGTGCAGACTTGCGTACATAATGACATGGGAGCACATACAACTCATTGGATAGATAGGAATTGGGTCTGGGGGTCATTTAAAAAACATTTCTTAACTATCCCCCCAATGTAACCACAACAAAGGCAACAGCCTAACAGTTCGGTTCCCAGTCCTAAGAAAAAGGGGAGCACCCTCAGAGGCGTGGGTTCCAGGGGGCGTGGCAGCATCTTCCGCTCTGACATGTCATGCAGGAGGGGGCCCTGGATAGCAGGGTGTAGCTCCTGTTGGGGTGACACTGTCTTAATCTGAAGATGGGGCCAGTTCAGGAGACCACTCAATAACAACATGTAACGTTACCTGTCACTCAAGGTGTACGGCCATGTGTGCAATGTCCCCCTGCAAACCTTCTGGTGCTGGGCAGGATGGTCGCAGCCTAATTTCCAGATCTCCTCAGGATGCGCCGCTCTGTCCTTGTTGCTGGACGGGGATCGCGTCACTCTCTTGGCAGCCAGGACAGATTTTTTATGGAAGTCCGCCGCCTGCTGTGGAGTGTTGCAGATGTGGTGTCTTCCCTCGTAGGTGATCTTTAGTCGGGCGGGGTAGAGCATGGCATATTCCACCCCTTCTTGCTGCATCTTCTTTTTAATGGGCAAGAATTTCTTCCGCGCCTCTTGGACGGTGAGAGTGAAGTCAGGGTAGAGAGATATTGCATTGTTCTCAAAGATCACCTTCTTCAGCTCTCTTGCTCTGCGTAGAGCAGCGTCACGGTAGTTTTGCATTCTGGCAACTATGGGCCGGGGTGGTGCCCCCGGAGGGGGCCTCAGCTCCAATGTGCAGTGCGCCCACGCCACGATGAGCATATGCGAGAAAGACTCCTGCCCGAAGCAGGTGGTGAGCAGCCTTTCGATGTAGTCCTCCAGCTTCCCAGTATTGGTTGATTCCGGAACTCCAGTGATGCGGATGTTATTCCACCGTGAGCGAGCTTCGATGTCCTCGTTTTTAGCAGTGATCACTTTGAGAAGCCGATCAGTATCTGTGAGCTGCCCGGCCGCCTGTTCATGACCGTCTTCAAGGGTGGAGATACATGTTTCGGCCTCCTTTATTCTGCCGTCCTGCTTTTCTATTTTTTGGGTGATCTGGTCCATCCTGGTGCACATGTAATCCATTTTCCCTTCAATCGAGGTGAAACTAGTCTTCATTGTATGGAGCATGTCCACTTCATCCGTTCTTTGGGTCTCTTGCCCCATACCATCGTGTTCCATGGCTGAAGGCTGCCCTCTGGGCATTCTCCGGGTGTCGACTGAGAGCTTGAGCTGTTTGCCATCGGGCTTCCCCATCTTTGTGCCGGTTGGGGTGAATTGCAGCGGTGCAGGAGGACGGTTAACGGGCGACCCTCGCTCAGGATAGTGCATTTCTGTTTTGGCAGCTGCGGAACACACAGCAGGCGCCCTGTAGAGCTCCAGGAGGGGTTGAGTGGGTCAGCAAGCGCGGCGAGTGGGTGCAATGTCCATAAAGCGTTCCACAAGGGCTAGATTCCCAAAGGCCCTTCGGCGGTGTACAAGCATCAGTACACGAGTCCAGCAGCCCAGGATCAGGGAGGTGTGGGGTCCACTCACACACGGGACCACATGGGATGGGAGCAGGCTATCACTATAACAATCCCGTAGCCCGGCCACGTCTGTGTGCTTCCCGGCTGTCTGCAGCATAGGAGATGGGTCCCCAGCCAGAGTATTACTGTGTACTAGGGCTGGTGTGCCGCTGAGGTGGACCGAACTGGATACCTCTAACAATCAAAGGAGAATAAACTGGGATTGGGTGGAGGCCCATCCCGAGGCACTAGGTGCAGTGAAGAGAAAGGTTTCCACGTTTCTTAAGAAAGCTGATAAGTCTACTGTGGAATATGTGGATGAGATAATAGGTTCCAGCCACAAATTGTTATACAAAGAGATAAGGGAAAGCTCCAAAAGTTTGAAAGATCGTGCCCAAAACTGAGATCAGATCAACAGGGCAACTGGTATACTAAGGACTGCAAGCTTAGCAAGTATGAAGTATTAAGGGCTGTAAAGCAAAAATCACACCCCGAAATAGTGATCTGTAGAGCCAGATATAAACAAGTAATTGAATCCGCAAAGAAGGAGTGGGAGGGCACCCTATGATCATCCTTGCGGAGAGGTCTCCTAGATAGAGATGCAAAAAGCTTCTGGAGTAAATCTGCGTACTGGCTAAAGGGGTACAAAAAAAACCTAGAGTTCACAGTTCAGCAAGAGGACTGGGAAACTCATTTCGGCACCTTGTACGAATCCAGGGATGAGATAATTGGGGGGCGTGAGGTAGTCCCACTTAAAGAAGTCACAGTGAGTAAACCTCTTCATCTCTCGCTTGAAGAGACCAAAGCAGCAATAGCCTCTTGCTTCCTGGCCCGCGCTCCGGGACCTGATCGAATCCCGAATCCCGAATGACCTCTATTAGGAGGATGCAACATTATGGGGCTCATATATAAACCTATTATCTAATTCAATTCTTAGAGGTAATTCTGTTCCCCCTTCATGGAAAAATGCAGAGATTGTCCCAATTTACAAAAAAGGGGACAGAGCAAACCCGTCCAGCTACAGACCAATTAGCCTCATTGATTCATTGCAAAAGATATTTTGTAAGCAGATCTTAGTTAGGCTGCTGGACTGGATTACAGAGGCAGGTGTCTTGAGCGACGTCCAGGCTGGTTTTCGAGCCAAAATCAGTACCCTGGACCAGACTTTCCGTCTATTATGTATATATTGGAAGGAAGTACACATAAAAGGAGGTGAGCTATACGTGGCTTTTGTAGACCTACGGTCTGCATTTGACTTAGTCCCACGTGACAATCTCTGGAGGGTTCCTAAGAAACAGGGCATGCCACAGAATCTTCTAGATGTTTTAATTAGGTTTTACTCTTTTAACACAGCTCAGGTTAGATGGGGTGGAAACAATCAACTTATGGACACCTTCCCTGTCCAGTGTGGTGTGAGGCAGGGGAGTGTCCTTGCCCCTTCAGGGGGGTGTCCTTGACCCCACCCTTTATATTCTTTTTATCAACGATGTTATTAATTGTTTAGATAGAGATGGCTGTGATGCCCCAAAAATTGGCAACAAGAGAATTCCAGCTCTTCTCTTTGCTGATGACACCCTTTTAATTGCAAAGACACCAGAGGGTCTCCAGCAGCTTTTAAATGATTTTATCATGTTTTGCCATGACTGGGGCCTGGTCCTGAATGAAACTAAAACAAAATATATGATTTTCAGGAAAGGAAAGGCCAAAGCCCATAAAAGACAGGTGCTAGCTGGCAATAGTAACCTGGAGCGTGTCGATGCCTTTGATTATTTAGGCATCCGCCTGACTCCATCAATTAAGTGGGAGCCACACATTGAAAAGGTGAAGATGCAACTTATACACCAGACCGCTAATCTAGGTAAAATACACATAAAGACATCTTCAAGGCAGCTCGCACCTGCTCTCGAAATTTACAATATAAAAATCCTGGGGGGCGCTCTATATGGGGCTGAACTGTGGGGAACAGGTCCAATTAACTCCTTGCTACCAATAGAACATTGCTTTCTTAGATCCCTGATAGATCTACCAGCAAGTACTCCACTGGTGCCTCTTTATATTGATTTAGCACACAGGCAGCTGGCTCATAAAATTAGTTATAAACTTTTGATGTTTTGGCATAGACTGTGGACTGTGGAAGAACTTAGCTCTTATCGGGAACCTCTTTTAGAATTACTAAAACTTCCCTTGGTCACCTCAATTCCTTGGTTTAGAACTTTGAAGGAACTACTTGAGAGGCTTGGAATGATGGGTCTCTGGTCAGACCCGGGAAACATGTCCTCTGTATCCAGGTCCACTCTGAAGGCATTGTTCTGGGAAACCACACTTGTGCAAGCTACATCCAAGGTCGAGGGCAGTCTGACAATCAATTTCCTCAATTTTAAATGTGTCCCCCGCTTTGAGGATACACTGGACGAAGTTGTCCCTCCCCTGGCCCGGAAACATTTCTTTCAGTTTCGGTATAAAACATTACCCCTCAAATCTTTTTGCCAAAATGGACTAAGGGCTTAGCCAACAAAGATTTATGTCCGGCCTGTTGTGCAAGTTCTGAATTCATTGTCCATCTGCTTTTTTTTTGTCCCAGCTACAAATCACTGAGGGAAAAATGGATTATACCCCTTTGTAAGATTGCAGGCCCTGGCCACTACTTGGAGTTGCTTAGAATTTTGAGCACTGATATCAGCAGAGTTGTGGTTTTTGGAGTGTCTAGATATTGGCATGCTTTGTGGCTCAAAAGGACTAAATTTATATCTTGATGGACCCTGATTTGTGATGTAATAATTGGTATGTATTGTATTTTTTAATGATAATTAACTACTTTTAAGACCATCCCTATCTGAAATGTATGTTTATCCTTTTTAATGGTTACATATGATATGAATTGTTTCTCTATCTTAGGTTCTTTTTGATTACTGTTTGTTTTTCTTGTGCTGTGTACTTTTATGACCCCATGGTCGAAATAAAGTATGATGATGATGATAGCGGATACCTCTCACCCCCAAGGCCCGGCAGCAGTGACTGCATCCGCAATCCAGGCAACGCAGAGCGGAGCCTCCAGAGAGGGGCCCAGCGTGAGTTCCCAGCGCCGTCTCCTGGGGCGCAGCACTTTCTGTGTCCACTGCCCCACCAAGCGTCCAGATCTAGGATGTGGGAACAGGCCTCACGCTCTACTTAGCACTTTAGGGATGCATGGAAGTGATGGCATCTCAAGGCAGCAGGCAATCTTCTGTCCCCAGCTCCGATTGCGCCACTTCTTAAGACGGGCTCCGAACTCGCCCGTGAAGTAGGCCGCAGGCCCAGGCACGCCCAGCAGCGCGGTCATCCCACCTGGCCGGCCCCACCACCCGCTCAGATCACGGCAGGCTACTGCACCACTAGACTATGCCGCAGCGCCCAGACACCGCATCCCCGCAGAGGCCCAGATGTCCAACATGACTCACCGCAGCAGCCTGGGGTTTCAACTTCGTGTGAGCGGCTCCCCGGCACAGGTGTTCCTCAACCAGTCTGCAGGCCTGATGCACCAGAGCCGCCACACTGCACAGCCGCTCCACAGAACCTCCACTCCAATATTGTGCTGGCCCGGTACAGATAGTCCTCAGCAGGGATGCGCTGTCATTGGGTGATCAGTCTCAGCCCTCAGATACATTAACGACCTCCCCTCACACACAGCCTGGCCAGCCATCCCTCGCCGCACCGGCAGCCGATGTGATCGGCGATCAATCTGGGGTCCGCCAGTCGTCTGCATTCCGAAAAAAGGGGCTCCGCCGTCGCTGCTGATTTTCCGACTCCTGTCAGTGGGTTTGCAGTTAGTGATGACCCCGCAGGTAGAGGATTAATTTAGGATTACTACTCCGGGGCGGACGGAGCCTCACTAGTGTGCGGCCATCCTGACCGTGCGCCCCCTAGCGCCTCTCATCATTTTTTGGCCTTGACAGGGATTTGGATGACAACCTTTGGAACAGGGTAACAGTGGTTTGAGATCAATTGAAACTTAGAATGAATGTCCATATATATAGATGGAAATGAAGTCATCCCCAGGGGTAGGCAGTGGCTTCCTTTTCAACGTGTAAGCAGTGCAGTCCCTTCTATGGTTTTTGTCAATTGTCTTCACATGTACGAAAATGTAATTGCTGACGTTTACGTTTTTTCTACAAAGTCTGAAAGGACCTACACCAATGCAATTCTGGTTCACCTCAGTGGTTCTTCAAATGACAAAACTAAGTCTTTTGTAGCACATCGGCCCTAGTTGAGTGGAAAATTATATTATATAGTCTGGATTTATGAGGACCTGATAGCGACTATAATTTAAACTAGAGATTGAGAGCATACATGTGCCTTCAACCTCTGCTGCCAGGTAGTGGATGGTAGATATCAGTAGCGGCCCATGGTGGGAGTGCTGCGTGGCGCTGATGGGCGGGGGAGGGGCAGGGTGGGGTGGTAGTAAAATCCGGAATACGGCCGAACAGAGGTAAGTAAACAAATAAATGAATAAAACAAATTTCATTGCGCACGCTGCATCGCCAAATGTGATGCAGCGCGCAAAGTGTTGTGTACACACAACACTTTGCAAAAGATAACTGCTCAACATTGAACTATTGATTGCAAAATGTAATTAAAGAGGGAAGCATGTGTTGTGGGTTACTATTTCTTCTTCTCTTTCTCCTTTTGGTCCTACCTTGCTTCCTCCTTTTGTGTCTGGAATGTAGGTGTACATTCCGGGTCTCATGGGGTGGAATTGTGTGGGGAGGTTCTGGAAGGGTGGGAGCTTTGGCAGTTGAAGCTGGGACTGTTGGATGCTGTGCCACTTTGTATCAGTGGTCCTATTTGTTGAACTTAATTAAATCTACAAGAAGACTATCATTGCCTCCTTCGTCTTCTTTACACTGGCGACGAGTTGAACCTGTGTGGGGACAGGTGTCAGGACCACTGGTTTCCCCATCGAACCCAGACGTGTGAGAGTGCTTCTTCATTGGTAAAAGAAAAAGAGTCGACGATTTCCAAAGGACTAATATTGTACACGTTGTTGTCTCGAAAAGCAAATGATTAACAACGGCCGTATTCTGCCTACCTGAGTTGCCTTGGCGACTGCCGTGCTGTGGAGATCTCCGGTTTCGAGTGACGCTGTCAGCGAGCTTCGTTGAGAGGCAGGGCTCCGGTACGACAGAGAGCACTTTTGGTTGGTTTCCGGAAGATTTTTGGGCATTCGCGTCAGTGGCAACAAGGAAGCGACGATCTTTCTAATGGATTTGGAGCTCGCGCATGCGCGTCGGAGGTAGCGAGGAAGCTGGAGCTGATCCCTCTGACATGCGCGCTAGGGTGTGAAGTTCCTGTCCATGCGCGGTGATGCGCACACCATTTGTTGTGATTAGCGTTTAGTCTGTGGTGAAATATATACGCATTGGAGAGTGGGCTGAATCTTTCTTTGCGCGGTGACGCGCACACCTTCATTTTTCTCGAGAATTCCTAACAAGGGCTGATTCCTTCTCTGTGCGGTGACGCGCACACCTTCATTTTGTTGAGGAACTTTGTGGTTGCCTTGCACATGCGCGGTGATGCGCACACCTCTGTTCATCAAAGGATCCTTATTGCCGTGATGTACGCACTGTCTGTGGAGGTACTGTTAGTTATTTATCTTTGACTTGCACAATTCTTCGTGTGAAGTTTTAGGGGCAATTCTTCACTGCTTCGTGATTTCTCCGTGATCAACACCAGCACTCCTTACTGAAGTACTGTTTTCTTGTGGGTGTGGGACAGTGGTACTCTTTTATCTTTTGTTTTTTTTTGCACAATTGTTAATGTAACTATAGGCTTTCATTTGTTTTTGCACTATGGCTACTGGTATGTCTCAACCCCCACAGTTTCTTTCCGATGCAGGTGATCCCATCTTACCGTGGAAGAGATGGAAGCCTTTGTTTGATTCGTATTTATTAGCTATTGGGGGTGAAAAATTTTCAGCGGTACGCAAGCAAGCTACTTTGTTACATAATTTGGGGGTTGAAGGCAGACATGTGTATGATGGGTTGGATGAGATTGTTCTTGGACGTGGGGAAGGTGAGCCTGAGAATATTTACGACATGTCTATCATGATGCTTGAGAGGCATTTTGGTTCTAAAATTAATGTGGTTTTGGAACGTCAGAAGTTTTTTAGCAGGGTTCAGGGTAAGCATGAGAGAATTACCAGTTATGTGGCTGCTTTGAAGACGTTAGCTCGCACTTGCGAGTTTGAGCAACTGACTGACTCTTTGATCAGAGATCAAGTTGTTAGATGCACGAATGATGTAAAGGTGCAGCAAAAGCTTCTTGCCAAGAATCCTGATCTTAAGGAAATCCTAGCCATTGTTGAGGGTATGGAGAACACTAATATGTGGGTGCGAGAGATGAGACCTGAGAAAAGTAATGATGCTTCAGCTGATGAGAAAGCTATTCATGAGATAAAGAAAAATGATTTAAAGAAAGATGATGCTAGAGAAAGTAAGTGGGGGTCCAAGGGTAATGTTGGTGACAAGGATAAAAAAATTCAAGATTCTGAACAATCTACTTTTAATTACAAGACTTCCAATTCTGAACAGAGTGGGTTCAAGAATATCAGACCTGGTTTTAAGTGTTTTAGGTGTGGTAGCGACAGGCATCTTCCTAATAGTTCTAACTGTTATGCAAGGTCTGTAGTTTGTAATAAGTGTGGCAAAAAGGGCCATTATGCCAGAGTGTGTCAGAACAAAGGTAGTCAGGTTGTGCGTTATGTGGATGACAATCAAGTTGTGCGTTATGTTGAAGAGGAGAAGAAATTTGTGTGTAGTGTCAAGGAGAATGGTCTGGTGGATGGTGATGGTTTAGACATGCCCATGTGCGATGTATTGATTGGTGGTCAACGTTTCCCCGTTTTGGCTGACTCTGGTTCACCCTATACGATGGTTGGTGATGCCAATTGGGATGCAGTTTTTGGTCTAGATAAGATTGAGTTATTTCCTCCTGACATCAACCCTGTAGGCTATGGGGGTGTCAGGATAGATGTTTTGGGATATGTGGTTAGGAAAATTCAGTACAAGGACAGGGAAACCGTGGGGAAGGTTTATGTGGCTAAGAGAGGTGATAATCTTTTAGGCTGGAGGCACCAACGGGACATGGGGATCATTTTGAATCCCAATTCTCCTGAAAAAGTCTTACTTTTGTCTCATGAGGTGTTAACTGGCAAGGATGTCAGTTTATGTTTTCCTAAGGTTTTCAGCGATGAGTTAGGGTTACTGAGGAATTTTGAGCATAGGATTGTGCTGAAAGAAAATGCTCAACCATTTGTTTCCAAAGTGAGGAAAGTTCCTCATTTGATGATGGAACCTTTAAAGCAAGAACTTGATAGGCTGTTGGTCATGGGGGTCATTGAAGAAATTGAGTGTTCTGAATGGTTGGCCCCCATTGTTTTGGCTTCTAAGGATGGTGGGAAAGGGATTCGCATGTGTGTGGACTTGCGCGGCTTGAACAGGCACATTTGGGTTGACAGACAACCTTTGCCTAACATTTCTGAAACTCTTGCTCTTATCAAGGATGCTAAGTGTTTTAGTGTCATGGATCTGTCATCCGCATACCATCAGGTGCTACTTCATCCAGATTCGAGACATTTGACATCTTTTGTGACACCTCTGGGGGCTTTTAGGTTTGTTCGCATGCCTTTTGGTTTGGCTTCTGCCGCAGCGTGTTTCCAGAGGGTCATGAACAAGGTGCTGGGAGGATTATCAAAGGTTCTTATCTTCCAGGACGACATTCTTGTGTATGGGAAGGATCAAGAGGAACATGATGAACATTTGTGGATGGTGTTACTAAGGCTACAGGAAGCTGGCTTGGTTATTAAGAAGGAAAAATGTAAATTTGGGGTGTCCTCTGTGAGTTATTTGGGACATACCATCTCTGCTGAGGGGATTAGTCCTAAATTGGATTTAGCAGAGAGTATTGTGAAGGCTCCTGTACCTATCAACAAGGATCAGGTACGATCATTTCTAGGACTTGCGGAGTTTTGTTCTAAATTTGTACCAAACTTTGCTGTGATTGCTTCTCCTCTTAGGCTGCTGCTTAAGAAGGGGGTGCAATTTTCATGGTCTGATGATTGTTCTTCTGCCTTTGACTCCATTAAGGGGAAGATTGGTTGTATGCCGACCTTAGGGCATTTTGATGCTCGCAGGAAAACTGTATTGTGCACTGATGCTAGTATGCTTGGGTTGGGGGCAGTTTTATCACAAGTTGTGGATGGTGAATCCAGAGTAATTGCCTTTGCGTCTCGTTCACTCAAGGGTGCAGAAGAGCGCTACTCTGTGATTGAGCGGGAGGCATTAGCGGTTTTCTGGGCAATACATCACTTTAAGTTTTACCTTTGGGGAATACCTATTGTTATTAAATCTGATCATCGCCCTTTGTGTCAAATTTTCACCTGCAGGGAGGCTGATAATATCTCACCTAGGATCAAGCGCTGGATGGAGGGGTTGATTGAATTCAATTTTGTGATTGAATACGTGCAAGGTTCAAAGAACGCGATTGCGGACTGTCTTTCGAGGTTACCCTTGCAGCAATCAGGTGTGGAAGTGGAAAATTCCTTGGTGGCATGGGTGCATGAATCTGCTGTTGGTTCTGATGAGTGGTCTTTTAATTCTCATGAGGATAAAGATTTGGAGATGCTCAAGGAGTATTCTATCAAGGGTTGGCCTGTGGACAGTGAGGTACCTGAGCCCTTGAAGCCTTTTCTTAATGTTAAGGATGAATTGTGTGTTTTTGATGAAAAATTGTTGAGGGGTAATCGGGTGATACCTCCTCAGGGGCTTAGGGGGAAGATTATCAATTTGGCACATGAAGGGCATTTGGGGAGGAATCTGACCAAGGCCAGAGTACGTGAATGGTACTGGTGGCCAACAATGGATCGTCAGGTGGAAGGTGCCGTAAAGGACTGCTGGGATTGTGCCAACAGTGACAAAAGCAAAAAAACTCGGGTGGCACCTCTTTCTCCAGTAGATGTTCCTTCTGAGCCATGGTCCAAGTTGGGTTTGGATATTGCTGGGCCTTTTGAGCTATTTCCTCCTGATGAGCGTTATGTGTTGTTATTGGTGGACTACACCTCTAAATGGGTGGTCACTAAATGTGTGTCTGTTGTCAATACTAGAACTGTTATTGAATTTCTCTCAGAGGAATTTTCAAGAGAAGGCATTCCCAAATGGCTTATTACAGATAATGGGGTGCAATTTGTCTCGCATGAGATGAGCAGATTTTTGAAAGAGTTGTCCATCATTCATTTCAAGACAGCGTTGTACTCACCGCAAGCCAATGGTCTTGCGGAAAGCATGAATAAATTGGTTAAAAATTGTGCCCAGAGGGCTTTGCAAACTAGGTCTTCTCTTAAGAAGATGCTCAGGGAGACGTGGTGGGCTCATCGCACCACTCCAAATTGGCTGACTTCTGTTTCTCCTTTTTCTATTTTAAGAGGTAGGAAGGCTCATGACAAGCTGAGTCCTGCTTGGTTGAAGTTGGATGTGAATGATTCCAAAATGAATGAGCAGGTAGACTCGAGGAGAAGTGCTTATCAGAGAGAGTATAAGCGCAGATTTGATCAGAGAAATTCCACAACTTGTAGACACTGGTGTGTGGGGGATGAAGTATTGATCAGAAATCCTGGTCTGTTAAAAAAAGGGCGGCCGCGGTTTATGGGGCCCTTTGTCATTAAGGAGGTCAGGAAGAATGTGGTTGTTTTGGACTCTGGTGAAGTGTGGAGCATGTCCAGGTTGGTCAAGTGGGAACCTGGGGTTAATGTTCGTGGATCTGTCCCGACATGTGAATCTGTTCCCAAACCAGCTTGCAGCAATGCCGCTTCCCAGGTTCCAGGTTTTGGCACTTGTAGAAGGTTGAGATGTAAGCCGAATTGGCATAAAGATTATCAGATGTCTTGAGATGTCTATTTTGTTCTACCACATTTTTCTTGCATTATTGTGTAGTGTTTTTTTGACTTCATGTATTCTGTTTTTGCATCTCTGTCTCTTGCAATGTAATCATCCTTTATTGTAGGGGTGGGGGATGTGTTGTGGGTTACTATTTCTTCTTCTCTTTCTCCTTTTGGTCCTACCTTGCTTCCTCCTTTTGTGTCTGGAATGTAGGTGTACATTCCGGGTCTCATGGGGTGGAATTGTGTGGGGAGGTTCTGGAAGGGTGGGAGCTTTGGCAGTTGAAGCTGGGACTGTTGGATGCTGTGCCACTTTGTATCAGTGGTCCTATTTGTTGAACTTAATTAAATCTACAAGAAGACTATCATTGCCTCCTTCGTCTTCTTTACAGCATGTTACACATAACCTTTTAATGTCTCCAACTGAAAGACTGAGGATGAGCTTCAGTCTGCTACTGTAAACAAAAACCTTATTTCTTTAAATTTAATTCTAGCAAGAATGACTCATACTTTGTTACAAATTGGTTTGTTTTCCTATTCATGCAGGTGCATTCTTACTTCGCATTGATGTAATAGCAGCATTTATTTGAAGAGGATACACATAATTTAGATAGATCAAAAATATTCTACATCTATGGATTAAAGTCTTGTGACTTCAATCTTAATTTGCCATCAATCAAAACACCTACATCAACATGTAGGAAAGTACACTGTGGTACTGAATATCTACCTGAAGAATATTAACATACAAGAATATCGAGAACAGAATATCGAGGGACAAAATATCAAAAGATAAGTGCATACAGGGAGGTATAAATGTACTATTCCTAACTCCACATCTATGTAACTTGAAGATATATGTACTGCCTAGGGACATATATGTGAAGTTAGGTTTAGAAAATCTAGACTTACTTACCTGCTGATATTTTTTTCAAAATGTTGCCATTATTTAGTAACATCGATATTCTGTCTTGGATATTTAGATACACACCTGCACAGTACTATCCTGCAAGGCTGTATTGTGCTGGAAAGTGCTTATTCCATGGAATCTGTGGTGTGAACTCAGATCAAATCAAAAACCTGAAGTCATATTTTAAATCACTGCTGGTATACACAGATAAAAAGAGGTTTTTTTTACAGGTGCGCTTGTTTTCTGGGGAGTAGAAAGTCACACAATCACACATTTTCTACATGAACACGTTTACTCTGGGAAGCAGATCCAACAGCGTTACATTGCTCTATTTCCATGCACGTCAAAATACTTAATTGTTTGTCAATATTTTTTAATTGGATCTGCTGAATATATGTCGTTTTATTTCTGCGTTAGGTATTTTCCATATCATATGGAACTGTTTTATTTCAATGTGTTTTCAAATGTTCATCTAGGTCCACAATATTGCTACAGAATGTGTCACTTAATTTGTATTTAAATGCATAATACTGCATTATTTACCTTTTGTTGTTTCATAATTCTGTCAAATGAGCTGCATAATTTAGCCATCTATTGCTCCACAACGGCTGCAGATGTTCAAAGGAATACAGCCAACTCCACAAAACAAAGAAATGTGTGGGTGGTAGTCATAAAATTCTGCACTGCCAAATGCTTGGCAGAGCATCTCAAATATGAAATATAGATTGTTTATTCATCCGAGTCAAAAGATGCAAACATTTTACATTTTATAATGTATATGTTGTGTTAATTTACACTACATTTATTTTTTTTAATGACATTAGATCAAAGTATCACTTTTCAAGCATTTGGCAAAATCAATTATATTATTTGTAAACCGATCATATTAGCAAGCAGCTTAAAAGCCATAAGCTTTGTACACAATAACATTTTGCCTCAAATATTTTGCTATAGCATTTGGTTGGAATATTTTATATTCAATAGCAAGTTTGTTCCTTAATTCATCCCATCATTGTACAAAAGTCAAAGAAACGGTTTCTATTCCCTCATATAATAATAGTTTCAGAAGAACCACATTGACTTTTGTGGAATGAGTGTTACCTGTGAAAATCATATTGTTTTGCCTTTTGGCCCATGTGTTTTTTTATCAGGCATCGGATTTCCAAGTAAAACCTGGCTCATTCTAAGGACCCCTATAAATTGGGCATGATCTGCAATTCCCAGTGTGTGCCTTTTATTTTGGAAACCTGGGGTAAGAGGTATTGAGAAGGTTGTGTGTGAAATGTGTTTATACGCATGTACGCATGTAGTATGAGTGAGGAAGACCGTTGTCTGACTCGGCCTTTTTCCTGAACACAGGTAGGTCTGTGTCAGATGAGGCCCATTTTTAATTGTATGTAGCATGATGCATAGTACCTCTATGCCCTAATAATGCATTTGAATACTGAATGGAATTCAACGTTCCTTGGTGATAACGTTTACAGTATATGCTTTTTTTCACAAATGCCCACCAGGTTTAAAACTGTGTTAAATTATAACTTTTGATTGACTAGTGGTATGAAGACCAGAGATGGTTCCTTGTATACCAATTCATGTGTGTAGAATGTAGCCCTAAGGTCAGAACTGCCCTAGCCCAGTTCTTTCACACATGTTTATGAGCCATGTTTTCCTGAGTTACTCTCTAATGAAAGTCACCCTTTGAGCCGCCATGCTTAGTAGAGTTAATTGTTGTGCTCCTAATCTGGCAGATCAAAGGTACCTCAGAACAATTTGCCCATTCAGGAGAGATCATTTTTTACTGTTAGATAAAGATGGGGCTTGTGAATTTCAAAAGCGGTTATCAATAACTCTAATAATTAGGGCAGTATAAGCCCCCAAACTGACCTCTGTCAAAAGGGAAGCCATGTCTTCAGTGTCCACCAGGGGTGGGCAGAGATTGCAGAGTTTCACTCCACAGAATTCTGCATAGTTACAGAAAAACTCTGCAAGATTCCATGGGATTCCACCAAAGGCAGGAAATATGCTGCTTGTACTGTTTACACTGCAGTTTAGCACCGGTAGCACGAGCTGCGCAGAAAATCTGTGCAAACAGCACCATGCGTTGAGAAAGGGGATGCAGCCATTTGAATTGATTTTGCTGCTGCTCGGTTAGAAAATCTATTTGAGCGGCAACAAATCTACTCGAACGGCAGCCCTCTCTGACGGCAACAGCTCACATCCATCAGTGTTATAGAATGGCACCAGAAGGCGCTGTGGTGACTGGAAATCGCGCCATGGGCTGGCAAACCTCGCTCGCAATTGCGCATTGTGGAGCTTTGCTTTGTTCCTGCGAGGCACAAATAGCAGAATAATTCCGTCACGCACTGATTGGCAGAATTTGGCAGGAACTCTGTGTTATAAGCATGACACAGAGTACCCAATTCCGCAAATTCTGCAAGTGGAATTATATTTCTGCCTAGTAAATCCACCAGGAAGCACCCTTGAAAAAATGGGGCCTCTTATACATTGCTGTATTTGGGAGCTTTAGCGGATTAAAGCCAGATCATCTGGATTTGCCAATTCTGGTCTATTGGTTGACACAAAATCACAACTAATACATATACGTTCATCGAGGCTGCTATGGGAGTTTCTGTTTTTAAATTATTTTTATTAGGCATTATACAACCAGTTGCCCATCTCAACAGGCAATACAGTTTTATACATTCTGCGCACGAGTGTGCATGTCCTTTGTTTTTGGCTTCAAACTGATATGAACTAAACAGTAACAAACATAACTTGGTACAGTCTATACGTCATAGTGCATTCACCAATATTATATTTCTACTATTGCATTTTAGAGAGTTCTCCTTCAGTCGTTTCCACTATGGGAGTTTCTTAAACTAATCAATAGACCATTTATGGTTGAAAGATTCACTCATTTTGGGCTACATACCTCTGGAACAATTAAAAGTGCTGCCCATGCTAACAAATGATTCCAAGTCATAATTTCACAATTTATGACAAGCCCAGAAGTTACAAGTTGTTCACCAGGCATTGTTCTACTTAGTTACCGCGAAATGAGTTAATAAACATTTTCTTAAGTTTTCAGTGTTTTGTTCTTTATGCATTATCACATACTCGAGATAACAAAATTAAATGTTCAAATGTAAAACTTACCAGATACCACTGCTTTGAGAATAACGGATCGTTCATGTTGATTTCAATATCATTTATATCTCTGTAGCCTCTTTTCTTTCTACCAAACCCCTCTTGCTGCAAAACCTTTTTTACCTAGAAATAAGATTGATGATGTCACATATTACTCCTTTCAAAAATATGTTTTTATAAAAATTTCTTCATTTTTTACATTAAAGTCGGATACCTGCACAAAGAACGGATGTGTGTTCCTAAAAATCAATACTGACAACTAAAGTGAATAACTAACGTCAGAAATTCACTACAATTGCTGTTTTTGTTCAAGAAATGTCTCTTTATTCTTAAATGAGAAACAACAAGGAATTAGCAAACTTGCTACTATTTAACATTAGGGTGTCTTTACTGAACCACTATTATTTGTGAGGGGGATTTAGTTTTTTTTTTTTTAAATTCAACAGATGTTAAACATTACATTTATCAACAATGTTATGTTTATCACGAAGGAATTGTGTAATTAGACACCTGTGGAAGTAGCTGATTTTCACCTGAACCTCCTTCCTACATTCTGCCAGCACAACAGTGAGAGATTTAAACAATGGAGACAGCTGAAAGTCTAAGGATTTGATCAATGCAATGATCTGAATTAGAAAATCCCAGAAGCAGCTATGTCCACAATTCACTGAATGTTAGCATTTCCCATGTGCGAAATGTCCCACCTCCCTTGCATATTAAAATTTAGCTAAATCAAGACGAGTATAATATTCTATAAGAAAGATAAACATTTTCTAACTTCTTAGGTTATTAAAATAAATGGTGATCCATTTTTGTTTACTTTAAATGTATATTTTCAGAAAAACATAAACCACATTTGGATGAATGTACACAGAATAAACTTACTGCATATGTTAAAATTATAAAAGATATGTGCATCAAACAAGGCTGTTCTTTTGTGCAGGTTAGCACATAAGAGAGAGTATACAGGAAAAAATTAAAAAGGAGAGGTGAATAGCAACAAGCATTTCTGACGTGTAATTCACTATTTTGTTCCAGAACTCTTCCACATATTTTAAAATAATTTGAAGATTATTTATAGTAAGTCATCTAGTCTGTCAGACCTGCAAAGGTCACTACTTCGCCTTCCTATTAGAAAACTACTCACCAAACTTAGAGATGCCCAGCCAGCAGGTGGAGCTCTCTGCCTTCTGTGGAGCTGCTACTGCAGTGGCTTCATTGAAGGAAGTGAAGCTTTGCAGACCAGGTGATATGTTTAATGCACCTGCTGGAGAATTATTTTGCTTTTCAAGTCTAAACTTCCTTCTTGAATAGCAGAACACCATGGATTTTTCTCCCTGAGTGTTTCTTCTGCCCAGGACTGCTATGCTCTGCAAATTCCTTGTTGTGGTGATTTTTCACCAATGCTGGTTCTACCAAGCAGGATTTAGAATGTATTCTCAAAAATGGATTGTATGCACACCCTAGTCTAGCATATGTGCACAAATGCACAGAATCTTTCGTGTCACTTTACAGGTGTTCATCAAACTTATTCCAAAATCCTAAAGTAAAGAATAGAAAAGCTCCCTGGAAATGTGACCTGCTTCTGGGTAAAGGGCATCACTGCTCTACAATCAAGCGTTAGATGGTGATGTTAATTTATTCGCAATTACTCACAGATGTGCATGCAGGCTTTTTATTAGAGCAATGTCATGCTAGCTTTCACAATCGTGACTAATCCCAGGCACATTACAATGCAACTTAAGAGTTGTTTATTAGTACTCCAAGGAATCCATTAATAACGGAAGCATTTTTCTTCTATTTATATACAGCAAACATTGCAGGACAGATGTACCAAAATTGAAAAATGTGTAGTCACAACCGAAAAACACAGAAAAGTAAGAAAGAAAATAACAAAGAAAAGGGAATAAAGTCAACAGATAATTCAAATTTAATACAAAGAAAATTATGAGAAACAGTAAAATAATACAAAACATGTGTTCTAAAGAAAGCCTTGAAGAGTATGAGTAAAATAGTAATGAAAATAACATGGATATACAGTACTGAATAAAAATAGCTTCAGTATAAAATCTACACGAGAATAAGCTAGTCAGCAAAAAAATGGATGAAGATAATATTTGTGTGTAAAGTTGAACAATTTCTTATGATGAATACTTTGTTTATCAACTGACTGTTCCCGTTTGATCTTCTTGAATATACTTACCTAAAAAAAACTTACCCGTCCCGTGAGGTATTTATTTATTTTGTTCGGGATGAAAAACATGGCAGCATAAGGCTACTGTTTCAGGGACCTTAAGATTAACCCAGGGCGTAGTTCGCGAAGTGGCACTTCGCGAAGCTACGCAAAGTGCACTTCGCACTTCGCGAGCTACGCGTAGCACTTCGCGAACTGCGTAGTACCTTGTTCGCACTGTGCCAGATGTCGTTTTCAATGATTGCACAGTGCGGACAAGCAACCGGCACTGTGCAATCATTGAAAATGGCATCTTGCACAGTGCGAGCTGTAGTTTTCTGCTGCTTGAGTAGATTTTTACTCGAGCGGCAGCTTTCTAAACGTGAACTGGTAGTTTCTCATCGCGAGCGGTCGCGATCATACGCGACCACTCGCAATGAGACACCTGACCTCCTCGCGTTGGGAATCTCGCCGGGAGGTTTATTTTCCATGCTCGCGATCGCCAACTTGATGTTGCTGATCGCGAACAAGGAAAAAGTCTCGCCGGGATGTCATTTTGCTTGCTCGCGGTCGCCAACTTGACGTTGAGGACCGCGAGTAAGCAAAAAATGACCGCAGCACTACGCAACACTACGCTACGCGTGTTCGCACTGTGCTACGTGCAATTCGCGTAGTGCGAAGTAGCGCGAATTTCGCAAACTACGCGAGCGTAGTGTAGTGCTTTGCCCAGGCTTACTTAAGATCTATGTATTATCTATGTTATCGCACCTGCCTGCTTCAAGGCACAAGGGAGGTTTTCAGCTCGAATCTGAATGTAATTTTCCTTAAATTCTCAACATCTTCTTCACATGTCGAAATGCGCACTGACCACTTTTTATTCCATCTAGTCTTTTCAAGGACTTGTGTGTGTGGTAAGTAAGAATAATGAATTTCACTGTCTTTAAAATGGCAGATAAGTCGCCGGCAATCACCTCGAGAAATAGCCGTATTTAACGATGGACACGGCTGCAAAGTTGTGCACCAAGGGCAATGGGAAAATGCATGTTAGCATCTATTGATTTCTCTTGACAGAAGCCATCTGCGCTTTCTGGATTTAATATTCACGCACAGTACATCAAGTCAAAGGCACAGTGCAAGGTTATTAACAGAGTCTGCGAAAGAATGAAATCCAGCAGAGATTAAAGCATACGTTTCTGCCGCTCACATCCCATTTGATCCAATCAACATTTTCTGATTCTTAGAAACCACTGTTTTTGATTAATATGCCCAAATGCTGCTAGGCAACAGCAGCACTTATTTATATAGAGCACATATATAGAGGGTCAGGTGGTGCATCACTGCACTTGAAAAGCTGGCCTGTATGAAGTGCAGTTACGCTTTCGGATCTACAACATTCTCTACGGTAAATTGGTGCAAAATTGAGCTTGTACATGCATGTATTTTTATTCGTGAGAGTGCGTATATTTCCTGAGTCCCCTTTCGGACAGCAACATAAGAAAAGAGAAACCTTTGTCTGTAAATGAATTGTGCACATACCTCATGTCCACTGTAGCTCTCCCAATTCTTGTGTACAGAACCCTGTAATTTTACATCTACCTTTACACTCTTTTATATCCACGTGTACGAACATCCTAAGAAATACAGGTCAGTCTTCACCGTCCCCCACATCTGAAGAGTGACATCCGGTAGCAGATCATTCTCCCACCTCACCACCAAGACAAGGAACACCCTCCCCATCCGCCTGCGGCAGACTGAAGACCTCCTAACCTTCAGGAGACTTCTCAAGACCTGGCTCTTCGAACAGTAGCAGTGTCTCCCCCTCCCCCTCCAGCATCTTGAGACCCTCACGGGTATGTAGTGCGCTTTATATATACTATGATTGATTGATTGATTCACCGTAACAAGTGCATTACATGACATCCAATGCACTGTAAGATTGCATAAGAATCACACTTCGGCAAACACTGTCCCTCAAGTTGTCACTGGGGCGAAGGTCACAAATGAGATGTGATTTGTATGAGGTCCTCTCAGACATTTTACGTCAATCAAGGAGCGATTTAGACAAGGCACGGTACTTGTTTATGTTGCCAATTAGCAGCGTAGCCTCCATGTCAGCATGAACATGAAAGTTTGCTATACAAACAAAATATCAGTTGTTCGCCACAAAGTATAATGTATCAAAACTGGTTGGAAAAAATATAATTAGTAAAGTGTGTATGCGGTATCATGCTATTGATAAGTAGGGTTTCTAGAGCCAGCTGCCCTCTTCCCACCCCACACCTCCGATTGTATCCTTCTCAAAGCTACTGAGGGTGGGTGGTCCCCAACAGAAGACGTATGATCACTGCTCTGCAGTCTGAGGATCAGTAGGACAATACTCTCAAAGGTGTAGCACACCCTCCCCTCTCAAACTCCCTCAAACATGGTGGGCATGAAGCTGCAAACAGTGTAAAGTGAAATGAGCATCTGTGTATGGATGGGCTCAATCTGCCACAACCTTCTACAAAGTCGTGATGAGCTGACAAAGAGAACTAGGCCCATTTAAAGAGTAGTATCTTATTCAGACTTGTGCATTGCTTCTGAAAAGAAACCTAACAGAAAGACCACATTTAAATACAATACTGTGCATTAAATGATAGGTATACTCTCTGCACCCAAAATTAGTGCATTCATTATTACATCAACAAAAATAAACGTGTGTGGCGTTCTTCTGAGTATCATTGTTAATATTATTTAAATTATGTTTATTTTTGCAGGGTGCTTACTTCAAAGAATGTCTCCCTAAGGGCCATATTATCAAGAACGACGATAACATTATCGCCGTTTTAGCAGAAGGAAACTGCCGCTAAAGCGGCGATAAGGGGCTTGATAATATGCCCTTGTGAATTCCAATAGAAGCCCAGGTTTGATGTCCTTCACACCAGAACCTGGGCTTCTATTGGAATTCTCTAGGGCATCTTATCAAGCCCCTTATCGCCGCTTTAGCTGCAGTTTCCTGTCGCAAAAACGGCGATAATGTTATCGCCGTTCTTGATAATATGGCCCTAAGAGCCTTCACATACACTATTGCTGCATGCTGTATTAGCTTGAGTACTAACAGAAAGATTTCTAGTCAAAGCCCACATGAAAACCGTCTGAATTTGACAAAATGTAGATCTGCTTAATATCTATTGATTAGCTCCATCTCAAGGGATTTTCCCGTTAGTAATTAAGTCAGTACCAGCAACATTAAACCGTACGCTTTCCTATTAACTTGGTGGAAAGAAAGGTGATAGGGCAGTGTAAGCCCTACATAGACAGCAACTTCTTGATACCGTTCAGATGGACTTTGCATGCCAGAAAGGTGCATAATTTGCTCCCATATAAGACAGGATAATTTTCTCAAATGTATTCATATGGAACATGTCTGTGCTCAGGCCTTTAGTCTATGTTGGTAAACATACTTCTTGCAATTCAATTAGGTATCAGAAAGCAACAATGAGTTGTGTTCAGTCGGTCCTGTTTGAGTGCCCAAGGATTGGCAAAACTAGGGTATTAAACCAGACACATACAATTTACAGCTTGAACCCTCGAAATCCAGGTGGCGTTTGACAGGTCAGATGGACCATTGCCACCGTGTTGCGAATGGAGCTAGGACAAAGTACAGGTTATAAATATCATTAACTGTCAGGTTCTATATTTTCAGTCAATGACAGGAAGTTGTAGTAGTTTCCAAAACCTTATTTATCTTCAAAGGATTAGGATGGTTTGGTCATCTTTATTACAGTTAGACCAGATTACAGAAAGGTTGAATGAAAGATAGATCAATGACAGCATAAATCAAACAGAGTGTTCCATAAAGGAGATTTGTTATTAAAGTAGCTAAAAGAGCCTAAACTACCCTACTTAGAGAACCCGTGAAGCGCTCTTTGCAGAAAGGAGCAAGTATTTCGGAGCATAGATAAGGTCTTGAACATCTCATGAAGAGTCATTCTGGAAACTCAACCAAGTTTCCCACAGCTGCAGTAGCAACCGTTGAATTAAATCAGTGATAACGGAATGATTGTTTAAGTAGTATTGATCAAGAAGAGTCAGGATAAAGGTAAGTAAAGTCACTGTCAGCAGTAGCTTCCAGCAACGTGGAGCAAAGAATGAGGTTTAGGATGGCTAAAGAAAAGGTTCTCAAGCCTCCTCTCTCTCTCTAGCAACACTCAACTGTACTATAAAAATGCATAATAATGTATCAACAAATAGTATGTGTATGATAGCTCAGGCAATGAAAACTGCTCATCCGATGCCGACATCAACATCCACTGCTTCTTCTCCCGATTCCCATGGAAATTCACACTGGTACATAGTAAATTCAATGTTGCAAACATGGAAACATGGAGGAAAGTTCTCAGGAGAACCTTCTTGCCTAAGATATTACCTATGTTCAGTGTCCCGATGTGAATATGAATACAAAGGGTTAGTCAAATGCAATGAAACAAATCTATCAACAATGTCCTGGTTAAGCATACATAAACTGTATCTAAATTATTCTTCATTCTAACAGTCTATTTATTATGAATCCACAGCAAAAGTCAATGTTAAGCAGGGTGATCGAATATGGTGTGGTGAAGCAAAAGAAGGCAATCTTGAAGTCAGCACATTTTTGGTAGGATGCTGGTGCTAGGCAAAATTATAAATAAACGTCTAATTAGCTGTGAGCAAAAGTCAAAAGAAAATATGGCTTGGACCTAGTTGCAGAAGCACATTGAGAATGATAGCCTACTACATTTTTTGTTCACACAGTTAAAGCAAGCACATTTTTCCTACGTGTGATTTTCTTAGGCATTCTTTTAGTAGAGTTAAAAGTGCATTCTAAAAGTGATCCTTCACACGTTTAAACTAGGCACATTTTCCTACGTGTTATTTTTCAATGCAAAATTATTTCTCCAAAGGTTTAAATGCATTCTACGGTGAAATTCTAATACAGTTTGCAAGTCAAAATTTATTTTTTAGAATGTATTTCTTACAATCTTAGGAATCAGAATGTAAGACTTGATTGTGTTCACTCGTTCCTGTTTCAGTTAACCAAGTGTCTTCCCATTTCCCTCTTTCAATACAAAAATTCCAAAATGACCTTTACTTGCAATGTAATCAACTCTTTCTTCAATGAAAATGTCAGCACATCAACTGCATCAAAACTATAACAACACTACCCTCACTTGCTCATCACAGCATCCGCTAATGGTCGTCCTTCAATATTCTCTCACACACAAACTTCAACACCATGCTCAGAGGTCTCATAGGTGCCTCCTATGATTATGATATAATACCCTTATTATAGGACTTTGCCCTCTCTGCAGGGTCAGCCACAAACTTTCTGCCTTCGCCCTCCTCTTTTATGAACCCGTTTTTGTTGGATTTTAGGACTCTGCTTATTTTACCACTGCTAACCCATGCTAAAGTGCTTGTGCTCTCTCCTTTAAACGTGGTGAAATTGACTTACACCCAATTGGCACATTTATTTTAGATATACGTCCCTAGTAAGGTGGCACTACTTGTATCCTGTAAAATCAATGGGCCTCATTTATGAAAAGTGATGCATCACTGCGTGAAAACAGTGATGCGTCACTTTTCACTGCGCCCTCCCCGCGACTACAATGATGCGTCATATTTACAGTATGACGCATCATGTCGCAAGGAGTCACAGATACGTCAGTATTTCTGACGTATCTGTAGGCGCAAAAGTGACGCATTGCTGGAGTGTGTCACAAAAGTGACGCAACTCCAGCAATGTGTCCTTTCACATGGGGCAAGCCCCATGTGAAAGGGCCTGCGTCAGTCTTACGCCTGCTGTGAGGCAGGCACAAGATATTGACGCATTTGCACCCTAGAAGTGGCGCAGTGAAATCTCGTAGATTTCACTGCGTCACTTCTACGATGCTTACTTACGTGGGAACGCCCACCCTGCATACATTATACCTGACGCAGGTATAATGTAGCGCAGGGGTTTACAAAGTGACGCATCTAGGTAGATGCGTCACTTTGTAAATATGGCGCATCGTGGCGCATGTTTTACGCCACTGGTGCGTCACAAAAAGTGACGCACCGGTGGCGCTAAAGTGACGCAGGGGCTCATAAATGAGCCCCAATGTTTCTAGTGGGCCTACAGCACTTATAGTGCAGCCCACTTAAGTAGCCCTTTAAACATGTTTCAAGCCTGCAATTGCAGCCTGTGTGCACAGTTTAAACTTGCCATGTCGACCTGGCTAAAAAAAACTTTTGACAGGCCTAAACCTTTCTTTTTAATACATATAAATCACCCCTAGAGTAGGCCATAGGCAACCCATGGGCCAGGGTGCTGCGTGTTTAAAATGTTGGACATGTATTTTTAACTTTTACATGTCCTATGAGCGACAAACCTTTGAATTATTTTTTCACTGCTGTCGGACCTGCTTCTCCCATAGCATAACATTGGGTTACATGTAATACATTTAATAAGTGGTAACTTTCAATTTAGTGCAGGTAGGAATGGTGAGATTGTTCTCTAAAGAATTGTAATTTAAAACACTCTTTAATTGTAAAGTTAATTTTGAGTCACAATTCTGAAAACGTATCTTGTAAAAAGTTGGTATTTTCTTGTCCCAACAATTTGGTGCTTGTAACCTGTAACCTGGGTCACATGACTAGGTGTAGCTGGCAGCTTGTCTTTGTGTATTGCTCTCAGACAGCGAGACACAGGGGGCATAGTTGTTGGCAGGATGGGCTATCTCTGACCTGATGACCTGACCACACTTGCATATCACAAAGTCTCTGCTTCAACACACTCCCAAAGGGCTTCTGCTGGACTTGTGCTTCTCTGCTGGGTTGTAGCCAAACCTTTTGCCTTCACCCTCCAATTTTCTGAACTCGTTTTGTTGGTGCTTAGGTCTCTGCACACTTTACCACTGCTAACTAGTGCTAAAGTGCATGTGCTCTCTCCTTAAAACATGGTAGAATTGGATTACACCCAACTGGCACATTTAATTTACTTGTAAGTCCCTAGTAAAGTGTTACTACTTGTACCCAGGACCTGTAAATTAAATGCTACTAGTGGGCCTACAACACTGACTGTGCCACCCACTTGAGAAGCACTTTAAACATGCCTCAGGCCTGCCAGTGCAGCGTGTGTGTGTGTGTGCAGTTTTAAATAGCCATGTCAACCTGGCAATAGAAACCTCTTGCCAGGCCCAAACTTACATTTTTAATACATATAAGTGACCACTTTGGTAGGCTCTGGACAGCACAGAGGACAGGGTGCAGTGTATTTAAAAAGTTGGACATGTACTTTTAAGTTTTATATGTCGTGGTATTAAAAACTATTTGTTTTTCACTACTGCAAGAGCTACCTCTCCCATTGGATAACAGTGGAGTTACCTTATTACATGTAATGAGTGTAATTTCCAAATGGGAACAGGTGACCAGTTCATATTTGGTGTCTCTGGAATTGTCATGAGAAATCCTAACTTATAGTGAAGTCGGATTTTAAATTACAATTTTGAAAATGCAACTTTTAGAAAGTTGGCATTTTCTTGCCTTAACCGTTTGGTGCCTGCAGCCTGTCTCTGGGTCATATTACTGGGTGTAGTTGGCAGTTGGGCTTTATGCATTCCTCCTAGATAGCCACACACAATAGGGAGCTTAGGTGTGACTGGCGGAGCCATAACTGGCAGGGTGGGAGGGAGCAGCTGGGACAGCTCCACTTATACTTGAATAGGTGTGTCCTGCCTCACCACAGAGCTGCATTCCCCCTGTAGGAAGTCTGGAGCCATGGCCAGGAAGGCAGAGCATCTTTGCACTTCAAAGGCAAGCCCATAGAAGCTTCTCCCCATTTCAAAAGCACAACTGTGTATAAAAGAAGGACCACAGACACCAACTCTTCAGTATGCTTCACAACCTGTGGATACTCTGCAGGGAAGAAGGTCAGTTGTGCTGCGGAAATTACTACCACTCTGCTGGACTGCTACTCTGAAGGAATGGCTGCCCTGCTGTGCTGACCTGCTGACCTTTTGCTGGAGAGGAAGAACTGGACCTGCAACCTCCTCTTGAACCCAGGACACCATACTGACTCCAGGGGCTAGTCTGCCGGCTTCCTGGCCTGAGCCTCAGGGACATAAAAGTCTCACCAACATCCTGCATCAGTCCCTGGACCCAGCTGATGTGAGGTCCTGACCCCCAAGTGGTGCCCCTCAGGTCCTGGACTCTTGGTGTTTCTCAGCGAGCTGAAATCAAGCTTTTGGACTTTCGTGACTGCGAATGGGCCTATTAAGTTAAATTAAGTTTTCATTAACACCGAGACCTTGACACTCACACTACGAATCAGCACGCAGCTCTATCAGAGAGACTCTTTGAACTGCAGCATTGACCACTTGCGGGGATCGCCAATGCAAAGCTCCAGCAACACTCGCCTGCGATGCTCAGCCTGCTCTTCGTGGTATGTCGGCAGCTTCCTGTGGCCCTCTCCCTGCTCTTCTCGGCCCCTCCAACGTGAACAGGACTCTTGGCACAGACTTTGAGAAGATAAACTTCAGCTGGCCTAACCTGGTTATGACCCACGCACCATTGCGCTCGGCCTGAAAGTGTGACTTTGACCCAGTCCAATACAACCAGATATCTCAGGTTGGTGCTTTATGTTTTTTGGTGCTATTTTAGCATAAAATCCTTTTAAAATTCATAACGCCCGTTCTACTGATTGGATCTTTGCCATTGGGTTCTTGTTTTATTTATTACGTTTCACTCTCTTTTTCTGACTTGTTGTGGGACCCTTTTCGGCAGGTGTTTTTCCCCTAATTACTGTTTGAAGTGCTGCACAAATACTTTACACATTGCCTCTAAGTTAAGCCTGGCTGCTCGGTGCCAGGCTACCATAGGGATAAGCACAGGTTAATTTAGGGTTGCTTATGCCTTACCCTGACAAGGATTTTGGTTGCTTCTTGACCAGGGTTCACACCGCAATCAACCAACAATCCAATGTCTCAGAGTTTCACACTAAGTTTTTTGTATTGCCAGATTAGCGGGGACCAGGGCAAAGAGGAAGAAACCTCCAGACACCTCTGTAGGGGAGGGTTCCAGAAACTTCTCCTACTTCAAAGTGGGCATTAGGCATAAATAGTGGACCTTCAGATTCAACTCTTTAGATCATCTCTGGACCTGTGGACTCTGCCAGGAAGAAGGACTTCCCAGCTGTGTAATCTGCCCTGCTGATTTGCTTGCTGACTAAGGACGTCTTTGCTGGCCTGCTGTTGCTGCACCAGTACTCTTCTGCTACTGTGAGCTGCCATGCTGATTCCAGACTGCTTGAGTTCACCTAGGAGTGGGACACCAAAGAATCTTCAAGGGTCAGCTGATCACCTGTTAAAAGCCACAAGGACATAACAGGTTTCTTCAACATCGACACAGCATGACGCAGCTTGCCATCGACTCCGGCACAGCATGATACAGCACAATCTCGATGCCAATGCACCTGAGTGCAAGCTTTCCAAGTCATGTCCACACCCTTGAGGATGGAGCAGGTCTTTGCCATCGCATCTCTTCATTTCATTGCTGCTCAATACATTTCCTCATCGACGGCTCTCCAACCCTCCGCTGTGCAATGCATATCGATGTCAGACCTCGCATTGCTGCTCTTCATCAACCCCGACACAAGGACTTTGGAACTCCATGTCCAGGCAGCAAGGTACTTTTCAGAGGATTAAACTCAGTCCTGTATCCAGCGTACACTCAATCATGGTTGGACTGAACTTGTGACTTGGACCTACCATGACCATAAAAACATGGTTGGTGTTTTGTTGAAATTCCATTTGCCCGGTTCCACAAATTGGATCTTTGTCATTTTGCTGCCAAATAATGTATTACATTTTACGATGTTTTTCTAATCTGGTGTGGGATTTTTCTTGTGTTGAGTTTCTACTTTATTACTGTTTGAAGTACTGCATAAATACTTTGCACATTGCCTCTGAGTTAGGCCTGAGTGCTTTGTGGCAAGCTACCAGAGGGTTAAGCATGGGTAATTTTGGGGTTCGCTTGTGTCACGAATTGCAGTTGATACTTGGGTAGGGTTTCATCCCCCTCAACCAGTAACCCAATTTTCTATCCTCATCATTCATCAAAGCCGACTATGGAGAAGCACCCCTAGCTCTCCTCAATATCACCATGCTTTCCTCTCTCAAGGCATCTTCCCGGATGTGCTCAAGAATTCCCACATTCTCCTCCTGAAGAAACCAATTGCGAGATACCAGGACCTGCTTGCAGTGTCCCCAGATTTTTTGCTCCTATTATGACTACTCGATGCTGGTTTTCTGACTCTGATTATGCCTTGGGTTCTGCTGACCAGACCCAGGGCCTTTGTTCTGATTAAAAATGTGTAATAATTATGTATAGTTGCAATTGGTACTGACAACCTACCTGTAAGTCCCTGGTATATGGTAGGGCATGTAGGCTTAGAAGTCCAGTAGACTTAGGTGCCGATTCCAATCCTGTAAAACCCGGGGACAAATGGTCGTACGGAGCGTTTTCTCCATACGACTCGTACCCGGGAATTCCACCGTACAAACAAGCAAGTACGATTCATACAGAAATACCATTTGCGTACGAATCGTAAAAAACACCGTACGGCTAAAAAATACATACAATTCCGATCCTGGACAGAGCGTACGCGACGTCTGCACGGAGTCAGGCAGCGTTTTACGGACCAGCAAGTATGATTCGTACCCACAGCACTCCGCATTGGCTATATTTTTACGGGAGCCAAAAAGTGCCGGAAAAGCTAAGTACGCCACGATGCATGCGGAAAAGGGGGCCCGCTACGCAACATACACGCCATCACCCACATCGTACGTGTCATCATGTACGGTGCGTAACCCAACATTGCATATGTACGGACCGGACCCCCACCCCCCTATGTACGGACCGTACCCCCCACCCCACCCACGTATGTACGCACCGTACCCCAGGCGTACCCCCACCCGCATATGTACGCACTGTACCCCCAGCCCCGTATGTTCACGCCATACCCCCAGCCCCGTATGTACGCGCCGTACCCCCACCCCAGCCCCGTATGTACGTGCCGTACCCCCACCCCAGCCCCGTATGTACGCGCCGTACCCCCTCCCCAGCCCCGTATGTACGCGCCGTACCCCCAGCCCCAAATGTACGTGCTGTACCCCCACCCCAGCCCCGTATGTACACGCCGTACCCCCACCCCAGCCCCGTATGCACGCGCCGTACCCCCAGCGCCTAGCGCATACATACGGGGCTGGGGTGGGGGTACGGCGCGTACATACGGGACTGGGGGTATGGCGCATACATACGGGGCTGGGGTGGGGGTACGCCGCGTACATACGGGGCTGGGGTGGGGGTACGGCACGTTCATACGGGGCTGGGGGTATGGCGCGTACATACAGGGCTGGGGTGGGGGTACGGCGCGTACATATGGGGCTGGGGGTACGGCGCGTACATACGGGGCTGGAGTGGGGGTACGGCACTTACATATGGGGCTGGGGGTACGGCGCATACATACGGGGCTGGGGTGGGGGTACGGCGCTTACATACGGGGCTGGGGTTATGGCGCGTACATACGGGGCTGGGGTGGGGGTACGGCGCATACATACGGGGCTGGGGGTATGGCATGTACATACGGGGCTGGGGTGGGGGTACGGCACATACATACGGGGCTGATGGCTACAGCGCATACATACGGAGCTGGGGTGGGGGTACGGCACGTACATCCGGGGCTGGGGGTACGGCGTGTACATACGGGGCTGGGGTGGGGGGGCCGTACAACTCGTACCCCGGGCACAAGTGTACCCGGGGTAGGGGTCGTATACAGTTCGCTCCGTACGGGACGTTTTCCATACGCTTGTGCATTCGGAACGCTGGTACGGATCGGACTTGTGCGCTCGGACTTCAGTTTTACGACTCGTACGTAAAACTGTCCGGGGACGTCTCGTAGAATTTTCCCAAGGCGATTCGTATGTATTTTTCCCGTACGAATCGTACTTCACCGTTTGTACGGTACTTGTACGATTCGTACGTAAAAAAATACGGATACGAGTCGTGCTGGAAAAAAAAATACAGGATCGGAATCGGCACCAAAATGTGCTTAAGTATGCACTAGTGGTGCCTGCTGTCATTTAAAAAGCCAGCCCTGCCTTGCAGGCAGCTTTTAAAGCAGAATTATATGCAAATTCGACTTTGGAATTAAAGGTACTTCCAAAGTAGTAAATTACCTCTTTTTACATTTAAGCCACCTCTAAGGTCTCCCCTCGGTAGCTCAGTGACAGGATGCCTTGTAACTATAAGCAGGGACATTATAAAATACATTTTATATGGCTTGGTGAGTGAAAACTCGCCTATTTCATTTTTCCCCATGTAATGCATTGACTCCATAGGCTAACTTGGGATTACTTTAATAAAGTATAACTATTGGTGGAAAGGAGCTAAAAATGAAATTGAACGACTCACAATGATAGTTATGATAAATCCAACAATTTGCCATTGTTAGATTTATTATAAATATTACAGAAAATAAGTAATAGAACTTTCTTTTCTGTAAGCCAATTCTAGACTTCCAGCTGCCCCCTCCTGATTGGCCAGCCTCTTCCAGTCTGAGCCATGCTCTCTTAATGAGGTGTGAGTTGGCCTGCTAGAGAGACAAAGGATTTCCTGGAAGAATTGAAACTGCAGAAGCGGAAAGCACAAAGAGGGTGGAGGGCCCAAGCTGGTCTTTACTGAGGGAATTACAGTTTGGACAGACTCACACCCACATCCTGCACCCCCAGGCCAGACAGGAGTCACAGTAATTAGATTAGTGAAGGGGCTGGAAGGTGAGTGTTAGAGTATCTTAGCCACACCAGGGGGTTGGCTTAGCCACATTTAACCCTTCAGGAGAGACTTTCTCCATTTTGGAAGAATAGTGCTTTTTGGGGCAAGAATATGCCACACTCTGGACGAAGTGGTCATATACCTGGGTGGCACCTTGCATCTGATTGGTAAGGGGTGCCCCCTGCTTGACATCCAGGAACACTGAATAAATATGGGAGAGTTGTCAAGCAACTCAGATCTGCGACCTGAAACAACAAGGAGAAGAAGGACTGCCCTGTTCTGCACCCAAAGGACTGAACTCTGAAGAACTGCACCTGCTTGACAATCTGATAATGAATTACTAGGGACTTTGCTAACTTCACAAGGATTTAGGACCAGACTCCCTGGAAGCTACACCTGCATCATCTCCACCAAGATGAAGCCCACCTGCATCCTCTCCACCAAGAAGTCCCCATCCTGGAATGCATCCAGAGGACTTTAAGGACTCTGTCAGGTGCATTGTGGAATTGTGGTCCCAACATCCCATGACACATATCAGAGCTTCTAGACCTTTAGACTGGAGTTTTGGACACTTTGAACCCACAAGAGGAACTTCAGGAAGAAGTTCCAGACGTTTGGAGCAAATTTTGTAAAAAGCTCCATAAGTTGACCGGGTGCATTGTGGGAGTTGTCGTCCCAGACCTCAAGAGGCAAACCAGAGCATCTGAACCCTTTGCTGGTGCTGTGGACCACTTTCCTGCATCAAGAAACACTTCTGGAAGTACATTTAAAAGTATTGCATCGTGGATGGCCTCAACTCTGGACTTTGTCCTAGTCCAGCGCAATCTTTTTTAACGCTTGGAGTGGTATTTGCTTCTAAGCATTCATTTTACTTTTAATCTTTAAAGATTCAAATATCTGGTTCCCTACATTTGATTTTTGCCGTTTTGGTGTCTATTTGTTCATAAAAATATAGCCTATTTTTATAAATTGGTGTCGGATATTTAGTGGGTGTTGTGTCTTTCTTCTTTTAATGTATTGGTGTTTTAAAAATTTTTACACACGTGTCTCCTAAGTTAAGCCTGCCTGCTAAGTGCCAGGTACCAAGGGTTGAGCAGGGAATAGTTTATTGCGACCTTGACTGGACCTTATATTGTGTTTGTGGTCTTATTACTAGTGGTAGATCCCTACCTACACCTACTAATAAACCACTTTCCAACACCCATCCTGGAACCAGACGGTCTCAGCAAAAATCTTCCCATTAGTCATCCCGCTCTCATTTGTAAATTCATTAGAATTCAACATCCAAAGCCAACCATTTCCTCCATAACAATCAATTAGATTCCAGATCATAGTGCAGCACTGAGACAGACACCATACATGTTCTAGATGTAGCTCTATTTACCATGAACAAGAATGACACCAGTCACCTCGTTACTCTAGATCTCTCCAGTGCCTTCAACACAACCCATACTCATTCAGACCCTTTAATGCAATTTGGAATCTCTACCACTGTCATACACTAGTTCTTAATAAACAAAAGATACTCTGGAACACTATTAAGAAATGGCAAATACACGACTGCAGGGGTTAATGATACTTTTAGGCCACTGATCCCTCACCAATAATGCGGCATGCTTAATCATATGGTTTGCTACTCACCTCTGTGCCATTTATGAGTGGTCTCATTGGTTCTAACCACCCAGCAATAGTTTGTACAGATGAGCATCTCAAGATACCAGAAGTTCCCAGACACCTGAACAGTATGCCAGAGCTCAATCATGTCACCCATAGATATCTCCTTACCAATGACAGCGCTAAAATTCACCAATATGCCAACAACACTCAACTCTATCTGAAGGATTGCTTAGGTCTTGATATTCACTGACTCAAAGACTGCCTCAAACTAATTGAATCCAGACAGTCTAGCATGTCCCTAAAGCTAAATCCAATCAAGACTTACATATCTTTTTTTGCCACCAATACAAAATGTAATAAGTCAAAGCTGCCTCACCAATATAAACTTGGATAGCGTCAACCACAAACTAAGCAATGAAAAGTCACTAGGAGTCACCCTTGGGACCAACACCTATTTCTGGGAAGACATCATGAAAAAAATACAAGACAACAAGGTATCAGTTATCCTACTGATAGAAATGCAACATTTTCTCCCTGAAAACAACTTCAAGGCTGCTATCCAAGTACTTGTACGCTTTTATCCAAACAGAGGCACATCCTTTACCGCCTGCCTGTCATAACACTGGGCCCTATGAAGGGTCTCCTACTCACTGCAGTGTGTCTCATCAAATGCCTGAAGAACTTTCTTCTCTTCATCCTTTGTAATGAAGCTTAATTTGATTCCCTCAACATACACATTATTTCCAGCAACAGCTCTATCACTAGCAAGACCATAAAATATGCACCCATGCCCACCTTGCTCAGAATGTATGCAACACTGGTGCCCTTTGCCTAAGTCTGAACCAAGACATTGACAGATTGAACACCAAGAAGAGTATTGAAGAAATACAGAAAACAAGCCTTATGCATCTGTGCTCACAGGATAAGGAACATCATACTAGTAAATATCACAACCATCCCAAATGTCCTCCAATTCAAGAATTATTTAAGACTTTCCTCTTCAAAGAAATTTTAATCTCAAAACCTTGTTTACAACTCTTATATCCTCGTCAATATTGTAAGCAACTGTTCTTCACCTTGTACAGCGCTCAGCTGCTCCTAACCAGGTCGACACTAAAAAAAGGACATCCATATTGCTAAATTCCATTCCACAAAATTCATTGCTGCCCTAATTTTATTTAAGACATATGTTTGCCCAAGGACATTTTCATTTGCAACGTAGTTTTTTTTAAAGAACTACATAGATTTGTCTCTGTCTGACACTCAAAATGATTCCTCTGATATGCTCTTTACAAAGCCTGTCTGTATTTTTGGCAATGTAAGCATCAAATTCCCATAAACTCAGCACATCCACTACACGTTATTTGAATCAATGCTGTAGAATGATTGTCATAACCACTCTGACATATCCTTACAGCCTGTACATAGCTATGGGTAAAATCTTAGTGACACTCCCTTGCACAGGAGAAATCCTTGGACAATTCACTTATGCCCTCATTATTTTATTTATTAATTAATTTATTTATTTAGAGGGTTTTATATAGATGGACTAGACCAGATGGCATCAGAGCACTTTACAGGGATTACATATAGATTGATTGCAGGAGGTATAGCCTTAGGATACAACATTACCATAGTTAACATATTCATTATTTACATTGTTTACAGTAGGTACTCAGTAGTGGGAGAGCAAAGTCATACCATACTTTGAAAAAAATTAAAAGTGGGAGAGAGAAGCCATACAAGACTTTACAAGAGATTGACATGTGCATCATTTGCTGTACGCAAAGCAAAAGTGGGAGATAAAAGTCATTCAATGCAGGGCAGGAAGCAGATAAACAGGGCTCATTTACAGGATATGGATAGAGATGGTGAAGCAAACCTTAGTATAGTAAATGGTGGTGCTGAGGTATCCAAAGAAGGGGTTGGTATCGCAATCAGAGTGGTCATGAGTTTATTGAATGGGGTATTAGGTAAGCCCATCCAGGTAGTTTAAGTGGAGTAGTTAGGGAATTTAATGAAAAGAGACAGTTTTATGTTTTTCCTGAAGTGAAGGTAGGATTGGTTGTCATGCAGTTCTTTGGGTAGGGCATTCTGAATACTTGGAGCAGTACCAGAGAAGGATTTAGTGAGGGATTTGGTTTTCTTGAATTTGGGAGTGATTATGAGATGGGTGTTGGAGCTTCATAGAGGTCTAGAGTGAGTTTGTTAGTGAGGTTGGTGGGATTACCAGAGTACCCAACTTTTTGTGTCATGTAGGCTGTGTTGAATATAAACTGTTCACTTCCATTGGCAACCAGTTGTGTTTCGGGAGGCTGGGAGTGATGTGGTCGAAACACCTCTCGCCAGAGATCAGTATAGCTGCTGCATTGAGTGTGGACTAAATTGACAGAAGTTGGGATTTTGGAGTGCCATTGATTATTGCATTGCCATAGTACATCTTGGATAGGACAAGGGATTGGATTATGGTCTTCAGAGGAGATAAAATGTTTGACTTTTTTTTATTGTGTTTTAAGGTATAGAAGGCACCTTTTGCAGATGTGTTAGTATGTTCTTTCATATTCAGGCATTTGTCTAGAGTAACCCCAAGTGATTTGAATGAGTTAGATGTCGACAGTATGCAGTTTAGTGCAGTTAGACTGTCAAACCAGTGGTGAATGGGGTAGGGATTGTTTTTGGGCTGGATGAGGAGGAGTTAGGTTTTGTTGGGATTTAATTTTAGGTGATTGTTGTTGAACCAGATATGTATAAGGGAGAGAGTTTTGTTGAGGTGTTGGATGTCAGTGAGTGAAGAGATCTTGAAATAGATTTGGGTGTCATCAGCATAGATATGGTAGCCAATTCTGGCTTGTTGCAAGATCTGTGCAAGAGGTTCCATGCAGAGGTTGAAAACGGTAGGGGATAGGATTAATCATTGGGAGACTCCTTGAGTGACTGATGATGTGGACAATGTGAATTTGTTTCATTTGATAAGGCTCGATCTTTCATTCAGGTACGGTGAGAACCATTGTAGGACGGTGTCACCGATGTCTGCCCGTTGTGCAAGGGTGTTGAGAAGAGTGTTGTGGTTGACTGCATCAAAGGCAGCTGGGAGATCAGGGAGGATGACGAAACAGGAATCTCCCTCATTGAGGGATTTGTGTAGTTCATCAGTGATATTCAAGATTACAGGCTCTGTACTGCAACCTTTCCTAAATCCAGATTGGAAACTATTGTGCAGATTAAATTTCTCAATGTGATTGTTTAATTGAAAAAAGACACATGTTTCAATGGGTTTAGCCAGTAGAGGGAAGTTGGTGATGGGTCTGTATTTATTGACGTCATCGGGGTCGGAGTCTTGTTTCGTGATGAGGGAGTGATTTGGCCAAATGTAAGGGTAGCTGGCAAGGAGGCCCGTATATAGTGGCTGGTAAAAAGCCCTGCTAGACTCTTCCACTGGATTAACGAATATGAGTGTATCTAGTAATTTCAGTGGAAGGAAAATATAGGGATTGTGGGATGTTGTGAAATAACATACAGCAATTTGACTTTTTGGGACGATTTCCTCACGTGTTTTCATGGTATTACACCTAAAGACTTTGCCTGTTTGAAGCAGGTTAAATATTTGGTGGAACACCACTGAGCAATGATATTCTCGCTGAACTCATGGTTTGATGGGCTAAGTATCAATTGTTACTGCGTCTATCCAAATTATTATGCCACTCATAACAGAAAAGAGAGCCATGTACCCTCCATATTACCACCTATTTACCACTTGTTCATTTGTCCAATTGCTTTCGGCCCATCTCTCCTGCCCCATTACACTAAGTATGTGCATGTTCAGCATTGGTAAATGCTGTTGAAATCTGTGCGTTTCCATGAGTGAGTCAGACCAAACGTTATGCAAATGATATGAAAGCCTAATCACAAATCCCAAGTTAAATGTGAAGACAGCTAATCTGAACAGAATTTATTCATGTATTCAGTAGTTATTCTTAAACTCTGACAGAGATCTGGCCCTCAGCCTACATTGGAGAGGTCCTCCCGCCTTGCCGTAATATTTTATTCTTTAGTCAACACATGCAAATGGGTCATGTTTCTATCCCGTTTTATTTAGTATATTAATTCATCAGTTGTTTATTAATGTTGAAATTAATAAAATTCTCCTGGTTTTGAGTCATTCATCTTTAGACTTTGTGCCTAATTACGATTATGTCCGCCCAACACTGTGCTGGTTTGGAACTGCCCGACCTGAGGTCGGCGGTTCCGGACAAAGTATTATGATGCAACACCACTATAGGGTGGTCTCAAACATCCATTTGTCAATGATAGCTTGTGCAGCAGGTGAGAAAGGCCTGCAGCACAAGCTTCCATTGACAAAGGGATGTTTGTAAACATCCCTGCAATGTGTGGCAGGCATCTCAAGGTGCCTTGGCCCCACAGCAGAGGGTCAGGAGGAGAGTGGGCCCTACTAGAGGCCCCCAAAGACACTTTCTGACAGCCTTTTCATGTTGAAAAGTCCGACATGAAAAGGCAGTTGGAAAGTGCCATCACAATCCTGATTGCGAAGCAGAGCCTGGCTCCGCCGTCATTCAAGGGATTATGGTGTTTTCTGACTCACCTACGGGCTCCTTGAGCTTGTTGGAAGCGCCACGGACAGTCCCTTTGCCTGATGCCTCTGTCCTTCACATCATATTGTGGTGGGCGTACCGCATTGCTGATGTGGGTGGGTCCGACACCAATGTGGCATCAGTGTCGGACCCACCGACATCATTAATCAGCACCTTTGTGTCGTCTGAAAGCCCCATTGTTTGCTTCATCCAGTATTCATCAAATTTTATCATGAAAACAACATTGTTGTATATTGTTTGATGTTGTTTGGGTGCTGCAGCTGAATTATAGACTACCAACAGGACTTCCACAAACCTTCCGTGCATGAGACCTTAAGAGTCTGTTAGGAGATCTTAAGTATTGAACGCAGGCACATGGTATGAAGGCTAAACTACTTTTTGTCAAAATCAAGATTTTTTTGCTACAAGAACAATGAGTTTTAATTGAGAGGTAGCATCGCCTGCGTTCCTATGCAAGACATGTTGACTTCAGCTGTGACAATGTGGCAGGTTGCTATATTTCACAATTTACATTCAATGTGCGTTAATTACAAATTTAAACATGCAATCCATATTAGGAGTGCCCTATAGGTGAGCACTCTCAAGAATGCAAGATGAGCAGTTGGATGAAAGTAAAGAAGGCACACCCACTGATTGATGAGATTCACAAAAAATGTATTGGGTAAGGTACAAATCAGTGAAGTGAATTCCTATACCCATGACATCGTGAGTAGTTGGGGAACTTTGCTCCCTCAGTTATAGTTTTGCTTTTCTAACCCAATTAGGTGTAGCTGACTGTCCTACCCAATAGAAAGGTTCGAGGGAACTGTGTTTTCACTCGGGGCTCTCATAGCTATAATCGTATTTACTTTTCATCGAAGTACCATCCTGGAGCTTTTTGCAGTAGGGAAAGAAGAATGCACACTCTTCCTGAAAAACAAGGGTAAGTAGCTGCCGAATAGGGAAGTCTATGAAACTTTTCTAGTGAATCACAGGCCCTTTTTCTCATTTTTGCTTTTAATTTTGCCATATTTGCAATATGAAGTTGGAAGATACAGTGACATGCAACTCCACACACTCCTAGTGTAAATTTGCCTGTGGAAGAGAAACACCATTATCTCTTTTTCGCTGTCATTATAGAGTGAGCCTTGCCTGGCCTCATAGTCATTGCTTTATCTACCATTGGCCCTTAAACAGTATTTTTCAACATTAGCAGTTAAAAACAGTTAACTTAGCCTCATTTTTTAACTTAAGCCACACCCATCTCCTAAAAACTTCCGGAATTTTTGTCTCTAGCTATAGTAATGTCCGTCTTCCAAATAAGTTGTTGCTCACCTGGTTCTTTTGGGGCCTGCTTGAACAAAGCCATAGATATTACCAATCCTTTTTAGGGACTGCTTACTTTTGTTGTCTTTTGTCTCCTGAGCGGGAGTAATTCTGATGATCCGTTGAGAGTGTACTTCTTTTAAGCTGTGGACACCACTGATGCCTTTTTTTAATGTTGGTGGTCTCATGCACATTAGTCTTGCGTGTTATAGAGACTGCTGACATGGGAAGCATTGGTTAGTTTCTGGCAGCGGGTTGATTAGATAAAAGTGCATAGATAGATCATAGAAAAAACTCTGAAAATCATAAACACATGGAGGAATCCAAGTATTCTTTGCTTATCTATAAGTTGGAGAGGAATCTGCAACAGCATCTTCTGTACTTCCCTTGATGTTTCCTATCCAAAAATCGATTAATAACTCAGAGGCCACAGTACTTCAAGCTACTGAAGGCTATCCTCTCCCTAAGCAATCCATGGAGTATTTGCTGAATAATGACGAGGTGGAACAACACTGTGATCAGGACATTAGAGAACAAAGATCATATTTATCTGAAGTTCTGCATTAGGCTCAATCTTTTCTTTCTGGCACCTATCTAGGATAAAGGAGAACATTTTGCTATACAATATCCAAAAAAGAGCCATAAAGACTCCCATAGCACAATGCAGCATGTCATGTTTGACAAGAAAGTGACAACATAGTGGAACACATAAAACGATATTTTCCCCATATTTCTATTAAAGAGATATCTTTGGATGGTTTCACTGATGAGTTCCCCTCTGTGGTACAAACAGACCCTCTTATGGCAGGCTGATTATCACAAAGCTTTAAAATTTCAGAGGAAGCTTCTCTATCTGACATGGTGGATAAGAAAGTGGAAGCATCATTGAAAAGATTGCACTCTGCCTCTAACTTTGCATTGCAAGCCAATGCTTACCCTACCTATGAAGTTCGATCTCTTTTGCGAGCATTCCAGACATTGGCAGAGGATGCAACAAGGAAAGATTGTACATCCATTTAGTATTTTTAGCAATGATGAAACACAACTACATTTTTATCTGACATTTCAGTAGATTTTTCTTTTGGGCATCTGTGGGATCTTCCATTGCTTTATGCCAAAACACTTGAACGCACTCGGCTGCACAGACAATTTGTAGAAATCTTTTAATGGTTCCATGCCTCTTTTATTGGTTTCAAGTTGTTCAGATCCCACATTGAAGGTTTTATTAAAAAGTTTGCTGAAGGCCAGAAATTAATGATGTTTGACCTAACAGCCTCAGGGTGGCCTTTCCCCAAACTTTCTGCCTTCCTCCTCCATTTTTGGTGTTGTCGTTTTTGTTCGTCTTAGGACTCTGTGCCCTTTAAACTGCTAACCAGTGCTAAAGTGTGTGTGCTCTATACGCTAAACATGGTAAAATTGACTTACACCCAATTGGCACATTTAATTTACTTGGAAGTCCCTAATAAAGTTATACTACATGTACCCAGGGTCCATAAAGTACATTCTACTAGTGGGCCTGCAGCACTTATTGTGCCACCAACTTAAGTAGCTTTTCATCATGTATCAGGCCTGCCATTGTAGCCGGTGTATGCTGTTTAAAACTGCCATGCAGACCTTTCAAAATAAACCTTTTGCCATGCCAAAACCTTCCTTTTAAATATATAAGTCCCCCCAGGGTAGGCCCTAAGTAGCCCAAAAGGCAGAGTGCAGTGCATTTAAAATGTTGGACATGTACATTTAAATTTGTTTTTCACTACTGCAAGAGCTGCCTCTCACATTGGATAATATTGGGTTACCGTATTACATATAATGTAATGCAGGTAGAGCAGGCAGGAATTTCAAGAATTGTAATTTAAAGCCTTATTTAATGGTGATGTCAGATTTTAAGCCACAATTCTGAAAATACCACTTTTAGAAAGTTGCCATTCTCTTGACCCAACCACTGTTGTCTGCTGCCTGTATCCTAGGTCACATGACTAGGAGTAGCTGGTAGTAGGTCTTTGTGTATTGCTCCCAGACAGTGAGACAAAGGGCAATAGGCGTTGGTAGGATGGGGCATCCCTAACTTGATGAGGGGAAGTAGCTATCAGCTTCCACACTTGCACATCATAAAGGCTCAGCCTTGGCAAACACATACAAATGGTTTGACACTAGTCATCTGTGGGCCCATAAAAGCAGAACCAGGGCAGGGAGGTAGAACATGCCAAACACCTCTGGGGGTACAAATCTCCAGAACTTTCTCCTAATTCAAAGCTGGCACCAGGTATTTTATATTGAACCCTTATACCCAACTGGCATTAGTTCTGGACCTATAGAAGACTCAGAAGGACTGCTGTGCTGCTCTGCTTGAACAACTGCTACTCTGTTGCCCTGCTGCATTGCTGCATGAGTGAAAGGACTGCATCTGCATTTTGATCCCATTACCACTAGAGTGACTCAGAGGGCTAGTTGGCTGCCTCCTGGTCTGATCCTCAGGGACAGAAAATGCTCCAACCACCTTTAACCCATCACCGGACTCCTCCTCCTGTGAGTCATGCCCCTAGTGATGCCACCCCAGTCCTGGACCTTTAGAAGTGGGCCTACAGGTGTTCTGGATGTCCAGCTGGGGTCCTCTAAGCAGAACTGATGCACTGTGACACATCTTCTCGCAATCGCATCTGAATCGCCGTAGCACAACACATTCTTGAAACTGGACTCCACATTGCAGCCAGCTGACTCCTTGGTAATGCATGATGAATCCTCAAAGCGGGCCTCTGCATCTCAAGCCCCTCGTCAACAGCATTCTTGATGGAGATGTAAGATTTCGTATTGCAGCCCGCACCTTCTTCGGTACCACTGGTGAGCAATGCATCTTCAATGCAGGACTTCGCATCGCAAACCCTTGTCGATGGCGTCATTGATGATGATGCAGGACTCTGCATCGCAGCCCTGCAGTTTTCCCTGAACGGCATATGTGCAACACAACACAAACAAGGATTTAAGGTACTTTATTCAGCGGGCCTGTTAGAAATTAGGTCACTGGTTGGCAGAGGTATGAACCGTGTCCAAGCAGGAACCACAATCCTAGTCACGGTAAGTCAGATACACACCCAAAATGAACCTGTGCAACCCCTCTAGTAGCTTGGCACAGAGCAGTCAGGCTTACCTTAAGAGGCATTGTGTGAAGTATTTATGCAACTCTTCAAACAGTAAAACAGTGAAAACACCACACAACAAGATACCACACCTGATTAGAGCTTAATTTAATGAAAAGAAACAAGACCAAAACAACAAAAATCCAATACGTAGAACTGGAGGTATGAATTTTAAAAGAATAAACTGAAATGTTGTGCAGCAAAGCATATAGCACTAACGGGGGCTTTCTGGTCACACTAGACCAGGTCAAATCCAAAAGTTCAGGCTGACAGCGATGGATCATGGGTCGGATACATGGCCCAGCCTTGGCCCACTGCAAAGTACCTTAGTTGCTTCATTGACAGAGCCAAGAAGCACGAAGCACAGGGGTGATACAACATCGTCGAACCGCAGGAGAAAGACAATGAGTTGGCTGTGAGCCACAGAGTTGACAATGTGTCGGGAATGAAGGCAATGCGCCATGCAGTCGGCGATGCTATGTCCTTGATCCTAGTGGTAGTGGAGATCCATTGTCATCAAAAGAGATGAGCCAGTCCTGAGCTGCTCAACAGCTTTGATGTGTGGATTTCTGCCGGAGCAGCACTTCCAAGGGCCCTGGGACTAAGTTGGCAGCCCTTGGCAGGGCAAGTCACACAGTTGGCAGAGCAAGGTGCTGTCACAGGGTGGTTGGAAGTCTTTAATGTTCCTGAGACCTCATCACAGGAGGCAAGTCAGCAAGCCTTTGGAGTCACTCTGGGTTCAAGTGATGCAGGTCCAGTCCTTCTCACCAGGCAAGGTGGGCAGCAGGCATGTCAGCACAACAGAAAAGAAGTTCTTCCAGTACTTAAGAATCACAGCAGTCCTTCTTCCTGGCAGAGTATCCACAGGTCCATAGTGCATTGAAGTGGAAGGGTCAGAAGTTCAGTTCTTGTACCCAGTGCTGCCTTTGAAGCGGGGGAGACTTCAAAGAGGGGATTTGAAGTGCACATAGGTCTTCCCTTCCTGGCCTGGCTCCAGACTCACTACAGGGTATTAAGCAGTCCTTTGTGTGGGGACAGGACACAGCCTATTCAGGTGTAGGTGTGAGGCTGTGTCCAGCTCCTCCTTCCCATCCTGCCCAGGATGGTCCATTAGGATGTGGATAGCTTTTTGGGGGGAATGCACAAAGTCTGGCTGTCACCCACCCCAGAGGTTTATTAGAGACAGGTTTCAAGCACACAGGGCTGAGAGCAGTAAAATGCCATCTGTATAAAAGTGGCATTTTTTAAAGTTGTAATGATAAATTCCATTGTACCATTAAAGAGGAGATTTATCATTAAAATTCCGTAGGTACTAAACATGACAGCTCTACCTCCTTCCAGTTTGGAATTACAGCGTATTAGATGCAACAAGGAATCCCAATGTTAATCTATGGGACGGGTAGGCCTCACAATAGTGAAAAACGGATTTGTCAGTTTTTCACTACTAGGACTTGTAAAACTTAAAAGTTCCTGTCCTATCTTTAAATTACACATCACCCTGCCCCATGGGCTACCTAGGGCCTAGCTTAGGGGTGACTTTGATGTATAAAAGGGGAAAGTTGGGGCCCTTGTAGGGGAAAATCGAAGTTTAGACAGAGAGCCATAATTCCTGTGCCCAAACCTCATTCTAGTCCACAAGCATAGAGAATTTAAGACGGTATTGTATTTGAAGGAAGTCAACGTTTTTATTTCAAACATCCAGTTCAAAATGCTAACACTGAAATATATCCTTCCTACAATTGCCTGAGGAAACGTTTTAGCTTCTTTAGTGCTCATGGACACATATGCAAAAACAACAATTGATGGACAGAATGCAGAACAATGTCATAAATTCACCCCAGTACAGAGATCTGGGCCTAAATCCATCGTTTTTTTGCTCGCCATGCCATTCAAGTTTGAACCCAGCCATATGCAAATCAGTCTTGACCCTGTACCCCATGGGAACAGTCCAGCCCGAACTGCCAAGCCAGGTCCTCCCTGGACTGGAAACAAGCATCCTAGGACCGGTTTCAGGCTTTCAGCCCTCGTCAGCCAGGATAGCTTGATTCCAGTGGCATGGAGAGCACGGGACTCACGTCTGAGCATACCCGTCCCACTCGGGGTGACAAATGCAAAAACAACAATTGATGGACAGAATGCAGAACAATGTCATACATTCACCCCAGTACAGAGATCTGGGCCTAAAGCCATCGTTTTTTTGCTCGCCATGCCATTCCAGTTTGAACCCAGCCATATGCAAATCAGTCTTGACCCTGTACCCCATGGGAACAGTCCAGCCCGAACTGCCAAGCCAGGTCCTCCCTGGACTGGAAACAAGCATCCTAGGACCAGTTTCGGGCTTTCAGCCCTCGTCAGCCAGGATAGCTTGATTCCAGTGGCATGGAGAGCACGGGACTCACGTCTGAGCATACCCGTCCCACTCGGGGTGACAAATGCAAAAACAACAATTGATGGACAGAATGCAGAACAATGTCATACATTCACCCCAGTACAGAGATCTGGGCCTAAATCCATCGTTTTTTTGCTCGCCATGCCATTCCAGTTTGAACCCAGCCATATGCAAATCAGTCTTGACCCTGTACCCCATGGGAACAGTCCAGCCCGAACTGCCAAGCCAGGTCCTCCCTGGACTGGAAACAAGCATCCTAGGACCGGTTTCGGGCTTTCAGCCCTCGTCAGCCAGGATAGCTTGATTCCAGTGGCATGGACAGCACGGGACTCACGTCTGAGCATACTCGTCCCACTCGGGGTGACAAATGCAAAAACAACAATTGATGGACAGAATGCAGAACAATGTCATACATTCACCCCAGTACAGAGATCTGGGCCTAAATCCATCGTTTTTTTGCTCGCCATGCCATTCCAGTTTGAACCTAGCCATATGCAAATCAGTCTTGACCCTGTACCCCATGGGAACAGTCCAGCCCGAACTGCCAAGCCAGGTCCTCCCTGGACTGGAAACAAGCATCCTAGGACCGGTTTCGGGCTTTCAGCCCTCGTCAGCCAGGATAGCTTGATTCCAGTGGCATGGAGAGCACGGGACTCACGTCTGAGCATACCCGTCCCACTCGGGGTGACAAATGCAAAAACAACAATTGATGGACAGAATGCAGAACAATGTCATACATTCACCCCAGTACAGAGATCTGGGCCTAAATCCATCGTTTTTTGGCTCGCCATGCCATTCCAGTTTGAACCCAGCCATATGCAAATCAGTCTTGACCCTGTACCCCATGGGACGGCTGAAATACCAGAAACCGGTCCCAGGAAGCTTGTTTCCGGTCCAGGGAAGGCATGGCTTGGCAGTTCGGGCTGGACTGTTCCCATGAGGCACAGGGTCAGACTGATTTGCATATGGCCATGTCTGACCTGGGGTGGCAGAGTGGGCTAAAGAACGGTGATGGATCAAACCCAGATCTGTTGACTGGGTGTGAGTGTTTGATTGGCTCTGATGCTCCGTCCATCACCACCCCCTTTTGTACCGCTTTGTTCGCCATAAGTTGCCAGGGTATGCTCAGACGTGAGTCCCTTGCTCACTTTGCCACTGGATTCAAGCAAGCCTGGCTGAAGACGGCTGAAATGCCAGAAACCGGTCCCAGGAAGCTTGTTTCCGGTCCAGGGAAGGCATGGCTTGGCAGTTCGGGCTGGACTGTTCCCATGAGGCACAGGGTCAGACTGATTTGCATATGGCCATGTCTGACCTGGGGTGGCAGAGTGGGCTAAAGAACGGTGATGGATCAAACCCAGATCTGTTGACTGGGTGTGAGTGTTTGATTGGCTCTGATGCTCCGTCCATCACCACCCCCTTTTGTACCGCTTTGTTCGCCATAAGTTGGCAGGGTATGCTCAGACGTGAGTCCCTTGCTCACTTTGCCACTGGATTCAAGCAAGCCTGGCTGAAGACGGCTGAACTGCCAGAAACCGGTCCCAGGAAGCTTGTTTCCGGTCCAGGGAAGGCATGGCTTGGCAGTTCGGGCTGGACTATTCCCATGAGGCACAGGGTCAGACTGATTTGCATATGGCCATGTCTGACCTGGGGTGGCAGAGTGGGCTAAAGAACGGTGATGGATCAAACCCAGATCTGTTGACTGGGTGTGAGTGTTTGATTGGCTCTGATGCTCCGTCCATCACCACCCCCTTTTGTACCGCTTTGCTCGCCATAAGTTGGCAGGGTATGCTCAGACGTGAGTCCCTTGCTCACTTTGCCACTGGATTCAAGCAAGCCTGGCTGAAGACGGCTGAAATGCCAGAAACCGGTCCCAGGAAGCTTGTTTCCGGTCCAGGGAAGGCATGGCTTGGCAGTTCGGGCTGGACTGTTCCCATGAGGCACAGGGTCAGACTGATTTGCATATGGCCATGTCTGACCTGGGGTGGCAGAGTGGGCTAAAGAACGGTGATGGATCAAACACAGATCTGTTGACTGGGTGTGAGTGTTTGATTGGCTCTGATGCTCCGTCCATCACCACCCCCTTTTGTACCGCTTTGTTCGCCATAAGTTGGCAGGGTATGCTCAGACGTGAGTCCCTTGCTCAATTTGCCACTGGATTCAAGCAAGCCTGGCTGAAGATGGCTGAAATGCCAGAAACCGGTCCCAGGAAGCTTGTTTCCGGTCCAGGGAAGGCATGGCTTGGCAGTTCGGGCTGGACTGTTCCCATGAGGCACAGGGTCAGACTGATTTGCATATGGCCATGTCTGACCTGGGGTGGCAGAGTGGGCTAAAGAACGGTGATGGATCAAACCCAGATCTGTTGACTGGGTGTGAGTGTTTGATTGGCTCTGATGCTCCGTCCATCACCACCCCCTTTTGTACCGCTTTGTTCGCCATAAGTTGGCAGGGTATGCTCAGACGTGAGTCCCTTGCTCACTTTGCCACTGGATTCAAGCAAGCCTGGCTGAAGACGGCTGAAATGCCTGAAACCGGTCCCAGGAAGCTTGTTTCCGGTCCAGGGAAGGCATGGCTTGGCAGTTCGGGCTGGACTATTCCCATGAGGCACAGGGTCAGACTGATTTGCATATGGCCATGTCTGACCTGGGGTGGCAGAGTGGGCTAAAGAACGGTGATGGACCAAACCCAGATCTGTTGACTGGGTGTGAGTGTTTGATTGGCTCTGATGCTCCGTCCATCACCACCCCCTTTTGTACCGCTTTGTTCGCCATAAGTTGGCAGGGTATGCTCAGACGTGAGTCCCTTGCTCACTTTGCCACTGGATTCAAGCAAGCCTGGCTGAAGACGGCTGAAATGCCAGAAACAGGTCCCAGGAAGCTTGTTTCCGGTCCAGGGAAGGCATGGCTTGGCAGTTCAGGCTGGACTGTTCCCATGAGGCACAGGGTCAGACTGATTTGCATATGGCCATGTCTGACCTGGGGTGGCAGAGTGGGCTAAAGAACGGTGATGGATCAAACCCAGATCTGTTGACTGGGTGTGAGTGTTTGATTGGCTCTGATGCTCCGTCCATCACCACGCCCTTTTGTACCGCTTTGTTCGCCATAAGTTGGTAGGGTATGCTCAGACGTGAGTCCCTTGCTCACTTTGCCACTGGATTCAAGCAAGCCTGGCTGAAGACGGCTGAAATGCCAGAAACCGGTCCCAGGAAGCTTGTTTCCGGTCCAGGGAAGGCATGGCTTGGCAGTTCGGGCTGGACTGTTCCCATGAGGCACAGGGTCAGACTGATTTGCATATGGCCATGTCTGACCTGGGGTGGCAGAGTGGGCTAAAGAACGGTGATGGATCAAACCCAGATCTGTTGACTGGGTGTGAGTGTTTGATTGGCTCTGATGCTCCGTCCATCACCACCCCCTTTTGTACCGCTTTGTTCGCCATAAGTTGGCAGGGTATGCTCAGACGTGAGTCCCTTGCTCTCTTTGCCACTGGATTCAAGCAAGCCTGGCTGAAGACGGCTGAAATGCCAGAAACCGGTCCCAGGAAGCTTGTTTCCGGTCCAGGGAAGGCATGGCTTTGCAGTTCAGGCTGGACTGTTCCCATGAGGCACAGGGTCAGACTGATTCGCATATGGCCATGTCTGACCTGGGGTGGTAGAGTGGGCTAAAGAACGGTGATGGATCAAACCCAGATCTGTTGACTGGGTGTGAGTGTTTGATTGGCTCTGATGCTCCGTCCATCACCACCCCCTTTTGTACCGCCATGGACACATATGGGCATATATCAATGCATCAAGACACTCAAAGATTCCTGTGTTTCTAAATACAGATACACCACTTTCAGTTTTAGGTTTTACCTTTCTGATTGGGATGAACACCAACAGTCTTCACAAGAGTTCTAGCAATTCTGGTTGTTATTCTACACTCTATGGCATTTCAGTCTTTCCATAGATGGGCGATTGACTAAATTTTGCCTATTCTTTTTCTAAGACATGTGAACAGCTGACCCTGGGCGGTGCCGTTCCCGAGGGCCATCTATGGCTCCAGGAGGGGGGGACGTGCGGCGCTCACTCGATTGTGGGTGGTGATCCTCGGGGTTGCCCTGGGCCAGTTGCGATCCCCAAAGCACGGAGGTTACCCAGGGCAAGCCCCGCATAAATTATTAAGAATGCCTCAGGACTTTAGGGCTCCTTTGAGGGGGCACCATGCACCCTCTCCTACAAGTTTTGGAGGTGCTCCAGGACCTGGCCCACCTGGGGGCTGATTGAAAATGAGGCGTGGGAGCCCGCGCTTCGTATTTTTTAAAATATCTCAGCGGGATTCACGGTGCCTCTGAAGAAGAAGCACAGTCTTCGAAACACGTCAGGCCTCACAGAGTTGAGCAGCTGTCGGAGAAAATGGCATGATGAACCTGACCATACTAATAAATGCTTTTGTGCAATACAGCGCAGTCCGAGTGCCTCTTAAACTGTTGGACACCTGGGAGCTTGAATATATATATATATATATATATATATATATATATATACATATATTCACTTAAAAAACCATAGGTTTCACACATGTTATAGTTAGGTGGATATTTCACTTGTAAAAAACCAATGAAATTCCCCCGTTATAGTTAGTTCAGATAACTATAACTCGCGCGCCCGCAATCCTGCTCATGACGTCACATATTACATCACTCATGACATGGTCAGTGGCATTACTCATGACATCACTGATGACATCATCCTTGTGATAGAGTGGCGGTCGCGCGAGGTATAGTTATCTAAACTAACTATAACGGGGGAATTTCATTGTTTTTTTACGAGTGAAATATACACCTAACTATAACATGTGTGAAACCTATGGCTTTTTTATGTGAATTTTGAAGGTTTTTTAAATGGTAATTCCTAACTATAACGTGTGTGAAACCTACGGTTTTTTCAGTGAATTTGTACGGTTTTTTAAATGCTAAGTTATGTATGTATTATTATTTTTTATATATATTCTTTTTACAATAAACTACGTATTAATTTTTTTTTTTTTAATGGTTTTTCACCATGCGCGCAAAAAATTGAAATGTTTTTTTCTGCCTTCGGTGTCCTTCAGGGACCCCCTGACAAAGGCTAGGGGGTCAGAAACTCTCTACCCTGCCCCCTTTTCACGTTCGCCACCTTTCTTTTTCACTCTCGCACTGAAAACAAACAAAATGGCGGCCGACACTTCCTGATTTCGACCGATTCGAACGTTGACTGACATGTAACCACCAATCAGAATTACGCTCGCTCACGTTAGGGTGCTTTTAACTGCAATTTTCTCAGGAACTACTGAACAGATTGACTCCATATATGCAAAAGGCACATTCCTGACCTGAGGACTACCTATCTGCCAAATTTCAAGTAATTCTGTTCAGCCGTTCGGGCTGTACCTTCGCCTAAAGGTCCTATGGGAAAATGCATGGGGAAAACGCGTTTTGGGACCCCCCTTTTTTCTCGGCCCCCGATTGACGAATCCCCCCGAGACTTTCAGGGTAGGAGCTGGGCGGAGCGCCCCATTAGTTTTGAAAATTTCGCGAAGATTCGCAACCGGCGCCGAAGTTATTCAAAATAGAATTTTGAGATTTCCTATGGAAACACGGTCCTAACTATAACTATCAACTGGCGACCGCCAGTAGATAATATATATATATGTATATATATATCTATATGGGTAGAGGTTTTACTTACCTTAAATATACCTTGTATGGTAAAGGCATACACCGGGTTTGGAACTTGAGAGGGTGGCACTGGAAGCACCAGTGTGCTACTTATAAGTTTACATATGTGTTCAGGAATCTGAATGACCTGAGGGTCTTTAAAGTGCAGATTTTGTGAACTTATCCAAATCCTTTATCTTTTTTCATGATGGTTTCTTATTGGGTTTGGCATTCTCAACTTTATGAAGCTATCTGACAACAATCAGAGCTTTCTACAAATATCATGGTACTTTAATTACTGAATTGACTTCAAGGTTACTAAGGAGGTTGTTTTCTTAGGCAGCAGGCTATACATTCTCCTTTGCCAACGTGGTTTCTTTCTTTTACATTACGTCTTTAGGGTCTTTCTTTTGAACCACTTTTCTCTAGGGACCTCAAATATCTTTGGTCCAAGGTTTTTTCTTTAGTGTCAGGCAATGGAATTCAGGAATCAGGGTCCTTGTTAGGGTTTTTCACACAAAGTATTGATGGGATCTTCTCCAGATTGACTTTCAAAAATTCCTTCGCCATTTTATTGCTCTTGTGACATTGTTCTGCAAGTAGTTTATCCTATCTCATCTTGTCAATCAGAGGAGCTGCTTCATTCATTGGATATTTGTAAGGCTATTTCTATTTATCTAACAAGACCAGCTTCTTTTTGCAAAACTTATTCATTGTTACCTTTGGAATATCAGAACTATGTCACTGAGTCATTGGATATGTTCTGCAGTTTCTAAAGCTTATCAAGGACAAATGGCCTTTCTTTCATATTCTGTTCAGGCATGTTTGAATAGAGGGGGTTGCCAAAGGAGTGACTTTATAAGACATTTGTAATGTAGCAGCTTGGTCTACACTCCAAACATTAACCCTCATTATCAGTTTCAAGTAGGAGGTGAGTTTTTATTAGGGGTGGGCGGAATTTGCGAAAGCGACTTTCGCAAATTATCGCGAAAATGTTTAAAATCTCCGCAAACACGCGGAAATATCGCGAAGATGCGGAAGTTTTTTTCCCGCCCGTTCGCGGTATTTTCTGCGTGTTCGCGGCTCGCCAACTTACCCATGCGGTTGCTTGCGGGCACGGCCATCTTGTTTTCACTCTTCTCGCGGTGCATGATCGCGAGAAGAAAGACGTGATCGCGCGACGCATGACGTCACTGCGGGCGCGAACTGTCGCGAGACAGCGCAAATGGCTAAAACAATACAACATCTCATGGAGAACGCGACCGGATCGGGAAAACTTGTCGGCGAACGCGGGGATTCAGGTAAGGCGATCGCGCGGGCGCGAGAATGTATTATTTTACAGCGCGAGCAAGAACCAAATCATCGCAAAGCTGCGGAATGCAGAAATTTTGACATTTACGCGCTCTCCGCGGAACGCGGAAATGCCAAATTATCGCAAATTCCGCGAACGGAACGGAAATTTTGCCCAGGCCTAGTTTTTATCAGATTGTGTTTACTATTTGCTTGCTCTTCTTCAGTTGACCCAATATTTAGTTGTTTCTGTTTTCCCTAAGAAATTTCCCTTGGTGAAATTTAGTACTATTTCTGCATTCTAGGGGCCTTATTATGAGTTTGGCGGTCCGAGTGCAGTGAGCTCGGCTGTTTGTTTGACCTCCATATTACGAGTTAGGCAGATCGGCTTTGCAAAGACTGCCGCTGGACCTTCGAGACTGCCAGCAGACTTCCGGCCACCAGGTTTGTGGTTGGAGAAAGGCAGTCGCTATAGGGCGGAATAGGGGAGCTGCACTGCCATCCATATTCCGAGTTGCCTGTTCCATAAGCAGACCCCAGCGGCCCGGCCACTTGCTTCAAGGTGGTGGTGATGAAGAATTTGGGGTGCATACTCACCCCTTTCTCCTTCCTCCAAGCAGATTCCAACATGGATCCCTTTCTCCAGGCCCCCCTTCACAGCAGGATCTTCACCCCGAGGATTATGACCCTGTTTGCAGCGATCTTCAGGTGAGTCCTTTTTTAACCATATACCCATTGCCAGTATTTCCCACATATAGGCTGATATGATATTTTTCCACATACAGCATGCATATGTGTGCATCTGAGACATCTGCAGTCAAAAAACATGCACAGGCTTTGATATTTTGTGAAAAAAACTCACCATCGCTGCAAGATCCCCATCAACTCACAGCTGACACAGTGGTGAACTCGAAATACGACAGTCTTTGGACCGCCAGCACGTGGGCTACTGGTGGTGGCGGATGCTGTCCTACAGTGATTGGACCGCCAAACTCGTAATAAGGTCGTAAGTATTCATTATTTGTAGGCCCTTTGTTCACATGTCATGGCTTTAGAATTCCTCCCTCTGTAAGAGCTGGGATGAGTGGCATGTCTTTTAGGATAGTCTCATCATGTATATCCCATTTTTACATACATTTTCCCATCCACACGACAATAATGATACTAAACAGATGACCTTATACGTAGTAGCTTGCTCCTGTCTCTTCGACACCTGGCTCTCAGTACTCTATCACAATACCTGCACCTGACGTACATGAACATGTCCCCAGGCACGGCAGAATTATTCTGTATAAGGGTCTCCACTTTTTTTCATCCTTGGCCAAAAGCCAGCTGTGCATGATCACACTTGTTTGGCAAAGAATCGTGATTGTTTTCAAAACATTGATGATTGTTTTCATAACACCCATGATTGTTTTTAAAACTTATTGATTTTAGAAAAAAACATGTAGTGACCACTTTAGTATAAAAGCCCCTCACTCCCTCCAACAAATTAGAGGAGAATTCCTTCCAAGCTGAGACAGGGGTCCTGCATGCCAAATCTCCGACACACAGCGGTCTGACATCCCTTGCGGGTTGTCATCCTCAACTCAGAAACGGGGTCCTTCATTCCCAACCATCAGGTGAGGGGGCTGGTTCTTCCCCTGGGGTTTCTTGGCTACAGATACACATAGCTATACACTTACACCTACACATCCAGGTTAGGCTCTGTACATTTTAGCAAAATTACTTAGTACGTATTTTAGGAATGTGCAAGTGCTACTGTTTTTATCTGAACTGCTTATAGTCATCTTATTAGCACTATGGTAGAAGTGTATCTACTATTTACTCTATTGGTACTAGCAATCTCTTTCTTACGCTTCTGTCTCCTAATTGTCGCAGCACATATGTTTTACACTAGGCTGTCGCTGGACAAATGAATACTTATTGAAACATCCTAATTGCCATCCTGTGTATTTTCTGAGACAAAGCAAGCACGAGTGCCTGACCAAAACGCACTGTACTGTTTCACACGATCCCTGAGGAATCAGGGTTGTCATGTTCAGTGGTTGCCAGAGACTACCTATACCACTGGAGAATATAGGGGAGTGGTAGTGGCACTGTAGAGCTACCTGGTCTAACATATCCTGTGGGGGTGTCCGGAAGTGGTTGGGACACCAAGCCCCCGGTTTAGGTCATCCAAAATGAGCAGGTCCTGGGGGACACCTAGGAACCACACGACATGAGAAGATAATGGCATAGTTAATGTCTGAAAATTGTTATTACTCTGAATTTGTCACAGTCCTTGTTTTCATATCCACTGTCTCCCAGTTTTCAGTGACTGCATGCTCTATTCCAGCTTGGAAGTGTGGCAGGGTACTTCTGCATTTTAGTGATGTGGGTGTGGCTTAAGTTAGACACAAAAGCCAAATTGTGCTTTTAAATTAAAACAAATGTTTAACAATAGGTGCGCAATGTCTGTGACAACACAAACCTCACCCTGCTAAAACTGTGACGAGTAAAACTCAGACTCACAGTAATTAAGTAACAAGGCCATGTATCACACATACGTGATGTGGTGGCAATTGTAAATTTATGAGCTAGGTATCTGGAGGACTCCTAAATGCCTTCTGTGAATACCGAAAGTCTTAAAATTAGGATTTTTCTCAGTTTAGTAGTAGTATAGTTAGGACTCCTAACTTTAGGACTCCTAAATGCCTTCTGTGAATACCGAAAGTCTTAAAATTAGGATTTTTCTCAATTTAGTAGTCCTATTTAGGACTACTAAATTGAGAAAAATCCTAATTTTAAGACTTTCGGTATTCACAGAAGGCATTTAGGAGTCCTAAAGTTAGGAGTCCTAACTATACTACTACTAAACTGAGAAAAATCCTAATTTTAAGACTTTCGGTATTCACAGAAGGCATTTAGGAGTCCTAAAGTTAGGACTCCTAACTTCTGTGAATACCGAAATGAGTAAGTGCCTTCTGTGAATACCAAAATGAGTAAGTGCCTTCTGTGAATACCAAAATGGTAGTAAGTTTAGGATTTTGTTTTAAGTTAGTTCTGTGAATCGGGCCCGATGATTCTTTCCTTGGGGAAGATTCTGGAGAAGATATGCAAGTGTGCTTAGTCACTCAAGGTATAATCACTGAAGAAGAATGGAGTGCAGGCATGCGTGATGATTTGATTATTCAACAAGTTATTTCTTATATGCGTGATGGGTGGTGTGAAAAACGCCTGTGTGATGAAGAAATCAAAGGGTTTTGGTCTATCAAAGAAGACTTATCTGTCTCCAATGATCATCTTTTCAGGGGAAGCAGGCTGATCGTCCCTTTGGTTTTGCGTAAAAAGTTGGTTGATAATGCGCATGCTAGCCACATGGGCATTGCAAAAACAAAAGAGAGACTCAGAGAGAGCTATTGGTGGCCTGCAATGGATACCTTTGTGGAAAGATTGGTGCGTGACTGCCTTCAGTGTGCTAGTAGTGATAAAGTTCTGAAATGCAGAACTCAACCTATGGTGGTTAGGAAGCAAGCTACTGGTCTTTGGATTGATATCGCTATTGATATTCTAGGCCCTGTCAAGGTAAGATCTCAGGATCAGTATGTCCTAGTTTGTCTGGATATGTTTTCCAGGTGGCCAACTATCAAAGTTGTCAATTGGGTAGATTCCTTGACTATTATTAATTTTCTGGATGAACTTTTTGCGAGTGAGGGGTTGCCATATTCCGTGTTGTCAGATAATGGAGTACAATTTGTCTCCAGAGTGGTAGAAGAGTTTTTGAGTGAAAGAGGAATTACCCATAAACGTGCGGCCTTATATCAGCCAGAATGCAATGGGGTTGTTGAAAGATTTGTAAGAGTTCTAAAGGAGGCCTTGCAATTGGCTTTAACCTCCAATCAGAACTGGGAGGAAGCTATCAAGAAGAAAGTGTTTGAGTATAGGTTCACTCCGCATTCTTCTACTGGAGTCGCTCCTTTTACTTTATTTAAAGGTAGGGTGGCTAGTACACAAGTAAGTCCTTTTTGGGTGACTTCAAGAAGGTTGGAAGTGGGTGGTGTGGTTGACAAAAATGTAGACTGGAAAAACTGTGATTTGGAAAAAATGATAAAAAGGAAACAGGTATTTGATTCAAGAAAATCTGTTAAAAAAACTATTGTTCAAGTCGGTGATTTGGTCAGGATAAAACTTCCTGAAAGAAAGTTTGGTATATCCAAGTTCAGTCAACCAATTAGAGTGACTAAACTTCTTGGTAATGCAGTCAGGACACAAGATCATAGAGTGTGGAATCTCAATAGAATAGCTAAATGCCCTCCTAAATGTAGCGAGGATAATCTCTCTGGGATTCCTAATAACTCTTCACTCTCTGAGGATATGAGACCAGTCAGGCCAAAGAAAATTCCTCTTCGATTTCAAGATTAATTGTAATGTGTTTGCCTTTTGTTTTTTCTCTCACTTGTATTTCTCTCTTTGTTTGGTTAATGAAAAGAGGGAGGTGATGTAGTGTTCTGACTGCATTATCCTAATGTGTCCATGTCAGGTTTATGATGTCATGTATTCAGAGTATGTTCCTTTTTAGAATGTTCTTCAGGTGGAATGTGATTCATTGAATGTTAAGTCAGTTATATCTGTTATGTTGGAGGATGAGGTCTTATGATTACCTACTACAATAAAGGACCCTCTAACAACTCAACTGCTTCCTGTCAGATTCATGCATACCATCCATACCTCACAGGGATAGTCCTGGAACGTAATTTATACAAATATAAGGTGTACTCGCATATCTGTGAAAGTTTGCAAATAATTTAATCAGTCATAAACTGTAGTGCGTGCAGCACGGATTCTGACATATATACGACTTTTTTTTTAATCAGATCATCTGTTGTTAATATCCTTATCTTTGAAAATTCCTGACACCCAAGCGTTATAATGCATGTTTCGCCATTCATATCTCTTGTTTATCTCTCTGCAGGAGACTTGCAAAAGCAATTGGCAATGCATCACGTCTTATATTTAGGTGTGCATGTACCCCAGCTTCATATAGCCTACATAAACATAAACAAACCATAGCGTTACTGATGTGTAATGGCCTTACAGTAATATAAGCAGTTTAAAGGGAATCCGAGGACAGCATAAGCACGGCATTCATGAAAAATAAAATAACACAATGATCAATTGATTTGGCAAACAGAGCTCCTTGAGAGGAAAGGCATCGAGCACTGTGGCTTCACGATATGCATGCCATTATCTTTTATTGTTCTATAGCTATGCCTGGAAAACTAGCTTCTCATTTGCAGGGAACTGAACTATTAGGAACATTGAGCCCCTGCAGTTAAACAGGCCTAACACATTGCGAATGAGTGACAGCTGTATAGCATGCCTCCATCTATGCAGCAGGAAACAACAGTTAGCTGCCCAGACACATTACACACTAATGGAACAGAAACGGAGCCATCTTAGGTTCCCTAGGCTGAAAAGATAGGACACTGTAAAAACAACTACTTTAAAAGTTATTATCGCGAGATACTTGGAAAAATCCAACTGTGCCGTTTCTATGCAACTACATTCACTGCTTTGATGCATATTTAAAACTGAACATCTCAGAAAGTTCTGAGCCTGATGTCACGGGTTATATACTGTGATTTCTAGAAAAACCTTCAGTTCTCGGTATTTGAGCTCAGCGCCTGTTTTTCAATTCCAAATGCATTTCCCAAGGGAGAGACGGAGGGAGCATCTAAACTCCTGCACGATATTATCATAAATGAAAAATGCACAAGTGCAGCGAAGGAGGGAAAAGACCTGGCTGCTGGTAAGAGATATCTCCCGTGTTTTATTACTAATCTACCAATAGCATTATTGAATAAAACATGAATTGAGACTAGCTCCAACAAAAGAATAAAACTCCACGTCTGGCAGACAAAAAATATAGAAAAGAGGCTGAAATTTCAAAGACCTAAGAGTAATATAGGATGTAAAACCCTGGCTCCCCGGCAAAACGAACTCTATAATATGTATTAAACTAATTATTATGTTGATATACATAGTCATAAATTAATCAATTTTACCAGACATCCCACACATTGGCAAAGAAACAACTGCAGAGATCACTGGTTGAGATAATTGGTAGTACTTGACATGAAAGAAGGCAACGCAAAGGCAGCACACTGTAGAAAGGGCTGTGACACTACCTGTGACCAGCAGGGTGAGAAAAATAATTGGCAGTCTGCATAGGGGATTGGCTGACACAGCTCTGAGAAAGTGTGTTTTTGTTCTCTTTCCATACTGTTTGTAGGAGGAAGTAACTGGTTTCAGGAGGGGGTGTAAATTGTTTACTGGCAGTGCCCACGTGGAGCACGAAGGAATGGTAAATGAATCAATCCCTGTGTGTGTCACCAGGATGTACTGCATGCAACCACCACCACCGCGTCATTGAGGTATCTGATATGTTTCATCACACAAAGGAAATGTTGTACAAACACGTTTACCCGACCTGGCTCTTCTAGGGAAGTACCACTGTATGTTATGCTATCTCATAATTCTTTTTTGCTTGGCTTTTGAGGTTTTAGTAATAGTAGATAACACAAAATACATGAAAGTGGTGTTGTGAATACAGATCATGACATGCCTGGCACATATTTATCAGCAAGGTACACGAGGTCTATCGATGTATTGTTGTCACAAGTCATATCTCACAGAACTTTAATACGTACGCAGTTGAGAGATTAACATATCTAATTTCCAGGTAAATGGCTAAGCTGTGTCTTTCCACAAATACATGTAAGCATTCTCATGATACCTATTTGACCATTCCACATAGCTAGTGTGTCTTGGGTCTATATTTGTGAGAAAAACACTAGGTGCCAGTGTCAGTAAATGTAATCTACATAAGGTCTTTACATTTTGTGATGGCTTCCTATGGGACATCTCCTAGCTTCTCTGGGCTAGTCATCAAATTCAAATACGTTTGCATGTGATTGCTGTCGACTTCCCAGTTTGGATAGATACTCCCATTGGGGGTCCTCATATGTCTCCTGGATGGAAGATGTGTGGAAGCAGCGTTGGCACATACATCTAAATCTTGCAACCAGTCTTTAACTATAAGGAGTGGACCACATCCACAACTACTAGCTACTCTGAACTTGTTGAATATAAATGCAACCACCAAGAACCACCTAGTGGGTGAGGGGAATTTATTCATGTAGCCCAGTAGAGCCAATGAGGAGGGGGTGATATAGATCTTTTTTTTATTTGCAATTTCTAAAGCACACGATTGCCCTTGGGCATCTTGGCACTAACATTTCTCTAAAACAAAACCTGAGAGCTGTGAAAAAAAATATAATGAAAGAGAGAACAACTAGGACTTTAGCTGTTTCTGACAGCTGTATAGGTTAGACAGAATTTTAAGGTGCAAAGGCAATCTGTTCCAAAGCTGGCATGTGAAAAAAACAAAGCTTTGACCACCCCACAAAGCCTTCTTCATTCTTGGAACGGAGACTATTTTAGGTGGTAGGTCACAGCAGTCTTTTTGAACTGTAGGTCAATACCACCTGCATTTTCCTTTGAGATATTCTGGTCCTGCTCCATGCAGTGCTCTGTGTGCTAGACAGAGAGCCTTAAATTTGACTCTTTCTTTCACTAGAAGCCAGTGAAGTCCATCTAGGACAGTTGAGACTGACTTATACTTAGATAGCTTTTTGAGAAGGCACACAGCTGCATTCTGCAGCATCTGAAGCTTGTGTAATGACTGTTGTTTGATGCCCAAATAAAGGGCATTACAATAGTCAAGCCTGGATAAGACCAGAACAATAACAACTGATTTTTGGAGTTTGAAAGGAATAAAGGGCAATACCTTCCTCAATGATCTTAGCATAAAAAAAACCAAGATGATGCCAATGTTGATCTGATCCACAAACTACAGCTCTGCATCAAAGACCACACCAAGGTTCCTAACCTTAGGAGCTGGCTTGGAGAGAGAGCTGAGGGCCTGCGGCAACTAAGAAGGGTTCCAAAATGAGGTCTCCTTCCCAAAAAGGAGAACCTCAATTTTATCTGAATTCATCTGCAACCAATTGCCTCTCATCCAGCTATCGATAGCAACCATGCACTTCTTGAACTGGTCAGCAACCTCCTCCACATTGCTGGAGATTGACACTAATATTTGAGTATCATCAGCGAAGGCCACTGCTGCAAAGCCAAAGGAAGGAATCAGCTTAGCCAGGGCCGCTCAGTCCTCATGATCTTCCTTATTCCATATTCTGTAGTCCTCTCTTTCACAATCACAAGTGCTGCATTCTTCTCTACTTCTGTAAATCATTCCTGTGAGCAGCCGGTCCGATAAATCCTGCCGTCACGAGAATTGATGAAATTGAATGAATCACATTATATGATGTTATTTCTTTAATAAATTTGGAACAAAAATTCTTTGGAACTGAAAAAATGGCCTGTGGACTGGACTTTCTTGGAGAAATTCAATAATTGATTGATAACATTGAAAGAAGGGGATATGCCCCTTTCCTATTGGTATTTTTTCATTGAGGATTGTGGCCTGTGAGTGGTGGGCCACGGGGAGTTGAGCGTTGCTTTTTGAATTGAGAACAATATTATCCAAGAACAACAACTTTTGCGCACATGTGTCAAGCCCTCACCGCCCTAGGTTCAGTGATTGAAAATAAATAAACCCACTTACCTTGTACTCACGGAGTCTGCGATAGTGTGAGCGCAAGGTAAGTGGTTTCTGTATTAAAATGTTATTTTCGCTCTTCCGTCATCTGTTCACTTCCTGCCTGCCCGCCGCTCTTACCTGTACTGCCCCATTCAAAAATGCATTCTTCTCCACATAGTCTGACAAAGTTTTGTTGAGATGTTTCTCAAAAATATTTACCTGATAAAGTAGCCGTGAAATACGACAAACATTTTTTCTGTTCCTTAGGATCAAGTGAAGGCTTTTTCATCAGGGGAATAATTGAGGCATTTTTCCATTCCAATGGAAAAATGCCAGCTTTGATTGATAATAGAGTTCAACAGGGCAGTTAGAGCTGGAGCAGTCTTGACCGCTGAATATTGCAGTACTTTAGGTGGAATGGGGTCTGAAGGAGCTCCTGACTTGACCTATTAACTCAATCACTTGGTCTGTAGTCAAAGGGGGGAAATTGCTGAGCTCTGCCTTGTTCTGGCTCAAAGAATAAGATTCTAAACTTAAATCTGATGAAGAGCGCGTAAGATTAAATTCCCTATATACCGCCTCCTCTTGAGTTTTTTTAGGAATACATCTAGTTTGTTGTAGAAAAACTGGCTGGGGAGGGGGCCAGTTGGAAAGTTAGGACTCAAAAGAGCCTGAACATTAAAAAGCTCTTTTGAGGAGTTAGAGGCCAGATACATTTTTTCAGTAAAATACTTGGGGGCAGATTTACAAGAAAGTGACACATCTGTAGAGATGCGTCACTTAACTGCGCCAGCATGCCAAATCCTTGAGTCACCATGGATGCGCCATATTTACAATACAGCGCACCATGGCGCAAGGATTGACAGATGCGTCAGAAATTCTGATGCATCTGTTGACGGAAAAGTCACGCATTGCTGGAGTCGTGTCGCAAGCACGACGCAACTCCAGCAATGCTCAGGGGCACCCTATGCCTAACATGCTGCGTCACTTCTCACGTCTGCTTCAAGGAGGAGCAGGGTTTTGACGCAGCATGGACGTAAATGTGACTCAGTGAAATCTTGTAGATTTCACTGCATCACTTTTATGGGGCTTCCTGTGACGGAACGTCCACCCTGCGTACATTAAACCTGACGCAGGTTTAACCCCTTGCATGCCCCGCCCTTTCCCCGCCCTGTGCCGCGCTTTGTATTAGCGGGCGGGGTTCATGACGAGATGGTCTCGTCATGGGCACAGCGCAACCGCGGCCCATGACGAGACCATCTCGTCATGGGCACTGAAGGGGTTAATGTGGCGCAGGGCTTCACAACGTTGTAAATGGGCCGCAACTTTTACGCTGCCGCTGCATCACAAAAGTGTTGCAACGACGGTGCAGAAGTGACTCAAGGGGCTTCTAAATCTGCCCCTTGGTTGCCTCCTCAATGATGAGTTTATTGCACTTCCGAATTCCTTCTCTTTATCTACGTTTTTCTGCTTCACTATAATCCGCTCTCCAGGCTTTCCCTTATCTCTGACATTTTAGTTTCAGAGCTCTTAATTTTGGAGCGAACCATGGTTCTTTTGGCCTTTATCTATGAAATATTACCATCTTTAATGGTGCCTGTCTAGAAACTGCCTCATGTATCCACTCTGTATAACTTGCTGCTGCTGCTGCATTAGGGTCTTCAGTTAGCACCAGCAGCGTAGCTTCAAGCCTCTCAGCCAAGTCTCATTATTAATCTTGTTCCGTGCCCGAAAGTTTTGCTCTTCCCTACTGGGCTCTTTGTGGGTTTTGAAGCTGAATATTAATGCTAAAGTGGACTGCCATATGATCCGACCAGATGATAGTTAATTCCGCTTCCATCTTGAGATTTGAATCTTTAGAGAAAACGCCTTCTAGGATATGGCCTTCTTCATGTGTGCCAGTTTTTACTAGCTGATCTAAGCTAAAACAGCCACAATTCTCTATTAAAAAGCTGAATCTTTGCCACTAAGATCTTCTTAGTAAAAATGTAAATCCCCTGATACAGTATAATTAGGTTAGTGAATACGTGTGTCAATGTAATTACATAAGGCATCTAAAAACATAGTTTTATGGCCAGGGGGCCTGTGAATCAGAAGTCCAAAAAACAGACACATGTTGGTTAATTTACATCTGATAGACAGGGCCTGGGGGCATGGCTAAGATGGCGGTGTGAGTGGGCTTGCTTATAGTGCTCCGTCCCCGCCAGGCCTATAGCATAACTAAAGCACTCAATCCACCCTCACCTGGATCCCAGAAGACTCCCCCTTGCAAGGGGGTGTTGCCACTGACCCTGGAGGCCACGAGAACAGAGTGCGACCCCCCCAGAAGTGAGTGACCGGGCACGGCGAGCCGGGGTCCTGAGCCTCACCGAAACCTGCCCCACAGGAAGATATTGGTGACTCCTGGGACTTTGCACCACTAGTGTCAGGGCATAGTGGTAGAGACAAGGCCTTGTTGGGGCTTCACACGTGGGTGGCGGGCCTGGTATCGGGTCGGCTGCAGGCAGCGCGGTGGAGGCGAGCGGGGCCTGCATCGGAGGCCCAGCAGTCAATAGAGAAGGCTCTTGGGGACCGCAGAGGCAGAACACCGCCCTCCTGGGAAAGGGCATTTGGTGCCCGGGACAAGTGGGTCAGAAGCGTCCATCCACCCACTCAGCCCTACTCGGAGGGCCCAAAATAGGAGGCCTGACATAGCAAGCAGGGCCCTACTGTGGCATCGGCACCCACTCGCACATTAGAAGAGGTGCCCCCCGTGGGCCACCAAGACGGCAAATGAGGCTAGGAGCGGGCGGGGAGGAGCCTGGACATCGGCCGGTGCATGACCGGTGGCCTTGGGGGCTAAGCCTCAGCTAGCCCTGCGGAGGTCTGTAAGACTTGATGTGAAGGACTCTGTCACAGTAACATGCATGATGCTCCCCCTATCCAGAAGAGGCAAGCGAAGGTGACTGCATGGACCGGACCCCAGCAGAGCACTCCCGGTGTCTACAGTGGGACACGCCCTGAGGTAATCCCCCCTAGTATTGGTTGTGGATCAAGGCCGCCAGGTGCCTACTGCCTGATGAGGAGATACTTGGACCCCTGCGACAGCGTAAAAATAGGAGCAGCAGGCTGGGTGGTGCGCAGAGGCAGGTGAGCGCTGTTTGCCACAACCGGCTCCACAGCAATAGGACACTTATATGGCACCGTCACATTGAAGGAGGTTTACGCCCCTTCAGCATCCACCCCGATTGAACTCCCCTGATAACACTGGTAACTGCAGTGTCTCTGTTGGCCCAGTCCAGACTCTACTGCTCACTCCGGGACCTCAGGAAGCACCCACTACAGCATTCCTCAACACAGTCATCTGTAGAGATGCATCATTTTCCCCGTGCCACCCTGAGAAACCCTTGTGCCACCATGGATGCGCCATATTTACAATATGGCGCACCATCGCACAAGGATTGACAGATGCGTCAGAAATTCTGATGCATCTTTTGGGTCAAAAGTCACTCATTGCTGGAGTTGTGACGCAAGTACGGCCCAACTCCAGCAATGCATTTTGAGGCCTATTTCCACTACACTGTGTCACTCCTTACGCCTGCTTCAAGCAGGCATACGTTTTGAAACAGTGGTGTCCTAGAAGTGACACAGTGAAATCTTGTAGATTTCACTGCGTCACATTTACAAGACTTTCCTGTGTGGGAACGCCCACCCTGAATACATTATACCTGACGCAGGTATAATGTGACGCAGGGCTTTACAACGTGACGCATCACGTTGTAAATTGGCTGTATTTTTTACACCACAGCTGCATCACAAAAGTGACCACCGGCAACGCAAAAGTGTCATAAGGGTCTTGTAACTCTGCCCCTAAGAGGTTCCCACAGCAGATCTGGAGGGGGAAGACGGGAGGAGTGGCCATTCTCCTCTCTAAACACTTCTCTGGAAATTAAAGGTTGCCTGTTGGCCCACCGGGTGCAGCTGGGCTAATTTCCATTTCACTGTGGCATCAATTTATGCCCTAAGCGAGAGTCCTTTCTAACAGAAGCCCTAGTCAGTGTTCTCCACACCCCGGATGCAGCGGTGGTAGTGGGAGGGGATCTGAACATAGTGATGGACACGGAGCAAGACCGTTTAGGCCTTTGATCAGGTAACACCGGGGCTCTCTTGTCGTGGGGACAGGAATGGCGGAAGAATGTGGGCTGCGAGATGTATGGCCCTCCCAGCATCCTGATGAGTGGAAATACACCTTTTATTCTGCGGCCCACAAAACATATGCCCAGTTAGATCACTTTCTGGCCTCCCCGTCTGCCTGGTAGAGGGTGCTCACTTCCAACATTGAGGCCCGCTCACTTTCAGACCAAGCACATATAACGCTAACCCTACGCACTTCTCCCATCCCCACACAGGCTCCTCCGTGGCACCTCCAGAAGACAATGCTGCTGTCCTTGCCGATGGTTGCAGCGCTTAAAAACACTAGACAAGATTATTTAGCTCTTAATGACACTGGGTCCACTGCACTGTCTTCGACTTGGGAGGCTTCAAAGCTGGTGGCCCCTGGAGCTCTTATAGAAAAAGCAGCACACGAAAATAGGTTGAGAAAAGCTAAGAGGAGAGAGCTGGAGCCCACAGTGCTGGAACTGCAATCTATTCATAAACGTACCCGGGCACCTCGGATCTGGAGGCAACTCGAAAAAGAGCGCCAACAACTTAAACACCTTGACTTGATAGAGAGGAGCATGCGATGCTACGCCTCAATCATAAATACTATGTAGAGACTAACAAAGGAGGTCATATGCTTGCGCATCGCCTCCACAGCAAGCAATTTGCACAAGCTGTTACATCGGTCCGGACTGCCGCTGAGGCGGAAGTGACTAAAGTGAATAGCATTGCAGATACATTCCAGTTCTACTATGCCGAGCTGCATGTACGCGACTCCACAAATTCTCAGATTCCACAGACTTACTTAGCGGGTGCTGCTATTGCCCTCTTCCCCCAACAGAGGCAGAAGCCCTAGACAGGTCCATCCATATAGAAGAACTGATCTCTGCGATTCCTCGTCTGAAGCCCCTGAAGGCACCGGGCCCGACGAGTTCAGTGCGGCATGCTATAAAACGTTCTGCTCGGAACTCGTCCCCATACTCACTCGCCTGTTTAATTTCTTTAATGAAACGGGTACACTCACTTAATCGATGCTTCAAGCCTCCATTTCAGTCATCCCTAAGCCCGGGAAAGACCCTACGCAGTGTAGTTTATACCGCCCGATCTCGTTTTTGAACATTGACGCAAAACTGTTTGCTAGCATCCTCGCCCAGCACCTCAATCCCTTGATGCCTGGTCTCATAGATCCGGAAAAAGAAGGGTTAAATCCTGGTTGTCAATGTGGGGATAAAACTAAACGTATTTGCCACTTAATGAACAAAGTACAGTCGTCCCAGGAAGAAGCCCTGTTATTGGGGGTGGACGCTAAAAAAGCATTTTATAGGGTGCATTGGGCCTATCTATTCACGACTCTCATTTCGGCATGGGCACGTGCTTTAGGAGATGGATTTCGAGCATCTATAGCACACCCAGTGCAGCGTTCGATTGAAAATCATTAGATCAAGCGGCTTTCCCATATATCGGAGCATGTGGCAAGGCTGTCCTCTCTCGCCACTTCTCTTTGCTCTTTATATGGAGCTCTTGGTGCAGAGATTACGTGACAACCCTAACCCTAGAGGCAACCTTTTTGGAGCAGATCAACATCTGATCAGCCTTTACGCTGATGATGTCATCTTCTCAGCCTTTAACTTCTCTCTATTGTTGCTGACCTCCGGGAGTTTGGAGCGTCCTCGGGCTTTCGGGTAAATATGCGAAAATCACAAATCTTAAATCTCACTGCTATGCCACACACAGAGCGGGCCCTGCCTCTCAGTTTGATTTCCAATGGGTCACCAAAGACCTGCCATATTTAGGCCTGGATCTTAGCAAAAGTCTTTTTAAGACCGCAGAGGACAACTATTCCAAGCTACTTGCCCTAATTTGCAAAGATCTGATGCAATGGTAGTGGCTCCCATTCCTGTGGCTTTGTAGAATTGCCACAGTGAAGATGAATGTCCTTCCTTGAGCCCTGCACATTTTCCAAACCCTTCCTCTACTTCCACCTCCTTACATGTTTAACACTCTTCAGAGGGAGATTGAGCATTTTATATGGGGGAAGCGAAACCCAGGCTGCAGAAACAGCTTCTTCAGCACTCAAAACAAGAAGGGGGGCTTTCGGTACCCAGCATGTCTCGCTACTATCAGGCCGCACAGCTACTTGGTGGGGTGGAATTGCCCACTAACGGAGAAACACGAGGTCTTCATGGACCAGACAGTAGCTGGATCACACATTTGGAGGAAAGTTGGTTGCCTCGGCCTTTCAGAGCTTGGGGCTCTACTTTTCCCCTGTAACCCGCCTGATACTTCAGATCTGTGACAGAGTAGTGAATTTAGCTGGATTTGGGCGGGACTCACCACATTCCCCTCATCCATCACATCCCTAAGACATGCAGTTTCACCACCATCAGATCATAATTAAAATGGAGAAGTGTATCTGTGTTTCAGTGCTTTTTTATTCCCATATAAAAAAGCGGAGACCTATTGCCAATTAAAGATTATTCAGCGTCGGTCTTGTGGTGCCTGTTGTCAGGAGGAACAACTCCAACTCCATTCAATTACGTTTCAAGCCCAATAGAGTACCATATTGGAAAACCTCTCTAAATATGGGAGTGAGATTTTGACGTGTGTCTCACATGAAGCAAAATGTCATCTGTGTACAAGGAGAGTTGAGTAATGTTTACCTCCCAAATAGCTGTCCATCTCTGAGTGATGCTTGTGGAGAGCACTAGCAAGGGGTTGAAGCACCATGTCAAATTAGAGAGGCAATGGTGTAAATATTTTTCTTGGCCCTTACGTGATGTCAATCTTAGATGTCAGACATTCGTTTATTCTGTCTTGGGTGCTGGGACCTGTACATGTCAAGGATAATCTGCTTGCATTGTACTGTATCTGCAACAGTGTCCCCTTGGCACACTTCTGATTGGTCCCAATGGGATTGATGCTTAGTTTAACAAATGTTCATTCAATTTATTAATCAGTTCAATAGCTCCAATTCGTGTTTAACCAATATTGAACAGAATGAATCTCATAGACTGTGTTCCACTCGTTAATCTTTTTTATTCATTCATGGTTTCATCCTTTCATTTATACATTATGGTAAAGCATCCATGGTAAGGTAATTCATAAATCCCAATGTATTTCGGGCTGATTGTCATTCATCAGGGCTATTATTTGGATAAGAAAAACATAATAAACCAAATAAGATTTAAATCAAATACAGGATCAGTAAATAATTTGTATACAAGCCGAACTATCAAGTATGTACATGATGCAAACTCAATAGATTTTAAAGATTTTAATTAATCTCAGTCATGGTAATTACTCAGGGTTGCATCCCAGTCCATCGTTATTTTGTTCACCAAGTCACCTCAGTTTTGACCAAGTCATATGCAAATCAGTCTTGACCCCGATCCAATGGGAAAGGTCCAGACCAAACTGTCACGCCAGGTCAAAACTGATTTGCTAATATGATTCAAGCATTCGAGCCACCCCTTTTTTGTATACTTTAGTGTGTCACCCTAAGTGGGACGTGTATGCCCAGTTGTAGGTCCTGTGCACAATGTGTCATGGAAGCAAGCTATACCCAGCCGATGAGTCCTAACTAGGGTGAAACTTGTGGGTTGTTTGTGTTCCAGTTCAGGAAGGACTTAGCCTGGCAATTCGGGCTGGACTGTTCCCATTGAAGCAGGGTCATAAAAAAATTGTATACGGCTGGGTCCAAACGGAAATGGCATGGTTTGCAAAATAACAGTGGACTGATCTACAGCCCCTAGTAATTATATTTGGCTAAATTTTATTCAAGCATTCCGACCATCACTTTTTTTGTATAGTTTATTTTCTTGAATTCTGCCTGATGCCTGGCCCTGCTGAAGTTTGGAGTTTTGTGCTATTCGGACTTACTTTTAACTTAAACTTGAAAAATGTATTGCTCTGGTTCTACTTATGGGCTTTATGTCATTTTGGTGTCATTTTCTTAACGCATTTTCTACTTTGCTAAATTGGTTTAGAATGTTTTGTGTTGTCATGTTATTACTGGTTGAGTACCGCATACATAATTTACACATTGCCTCTAAGTTAAGGCTGATTGCTCTGTGCCAAGCTTCCCGAGGGCTGTGCGCAAGTTTATTTAGTAACGTTAGTGGTTCTCCCTGACAAGGGTTGTGATTATAACTGAGGTGGGCCTCACCCCCCCCACCCCCCCAATTAATAGGCCAATTTCATACAATGGATGAATAGGTTTTTCAAATTTCAGTAGTTTTCCCCTTCTGACATTAGCATTATTGTTGATATCAGAGATGCTCTTCTCCTCTATGCCAATTCTCCATACATGAATATGCAGCCTTTTTCACATGGTTCATTGTCAGAGTTAGGGAATCAATATTTTCTTGCTTCTCTTTAAGCAAATAATTTCCCTTGGTCTTGATATGCTGTTCCCATTTTTGCCTATGTGAAAAGTGATATAACCTATGCTTTTGTAGCAGCGGATGCTGCCACAGGACCATCCACAAATACTGCAGATTATTAATTGGACCACACAGCCCTGGTCAGCAGATACAGACATCAAGCCAGTTCTGCAGAAGATGTCATCAATGAATAGAACAACAAGGAAAAAACACTGGAAAATGCCTTTGTAACATAAAAACTCTTGTGTCTGGCCTGATATGGCTTATGGACAACTTCTGATTTAAATACTTTTCCTGAAATAAAAAATACTAGCAGCCTACCACGTTACTCCAATATTTTTAGGCCTGGCCTAGAGACAGCTTTAGCTGTTTGGCCAGTCTCACTTTCTCCTGAAAACCCAAAACAAAAATACATGCAGCTATACATACATACAGGTGCTTTTGGTCGGCCCTCTCATCGATTGGTCTTTTCAAGTGTCATTCCCATTTTACTTCCGCCCACCACATCTTACAGCCTGGAACAGGGGGTTGGCCTACTTGATCCATTCACTGCCTGCTTGGCTGCAGACCTAGGCCACTTCTTCACTTGTATTTGTTGTAATCTTCAGATTTGTTTTCCCTTTGCATACAATGTGTGCATGCTAAAGAATAAATAAAAAAGCCATTGCGTATTTGCCAAGACTAAAAAGACCGGCTTTTCCAATGCTTGTTTAACTTTATGCAGCCATGCATATGCATCTTTGGAAAAAAGACTGGTTAATAAACAGATTTCTGAAAAGAAAAGAAAATCAATATTTCTGCCATTTACTGAGCCGCTCGGAGTTCAGTGACATTCAGGCAATGCTGGGCAAGAGGACAAGGAATCGATGTATTTCAAGGTTCTGAAGATGCATTCAGTAAATTCAGCCGAGCAATCGATAATGCTCTACTGGCTGATATTTCACATTCAAGTAAATTTGTCATGTTAAAAGTGCAGTGGGAATGGAAATGCTGTAACTATGTTCCATAACAGGGTTGTTTACGTAAGCTAGTGAGAACCCACATCGGTCCAGCGCCTTCAAGTTCCAGTGTAAAAACAGAATCTTTGCAGTGCTGTCAAGTAAAGCATGTTTATGACCTGCCATTATTCTCTTCGACTCTACTCTATATCCATTGTAAATGTGTCTGCATTTGTGATGCATTGCAGTGGTCGAGATCTAGTAATATACTCTTGACATTAAACTCGAGAAAGGCAATGTTCTCTTAAAAAAAATCTATAGCTCTTGTTGTGTGTATACATTAAATTCATACGGAGAAAACAAATGTCCCATCCTCTTTGAACAGCAATTGAATGCTATTTTGCAGTCATTTTACAGAACAGAAATATTTTCTTTCTTGGCAAAGCAAGGAAGTAGATGTATGATATGTAAAGCTGGATGGTATGTCGCGACAAGCTCCTCTTCCTTTTGTTATTCTTATCAGTCATCTGCATCATTTTCTATCCATCTTCTGAACAGACCTTCTCTCACCGAACATGTCTTACAGGAGCATTGCAGAATTTTGTTAAACGAGGAAACAAGCTCGGTCGTTTGCCAACATTTGCAGCTTCTTATCTCAATGAACCTTTCAAAGTTTTTATTTATTTATTTTATTTTCGCGATTTTATATAGCACGGACATGGCCCAGCATGATACAATGGTGTAGCAATTACAGTTACAATATTCCATTCAGACATATCGCATCGGAAGTGGTACGAAGACAAAACCAGCTGCTGGATAGGGACGTATACAGTTTAAGCATTGAATAAGATGGTGGGGAAACACAATGGAGGCAGTTCGTCTCCTGGATAGAGTACTTAGGTATGGTCGTGGGTGATTAACCCAGGTTTTTAGGTCTCGCCTGACCCAGCACATGCGCTGGTCTGGCGAGACTTTTTGTGAGGGCTCAAAAAAGTGCTACCACTGTAGCCTAGAGCTACAGTGCATGTGCGCGGGCCTGCACGCCTCACTTTCGCAACCGCTTTGATGTGCTCCGTGAGCCGGCACTTTTTTTAAAAGTAACTTTTGATCGTTTGCCATGCACTTTTGTTGACATGTAGAATTATGCGGCAGTGGTAGTAGATTAAGTAGCAAGTGCTGTCAATCCATGATTATGTGGTAAATGCTGTTGACGCCATATCACACAAATCCAGAGCACTTCCATATACCAATAGCTGTATAATCTACTGCTACTCAGACATAAACCGCATATTATAACGTTAACTTGACAGAGACTTTACCAACGCTGCACCATCTGGACACGGAAATATACCATACAGTAGAAATGTTCCAGTTCTACAAGGAAAGACTTCCAGGAGGAGGACCGGAGACAGGGGTGCCCCAATCCATTGCTAATACATCACAAATACAAAGGAAACCATGCAACGCACCGCAGACATTCGGGTCGCCTTTCTTTTTCAATTGAAACAAGCATTGGCATAGCCAATAGGTCTCGCTTTTGGGAACTTATAAGTGTTTAGCCATGCAACAGTTGATGTTGTTGCACCAAGGAAATTGTGCTGCATAACTAAATACTTAAAAGGTCCCAAAAGCGAGACCTATTGGCTATGCCAATGCTTGTTATCAAATAGGAGGAGCTTGAGGTCCTTTTTGAAGGTGACTATGCAGGTTGTTAGGCGAATGGAGGGAGGTAAGGAATTCCAAATTATTGTGGCACTACCAGAGAATGACTGGCTCATGTTCCATTCTCGACTGAAGGTGGGGGTTCCAGGAGTAGAGATAGGGCATTTCTGGAACCCCTATTTGCTTCAGAGATTTTCAGTTCATCAATTAGATAGGAGGGTGAAGAGGAGCACAGCGATCTGTGGGTAATGCACACGATTTTGAATTGGGTCCGAGCTTCAATGGGAAGCCATTGGAGGGTTAGCAGGGCTGGGGAAATGCGGCCACATTTCTTAAGGCCTAACATGAAGCATGCTGCTGCATTAAGAATGGCAAGCAGATTGCTATGACATCTGAAGAAAGGGTGGAGAACTCATTATCTGCGGAAGTATACCGCTCGCCCTGGCTCTTTCGCTTCTGGGCCATTTTAGACTTGGGCCACTGAAATAGTTTAAATTCGTGGTGCTTCAGGCCTCACCCTTCTGACCTCAGTTCCAATCATTCAGCAGCAAACATTGGGCCAGGCTTTAATTTGCTGCATTGCTACCTCAGACTAATGCGGCACCTAAATTCTGGGCTACTCCTCATTAATTCTGAGTGCAATCAACCCAAAAATTATCCTACCAGCACAATTCTGTAAAATATTTACACTTTGAACATCCCACAGACATCATTAAATAACATTCAAGACATTCTTCAAGACAATCTCCGTAAAAAAAGCATATTTTTGTGCTGCAGGTTCCTCTGCAGCACAAAAAAATTAAAGTAAAAGAGATGATGGCTAGCAAGTGTTTTAGCATATATTTGACAAAAACAAAAAAAGCTCTGGGTGAAATTCTTGAATACATTTTTTCCAGTGGTAATTACTTGTCACTGTATTACAGGCGATCATTTTATTGCTCACTGTGCTATCTCAGACAAGAAACAGGCATAAGCAAGTCAGTTTCGGACTTTCTACAAAGTCCAGCACAAATTGCCAAGCCAGCTACCTTTTGATACAAGAACACAATCAACACCAGACCGTTATCATCCGATTTAGGTCTCATCAGTGGAGTGGAGCATGAGTCCTGTAGAGATGATATTTGAGAAGTACTTTATATTTGGTCGATATGAAAAGAGATGGAAGGAAACTAAAGCACACATGCAAGAAATCCTTATGGGTATCTGACAGAAGGAGCTGCAAAATGCCAATAAGGGGTTGCTATAGATAAATGCAAAAGCAGGGAAAAATAACCATGCAAGGCAAAATTTCAAAGAAACAAAGCAAACAAGGGAATTACTTAAAATACACAAAGAAGTCACAAAGCAGGAAGCATTATAGAAAGTACCTATCATCTTAAAGCAACATGGCAAGAACATAATGACCTATTTATATTATTCTCAATTAGTCTCAATATACAAACTGATATCTAAAAATTCCCAGATCTATATGCTAGACAGTTGATCTTATCTCCCACTACCATTTGTATGTGGTGATAAGCTTCGTACAGTTTTACAAAGTGGCTAGCAAGTTGAATGTCTCGACTATTGCTTGGGTGTTGACTTCATGGAATATTAGCCTTGAAGATAGAAAGTAGAGTAGTAATGCTTCATTTCTTCAAGGAATATTTCTTGCAGTCTTAAAAATGTTAATAACTCTCATATTGCAGAAGGATACGATGAACCCACATTATCCTGCAAACTACAGACCTATGCCGAACCTGCCTCTCATTAGCTAAATCATGGAAGGTGAGGATACATGTCGATTGCAAGAGCTCATAACAGTAAATAACATGTTCCACGACAAGCAATTTGGCTTTAGACCATGGAGAGGAACTGAGACGGCAATGGCTCATATCAAAGAAGACCTGATCCTTCTTGACTTATGGACAGCGTGAGAGTAATGCAGAGTCCTCCATAACTGCAGACTGTCCTTTGCCATCTTTTACCTTTACATGGAGCTGCCTGGGGCTCTACTCACAGATAACTGCATCAAGATCCACTAGTACACTTATGATAAACAATCATACTTGAACAACTGCTCTATTTCAGGCATCCAACACCATATGCACTGCCTGGAAATCACCCAAACCTAGTTGTCCAGCGCCGACCTGAATTCCTGTTCTATTTGCCAAAACAACTAACACAAAACAATACAAATCTGGCTCAATTACATGAACCTTAAGGATGTCCAACTCAAACGCTCACAAAATGCCAAGTCACTTGAATTCACCCTGGACACCAGTTTCACCTTCAAGCAATACATTGCCAAACAATACCTGGTACAAGCTCTCTCTTCAAAAGAAGGTGCAATTATGTATTATTTAAAGAGACTTCAGAACTAATGGCCTACTTCATGGCCTCCCAGACTCCACACTGGCACCCGTTAAAGGCATCTAATATGCTGCAGCAAGTTTCATCCAAGGCCTGAAGAAATATGATCACATCGGCTTCTTCCTGATAGAAACTCCATTGGCTCCCCTTGCCAGTCCAAATCCTATTCAAAACCAGCTGCATCATTCACAAAGTCATCACAAGCAAAAAGCAATGCTTATCTTGCAGACAGACTAAGTATTTCTAGTGATATTCGGCCCACCAGCAGTTAGGACACCATCAGACTTTAGACTAAAAAATGCTAAAAAGGAAAAACAAGGAAATAAGCTTTTTTTCTATGTAGACACCCAGGATCTAGACCTCAATCTCTGTATCCATTAGGACCACCTCAATGCTGCTCCAATTCAGGAAATAGTTGAGGATGCATCTCTTTAAAGAGTTTTGTATCACAAAGCATTAACCATTCACAAACCAGCTATCTCTCCTATCTGCTAGAATATGCAAATGAGTACAAATATCTAGGTGTCTTATTTGAAGACAGAGGAACCTTCTTTTCACACGAAAAGGAGTTAAAACAAAAAAGAGGTGACTCATTAGTTGCCTTTCAAACCTTGAAAAAATCCATGGTTGGTCCTAGCTTTGACCCACTGCTAAAGGTTTTTGCTGCCAAATTGCTACCAACTTTGACATATGACAGTTAAGCCCTTCATGGGCGGGATGCCTCCACTTATGATACATTCACTTCAAAAACCTACAGGCATATCTTCTGATTACAGGCCAATACACCCCACGCTCAAAGTCATTTGGAGTTCAAGCTGGCCAAACTGTCAATTGCAAGTATGGGGGCTTACCTCAAATCTTGGCTGAACTTAAGATCATCACCTGATGATACCCTATGGCTCAAGCTATCCAGAATCGAAAGTGCTGCTGCTCAGTTTTATCTAGAATCAGCCATTAATATTTTTGGGGCACGACCACTATAGGATCTCCACATTGCTCCTGCAGTTTTTAAAAAAACAATACACTGTTTAACAGGGAAGCAGTCCACAACCGAGGATAAGGCCATCTTAGAAAAAAGTTCTCATGGTTGGATGACATTAAACGATAATGAATACTACAGACCTACTTAATCACAGGCTGGGACCTGTATCTAAAGAGAAAATGTATGGGTTTCTGCTTTGACCACCTATCAAACCTGTAGTACTCTTTACCCTGAGTTTGGCAAGGGACCACAAGCTCCTGCTGACTATGTGGAATAGGTGTTGACGATTTGACTCACCTTTTATGCAATTGCCTCATATTTCTAACTGAAAAGTGTGCTTTTGACAACAAGGGTATCCGCTCTGGTAGACAAGCAGTCACAGCCTGCCTTAAATCCCTGGACACACCTTTAAACTGCTGATTCACTAAATTCCTACTAAAAGTTGATCGAAACTTTAAAGTAATGAAAAAAAAGTGTACCTTCGGACTAATTCTCAACGTTCAATGAAATTGTATTTTACCTTGTACACATTTTTTTTCTCTTGAACAGACTTGTGGTTTGCTTGTTTGACAGCTTCTTATCACTCTCATTGACACTTTGTAATAGGAAGGGGGTCCTTTTTTAAAATAAATATGCAAATATTTCAATTAATTTTGCACAAAAAAATATTTTCAATCTTTTCTAGCTGTCTCTCCTATCACTTGTTGACTGTATGCTTGTCTTTGACCCTGTACAGAGTTCCACCACCTTTTGGCTAGTTTCACACTATAGAAAAATCACATACATACCTGCATACATGTTAGCAAAGTTGGGCAGAATCACCAGAATGGCCCTCCCATGATAAGTACTATTCTTGATAAATACATGCCACCAATGTAAAATCAGCATTTCAGACTCAACAACTAAACAGACTTCCTATGAGGTTCCTATATAGGATGCCCCAAAGATCTTCCTTTCACCATTGCTGTTCAATATTTAATTTAGGCCTCTGGCCCAGATGTTAACATAACACAACCTCCAAATGTATATTGCTGCAGATGACATCCAACTAAACATCCAGCTGGGTGTTTCGGAAGATCAAAACAAAAAATAAGGACATGCTTAGCACATGTATTGTTGGACAAAAGAGAACTGCTCAAAGACCAGAGTCTTGAGAGTAAGAACCAAAGAATGTACGTGGCAACTGGCTTCCAAAAATCTGTCTGAAAGAACTTGGTGCTACTCCAACTCCTTGTCATTTAATTAGGCGCCTAGATGTACGGTTCAATAGAAACCTTTTTTCAGCAAACGGTGATGACATTTTTTTTTTCATCTCATGCTTTGGAGAAGCCTCATCCGCTGTTGCAGATTCAACACTGCGTCTTATTCACCGGGACTTGATTGCAACATTTTTATGCTACTTCTTCTATTAACCCCTTCGCCGCGGCGGGAATTCCGCCGCGGCATTGGGGGGTGCGGGGGGGCAGCGCGGTGGCGCTGTGCTCATGACGGAGCCGCTCCGTCATGAGCCACGGTTGAGCTGTGCTCATGACGGAACGGTTCCGTCATGACTCCGCCCAGTTGCGTTGTCCCCCCGCACAGGCGGGGAAACAGCGCCGCGTGGGCGGAGCGGCCGCCAACGGTCTTGGCATGACGGAACCGTTCCGTCATGAGCACACGGCAACCGTGGCTCATGACGGAACGGTTCCGTCATGAGCGGGGAAGGGGTTAAAGTAGTTTCAATTATACATTGTCCACAATGTCAAGGAGAGAAAGTCTAGCACAATTTAAATTAAACCACTTCTCTCCAGCCCTCAAAGTCGTTCACCCTTTGCCAATGGCAAAGAGTATAAAACGCAAATCTCTCAGTACCATGTTCAGAACATGAGACAGGCTGGTTCAGAAATATCTAAAACATCTATTTGTAGCCTACATTCTCAACTGGAACCCGAGTCGATTTTAAGGCATGGTTTTATACAAAGCAACAAAGTTTAAGTATGATTCATGTGTGCAAATCAAGGGGCACGGTGGCTGAGCCCAGCGTGTCGGATTTCCTCAGGGGGCATGTCCGAGCGCTGACGGCAATTTTGGAGCTGCTTGCTCGTTCCAGCAGCAGCATTGTGAGCAAGTGGGCGAATCTAGTAAGCAGATTCTATGAAGCAGTGGCAGACTCGGCACCAGACTCTCTCTTCTTGTTAGCCTCCACATCATTGAGTATCATTATGGCACCTAAAGGTGCCAAACAGCCTAAAGAGAAAGGGGACACACTGTCTTCTGCAATGCAGGCTATATCAAGACAGGAGATTCCCCCAGTTTACAATGAGGGGAATGCAGACAAGCTGACGGACTCTCGAAATGCCAAAGGTCGGCCGGAGAGTATGGGTGCAGGTAGGAGGATTGTGCTCAGATGCTGGTCACAAAGTCTAGGGCTCTGAAGAAGGGGGCTCCTGGACCTGGTAAAGACAACCATGTCCCACCTCAACCGGCTATCACTGAATTCTTTAGACTGAAGGACGCAATTGTGGACCAACCCCCCAGTAAACTATCACGGAGCTAGAAATCGACAAGCCAAGTCAGAATGCTGCCCCTGTTCGGGATGATCAGTCTGGGCTGTCTCTGGTGTTATTGGAAGAGATTGAGGTGGTAGTTGATGGGGGATCTTTTTTCTGTGCATTGGCGCAACCCCCATTTAAGGCGATAAATGAGAAGGGTAAAGCTGTTAGCATTACCAGAGAGAAGACTCAGTTGGCCCTAGGCAAAGACCATAGAGCTACGAACGATTCTCAACCCTTGGCTCCTGGAGGAGATATGAGTGGTCTGGTCTACAATACAGAGTCTAATGATTTGGCAGTGGCCCACCTTATATCCGATGGAGTGGACACATTTTTCTCACTCACATATGGCTCTCGCTCTGAGGACTCTAATTCTGGTCTCAGCGAGGTCGGGGGTAGTTCTTCTACTTCAGGTTCCAGCACACTTGTAGCACCCGAGACAGCCCTCAAGCACAAAAGACATCAGAAAACCTCAAAGGAGAACACAGACCTGCGAAAGAGCAGAGAGAAACACATCAACAACAGTGAGTTGAAATGGGACTATTCCCACATGAAAATACAGCGGATGTCAGAGACATCATTTGATCAGACAGGGACCACTTTGTCTGTTCTGCAGGCTGTGGGGTCAGCAACAATAGATCCTGCTCTGATCCTGGATTCAATCAAAGAGCACCACGCTGGGACTCGCGCCGATAGTAAAAAAGCCAGGCAGGACACAAAAAACTGGAAGGCGCTGTCCGGAAGGATGGGAAGGCTTGCACTGAGATCGGTGAGCGACTTAACCGTATAGAAGAGAGAACTACTGCTGTGGAGACTGAACTTGCAACTGTGAGAGAGCAGACTAAGTCTCACGATGCCCAACTAACAGATGTCCTGTGGAAACTGGAGGACTTGGAAAAGCACCAGAGAAGGAACAATCTTCGCTTCGTCGGGATTGAGAAAGGCCTGGAAGGGAATGACATTTGATCCTATATGCTAGAGCCTTTCAAGGGCGTCTTTCCTGAACTTACAAGATGGAACAAGGAGGCAGAAGTCCAAAGGGTCCATCGATTCCCATCAACTCACTATAAGTCCTCACAGGTCAGCAGTGATCAAGGGCGGCCGAGGGCTATTTTTGTCTTTTTTGGCAATTTTCTGCTGCGCAAAGCCATATTTCATAAGGCCCGTCCTGAGGCAAGAAGGAAATATCAAGAGGCCTCCTTTTTCGTCGCCCTGACTTCTGCCATGTAATGGTAGAGCGCAGGTGGTGCCTACGGCAGGTTATCAAGCCTTATCAGGAGGCTGGATTTTAATCCTTTCTGTTGGCACATGTCAGATTGAAAACAATTATCAGAGGGACTGTAAAACTATTTACGTACGAAATACAAGCTAAAGACTATCTTGGACAGAAGCGGGCAGGCAGAAGTAATGTATAGTTTGTATCTCCTAGGGAGCATTAAGCTATGTTTAATATAGCGGGTTAGTCTAGTCGAACTGCTTGTAATCTGTATTACGGGGGACAGGTATTAGAATAGTAGACACCTCATGGAGAAAGGAGGGTTAGTAGTTCATGGCTTCTGGAAGGGCCAGGTGTGTTGTGCTTCTTGTCACCATTTGTTTTCTCACCGTATCATCTTTAAATATTATTACACTGGTGTGTTTTAACGTAGAGGAGGGTGCAGGGGGGAGTTTGCTGTGTTTTACGCCGTCTTCATCACACAGACCTGTTTGGTCTGGCTGCTTTCAATCGGCGGGAGGGGGAGGCAGAGTGGGGGTGTTTGCTGGGGCAGTGGGGGTGGTAAAGGGTGGGGGAAAGGGCGTTGGTTGGTATAGCACTTAAATTGAAGCAAGGTATTCTAAGTATGTTGGCTTTTTCAGGGGTATTGAATGATGTGGTGCAGGTTTTCATGAAATCCAGCCTAGGCAGTTGGGATCTCAGCCTGGCTCCTGTTAGTCTAAGGTGGGTAACGCTGGTGGTCAAAGCAAAGTTTGTGGAGGATGGCTGAGCTCCATATTGCCACTCTTAAAATCTGTGGGTTTAATGACAGTGATAAAAGGAGAAGGGTGCAAGAGGATCTTACATTTCTAAAAGCAGGTGTGCATTTTCTGCAAGAGACCCATATAGCCTGGAGCGCTAGTGTCATGTTGAACTCTATAGGGGACGTTTGCTAGGCTGGATTATTTCTTGGTGTCACCGGTATTGCTTAAGGGAGCTCAGGTTGAACTAGTTCCCAGAGTAATGTCTGACCATAACCCTGTTGTATTTGAAACCCCTCTGGATGGATTAAGAAAAGTGGCGAGAAAATTGACCTTTGAGAGGGCACTGATGTTCGACCTGGAATATGTGAATCATATGAAGGTCTGGATCATGGGATACTTTTATACTAATTGGGGTAGCTCCTCTCCGGGAATGGTCTGGGATGCTTTCAATGCCTCCGCAAGAGGGGAAACCTTGGGGTTTAGTCTCGCTAAACAAAAGCGGGCCAGGAACAGATGAAAGAGCTATATCAAAAACATAGTCTCCTGGAATCTGAACTGATTAGCATGGTGGCTAGGGAGAGCAATCTAACCCCGAGGCTTAATCTATTAGCAATAACCAAGGCGCGCATGAATGAAATTATTGTGGAGAAAATAGCAGGAGGGTCCCTGGTTAAAATTCAGGAATGTTATAAATATAGCAAACGGATGGGGCGTTATCTTGCGGTCTGGGCAAGGCAATAGCAGGCCGCAGGGCATATCAGCCAGATAAGGAACATGCAAGGCATTTTGATAGCCTGACTTGCTGTTTCAGCATGGTATGAGCGAAGTTGGAGCCCTCTTCGTGGGCCCTGAAACTGTGATGACAGAATGCTCGTCATGCACTCTTCGATTGGCAAAGTTGAAGGCCCCCCTCCTCAGGCTTTGGAAGCACGTTGGGCTGTCCTCAACACCACAGGAGCCCTCCCCACGATCCTGCAGCACGAGTCCACGCCTGGGGCTCAAGTCTCTGGCATAAAGGGAAAAGATACGCACTTCACATGTGCCACTGTAGCGGGGACCCACTCCTCTCCACGATCACAGAGGGGAAGAACACGGAGCTCTCGTAACAGCGCAATTGCTCTCTCTGCCCCTGCAACTGTAGTCCTTCACTGGAGTACAGCGCTTACTTAGTGCTAAGCTGCCTAAGCCTTGCAGGGCAGGGTCCTCAGCCCTGGGAAAATCCCTGGGGCAGAGGTCAGGGCACAGGCAGGCCAGCACGCAGGGTCCCCTAGCATAAGGACAGCCTGCTCAGCCACCCCACAGGCAGAAGGCAGTCACCAGCGGCAGTACCTCCAGGCAGTACCTTCCCCAAGTTCCAAGAAAGCACCAACAGCCCTCTTCATGGGGTCACAGCCCCAATACTAATACCCCTTAGTGTCTTTATTCTCCCCCTGCCACAGGGCTCTGCGCCCGGTACTAACTTGAGCCAAAATCCTAAACTTACTACAATTTACTCAGTTTGGTATTCACAGAAGGCACTTTCTCATTTTGGTATTCACAGAAGGCACTTACTTATCGATGAGTAAGTGCCTTCTGTGAATACCAAAATGAGTAAGTGCCTTTTGTGAATACCAAAATGAGTAAGTGACTTCTATGAATACCAAACTGGTAGTAAGTTTAGGATTTTGTTTTAAGTTAGTTCTGTGAATCGGGCCCGAAATGCAGATTGGCCTATTTAGCCTAGTGCTGACTCACCCAGCTCCTGTCACTCCAGAGCCAGGCATGCAATACACATCAGGCAGGCACAAAGACACATAGCACACAGAAATGCCACTTCTAAAAGTGGCATTTCTAAAATAGTTATAATAAATCTGCGAACATCATTGCACAGCATTACCACTATTCCAAACATACCAAACTTGACCACTCTACTCCTCTCAGATCAGGAATTACCACTGAAAAATGTATCAGGGGATCCCCAATGCATTCCTATGAGAGGGCAGCCTCACAGTAGTGAGAAACCAAAAGAGCTGTTTGCCACTACCAGGACATGCCACACAATGAAGGCGCATGTCCTACATGTTACCTGCAATGCACCCTGCCCATAGGGCTAGCTAGGGACTACCTTAGGGGTAACTGATGTGTCGTAAAAGGGGAGTCACAGACGTGGCACCCATTTTATGTGCCACGTCACAGCGGCAGTAAATTGCGCGTGCAGGCCCTGCGATGGCAGAGGCCTGAGACAGGTTTGAAAGGCTACTTTGGTGGGTGGCGCAATTAGCACTGCAAGCCCACCAGTAGCATTTAATTTATTGGCCATGGGTATTTGGGATACTGCTTCACAAGGGACTGACAGGCAAATTAAATTAGCCAAACAGGTGTAGACCAATCCTAATCATGTTTTACTATAGAGAGCACATGCACTTTATACTGGACAGCAGTGATAAAGTTCACAGAGTCCTAAAACCACCAACACCAGGTCAGAATAAAAGACTAGGAGGAAGGCAAAAAGTTCAGGGATGACCCTGCAAAAGGGCCAAGTCCAACACAACCCCCTTCCAGTCAACAGCCAGGGTAGACCAATCATTACCTTGATGGGCTTCCCTGCTTGGGGCGATAGAACATGGATGCGGGCTGCAACTGAAGGGGCACACTGCATTCTACGCCAATCTGAACCCATGTGGTTCCCTCTGTCAAAGCTCCCAGGACCAACTAAGCTACCCCACTGGGCCTCCCTAGCTGTCTGTGGCCAGGACCAGGGCCTAGGCCACCCAGTTGTCTCTGGTCCTTGCCATCTCACAGAATGGGGGGCGGTAGCCCCAGGTACATAGTATTCATTCTCCACTCTTTCCCTCATCAGTGCAGTTCTAAACTGCCACTGATCCTCCAACCTAGGGTCTGCACCCTCAGGCTAACCAGAAGTCACGGGCGAGGCTCTCCTTCCTCTACCTCTCCTTCTAGGGCTCCACACTCTCCTCCTTGGAGAGGCACCCTCAGAACACAACTCTCCTACCAGTTCAGGAACTCTCTCGAGCAACTGGTCTCCCAACCTAGGGTCTAATCCCTCAGGTTGCACCGGGGTCAGAGGCAAGGAATCCCTCCCTCCGCACCCCCTTCCAGAGTTCTGCACCCTCCCGCCTGGAGTGGTACCCCCAGAAGACAAAACAGTAGGGTCACTGGTTACAGATGTCCTTCCCTCAAGGTCAGGTGGAACCTGAACCTGGCCTCCCAACACAGGGACTAAGCCCTGCGGCTGAGTACTCGCCTGGCACACCAGGACTTGCTGGAGAGCACGCATGCCCCCCCCATGGATAAAACATATCTGATGTGTTTTTTGACAGTCTGCCTGGCGTTGATCTCCTGACCCCTGTCCATCTGACAGTGTGCATAGACCCCCCAGGACAGAAGTGGTGTCCCCATGTTCACTCCTAGGAGGCTCAACCCTTATGGCTGGCCCTTGCCCCACTGGTTCTTCCACTGGGGACTCTTTCCCCCTCTCACTCCCCCATTTGGACTCCTGCACTCTCCACTCAGGAGCGGCACCGCCAGACACCAGAACTGATGGAGGTCTGGTTACAGACACTCCAAGTTCTCCTGACACTAGGAGATCCCCCTCAACGGATGGCCTAACAGTACAGCCTAGGCTCCCTACCTTGTGTTCCCTTAGGGAACCCCCCAGGCCCTGAGACTAGGTTTCGGGTACCTTGGGACACAGCCCACTCTCACTCCTTCTCCGCGGAGACAGAACGTGAGTCCCTACACCCCTCCCACTACACCGGGACCTATCTGGGCTACTAAGAACCTTTCCCACCACCCTGGGCTGGGAAATACCTGAGCCACTCCTCTTAGGATCACTCCCCAATGCCTCCTCAGACCCTCTGGCACTCACCCAGAGGTCTGCCTCCCGTGCAAGCTCCCTGGGATCAGAGAACCCACACTCCAACAGGTGTTGGTGTAACCCCAGAAAACAACAACTGAACATGTGCTCTCTGACAATCAGATTTAACAGCCCTTCAAAATGGTTTGCCATGCTACCCATCCCCCAACCCTCCAGTGCATCACAACACTCATCCAAAAGACTGGTGAGACAATTTGCTACTGCCCCTGAACCTCAACCTATACCCTTCAGGTGTGACGCCCTCTTCCTGGGAACTAGGTATCACGCTCTGGGATCTGGGAGTGGGACATCCTTCACTGGACTCACCTCTGCTGCCACCACTGGAGCCCACCCCCACTGGTGAATCCAGACCACTAAAATTACACTCAGGGCACATATCCTCACAAGTTAGCTTTTCTCTGGCAAAGGCCCTCTCTGCCTCCGTCATCTTCTCTTGCGCTAAGAGCCTCTCAGTCTCTAGCCTTTTCTCTTCAAGGACCAACTCCTTGAGTCTCAACTCCTGAGCCAATAAGGCCCTTTTCTTAACGACACCCAGCTGCGCTATCTCCTTGGCATGCTCTAACCTGAGCCTTTCCAAAGCTAGCTGGTGCTCCCTTTCTTCCCTCCTATCTACCCACTCCGCTGGGGACAGAAAAAGGGATGGGGCACTGCCCCCAGCACTGGACCCAGCAAGGGACTCCCTCTCTATGGGGTCGTCACTACCTACTGGCGTCCCTGTCATTTCTCCCTCCTGTGCAGACTCCTCAGGGCCACCGTCTCACCCACCTCCCTCTTGGTATGCGGACAGGGCACTTTTCCCCTCATAGTACTCACGTCTCCATTCATCCGCTTGCCATTGGAGCAGAACTTTCTGGAGGCTTAGCTGGGTGTCTGACCCACTCACTGCTGTCTCTCTCCTCACAGAACCCCCTCAATTCCAACATACTGTATTTGAACAGATCACCTACAATAAAGGCAGATCCCATTTCTTGCAAGGCATTATGACACACGTGCAACAAAAGAGACCTAGCTGTAAAAAGCTGCAACAGAAGCACACAATACAAATATGACTTTTGAAAGGAGAAATAATAAAATCAGGCAAAATCCCCAAACACGTGATTGTCTAAAATGCAGAATTTTGTAGTGCAACCATGTGACACTGTGGTACTACCAAACGCAAGTCCTATCCTCACCGCTGACAACTAATGTTAGAAATGGGATTTCTGGTTGGCTAGGGCAAGCGCCTAAGCCAGGCAGAAACCACCGCTCCAGTCAGAGCAAGGGAGTTACACACCGAAGATAACCACTGCTCACCTCCTTGGTAGCTTGGCAGAGCAGTCAGGCTTATCCCAGAGGCAATGTGTGAGGCGTTTGCGCAACACACTCACACAGCAGCGACACACTAGGCACACCACAAAAGAAACTCCACACAAGGATATCTGAAGAAAATAGCCTTTGTATTACTCATAAACACATTAGAACATAATCACAAAGGTACACTATGCCATTGGGCACTTAGGTATCACTTTACAGGGGATTATATACATCACAGGCCCAATCGGGCCACTGTTATCACCATTAAAACAGGTAAGTAATAAACCAAGCAGTAATTAATGTCGATAGGGCACTTGCATATGTAGAACATATTAGACATAAATCACATTAGACATAAACCACATTATGCCTACATAAAAGGTATAATCTAAATACCAACACTGAGCATAGTACCTTTGCTCATGCACAAAAGTAGCCACAGTGCCCCCAGGGAAACACTCGCAGTAATGCCTCCTAGCCCACAGACTTCCTGTAGTGCATCTGGGAATAACACATCACAGTATGGCACCTCATGCCCACCTTAGACCTATGCAAATCACCAATACCGCACATCTGGGTGCCTTTCTGGGTAATGCAACCCCACATACATGTGAGCACCAGCATTACGATGAACAGTAACTACGGGCAGGGTTACACGGGGCCAAAAACATTATGTCGATATCACCCACAGTTTACCATATGCGGGCCACAGCGCCTCTGTACTGCCGCAGTGCTTTCAGCCCTTTAATTACTGTGTGTCCGGTGCCCTCCAGACACTTAGGTGCTCGGCTCCCCCTAGGCACTTCCAGTGGCTGAGGGGGAGAACACCAAATAGTGGGCGGATGCAGGGAGACAAGTCTTCCCGGCGAGCCAGGATTCACAGCAGCTGCCCCCAACCAAGATTTGCCAAGTTGGCGGGGAGGCCTCACTCAGACCTACCAGTGTGCTGTGACCTTGTCGGGCCTCCCACGCAATGCCCCTCCTTTACAGGCAGGGCTCGGGACACTAATTGCACCCCACGTGCAGCTGCCAACACTGGCCTCAGGCTCCCTACCCCAGGAAACTCACTTCCCCACTAGGCGTTTCTTCTACTGGGACACCCGATCCTCTTTGGGCAGCAAATCTCTGATAGGTCCCGCAGTCCGCCTTGGCTCTCAGGACAGCAGCGGCCTGCAACCATGCGGGGGGAACTCCTCAGTTGCGGGGACGTGGAGCGAAGTCTCTGTCGGTCCCGGTGTCTCCTGCTTCTTTCCTCTGCCCAGCCTTCCTCCAGCAATGGCCTCAGTCTCCGTTAAGGGATGTGGCCACACTTAGCCATACCGTGGGACTCTCCTCTTTTCATGGGAGCCCTGCCCACAACCAGGCTGCACCTCCGCCTGGCTTCCTCTCCAAGGCCACGCCCTAATTCAGGCACTCCTCACCTGACTTTCTGTTTCGGCGTGGTATGAGCGAAGTTGGAGCCCTCTTCGCAGGCCCTGAAACTCTGAGGACAGAGTGCTCGTCATGCATTCTTTGCTTGGCAAAGTTGGAGCCCCCTCCTCAGGGTCTGGAAACATGTGGGGCTCTCCTCATCACCACGGGAGCCCCACCCATGATCCTCCAGCACGAGCCCAGACCTAGGGCTCAAGTCTCTGGCACAAAGCCGTTTCTCCTCAACTGACACTATCGGGCTTACTAATTTATCGCCCCCCTGATAAACCTACACAGTGGCTAACCTCATTTGCTGACTGCGTAGCCCCCCATGCCATGAAGGCAGCGAATTTCACCATCTTGGGAGACTTAAATCTCCATTTAGAGGACCCACAGAACCGACTCAGTAGTACATTCTTATCAGATTGCGAAGCTATTAATCTAATACTTCGCAATAAAGGTCCTACTCATCGGGCAGGACACTTACTTGACCCTGTCCTCTCTAACATTCTGCTTGATTGCACCTACCCTGCCCTCCCCCTTGACTGGTCCGATCACTATGCTATTCATTTTACTTTGCCTGCTGATCTCACTAAGTGCCTGTCCCTTTCCGCCACTAGAAATTACCTTAGAGCATGGTCTAAGCTTAATATCTCGGCCTTTAACGCCTCTCTTGTGGCCAATTGCCCCGATATCAACCTTGGGTGCACTGCTTTGGCTCAGGAAGTATCTCATTGGTTAACCTCCAATATTGGCCACCATCTGCCACCACATCTTAGGCCATCAACCCCTCATCTCGCCCCCACCCCTTGGTTCACAGATGTTCTAAAAGTAACTAAATCCAAATGCAAACACTTGGAGAGGTCTTGGCGAAAAACCTATGCCCCAAATGACAAATCAATCTACCGTGTAGCACTCAGGCAATACCATCAAGCCTGCCGAAAGGCAAAAGCTCTGTTTGTCTCACAGTCTATTGAAAAGGCCATTAATCGGCCGAAAGCTCTCTTCTCTATGGTTAAGAAGTTAGCTGGCTCAAATACCGTCCCCATTCCACCCGCGTTATGGGAAGCGGAATGCAATGAAATTGCTGACTTTTTTATATCTAAAGTCGAAACTATCTACAATGCCCTGTCTCGAGCCTCCCCCATACCCCTGCCTGACTCCTCTGTCTGGACCTTATCGAGCCCATTATCCCAGGACACATTGATCTCCAAGTGGCCTCTGCTAGATTCCAACTCGCTGCATGCCTGTCTAACTAAAGTCAACTCAGGCTCCCCTTTGGACCCTATCCCTATGAGCATCCTTCGACAACTTTCCCCTGATGCTCTATTAATCATTCAAGAGCTCCTTAACTCCTCATTGCGGGAATTCATAGTCCCGGATGAATGGAAAAGGCCTCTGGTAGTGCCTCTTTTAAAAAAACCTGGTGCAGACCCTAAAACGCTTGCCAATTTCCGGCCCATCTCTTTATTGGCCATGTTCTCAAAGATCCTGGAGCGGCATATTAACTTACATCTTACATCTCGTGAGGAGACCACAGGTTTTCTACATCCATCCCAATCGGGTTTCCGCTCCCACTTTTCCACTGAAACAACCCTTCTGGGGGTTACAGAAAACCTACGTATCCATCTCGATCATGGCGAGACTGCGGCGCTTATTCTTTTACATTTAAGCGCCGCATTCGACACGGTCTCACACTCTATTCTTCTGAGAGCCCTGAGAACTGCTGGAGTGACTGGCTCTGCTCTCGACTGGCTGGCCTCTTTTCTAGATCATCGCACCTTTCAGGTTGTTTCGTCCGGTTCTTCTTCCTTTGTTCACTCATCTGCGTATGGTGTTCCACAGGGGTCTTCACTTAGCCCTATGCTCTTTAATATCTACGTGAGACCCCTAGCTACCATCGTGGAAGATTCTGGTCTTTCCCTTTACTCATACGCCGATGACACTCAGATTCTTTTCTCCCTTTCATCGGCCGCAGTTAACTCCCCATCTGCTCTTAAACTAGGACTTAGCCGAGTGGCAGAGTGGATGCAGGCTAACCTTCTGAAACTGAACGGAGATAAAACAGAGGTGCTCATTCTGGGCAAGCAAAAGCACCTTTGGGGCCCTGCACATTGGCCGACAGAAATGGGCCCATTACCTCTTCCAGCGACCCAGGTTCGCAATCTTGGCTTTGTTATGGATGAATCGCTCTCCATGCGACATCAGGTGGCTAAGGTAGCGGCCACCTGCTTCTCCATCCTGGGGTGGCTGCGTAAAATTTTGTGGATGCTCCCAGTAGGGACAAGAAGCCAGGTGGTCCAGGCTTTAGTCACCTCTCGCCTGGACTACGGCAATGTGCTCTACCTTGGCATTACCCAGGAGCTTCAGCGGAGACTTCAGCTTGTACAGAATTCAGCGGCACGCCTCCTCTGTAAGGTCCCGTGGAGATCTTCAATTTCTCCTTTTCTTAGAGACCTTCACTGGCTTCGTATTACAAACCGCATTAAATTCAAGGCCCTCTGTTTTCTGCATAAAATCAAGCAACGGTTGGCCCCACGTTATCTTAAGGCCCTGGTTCAACCATACTTTCCATCCCGCACCCTCAGATCATCAGCTCAGGGCAACTTTGTAATTCCCCGCTTCAAACTTATGAGAATGGGCGGCTGCTCCTTTTCTTGCACTGCCCCTAGGCTGTGGAATTCTCTTCCGGTCACACTGAAACTCGAACCATCTCTACTGAAATTCCGAAAAGACCTCAAAACCTGGCTCTTTCTTCTTTAACAACTGTGAGGGATAATCACTGAATCTATCGGCGCCGGGAGACCCCTTGTGGGTAGCTGTGCGCCCTACAAATTCAATTACAAATACAAATACAAGGGAAAAGATACGCACTTCACGGGTGCCACTCTAGCGGGTGCCCACTCCTCTCCACGACCATGGAGGGAGATAACACAGCGCTCTTGTAAAAGCGCAATTGCTCTCTCTGCCCCTGCAACTGTAGTCCTTCACTGGAGTCAAGCGCTCACTTAGCGCTAAGCTGCCTAAGCCTTGCAGGGCAGGATCCTCAGCCCTGGGAGATCCCTGGGGCAGAGGTCAGGGCACAGGCAGGCCAGCACGCAGTGTCCCCTAGCATGCGGGCAGCCTGCTCAGCCACCCAGCAGGCAGCCGGCAGTCCCCAGTGGCAGTACCTCTGGGCAGTACCTTCCCTAAGTTCCAAGAAAGCACCAACAGCCCTTTTCATGGGGTCACAGCCCCAACACTTATACCCCTTAGTGTCTTTGTTCTCCCCCTGCCACAGGGCTCTGTGCATGGTCCCAACCAGTTCTGGGGGCACTCACACCTTTTCTTCTAAAGGTGTAACCCCACCCCCTTTGTCAGTGTAGGCTCTGGCCCCAGACACACCACAGAGGGGCGGAGCCAGCATTGTGGAAGACAGGCACAGTCCCATTAAGTCCCAGGGGCTAATCCTCCCACCACTCCAAATGTAGATTGGCCTATTCAGCCTAGTGCTAATTCACCCAGCCCTGTCACTCCAGAGCCAGACATGCAATACACATTAGGCAGGCACAAAGACATATAGCACACTTCTAAAAGTGGCATTTCTAAAATAGTGATAATAAATCTGCAAACACCATTGCGCAGCATTTATTACAACTATTCCAAACATACCAAACTTAACCACTCTACTCCTCTCAGATCAGGAATTACCACTGAAACGTTTATCTGGGAATCCCCAATGCATTCCAATGAGAGGGCAGGCTCACAGTTGTGAGAAACCAAAATGGCTGTTTGTCACTACCAGAACATGCCACACAGTGAAGGTGCATGTCCTACCTTTTACATACAATGCACCCTGCCCATAGGGCTAGCTAGGGCTTATCTTAGGGGTGACTGATATGTAGTAAAAGGGAAGTCATAGACGTGGCACCCATTTTATGTGCCACATCACAGCTGTAGTAAACTGCGCGCGCAGGCCCTGCAATGGCAGAGGCCTGAGAAAGGTTTGAAAGGCTACTTTGGTGGGTGGCGCAATTAGAGACTGACAGGTAGATCAAATTAGCCAAACAGGTGTAGACCAATCCTAATCATCTTTTACTATAGAGAGCACATGCACTTTACACTGAACAGCAGTGATAAAATACCCAGAGTCCTAAAATCACCAACTCCAGGTCATAAAAAAAGACTAGGAGGAAGGCAAAAAGTTCAGGGATGACCCTGCAAAAAGGTTATTTATTTACTTATTTCCTTATTTAAAAAGGGAAAAGGGGCGAGGTTGTGGTGATGTGATCATTGTTCTAAACTCTATTCTAAGTTTCACCTTCCATGTTCCAAGTTCTTCGGAATCTGGAATGTGTGTTAGAGTTTGTGTTTGAAATTTCTATAGCTAGTTTATATCCTGATGCAGTTGGAGACTGTTCAGCTTATCAGTGACTTTCTTTGATGCTTTGGACATTACAACCACCAAAGAGAGTCTGGTTCCAACCCACAAGAACCTCACAAAGGTGTGTTTTGTGATTGCACTCACACTTACTAGGATCTGAATCGCTTTCTTTATTTAACAGGTAGCCACCAATCTGTGTCGCTGTGCTACACTATCTGCGAGTCTGCAAATGGTAGTCTTCTAGAACCAGATTCACAACCTTTTGCACTTATAGAGGGGACTTTCTCTCTGACTGCTTTATTTTCTAGAAATAAATTTTCAGTAAACATACTTGTCAAGGTTATGATTTGTCCTAATACTATAGAAACTACAGGACAACATCGAAGTCCCTTTGTTATAACTATACCAGAGCAATCCAGCAATGTTATTGGTTATTTTATTTCTTATTAACAATAAAAGAAATAATTGTGAAACTGAAGTGACAGTCACTGTTTATGCTAATTGAAAACCTTTATCAGCAAATGAACTAAAACTTGCTTAAGACTAAAAGAATGTGTTCAACCCATACTCCCAGCATAGTTATCCTTTAAAACTTGTAAGTTCCCACCCATAAATTAGTCACAAGGGGGCCACATATTCATGATATAGACTGCCGAACTATGGAATGACAAGCCCAAGCAGCTACTTAGAGCTTCCACAGAAACTTTGGGCACAATAAGCCAAAATACAACCAAATCTCATCTCATACTCAGGGGAGTGATTTGCAAAATGTTTGCAAAGTGTGTCTTTGACTAAGGCTTCAAATTTCCTATTTGACTAGTGCTGAAGGATACAAATCATTTGTTCTGTTTATTCACACCATGTAAAGTTAGCACAATGTATCTATGACAGTATTCTAATCGCATAAACACCTATTGATAGGTTCTAGAAGAAGCATATTTCTTTCATTTCTCACTGCATGACAAAAAGGGCCGAAAACCATACTGTAGCCATCTTGGTCTATGATAGACCACGTTTCAGATCACGTGGTTTCCTTTGCCTACCATCTTCATGATTTAGTTCGTACCAGCCCCGAGACAGGTTAGTTGTATTTACGGCCGAGGCCCAAGGTCACATCTGCTGTAGGGAGTATCAAGCAAATTCCTTCAGGCCCTGGGACGAAAAGGGAGTCACCCTGCTGACCTCCTCTGTAGAGATAGCAACCCTTTATGTAAGGCTGAAACTTAACACTGTATGAGCTCATCCAGGAGCCCATGGACTAACTGGTATTTTTCCACTTGTATGGCTTTGTATGTATATAAGTGTGGTTTTGTCAAGGAGCCAGCAGTCTTCCTCGGCGCACCTGATGGGTGAGGATCGAAGAGGCTCCTCTATATAGAGTTTTGCTTTGGCCAATAAAGCTTTTGGGCCAGGAAGAGGGATATGTATACCAGAAGGTGTTAAGTGGACATCTTTCTGGCAAGATATGAGAGTCTAAGTGTGGAGGTGTTGTGGTAGGCGCTCTTAGTTTGACCTTAGAGGAGAGGAGAAGATGGCCCAGGCCACTTCTAGACTTACATATTGGGAACAAACTTTAAACAGCTAGTTGACCTCTGTATCACAAAGTCAATAGCAAGCTGCTATTGTTATGTAGGGATTTTGGTTACAGAACCCAATTCACAGGGGTCTTATTAAGTGCAAATTGTAAGGAGAGAATACACCAACTAGATCTCACTAGTCCTTGCACATTTCTGCAAGTGAGGGCTGCGTAGGGGTGGATGAAGTAGTGAAAATAGCAGCAGGAAGAGATTAGCCATCATGTAAACAGAAATGGGACTCTGTCCATCAACTGATTTGGGACCCTTGTGCATGTGTAGTAAGCCTGCAAGGCAGTTACTTAGCTCCCAATATGGATGAGGGTCATCTAATCTTTCTCTGAATACTATTTGCTTCATAAGTATATTCAGTACAGAAAAAGGCACAACCCAGGAGTTGCCAGCTAAATGGACATGGGTGACATATCATCTGTGATTGCTAGGGTCCAGGTGACCTAAAGGAACACTGCAGGTCAGGATTAGGATTTGAAGAGGGAAAGGCTTGCTTTCTACCTTCTTTTGTGGTGATATGAACGTACCCCTTTCTCTCACTAGTGATTCAAAAATGCTGTTTACTCCTTCTACATCCATATATCTGCAGTGTGATTTGCTTTCCTTGGTATGCCAATGTTGGTTCTTTTGGCAGACTGATCTTGAAGTGCACAAAGGGAATCAATCAATATTTCCATGTGGAGAGGTGTGGCACAGCGGCCAGGGCAGCTGACTCCGAAGCATGGGCCTCACAGATCGATCCACAGCACGGGCGGCAGCTCAGGCCTGCACCATGTGACTCTGTGCAATAGCTCGCTTAATCTTCCTGACAGCTTCCAGCACCTTGAGACCCTTAGGTGTGATTAGTTTGCGCTTTACAAATACCCATTTAATATTATTATGTATGTAGATTCTAGGCTGTTTAGGGACATTTGATGTCATCTAGCTCGATATATTCAAAGAACCTATCATCTAAGGTGATTCACATTGTTCAAGGCTTCTGCAAGCTGTATTTATTGTCCCATTTCAGAGCCTTGGGTGCAGGGCTAGAAATACTTTCCATTTTATGTCGGTCCCGAAACAGAAACCTGTAGGAAGTTCTACTGTATGGTCCTTCAAGTTCACCAGGAAAACAAAGAACAAGATCACCATGAAATCATAGATGAATGTTTTCTCCTCAGCCTGCTTCCACACTCTGCTCATGCTACATAAGATCTTCAAGTGGGTACCCCTACATACGAGATACACCGGGAAAAAAGCTCTCATCACCAGCCGACGGGATTACAGCAACACTCTCCAAATACTAATCTTTGCACACTTCCTACAGAGACTTCAGATCATACAGAATGTTACAGCCAGACTCATCCTTTTATCCTTTCCCAACAAACCCACACCACACCACACCTCAGACAACTCCACTGGCTCCCCATACAGAAGAGATGCTAAGTCAAACTGCTAGACATGCACACAAGGCTCTACACAACCACCGATCTGCCTACATTAACCACAGCCTGAACTTTCACCAACCATCAAGAAGACTATGCTCCACCTCCCTCTCTCTTGCCCATACTCCGTGCATCTACCAAAGTAGAAGTGGAGGATGCTCCTTCTCCCATATCAAAGCAAAGACCTAGAACAGTCTCCCTCAAAGCAAAGACCTAGAACAGTCTCCCTGCGCAACTCTGGACCATCACCTCCCTTCTGTAATTCTGAATGGCTCTCAAGAACTGGCTTTTCGACTAAGCCTCCGGAACCTGCAAGAACCTGGATCCGTATCGGGTGATTAGCTGCGCTTTATGAATCCTGATTGATTGATTGATAACTGATCAAACCAAGCAGAGTTGAGCTAGAAAGGTGACTCCCCAGTTTACCTCAATTTGTATGGCTGTGTATGTTATCAGGTTTGGTGCTACACAGTGTGAGGATAAGCCGGCTGTATTGACTATTTATTCACCACATTGATGGTGCAGGAGTTCCATAAACCTCAGGATTCAAGGCTACAGCACCTCTGAGGGGAGCCCTTCAGCAGGCCCCTGCGACTGTCATCCTAAAGGCCTGGATGTAAGCAGTTCTGTGCTCCAGTGCAGAAAAAGGCAGATCATGTCCATAATAGGATTACAACATATAGTAAACATAGCTGGTGGTTCATCTTGGGTGCCCAGGAGATCCTTTGAGAGAACTCCATGCAAGTTCCAAGTACAAGAGTGAGACTATCGTCAGTTGACAGTAGGTGATGGGAAGAGCCCTCAGAACACTTCCGAACAGCAAGATGATTCTTGAGGCCATCTGTCACATTCCCGCTCTTCCCACGCTCCTCTCTCCTGGAGCTTCTTTCATTTTCATTTATTCCAGCAGTCCAAACCTCGTACTCTTCTCTGAGACCTCATGTTCTGGAAGATCTCCAGATCACTATCCAATGGGGAGGGTGCCAAATCTATTGTATTCTATGGTGATTCTGTATTTGGTCTTTCCTACAGTTCATTTTCTACTCCTGCCAAGTCTTGTACTGATGGGTGATCAGTGCAAGGTGAGAGGAAACTTGACCATAGATGGAGAGGGGTGATAGTTGGCTATCTCCACTGTCCCTCCATTCCAGTGTGTCTCAGTTCATCATGAATACACCTCTCCAACATCATGATGCTCCCTCCAGGCTTACTGTTTTAGGTGGGAGCCATGGAGCTGATTAACAAAGCAATGACACCTATGACCAGTCAATATCGCAAAGCACTGTGGAGAGGTGGCCATCTTGCTTGTGGCTAGTCTTTGTCTCTTCATTTGATTTCCAATGTTTTAGTCTTGTGGACACCCGCCTGCTGCTCATATAGTGTGCCAGAACAAAGCTAGGTCTCGAGAGGCAATCAGGTTGTATTTTTGCCATGCCGCATGTCATATTCCTAAAGGGAAAATCTACCTTATCGGTAAATACGTAACACTTTCGATAGCACACATATGTGATGTGGTTATAGCCTTGTTTCTTTACAGGTGACAGATTTGTTACTGAATCAGGATCCTTGTGCTAGCAAGAGCTAAAGTGTTACTTCTTACATATATCTCAAGATACTGCACAGATGTTTTCAGGTGAACCATGTGTTTATTATGTTTAATGTGGAAATCATGTCGTTGCTGACTCTACTGTTTCATTTTAGTTATCACCCATGAAGCAGTTTAAATGATTTTGTTCACTTGAAAAACATTGTTCCTATTAGAAAGGGGCCCTGGTTATGTGTGCCCTTAAAGTTTAAGTGCAATTTATAGCACTTGCTAAAATGTGAGTCCCCTGTTTTGGAATGTATCAGTGGTTATCACATCATCTGAATGTAAAATTCCATGATTACAGATTATAGACGTTCTTGCACCCAGTGACTACTAGGTACAGTAAACTCTGCGCATCTCTGAATTCTGATTACGGCACAAACAGATCTAAACAGGTGACTGAAAACTGCAGCCTACTCATAAGCAGGGCCTTAGTTGGAGATACTCATGTCATTGTGGCTAAGCCATCTTCCTGTGTTATGTAAGCTGAGGCCAAAGTGAGTTTTGGGGTTTAACCCAACATATACTTCACTACACCATTTGGATGGTATTTTGCAGTCGGATTGTTCATTTAAGCCATTTTCTTTTTGAGAACCAGTGTATCTACATTGCCACCTTTTGGCTTGTGTTGAAAATGATAATTCTTTGTCAACTTGATATCATCATCAGCGTTTTTTTGCATGGAAAATGAATCTTGAGAGAAGTTGTCTGCATTTGGCACCTACTTTTTGATTTTTGTAGCATGATTATTTTCTTTATTTCTTGATGTGACTTTTCTATGCACAATAAGCTGCACGGCTGAAATATTTTCTGTTTTATCATCACTCCCTGATGTACACATTTTTGACTTGTCATTGCCAGGAACTGATTGCAGACTCTGGTGAATGGACTTCCAGAGTGATCTTATAGCAGGTGATACCAGTTTGTGGGTGCTCAACACTTTCTTACCAGTTTATTCTTTGGTGTTTTATTTTTTCAGGGTAATGATAGCTTAATCACGGTGACTGCGTGGAATAAAGAATATGCCCATTTTTTATGAGAATTTTTTCATTTGAGTAGTTATTGATCCAAATGTTACCACATACCAAGGGTATTTCTATTTCCTCCGATTTCAGTTGAGTAACTCCTCTCTGAGTCTAAACATGCAAACGTCTGGTTTTCTAAGGATCTGGTTTAAGTATCCTGACTCTTTTAAATTGTCTGACAATTTCCCTGAATTTAAGAAGCAGTCCTCAGTCTCATGAAGATTTCTTCTCATCGTGAGGAATGGCATAAAAGGTAGCTTGTCTCTCAGCTCCCTGGGGAAATATTTGCTAACAAACCATAATTTGTGCATACCTGAAGCAGAAGACTCACTCCAGATATTGTTTCCAGATTACTATGCTTTCAAGATAAGGTTTATTCTGGAATACCCAATTGTCCTTTGATTGTAACCTGAAAAGCTTTTGTAATTCTGGTGAAAAAGCATTCCCTACTGCTGTTCCTTTTAAAGAGCACATAACATTATTTTTACAAAGTTAAATAATTATTTGTTAATGCCACAGTATGCAATCAGTTGGTATCAATCGATTCTTTCTATTTTTTCCCAAATCATTTAGGTTCACCTCTTGCGTGCTATTCTGTAGTATATTATTATAAAAGGACACTGTATGTATGTTATTATCAAATTGTTTTGTAAGTATTTTGTGGTGTTATTGATTGTGATTTCTTTTATAGTCTCGATCATGGCAACAGCGTCTTCCACATAGGCTATCTAGTGTAAGCACAAAGGGTTTCAAATATTTTATTTATATATTTCAGCAGGAGTTCTACTGAAGAGTCACACCCTGTTAACGAATAATCTACCTTATGATATATATATATACAAAACCTGATGCTTCAATATTATATGTTTTGTTTAAAATATTTGAAATGCTTTATTGAAAAGATAAATAATAAAAAAGTATAGCATATGGAAACTACAGAATAAAGTAAATAGATATGTCAATCTAAATGAAATGGAAGAATATACTCAAAAGTAGCGTATACAAAATAAAATAGGGAAATAGGTAATTGAAGCAATAGAAAAGCTATATACAATAAACTGCATTTTTGCAATTTTAACAGAACTGGGTTCCAACTATGTGCAACAATTAAAGCAAATGGCATAATGGAGTGTAGTATAACAAAAATAATATTAAAGATGAGAAAGACATTAAAGAAACTTGACAAGAAATAGTAGCAGAATTAGAGTTATTCATGGAGGCTTGAATATGTCATCTGCTGTAGTATTGAGAGGCACATTTTTAGATAAGAAGGAAGCCAAAGGAAACCACAGTAAGACTTTCTTAATGTTCATATGTATAGATGATAAATGCCATTGAAGATAGGTAATACTGTTAAGTGTCTTCCAATTTGAAGTAATAACCTGAAATCCACGGCTCGGGGAAGATCCACAAATCTGCCTGTAATTGGCATCCATAGACTTGATGTGAGAGCAACCAAAGAGCAATATATATAACATTTCAAATGGTACATTAATATTACATATTTCAGAAAGTTTATACCAAATCTTTTACCAAACTTTAGAGAAATTAGAGGAGTTAAAGAACATAAGCATAACAGCTCCAACATCAGCGTACATGATCAACTTTGATCAGTATTGAATACTTTCATATTATGGAACAAACAAGTAAAAAATAGTTTGTTATAAAATGATATTTGGGTAGTACTTGCAAAACGAGATGTGTAATGTAAATTTTTCCACAATCAATACCATGAGGAGATAGGGAATTACATATTCAAGTCATTCTCGCATAGTAATTCAATGTTATGTTTAGGCTTTTCTTTGACAGATTCACAGAGATTTTTTTACACAAGGTTTGTAATGGATTGATATCTACAAAATTTCTAGAAAAAATAGTAGTGTATATTTAGAGTGCTTATTACAACTATCATTAATTTGGCAATTTGTCAAATATTACATTAAACAATACATTTCCATACATATTTGAGACGGAGTACACTGTCCGACAACCTCTAAATTAAGCAGTAACGTGTAGTGTACCAGCTGGATACTTTTTAGAGGTTCCTGTGCACCTCTCTTTTTCCCTCATGGTTTATCTGAGTGCTCAGATCAGGGGGACATGAGTTTCTGAATAACGTGGGCAATCGTATTCCTTCTTGCTCAGTCCAGCTTCTTACTTGAAATCTTCTAAGATTCTCTTTCTTCAAGTTGAGACGGGTAAATTAAATAACACACACAGGTAATTCAGTACATTTGCCATGTTTATGGTTTGAACCCCTTTCTTAAGTGTCTTTAGATTCTAAAGGCCAAGCTGACCTTACAACAACATCATAGCCTCGGAGAACCGATGGTAATAAATATGAAATATGAAGGTTAATCACAGTGGCGGCTGGTATGGGATGGTGGAGGGGGGCTTGGTAGAAAAAAAATTAAAAAGACTTACTTGTTTTCTCCCCAGCTGCCACCTCTGCTCCGTCTGCATTGTATCCTGCCTCCCTGAAGCACCCAGGCTACCAGACTCCACTAGCCAATCACAACGCTGCCTTACAGCAGCGTTGTGACTGGTCTGACCGCCGTGGTTAGGTGCTAGGAGAGGGATTGGGAGGCTGTGCATGTTCTCCACCCAGGCTGTACAATACAGCTGATGGAGAAAAAGCATGGTGTGCATGACGGTTTATCCGCCCCAAGAAAGGCGACTAAACCGTCATGCGCACTTATGGTGCTGCCTCCACTCCTCCCTCTGGTGGCTTCACACGAGCGCAGCCCCACCCACACTAAAATGGAGCTTATAGGCAGATTAAAAATAAAAGGATAATAACATTCTGTTACTATCATTTTATTTTCCTTTGCACTGCTCCTAGAGAAGTGGGGCGACGCTCCTCCGCCTTAGCTGAAGAGCTGCTCCAGGCTGGGTGGAGAGAGAGAAAAGAAAGACGAGAAGCGAAATACCATAGTTTGGCAAGTCAGCTTGGCCAAAAGATGATAAAATAAGGGCACCTAATGAGACGAGTTAGACACAGCCACCTTTCCAAATGAAACTGCACCCGACTGATCACTTCTTTGGATAATGTGGAGCTACTTTTGTCAGGTTACTGAGATTTCCTCTGAAAGGAATAGACCAAGAAAAAAGGTTTAATAAGGAGCGAAATTCAAAGGGCAACGCGGTGGAGCCGCGGGGAGCATCTCCGGAATGAGGCACCCAGCCAGGGCGCGCGCCTTTAAAAGCAGCCGCCTTCGAAGCCTTCATGTCACCAGAGCCTCTCAATGCAATTACTGCCTGATTATGTACTCTCGGGCGTATATTAGTCTATTTATTAAACACGCAGCGCTTGACGTTCATTTTGTGAGGATTTCAGATGGTTGCACTGCTCATCAATTATGAAAAATCATATACATTGCCGCCACCGCAAACACTCATTTCATAATGGCTTTTAATTATATTCTGCATTTGTGACAATTTTTACTAATTACAGAGCATTTCACAATCCCGAGATTGGAATATAAAGAGATTCCCGTCACTTAATACAAGTCATATATTTAGGCAGCGCTGAAGAGATTCAGCAGCATTGTCAGGGATGAAGCTGGTCGTCAAATGATGTTGTCATTGTGGCTGTTTCCAATGGAAGAATGAGGTTTTTGCTAGTGCTGCCTGTTTGTAGATTGCACAGTGTGACAACTGCCAAAAACGTGCATGGAAGAGAGCGAGAGAGAGAGAGAGAGAGAGAGAGAGAGTCAGTGCCTATTTGCTATATATTAAGGGATTTTTCTCGCCCACCTGTTCATTACTATTTAAATGATGGAGACTGAACTAAAATTATTTTTTTAAACAGGATCCCATTTTTCAAGAAATGTGGGGGCATATTATCAAGCATGGAGTTAAAATTATCGCCGCTTTACCGGCAGAACACTGCTGCTAAAGCGGCGATAATGGGCTTGATAATATGCCGCAGAGAATTCCCATAGAAGCCCATATTGTCACTAAAACATGGGCTTCAATGGGAATTCTCAAGGACATATTATCAAGCCCATTAACGCCGCTTTTGCGGCAGTTTTCTGCCGCTAAAGCGGCGATAATTGTAACTCTGTTTCTTAATAATATGCCCCGTGGTTTGTACTCTATAGTTATTAACCCGGGAGATCTCCATGTATAAGCTGCCTGTGATGATTTTATGCAGCTTTATTCAGGAGGATGGGGAGGCAATAGATGGGCCTCGAATCATAAACATCCTGCTAAACCAATAACAAAATCAGCAATTTTGTGGGAAAATGATGAGCGGAGGAAATTTAATATCATTTTAATTAATTAATCGGTTCTTTATGTTGCAGAAACATTATTCACTGGTAGGTGTGCCCTCAGACACGCTGGGGCCAGGGCAGAAAGGCAATAAATTCCAGTCACCTGTGTAGGGGGAGGACTCTGGAAGCTTCTCCCATTTCAAAGTGGGAACCAGGTAGAACCCACAGACCTAACTCTTCAGTACACCTTTGAACCTGTGGAAGACTCAGAGGACTGCTGTGCTGCGCTGCTGCAAGAAGGACTGCTACTCTGCTGCCCAGCTGCCAGAGTGAAAAGGACTTGAGCTGCACCTTGAACCCAGGACCACCAGAGTAGTTCCTAGTGGTGGTTGGCTGGCCTCCTGATCAGAGCCTCAGGGACATAAATGACTCCAAACAACTTGAACCTAGCTCCTGGCTTTTACCTCCCACAGCAGAGGGCATTAACCATTGTCAACATTTGAAGCACCAGAGAGATACACTTAAATAAATAGTAGGCATGAATGTGAGATAGTCTTGGCCATCCCAATGTAATTTGATTAACAATTTGTAATATAATTTGATTAAATCCTCTGCTGGGAAGGAATACTTGCCTCCACAGGAAGACAGTGGTGGTCTCTTAACATAAGGGGGATATGGCCCAATTATTTTGCCCCTCTGATAATCTTTGCAGCTCCATGAAGGATGGCTCTGAGTGGTGTTAAATCATTTGAGGTAGGCCGCAAAGTAAAATATGTCATTTTCAGGTTAGACATTAGTTTGAAAAATAAGGATGACTACTAATTTGTGGGATATTTATCATCTACTTTACATCTCCGGTTTGAGGACATTGTTGTCAGAAGGATATGACACATCATTTCTTGGAACTTTGAGAGAGTTAAACTTCCTTTGAAATATGTGTATATTTTTATGAACAATTTATTAAAGAAAGGTTTGTTTAATTGCTGTGGTAATATGTTTTTTAGGGTGATGTAGATGTTGGTCTCTCTAAATCAGGGGTCTCCAACCTTTTCTGTAGTAAGAGCCACTTATGTTCAATGAAAATTACCCTGAGCTACTGATATTATTGTTGTTATCAATAATATAGTGGTCAACCCATCCAAGGTTATCAGCAGTGATCACCTAATTGCATCACGCATGATTGCCAGCAGCAATGAAAAAAAGGCTTTGTCAATGTGGAATGCCTCTATATGAGTATTTCATAACAGCCATAGCTGCAATGCCCCTGACACCAAGGTAATAATATTAGTAGCAAGCAGCCGCGGTCGGAAGTAGGAGTAACTGCAGGGCAGAGAAGTGGGGAGGGGGAGGGGCAGGGTGGTAGGTAGTAAACTATGGATTACGGAGGTTTACAGGTAAGTTTACATATAAATTAATAAAACGATTTTCGTTGCGTGCACTCCATCGCATTTGGGGATGCAGTGCATGCAACGAAATTCGTTTTATTAATTTATATGTAAACTTACCTGTAAACCTCCGTAATCCATAGTTTACTACCCCCCACCCTGCCCCACCCCTTTGCACTTCCCCGCCCTGCAGTTACTCCTACTACCGACCATGGCTGGTAGCAAGGCTCTTCAACGCTGCCTAATTTATCAATTAAATATCAGTTTTAAATTTATTTTGGACATTCATCCATTTTTCTCCAAATAGCAGTTTCCGAAAAAACCTCCACATATTTTCATCTCAAATACACACTTTTCATTTTCTATAATATATATTTTCAACCAAATAAAAGCTTCTCATTTAGTAACCTGGGGGCACACTGGAGAGATACTTACAGGGAGCTGGAGGGATACCAGTTAGTTGCAAGCTACTCGTTGGACAAGCTTGCTCTAAAAATTTCAATGTTCCAATATGTACAAATTATGATTCCGTAATGTAAACAAAAAAATTGATCAAATAACTTTTCACAAAAAAATGTAATACAGGCCATACGCATAAAGAATATAATGCAATAATTGAAGAAATTATTGTATCATAATTTGATTCGTTTAGAATAAGAAAAAAAATATAAAAGATTTGCTGGGTGTTTAAGTGATTCCACGTCGATGGTGTTTCTTAATCGCATTAGTGTGTGCATATATATGAAAAACAGGAGCTGTGCAAAACAAAATCTTTGCCACACACTGAACAAACAACTATTTTTGTTGATCCAAGTATCATAGTAGTCAATGATGATTTGACCCTTGTTTGCTAATGGGTTATCATCAGGACAAAGGATTAATGAGCAAATTGAAATGAACTTTGAATGTCTTTAAATGGCTTTTGTAGCACCTAGGCCTTTCATATGGTAGCATGTGCAGTGAAATAGCTTTTAGGTTTTTCAGTCGAGGTGAGGGTACACTTTTTACATGTATAATGGGTTTTGTATGTAATTGACACCCTGATTTGTGGTTGGACAAAGTACAGTTTATCTCCAAAATTGTGAAGGTACTTGTTCTTGTGTTGCTGCACTGCCTTTAAACATAAGCCATGCCAGAGCACAATGGTGCCTCTGGAAGGCAATACCTTTTGTCATATATATGAAAGATGAGTTAATACACACTTATGCCCGTATATGATATTTATCTTTGCATGTCATGGGTGCATCTTATTTACCATCTACAATTTACCTGTTGGTAAGTAAAAAGGCTAAACAGGAAAGTTAGAATTGGGGTCTCTAATTGGCAGAGATATGCACTATATGCAAATAGGGCCCACCACTCTAGTCAGGGTAAGTGTAGTACACACTGAAAGTTTACCTGTGTTCGCCCTTTGATAGCTTGTCACAGAGCAGGCTAGCTAAACTAAAGAGGCAATGTGTAAAGTATTTGTGCACACATACACACACACACAGTGACACAGTGAAAACATCACAAAAGTACTCCACATCAGTTTACACAAATAGCTAATGGTTATCTGAGTAAAACAAGACCAAAACTACAAACATCCAACATACACAAGTCAATATATGAATTTTGCAAGATTAAATAAAAATGGAGTGCTTAGAAGTCAATAGCTCCAACTAGGGCTATCTGGTCGTGCTTGACTGGGGCAATTCCAAAAGTTCACGATGGAGTGCGGGCTGGATACAGGAGTCATGCAGACCCGCTGACAGTAACTTGGATATGTCGAAGTCCGGGTGATGCATTGTCGGTGTCGTAGGCAAAGTATAGGTTCCGAAGTCAGGCAAGGTCATTGATGTGTTGATGTCAAAAGCACGGTGTGTCACTTCTGAGGCGTCGATATCGAACCGCTGGGCTAGAGGTGATGTGTTGATGAGAAGTGATGCCGGGCGGGGATGAGTCAGAGTTGGGATGGTGCATCACAGACATCGCAAAGCTGTGTCCAAGACTCACACAGCAGTGGTTCTTCAGAGAGATGCTGCGGCAAAGTCAAGGCTGCATTGTAAGTTGAGGTTGTTGTGTTGCTCACTCTGCGAGTCATGACCACAACTTGAGTGCAGGCACTGGCACCGTGTCAACACAGTCGGAGCTGCGTTGCAAGTCAAGTTTGATGCATCACACAGTCGGCGTGCTGAGACTACGGCTTCGGTTCAGGCAGTGGTGATGCGTTGAAGTTGCAGGGATGCACTGGTTCCAAAGTGATGCTTAGGAGTAGATGCATGGATTTCTTGTTTTGCAGCACAAATACCCACTTCCAAGACACCAGGACTGGATTTGGCACCTCTTGGCAGAGCAAGACTCACAGCAGGGGAGCCCAGGTGCTGGTGGGAAGATGCAGGTGAAGTATTTGCTGTCCCTCAGACTTCAACAACAGGAGGTAAGCCCGAACCAGTCCATGGGGAACCTTTGGATGAATGATGTAGAGAGTAAGATCCATTCCTCTCAATCCCAGGCAAGAAGCAACAGGCAGCAGGTCAACACAGCAAAGTGGCAGTCCCTCCTGGCAGCATGTCCTCAGTCCAGAAGTGTCCTGGGTATTTGGTGTCAGAGGTAAAGTACTTTTACCCATTTTAACCTTTGAAGTAGGGAGACTTCAAAGAAAGGTCTTTGTAGGGTACAAGACCTTGACTCCAGACACTCAACAGGGGACGTATGCAGCTGTTTGTGTGGGGACAGGCACCGCCCTATTCTTTTTTTTTTATTATTTGGTTTTATTGAGCAGAATAAAACAACATACATTAAAGTCAGCATCCCTTAACATCGATATATATTATGATATAATTAATACATCATTTTAAATTATAGAGGAGTAATCATCTTCATCCTTCTCTTGTACTAAAGTGCAGATGCAGTTAAACTCAGAACCCTGAGAATATCATTGAGTAGCATAATTTAAACAATTAGACAAATTGCCAGTACTAGTACAAATATATGCTCCAATTAGGAAGCTAAACTAAAGTGCAAGCCTTCTCTAGTACTAAAAAATTCAAAAAAAAATAGTTAATGTCAAAAAAATATCATTTGACAGTGTAATTTAGACGATCAAGTAAAGTGCAAATGCAAGTGCAGATATATACTCCCATTCTCGTAGAAAAGTAAATGAAAATATCATTGATGAGTAGCTTGTTGCCATTCTGCGAAATCGCTTACCATTCTCTAATTGAGAGATTGCAGGCCAATGCATTTTTTGTTTTTTCTAAGAAATAAGGGGCATATCAGCAACACCCGGCGATGATTATCGCTCAGCGCTCTTAACGTGGATTTTTATCGCTGAGATAGCGTGCTATTAGCAACACTTATCTCCTCAGCGATAAACATCCTCACGCTAACTGCCTAACGTGAGATTGGAAACCCAGCGATAATCTCATGCAATGTGGCGTTAGCTTGCTGATAGGGACTCACAAACTTAGCCATGATATCCACCTTCCATAGGATATCATGGCTAAGTCAGTCCTGAAGCAGGCGTAAGGAAAGTAGCGATAACAGAGGTTATCGCTACTTTTCCTGACGCTATGCTTCATAGCGTGGGGCTTGATGATAGGAGAAATGTCGCTTAGCGACATTTCTCCTGTCATGTTAGGTCAGAAACACCCACTTTGCATCTCAATAGAGATGCAAAGCAGCGCATTAGGAATCCTGACGCTAAAGCAAGGTTTCATGCGTTAGCGTGGTCTTGCTAATTAGGCGATAAAATTATCGCCGCTTTTCGGCCAAAAACGACCGCAAAAGCGGCGATAATTTTTTATCGCCTGCTTGTAAATATGCCCCTTAGTAATAATCAAAGGCTCCCCTTGATTTTGAAAAAATCTATACCAATTTCCTATGCCTCTCAGTTTAATTCTGAACACGGATGCAAAAACTGAAGGGGTGCCTGTATTACCTAAGGGTGCATATTTATTTATCCAGATCTGAGCTGCACCTCCTCCCAGGTCATGCATCTGCCTCCTAACAGAAAATGACCTAACTCTTTAAAACCTTTTAACTCCCAAAGTTTAATATGACTACTATGAATAAAAAGGCCCAAACTTCTAGCCTCTGACAACCCTAAATATTCAAATGCCGTCGATTTTGCTTTTTGCAAAAAAAACAACCGAAGTCTAGAAGAGAATTCTTGTAGTGTTTTACATCTTACTTTATTAGGCAATTTTGCTGTTTTTAAAAACACCGGCAGCTGAGTCCCTGCTGCATCAGCCATTTTCCTCATAAAAAAAACATCCAAAGTCCCCCTGTTATCAAGCAGACCAACTAGAATATCCATGAATGCTGCCTCATAATAAGTTCGAATATGGGGAAGTGACAACCCCCCCAACTTGTATCTAGATGCAAAATTGATAGTTTTACTCTTGAAGCTTTTTTATTCCAAATAAACTGGCGAAAAAGTTTATCCAATTCTCTAAAATATGCTGCGCTAACTTTAATCGGGACATTGGAAAAAAGAAAAATTAATAAGGGTAGTACTGACATCTTGATCAGGGCAACCCGTCCTATCAAGGAAAGGGAGAGGAAGCCCCATTTACCCAATAAATCTTTGATCTTACTCAATGTAGCTTCCGAGTTTAGCTTATTAAGATCCGCATATCGGTTTGATACATAGATTCCTAATTAGCGGATCGGTTCAGGGGAGCATGCTTGTTGTTTCAAAATATCCGGAAGAAAATTACAACAAACGTTAAGTGCCAATACTTCAGTTTTTTTGTGGTTAATTTTATATCCTCCAATTGCTTCAAACTGAGCGAAGTCTTTCAAGATTTGATCAACATTATGCTTTTCCAGTTTAAGGTAGAGTATCACATCATCAGCAAATAATTTAATTTTGGACATCCCCCCTATAGGAGTTTTTATATCTAAGTTCTCCCTAATCTTTACTGCTAAAGGCTCTATAAAGAAAGTAAACAAAACAGGCGATAGGGGACACCCCTGTCGGGTCCGACGTTTTATATCTATTAGACCTATAGATTTAGAATTTATCCTAATCTGGGCCTGGGCTCCTTGATAAATATTCCGAAGCATGGTAATTATTCGATCTGGAAAACCAAATTTTTCAAGACCATAAAATAGTGCTCCCCAATACACAAGGTCAAATGCCTTTTCGGCGTCAACCAACATTATTATTGCAGAAGTTCAATGAGTATTAAAATAGTCAATTGCTTGAATAAGAAAACTTGTATTTGAAGACATTGATCTTCCTGCTGTAAAGCCTGATTGATCCTTGTGAATTGCATACTGAGCCATAGATGTAAATCGATTTGCCCACATTTTCATCAAAATTTTATAATCTACATTTAGGAGACTAATTGGCCTATAAGAGCCAACTTCCCTAGAATTGTTACCCTTTTTAACAAAGCTAACTATTGATGATTCCTTAAAGGCTGTTGGAATTTCCCCTCCTGCACTAACAAAGTGAAAAAGCTCAAGCATAAAAGGAAGTAATTCTGCCGAGAAAACTTTATAAAATTCTGTCGGCAAACCATCATTCCCGCAAGCCTTACCTCCAGGCATCGAAGTTAAAGCCCTGGAAATTTCTTCTACCGAAAAGTCGGCCACTAAGGCCTCTTTTTGACCTGTTGAAAGTTGAGGGAGAGCTAGACCTTCAAAATAAAACTGTATAGCCTAATTAGCTACCTGGTAGTCAGTTGAGTAAAGGTCTTTATAATGATCTATAAAACTTTTAGAAATATTATCTTGTCCCGAAACTAGATTCTGGTTTCCAGGAATTAGCACTTCATTAATTACTGCCGCTTCTTGTTTAACCCTAGTTGACCATGCCAGTAATTTCCCTACCATCTGGCTTTCTTCATAAGTTTTTTGCTGATATGCTTTAGTACTGGATATCTCTTCAATGAAGAAAAATTCCCTCAATTCCCGTTTGGCCCTGTTAAGTTTCTCTCCGGTTACCTGACCGCTGATAGAGCAGCCTCTCCTTTTATTTGTTAAAGCCATCTCCACTGCTTTCTGGAGTTCTTCAATTCGAGCTTCACGCTCTCTAACTTGCGCAGCCATAAAAGCTATCATTTGTCCTCTAATTGCTGCCTTAAACGCCCCCCAAACTGAGAAAAGACTTGCTGTTCCTCTGTTAATTTAAAAAAAATCCCCAATCCATTCCTTCATATCCCCTACCCACTGTTGGTTGGTTAAGAGAAGTCGATCCATCTGCCACCTGGATTTCTCTCTAGCCCCCAAGCCAAAATCAATTTCTATTTTTATTAAAGAATGGTCTGAGAAAGAATTAGCCATGATCTCCGTATTTGAGCAGCTCAGAGAGCATGATACTAGAAAGAAATCAATACGGGAAGATGACATAAATTGGCTGGAGTAATAAGTAAACTGTTTTGCTGCACCATGAGCCCTTCTCCAAGGATCCACCAATTGATGATCCTGTTTAATAAGATCTATCAACTTCTTAGTCCCAGGTTTCATCTGCTTTTTAGTCTTGTTAGATGTATCTAATTGCAGATCCCGAATAAAATTGAAATCTCCTCCTAAAATGATAGGGCCTAGCGCCGTTCTTGCTCTATCATTAATACTTTTGAGCGCCACAGAGTCATCCACAACGGGTGCATAATAATTGACCAAATTCACCAAATGACCCTCCATCTTTACCTGCATCCAGATCCATCTACCATAAGGATCTCTATCAACTTGAACAATTTCACAATTTAAACCTTATCCAAGATAGATAGCCACCCCTCGAATTGCTGCCTGAGCTGAAGCAAAATAGTCCCTAGAAAAATATCTTGGAATAAACAGTTTGGGTTGATTAGTTTTGAGATGGGTCTCTTGTAAAAATAAAATTTGGGGAGAAAAGGCTGCCAACCATCTTATCAAACCACCATACTTTTTCTTATTCGAAATACCATTTACATTAATGGAAATAATACGAGCATTAGTACCCATTTTTAAGATTATTATTCAAAAGTACACCAGTAAACATACCCTTTTTCAAATTATATTGTTTAACTAAATTCTGGTTATTGCTTCTCCGTTTCTCTGTTAGCGTTCTTTCTATATATAAACTATTCTGCTCATTCATTTTTTTTACACCATCACCCTTTCCCTGTGTCACAACCCAAACCCAACCCTCCCCAAGAACCCCGTGGCCCTTAGCAGTAGGGGAATTGCTTGCCCTACCCACTGCTGGCCCCACCTGGGAGCCCTGCATAGCGGGTGTCCTGATATTGCACCCTAAAGTGATTTGCTGCCTGCCCCTCCCTAGAAAGAAAAACACACACAAAAAAAGAACATCCAGAAAAAACATTAAAAAATGGTGAGGACGGCTCATAACAATATGAAAAGCTGTTGATTCCTATTACTTGTCCTTCATGATTCGCTACAGCATCTCCTGAGCTTCATCCAGATTTGAGAACAAGTGAAACTTCCCATGAACCAGGACTTGTAGTTTTGACTGCTGGGCGATAGCTGCTTGTGCCCCCTGTGCCTTGAATAGATAAAGGAGTTTAACAAACTCCTTTCGGCGTCGTGCCGCTGAAGCACTCATATCTGAAAAAATACGGCAAAGGGGGACCTCAGATGAAGAAAATTGCTTTTTTTGAATAGCCCTGGTCAATATTTGCTCCTTTATACGATAATCTGCACTACCCTATTCAGGTGTAAATGTAAACTCCTCCCATCACTCTAGCTCAGGTAGACCCACCAGCCTGGTGATGGGCCATCAGGGTATGCAGAGCACACCTCAGCTCCCTTTGTGTGACTGTTTAGAGGGAAGGCACAAAGCCGAGCTGTCATTCTGACCAAGACGTGTATTCAATGGATAGGTGGAGGCACAGAACAGGTAAAGTAAAAAAATGTCAACTTTTTAACAGTAGCATTTTCAGACCTGCAATTTAAAAACCAACTTCACTAAAAGATGTGTTTTTAAAGTGTGAGTCCAGAGACAGCAATCTCCAATTTTCTATCTGCTCCCAATTGGAAGATACACTTGTAAAATGTTACAAGGCAGCTTCAATGCTAACCTAAGGTAGAGATAGGTCTTGATGTAGTGAAAAACAAATTTAGCAGTTTTGCACTTCCAGGACATGTAACATGTAAAACCTCAACAACACATGTCCTACATATGAAATACACTGCACCCTGTCCATGGGGCTACCTAGCGCCCACTTTAAGTGTGACTTATATTTAATAAAATAGAAGGTTTGAGCCTGGCAAATGGGTGAGCTTGCCAGGGGGAAATGGCAGTTCAAAACTGCATACCCAGGCTCTGCAGTGGCAGGTCTGAGACATGTTTGAAGGGCTACTATGTGGGTGGCGCAATCAGGGCTCCTGGTCCACTAGCAGCATTTGATTTCAAGGCCCTGGACGTATGTAGTGTACTGTACAAGGGACTTACCAGTAACCAGTCATGAAGTAACCTCATACAATTACATTTTAGACACAGGGCACATGCACTTTAGCACTGGTCAGCTGTGAAAAAGTGCCCAGAGTCCTAAAACGTGCAAGAATGAAGTCCAGCACATTGTCAAAAACAAGCGGTCATAAGCAAAAAGGGGATACCACGCCAAACATTGCCAGGTCTAACAAGAAAGTTCCAAGACAGCACATTTTAGGAGTAAATCAGAGGGATTTTAGCGGGTGTAAAACACACAGAGTTCTAAAGTCAGCAAAATCAGACAGCAAAAAGAGGAGGACTACATCAAAATAATTTCATTCAATTCAACTACAGAAACAAGGCTGTATTTTCACTCTCAGCAAACTAATGCAGAAAAGAACAGTTATATGTGACTGTAGTGATATTATTGATGATGACATGGTCATGTAATGGAACCAGTGATGTAGCCATAGAGACAATTTCTGGTTTCATCTTTTTCTACAGAGAGGCAAGGTTGGTGCAATTATCCTCACTCATTTCACATATTCTTTTAGCCTTTAGTTGTAAATAGAACACCGCAGTATCATGTTCTGTATGTGGGCTTCCCGTGCAATTGATATGTATCAAAACAAGGACATGTTTCCATGGTAAGCTAATAAAAGTGGAAACTAAGCATCTTAGATACTTCTTCCATACATCACCGGTTCCAGGCACAGAATGTGTACTTTCTGTACCATATAATTGTCTGCAGAGCCAGCTGGACAAATCCTTTAGCAGAGCATAGCAAATGGTCTTTGGCCACACGTGTACCCATGGTCCTTGGCTTTACTATTTATCATGTCCAGACTGCCAACCCTCATAGCCTGAGAGGTCATGTAGTCCGTCATGTAAGTACCCTCTGTACATATGTGGCCTTTGATCATTACCTATACAAGACCCTTAACGGAGAGCCTGTTGTTGGTATAGTAATGACTTGAGGCTGCTGCAAGAGCAGATTGTGGCATTTGGCCACCTCTTTTAGCCAGCCACGTATCCCTAGAGCCACTAGAAAGGGCCACATACCGGCTTAGGGGGATCTTTGCACAGGGTATTGTTTTGCCATGCCTGCACCAAATCACCAAGTCTGCATTCTAAGCAGGAATTGCACCTGTCTGGCTTGACCATACGCTTAGCTTTGTGACTCACACAAAGAGAGTGGCGGCCTGCTGTTTTGGAGTACTACGCGGGCTAAGACCCCTGCTGCGTTTCTTCGATGCCCCCACAAGACAGCTGGTCATTCAAGCTATGATCATCTCGCGGCTGGATTATGCCAGCTCTCTCCTATTAGGAGTAAACCAAGCCGAGATTCTTCGTCTACAACGAGTCCAGAATGCGGCAGCTAGGGCGGTGGTTGGTCTGCCTCGATCCTGCCCCACTTCTAACACCCTGCGTTCCCTGCACTGGCTCCCGATATGTAAGCGAATCCAATTTAAGGCTCTCTGCCTGGTTTTTAAAATTCTGAGAGAGTTGGCACCTGGAATACTTAACTCATTGATTTCGTCTTACGTTCCCACTCGTTCTCTACGATCCCTTGGACAGTCCTTGGTGGTCGTCCCCCGTTTCAGACTTAGTCGGATGGGGGGTCGCTCCTTCCGTGTGAAAGCCGCAACCCTCTGGAACGCTCTTCCCTTGGAAATTCGGCTCTCGAACGACCTTTTGTCCTTCCGCAGAGCTTTGAAAACCCTTCTGTTTTAATTATTTCCTGTCTTTATTTTTTATTCCGTGTCGACGGATCCTGTGTTATGTGGTGTTTTCCTTTCCCTGCGCCAGGACGCTCCTTCGCTGGAGCAGCTGTGCGCATTAAAATGTAATTAACATAACATAACATAACCTCCTGGATACTGTCCACTGGCATACTTGGCCAAAAATATTTGCATATAGTATCCTCCTGCTACTTTCTTCACCAATCCCCATACCATTAGTTCCTGTATAAAGTGTCCATTGGGTGTTTCCTGTTGGCTCTGGGCATCAAGAGTGAAAACAAAGCCGTATTTTCAATGTGAGCAAATGGATTTAAAAAATGTGATAACCTTTATTAAAGTGATTGAGATACTTCTTACAGACCACATCAAACTGTAACACACATTGCGGATGGACCTCAATTCTCTTCCAATAATGCCATATACAAAAAGTGTACTAACCACTTGATATTAACTGTGATATAACAGATGAAGTGTGTTGGCTGAATATCCATAGCAAATGGCTACAAGATATTGAATAGAAGAATATGATCAAAGGAACCTCATGATGAGAATGTGTTTTGTAACATATTTTGGTATAGAAGGCAAAAGAGCAATGTGAAATTTTGGTTACCCTTTTTTCATAAATGTGTTTATAAATGCAGGAAACAGAGCCATACACACTTTAAGAGAATGTAATGACACCCACACAATTCACTTTGTCCAAAATGAACTGGCTGTTCAATAGGCGTAACAAAGGGCCTGAGTTAGATTTCGGGGGATGGGTTTCTCCGTCACAACAGTGATGGATATCCTGACTGATGAAATATAAATACCATAAGATATTATGGGATTTACATTTTGGCAGATGGGCCCTTTACTCGCAGGGCCACAGAGAGGACTCCAGATTCTCCTCAAAGCCCAACTGTTGGACTTAGCCCTTTTTGCAGGGTTATACGCCAAACATTTTGCTTCTTCCTCCTATCTTTTCCTGACCTCTGTTTGTTGGTTTTGGACTCTGGGCACTTTACCACTGCTAATCAGGGCTAAAGTGCATATGCTCTCTGTGTAAATTGTGAGGATGATTGGTTATCCATGATTGGCATATTTGACTTACTGGTCAGTTCCTAGTAAAGTGTACTAAGTGTGCCAGGGCTGGTAAATCAAATGCTACTAGTGGGCCTGCAGCACTGATTGTGCCACCCACATGAGTAGCTCTGAAAAGGTAACTCAGACCTGCCACAGCAGTGTCTGTGCGCAGTTGTTAACTGCCATGTCGACTTATGGTAGGCCCAAGGTACCCCCTGGGCAGGGTGCAGTGTATGTGAAAGGTAGGACATGTACTGATGTGTGTAACATATTCTGATAGTGAAATACTGCCAATTTCATTTTTCGAAAGGCTATCTTGCCCCATAGGACAGAATGGGGAATGCTTTGTAATATTTTACAAGCATATCTTTCCATAGGGATAAGATATAAACCTAAAGTTTAGACTCTCTGATCTCAGAATTTAATAACACATCTTTTAAATTGTGTGTTTGAAAATGCCACTTTTACAAAGTATGCATTTTCTTGTTTAACCATTCTGTGTGCCTCTGCCTATTTGTGTATTGACTGTCTGGTTTTGGAGTGACAGGGGCTGTGCAGGTTCCTTATCTCAGACAGCCACCGGGCAAGTTGATGTGTGTCCTGCCTTTCCTGAATGAGTCAGGGCTGGGCTCACTAGACCTGGGCTGCATTCAGAGTAGGGGGAGGAGTTTTCACTAGCACCTGAATAGGCCCAGTCTGCATTTAGAGTGTTGGGAGGAGATTTCACTTGTACCTGAATAGGGCCTGAATGCCTTACAAAATGCTGTCTCCATCTCCTGCCGGGCAGCTGCACCAGAGAGGACAGAACTGGTTTGGACTGGGCTCAGAGACCCTTGCACAAAAAGATAACAAAGACATTATGGGTATAAGTATTAGACCTTAAACCCCTGAACTTTATACTACTTCTGGAATCAAGAGGAACCTTTGCCAAGGTGAAGAGCTAGAGAAACTGAGAAGAAGTACTGCCCTTGCTGTGTGTCTGGGGTTGGCCTGCAGTTGCTGTTTCTGCCAAGGAAAGAAGGACTTTGCTGTGTGCTGTGTCCCCTGCTTGAGGAAAGTCTCCAAGGGATTGAGTAGAACTTGCCTCCTGTTTTGAAGTCTCAGACACACAAAGACTTCACCCCCCCTGCTCCCCTGAACTTCCTTGCTGGGAGTTCTGACCTGCCAGTAGCGCCTGTGACTGTGTGGGGCCTCTGGAGGTTGTTTCTGCTGCTGGGATCTGGAAAGCAACTCAACAACAAGGAACTCAACACATTCCTCTTCTGGCGACAGTTTTTCAGACGCAACGCTGTGTTGCGAGAAGAATCTCCCCGCACCTCCACGCCACTGCTGAAACCGGAGCAGCGCCTGTCGCCGCTGCCGCATCGTTTGCCAACGCATCCTGGATTTCCATGCATCGTCCCTGTGCAGCAAGTTTTCCCTGATGCATCACCTGCGGTCATCTCAGAATCGATGAATCGCTTCCCCCTACAGACCGGACCCGACGCATCGCTTCTCTGTGTACAGTGGAACTGTTGCATCACATCCACAAGGTCACAGGAACAAGGCATCTCTTTGTTTTTTGACACTTCTCATCGCTGCAGCTGTTTTTCGCAAAACAGGTACTTTGCAAGAAATCAAGCATCCATAGTTTTCTATGGACTCAGTTGCTAAAACTTTTGAAAGACATTTTTCTTAATACTTGTATGTTGGACTTTTGTCGTTTTGGTCTTGTTAGGTTTAGATAAAGATATTTTATTTCTCTAAACCGATGTGGTGTCCCTTTGTGGTGTTTTCACTGTGTTACTGTAAGTGTTGGTACAAATACTGTACAAATTGCCTTTGGGATAAGCCTGTCTGCTCATGGCAAGCTACCAAAGGGGTGAGCAGGGGTTATCTAGAGTGTGTATCCCCCTTACCTTGACTAGAAGCAAGAATCCCTATTTGGACAAAGGTACCTCCCTCTGCCAACTAGAGACCCCCATTTCTAACACCAACAAACCCAAAATTAGTCAGTGTTTGCTTGTTTTTCCACTCACAGGGGACGTGTGTAAGAAAGTGGCTCTGTATATACTGTTCCCAAATAGGTACAGTGTGCACAGAGTCCACAGTCCCCAGAGGTTTGGTAGAGGCTAAAGTTAGATATAACCTTACTCTCTAAAGTGGTAGCTTGGTTGAGCAGTAAGGCAGTGTCAGAGGACAGTGTAAAGCATTTGTTGTACACACTCAGTCAGCAAATGGTCTCACACACTCAAGAACTGAACTCTAGGCCAATGGTTTGTATATAAAAATATATGCTTGTTTTATTTTAGAACCAACAATAGGTATTAAAATATACTTTCTCAGGATGAGATGCTTTAGATAAATACTTTTCAATAGGCAATAGACTTTTGAATGCAATAATTACAGTTGTTGCAATAGGCAACACAATTTCAAACACAATTATACATTGAGCTCAATGGGAATTTAGAGTTAAATGCAATTGATTACTTTTTGGATTACTTTTCTTACCACAGGACTGGATCCTAGATTCAGTCCTGGGACATCTCCTGTAAACAGTTGAGTAAAAACGTTTTGGTTACAATGGTGATTTTTAAGGAATATTATTGTATTTTAAAAGTTGACACTTTTTCTCATATAATCACCAATGTTATCCTATGGGAGGAAATTCACTTAGCAGGTAAGTAAAGTTATTGTTACTTTTTCTAACTCAGTGTTGGATTCTGGATCCAGCACTGGTGCATCTCCTGTAAACAGTTGAAAGAATGCGTTTTTGTTATTCAGGCGATTTTTAACTAATATTTGTAAGTTTGCAAAATCGACAGAAGAATTTCTGGCAAAAACCAGGACATGTTATCCTATGGAGGAAAATCAAGTTAGCGGTAAGTGCGGTTGTAATTACTTTGCAGGGTCAGTGCTGGGCACCAAGATCCAGCACTGGGATCTCTCCTGATAACAGGTGAGTAAATTCGTTTTCGTAATTCGGCTGATTTTAGATTCATATTTAAATGTTTCAAAACTCGACCTATGGAAGAAAAGTGAGTTATCGGCTTTTGGGTAAGTACTAGAATGGCAGAATTAAGGTTCTGGGCATAGACTCAGGGGTCTCCCAGGGTCAGGTAAGTACAGTTGTTACACCCTCAGTGGCACAGGGGTGCAGAGTGAGTTAGACCCAACGTTATCCTATGGGAGGCAGGGGGCCTTTGGTTGGTGGCTGCTGGCTAGCAGGCCACGCGTCTGTGGGAGCTGGGCTCCTGGTCACTTGCTCAGGGCAAATGGGGAAGTAGATTAGGACAGAGGTTGCACTCCCAGGGGCACTCGGGCGGCTGGGTGCAGGGTGCTTTTGAGTCGTCGGGAGCTCAATGGATTTCAATGGAGAAGCTCAAGAACGAACAAAGGCTGCAAGCTCGGGGACGAAGATTCTTCAGGTGCGACCACCACTTCGAGAGGTAAGTTGGGTAGTTAAAGGAAAGGTAGGCACCCAGGAGTTGGGCACAGGGGGCCGCAGGGCGCCGGGTGCAGGGGTGCCTTTTGGCGTCGGGAAATCTTACCCTCTGCTGGTCGCGGTCCCTGGTTCTGAGGCTGCAGGCGTCGTCAGGAGCGTCGAGGTGGGTCCTTGGGTGCTGGATTCGGGGTCACAGTCGCCGGGGGGACGTCCTTGTGGTCTTTGTCCACTCCGGCACAGGCCAGGCTTGGCGGGTGCTGAGTCTGCAGGGTTCACGGTTCCTGGCTGATGCCAGGGGTCAGTTACTTGCTTTGAGCAGTACCACTGCTCGTGGGAGTCTCAGTTAGTTAGAGTCACAAGGCAGTCAGGTCCTCCTGGGTTTTTGAGGTTGCTGACCACTGGAGATGCCGGGGTTTTAGCAGGAGCAGGTTCGACGGTCGACAGGCCTGTAGGGCTGGGGCCAAATCAGTTGGTGTCTTCCTCTTGTTAGCAGCTGCAAGGCAGGTCTTCTTGTTTCTTGATCTTCTTTCTTGTTTCGGAATCTGGATCTGAGGAAGGAAGGTTCAAGGTGCCCCTAAATACTAAATAAATTTAAGGGCGTTACAGGTAGGTAAAGGGCAGGCATCAATGGGTCCCTTCCCTGGGGTGGGTACATCCCCTACCCTGCCACTCTCCTGTGGGAGGGGGGCAGTAGCCTAGTCCTGATTGGGCAGGGCTTCCCATCTTCAAGATGGTGAGAGCCCAGATATGTGCTTCACCTCGCCTCCCCCACCTGAGGGGTGGGGTTGGCAGAGGTTGGCACACCCCCTTTCCTTCCTTGAGGATTCCGGCCAGTCTTCCCACCAGAGTGGGGGTCAGAACCGGTAGGGGCCAGTTGCTGAGTACAGCAAGTGGACTGGAGAAGCTCACAAAGGCGGCATGCCTTTGAAGCTTCCCCTGCCCATCCTGGGGGAGGAGACCTAGCACTTCACCCAGGATGTGCATTGTTGCAGGCCCAGGAGAGCGGATGGCTCTCTACCCAGGGGTCCAGTAAAATGTCTGCTGTGTGGCAGTCTAGGTAGCCCCTCAGACAAGACGTGGATTGTAGGTTAGGTTCAGAGGGCATCTCTAAGATACCCTCTGTCGTGCATTGTACATTAAATCCCACACTGGCATCAGTGTGGGTTTAATGTGCTGAGAAGTTTGATACCAAACTTCTCAGTCTTCAGTGTTCCATCATGGTGTTGTGGAGTTCGTGTTGACGACCTCCCAGCACCATATACTCTTAATGGCAGCACTGCATTTACAGTGCCCAGGAATGGACCTGGGTACTGAAGGGGTACAGGGCTCATGCACCTGTACCCACACCACTGGCATAGGGCACCCAGCTATAGGGGTGACTGAGGTATGCCAGGGCAGTGTGTGTTGTGGGCATGGAACACAGGGATGTGTGCCATGTCGACTCTCTATTTTGTTCTGCACCCAGACACTCAGCCTGCAAGGGCAGTGTGTGTGTGTCAGGGTACAGGGCCTCTAAGGGTGGCACAATAAGTGCTGCTGCCCTTGGGGGCCTTCTCTGGTCACAAGGCCCTGGGTACCTAGTGTACCATTTACCAGGGGCTGATATGTGGCCAGAGATGCCAACTGGGTTTAGGCTTCAACACAGTTTTAGGGAAGGAACATAGGCCCTGGGTACCTGATTGCAGGAGCCCAGGGTACACTGAGTCAAAGTACATCAGCAATTCAGTAAAAAGTGGGGGTATACAATGCAAGAAAGATGGCACTTTCTCACAACGTGGTCTTGTAGATTAGACTGTTCTGTTTCCCTTGGACAGGATAATGATTTATTAGCTTGTGTTTAGTCAAAGACTGATGACACAATTTAATAAAAATGAAGGCATGGAATGAACCCAGAGTAATTATCAGTGCTTCACTTTCCATTCATATTTTTTTTACTTCGTGATTTGCAATTTAACATTAATGTTACTGATTGTTATTTCTGATGTCATCATCGTATAAATGTGTAGGTAGAAACTAGATGCTGTTATAAGTTATCTTACTCACAGTAAATGTCCTCAAAGCCCATTTCACACAACTCTAACCACCTTCTGAGTGTGTGACCCATACTAGAATCATTTTGACCTTCTAAAATGCCCAATTCTTCCCATATAATTCACTGGAATTAATCATCTTGCAAACTGTCCTACCCTCTAAAACGTGTTCTCCTACATTGGCCTCATATCACCTGACCTCACCCCATACACAGTACATGGATACTCGCTATAATGATAAGATAGCAATTATTTACAGTTGGAAGGCTGCAATGATACATTCAGAATTCAGATGTCCCTGCCCTAGACACACATGTGATTATTAAACCCCTTCCTACTTGTCCCCTGCCATGCCTGCATCTTACTTAATAATCTTCATTTGATCTGTATCTAGGTTTGCACGATATAAATTACACACATACATATATACTCATACATTGAAAGAAGCCTGTAGCTTAGCTAACAGCAAACACATGCAGAAAATAGCAATCATCTTAGCATTGTTTTTTCTTGGCAGCGACGACATATCCCCGCATATTCGTTTTTCTAATCCAACGGAGAATGGCTGTCCTCAGTAGCTCTTGCTAATTTTTGTTATTTTACTCTGCAAAGAAACGGAGACTCCCATGGAATATTTGGTCCTCCTGCGATGTGGAAGGTCAGGGTTGCTTTAAGCTGTCCCAAACCTCCTCCGCCCACTGGTTGTATGAATGTAGAAGGACCCTTACTGCAAGCAGCTGCCTTGGCCTCTGAATGTCATCCTGACAGTAACTAGTGGATGGCCTCTGCTACTCCCACTCTGCTTCATTATTTTAATCTGCTAGATGTCTTGCCCAAAATGTCTCATCTGCTTATCAGTCTGCTTAACAACTTTAAACTAGCACCTTATACTGGGTATATCACAATTGACTGTCCCTCTAGAAGTAACCAGCAGTAATCCTCCAAAAACCAAAAGCACTTACAAGTTGTAATGACAAAAGTCCCCGACCAGCTGTACAGTGAGTCATTCACTGCATTTTTATCTATGTTCTAGGGGATCTCCAGTATTTTTCTGGTTTCAGTGACACTTCAGAAGAAAGAACCAGTTATCCCAGGGGATTCCCCAAACACCTAATGTTGAGCTCCTTATGGGCATACTGTAGTTGTGTTATAGTAGAACATCTCAGTCTCTCACTCCAGTCTTGGAAGGAAGTAGCAACTAACATGTTTTCGGCTGCAGTCGCTGTACCCTAATAAGATACCTACTGGCTTGTCTAGGTAAACCAGGTCATAAATTAGGCACCTTCAAGTTTATTTTTTAAAGAAGGGATTATCACAAACATCATGTGTATTTGCTTTCTAATAATTAACACAATCATTGGAGCAAGTGCTGATGGATGATTGATCACAATCACTTTGGGAGGGCCTATCATTAATGATACTCTAAGTTGTTTTCATACATCGTTTCTGCATTGAACTGTGAGTGCACTATGGAGGATGGCTGATGCCCACAGAGAAATAATAAGGACTACTCTTGTCTTCATCCTCTGAAGTCATATTCTTTATTAGGAAGATACCCATGGTCTGTGATAGTGTGCAAAGTTATACAGGCACAGTTTCACTTTTCCCAAGCAAATGCATAACATAGTTTTCTCTTGCAAGTGAAACCTATATGCATTAAATGCACAAGTTGGGGTAATTTGGGAGCTTGATAGGTCTTGCGCTAGGTCGTCTCCTATATACCAGTCACCTCACTGGCAAGACCCGTAGGTCTATGCAATAAAAAAGATTTGAGGAATCATCTATACAGATCTTAAATACATATCTCAGTTTTAGTATTAGTAGATTCTCAGCTATTAAAGGACATTTCACACAATGCATCCAAAAACTTGTATAACTTATATAATATTATATTATATTATAATCACAGAAGCTGCACAAAATAAGACAATGTTTCATGACATATTCAAAAGTAGATGGAACATAATTAAGAGCATTTCATTTTTACTCTGTAATCTATAACATTGATAGTCATTGATCCCCAGTACTGAAACAATCAGAGATTTTGTAAGTAATAAAAATTGTGAATTAAAAGCCTCCTTTAGGTTGCAGAGAGGAACTGAAAAAACTATTTCCACATAGTCAATTACTCATAGTTATTGCTTCTACATGTGATGATGTTGTAGACCGTGGGTTATTCGTTCATGAGAACGAGGGTCCACCACAAGTGATACTTATATAATATTATATTATATTATAATCACAAAAGCTGCACAAAATAAGACAATGTTTCATGACATATTCAAAAGTAGATGGAACACAATTAATTAAGAGCATTTCATTTTTACTCTGTAATCTATAACATTGATAGTCTTAGTAGTTATCCCCAGTACTGAAACAATCAGAGATTTTTTAAGTAATAAAAATTGTGAATTAAAAGACTCCTTTAGGTTGCAGAGAGGAACTGAAAAAACAATTTCCACATACTCAATTACTCATAGTTATTGCTTCTAAATGTGATTATGTTGTAGACCGTGGGTTATTAGTTCAGGAGAACGAGGGTCCACCACAAGTGATAGGGTGAAAAAAAGTTCATTAAATAAACCTGGGCTCAACACCCTGTTAACATTGACATGGAGCAGCCAGAGTAAATTTGGCCAACATGTGCAAAAGTATTTAGCAGTACCAAAACAGTTAAAAAGTCAAACCACTTTACAATAAGAATCCCCCAACCAATTTTTGACAATAAAGAAAACTGTCATTTAAAAAAATGATACGAAAAACCCAATCAGTGAAACAGCAGATATACATTTTTGAAGATACGAAATGTGCAAAGAAACAGCATAGCATCTCTGGGTGGGGTTGACCAAAACCAAGGTGCAAGTTCAGGCCGCCCGTGGTGCACCAGAGGCCAGCTAAGCATAATGGATTGACCCTGTCAAAGATTATAACTACACACTTACTCTTTATTCTGGAAGTAGAAACCCTCCAGCAGGACAAAGTTGAAGGCTGTATCTGACAAAGTCCTCTCAAAGTCATATATGTGTTAGACGAGGTCCTGCTGAAGCCGTTGGTTTTGATGAACATGCTCAAGCAGGAAAATTCAAATTTCACACCCACCAAAGACTTCTCATCTGCAGGATAACTGAAGTGACTTTTGAACTTTGTCTCTTTTTTGGAACTCGAAAACCCCCAGTAGAACAAGTCAGCAAACTGTAGCCAGGCAGTGTGCACCAACGTCATATAACTTATCCTCAAGTGAACGCTGAAGTCTCATCTCGGGAGCCAAAAAGCTCTGAGCAGAACCAACCTGATTTTCTTGTCTGCTGAGGTTGCACCTTGATTGGATTGTCATGGTGGTTAGCCCTGATCCCAACATTTTCTTCTGTTTTGAGCAGCCCATCTTGGCCACTCCTAAAGCTCTCAGACCTCTCAGACCCTAATGGATAATATTTAGAGACCATGATTCACTCTAGCAGAGGGCAACAGCAAAGTCCAGTAAGGGTGCACTTACTAATTTCAGGAAAGGCCAAATTAAGGTAACCCTTTAGCTACATGTGAGGTCAGCTAACTAACTATTGGAGTCCATGTTTCACCCATTTTGGGTGCATATCAGAGTAGGTTCAGCTCCTTAGGTCTCCACACAGGTCACAGATAGCAGGCGTATTATTATTCTGTTCATCCACAGCTTCAGATGTGCGCCTGAAGAATTAAGGGTGAGGTACACCCTTTATACTTTGCACTAGCCAGTCATAGGGATGACTCCTGGACACTCACTAACCAATGGGTAAAAAGTTGGCAAGGACAAACTCTCGTCCTTTTTTAGCACATACTGTTTGCCTTACTGCAAACGAATCCACAGTGTGCCATCCTCAGGTAGAATCAATATGATAGAGCTTTTCTGGTCCTGGAAGCAAGTTCTGGTATATACAAGGGTATGGTCATGGTAATGAGGAGCCCTCCCCTATTTAGCCACACCATACTGATTCTGGAACCAGCATCATTCCCCCTGTGAAAGGAGTCAGGGTGGGTTGGATCAAAAAGTTCTATACTCCATTCTTCACTATGCAATGAATTGTGAATAGCAGGTCCTTCATTCTGGTTCCTTTCAAATTAATTAAGTTCATGGACCCTTCCAAATAGTCCTTCTGAAGATAAGCTGAGTAATGCACCTGACACCAAGCCATTCTGCCACATGCACTAAATAATATTTATCTATGCTCTAGGATCAGCTTTCGAGGACAGCTACTGGTAGGCTACGGCTAAACAGCGTACTGGAACGTCAGGCAAGAAAGTAGAACTTTCTAAAAGTCATAATTCTTGTATATGCACATTATGACTTGGCCCTTTCTGCAGGGTCATCCCCAAAATGTTTGCCCTCACTCTTCCTATTTTTACAGAATCTGTTTTTCTTGACATTAGGACTCTATGTTCTTTACCATTGCTAGCCATTGCTAAAGTGGTTGTACTCTCTCCTTAAAACATTGTAGAATTGGCCTAACCTCAATTGGTGGATGTAATTTAATTGTAAGTCCCTAGTAAAGGGGTACTACCTGTGCCCAGGGCCTGTAAATTAAATGCTACTGGTGTGCCTGCAGTGCTGATTCTGCCATCCACTTGAGTAGCCCTTTCAAACATGTTTCAGGCCTGCCATTGCAGCCTGTCTGGGCAGTTTTAAACTGCCATTTTGACTTGGCAAAAGGAATCTTTAGTCAGGCCAAACCTCCCCTTTTAATACATGTAAGTCAGCCCTAGGGTAGGCCCTGGACAGCACAGATGGCAGGGTACAAGTGTATTTAAAAGTAGGGCATGTACTTTCAAGTCTTACGTGTCCTGGTAGAGAAAGATGTACATTCTTCTTCCACTACTACAAGGCCTACCTCTCCAAAGGACAACATTGGAGTTTTGTGCTTTTTAGCGCTATTTTCACAGAAATCCTAAAATTTAATATCTAATTTATCAACTGCCACAGCAAAGGATGTCAGCACAGAGGCGCTCGAACTGACTGCTTCTATCACTCTGGCGGTGGATCTGTTGGCTCCTGTTTCTTTCCGTTGCACTGCTAGGAAGAGACCCTCAGCCCCCTGGTTCTCAGAGTCTCTGAGAGCTTTAAGACAAGGCTGTAGGAGGCAGGAAAGGCTGTGGAGGGCGAGCTGGGACTATCAGGAGAGGGAAAAACATAAACTCCTCCTTAAGGGATATAAAGTGGAGGTTATTAAAGAAAAGCAGGAGTACTTTTCTAATTTGACTACCTCTCTTACCTCCCCCGGAGAACTCTTTAAAATCGCAGACTCTCTGTGCACCCTGCAAGTGCCCGACCCTATTTCCAGCTCCCAGGATCTTTGTGATAAGATCGCCCAATTTTTCCATTCCAAAATAGCCGACATTTATTCTGCCCTTGAATTGCAAAGGGCTGCGCTGTCTCCCCTCCCTTTGGTCATACCTGGTGTGGGTGATGGAACGGTGGCCCCCTCTGCGTATCTGTCTAATTTTCCACAGCTCTCCTTTCAACAGCTAGACCTGCTTCTAAGCAAGACCAGGTCAGGGTCCCCTTTGGACCCTTGTCCTCTTAAAGTTTTGAAGGAATGTCGGGAAACTCTTCTGCCCCCGCTTCTGTGTATCATGAACCGGGCAATACAGGAGGGCACTTTTCCCTCTTCGTGGAAAAGTGCGGTGGTTAAGCCTCTCCTAAAGAAGCCATCTCTAGACCCTGAAATCCTTAAAAATTTTCGCCCGATTTCACTGCTTCCTGCTCCTGCAAAGATGCTCGAAATCCATCTTAATGAGCATCTAGTGTCGAGCCGACTGTAGAATGGAAGGCTGTAAAACAGCTTTAGCAAAGAGTGGTTGAGGGTAGGTATATAAGTATAACATATCATGTTACAAAAAAGGCCCCCCAGTGGTGTATCAAAAGTAAGCTCCTACAGGAAAACCCCACTAAGGCGAGGTGCCGCTCTAGATGATCAGGTATGTAGTTAACCAGTGGGTTATAATGTCATGCAAACCGGGGGATCGATCGTAGTCCGGAGTTCAGAGACTTAAAGACTACTCCATGGAATTTCCTCATTCAACCCTTCCCTGTGTGTTGATAGCCTCATCACCCACCTCTGTTCCAACTGGAATAATTTGTCTTTGTTGATGTCTAAATAGTAGCATCCTGTTTTGTAGACTGCAATGCCTGCTTAGGGGTGACTTATTTGGTATTTAACTTCAGGTTTTTCTCTTCCTAAAAAGGGTTAATTTTTTCAGGCCCATCTGCAGGTTTAAACGTTTTACTGGTCAGCCCAGTGGATGGCATTATACATGCTACAGTCCACACGTGACCTTTACGTTCTCTACCTCTTGAGAACTTACTTAAATATGCTAATTAGGAGCTAGCCAAATCTGTCATGTCTCAGATGGCAGAGCACTTACACTGGAGAAGTGCCCCAGTGTGCAGTTTTAACAAAACTGTAGCATCAAGCCACAGAAAATGGGGGTGACCACGTAAAAAGAGGAACTTTCTCACAGCTATTTCATGAGAAACAATTACAATACTTTTGCATATAAAGAGTGAAACCATCCTTTTGTAGTTATATTGTAGTTACATAAGAACCATCTTTGGTTCTGCATACAATTGCACCATCTAATATCAGTTTGAAACTATTCTACTTGATGTAAACTAATATAAGATAGACCAACTGTATTTAGTACCAATAATTTTCTGCTCTGATTTTTATTGTTTATGTACCATGAAAAACTAAAATGACTTTCTTTATTCTACATTAGAGGGAGTAATAATGATGTGCTCTTATATACTGGTGATCTATCTAGTTCTGAAGGCGTCATGAAAATGTCTTATTTTTGTGGAGAGTTTTATGATTAATATTTTATTTATGGTGTCTGTCTTGCCTTTTTTCATTTTTTAGCCTTGAGAAAGCTACTGGTTGTGTGGAACATCTGTTGGAGGAAACAGCTGTTTGCACAAATATTTGATCTCAAGAATAATGCATACACAGATGGAACACTGTACTTCAATCATGAATAAAACAAACTTTTTATAATTTAAGGAGTACAATTTTTTGGAAGTAACATGTGAGTATTTTGTGACCACGAGCATACCCTGCCAACCTTATTTTTTAGTGCACTTTGAAAGGATACTGTGCCAAAACTCACAAGTATATTGTATTCTAGTACATACCTTGCATAGATTTTCTAGCTATGGCTGTGAAACTGTGTTGCACCAGTGAAGAGACTATTGAATGCAAGTGCATGCCTTGAATGAATGAATGAATGAATTGGCACTTGTAGAGGGCATGGCTACCAGAAGGCCTCCCAGCGCTTAGGAACAGAGCCTACACTGCTGGCCAGCTTTAGGCGACCGGGAACAAGAATGTTTTCAGCTGTCTGCGGAAGGACATATAATCGTCCTCCAAATGAATAGAATTTTGAAGAGCATTCCAGCTCTTGGAGGCGATGTTGGAGAATCGTCTTCCCCCACTCCTGGACCTATATATTCTTGGGACTACTGCCATGCATTTATTTCCAGAGCGCAAGGCTCTCCTGGGACGGTGCAGCGAGATGATGGAATGTAGAATAGGTGGAACCTTGGAGGAAAGAATCTTGTGGACAGTACATAGGGATTTTAACAGAATCCTCTCCGCAACTGGGAGCCAGTGTAGAGAGGCTATCACTGTTTGCGCAGATTCTCTGTTGGGGTCTGTAAAAGTAGTCGAGCTGCACAGTTCTGCACAGTCTGAAGCTTCTTTATCGTTGAATGCGGAGCGCCTAGGTAAAGGGAATTTGCATAATCCAGATGAGAAAGTATTAAGGCTTGAACCAGCAATTGCCTAGCATTGAATGGCAGCAGTGGATTTTCCTAACCATCTTAAGTATTCCGTAACAGGTTCCTGCTACCTTCCGCGATTGCTCCTTCAAGTCTAGCTTATGATCAAGCCAGACTCCAAGGCTTTTTATTTGTTCTTTTGGAGGAGGCATACTGTCCAGGCATTTAGGCCATACAGAGCTAGGACCTAGTGGGGAAGGTTTACCCAAAAACATTAGATCCTTTTTTGCTCCATTCAATTGTAGATAAGAGCCCTCCATCCATGCTGTCACTTTTTCCAAACAGTCATGCCTTGCATTGGTAGTCTTTATTAGTCACTAAACACAAATTACACTTGCAGACAAAATACTCTGGAAAGTCTAGATTTTTTATGGCAACACTCAACTCACAATGAACATGTATATCGGAACCTTTGCATATTTTTTTGTACATTTTAGGAGAAATGTCCAAAGCTTGTGAGAAATAAATATGCAATTGGACATTGCCTAATTAGTTCCCACCAGAACAAGCCTGTTGAGACTGAACCTGCTTGGTATAATATATTCAACAGTCCCTCTGTGCATTCAGGGAATTTGGGAAAGTATTTCTTCCCAATAGGCCTTCAAATGACATGAATGAATGAACGGCGGCATAACAGTCCCACAGAGCATTATGCGAGATCAGAAAGGCCTTTCCTCACCACAAGGCATTCAAATGACAGAAACTCTGTCACAGCCTGGTTGGTTGGGATGTAGAACTTTCCCAACATTGGCCAGTGGCAGCTCCTCCGTTATGGCAGAGTGGCGTTGCCCCACTGCTGAAAGGCAGCAGATGAAAAATAAAATGATAATAAAACAATTTTATTATCATTTTATTTTTTACTGACTCAGCCGAGTCAGCCAAGTATGCAGAGTCTAGCCCGGTTTAGGGCCATTTAATGTCAGCAGCAGCCAGGGAGGAGGAGTGGTGGGCACTGTAAGTGCGCATGCCGGTTTGTCCAGTCATCTAAGGATTGTCAAAACAATATGCGCACTTGCATGTCTCCAACCAGAGCTGTGTTGCACAGCTGGGTGGAGGCGGGCACAGGCTCCCAGGCCCTAACTGAGCACTACACCAGTCCACTCAGACCAATCCTGGCGATTCTCTCATGCTGGGTAATAGCATGAGAGCAGCATCGGGATTGGGTGTGGAGTCTGGGAGCCTGTATCCATGGGGACTGCAGCAGTGCTGGGAGAAGAGGAGCACTGAGGAGCAGCGCAGGAGCAGAGGATCACCGAGGCAGCAGCCGGCATCAGAAGGTAAGTGTACATTTTTTTTATTATTCCCTCCCACACTGCCCCACCACTTCGTATTGGCAGCAGCGGCCACTGACATTGGCTCTGATTGGTTGCAGCCTGACAAGCTACTGCAATAGACTGTGAATACAAGCTGGAGTTCCTTGCGAAGTGGCCACAAGCAAGAATTCCAATTAATAACAGTTACAATATTTATTAAAACTCAACCATTTATAACTAGCCTAAATACGAAAACAAAAAAAATATAATGGTCGAAACTGTGAAATGGTACATTTTCAGTTGGAAACTAGAATAAGCTGGACCTTTAAAAAGCAGGTATTGGAAAACTTAGCGTCTACTTTGCAAAGAAGACCATTATATAAATTTTCTGGTAAACGATTCGAGAATGAAGAAGATGCCCGCCTAGTAGGAGCACTCAGAAGAAGCTCCTAGCGCTTGGGCTCCCCCTCGTGGGAATATCCCTATCAGCGCCGCCATTCTGTAGAACCGACCTCGTAAGAGTAACAGGAGCTGCTGGATCAATTTGAGATTACCGTATTTTACACACACAGCCTTTCTTACCTGGGCACGGATCCCGGAATCGACGATGATCGTGAAGCCACCCAAGGGGCTGTTCTGGCCGTCGCTGTGAGCAGGAGAAGACAGAGCCGTTTTAGGAGAGTCTCTGGCCACCGCCACCCTCTCGAATTTGAGCTGGGTGTTCCTCAGAAAAGCGACAAGACCAGATCGTTGAGAGCAGACGTCTCAGTGGACTTTCCAGACGATTGGCAGAGCGAAGCGGCAGGACCTTTTCGACTGCTGATGGTGAGGAGCTCTTCGTTCCAGCCCTCATTGTCCCGCAGGCCGACCCTGTCTCCCGGGGACTACCGCAGGGTGCGATCTCCTGGTTCCAAGAACTGGAAAACCTCAGCCCGCAGAGGCATGATCTCCACCGGGTTTGCAGCGGCAAGTCTACGAGGACCTGGGGAGGAGGTGGAGCTTGTTCCGGCACTCTGGTGGCTGGCCCCCGGAGCCCCCCTTGAACGAGTTGGCTAGATGGCAGGGCCGCGTTCCACCGATCCATCCATCGATCACACACAAGGCAGGACGGCGGCAGCAGAGATTCACAAGCCTCAGGTTGAAACCGTTTCACAGTCCCGCCCCTTATGAAGAAACAGAAGAAACAGTCTTAACAGCACAAAATAACGCCGATAGTGCGTTCATTGCCTTGGTTATTTCCTCATTGACGGAAGTCGGATAACACATTTGGAACAAATGGTTAATACACATCGCGGCAACAACACCCCCTCCAATCAAAGAGGACCTGGATGAAGTCAGTTGCTGATTCTTATTATGCCTATACAAACATAACGACGGCAGCGTATTCATCTCTCTTTAAGGTAACGTTTCCGTTGGGGCATCTTACTCTACTATCTCGTGTTGTGCATGTTTATGTCCATCGCTATACTTTTAAGATGGCAGCGACCATAGGCTATTCTTTCCTAAAATGGCCGAGACCATAAATATTTCTTTCAATTGCCCCACTCCAAGCATCGGCCACTGCTACTTCCGTCAATCAGTCACCACCGAAATAGGACTATCTTGCTATTTTTCAGTCCCATGGACAGTGAAACTAAACCACACTTGTGGTCCCACACAGCCCCTACTACCCTAATGGACAGTGAAGTAGGACTACACGGTTGATCCCACAGTCAATGGAAACAGACAAAGGACCACATAGTTGTTCTATAAGATCGCTCCCAATGATGCGGCCATCTTAGACTGTCCACACCCTATACCTCTGATTAGACTGACCTCTACATCTTCTCACCACAAATCAGATTTTCTGTAAATCCCTCACGCGACATATTACAAGCTTCTCCACTATTAGCCCTGGCTCTTTTCCTTTTCCTTTTCCTTCCCCTCCTGCCCCTCTCATCCTACCCTGCACACTGCACCCGGGGCAGAGAAGTTACCTGAGTGCCGTCCCCCGCATCCCATTCAGCCCACTTTTACATAGCCACCTCCTCAGTTACTACTCTTCTCCCTCCTTACCCTCCCCCCCAAGCTTGCCCCGCCACATACTGTGCTGTTCGCATCATGGAGCGTGCAGGTACACACACCTTACAGCATCACTTATCCCCCTAACCTCACAAAAAAATCAGCCAAACGTTTCATGCACAACTTTATAAAACTTCACCCCGAAACTCTCTTTGCTGATCCTTATCTCTCACCACACAGCGGGATTACTACCACTGATATCATTTTCCACATGAAACGAAGAGCCCAATGGAGAAAAGCATTCCTAGCTTCTCTCTTGATCTCTTCCACGAGGAAAACCGCTCATGGTACAGCTTTCGGTATTTCCCCCTTCTAGCTCTTTCATGCGACAGCTACTATCACCATATACAATAACGGAACTATCCTCATCCAAGCCACAGACCGTAATTTAAATCTCTTGGACAACATCTTCCCCATCATTAAAAACCTGGTGTCTAAACCCCAATTGGCTACTCAATCCACTCTCTGCGCTAGCACAGAACTGATAACACCGCCCACCCTGGCAAACAGTCTCGCCCCTCTTCCACCCTGTCCACTTCCGTCCCCCACACAACTTACCCCTCCCTCCTACACACCGCACATCACCTCATCCATACCACCCTACACGCCTGACACCCTCGCCCTTCACCCGCCCCAGCCACCACTGGCATTGGTCTTTTACGGCACTCCCTCCCTGAACACCCCTCCCATCAACACACCCCACATCACCTCACCTAACCCACACACTCCACCGCCCAGCGTGACTGAGACAGCATGCGCTCCTCCCTTAGATTTGGAACCCCCTCTTCTTAAGCCCATTGCTCCCCTCCCCCCTAACAGCTTATCCCCCTAGACACCATCTCTACACCCATACTTCTTCTGCTTACATATATTCCCCACAGCACAGCCACCCCCCGTACACTGCTGGCACATAACATGACACCCCACCATCTATCTGAAACCACACTTCCCTCAGAGCAAGCCACCCTCCCTACTACTGTTCCTTCTATTCCCACACCCACACAACAGCCAGCCACCCCCACAATGCACCCATCTACACTCACGACCCACCCACACACACGCACGGCAATGCCTCCACCACCATGCACACCTGCAACTGCTCACACACCCAACCTGATCTCAGCGCAGCCATCCACATGCATAACACAGCCACCAACCTCAGTCATATCCGCACCAGACCCAAGACTAGACGTAATTATGACCGCACTTCACCAAATTAAAACAGAGCTCAATTCTTTTAAGGAGGTGTTGTCGAGACAATCATGGCATTCTATTCCCTCAAAAACCTCTAAATCAAATGAGCGCACGTCCCACATTTCATCCACCTCTAAAATGTCTCCACCCAGTTGGAAAACAGTTCCTTCCCACAATAAACTAACACGCCCAATGCTTAGCATCAATCCGCTCTCGGAGAGCAATCTTCTCTCTCTTCTACACTCTTACGAACCCTCTCTCTCCAACTCCTTTACGTCCTCTCAGATGACCATCCCGACTATCCCCCTCAACCCCTTCAGATCTGTCACCCACAACAACAGAGTAGTCAGCGATAACAACGTTAGAAGAGTCCCTCTCACTCAGGACCCCTCCTCCTCCCTCATCTCTCCCCGGCTTAAATGAACACTTCTAAACTGTAGATCGGTCTCTAGACACGCAGCTGATATAGCTGACCTCATCATTTCACAGGCATTGGACCTGATAATGTTAACTGAAACCTGGCTAACAGAATCCTCCACACCACTCATCGACATTCTAGTGCCACCCAACTATCATTAGATTGGACAGGACAGACAAGATAGGGGGAGGTATAGCCTGTATACATCGTAGCAACATCACCGCAAACAGTCATATTGCCTATTTTCCCCTTGTGCGAATACTTATGCCTGGACATTAGCTGCAATGGCAAACCAGTATGCTCACTCCACATCATCTATCATCCTCCAGGAGACAACCTCCTCTTCACTGAACACCTCATGGACATGATCTCAACTAACAACGGGTGGAAAAATACCCAAATATTCCTTGGAGACTTCAATCTCCATTGGAATGACAACGATGCAGCGGTCAACAGCCTCAAAAACTTCCTAGATGATCCAGACCTCACCCAATCCTGCAACAGCCCGGCACACAATAAAGGCTCAACCCTTGATCTTATAATCTCCAAAATTGACCTCATTCAGTTGGAGTCGATCCAACCCTGTGACTGGTCGGACCATCATATTATCGCCTTCTATATCAAGGAAACTATAAAACTCAACTCGGTTCAATCCACAAAACCAAAGATCTGGAAAAGAGACTTGAAAAAACTCAACCCCTCTTCCAGCTACAACCTGCTTCAGCCCCCTGTAGGCACCTCTGACGTCCATGATCTCACCAACCACTACCTTAACTCCATGACCTCGATAATCAACGAGGTAGCCCCCTGCAACTTAAGAGAGTCTCCACTAAAGACTCTAAGCCCTGGTACAACGGTCTTCTTAATGAGTATAGACGGGCCCTCAGAACCTTGGAGCGCAACTGGAGATCAGTCACATCTGCTAATCACCTCAAGGTATTAAGTAAAAAACGAAATGCCTACTACAAAAAGATCAAGCGCACTAACGCAGACTTCTTCAGCCACCAATTAGACCAAGCAAAAAATCGTCCCCAAAAACTTTTCGAGTTAATCAAAACTCAATCCAAGGACGCACCTCAACGGCTACAAGACTTAGCTCGCCCACAACCCAACTGTGAAGAATTCTCTACCTTCTTTAATCAGAAGACCGACAACATTAATGACCGATTACTACACACTGCTCCTCATACGAAACCCCCCACCTCACCACCAACCGCGCCATGCCAAATCCCCTCTAAGTCTGGCCCAAAAAATGATTCAGCCTGGTCTTCCTTTGACTCGTACACTGAAGAGGCTTTAGGCAAGATTCTCAACGCCCTGAAACCAGCCAATCACCTCACCGACCCTCTCCCTGCAAACGCTGTTAAAGACCTTACACCATGGCTTCTTCCACTCTGGACCAAAATCATAAACAGTTCACTTCAACAAGGCTGCATCCCGGACTCCCTCAAAGTAGGACAGGTTTCACCCATCCTAAAGAAACATACAGCTGACCCTACGGACCTTAACAACTATCGTCCTATATCCAATATTCCCACCTTGGCCAAACTACTTGAAAAATATTTACACCGCCAATTGACTAAACATATTGAACACTTTGACCTCCTAAATAAACACCAATCATGTTTCAGATAAGGCCACAGCACTGAATCAGCCATGGCACACATTATTGACGATGCGCTACAAATCCTTGACCAGAACGGATCTTGCCTACTCATCCTACTAGACCTATCCTCAGCCTTTGACACGGTCAAACACGAGAATCTAATAGCTCTCCTGAACCATAGAATGGGTTTATCAGGGACACTGTTAAACTGGTTTACCTCTTTCCTCCATAACCGTACACAAAAATTCAAGGTCAACAACACCCTCTCCAAATCCCTACCAGTAACGTTGGGAGTCCCGCAAGGGTCTTCACTTTCTCCGACATTGTTTAACCTGTTCATGGAACCTCTCACCGAACTTCTTCATGCATCTAACTTACAATTTCATATGTACGCTGATGATACACAACTCTATCTTAAGATCAACACCCTAGAAGACATTAAGTTGCTTAACTCCACACTCATGAACACCCAGTCCTGGCTAGCAGAAAACCATCTCAAATTGAACGCTCTAAAAACAGAATTCCTCCTTATAGCTCCACCTGCCAAAGTCCCATTAATGCAAGACTTGATCAAACAGCTTACTGCACTCAACGTTCAACCAACCATTGTGGACTCTGCAAAATCTTTGGGAATTACTCTTGACAGCAACCTCACTATTCAAAAACACATTAGCAACGCTACAAAGGGAGCAAACTTCCAGATAAACACACTGAGGAAGCTGAAACCCTTCCTGCCAGTCGATGACTTCAAGCTGGCAGTACAAGCTCTAGTTATCCCTTGTGTGGAGTATGGAAGTGTCTCTTTATGTGGCCTCCCAAAAGCTACAACAGCACCCCTAAGAGCCTCAATAAACGCTGCAGCGAGACTCATCACTGGCTCGAAAAGAAGCTCACACATTTCCCCAGACTTAAAATCCTTGAACTGGCTACCGCTTGAAGCCAGAATCCACCTAAAAGTAGCGTGCATGATGCATAAAGCCCTACATCATAATACACCCAGCTACCTCGCACAGAAACTGACGATCTCTGGTGGTCTGAGATCCTCAAGGAGTGCTGAAAACCTACTACTGAAACCTCAAAGGTTCAACAAGAAGAAAACATATAAACGATCCTTCTCGGGGATGGCACCCAGACTATGGAACACACTTCCCCCTGAAACCAGACAGAATGCCTCTACCTCATCTTTCAAAAAGGAAGTTAAAGCGATTCTCATGACAAAATTCACCTGAACACAGTCTAAATAGACACCGAGTTCTACAGCTCCCTTACTATTACTTGACTCAATGGGGATGTTTCCTGTTAGGTACCCTACTGCTGTTTGCACAAAATGTTTTATATATAAGTGTTACCTGCATATATTTGTTTGTATAACTAACAGTTGTTTAATGTAAAGCGCTCTGATATCCGCAAGGATCTTGTTCGTGCTCTATAAAACTCTCAAAATAAATAAATAAATAAATAAATAAATAAATACATTGTTTTTTCTCTACTACCGAAACCAATTCATTTTATGTTGATCTCTCTTTCCCATAGACTGAAGTCTTATATTTAGCACTAAATAAAAGCACAACATTGTTCAAGTTTTTGGACAAAAATAGGCAACCCACAAGCAACATTGGTAAAGCTAATGGGTATGGCCTATTTTTGAGTCCTGACAACATTGTTAGTAAAAGCATACAGTAAACAAATTTGCTTGTTTTATTCATGCAATGCTTCTCTGAGATAAATAATTTACTCCGTGAAATTCAGAGTCCTTTGATGATGTGAAAGTGCCTCATGGATTGCATTGGACATACTCTGTACACTAAGGGCCAGATTTATCAAGCTTTTTGGCATTTGCAAATGGACCAGTTCTCAGAATCAGCCCGTTTGTGATCACAAAAAAGCATTTTGGTATGTATGAAACCCAAATGCGATGTGGTAAAGTGTTACTGAATTTCAGTTTAGGTTTGCAAGCAAATACCGGCCGGTATTTGGAAGGGGCGTCCCTTTCAAATACCGAACTGGAGTTGTATGTATGATTTACCGACTACAAACAGTAGTAACCTCTTCGCAAATGGGATGGGATCCCCAAGGATCTCCTAGGAACCCAGTACCAAATGTAAAAAAAAAAGTTTGTTTAAGAGGAGGCTGTGGTCCACAGGACCACTGTGCCTTCTTAAATACACACAAAAAAAGAAGGAAACTTTTCTTTTTAAATGCAGCCCGGTGTACTTTAAGGAAAACAGGCTGCATTTAAAAAAAAAAGTAACATTGCTTTATTAAAAAGCAGTCACAGACATTGGAGTCTGCTTACCAAAGGAGGCTATCATCCCTGCGATGCTGCTGATTTTAGTGAGCCACAAATTTAGACCTACCTTATTAATATTCATGCGGTAGGTCAATTTGTGATCCACTAGGAATTACTATTTTAAAATTAAAGCTTCCAGATATTAGGATTTGTAATTTCCAAATTGCGATTTTGATCGAATCGCAATTTGGAAATTGCAATTACTGATTTTGATACATGCGGCGCTCAGCAACCAAGAGGATGCGTTGAGAGTAATACTCCTGTGGGAGTAGCCAACGTTTCCTTAATGTATAAGTTAAAGAATTGATAACAGCAGGTCCACAGACAGATGTGCTGTCAAGCCAGACCTAAGAAAGTGTAAAGGCATTTTGCATTATGCTTCTGATTCATTACGGTTGAATAACTTCATCTTTACGTTCGCCATAATACGGTATCAGTCTCTGCAGAAAAAAACATATTGTAGTTGAGAGACGTCTGTCACTTTTTGCTATTATTTGATTTACATGTTCTGACAGATCAAGAATTTTTCGAAGCAAACATAACATTCACTGATGGCGCCTGTTATTTTAACATCGAGCTGTGCACCATCTTCCTATCTCACTGTACTCCGCTTAAAAGGCAGTGTTTCAGCTCCTTCACTTTCTCATTAGCATTGATCGGTCGCAATTGTAAAATGCAAAATCAATAGATTCAAGTAGCACAGCTGGACTCAGTAGCGGTGCGTAATGACCCCTCAACTCGCGCTCTCCAAGCTCTTCACGCCACGCGGCGAATATTCATGAGCACGCGCTGCGGCTGCACAGACGAGAGGCGCGTGAGAGGCTGTCCTTGCTCTGTGAGGGACTGTGAGTACGGTCGCCCTGCAGGCCGCTGATAATTGTGCCTGATGGAACATCATCAGCCTCCAGGTTCATTTAATGGCCAAAAGATGCATTTAATAGATTTTACGAACGTTACCCCTCATTATCCCCACATATATTAAGACCAATACCCGCACGGTGCAGTTAATAATATCGCAATAAATCAGACATTGTAGTGAGTGATCTGTGCGTTCTTCTTTGTGGTAAAACCCTATTTTATGAGTGTACATTTCTCCCTTTGTAACACTGTAGATCTGAGACGACCCCGGCATTTTTTTTACAATATTATGAATGGTAAAAACCATTGGTAAACAAAAGAATACTGGTGGCCTCTGACATGTTGCAGTTTTTAGTGTCATGACTCAAAGTTTTGCATCACGTTAAATTTGCAATACAACCCAGGAGCCAGTTTCTCTTTTCCCTTACAGGCATCCTAATGTCTAATATCTTCATAGATTTGGCTATTTAGTCTTACTTTAGGCAAAAGTTAGCAACTGCATTGTAATTTATTGTGGCATAATTGAAATGTTATGTTTTAGTATAGTATATATGTCTTTAGCTCGACATACACACTATTTGGACAAAGTAGTTATATACATTTAGAAATTGGATATGAATATGCAAGTTAAAAATGTCATATGTGTGAAAGAGGGAGGGGCAGCGATAAAGAGACTTGGGGACATATTATCAACGAGGTGATAAAAAATTATCGCCGCTTTTGCGTCCGTTTTCGGACGAAAAGCAGCGATAATTTTAACGCCCTATTAGCAAGGACACGCTAACGGGTTCCTTTCCATACGTGCGGAGCTCCCCTTGCGAGTAGCGATTCAGCACTGCGCTACCACCATCGCTTACATGGTTAATCTGGTATTCAAGCTAATCTACGACACTGACCTGAGCACCGGGGGTCGCAGAAGGTTTTCCCCGCCGCCGCAGCACCATCTTTTCGAGCGGCCGCAGTGTGGGAAAGGACCACAAACCCCACGAGCCCTTGCGGCAGGAAGCCGCCACCGCCAGCTCAGATCTCGCGCCAGGAGGCGTGTAAATAGCGAGGGCATTCCCCGCGACGCGGGACCGCGCGCGGGCGGCGCCGGGAGAAGCCCGGGACAAGGGCGGGACCGTCTGTGGCCGTCAGAGGCAGGAGGAAGCAGAGCAGGGCCACATCTCTTGCCTTCGGTTTTTGAGGTACTGTTTCTTGTTATCAGACACGTTCTGTAGCTGATACATGTCTGTGTGTCAGCAGCCACGACTTCATTCCATTATTTGTCAGGACTTTGATTGAGAGTTATCTGATTTGAGATTCTGAAACTGACATCGTTATTTTACCCCGTTTATACGGGCTCACATGGGTATTGTAATTATTATTGTTTATTTATTCCTTGTTATTTCTGTTTGATCACGGTCTATGGTTGGCTGCGGCCCCGCTTGCGGAGTACTGCCCTTGCCTCCAGACCATCCTAATTTTATTATCTCACAGTATACTGTTATTGTTTTCCATTGTATATATATAGAAATACCATGACTACCCGTGCAAGTAAAGGCAGGAAATCCGCGGTGGAGGATCTGTCAGGGGGACTTTAGACCACTTCATTACCAGTGCTGCCACCGTCTTGGAGCACGAGATAGCTATTGCTGAACGGCGTCTGTCCCTAGAACCTTTGTTTCAAAAACGCTCGTCGTTGGGACACATTGTGGATGTACTTTCTCCTCCTACCACCTCTATCTCTAACCCTGCTGAACCCTGTGTATCCGATTTGAATTCTATCCCCCAGACCCCTGCTGCCACGGACACATCAACCGTGCCAAAGAAAAACAACGGGCATACTTCTGATATCTCCTATTTTACTGATAATTCAATAACAGAACTGATTCCCACTAAAACCCTCAAGAAAGTAAAGAAAAATCCCTCTAGGAATAAACCCACGAGTATTAAAATCACCAAACGTAAGAAAAATATCAAAGTCCCTCTTCCTAAATCAACCCTTTCAGTTGTCCAGACCACAACACCTGTAGAATCTGTGCAGGATGATACTCAGATAAATCCACCTTATTCTCCTAAACTGTTAATAGATATTGAGCATCTGGTGAAATCTTTACTCTCCCTTTTAGTGGAAAGAATGAAAAATCTTACTGTCCAGCTAACATCCCTGGAAACAACCGTTAGCTTGCTTACTACATCTATCAGGGATTCTAATTTTAGTTCCCAACAAAATCCCACTGACAAATGTTGGCCATACCTTCTTAGATCAAAAATTAACTCAGGTCGCACCACCACCTAGATTGGCAACTTTACCTTTAGCAAAGCCTACACAGGAAAACAGTGCCCTAGTCAGTAAGTCACCTACAGCCACCTTAAAGCATAATCCGATAGATCTCAATAATGGCTATGCCAATTCACAGCCGCTTTTGCTAGGTCCGGAGCGAATGACCGACCACATTGACCTGCCGCCAGAAGCAGCTCCATACGTGGTGATTCTCGCCGGTGTTCCGGTACTTGCCAGGGGCAAACAAGAGACCTATCAGGAACTTAAAAATAAGGTTGTACACTGGCTAACTAAAAACAGGACTCACCCCAGTGACATCAATGGGGAAATATTATATGTAAGAAGGTTGGAATGGGTTGGTTCTAGGCCAAAGGATATCAAGGGAGATGTAATCATCATAAACTTTAGAGACCGCAGGGTTTTGCGCCACATAGTAGATTGGTATACCCCTACCAGTGGCCTAGGTATTTCAACACATGCCCTAAGTTATTTCTACCCACGTTCTCTTCTGTTAAATCCCCCAAATTCACACATCTTATCCAGACCCAATGCCCAACCTTTTTACTCATCTCTTCCCACCTCAAATAGATTTGCCATCTTCTCGAGCCTGGATGACCTAGATTGACTTTCTCAGCTGAACAACGCGCCGAGTAACAATGACACCCAAAGTACTTCTCAACCCTCTTTAGAGGTAGATCGTTTCCACCTTAAGATTAACACCGTGACCCCAGGCAACCTTGAAACCAATATAGCAACACCCATCAATGCCTATAGCTTAAACTCTGAGTATAGTCCCCCACGTGATGGCTTAAATCCATCACTGAATCAAATTCAGTTTGATGTTACGGTATGTCCATTAGATCTATCTGCTCCCTGCCAGTTAAATGACACTCCTGAGCATTTTAACGGTGCCATGGGTAGTAATATCGACATTAACAATAAACCTATGGCCGTAAGGCTCCTGTCATGGAATGTGGCAGGTCTTTTCGATAAATTGTCGAACCCTTCATGGACCCAAATTGTCTCCACTTCTTGTATCATTTGTTTACAGGAAACATGGTCCATTGATGAACTCCATCTTTTAGGCTATAAGACCTTACACACCCCAGCGCTGTTGAGCCCGCATGGTAGGAATAGAGGTGGATTAGCAACTTACATATCTGTAGAGTCAGGTATATCATCTACTAATTTTTTTGGGACAGAAAATTACCAGATTATCTCTTTAAAAGGTAATCGTTTTAATAACATTACCTTGGTCAACTTTTACAATAACATACCTAGTCCCCGCTACGAAACGGTTCTAAACGGTTTAAAGGCAGACTTAATTAAAGTTGAGTCCCATCTTCAAACAGATATGTTGCTTATATGGGCAGGGGACTTCAACCGCTCCCTGTGTCCACTGAGTACCGGCGGTACCTGTGGTTTGGACTCTATCAGAAGCGACACCACTCCTCACTTTCGGCATTCGACATTAGGTGACCTTCTGAATGGACTAATATCGCATTTTAATGTGTCATATGCGAATGAATTATGTAGTCCTCCGAAAGACTTTAAACCAACTTATAATGGGAGAGGTTGCCACTCCACAATCGACTATATCTTGATATCCTCAAGGTACTCAGAGCTTATTACCAACTGGGAGACTCTGGACTGTGCCATCAGTGACCACTACCCATTAACGGCATCTATTAGAACAGTCATCACATCAAAAGATGATTTAAGGGTAAACCCGTCCCATACCCCGCCCATCACCTTGGGTTGTACGATGGGACTTTACCTTAAATGGGACAAAGTGGTCCCCCCAGTGTTCCTTAACTCTCTGATTAATAATACACATGAGCATATCCAGATATGTCTGTCCACCTCAGAAAGCCCACAGGCAATCAGAAATGCCTTCTCCATTATATCAACGGAGATTAAGAATTTACTCTCTAGGGCACCCAAGAAATTTTCACAGAGCAGTATAGGCTGGTTTGACCGATCATGCACCAAGGCCTTGAAACATCTAAAAATAACCCTGCAAAATAAACCCCGTAACCTGCCGGAAATTAGGGACGCTAGACAAAAATATCGTGCAGCACGGGTGGCAAGAACTAAACAGTTAAAAACAGAGGCATGGCAAGCGTTACAGGAAGCTGCTAACAATAGGGATAACACCGCCTTCTGGAAAGCTGTTAATGCACCTTTTCTGAAGGGTACTCGGGATGTTAAACTTGAGATGGCTATACCCGCTGATATCTGGGTCGAATTCCAATAGAAGCCCAGGTTAAATGTCCTGCACATCTAACCTGGGCTTCTATTGGAATTCTATAACGCATATTATCAAGCCCATTATCGCCGTTTTAGCTGCAGTTTCATGCCGCTAAAACAGCGATAATTTTATTGCCGGTCTTGCTTATATGCCCCAATAAGAGCAAGAAAGACAGACACAGAGAAACAGGGAGGGAGATGGAAACAGACAGAGAGAGGGAGGGAGAGAGTGGAAAATATTAGACACAGACAAAGAAAGAAACAGACATTAACCCAAACAAAAGCGCTCCTTCAACTCAATATGGCTATACTAAGAAGGGATGGAAACAGATATCTAACTACATACAGCATTAGAAATTTGAGATATGTGATTCATGGCATCCACTAACATGATGTGACCTACAAGAAACACACGGGCAAAGCAGATAAGAATGACAAGTAAATCATAACTGTCCAGGAACTACAGAAAACAACAGAAATCATATTTACAAACTAAACACTAAGATCACGAAAATAAAGGGTGATTAACCCAGCCACAGCGACCACTGCCGGAAAACTTAGTCATGGATGACTAAAAGTCACAATGACCCATGCTCACAGAATTTACTAATAATCTAAGGAGCATTGGCTCCCTCGGGTTGAAACCTTATTAGACTACAGTCAAAGTGAAGTAAAAGCTAGAAGTCATCAGCTCATCAGGGAATGTTGTGCCTTGGCACTGGAGTCTTCATAATGTGTTTTAAAACTTTCTTTAAAATGAGGGGTGCTCATCTTACTAGTGGTGAATGCAAATGTTTGTGATGATCCAAGGATTTCATACTGGAAATTTCACCAAAATGCGATAGAGTCAGGGCTCTTCAAAACTTGTTCTACCAAACGCAGCCTACTCTGTCCAAGTATTCAGTGGTCAACACCTGTTTCAGGTTCCAATAGCAGAGCAGCTTCTCTACATCAAGTTTACCGAAGCAGATTTCTGCAGCAATCAGCCTTGCCATTAGATAAAGGCTCAAACTCTGCGGGACAAGTCACAAAACCATTGCCACAGTTGTAAAATCCCAACCTGGAAGAAATAATTCAAGAGAATGGGAGAGACACACAATTTCAATGTACCATTTCTGGTGGTAAGAACTCTTCTTGAGATTAGCACTAAATCAGACTATTTTTCTGCTGGTTTTGAAGTGCAGTAGACTGAGTGTGGGAAATGGCCATCTTTTTCCTGCACCTCCGCCCCCCAGTTTCTGTGCTGTATTCTTGATTTTGAACTGGGTGCACTTCATTCCAGTTAACCAGGAGTAAAGTAACTGTGGCTTAACCCTAATTGGCATATTTCACTTTCCCTTAACGCCATAGTATGTGATGTAGAAATACACCCATGGCATGAAAAGTCAAATTTAACTTGTGGCCTGCAGCCCTTGTTGTGCTGTCTACTACAATGCCAGAGAAAATGTGGCACCAGGACTACCTTGCATAGCCTAGCTACAGCAGCTGAAAACCTGATGTACAGATCAGTCATAATAATTATTTTTGACAGGCAGGAAAGCCACCCCTAAGTCCACTTTGCTATACACCTAGTAGGGAGCCTGATTTGAAGAATTAGGACATGTGAAAAATTGGATTAGACCTGTTCATCCATTAACTGGGCCCAAAAAGCAATTTTCACCAACAGAGCAGCTGCTGGACCCATGAAAATGTCAAAGTACAAATTATAAACTTTAATCAGTAATTTCTGACAGGAAACATGTAAAAGAATTCAAATACTATTTGGAATAATAATAAAAGTCCAAAGCATCGGGTGGGCATACAGGCTCTGCACAAGGGAGGAAGGGTTTCTTCCTCTTGAATTTTTGGAGTAAGGTGCACTGTGGGACTGTTTGCAGTACAGAAAACAGGAAATGCTAAAACAACGTGGGTAGGGTTGCTCCCGAAACTTATGCCCCATTGGTTATGGAGAGCTATGGAGTAACCTCACCTACTACCTGGTGCCATCCATAAATGAGTCACCTCAGGAGCACCCTCTTCAGACCACTTTCTGGACCTGAGGAAGATCAGAAGAGGACTGGACCTTAATTTAATTCTACACAACCTTCGTTGAACTAGGCATCAACATTGTCCACATATCTACTCAGAGAGTCCAGAAGCCTCACCAGGCAAACATTCTGTGGCAAAGTGTGGGTTAGCGGTGGACACCACGTTTCACACTTTGGATAATGCGTGTCTGTCTATCCTACTGTATGGCTAAGGTAAAATGCCTGATAAATTGATCCTTCTTTCCTCAGTTCAACAACGTGTGTACCAGAACTTAAACACAATGCACAATTATTATTAGCTAGGCAGCCTGCAAATAACAACATCAAAGGCATATTTGTGCAGATAAAAACACATTATGCAAACAAATGAATGCCATTTCAAGAGATGAGCTGCAGTGACTAAACTATTTAAATAGGAACTAGGTTTAAATCCATGCCACGTCATGTGACTGAAAGTTACGTAACTCTGGGCAAATCACTTAGAGACCAATTACAAATCAGGCAAAGCAATATTTGTGGGTGAGAATACCACTTCACCCAAACATATCTGGCCTATGTTTCTCGAAAACCTCAGACAGACATCTTTATCTCTTTGTAACCCCTTATATGTTTGGATAATGTCAGTTCCAAATTCTGCCGCTGTTAACCTCTTTTTGAATGTCATATTGACCAAGCTTCTGCAGAGGGCCTGCTTACTTGTGCAAAGTGGTATCCACAAGTGTGATTTTACTCTACCCAATGGCACCATCGCAGAGGTTTCTGACGTAACATCATTATTGCTGCAGTCGTATGGATGACTGACAACACCTTTAAGTTTAATACTGAGAATAATAGGTCTTGCCCATCTGTGGACCACTCTTTGAGATCAAAAGCAAATGGTGGCAGGCTACATGGGGCCACCACTGACATGCCAGAAAGTATTATTTGACTCCTTGTCTTTTTAATTTGAAACAAGTCAGATAGCATGGAAATGCATTCTTTCACTGAAAACGTTTTGGAAAGTCTTACCCTTCCTTCGGATTTATGGTAAACAGGCATTATCAGGCAGCCTTGGATTGAGAAAAATAAACGTAATCATCATTTCCAGATTATCTAGAATGCGGGATTTTACCCACTAAATGTCTTTCAAATCCCACCCTGCCAAATTACATTGGCTTTCCTTGGAAGAAATAATTTAGTTAAGAAGAATCCATGCTTCGTGCAGGAAGCAGTCTTTCAGTCTGGTCTCCAATTCTATGTTCATACGTAGGCCTTACAATCCCTCCCCAACTCTTTAGCAGGCCTCTCGGCTCTTGTGGTGGCCCCACATTCCAGCCACGGCCGTATGGTAATTCGCATCTTCTCTGTTGAGATGTCTGTCCTTTCGAAAGGACTTCCACTAGCTCTGCCCTCCACTCCTGACCTTTTAAAATGTTGTTAAATTTTTGAAACCTAAACGTTTTTCACCTAAGCTAGCTATTGAGCAGGTTTTAGTGCAAGGACCCCTCTGGATATTAGAGTGCTTGTTAAACGCACTGTAATCAACATGACAGATATTGGAGATTTATTGGCACTATTAGGTATTATTAAAACAACAATATGTAATATATAGTCTAAATGTGTTATTGAAGCTAACTGTAATCCGTGTTTTATTTACGGCGACACAGAAACGCATATTTACTTGTGTGAAATTGCTGCACATAAATTAAATGCAGAAAACGCATGAAAAATGCATACACACAACAAAAGTGCTTTTTGGTTTAAGTAAATAATATTTTTTAATTGAGAATGATACCATTTTCTACATCAAGTAACGTACTACATGTCACAAGCGGGCCTTGTTAAATCATGCGGTTTGAAACAAAGAAAGTTACACGTCTTTTGACTCCACTATCAAAAGTCTGCTATGTAGAAAAAGCATAACGTTTTCCAATGAAGTTAACTTAAGTTCATGATCGAAAATGACAAGAGAAAAACGTACTCTAAAATGATGACATTTTGTTAAGGTGAAGAATAATTTATTTTCTGTGCCTTGCCCTTGAAAATAGAACTGAAACCCTTTAATGTTGTGAACGCTGGTTTTGTTTACCAGATAAATGAAACCCGTTCTATAATGCAGAACAGAATGCCAAGAAGTATACATTGCACATGTTATGTATGCTTTTACACATTCAGCGTTTCAGTTCATAATTTGTGCATCCATGCTTAATCAAGACCTAGGATAAAGTGAATTCTATGTGGTTACAAATTGTTCATTGTATCAAGTAAAGTTGATTATATTTCGAAATAAGCCGATTCCACCACAAGAACAACTGCTCACTCGAGAAAAGCTTTTAGTATGCGGATCATTTTGGAAAACAATGGATACATTTTTGCAAATCAGGGAAACATCTGCAGGGCTGTGTGTCTAGCTCTAGGCAGAGGAGCACGATTATCTGTGTAACGAATGTATTGTGTAAATTACCCTTACATAATAATTTGAACAACGTGAGCAGTGGATTCAGAATGCCAATCCACAGTATGACCTAGTAGAAATAACAACATTAGTTTTAGATCCAAATCCAAGCCAAAATACGTAGCTTTTTTAATTTATATTAACCACTCCTCCTAATTGATAACTGGAGTACTAATCAATATGATAAGGAGACAAGAACAAGGTATTTTCACCTTTCCCTGTCTCTGTTGTCAGGCAATTCCAGCTCTCGTTATTGGTTGACAATTGCTCTGCACCTGGCAACATCGCAACTTTTAGAAGGATAAATGTGACAAGAAACATTTTTAATTTTAAATGAAATACCTCTCTCCCTGATTAACATCTGAATAGCTACACCTCATAATACACCAAACCACAAGATTCCCACTCTCACACATATAAGGCATTCATAGAACCAGCTCAGGAGCTCTTACATTGCTCCTACAGTGGGGAACACTTCACATCAGAGCATCCTCTTTTTTAAATTCTGCATGAAGCAGAGTTTGAATTATAAAGTTGAAATAGCGCAAAAAAGCACAAAGCACCAACAAGGGACTTATGGTCGTGCCGGACCGGGACAAAGTCATATTTTCAGGCTAACAACAATGGAGTGCAGGCTGGATACAGGGACCCAGCTGAACAAAATACCTTAAATCCTGGTTGCAAAGAGTTGTGTGGATCCAGGTCAAAGAAAGCAATGTGTCAGTTCTGAAATGCGATGAGGCTGCAGTGTGAGATCCTGATGTGTCTTCATTGAAGATCCCGTTGATGGTGCTCACAATACAAAGTCCTGGCTTCAGGGATGCGGTGCACAGCTGTTGATGCATCGGTTCCAGAGAGGAAAAAATGCTTTTTGCTATTCTGCTGGTTCCTCGTGTCAGTGTTTTGAAATGTATTGCATGTATGCTAGGCGCGCGATGCCCATTGGGCTCAAAGGGCTTCAGCCCCCCTCTCCGCTGTCGTGTGTTTCAGCCCGGGCTGAGACAGCTTCCCGAGCACACACACAGCCGCACCCGAGTACTTCACTGGTCTTTAAAAGACCATTTACTTGTTAACAAGGCTTTGTTGTTCTTTCACCCCTTCTTAGAACCTCTGCATCTTCACTCTGCCGATTGCTGGAAGAATTAGACCTCCCTGAAATTTTTATTAGCTCGCCCCCCCAAATTTCACTCTAATTGCACCTCTGACGTATGCAGAGATTTCAGGAGGCCATGGGGTTCCATTATGAAGCAATCATTTCTCAATTGTTAGAACGCTACACATAACAAGAGCAGCCGTTACACCATCAGGAACCGGGGCATATAATATATTAAACAATCTTTTGCCTGGAGCTGACTGTGAACAAATATATAACAAGCATTGGCATAGCCAATATGTCTTGCTTTTTTGACCTTATAAGTATTTAGTTATGCAGCACAATATCCTTGGTGCAACAACATCAATTGTTGCATGGCTAAACATTTATAAGGTTCCAAAGGCGAGGCCTATAGGCTATGTCAATGCTTGCTCTTTTCATCCTTCATTCCTTCTACTCCCTTTTCTTTCAATCCTTCTTTTTCTCTATTCCTTACTTTTTCCTTCCTATTGTAAAAAAGACCTTATAAAATTTACAAGAAAATAACACTAGTTTTAATTAAACGTGCAGACTTAAAGTGCAATCGTCGATAAAAATAATCTTTTGAAAATGCATAATACTGTAAACTGTTCTATTCACTCATACTGGGCCTCAAAATGACTAAAGCAAGGCTGCTTAAAAAACAAGCTTGAATAAAAAATGCTGAATACACGTAAAAAGTTTTATTCTTGACCACTCCTTGAACATGTTTTCATAAAAAAGAATAAGTTGATTACATAGTTTCAAGTATTCTTGTAGAATGTTTCTACTGAAACAAAGACCACTGTTTACACATAACAATTTTTTGATGTTTAATGGGGTAATGAAGAGTCCATTAATTGAAATGCAGACTTTGAAATGTGAATTTGACTTTCTAACCTTCTTGTTTACGCCCTAATGATGATCCTGTATAAATGTTTTCTTTGAATTAATACAGCTATTTTGACTTTTACATAGTTTACTGTTCAGAAATTTGGTATTAAAAAGTTAAAGACTATGTACATTCGTGGGAAAGCAAGTCTGAATGAGGGAGACTACATATGAGAGCATAGTAGATGTCATTTGGCTGCAAATGTAACATTGCCGTCTGATGACTATTGTATTTGTGTGAGAAGATGAGAACTTCTTCTGTTCCCAGGTGAGCATCAGACAATGAATGGCTGACTAAGACGAGAAGTGCAACATGTTGCAAGAGCTTTGTGAAAACTGATGTCTGTAAAAGTGCGTGTTCCTAGGGTAGGTTACCACCTCTCTTTGCCCGTTTTCCCATTCACCTAGAATTTATGCCCTATTGCTTTGGGACTCTACCGAGTCTCCTGAGCCTCTCTTTATGGGAAGTTCTTTGCTTTGATATTTTTGATCTTCTTAAGCTGATTTTAATGTTAAAGCTTCATGCTTTTCTCCTTCTCTCTCAAACTAGAACCCATTATGGGTTATGGCTAACTCCAATTTCCTCTGGTTCTTAGAACAGTGATTCTATCCTTATTGGAGTGTACTCTTAATGCATTTTATTACATGACTGATTAACCAGTATTGATTTTATATTTCTGTCAAATATTGACTACTGAGACTAATCTGACTTTAACATTTGATTTGCAATAAAGATGATCTACTAAAATATTTGATTCATAAAACCCTTTAAACCTTTGCCAACTCTCGTTATTGACTAAGAATTAGAATAGTTGTTGTGATAATTATTTGATGTATTGCTTAAATCCTCTTCTATAAAACATTGTCAAAGATGCATCGCATTGGAGGTGAGAGGTGAGGGTTAGCCCTGAGGCTGGCAAACCTGGTCTTTTTATCCCTGTTTTCTGCTCTAACACTTTCTTTCTCACATACACTCTTATGACCTTTTTCTCCATTCTCCTCATTTCTCTTCTTTTGATTTTATTTACAGAAGCGCTTTGTCGCACTCCTCATTTCTGCTATAGTATTCCCTTGCGCTATTATTCATGACCTTTTCTTTGTAGACATCGAGACACCAGTGACCCATAAAAGATTGCTCAACTTTTCATTGTTAGCCTATGTAGCAGTCCATCAAGAATAGAGGCAAATCCTCTGCAGCTGCTAAAGTAGAAAGCTGACGATGCCACGGATCAAAATCCATCTTCCTCATTAATAATGAAGCAACAAGTAACTTTTTTAATTTGTTTCACATCCTTGTAAACCAAATTAGAGACCACCCAGACAGTGCATGGATCCAACTCCTTGCTTTTCTCCATTTCACTACAAAGGGGCAGATTCCGATCCGGGTCGGAAGGGCACCGAACGTTATCTGGCTGGAAAAACTACGAGCCGTACGTGTGTTTTCCGGCTGACTCGTACAGCTGTACGAGCTGTGGTAAATAATTTAATTACCGGGACTTAATTTGATACAGAAACATAATAAAATAGCTCAGTAAATAAGAGGCAGAATCCGTGGTATTAGAGGTTCGGAATGGGCTTTATTCCAATGGTCGATTATAATCGGTTGCTCCAAGTTCCATCAGCACGAAGGTTCAGGAAGTGAAGTACATACGTTATTGACAATCAATCACTTTTATACAATAGGCATTACAGTGAAGCAAATACAAGAGGCGTAACAATTGATAGTGTGGATAATATATTCCTGCGTAGCAAAAAGTAGGCGTAACTGGGAGTGACGAGGGAACGTCATCAGGTGTGATGTCATAATAGGGTGGTTCCATGAAAGAATTTCACAATGTCAACAGAAATACTTGGCAGAAATGCGCGCGCAGCAGCATGACGTGTAATTGACGTGCAACTAGGGGGTGAAGGGGACTTGACATTTAGCTCTACATGTGGCGACAGAAGTCTGGAGGGTCAAGTCAACCTAATCCCAAATCATATCTAACATCCTATGTTTAAAGAACTATGTTATCCAAAAGAGAGGTCTCTTGGAGTAGAATCTTATTCTATACTGACTATACTGACTGTTAGTGCGTGTACAAGCGTCTAAGTGTCTACACTAGATGCGTGGGCGGAAATCTTCCATAGTAATAAGGCTATGAATTACTTGCATAAAGACAGAGAAGCCGGGCCTTTGCTCGGTAGCTGGCAGGATGTTTACTTAAACTACTAGACAGGAATGCATCGGGCAGGGAACGGAGCAGATAATTTCGAAGGTGAAATACAGTTTTTGGCAGGCAATAGGCTGATGTCAGGCTTCGTGAGCCGCGCAGAGAATGAGACAAAGTTCATGGTCACAGATGCAGGCTCAGACTGGAGCTTTCAGAGGCAGAAGGCAAGAAGAGTTTGATGACAGAAACAGGGCCTACTTGCCTGGACTGTAAAATGGCATAAGTGAACCATATAAAGCCGGTGACCTTTCATACTTAGGAATGGAATATCCGGCCTATTCATGGCGGATCTGAAAGAGGACATGTTGACGGTGGACGCACATGTGTTTGCGTCTTCATAACTGGAACTGGAGGGAACATACATGTACTTGTGATTCATACATGAAACCGTTGGGGTCCAAGATAGGGGACATAACTGATCAGAAAAATCCATATTTCCACATTCCCTCCTTGTCCCCTACTTGCCCGTTAAGAGATATCAATCTTCATCAATCCATTGATCTGTTCATATAACATCATTTGTTCTTCTTTCTTCTTCCGGGATGAATGAAATCTTGGTGGTGGAATACACGATGTGGCACACAGACCACAGATCGCTGGTCCACATTGTAGACATAGACAGCAACTGAATAGTATGAGAAGGCCAATACCTAGGAAAGATAGGACCTTCCATCCAAAGGTAGATAATACACTCCAAAACCAACCGGACCAAGTCCAGGTGCCTGGGTTCTGGTGTATCTGGCTTACAATCTTATGAAGGCGAGTTATGGCTTTATATACGGATGGCGAATTTTCTGGTATGAAAATGCAACAGCTTGATCCGATGACCCTACAAGCTCCGCCCCTATCGGCCAGGATGACGTCAAGGACAAGACGATTTTGAAGCACAACAATCCGCTTAGCAGACTGCTCTTCTGTTAAATTGCCTAAGGCGGAAATAGTTTCGTTCACTACTGCTTCAAGGGTTCTAGTTAATCTACGTATCAGCTTACTATTAGTAACGGTACCTATATAGGGAAAGAGACCTTTATTGAAATCTGTGTATTTTTCCCATGCTGTTTCAGTGTAATCGACTATTGGGAGATCTCTCCTTACTCTATTATATACTAAATGAGTATTTCTGTGGTAATCAGGAGGAGCTAGGAAAACAGGTGGCAAAAGGAATCCAATGTAGCAAGTACCATCCCAATCTAGAGGCAAACGTACATATGCCGTCTGACCACATATGAAATAGGAATGGCGGGAAGCTCTAAATGTAGACTTGCCTTGATCACTAAATTCTACTACAGTGGTGCATCTACTATGGCCCATATGTATGGAACCATTCTTTCTTACACATAATTCACCTTTTACTGGAAATATTGACATAGCGGGCAAAATCGGAGTAGCTTCGGATTCGACATTTAGGATCATAAGATTAAGCGTAAAATTACCTAATCCATACACTTCATTTTCTGGATCAGTTCCTGTTCTCTGGGGAAGTCCCTCCTTGTTAGGGTAGCAGACCTTAAGCAAAACTAAGTTCAAATTTCCCCATACCCAGTTATCTTGATAAACTGCAGAATTCGAATCTAGAGAATTAATTAAACTAAACCATGCTCCACAGGAGCCGTTGTGTGTGAACGGGTATGGAAAGAGAGGTAGAATTCCTTTATAATTCTGATAGGGAGGGAGTCGGCCACATATCCAACAATTTGTAGCATTGCTAACCTGATGGGAATGATGTAACATACTAATAAACGTGTTATTGCTCAGCGCAAATCTATAAGACAACTCAAGCGGAGGTAATTCACTGAAAGAATGTTCAGCAGTAACATTATAAACATGTCTAGAAATAGGATAATATATGTGCAACAATATACTTGCAGTAATTATTAAAAGACTTAAGAAAAACAAAATTAATAACGTCACTGTGCAATGACTACGCAGTGATTTACAGTACGCCTGTCGTTTCAACATTTTTCGGGTGTGTTTTCTATTCAGGTCCAAGGGATACATGTCAGAGACAATTCAACCGCTTCACCTTGGAGAGGACTTAAACAATCAAATTGCTTGACTGATTGGACCTGAGTTTTAGTTTATAAAGTTCGGAATTACTCTTTTCAACAAAAGGAAGTTTTGAGTCAATGGGTGAAGACACACGAGGTGTGGTATTCACATCTGATTGTAGTCCATGAAATTTCTTGATATGACTTGAATGAATCCAGCCTTTCCTGCCCTCGATCTTCATGGCTGTCCTTGTGGTGAGCAAGACCAGCTGCGGTGACTTCCACCTAGGATCCAGCTGAGTCTTTCGATCAAAGTTCCTCACTAGGACCAGGTCGCCTGGAATTACGTCATGGGGCTTCACCTCAGTGTTGTCAGGAAAAGCTGCAGCTACCTGTGAACGACAAGATTGTAGTGCAGACATCAAGGAAGCCAAGTAATCTGTCAGCATATTACAGTCAATATCAGTTATTTTACGTGGTATGGGCGTCCCCCACATATTTGGTGGTCTGCCGAAGATCACCTCATACGGGGATAGCCCTGTTCGAGAGTGTGCTACCATTCTCGTGTAAAAGAGTGCAACTGGTAATGCTACTACCCAGTCGACACCTTTCTCTCTGCATATTTTGGACAATCTAATTTTCAGGGTCTGATTATGTCTTTCTACGAGACCTGCTGCCTCGGGGTGTCGGACACAGTGGAATTTCCACTGATAGCCTAACAAAAGTGAAACGTGTTTCATTAATTCGGATGAGAACGGCTGGCCGTTATCTGAGTGGACAACACGTGGTAAACCGTATCGCGGGAAGAATTCTCGAACCAACTGTTTGGCAGTAGTCGGGGCAGTGTAATCTGAAACCGGGTATGCCTCCGTCCAACGGGAAAGAGCACAAACAACTACGAGAACATATTTGAATCCTAAACATCGTTCCATCTGGATATAATCCATCTGGAGGACTTCAAAAGGGTGATCAGGAGGCTGAAATCCACCCTGTTCTACGGGAACGCTTTTTCCTGGGTTGAACTGACAACAGATCATACAGGTACGAACTTTTTGTTTAGCTGCTGCTCGTAAATGTTTATTGAACCAAATGTGTTGAATGCTGTCTAGCATAGCTTTTTCTCCTAGATGCGCTGAACTATGTACAGTGTTAATTATAACCTGGACCATTGAATCAGGAAGGAACCACACAGACTTTTCCTTCATCAACCATCCTTGATCCGTTTGGATCCCTCCTAATTCAGTCCATTTCTTTATTTCGTCTGGTGTAGCATGTGTCTGTATATCAATTACGTCAAGAGTAGGATCTTTAACCGTCATACAATGTGTTGGCGTCGGGACTATTGTCTTTGTCATGTCGGATGTTTGAGTTTGAGCAGTCTGTTTAGCTGTTCTGTCAGCTAGATCATTGCCTTGAGAAATGATATCAGTAACTTTCGTATGAGCTTTACATTTCATAATTGATATTGCAGTGGGTAGATGTATTGCATCTAATAAGGCATGAATGAGGGGTCCGTGCTGAATGTGGGCACCGTGGGAAGTTAAATAACCTCTCTCTCGCCACAGCACGCCGAAGTCATGTACAACTCCGAATGCATAACGTGAATCAGTGTATATGTTGACTTTTTTATTTGTGGCTTGAATACAGGCTTGTGTCAGAGCGATGAGCTCTGCGGCTTGAGCTGACAAGGTATTTATGCAATTTGTTTCGATGACTTCAGTGTCTGTTGTGACTGCGTAAGCGGCCACTAACTCTCCTGTACCTGTTCTCATACATGAACCATCTACATACAACGTCAGGTCTGGGTCTGACAATGGGACATCGGTTAAGTCTTGTCTGGGTTTCGTCGTGATCGTAATAACTTCAATACAGTCATGAGCTAGTGGGTCTGTTCCGTTTACTGGCAAAAGTGTGGCAGGATTCAATGTGTTACAACGTCTGATTTCTATATGTGGCTGAAACAATGTTAATTCGTACCCTGTAAGTCGCGCTATAGTCAAGTGTTGTGTTTGCGTTCTATTTACAAGAACCTCTACTGCATGTGGTACTTGTACTGTCAATGGATGTCCTAATACTATGGCATCGCTTTGTCTGATTGCTAAAGCTGTTGCTGCCACTGATTTCAGGCACGCAGGCAGAGCTTGAGCTACGGGATCTAATGTACTAGAAAAATAAGCACATGGTTTGTGTGATCCTGCTTGTTCCTGAGTGAGTACTGACAAGGCAGTACCTTCGCGTTCTGTAACAAAGAGTGTAAACTGTTTACTGTAACATGGCGTTGCTAAAACAGGTGCTTGACATAAAGCTTTCTTTAGGCTTTCAAAAGCTTGTGTATGTTCCTGAGTCCAAGGGAGGACAGTCGATGTGGCTGCCTCCTGTGTTGTCAATTGAATGAGTGGTTTTGCTAGAAATGCATACTGAGGGATCCACTGTCTACAATATGAAGTGAGGCCTATGAAAGCCCGTACCTCCTTTTGTGTCTTGGGTATTGGCATGTTAGCTATTAACTGAATGCGGTCGGGTGTAAGCTGCCTTCCCTCCTTGGACAGCGAGTGTCCAAGATAAACAACTCGCTGGACACAGAATTGCAGCTTAGAAGGGGACACCTTGTGCCCCTTTTCGGCTAGAAATTGTAAAACTGTCAGTGATGCTTTCTCACATTCTGGTTCGCTTCTCGCGGTGATCAGCAGATCATCGACATATTGAAGCAGAGCAGTGTTAACTGGCATGTGGATACTGTCGAGTTCTCGTTTCAGTGCTTGGCTATAGATGCTGGGGCTTTCTGTAAATCCTTGAGGTGCGCGTGAGAATTTAAAGCTACGTCCATTTAAACTAAATCCGAACAAATATTGGCTTTCCGGATCTATTGGGACGCTGAAAAAGGCATTCTTGAGATCAATTACAGTAAAGAATGTTGCTTCGGAATCAATAGCTGTCAGTAATGACGAGATATCTGGGACCACAGGGAATTGTGGCACAATGCATTTGTTTAATTCGCGCAGATCAATAACCAATCGATATACTGGCGGGGCCTTCGGATCTGTTCGTTTAAGAATCGGAATTATCGGTGAATTACATACATTGGAGTCTGTTTCCACAACCACTCCTTGGGCAATAAGCTCGTCAATGATTTGCAGTAAAGCCACTACAGCATCTGGTGGTAACTTGTATTGTCTCATTCGTGGTAGTACCACTCCTGCCTTTAGTGTGACTCGATATGGTGTAATATTCATGCAACCAACATCAGTAGGGCCTTGTGCCCATAGATGTGTAGGTAAAGTCTGCAGTCGGGGATCCATGTCTCTAGACACATAGTGACCTTTAAAATCACGTAAAAACAATCTTACTCCTTCCGGAGAACAACATATTATAGCTCCTAAAGCTTTCAGTGTTTTTATACCTAACAAGTTTTCTGGACATGATTTAGTAAGCAATAAATCTGTAGTTCGGGTCAAAGGTCCTATCGTAAGTGGAAGAGGCTGTGACACTTCATTAACAATAGGTTTTCCTGAAAAACCAAGGGAAATATTCTGTGAGCCTGAGAGGGGTGCCCCTGGAACTACACTACGTTTTATAGTTGTTCGACTTGCCCCTGTATCGAGTAAAAATGTTCTGTCTTGGCCTAATAATTCACTATGTACATAAGGTCCTTCTTGGTCTACAGGGACCTCGATAAGGGGTAAGTCAACTTCCCTCTCTAGGCTTGTTCATGCGTATCGTTGATAATCAGGATAGTCGTACTGTGCGGTCTGGTACAGTTGTCGTGTCGTGGTTTGGGTGGCAGCAACAGGCAGCGCTGGTGCAGCTGGCACAAACTGTATAGACTGTGGTGGAGCTGGCATGGACTGTGCATGCTGCGGGGCTCCTTGTTCATTCTGATCCTGTCTAGGTGGCCGTGGTCTTTCTTTTGTATTACCTATGGCGATATTATGTTTCAAAACTGGACAATCGTGTACGTAATGACCTGGCTTTTTACAATAGTTGCATATCCCTTTTACAGGTCCTGTTGAATCACCGGAATGTGTCGTACCCTTTTTATGTCCTTCAGCTGGAACTGTCTGGGAGACTAGCATTTTCATTTTCGTGTCTTTCATGCGTCTTTGTTCATGTTCTTGTTCCTCTCTAATTCTATTGTGATGGTACTGTAACATTTGTAACATTTGTGATGGAGTGTTACCTTGCCAGGTACTCTCGAATTTTAATACTCTATTCTTTACTTGAGGCAAGGAATTTTCTACTAATTTTGTCACAAACAGATGTGGGTATGATTCGCTACTTGCTTTTATGCCACTATTTATACCAAAACATTTTTCAAATCGGGCATAGAAATCACTAGTGTCTTCATCTTGCTTCTGTTTACAGGCTGAAATTGTACCCCAATCTTCCTTTTTCGTAGTTAATAAACGTGGCAGTACCTGTACTAGTAAACCTGGTAGTGCTTTGGTTTTATCCCCAAGCCCTGCTCCTGCAGTTCGGGCCTTTTCTTCTGCTTCTAATGCTGACCATTCTATCTTTTGGTCTCCCACCTCCCACTCTTTTTCCTTGAGTTTTTCATAAATGCCAGCAGGCATCAATACCTTTAATATTGTCATAATGTCGGGATAGGTATACTCTCCCATGAGTAACATGTCTTTAATTTCTCGGTGGAAACCCGCTGGGTCTTTGTCATGACTGGGTACCACTTTCTTCATTTCCAACAATTCTATTTTCGATATGGGCGTATATACAAATACGCGTTTAAACTCATCGTCCTCGCCCTTTATTGGGTGTACTTCTCGTAAGGGATTCTGTCTGTCCATGTAATACGTGGTTCTTTCCTTGATGGGCAATGAGACATGTTCTGGGCATACAAAAAGAATGTACTGTTTTCTTGATTCTAGTATTTCTTTAATTAATTTAGTACCTGAACCTCTCCATCTATTCATGAGTAATTCAGTCAATATATCAGGCAAGGGACCAGGATCCGAATGCTGACTCTGATATAGTATAAGGAGTTGTTGAATCATATAAATCCCAGCTAAACGCTGTTCATCTGGGGTGAGATTCAAAAATGTGTGTGCTACTGTATCATCACCATACTTTCCGGGACTGGCAACCCAATGGACGGCTGACCTGGCTAATTCTTGTTCATCCATAGAATCGAGAAAATGATAACCCCTTCGTTCTCGGAGTAATTTGTCAGCGGCTTGGAACGAATGCTCGTTAGACCTTATATTAATTATAGGTGTTTGGAAATTCCTGTTATTATCTGGACATATCGGACGTATCGGGTCAATAAGACATCTAGTACTATTACAAGATCTTCCTCTACCTACATAGGCTATGGTGTCTGACTGTCCTGTGGGCAGTCCTGATCCTTCCTCCTCGCTCTGTTCGAACTGGTCTACCGCTAATCTTTCTTCATGTAGGCGTTCTATTTCTTTTCGGATCTTTCGGCACATGGCTATTATACAATTTTGCTTATCATGTCTCCCTTCTGATATATTCTGGCTCCATCTGGTAAGAATTTGCATTGCTTCCGGGTCTACCCCCGGTCGGTCTTGATTTCTGATCACACAATTTATAAGGAAACGTAACAGTTCCCCCTGTATCTCCACTTTCTGGTATTCCATAGCTCTGTTAATACATTCTGAATCTCGCCCAGTTTGGACAAAATGGTATATATTATCTAGATGCGCAGTCATTCCTGGTAACTTCCCTAAATACACTGCGGCTCGTCTGATACGTAATGATGCCAGGGTCATTTCGTCCTCTTTTCCGGGCACAGGGTCATATCTACAATCTATAAGAAGTTCCTTAAGCGTACGGGCATTTATGAGTTTGGGGGTACGTGAATGTGCTGACTCTTGAAAGGTAAGTTTATTTATTCTGGGTGGCGTAGAAAAAATGTTGGTAGCACCTCCCGTAGCCCCATCTGGGGTATCGGGCGTGAAAGGATTCGTTGAACGCGACACAGCAACTATAGGTGTGGACACAGCTATAGAAGTAGCTGTAGGAACAGATGTAGAAACAGATGTGCTTGCCGGAACTTGTGTCAGGACTTGTTGCTGTAGAGATACGGATACTGGATCTTGGTGTTGAACCTCCCTGGCAGGCGGTCTATGTGGGGCGGAATTAGCATACTCGGGAGCTGCGTCATCTAAATATGAGGAAAGAAAAACATCTTCTGCGGTTTTAGGATGCCCCTTAGGATGTACTTTTATTGGAAATAATGGGGGTGGCAAGTCTTTTGGTATCTCCGGAGTAGCCTTAGGTAATCCTTCGGCCAGGAGGGGATACATACCATTCATAAGGGCATTTCTTTGTCTGTCTACTTGTTCTAATTTCACTCGGGTACCTTCTTCAATTAATAGATCTTCTCGGACTTTATTTGAATTCTCTCTATTTTTCTCTTCCTGTCGCAGTGCTTTTTCTGTACGTCTATGAGATTCTTTACGCCATAACTCAATGGCGTCTTTCTGTGACTGTCTGACTTTCCTTTTCCATAACTCTTCCTCTACTTTCATGATGCACTCTGCATCCCAGGTCCCAGCTGCGGGCCACCTCTGACTTTCTGGTAATTCCTTGGTGTAGTCTACCCATAAATCAAGAAATAATATAGCGTCTAAGCCATGTTTATGATACATGAAGTACCCTGGAGTGTCCCTAGGAGGAATAGGAACAGCTTCTTCGAGTACCCCTTTTCTTGTTGTGATCTGTCTTAATTTCGAAAAGAGCGGCATATTGAAAACTGATCTGATACTTGATTTTGAACAAACTTAATACAGTAAACACAATAATGAACAGTCATTCACACCACAATATGCAGAACGTACTTAAAACATTTACCATTTAACATTTAACTGAGCAACAATGATGATGACGATCTAAGGAAAACTTAATCACTAAACATAATACTCGACTTTAACTGAATTATTCTGAATTTATATACTTGATATACTAGATATACTGCTAAACAGTACAGATACACTGCTGAAACAGTGCAGACCGGATTTGTGTACCCAAACCCGTCTTGACCGGCACAACCTATGTGCACGTCAGAATGCCTCCCCAGTAATGGTACTCACCGGGTAGCTCGGAAACGGAAGGCCTTGGAAACTGAACTGAACTTGAACCGGACTGGACTCGACTCGAACACTTCGGAAACTGGACTCGACTCGGGACTTCGGAAACTGGACTCGACTCGGGACTTCGGAAACTGGTGGGCCTCTGTATACCTCGGATCTTGCTCTCTCAGCTAGGCTCTGGTCGGGATACTTCGCACTTCTCACCGCCTCGTCTGGGTGTTGATCGCAGCCTCAGTCGCCCCCGCTTGACCGGAGGGAGATACAGGAAATCCTGCTGGTACGCGTTGTTGTCCGTCCAGCTGTGGCAGGAGACCGGGCCTGCAACTCACCGCCGGCGCGTGAGATGAGAAAGTGTCCCTGTTCGGGCGCCATTCATGTGGTAAATAATTTAATTACCGGGACTTAATTTGATACAGAAACATAATAAAATAGCTCAGTAAATAAGAGGCAGAATCCGTGGTATTAGAGGTTCGGAATGGGCTTTATTCCAATGGTCGATTATAATCGGTTGCTCCAAGTTCCATCACCACGAAGGTTCAGGAAGTGAAGTACATACGTTATTGACAATCAATCACTTTTATACAATAGGCATTACAGTGAAGCAAATACAAGAGGCGTAACAATTGATAGTGTGGATAATATATTCCTGCGTAGCAAAAAGTAGGCATAACTGGGAGTGACGAGGGAACGTCATCAGGTGTGATGTCATAATAGGGTGGTTCCATGAAAGAATTTCACAATGTCAACAGAAATACTTGGCAGAAATGCGCGCGCAGCAGCATGACGTGTAATTGACGTGCAACTAGGGGGTGAAGGGGACTTGACATTTAGCTCTACATGTGGCGACAGAAGTCTGGAGGGTCAAGTCAACCTAATCCCAAATCATATCTAACATCCTATGTTTAAAGAACTATGTTATCCAAAAGAGAGGTCTCTTGGAGTAGAATCTTATTCTATACTGACTATACTGACTGTTAGTGCGTGTACAAGCGTCTAAGTGTCTACACTAGATGCGTGGGCGGAAATCTTCCATAGTAATAAGGCTATGAATTACTTGCATAAAGACAGAGAAGCCGGGCCTTTGCTCGGTAGCTGGCAGGATGTTTACTTAAACTACTAGACAGGAATGCATCGGGCAGGGAACGGAGCAGATAATTTCGAAGGTGAAATACAGTTTTTGGCAGGCAATAGGCTGATGTCAGGCTTCGTGAGCCGCGCAGAGAATGAGACAAAGTTCATGGTCACAGATGCAGGCTCAGACTGGAGCTTTCAGAGGCAGAAGGCAAGAAGAGTTTGATGACAGAAACAGGGCCTACTTGCCTGGACTGTAAAATGGCATAAGTGAACCATATAAAGCCGGTGACCTTTCATACTTAGGAATGGAATATCCGGCCTATTCATGGCGGATCTGAAAGAGGACATGTTGACGGTGGACGCACATGTGTTTGCGTCTTCATAACTGGAACTGGAGGGAACATACATGTACTTGTGATTCATACATGAAACCGTTGGGGTCCAAGATAGGGGACATAACTGATCAGAAAAATCCATATTTCCACAGAGCGAGCAAGTACGATGCGAGCTACATGAAATTCACCGACTGAGTCGTTTCCGGGTCCGAACCGTTCTGTACGTCTCGGTCGTAAGCTAACCGTGGTGTGCAATGGATATTATTCACGACCGAGCCAGTATGATGCACCCGTCGGACAACCTGTGCAAGCCGGAGTGTCCGGCTCGCAAATCGTCCAGGTGGTTGCCTTTGGGGGTCCGTGTCAGATCCCCTGTCACGCGCAGCCCTACGACTCGGGCACAGGGGGAGACCCATGGTTCTCCCCAACACATGGCACCGACGCGTACCCACTGTAGGGGGCGCACTTGTCCGCGACGTACCCATTCAGTCAATGGGAGCCCATGTACGCGTCGTACGACAGGCTCCCATTGACTTCTATGGGAGTCTGACCAAACCGAGTCTGGCAGCATACGGCCGCATCGTACTCGCTCTGTCGGACTGCAGGACCCTGGCTCGGTCGGAAAACACTCCGGATCCAGCTCGGTCGGAGTGCTTTCCGACCCGGATCAGAATCGGACGCAAACTGTTCAAATGACCAAGAACGGCAACCTAAATGACCTACAGTTGATGACGTCTGATGTTGTAATTGAGTCCCATTTCTTTCCTATTTCCTAAATTCCTAGGTTGGCTTAGAATAACACTGACATTTCCTGGCAGACCAGCATCATCCTTCTATTATTCTCCTAGTCTCCAGACAGATATTTGATGTATAATCTGGTATAGTCAAACCCATATCAATCATTCTCGACAGACAGTACTGTTACAACACCCCTGTCTAGGACAAGAGTAAACGATCTTGCTAAGGCGCCAATACCTTTTCCGTAAACCATAAAAAGGTGAAATAGAACTTTGAAGTTATATTATGGGCAATTAAATGTCACTACTATAAAACATATCTCACCAATAATTCAAATGCTCAACAACCAAGGAAGGGTGTCTCTCATGCTAAGGGATGCTCATATACTGAGTGAGATACACCAGAAATAATATTCTGTCGCATAGCCACCCAGGATATTACTTGAAAATAATGGTTGCTTTCTCAAAATAAATGCATAATAATGCCACTTAGGAGTTTCTGCGGTTTCAGCAACTTTCTAACAACATGTTTAGCTAACTACATAATCTTTATGTGTTCTTTAATGACAATATTTTGCCCTCCACTAATATGTGCAACATGTCTGAGAAACGGAAAACTGAATGTGACAATACGTATTGCATGCAAAGCCTTTCAATTGTTTATAACATCAAACACATCCCATATACCTTGGATACTTTATCTACCCTAAGTCAATATGGAATCAGAAATATAGAGCTATCCGGGATTGTCTTTTTGAAAGAACAACTTTGACTTCTGGGGTACTGGCTTTCCTAGTACTAATTTATCTGGCTCTATTAACAAATATCATCTTGCCAAGAAAACCAAAATGACAGAAACCATATCATTGGGCAACATGTTATTGTGTAAGGATATGCTATCTGAATTTGACCCATGAGAAGAGGCAGTTAGCAAAGTATTTATAGACACTTGCAACAGTTGTCTGCAAGGGCTCTGACAACTAGGGGCTGATTACGATGGAGGGCGGAAAGCCTTCATCTTTTCTTTGGAGGCTTTCTGAACCCCATTGTCAGTTTCAATTCAGCTAGCTGATTAAGTATCAGCGGGGCCGAATTGAAACTGGCTGGTCATTCCGGATGGATTCCGACAGGCTCAAAGAGTTTGTCCGCCAGTCAGAATGGGCTCTTAATCCCAAAGGGCGGGCCTTTCTGCCCTTGGGATTACAATGCACTGTTTCCGGCATGGTTTCCATGCTGGCCTGTCCGAAATGGAAACCTTGTCAGAAAGGGTGTTTGGGGGCCTCTAGCAGTGCTCCCTTGTGTGCTTGGTCTCCGGTTGGGGGCCGAGGTGTTGATCCTTGTATCCAGTGGAAGACACCTTGAGGTGCCTGCCACGGGGTGCAGGGATGAACAGCACCTCCCATTTCCCTATGGGAACCTGTATTACGGCCGGTTTATGGCTGTGATGCATGCTCCTATGTGGAAATGTAGGAATGCGACCGAACAGTGTTCAGTTGTGTTAGAAATGGAACTAGGTACCATGCTCTGGGATCTGGGAGTGGACGCTTCCATGCTGGGCTCTATATTGCTGCCGCCACTGGACCCCACCCTCACTGGTGAATACAGACAACTAAAACTGCACTCAGGGGACACATCCTCAAGAGCTAGTTTCTCTCTGGCGAAGGCCCTCTGCGCCTCCGCCATCCTCTCATGCGCTAAGACCCTCTCAGTCAATTGCTTTTTCTCTTCAAGGCCCAATGCCTTGATACTCAACTCCTGGGCCAACAAGGCCTTTTTCTCCTCCACACACAGCTGCGCTATCTCCTTGGAATGCTCTAACTTGAGCTTCTCAAAAGCCAGCTGATGCTCCCTTTCTTTCCTCCTATCTACCCACTCTTCATGGGACAGGGAAAGGGATGGGGCACTGCCTCCGGCACTGGCCCAGCAAGGGACACCCTATCTATGGGGTCCTCACTACCTACTGGCGTCCCTGCCCTGTCATTTTCTCTCTCCTCTTCAAACTCTTCAGGGCCACCGCCCCCCCAGGGGCATGGACTGGGAACACTCACTCTCAGAGTCCTCCCCAGAACCACCACCCTCCTAAATCTCTGTGGGCACCTTTTCAGGGAACTGTTGAGCCTATTACAGGGCCCTATGATGGTCTTTTTTCCACCTGTCCTTTTGCCACTTGAGCAGGAGTTTCTGAAGGTGTAGCGGGGTTGTTGCCCAACTCACTGCCATATTACTCTTCCTGCAGAACCCCTCTCACTTCTCCATACTGTAGTTTAACAGATCATGTATGCTAAAGGTAGATTTCATTTTGGCAAGGCACCACATACACTGGTGAAAGACAAAAGACCTAGGCGTCTGAGCTGAAGCAGGAGTATACCATTCAAAAATGACACTTTTGAGGGGAAATAAAAATCAGGAAAAATAATCTCCAAGCCTGTGATTATCTAAATGCAGAGTCTGTAGTGCAACCAGTTGTCACTGTGGTATTGCGCACACGCAAGTCCTATCCCACCGCTGCCACCAATGTTAGAAATGGGATTTTGGGTTTGCTAGAGCGTGCGCCTAAGCCAGGCAGAAACCATCACTCTAGTCAGGGCAAGAGAAGAGAACCCCTTCTCACCCCCTTGGTAGCTTGGCACGAGCAGTCAGGCTTATCCCAGAGGCAATGTGTAAAGCGTTTGCGCAACACACACACAGCAGCAACACACTAGGCACACTACAAAAGAAACTCCACACAAGGTTATATAAAAAATAGCCCTTGTATTATCCAAAACACATTAGAATCAGAATCACACATATACACCGTGTCATCTGGCACCAGGTAATAAAAACAGGGGATTATATACATGACAACAGGGCCAATCAGGCCACTGTCAGAACCATCCCAAAGCACAAGTAGCAAATATAAACCACAACCAGTAACTACTGGCAAAATACTGTACTCAGCATTAGCACTAACAACATTAACGCATAATGTCTGCATCCCATTATGCATAAAACACATTATGCATAAACATCATAAGCATAAACACTATGCAATCTCTCTAGGCATAAACACACTATCCAATAGGCATCACATTGTGCTATACGAACACTGACCCCCGGCCAACTGGCCTTCTGTGGGTCTCAAATGCACTTTGTCTTCCAAAGTCAGGGCTCCACTGGGGTGAGGGTGCTATCCACCCTGGTCTCTCTAGAGACCCAAACAATGTCCCTCACGTTGCAGCTGTCTGCAACCTTGTGGTGCAGCTGGGAAGACCGGCACCAAAAAGTACATTGGGAGACCCTCCTTCCCGGGGCTCCTCTCTCTCCAAAAATGCCCCCTTTATCAAATGAGGCCTCCAAACGGGCCCAAAGAGGAATCACCCCGCTGTTGCAGCTGCCCGCAACCTTGCGGTGCAGCTGAGGAAAGCACTGGCACCAATCGTGCTCAGAGAGCACCAACAAATGCTCCTTCTTCAGCCCCACTCACCGGGACACTTCCGACACTCCAGGGCACCTGCATCAAATGTCGGGAGCGGTCCCCAACTCGCGGCGCCGTCCCTGCCACTTACCTTCCCTCCCTACGGAAAGACTCCGGTCGGGTCTCGTTCTTCTCCTCGGAGGCGAGGGGAATGCGGAAGTGGAGCCCACAAGGCTCCGGCTCTGCCACCGCAGCAGGCCCCTCCCACAGTCAGGCATGGGCGCCTGACTTCCGTGTCTCCCGATCTCGGCGGCTCTTTACAAATGCGGGGTGGGCTCTAGCTTCTCAATACGTGCAAATGCGGGGTGGCCTCCCACTTCTCAATTAGCCCAAATGTGGGGTAGGCTTCCGCTTCTCAATACTGGCAAATGCAGGGTGGGCTCCTGCTTCCTCTGGCAATGTGGGGGAATCCTAACATCGGGATCCCCTCTGAAGAAGTCGCAGCCCAGCGCTGCAGGCCACAAACGTCTCTCCTGCCCTGGGAGAATCAAGAAGAGCGGTGCAGCGCTCATGAGGTGCTAGGAACCAGGTGCTCACCGGCACAAGGCTGGGCGCAGGCAGGCCAGCTCACAGGGCCCTCCAGCAGGGAGGCAGTCCCTCCTGGTTGTTCCTTCTGGGGCCCAGCCAGCAACAAGTATCCCAAGCACAAGGAAGCACACTTTCATGGGGTCACAGCCCCTGTACTTATACTGCCTTTTCCCTTTGTCTGCCCTTTGCACAGGGCTTTGGGAACCAGTCTCAACTGGTTCTGGGGGGTAGTGGAGCACTTTGTGTACAGTGCTCACACCCTCCTTTGTCAGGTGGGGGCTTGGTCATCAGACACTCCATAGAGGGGCAGATCCAGCATTCCCCTAGGCAGGCAAAGACCTATTCAGGGTCAGGGGACTACTGATCCTTCTACTCCAAATGCAGATCTCCTATTCAGCCTAGCGCTGACTCACCCTGCCCTCCCTGGAGCCACACACCTCACCTGCCACTGTCACTCCAGAGCCAGACATGCAATACACATCAGGCAGGCAGATACGTAGCACACAGAAATGCCAACTTCTAAAAGTGGCATTTCTAAAATAGTGATAATAAATCTGTGTACACCATTGTGCAGCATTTAATATTCGTATTCCAAACATCCAAACTTGATCACGCTGCTTTCTCATATCAGGAATTACCATTGAAACACTTATCAGGGAATCCCCAATGTATTCCTATGAGAGGGCAGCCTCAAAGCAGTGAAAAACCAAAATGGCTGTTTGTCACTACCAGGACATGTCACGCACTTAAGGTACATGTCCTACCTTTCACCTATAATGCACCCTGCCCATAGGGCTAGCTAGGGCCCCCCTCAGGGGTGACTGATATGCAGTAAAAGGGGGTCACAGATGTGGCACGTCACAGCGGTAGTAATACTGCGCGCACAGGGCCTGCAATGGCAGATGCCTGAGACAGGTTTGAAAGGCTACTTTGGTGGGTGGCGCAATCAGTGCTGCAAGCCCAACAGTAGGATTTATTTACTGGCCCTGGGTATCTGAGATACCACTTTAGAAGGGACTGACAGGTAAATTAAATATGCAAAACAGGTGAAGACCAATCTTACCATGTTAACAACACAGAAGTGCCCAGAGTCCTAAAACCACCAACACCGCGTCAGAATAAAGGCTAGGGGGAAGGCAAAAAGTTCAGGGATGACCGTGCAAAAGGAGCAAAGTCCAACAGGTTGCATCCTAATTTGGCGGCCGGTACCACCATCCAGAGGTCGGTCATTCCCATGACCAAGACGGTGTCAGGAGGACTTAATTCGCCTGGCATCGTAATTAGGCCCCTAATCTGGAGAGAGGACAAGTATGGAGGCGATATGACCTTATTTTCTGCACCCTAGTCTCACTTCCAGTGGGTGGTGTTCTGCTCATCGATCAGGTCCACAATTCTTGTAAACATACGGATTATATCCCAGTTTGTGGACCAGTCTACCACAACATAAGATCCCGCTTGAAAATGTATAAATAAGTTACACTTACAACCGAATAAGGGCATAAAATCTCAGAGGAAAAGCCTTCTAAATCAGGAAGGGAATTACAGAAGTTATCTACACCAGTGACAGGTAAATGACGCAACTATTCACAAAGAAACCTTGTAAATCAACCCAAAGTAATTTGCAAGGTAATTTGTGCTCCCTAGACGGCGGCTGTCAAATAATGTATAGAACTTGAGTGATTATGAAAAAAGCTGAAACACAACTGAAGAGGTGGGCAGTGCACATGAACTATCAAAGTTAATGCAATTGTTCTATGTCCTAATTCAGCTATACCAAAAATCAGTGCAATGTACAGAAACCAGCTCATTCCCTCCCATTCACACAATGTAGACAGCGATGCTTTGGATTGAATTACCACCATCTCAAGCCTGAGTCCATGTAAATAGGAAAGGAGTTCATAGGATACTGTACGCCTGATAGTCTGCGTCTATTAATTCACCAGCTGTAAGGACCATAGGACTTGTGACCAAGAAACCTAAAACGTTTGCGGTCCACTCCTGGATCAGCCTAATGCAGTTCACCGAGTCTTGTGTATGTGAAGTTAAGTGTGATCCTGTAAGAAGAGAAAAGCAACAAGAAAACAGCTGCTAGGACGGCTGGAAAGCTAACTACACTGAAGAGATCAAAGTGTCCCTGAAAGGCTGATCCTGGCTGTCAGTGCGCCAGAGAGGGTCATTTCAAGATGTAACATTCATGAATAGAGCTACGTGGTAAACACAGAAGAAAACCCTGTTGCGCTGATGAGCGCTTATCCCCAGCCAGAGACTCATTCAGGAGCCGATATTAAATTGAATGGTTCAGACTGAAGTGGCATTGTCCCAGATTAGGAGCATTTTCTCTTATTAGACCGAAGCTTTGCAGGTCATCCCACCCAGGCCTATAATGAGACCATTATAGGTTCCAAGAGGAACATCTACGCAGGGCTTTCAGGCGTGACTTATGGATGCAGGGAATGAGCGTTCAAATTCCTGTTACATCTGTTCTTGGAAATAAGCGAGCAGCGTTCATGCATTGTACACTGGTCGATGTGCTTTCAGCACTGTTGGATACTCCATAGATGATGTGCTTATCAATCCAGCAGAAATGGCTCAATAACCTAAGACATATTGAAATACTGAAGAAAGGGCTGGGAGATCAAGAACAAAGCTTCCCTGGAGAATTTATCTACGGATGTAAACTAATTAAAAATGAAGGTGTGATTTTAAAAAGATGTGTTTGATGGCAATGGGGTTGTTTCGAGTGAGTTTAATGATTTGTATTGTCGGCCGTGTAATGTGAGTTGTGCCTCACAGGATGTCTATTCGTGTGGTTAATATTTCTCAAGGTGGATGGATGACAGAGGTGGTGGATCTTTTTGTAAGGATAATGTAGGAAGACAATTTACTGTCCTCTGATTTGTGTGAATCTTATTCCAACAAAAATTGGTCAAATAAAAGAAAAAATATAAATGAAATGCAAAAGGAGAATTCCTGTGATCACTATTGCCATGGACAAATCTGGCATCTATGCACGTTCGGTTAAAATGATTGATTTTGCTTGAGTTCATTTTTCTTCTATTTTAACCACAAAGCTTTTAAGGAACTGCCAGTGTGAAGTCACAATGATAATCAGTGTATCCACCTGTCAACTACAGAACACAGAAGAAAGAAAAATGGAATTATAAACATTATTTTAACACATGATTTTTTGTTTGTGGATTACAATTACAGGAATAGATGTCTTAATAATGCAAACCAGATCCTATATTTTCAATATTGGTCATTTTAAAATGTTGCCAATTAAACTGCACAAATACAATATACCTTTAAGTATTCATCAATGCATACACATGTATCCCAATTAACAGCAAACAGACACATCTAAATGTAATGCCCAATATCGTGACATCGCATGTGCCTCTTCTACTTGCTAATAAACTACCTACAGAATCTGATGTTATTACTGTATTTGATTGAAAGCGCAAGGTGTGCCATTCCTTAATGGGCATGGTGGGTCATAGGAGATTTAATTATGCTAGGCAGTATGCACTAAAAACTGTACATAACAAATCGATTTATTGAGCAGCTATAGTCACCCATCCTACCAGAATGTACTCTTGAATGATAGGTGTTCTTACCCAAAAATAGAACTCAGTTTCATCATTAATAAAAAGATGAATGTCTGAACTGGCATGACAGGTCCTGAACAAGTATCTCGAATGAGGGGATGTGTAAAGGAAAGGTTTTAACTATGCATGTTAAGCTGAAGAAAATCATACTTTTCCTGTAGCCATGCAAAGCATAGTTAACCCTCGAAAGACTACACTATATTGGCATCCAGGGGAGGTGGTCAGATGGATCACCTCCTACCTCACGGGAATAACTCAGAGGTTCTACCTCCCACCTTTCACCTCTGTCTTAACCCAAGGAGATCACCTGGGGTGTCCCCCAGGACTCATCCGTCAGCCCCATGCTCTTCAACGCATATATGACCCTGCTGGCCAACATCATCAGATCCCATGTTCTCAACATAATTTCCTACGCAGTTGAGACCCAACTCATTCTCTCACTCACCGACGACCCCACCTCCAGAACCAACCTCTACAGATGCATGACAAATGTCGCCGACCGGATAAAGAACAACTGCCTGCAGCTGAACACAGACAAGACAGAAGTACTGATCTTTGGCAACAGCAGCAACACATGGAACAGCTCCTAATGGCCATCAGACCTAGGACAGACACCCACTCCATCAAAGGGCAAAGGTATGGTAAGTATGTACTTACTCACCTTTGCACTCCCTCCAACCATGCCAGAAACCTCGGAATCATCATTGACAACAAGCTCACCATGAAATCACGATCAATGCAGTCTCCTCCGCCTGCTTCCTCCCTCTGTGCATGCTACTTAAGAACTTCAAGTGGCTACCCCTACACACAAGACGCACCGTGACACAAGCCCTCGTCACCAGCCGACTGGACTACGGCAATGCCCTCTAGAACAAGGAATCGCCGCACACCTTATACAGAGAATTTAGGCCATACAGAACGCTGCAACCAGACTAATCCTTGATCTTTCCTGACATCACACCCCACCACAGGAAACTTGGGATAGTATCTTTAAAACTGCAGGAGGGTGAGTCATGCTACCTGCTGTTGGCAAGCTGGGAAAAAACTCAGGACATTTTGGGTAGGCTGGCCATGTTTCTGCTTTTTTTGTGCAGGCTCAGATCAGTTCTCACATTGACCTCAGTGACTCATATTTTTTCGAAAAACGAAATATGCATAGATTCATACACTGACTAGCTATCCGTGGTTTATAAACTATGTGAAAGTGCAAGTAATGAGACTTCAGAAATTCACATCCCCTGCGGAGTACACCCTGATTACCTCAAAGGTTATTCAAACTGCTGAGATATCTTACCAGATTGTTCCAGCGCCTCTCTAATATGTCTTCTGTTCAACGAAAGAGAATTGTAACTACTATTTTTTAATTGGTAATACTGTCAGACATTTCCAACGAAAAGTTAGTGGTCCATATTGACTGTCCATTCTATGATCCAAACATCATGACCAGAAGCTCTCTCTAAATTCTTACTTCCTCTTTAATTTTGTTTCATTACTATGTGCTACCATTTCTTTTTTACTTAAGCTATAATGACGTGACTCCACATGCACTGCTTGCACTACATGGCTACTGCATTTTTCTACGTGTCTGACATACTTGGAAAATAATTCAGAAGTTAAATCTTGGATGTCCGGAAATCTGGTCCAGATTGTCTTATTAGTGAGTCATACTCATATGTATTTAAAATAGCAGTTCACGCTATTCCATACAATGTGTTAATATTCTGTATGTTATACATGTTTTTAGTCATTACTGCCCACCTCATTAAGATAACAAATTATGCTTTTCTCACCAAAGAAGTAATGACAGTATTATAGGAAATCTGGTTCTGGTTCTATATCAATTTGCACCACATATTTAGTATAGAATTACCGTGTTTTTTTTAGCATCAGTTGTGAAATTGCTTATTGACAAAGTAATTAAATGAGAGATTATAATTTGTCTAGACTCATCCACAACAGAAAAAGTTCAGGTGAAGCAACTTAATGGACACTCATTTCATACAATTCACAAGATTACATTCGGTTGTGTGAAATCACATCTGTTGGATCTGCACTAACCTCGAAATTCAAGGCAAGAATGCTTTAGATAACGCTAATTGGGTGAGAACTAGCAATAATTAATGGCCTCTATTCCTCCCTTTCTCAATCCTTTTCTTGTTCAAATCTATTTTCCATCCCCCTTTGTCTTTTATTCACTATTTGAATTAGTTTAGTATTTCTACTTTAGATACGTATTTGCACGTTAGGGTGGCAGATTTCCCTGGTGGTGGTGTGGTGGTGAGGGGCTCAGAATATGCTGGTGGTGCTGATGCGCCACTGCCATTCATATTTTGAGTTTTCTGACTGCCGGCCTTCAATGGTGGTGAACACATCCATGTAAAAGTTGGCAGTGGGGAAACAAAGGGAAACCTGCTGTCCTATGCAGGTAGGTGTATGTATGAGGACACATGTTGTGCCCCCCTGTGTGCAAGCATCCCCCCAGTTCTATCATGGCATGTACTTTACAGTCCAGTTCCATCATGCCATGGATTTTACAGTCCATGCCGTCCTGGAACGCACTCTGCTGGTCCCACGGCGGGGCAGTATTAAAGGCTCATTGGACCCCCATGCTGCCCGCCCACCGAACAATGATTTGTATTGTAATCTGGCAGATGGGCAGGGTTTGGTGGTGCGGCGGTTACGCACTCTGCTGGTCCCACTGCGGGGCAGTATTAAAGGCTCATTGGACCCCCATGCTGCCCGCCCACCGGACAATGATTTGTATTGTAATCTGGCAGATGGGCAGGGTTTGGTGGTGCGGGAGCGGGGCATTGTGAACCAACCGCTCCAGCACCGCCAAACTCATAATGAGGCCCCAAGTGTGAATGCTTACTAGCTCACATTATTTTTATCATAAACAACTATGTTGCATGGTATAATTATCCAATATAAATAGGAGCAAGATCTTGATCTAAGAAAAGCCAAACACATGGATATCATGCCATAATTTATCATGCTGTAGGTTTCATAATAAAACAATCCCAATAGGTAATGAAGCAATCCCATGAAACCTTATGTTTGCTCTTCGACATATTAGCAACGTTAACAATGGTGTACTACTTTTACATTTCACAATTGTAGGAGGTCAATGTCAAATTGAAGTTCTAATGCAACCGAGGGGTGCACAAAAACATTATGTGCTCAGTGAATTATATAGAAATGTGATGCAATTGACAAAGCCTTCCTTTAGTGAACAGACCCAGACAAGCACTCATCACAGCTAAAAACTCGAGTGTTCATCCTACACTGCATCTAGCTTTGAAAGGTATACTTTTTCATACTGTCTTATACCTGGTGTACCTCTGTAAAAACCACAATACAGTAAAAAGTTCTGCAAATTAATGATCGGAGATCATCTTAATCTGACACTTTGAAAATAACTTAATTTTCTTAGCCTGTAATATAATTCAGGAGTAGTTGTTGGATTATCAAATATAAATATGAGGTTCAGGTCAACCGCCATTTGGTGCAAACGTCGTACTAAGCCTTTGATCATTCTTTCTTCGTAAAGACGATCATTCTATATGAATACAAGTCCAAAAACGTAGACAAGGCTCTGCGCTACTTAAATATTCAAGACAATGTCTGTAGCAGTGCAACAGCCCCAATAGATTTCAAACCTGTGTCTAGCCTTATCACCATACAATGGTATATTATTTTGTAGCCATTCTAGAAGCAAAAACCAGTGTGATAGACCTCTAGAGGTAATTTGCTGTCCTTCTTCAGGAGAGATTATGCCACACTCTTGGGGTACTTTGTGTACACATTCATGGATTGGCTTCAGCCACTAAGCTGATGCAAACATTGGGATTACCAAAAGGCCAAATCTCATTTTTCCGTTGCAAAACAGTCTATGTGATCCAGATAAAAAAGTAATTCAAGAGTATTATCAAGATGAAAACTTCTGGAGACATAGGTATTTCTAAACACTGTGCCTCGTGCACCAACCTAAAGACGGCCCTGTCTTCTGCACTGCAGAGCCAAATGACTTTTCACCAGTCTTATGAGCTTCTTTGCACACCTTGTGTTTCTAATTTCCTAGTGAGCATTCTTGGTGCACTATATTACTCTGCTTGATATATTTTGTATAAGATTCTTTTTGAACTGTTTGCTTAATTGGTGAAAGCTATTTGCCCCCTATTATTTCCTATAAGCAATTCTTGTTCTCTCTCATTATTTGTGATCTTCTGTAGAACTGTATGCTTTTGCTTTATTTTTCACACCGAATGTCACTCTTTTTACTTAAGTTGGTTTTGACCTTGCATTCTATATTACTTTCAATGTAATTGTTTACTTAATTGTTACATAAAGCACTAACATGTATCATCCAAGATTACTTTTGAGCAAGGCCACCAATCACAAGGGTGAGCTAAAAGAGCCATTATTTAAATTTGTTATCCCTAATTGTATTTTTCCTTTAGCAGTGTAGGAGCTTAGTTTAACCTTTCTTCTGATTGCATGATTGTAAATTAATATACAGACTGTATTAACAAATATGCCCAAAAATGTATACCATTATTACATGATCAGTGTATCATAAGGCTATTAGCACGTCCCCCAACCTCATTCGGGTAGAGAAACATTGGCCCACTGCCTCTGTTTGCTTCATGCCCCTGACATAAGCTGTCAATAAATTTAGAAGGATTTGGAATGCAGGCCATCAAACAGTGATTTGGGCATTCATTTCCTATTATTTAATCATTCCAAAAAGAACGTTAAATTATCTTTTCTAACCAACAGAGGGCATTATTGTGAGATAATTGTTTGTCACATAGGGTGGTGGTCCTGAGCTGAAGGGTGAGAATGAGGGATATGCATATGTGCAATTTCAGTTTTTAGTCCCCTTGCTGGTGACTGCAACTACATATACTGGAGGGATGGCTTCAATTGCAGCTGTGTTTCACTGACAGGAGCCATAAATGACACAAGGGGGAGCTATCTCAACTTTTACCAAAACCACAACTTCATTATTTTTTCAAATTGTTGACAGTGCATTCCCGCTCAAAAGATAAAAAAATGTTTATTATAATTGACCTACAGCCCACGCTTCAAAACAGTATTTAATGTCTTCATGCTGCAATCACAATCATCTAAACTTGAACCTTTCCAATAAAGTGTGTTGTTATGTTTGGTTATTACTTTATGTCACTATGTGTGTATGGTACTTTAAATGTGGAGATTCTATTGTATGTTCTAATGTTGCCATAGGAACGTTATAGTGGTGTTCTGTGCTGGGCAGATGTATGCTGGCTCCTGAAGGGATACCAACGCTGTTCCTATGCTCCTAATAAACATCTATAATCTGGAATAACAATCTCTCTCCTGTTTACTGGATTTATTGATTACAACAAATGGCGACGATCTTTGGAGACAGCAAGTAGAAATTGATGGATGTCAGAGCAGAGAGGAAGTAGCGTTTCGGTGAAAAGAACCCACTTTTGGAATTGACCAAAGAAAAAAAAAAGAAGGAGAGGGAGAAGAAAAGATAAAGCAGCGAATTCAGGATTGTTTTGGACATTGAACGAAGAAAACGGTGAAACAGCGTGAAATTGACGAAATCGGTGACTGCGTCAAACGGTAAAGTCAACTGCTACCTGTTCGTAGATCAACATCTTCACGCGACCACTCCGTGACGTCGGACATTGTTTTGTTCTTCTGCCATCCTCGTGGATGAAGTTGATCAACCTTCGAGAATCGAGCGGAGGGGACAGTGTCCATAGCTGAGCTGAGTGATCGACGGCAGTGAGTGACGAGTGATAACAGCGTCTCGACGTTTAGACGACAGTGACGCGTGCGTGATGATGTAGTTGGCGGCCATATTGGTTAAGTATGAAGTTGCCGTTGCTGTGGTAACCAACACAAGTTCAAGAGATCGCGACTGTTTCGAGTGAAATTGACATTCGTATTCAACGCGCTGAAGTGAAATGGACTACGGTTTTGAGCGGTAGTATTTCTACGGTGAAATACATGTTCTGCTTCAGACTTTGGGTTTGATGACTATAGTCTTAACAATTAAACGTATTTATTTAACGTAAAGGTTTAGGTGTTAAGGTAGTGTGCTGTTGTTGTTATTTTTTTTCTTCATTGTATTTTAAAAGAAAAGTGGAAAGCAGGGGAATATGGAGAGCATTAATGTTATAGCGCCACCTTTATTTCTTCAACAACCAGGTGATCCACCCGTAGAGTGGGAAGAATGGATCGAGATATTTGAGAATTATATTGAGGCCTTAGATGGCAAAGACTTCAGTGCCTCAAGGAAAAAAGCATTATTACTAAGTACTCTGGGAAAGGAGGGGCAACATGCTTTTAAATTTCTACCACCTGGTGTAGATGTGGAAGGTAGGGCTATAGCGAATGTATATTTGGAGGCAAAAGAGAGGCTAAGGAAACAATATGCCAAAGAAAGAAATATAGTGATGTGTAGGCATAAATTCTATACTCAACCACAGAGACAAGATGAAACCATTGATCAATTTGTAACACGCTTGCGTGAATTGTCCTTGGACTGTCAGTTTGGAAATATGAGGGAAGAGATGATTAGAGACCAGTTTATCGTACAATGCTGTAACAAAAAGATGCAGGAAAGGTTATGGGCTGCAAAGAATCCCACGCTCTCCAATGCTATTGATATTGCTAAAGTAGTGGAGCAATCGGAATCGTGTATGAAAGAATTAGAAAAGAAAAAAGAGAGTACCACAGCTGTAACATGCATAAGTAAAGACGATGTAGCAGCGCTGGGTACTAGCAAAAATAGTGAAAGCAATGAAAAGAAGGGAGCACCTGGGAGGAGGTATAGCAATAATTCCAGTATGAACTTGGATAATAATAAGATGCATGAGAAGATGTGTACTAGGTGTGGTAGTACATACCACACAAGTGACTATAAAAAGTGTTATGCTATTGATAAGGAGTGCAAAAAATGTGGTCGTAAAGGTCATTTTTACTAGATGTGCAAAACGTATAAACCTAAGGTATCGGTAGCACAAGGTGAAGTGGGGAACATAACAGCATTATGTGAGGTGGAGGGTCTCAATAAGATTCTGTGTGTGGAGGATGAAAATATAACAGATCCGGTTGGAAGGAGGGTAAGACCCAAGGCTATGTTCGTTATACATGGGAAAGATGTGGAACTAATGGTTGATTCAGGTTCGTTTTGGACAATTATTCCTCGTATTTTGTTCGAACAACATTGGCCAAACAAAGAGTTACTTCCTAAAGATATCAACCCAGGAGGGTATCAAGGGGAGAAAATAGATATCATTGGTTATATGCTAGTAGATATCAATTTTCAAGATAGGACCATAAAGGGAAAGGTGTATGTGGCACATAGTGGACCACCGATATTGGGATGGGTACATCAATATGATCTACACATAGTTATCAACCCGAGAGCTGTAAACCAGGTGATGGTGGTGGATGAAATAACGACTGATACAATCATAGAGGGAATGAGTAATGTGTTTGCAGATGGTATAGGTGAACTTAAAGGGTATGTGCATAAGATCATGCTTAAACCTGATGCAATACCAATGCAACATAAGGTCAGGAAAGTTCCTATCATTGCTAGGGAAGAGGTTAAGCGAATGATTTGTGAAATGGTGGAACAAGGTATAATAGAGCAAATTGAGACATCAAGCTGGATTTCACCTGTTGTGATCACGGGCAAACCTGATGGCTCTTATAGATTCTGTGTGGACTTGCGCACACTCAATCAAAATATTGTAGTTGACAACTATCCATTACCAAACATAAATGAACTTATTCTAATGTTAAAAGGGGGAAAATATTTTTCAAAGCTTGATTTACGCAGTGCGTACCATCAGATCAAATTACATGCAGAGTCTAAACCGCTTACAGCATTTATTACTACTGAGGGTTTATTTCAGTTTACAAGAATGCCTTTTGGTTTGGCGTCTGCGGCTGGGGTGTTCCAGCGCATGATGGGATCGGTTTTGAAAGATATAAAGAATGTTGTTTTTTTCCAAGACGATGTTTTGGTGTTTGGGGATACGAAGGAACGTCATAATCTGGTTTTAAAAGAGGTGTTATCAAAAATGGATAATGCTGGGTTGACACTCAAAAAGGAGAAATGCAAATTTGCAGTAGAAGAGGTAGAGTATCTGGGGTACACTTTGTCCAGTGAAGGGGTGAAACCAAAACGTGACTTATTGGAGGCGATAAGGAAAGCTCCATCACCCACAGACAAAGATAAACTTAGATCATTTTTAGGTCTTATAGAGTACTATGCAAAATTTGTGCACAATTTTGCGGAAAAAACGGAAGGAATTAAAATACTTCTTAGGAAAGGTGTGAAATTTGTGTGGGACGTGGAGCAACAAGAAACCTTTGAGAAGATCAAGAGGGAAATTTGCGAGGCAGGAATTTTGACTCCATTTGACACTAGGTATAGGTCAATTCTTACGGTAGATGCTAGTGCAGTAGGTATAGGTGCTGTGTTGGCACAGGTTCATACGTCAGGTCCCAAAACTGTGGCATTTGCTTCAAGAACACTTACTGATTCTGAGAGGAATTATTCAATAATTGAGAGAGAGGCTCTGGCGGCAGCTTGGGGAGCAGAATATTTTCGCACATATTTGTGGGGTTTCCAATTTACTTTACAGACTGACCATAAACCCTTAGTGAAGATTTTGTCCCCTGGTGGAGCAGGGAAAGGGTCAGCAAGGTTGGCAAGATTGGCTGCACGTTTACAAGAGTATGTATACAAGATTGAATACATTGCGGGTTGGAGGAACAGTCAGGCTGATGGATTGTCGAGACTTCCATTACCGTGGGATGAGATTGACAAGGTAAATGTGGAGGCGTTTCAGTGTGAAGGTGCGGTTGCGGTGGTGGATGAGTTGATGGAAATGTGTGGCAAAGCAATTGACAAGGATTGTTGGGTTGCTGGTATGTTAAAGGACGAAGTACTTCAGGTGGTTAAAGAATTAATTGTTAAAGGGGGCAGAAGGGAGAGTACCCTTCCGGTGGCTGTGAGACCTTTCTTGAAGGTTTTGGAGGATTTGTCCATACTTGATAATGATGGGAATGTGATTATGAAAGATGATAAATTTGTCCCTCCACAAGAGTTGAGGTTTTCTTTGTTCAAGTTGGCTCATGAGGGTCATATGGGCCAGACACTCACGAAGAAAAGATTAAGGGAGCACTTTTGGTGGCCTGCAATGGACCAACAAATTTCTGATTGGGTTGAGAGGTGTGGTGAGTGTATGGAGAGTGAGAAAAGGTTGAGGGTAGGTAGCCAAGCTGATTTTGGCAAAATTGGGGTTCCTGATATACCTTGGCACACTATCTGTCTAGATTTTATTGGTCCATTTTCTGGGTTGGGTCCAGAATTGAAGTTTGGTGTGGTTGTAATTGATGTAATGTCAAAATGGTTGTGTGTGGAGTTTGTAAGGGAAATTACCACGGGTAGCACTATCAAGGTGCTGGCTAATATTTGCAGGGAGGAAGGGTTTCCGGTAAAGTTAATCACTGATAATGGCACACAACTAACCTCCACGGAAATGGTTTCTTATTTGAAATCATGTGGAATTGTGCATTCAAGGACTTCCTTCTATAATCCACAGGGAAATGGTGTGGTGGAAAGAGCTAACCGCATGGTGAAGGGGATTATCCAAATGGCTATAGTAAATAGGAGGGATGTGAGGACTATGGTTAATGATTTGGTGTGGGCGTATCGTACAACAGCAAACAGTGTGTCTGGAAAGGTTCCGTTTGTTGTTATGAGAGGACGTACTGCTAGTACCAAGTTAATCCCGGCATGGATGAAAGAGTGTATGGGGTTGGCCAGTTTGGATTATGATGAATTAAAGGACAACAAGTCACTTCCACTTGGAACATCTATTAGACCCAATGACTGGGTTAAAGTTAAACCTGGACGCATAGGGACTGGATTTACGAAATTTCGTGGCCCGTTCAAAGTGAAGAATGTGTATAATAGGCATGTCACTTTATACAATGGAGAGAATTGGAACTTGAGAAGGGTTGCTTTGTATAAAAGAAATTCGGGTATGGACAGGGAGTTGGAGTGTAGACAAGATGGTGATCTTAATCCATACCTTCTTATTAGTGATGGTGAGATGTGTAATAGACAACCTTCTGTGGTCACTGGAGACCATGGTGATAGTATCAATAATAGGGCTGTCTTACAGAGATCCAGATGTCCACCAAGGTACTTACAAGATTATGTATGTGGGGATAAATAAGTAGGTGTCCAGGATGGTGCTTTGGGGAATAACTGGGATATGTGTTCACTTTGATTGTTTTCTTTGTTGTTATAAATATGAATAGATTAAGGGGAAAGGATATGTTATGTTTGGTTATTACTTTATGTCACTATGTGTGTATGGTACTTTAAATGTGGAGATTCTATTGTATGTTCTAATGTTGCCATAGGAACGTTATAGTGGTGTTCTGTGCTGGGCAGATGTATGCTGGCTCCTGAAGGGATACCAACGCTGTTCCTATGCTCCTAATAAACATCTATAATCTGGAATAACAATCTCTCTCCTGTTTACTGGATTTATTGATTACAACATGTGTCTTTTCCGTTTGGATAACCTCTCAAAAATATCTGATGAGAAGACTCAAAGAGGCAGTCAATGGACCTCCTCAGAGGCTCACCACCCTGAAATGGTCAAAAGGCTTGAGTGTCTCAGTGATACAGATAGCTATGCCAGTGGGAACTCAGCCTCCTGGCAGGGCTACCCAAGCTGGACAGGTCAAATGGTAGAGACAAGACAAAGTGCAATGCACTGGTCCACAAGGTTAGGAGTTGGGCACAGAGCTAACAACCTTGTCCCTTAAAAAACAAGCAAAAAAGAGTCATGCAAATACAAGGACCACTAAAGTTTCTCAGCACAAGATACTTCCAGCCGCTCTGCACGAGACATGCTTGGTTGACAGTACTCAAAGCCGCAAGGAAACAACTGACAGAGTGACAGAAGTTCTAAGTACCAACTGCAAGACATTATTGGATTCTAGAATGTACAGACTACATATGACACAGAAAAGCTGACTCCGGTAACATCTGAGTTGAGGTGCTATAACTTACATATCCTGGGCCTGATTCACAAAGGGAAACTCACACTTTACAAGTAGTATCTTTACGAGTGTGGAGTACCCACACATTAAAATATAGGACGGGGACTCCGCACTCATAAAGATACTACTCATAAATTTCTTTGTGAATAGCAAACAATTGTAAACTTACACAAATGTGTTTGTTTTCCTTTCTGAATCTGGCCCCCTGTGAGGTCAGTAAAAATAGGTGGATCATATGTGGCAGAATGAAACCCACCACAGGAGAGAATATATTTTACTCAGGATGGGACAATGACCAACATCACAAAAGATTAGCCATAATCCTGAGCAAAGGGACAGAGAAACACCTAATTTAGTGGCAGCCAGTAAACAGCAGACTCATGACAGCCGGGTTAAAAGGTACACACATCAACCTCACCATAATCCAATGCTATGCTCCAACAAATGATGCAGAGGAAACACTCAAGGACATGGTCTACCAACAGCTGCAAGATATGTTTGAAGTTAAGCCGAACCATGACCGGAAGATCGTGATGGGGGACCTGAATGCTAAGTGGGAAATGACAGGATGAACGATGAAAGAGCAATGGAAAGGGAATATTGTGGAACAACGAATGATAATGGGAAAACACAGCTTGAATTTTGTGCCACGAAGGGTATGGTCATATCCACTGTGATATGCATAAACTAATTTGGGGCTCTCCTAATGGCAGAGCCAGAAACCAGATTGATTAACTGATAAGTGACCCTCAGTGACCCTCAGAGATACACAATGTAAGATATTAGAGTGAGGAGGCAAACAGACATCAAGCAATGTTCATCATCTAGTGACTGCTCTGGTGGAGATAAAGCACAGAAAAGCAGACCTCAAAACATCAGGATGACAGCACTGTATGTATGAGGACACATGTTGTGCCCCCCTGTGTGCAAGCATCCCCCCAGTTCTATCATGGCATGTACTTTACAGTCCAGTTCCATCATGGACTTTACAGTCCATGCCATCCTGGAACGCACTCTGCTGGTCCCACGGCGGGGCAGTATTAAAGGCTCATTTGACCCCTATGCTGCCCGCCCACCGAACAATGATTTGTATTGTAATCTGGCAGATGGGCAGGGTTTGGTGGTGCGGCGGTTACGCACTCTGCTGGTCCCACGGTGGGGCAGTATTAAAGGCTCATTGGACCCCCATGCTGCCCGCCCACCGGACAATGATTTGTATTGTAATCTGGCAGATGGGCAGGGTTTGGTGGTGCGGGAGCGGGGCATTGGTGAACCAACCGCTCCAGCACCGCCAAACTCATAATGAGGCCCCAAGTGTGAATGCTTACTAGCTCACATTATTTTTCTCATAAACAACTATGTTGCATGGTATAATTATCCAATATAAATAGGAGCAAGATCTTGATCTAAGAAAAGCCAAACACATTGATATCATGCCATAATTTATCATGTTACACTGTTTGGGAGCCAAAGAAAATACCATACATCTAGAACCAAAGTATCATTATCATCAGGATTCCAAAGAAAGGAGCATTTCCTAATTGTAACAACTTTCGTGAAATTCCCCTTCTTTTACTCCAGAGTAAAATCCTTGCAAAAATCATTAAACAATACATCTCTGATGCTATGGGAAAGCAGTTGAGAAAAGATCAGGATGAGTTCCACGAGGGTAGAAGGTGTGCTCATCAGATTCTTACTCTACACAACATCATAGAGCAGTATACAGTGTGGTAGAGACCAATACCCATCAGCGTTGTTGATTTTTTAAAGCCTTTTAGAGTTTCCACCGTGACAACCTATAGCATATACTGAGAGCCTAGGGCATACCCCAGCAGCTAGTGCTCCTCATCAAGAGTGTATATGATAATTTTAACTGCAAGGTGGAAGACAGTGAGTAGAGCTTCAAGAACAGTTTGAAATGCAGGAATGTGTGATGTCAAGATTGCTTTTCAACCTATTCATCAACATGGTGATGCAGCTCACGACAGAAGAAAAAGCCAGAGGCATCAGTTGGGCCTTATTCCCTTCATTGGATTACCTTGACTATGCGGATGACCTAGCCTTACTCTCACACACACCAGCATATGAAGGAAAAGGAATCTTGCTTCAACATCTAAGCACACCAAGTGAGCCTGAAGATCAACACGAAGAAAACAGTAGTCATGTCACTCATCATCCTAAGTCTTTCATCAATCAAAGTTGATGGAAAGGACCTAGCCACACTGAAGAGTTCACCCACCGAAACAGTATTATCAGACATGATGGAGATTTAGGCAGTGACATCAAGAAGAAACTGAACAAAGCCAGGAATGCCTTCAAGATGCTGAACAATGTTTGGAGGTCATTTCAGCTCAGCACCAACACCAAGCTCATGTGTTAGCTGAGTAGTGTCCAAACTCTTGTATAGATCAGAATGCTGGCAGATGACAAAAACCAACATCACCAAGCTATCAGCCCTCCACTCCAGTAACCTGAGAAGAATCTTGCACATTTTCCGGCCATCTCCACTGAGGAATTGCTTACCAGATACACACAAGAGCATGGACACCCTCATTATGAGGAGAAGATAGAGATGGATAGGACATACCAACAAAAGAGATCAAGACTTTAACACAAGAACAGTTCTCCACTAAACTCCAGAAGGCAAACAGAAGAGAGGCAGGGCAAAGAATACTTCGAGATGACCTATGGAAACAGAAATGAAGACCTGAAGCACAGCAGGAGACCATACAGAAATTTGACCAAAACAAACAGAAGTGAAGGTCCTTCATTGCTGCCCTTCATACCAGCCTGTACTGCAGATAGTTGTAGCAGTACACACCAGGTACATTTAGTGAGCTTAACACTATCATTCTGTGATAAACTAATACTTCCCTAACAATATTAAGTTGCAATGCCTGTATTTTGTTGTCCTTAGGTGCTTCCATTTAGTTTCAAATTACAAGTAATGCTGAGTTCATGATGAAAAGATCAGGATTCCTGAACATGCAAGCAATCAACAACTATGGACACACTGAGAGGGGACCTGTAAATAAAAAGCAAGACATTTGTAAAATCTAATCCTATGAAGTGGATTATTCCCTAGGCCAGATCTACACAAAACAATAAAATAAATATAAAGAATAATAGTATCTATGGGACATGGTCATCTTTGAGGATATTAAATGGCAGACATACTCTTATCTGCACTCTGGAGCAGCCTGCGCAGGTAAGAGCGGTTGGGGGAGATTCAACAGACGACATGGAGGGGAAATTAAATAAATAATGAATTTACCCTCGTCGTCATCTGTCAAAATCCCCCCCCCCACCCGGCCCCACCGCCCCAACACTCCTACATGCACAGGCCGTGGCTGCCTGCACTTGCATCTGTGTTGTAATAGGTAAGAACTCTGGTGGATGCTGGAATATTTCACACCAAATGATGCATTCCTGTAGCAGAATACATTTTTCAATAGAAAAGTCCGGTTTTGAGCTATGTAGCTTTCTACAAGGGAGGTTGGTGAGAGTTAACCAGATGCTTTGCAAGAAATGTGCACAATCCAATTAGAGAGCAGAGCAATGACAGAAAGGAGATGGGTTGGCTGGGGCCTTACTTCAGATCATAACAATGCAGCTGTGCACAGCATAAGCGCTGCAGCGACAGTCAGCTTCTAATTAGGTAAGAACAAGCCCGACCCCTGCATCTAGAGCAGCTTCTCTTCCAGGAAAAACATTGATTTTCCTGGGTGAGAGGAGGAGATGGGTATGAGTGCAAGTTGATAAGGAAAGGAGGTTTGAATTTAGCAATTACATGCGACTCGCCCTGCGCCAAAGAGCATGTTAACACTTCCCAGGCCCACTCCTGCTAGCAAGAGTAGATACTGTGTTTACAGACAAGTACTTTACTCAGCAAATGGGTTCATTGTCTACATAATGTAGTATGTTTGGATTGCTTTATACATTGATTGATTTCATGTGTTGTCATGCATGTGTCTCAGTCAGTCAGGGTATATCGAAACCTCATTTTGGTAATAGCTATTTGGGTTAGTGTTTTACAGTTTCATTATAAGTAACAGTAAAAAAACTATGAGAAAAAGTGGCCTAGGAGAAAAACCAATATCACATAGTAAATTACTATTTGTTTTATACAATTCCTTATTTTCTACTATGTAATTGGGCGATAATATGCACTGTCAATCAGGCAACTGTACACTAACAGCAACTCTACATTTTGATTGGCTTCTAGCCAGTCAATATCCACCCAGGAGATTCATAGCTGGTTCCGAGGCAAGCGTCATTATAGTCTCACCATATATATATATCACCATGCCTTTCTCCAAAAATAGTTGCCTGTGAAGATCACAGACTTCTAATAAAGATCTAGAATGCCTACCCATGTCACAGAATGTGCCTGTAAGGGGAGGCATGATGCTAGAGAAGACAGCTTTAGAATCATTCTCATTCCTGTGTAGAAGGCTTGATATGTACATGAAAATGGTTCTTATCTCTGCTCCTGCAATAAACCAGACCCCCAAAACATCCTGTTTAATTTGATCATATTACATATTTTACAAATGATTCTGAGACTGTGAACATTGTGTAGCCCATGAAAGTCGTTATTGTATTTTAAAATAAGAGCCTCATTTTCGGTTTGATTTACAATGTTATTTCTTTTTAAATGTTTTAAGTAATTAACCTTAAATGCAGGAATGTACAAGTTGTACAGTTCAACTTATTAATAGACAATAGATATTTATGTTTGAATGTGTTGCATCATTTCCGTATATGTCAATCCCAATAAATATTATTTTGAAACCGGTGCACAGTCATGCAAGTAAAGGAAACTAGAGTATCAAAAATATACACATTTTTACTATCAGATCTTTCTGTGACTAGCTTCAAAGGAAAGGTTTTAAATTAAAAGCTTTAGTCTAACAAAATGGCATTAGGAGTAACCCCGGGCGTAGCACTACGCTTCGCCCACGTAGTGTACGTAGCGCTGCCTGCTTCGCACTTTCCGAAGTAGGCGAAGCAGGGCAGCGCTACGCACACGCCGAGGGCGAAGCGTAGCTGCTTGCCACCCGCCACCCACCTCCCGCCTGCCCTCCTTTTAATAATATAAGCATTGAAAAATAAATTAAAGTAAGTCGACTTACCCGTAAGCGCGGCGTCTCCGGGGCTCCCTCTTTCTGTTTCTAATTTCTTCTGGCAAATGCGCATGCGCGGACACCCGCGCATGCGCATTTCTCGCGAGAAATGCGCATGCACGGGCGTCCGCGCATGCGCATTTGCCAGAAGAAATTAGAAACAGAAAGAGGGAGCCCCGGAGACGCCGCGCTTACGGGTAAGTCGACTTACTTTAATTTATTTTTCATTGCTTATATTATTTAAAAGAAGGGCGGGCGGGAGGTGGGTGGCACGTAGTGGGGCTACGCGAAGCGCGTAGTGTGCGTAGATTTGGGCACACTACGTGCTGCTTCACGTAGCCCCACTACGCCCACTACGCCCACCCTTAATTAGGAGTGCCTCACTTTTGTCTTTGTGAGAAAATGCCCATTTTATGCGTGGTCGAGCTCATTTATTGGCACAATATTTTTGCTGGTTTTTAGACTGCTGTCCTGTGCCCAGGGTATTTTCTATAGGTCATAAAAACTGTCAAAATTGGCTAATTCCTCATTAGCATATTATAATTTTTTAGAAGGCCATAGTAAATGGTGCCCCAAATACAGCCATGGCAGGGAAAGTTAAATGTAACCTAGGGAATATAGCACTACTGTGCCACCCACTAGTGTGACCAGTCATACAAGACTCCAGACCTACCACTGCAATCTTGCATATCAAAACAAACCCTTTTTGACATGAAAAAAACTTCCTTTTAAATATTAAAAAGTCACCTCTATGTAGGCCTTGCAGTCCACAAGGCAAGGTGCATAGTATTTAAAAGTAGGACATATTGAAATATAAAGTTAATGTCCTTTTAGTGACTAGAACCCAACAACTATTTCCTCTGTAGCAAGGCTGGCTGCCCTATAGAAAAACACTGGGAAGCAAAATTAAACATTCATTCTGCTATCTCCAACTTGGGACCTGCTAGAAATGTGATCAAACCACTAATTTTATTATTTCTTAAAAGTCTAACTTGAGGTTGAAGTCAGTATTTTCATAAATATTAAGGAAAACAAACATTTAGTAAGTTACCTTTTCTCTGCATGAAGCTCCTGGATGCTCATTTTCATTAGCTCTCTAGCATTGGCCCACTGAGTGCTTAACCCTGATGAGGTGTGAAAACTGCTCCCAGTGCAGAGATAATGGACTGTGTGTGGGGAGGTATTTTTGTTCCTCTATCAGAAGACCAGTTACGCTGTGCCCAAGAATATGACACTCTTCTAAGGTGCCTCCCCTGTCACAAGCAGATGTCAGATGACACCTAAACATGCCCCTTCCTTTGTCCTCCCAGTCAGACAGGCACAAACCCAGTAGAAGGAAAGCTGCCCCCAGAAATAGTTTTGAGTGACAATAAAGGAGAGACTGCTTATTACCTTGGCCGCACCTCTGGGTAAGCACGCAGCCTCTGCACATGGGTAGAAGGGCTTCTCCATCTTGGAGTTAGTGAATGAGGGACACTGTGGGATTGTCTGCTGCAGGGTACACAGGACCTGCTGCAAAACTGGGAAGGGTTCGACTTGGGAACCTTTACCCTTTTGGTTATGAAGAGGTCAGGAGTAACCCCCAATGACAACCTAGTACTAGGTAGAAATGTGGCACCTAAAGACACCTTATTCAGAATACTCTGGACGTGTGGAAAAACAGAAGGACTGCAGATGCTGTTTGTGACCTGCAAGGAGACCTTAAGGACTGGATCTGCACCCAACTTGTACCCGGGACAAAGAAGTGGACTACTAGGGTCAGTTGGATGACCTACTGAGTGGCAACAGGGACACAAGTAACTACACAAGGTTTTGTTTCTGAACTGCCCAGTTGACCACTACCAGCTGGACTGGACCTGGACCCTGATGCTGCTTCTCCTTCTGTGAGTCTTGAACCCTAAAGGCCCTGGAACCCTTGGGTGTACCTAACTGGTTTCTACTACCAAGCCTGAAAATCTCGGACTTTTATACATCAGGAAGATAGAAACAAACCTTCAATCTGATTTGCTTATGGTGTGACCTACTGGGGTGAAGAGTCAGGTTACACCCTCTCTTAGTTCTCCACAACATCAAATCCGTCACTGCAAGACCTCTGCAAGAAAGTAACCAGCCTCATAGAGTGCTGGTGTGGCACAGCCCACAGACTAAGCCCAAAGGTAAATCTCTTGATCAGGCAAAGGTACAAAAAGTATCCAACCAGCGAGAGGACATCACTTGGTGCAACTTAAAAGTGCTACACTCAGAAATGTTACCACCAAATCCTAGGGCTTCCAATGCCTATCAAATGTCCTCCTTAGATACTGCCTGCTGGGGATTTTTTTCAAATTAATTTAGCATGAACCTGACCCAAAGTTATCGGAGCACTTAACATGCGCACCAGTTACATTACAGAAGGACACATTCATTTTCTATTTTTAGCAATGGGTAGGTTAAGTGGTTTACCCTGAATCACAGGACACTGAGCTGAGCCTCGAACTCAGTTCCCTAGTTCCAAAGTCAGTGGCTCTTGCCCTGCTGAAGGATTTTGACTTCCAGGAAAAAGACTAAGTCCCAGGGTAAAATCTCTGGCAGGCTTTAATCTGATTGGTGTATCTGACCTCTGAAATTGTGCCTAGATCCTGGTCTATTGTGACTTTGAACTACTATTGGCACTTTGGGCTTTTTGGTGCTATTTTTATCTTTCAAAATGTATATCTCCAGGTCCCCTTTCTGGATCTTTGTTGTTTTTATGTCATTTTGTTTATTAAAATATTCTCTGTTTTAATAGGTTGGAGTAGGATTTTTATTGTACTGTACTTTTGACTTTTTAACTATTTGGGTTTTACTAACTGCTTTACACACTAGGCGTGGGCGGAACTTGTGGAGCTTTACTCCGTGGAATTCAGTGGTTACATAGTTACTTAGAAACTCCACAAGATTCAGCAAAGTTCTGCCCACCCCTAAAAAGCCACGAGGACGTTGGCAGAATGTGCTACAAAACAAACGTGGTAGTATAGCTGCGAGATCAGGGACAGCAAAGCTAGGAAACAAAAGCTCCTTGCTCTTTGAAGTGTTTGAACAAACTGGTGTGGCACTGCTGGTGGAGTTTCAGGATTTCTGTGACAAACTGCAGACATCTAGGACAGCCTTCCTGGGACTGGAAGCACAAGGGACCCTGCAGACTTCATCCTGCTGCTGACCAGGTGGATCATCTCACAGTTACAGCAGCTCTCCACGTTCCCTGAGTCTGGCTTCCGCTCTGCTGTCCTAACACACCAAAGCAGGCAGCCATCTATTGAGGCAAAAATGGACTGCTATAAGTGTGTATGCGTAGCTATTCACTGTAAAGCATCCAAGCTACAATGTGCAATGGTGCAGTGGATGGTCGTGCTAAGTACAGAGCTCCATTGCACCCTTTTAATTGTTTGTTTCTGACTAAACCTCCCAGGGCCCGATCCGGCATCAATGCCTTTCAAGTCAGCCTCCAATGCCCCAGCCTTGTCTGGTTGATGAAAGGGTCAGTATGGTGCTGTCAGTGGTGGCATTAGGAGTGCAATATTTGTATTACAGTGCATGTCCAAATTAAGTACTAGCATAATGGTCCCACACTCAATCATTCACTTTTGTAAAACCTCATACTTGTACAGCAAGTTGTGTGTTTTTATAACTCTCGGGAATCCATTGTCCTAGTCCTCTGCGATTCTCAGAACTGTGTTGATGCCTTTTGCAGATCTGCGAGAGCTGTGCTGCAATGCGCATTAAGCAAAGTACATTGTGTGGAGTGCCCACGACTTTTCTAAGTGAAGAAGCATAATTTTGGGGATTTGCCTGGAACACGCGAACACCAATTCCTTTATTAACGAGAAGGCAATCAATTGGCCATCAAGGTTCAACTAGTATACACATGGACAAGAAAGAAACTTTTAAACGCGTGACAGAACGTGCAACAAAGTGATTTCTAACAGTCTATGTAGAGTACATGTCTATAGCAATAGACACGCAGGAACATTATCAGACATAAACATGGATTTAACCTTTATTATGGTAAACTGAGCATTCTCAGATGCAAGAGTTTTAAATATTGACTCAGATGTCAAGGTGAAAACATCAAGCAAACTAAAACATGGACATGTTGTGGGAGTGGTCTAGGAGTGGGAGAGACATGGGCAACCATGAAATGGTGGGCAACCACTGAATGGAGCCAATCCTACTGCGCTGCAGGTAATCCTGATGTGCTCATTGGCTGTGGAGTTCGCACATGCCTCTTGAGGGTACAAACACTATGCGAGATGATGGGGGGCCTGTGGCAAGTCTGTGAAAAACTGAGTAGTAAACAGGGGTGGGCACACTGAAGTTGGCAGAGTTGTTGCCAAACTCCATGGTGAGAGTGGAGTAGCAAAACTCTGCAGACTCCGCCGGAGAAGCAGAGTTTACCGCCCACCTCTACTTTACCTACAAGTTAAGACTGTTTGTTCTGAGCCATAGATACCAAGGTTTAAGGTGAATCATTTTGATGGACTTGAAAAGAGAGTCACTTTATTACTCGAGGTGGACCTCAACCCAACTAACTAATAAACACTTACTCACAGTCTTGAATACAGAATGTTAGCACTCTAATTTAATAGAGTTCTGGGGTGACATTATGGGAAAACCCTGGGGAGCCAAATAACTTTCACTCAGCATGTCAAACTTTATTTCTGACACGTATAATGAAGAAGTTTGAACATTTACAGAAAAGGTGTCCTCACTTTAGCTATCTTGAGCACTAACAATACTTTCTGTGACAAAATGAAACCCCTCATTTTCTTTATTTATTGCAAACTCCTCCATAGGAAATGCTTTCAGTCTGATTCCAACAACATGGGGTTCTAGTGTGCCTCACAGGACAACACCGGGGAATCAATTAACAGACTGCTGCTGCTGTTGGAAGTACGTTTTAATCAGTACGCCAGACTTTTTTCTCTCATGTGTTTATAAGAAATGTATCCTCATTTTAGCTTCTGCAGCACCTTTCATAATTTCTATGAGAAAATCACAAGCAAAACATTTAATCAAATCCTAGCAGAGGAGCAACATTTTTCACAGGTTACAGTCACCTTGAAGCACACCACATTACCTGCATTTAGCACGAAATCATCAACAAATAATTCATATTGAGAATACATTCTGCTGTCATGCTTTCTGTATATTGGTTTTTGTACTCTTAGGTTCAGGCATTCACTAAAATGCAATTCAATGGAACAAATGCAACATGTATGCTTCTAGTAATCCTCCACCTAATAGACCCATGAAAAACACATCTAACAAACACATTTGTGAACTTCAATCTATTTTTAAGGGTCTGATTTACAATTACAGTAATATGCAAAGGGAAGGACACTTCAAGGCATTTCTTAACCTTGGTGAATAAGGCCCTTGCTTCGCCTCGGGCCCTCTGACTCCAAAGGGGGCAATAATTGCTTGAATGGCCATATCCCTTGCGTAATATAGCTTGGGTAATGGCCTTTACGACAGGTATTGCCATTTGCACCCTGTTGTGCTAACATAATATGCTCCAGGTAAAACTCTGCATGCTTCATCTTTGGACTGATGTAAGGCAGGCTGAGCTGTGGGAACTCAAAATCCCTTCCATGTCAGCTTCTCCTGGGCCATTCTCGATCTCATGCACTCAGCGGTTGAGAAGCAGGGACACAAATACACTTCTTTATGAGCTCTGAAAACGCTGCCAGGCTCTCTCTCCTGCACCACCTTCTATTGGCAGGAAGCAGGTCCACTGACCCGTGTCCTTGCTGCCCATGTATTACACTGAGAAGGAAACCCTCTGGAAAACCCGGGCTTCTTGAACCAATTACTGTGGATAGTATGACTCATGGAGCACACTACACAGGAGCACAATAAGAAAAGATGAATTGGATTTATTGATGTGCTACTTGAAATATTACCTTCAATGTTAATTAGAATAAGGGAACCAGCAGCATCACACGTCTCGGTGTGTGCTGGCACAGCTTCATTGTTGCAATCCTCTGATGGATATGATTCACGGTAGGGGATCCCAGCTCGGTTTTTCTTCATGTGTTGGTGTCAGAAACTCTCTCTGCTCAACTGGGAGAAATGATTAGTTGCCTAAGATCCCTTTATGGGAAATGGAGCTTTACCCTGCCCCCAAGAGTACTACAGACTTTGCATCCTGCAACAGTAGAGCATTCTTGTACCGTGGTGCCTCTTAATGATGTCACTACTCACTGATACAAATACAGTATTCACTATTCACCCATTTTCTTCTGATATGCAGTTCCCAGTGGACTATTTATCATCATGAGGGAAATCTGCAAAGTGTGACACGTCACATGCTTCTGCCTAAAGTGGTTTTTAGTTGCTCTGAGAGCAGGTAGAAAAGTGTTCAGAAATCTCCAAGAAGTATCAAAAATGATTACCTACACACAGCAAAAATAGGGTGGCACATGCTGAATGAGCTGCTGTGAGAGTGTGGGCTGCATATACCCCGGAATTATCCTCCTCAGCAATGGGGACACTCAATTGTACAAATCCCAATGTTCTGCACACATTGGGCCCGATTCACAGAACAAACTTAAGACAAAATCCTAAACTTAGTACCATTTTGGTATTCACAGAATGCACTTACTACTTCTGGTATTCACAGAATGAACTTACTACTTTTGCGATTCACAGAATAAACTTACTACTTTTGCTATTCACAGAATTGATTTAAGACTACTAACTTTACGTCCGCACTCGGGCCGGAAATTCCGGCCCGGAGGCGGAGCTTCTGGCCAGGAGGTGGGGCTTCCGGCCCAGAGGCGGGGCTTCCGGGCAGTGGCGGAGATTTAAAATCTCCACCTCTGGGCCGGAAGCTCCGCCTCCAGGCCGGAATTTCCGGCCCGAGTGCGGACGTAAAGTTAGTAGTCGTAAATCCATTCTGTGAATAGCAAAAGTAGTAAGTTTATTCTGTGAATCGCAAAAGTAGTAAGTTCATTCTGTGAATACCAGAAGTAGTAAGTGCATTCTGTGAATACTAAAATGGTACTAAGTTTAGGATTTTGTCTTAAGTTTGTTCTGTGAATCGGGCCCATTAACTTTAATTAGATATGCCTGCAAACTGGCATATAGTTTAAATAACAAAGTACTGGCGTGGCGTGAGCTGTTCAATAAGTTCCAGTTACTTTTTTAGGCACTACAACAGACACATAAGTAATTGTGATATTATCAAATTGATGTGATTGGCAGATTCCAATCCTGAGACAAATAAATCAATCGCTGTCAATTGCTGTTTGTGTTATCTATGTAGGGAAACATTGTAGGCACACATTTAGAAGCACAAAGCATATTTCAATGTTGCTATATGGCGCACATGAGAATTCAGAAGAAAAGTGGTCTCTTATAGTCTGCATCATTTTTGGGGAACCAGGAACATTTCAAGGGGACTACTGCTAGAGAAGTTCAATGCTAAAAGTAGGCCTTCCGAATACTAGAATTGCTGGCCTTGAAGAATCGAGCTCTTGCTAGTTACTCCCCATAAATACCTCTAGTGCAAATAAGTGTAGATCAAAAACTGGTCCCAATCGTGGACCAGAAAAAACATGCAGCTCTAAATTAATTTTGCAGCTGTCAACACAGATTAGGAATGAGAACAAACTAATCTAAAAAAATAAAAGCGTGAATTAAAGTCTAGCGCTGTTCCTTCGAGGGAGTCATTTGCATTACAAAATAATTGTACAATTCACTCAATCCTGTAGTCTAACGAGAATGTGGTTTTGCATGGTGTGAATCACTGCTGATGGATCTAAAAGTACCATAACATCAGTCTTTAGGATATGCAGAAACAGATCACTAAACCCACTAAAAGTGAATGCAAGGTTTCTCTGACAACTAGTTATCCAGATCATGTCTGTTCAGCAGAAAGTTGACCTTGCTAGTACAGTTCCGAAATTGGTGATGATTTAGAACAAAATACACAAAACAAAACCTACAATATTCTTGAAGGGTAGTAGTACAAATTTGAGAAAGTGCCCCTTTTTGCAATGTCACCCCATTTTTCGCTGAACTTTGTTCCTGGTTTTTAGACTTTGCACACTGTGTCACTGCAGTCTAGTGTCCAGCGAATGTGCTCTGACCCCTAAAATACATAAAAATCAGCTAATCTCCGATTGGCATGTTGAACCCTTTATAAGGCCCTAGCAAATGGTGTCGAACCTACACCCATGGCATGAAAAGTTAGATAAAAGACACACAAATGATGGACGGATTGTGGAACAAATCAAACATTCACCCCAGTCAAGAGATCTGGGTTAAATCCATAGTTCTTTTGGTCACTATGCCACCCCAGGTTAGACCCAGCCATCTGCAATCAGTCTTTACCCTCCTCCTCATGGGAACAGTCCAGCCAGACCTGCGAAAACAGGTCTTCCCTGGACCAGAAACAAGCATCCTGGGACCTGTTTCAGGGTATCACCCCTCTGCAGCCAGGTTAGCTTTAATCCAGTGGCACAAAGAGCCCATGACCCACGTTTGGATATCCCGGTACCTTTAGGGGATGAAAATAAAAGACACACAAATGATGGACAGAATGAAGAACAAATCAAACATTCACCCGCAGTCAAGAGATCTGGGTTAAATCCATAGTTTTTTGATCATCATGCCTCTCCAGTTTTAATCCAGACATACGCAAATCAGTCTTGACCCTGCTCTTCTTGAAATTGAAGACTGATTTACATTTTTTGATTTCCATTTTTATATAACGCGAACTTGACCCGGTATCAGGTATCAGAGCACTTTACATAGCACCAGTTGCGTTACACATTCATTTACTTTTTTTTTTTTGTTAGGCACGGGAGATTAAGTGATTTGCCCAGAATCACAGGATGTTCACCGTCATTGCTGAGACTCGAACCCGGTTCCCCATATTCGAGGTCCATATATCGAGGTCATATGGCTGGGTCAAAACTGGGGTGGCATGGGGATCAAAAGAACGATGGATTTAACCCAGATCTTTTCGCTGGGGGTGAATGTTTGATTTACTCTTCATTCCGTCCATCATCTGTGTGTCTTTTCAGTAACGATGAGTGGGGTAAATAAACCATCCCAAATAGGGCTCTAGGCCACAGGTTGTTGACACTTGAGCATAGTTTACAATACTTCACATCTTCTGCGCCATGTCTAAACGATTATTTATGCAGTGCTCCAGGTACACTTTTTTGACACTTGGCTTAAGATTTGGGCCAATTAAAAGGGGGGAATGATATAAATCAGACAAACCCAGAGGGCCAAAAGAACCCTTCACATACTTAAGCCATCTAACATCAGGCAGTCGGAGATACAGGATCTCTTTAAACCGGCCTCTTGTGATGACCACATTTTTATCCACAATAATGGAGGTGCTAGCCCAATTACATCTTTCAAAAACAGCATATCAAGCCCTTCATGGCAAATTAAGGAGGGAGTGCTTCACGGTACTGATAATCTATGTATAAATTGGTTCTCTACACGTTGTAGGGTTTCCACATTGATATGTCTCCATAGGCCAGCACCATATACGTAAGCTGACGTGCACTTGCTCTTATAAGGATTCCACATTCCTTCAATTGGTTTATTTTGAAGTTTACTTGCAAATCTGAATATAGCTTTAATATTTCTACCAAAAAATCTGGCCTCTCAATGTGACAAGCAGGAACCAATTTAGAGACTGATTAAACAAAATCCCCAGATATTTAATTTTCGATAAAGTGGGCTCCCCCATCTTGAAAGACTTTGACTTGGTGCTAGAGCGACCGAAAGTCATAATGTAGGATTTTGAAAAAAATTAACTTTAAGTTCTTAGTCCTCCATATATGTTAAAAACAGATCTAGAAAAAGCTGAAAGCAATTTGAAGTTCGGGCTATTAAAACTGCGTTGTCCACATATAATAAAATGGGGATAAAGTATGGCCTATACGAGGAACATCTTTACATTTCTTGGTCAAAAATTCACTGATTCCATTTATGTACAACAAAATGAGGAAAGGGTCCAAAATACACCCCTGCCTGACACCCCTGATCGATCTAATACTTGGGTAACATTCGCTTGAGGGACCGTAATGAATGTTAACTGTAAGGTCCTGAAGGAGGTGCATTATAAGAGACAGTAGGTCCTGTTCAACTCCAATTTTATTCATAATTTCCCACAGCTTAGAGTGATTGATGAAATCAAAGGTGGTCGATAAATCAATAAAAGCAAGATGCAGGGAACGTCTCTTGGCTTTCACGTTCTTCCCCTAAATGAAGTATACATGTAAGCATTGCTCAATTGTCCCAATACCCTGTCTGAAGCCAAATTTCACCTGATATCATGAGTGATGTCACTGACCATGTCATGAGTGATGTAATATGTGACGTCATCAGCAGTGCATTGCGGGCGCGCGAGTTATAGTTAGCTGAACTAACTATAACAGGGGAATTTCAATGGTTTTGTACGAGTAAAAAGTCCAGCTAACTATAACGCCCCTGAAACCTATGGTTTTTTCAGTGAATATATATATATATATATATATTTATATATGAATCCAAAATGGCTCAGATGTACCCGACTTCAGGCGCTACTCGACGGGTGCGTCACCTCGCGGTTGAGCCAAACCGCCAATATCCACCACAGCACTCCCACAAGGGAAGAAGAGGTCGCACTCCAACCAGCTTTCAAACTTCGTTTATTCCTTCAAGGTCGCAGAACCAACAATTTACCAACGCGTTTCGTTATGCCAGATAACTTGTTCACGGTTGTTGTTTGCTCAATGCATTAAAAAAAAATGTTCATTTAAATAAAGTGAATTGAAGGAAGTTAGCTGACATCATTTCCCGCCATCTTTCACCATTTACCCTGTGACTTATGGGTGATGTAGTCATTGCTTCACCAGTCAATTATTTGTATATTGCGAATGTTCTCGGTAACGTATTTTCACGTTTTTCAATATTATTTGCCAACACCATTGTATGAGTCTTACAGTCTTTTACTTCGATGAGATATAACGTATTTTCACGTTTTTCAACACCATTGTGTGAGTCTTACAATCTTTTGCTCCGGTGAGATACATTTGAAGTCCTTCACAGCCCTCCAGTGGGCATGCTCCTTATGTTTGTGATGCAATTTGTTTTGACTCATTCAACTTTATGATTGCAATCTTGTAAGTTAATTTTCTTACCAGCCCTCTGGTGGGCAAACTCCATGAAATTTAAAGACAGTGCATTTTAATCCATATAATTTGTGATTGCAGTCTGAACATGATTCTGTATGTGCTCGAGAACATTCATTTGTTCAAAGATGTATATACAGTTCTTCTGACTGATTTAACCCGAATGGCGTCATGGATCTCAAGTTCAAAATATGTCTGGATTCTTTCTGGCGTAGAATTCTACGCCAGAAAGAATCCAGACATATTTTGAACTTGATATCCATGACCCCATTCGGGTTAAATCAGTCAGAAGAACTGTATATACATCTTTGAACAAATGAATGTTCTCGAGCACATACAGAATCATGTTCAGACTGCAATCACAAATCATATGGATTAAAATGCACTGTCTTTAAATTTCATGGAGTTTGCCCACCAGAGGGCTGGTAAGAAAATTAACTTACAAGATTGCAATCATAAAGTTGAATGAGTCAAAACAAATTGCATCACAAACATAAGGAGCATGCCCACTGGAGGGCTGTGAAGGACTTCAAATGTATCTCACCGGAGCAAAAGATTGTAAGACTCACACAATGGTGTTGAAAAACGTGAAAATACGTTATATCTCATCGAAGCAAAAGACTGTAAGACTCATACAATGGTGTTGGCAAATAATATTGAAAAACGTGAAAATACGTTACCGAGAACATTCGCAATATACAAATAATTGACTGGTGAAGCAATGACTACATCACCCATAAGTCACAGGGTGAATGGTGAAAGATGGCGGGAAATGATGTCAGCTAACTTCCTTCAATTCACTTTATTTAAATGAACATTTTTTTTTAATGCATTGAGCAAACAACAACCGTGAACAAGTTATCTGGCATAACGAAACGCGTTGGTAAATTGTTGGTTCTGCGACCTTGAAGGAATAAACGAAGTTTGAAAGCTGGTTGGAGTGCAACCTCTTCTTCCCTTGTGGGAGTGCTGTGGTGGATATATATATATATATATATATCTATATTATATATTCACTTAAAAAACCATAGGTTTCACACATGTTATAGTTAGGTGGACATTTCACTCGTAAAAAACCAATGAAATTCCCCCGTTATAGTTAGTTCAGATAACTATAACTAGCGCGACCGCAATCCACTGCTCATGACGTCACATATTACATCACTCATGACATGGTCAGTGGCATCACTAATGACATCACTGATGACATCATCCTTGTGATAGAGTGGCGGTCGCGCGAGTTATAGTTATCTGAACCAACTATAACGGGGGAATTTCATTGTTTTTTTACGAGTGAAATGTCCACCTAACTATAACATGTGTGAAACCTATGGTTTTTTAAGTGAATTTGCAAGGTTTTTTAAATGCTAATTCCTAACTATAACGTGTGTGTAACCTATGGTTTTTTAAGTGAATTTGTACGTTTTTTAAAATGCTAAGTTATGTATGTATTATTATATTATTTTTTTTTAAGGTTTTTCACCGTGAGCTCACCGTGCGCGCACCCCGCGATTTAAAAAAAAAAAAAAATGCTTTTGTCACCCTTCGGGGTCCTTCAGGGACCCCCTGACAAAGGCCCCCTTTTCACGTTCACCACCTCTCTTTTTCAGTGTCGCACCCAAAACAAACAAAATGGCAGACAACACTTTCGACCGATTCGAATGTTGACTGACATGTAACCACCAATCAGAATTACGCTCGCGCACGGCACCGTGCGCGCATATAGATATTGATGTACTTTTAACTGCAATTTTGTCAGGAACTACTGTACAGATTGACTCCATATATGCAAAAGGCACATGCCTGACCTGAGGACTACCTCTCTGCCAAATTTCAAGTAATTCTGTTCAGCCGTTTGGGCTGTACCTTCGACTAAAGGTCCTATGGAAAATAACATGGGGAAAACGCGTTTTGGGACCCCCCTTTTTTCTCTTCCCCCGCTTGATGAATCACCCCGAGACTTTTAGGGTAGGAGCTGAGCAGAGCGCCCCATTAGTTTTGAAAATTTCGCGAGGATTCATCAACCGGCGCCAAAGTTATTCAAAGTAGAATTTTCAGGTTTCCTATGGAAACACGGTCCTAACTATAACTATCTACTGGCGACCGCCAGTAGATTTTATATATATATATATATATATATATATATATATATATATATATATACAAAAATGCATGTATATGTATGTTACCTACTGGCGATTGCCAAACGGCAGTTATAGTTAGGTCTAATTTTCCACAGAAAAGGTGTGTTTTTGGTTTTGCTAATAACTATGGCCCGTTGATGAATCTTCCTAAAACTTTCCCCAAGTTTAAGCTCCTCCCGGGAAAGTTTTGGGGTAATCCATCAGGTGGGAGGTGAGAAAAAAAAGCAGGGTCCCTAAATTCAAAATCCAGATGCATTTCCATAGACTTCTTTAGACAAGCCTACAGCAAAAACTGCTGAACGGAATTACACCAAATTTGGCAGGAAGCTAGCTTTTGTTCTGCAGATTGTGCGTCTTGTGATTTGTTGTAAATCCAATCAGTAGTTTCTGAGAAATTAAGGTTAAAATATAATTTATATATTTGGACTGATGAGTCCGTGAGAGTCTCGCTAGAGTGCTGCGAGAGCGCGAATTCCTAAAGAGCCCTGTGATTGGCCTGTTTTTCCCATGAGCCTTCAGGCTCTCGTGGGAGCAGGAGACTCCTGTGAGAGCAGCACTAGGATGGGCTGGCTGTTGGAAGTTTGAAAATAAAATGGCCATTACTGTTTATTGTGAAAAATTGCAGGTTTTGTGGAAATGAAGTAAAAAAGCTATATAAGGGAGCAGAAGAAGGTATCCTGTCCCCCAAGATTTTGACAGGATGTCTCAAAGGTATAAGTACTGTGATGAAAGTAAATGTATATTATTTTGAAAACAAGTTTATGATCTTTTGGGACTCTTGTGGGATTGTATATAGTTAAAAGGAGTAGGTGAGTTGTACATACACTGTACAAGGAGAAATGTATATTGTGCCCTATATTATTGAGAAGAGGTGTGTAAACATAAGTACTTTGAGAACTAGAATGGTAATTCTTTTGTTTTTAAATCCATGATCTAACGAGACTCTTGTGAGATCCTGAAAAATAGGAAGTAGTAGGTGATCTTTGAATAGACTCTGGTATGCACACTTGTTACTATAGGAAGGAGCCTTAGCGAAGATGGTCTTTATCAAATCCATTGGATTTGAAAACGTTCTGAGTAAGGAGATAAGACTCTCCTAATACCCTACTATCCACAGACAATATACAAAAGAGGGGTCTTAGTGGAATGGCCAATCCCTCCACACACCCTACTATGCACACCCATCATCTGAGAGAGATGTCTCAGCATAGAGGCCAGTCTCTCCACACACTCTACTATGCTCACCCATCATCTGAGACAGAGGCCATTAGAGGAGAGGCTGGTACCTCCCCACTCCTGTCATCCAAGAGAGATGTCTCAGTGGAGAGGATACTTTCTCCACTCACCCTATTATGCACACCCGTCATTCCAGAGAAAGGTCTCGGTGGAGAGGCTAGTCCCTCCACACACCCTACTATGCATATCCACCATCTAACAGAGAGGTCTCAGCAGACAGGCCAGTCCCTCCACACCTGTCCCTGAACACCTGTCATTCGAGAGAAAGATGTAAAAGGAGAGGCCAGTCCCTCTTCACTCCCCACAATGCACACCTGTTGTCCAAGAGAGGGGTCTCAGCCGAGAGGCTAGTCCCTCCCAACACACTACTATGCATGCTTATCACACTGTGGAAGGCTGTTAGTGGAGAGATTACTCCCTCCCTGTACCCTACTATGTGCACTTGACACCCTGGGGAAAACTGTCAGCAGAGAAGCCAATTCCTCCACACACCCTACTTCACACACTGATTATGCTTGAGAAAGGTCTTAGTAGAGAGATCAGTATCTCTGTACCCCCAACTATGCACTCACCTCATTTAAGGGAGAGGTCTCAGTGGAGAGGCCAGTTCCTCCCCACACTGTACAATGTACACCAGTGTGGGTTTGACTTTATGTATGGTAATAAAATATTACTGTATGTTGGGAAAAAAACTAGAAATTCACTGAAAAAAAAGTAATGGTTTAGTTAGGTGTGATAAAAAGATCTGTTTTAAAAGAAAATAATCTTAGAAATGCACTTAAAAAACCAAAGGTTATAGTAATGTTATAGTTAGGTGAACATGCCAGTAGCAACATTAACATTTTGAACAAAAAAAGGCCATAAATTCACCAGTTATAGTTAGCAGATCTAACTATAACTGCCCCCCCCGCCAAGCACTGCTTATGACCTCACATATTACATCACTCATTACATGTTCTAAGATATTATTTATGACATCACCGATGTTCACCCTTTACTACTACCATTCTCAAACCATAAAATTACCCTTACCACCCTTTACCACTAACCACCGTTAAATCCTAAAACTACCCTTACCACTCTTTACCACTGCCCACTACTAAACCCTAAAATTACCCTTGCCTCCGTTTACCAACAGCAACCCCAAAACCCTGAAATGTCCCTTACCTTCCTTTACCAGTACCCACTCCTGAACGCTAAATTTAACCTTAACGTTCCAAAATAAAAGTTCATTCACCTCAGCTTCTTCCTGTAAAGTGTCAGGGTGATACAACAAGTGGGGGCTGAGAAAAATGGGGGGTCCGAAAACATGAAATACCAATGCAGTTTTTTATAGACTTCTTTAAGACAAGTTATAGCAAAAACTACTGAACAAAATTACATCAAATTCGGCACAAAGCTAGATCTTGGTGTGCAGATTGTGCTTTTTTGTGATTTTGTGTAAATCGGTTCAGTAGTTTTTGAGAAATTCAGAGTAAAAAAAAATATATATTTTGGCACATGGGCATACAAGAGTCTCCAAGACTCTTGTAGGAGCACCAATTAAAAAATAGAGCATTCTGATTAGCCCAGGGAGCTTTATTTCCCTTGGTCCATCTCGTTCCCGTGGGATCCAGACTACCGCAAGCACTCTGGTTGGCTGCCAGCAACATGAGAAAAAAGGTTTCAAGCTGTCATTGCAGGACTCAGTGATTAGTTCACTGTCCTGAAGTTGTAAAAAAATTAAAAGTTATATGGGGCAGGGTAGAGATACCCAGGCCCCCTGGGCCCCATGTGGGGAGTCAGAGGGACCCCCATGGGGCCAAAAAAGAAAGCAAAATTGCAAAAATGTTGCAATTTCACAAGATTCTTGCAGGATGAAAAAAACAAAGAAATGGTGGCTAGGCCACATTTATTCATAATAAGCCCTGGGGAGCCTATCCCAGGGTAACAAAAAAAATATTTGTATGGAAAGGAGAGAAGCCCCAGGGAGCCCACCCCCATGGCTAATTCTTATTATTTATGGGGAAGGGGGTGTACGCCCCACCCTCCCAGTGACTCTAATGGACATAGGTAATCCACCCCCGAAGCTGACAATGCTGAAAATGGGGAGGGACTGTGCTGTCCCCCTCCTGGAGCCAGGAAACGACCCAGGAAGCCCACCTCCAAGGCTGATTCTTTTAAGGGAGGGGGGCCTCACAGCCCCCCTCCCTGAGCGATTTTCCATCCCCAGGCCAGCTCAGCAGCTATGTCCCGAGGTGTCGAACCCTGGGACATAGCGTTTCCCTGCCGGAAGCAGCGCGGGCAGATTAACCTGTGTTTGCTCCTGCTTGGTGGGAGCATTTTTTTAATCTCCCGCTTAGTGGGAGCAAACACCAAATCCACTCCGAGCTGGAGGGAGCTTTAAAAATCCCCCCTCCTGCTGGGAGCAGACAATAGATTTGGTTTCATGCCCACAGTGATGTGGGTAGGGAAACAGATCTAAATATTGCCCCTACCCTCAGGGAGCAGTGTTAAAACCTGGTCTCTGCGGATGGCAGCATTGCTGGCTCCCGCTGGATGAGGACTCAGTTGGGGCCATGGGGGGATGGGGACTCCCCTTGCAGCCTCCAACAATACTATGGTGGTTGCCATGGATGGACACCAAGGCACCCACCTTTTACTTCACCAGACATGGTGGATGTGATCCTTGTGGCCGAAATTGGCCAGGGGAGGGAGGCCGCATACCCCCTCTCCCTAATTATGATGCCAGGCCCTGGGGGATGTGTTTCCCTGGCTTGAAATTGGCCCAGGGAGGGGGGGTGGTGTGCCCCCTTCAAAATTAAACCGGGCCCAGGGAATGCGGTCCCTGGGCCAAAATCAGCCTGGGGAGAAGGGGCTTGCATGCCCCCCTTCACATACAAATTGCATCAGTCCTTGAGGGATGGAGTCACTGGGGGCCAAAATTAGCCTGGGGAGGAGGGCCAAATGATCCCCGACCCCTTCAAATTTGCACCAGGACCCAGGGAATGGGGTCCCAGCGGCCAAGATTGGCCCAGGGAGGGGGGTTGTTTGCCCCTTCTCCATAAACATTGTGCAGGCCCTGGGGAATGTGATCCCCGGGACTGAAATCGTTCCCCCCAAACAACGTTGCCGGACCCGGGGGATGGGATCCCAGAGTCAAAATTGGCCCAGGGAAGGGGGGCGCGTGCCCCCTCCCCAAAACAAGCATGACAGGTCCCTGGGGATGGGGATGAAAGAGTAGCCCTGGTGGATGTGGTCCCAAGGGCCTAGCAAGACTGGGGGAGGAGTGGCCACATGTCCCTCCTCTCTTTTATTCAATTAAGGAGCCCTTGGGGATAGGGTCTCAGTGATGTAATCAAATATGTTATTTGAGATGTCATCGGTGATGTCATAAATGTTGTCTCAGAACACGTCATGAGTGATGCCATATGTGAGGTCCTAAGCAGTGCATGGAGGGGGCTCCAGTTATAGTTAGTGCTGCTAACTATAACTGGCGAATTTCTGTTGTTTTTGCAGTTCAAAATATTAATGTTGTTACCGACAAATTCACCTAGCTGTAACGTTACTTTCACCATAGTTTTTTTCAGTGAATATATGAAACATACTTTATTTATACTTACCTGCTTGCTAAAGATGTGTGGATGGTAAAGGCATATGTGTGGCAAAGGCATCCATTGTAGAAAATGTGTGGTAAAGGCATTTGTGGTATTTCCATGCATTGTAACGTCATACATACATATAAACAAAACCCAGAAACAAATCACAATGGTGTAACTATGTTCTTGTGCTATTTTGCTAATGGTCTTTGTTTTTATAGTCTGTCTAGCTTGTACTTTCTGCAAGGCAGCCCTGTTCAAACCTGAAAAGTGAATAAAAGTGAATGTGATTTTGAGTACGATGGGGCAGGATCAGATAGTGTGGGAGAGGGTCAGCCAGGTACCTAAAAAGAACAACAGATTCCGTAGCTAAAATGTGGTCTTTAACCTGCATATAATTGTATATAAAATGCAATAGACACCTTATTGGAACAAGCATTCACAAAGTTAATTGATCTCATGCATGATATTTATTTGTGTTGGTTATGATTTTAGCCATGGTGTACAGCATGTGGTATACAGCATGACTGCCAATAATGTAAAAAAGGTACTATGATGAGACAGTCGTGCTAATGTGGATGCATACACCTGCAAATTGAGCTAAGCATTTTTTTCTTTTTATTTACTAATCCCAGATGGCTTAGTAAACAAAATGTGTTCAGAATGCCCTTCTTGATTAACCCCTTCGCCGCGGCAGGAATTCCGCCGCGGCGCTGGGGGGGTTTGGGGGCAGTTGCTGTGGCGTTGTGCTCGTGATGGAACCACTCCGTCACGAGTCACGGGTGAGCTGTGCTCATGACGGAGTGGTTCCGTCACGTCTCCGCCCACTGCGCTAATCGCCCACACAGGCGGGGAATTAGCGCCGCGTGGGCGGAGCGGCCGCCAACGGCCGCAGCATGACGGAACCACTCCGTCATGAGCACAGTGCACCCGTGGCTCATGACGGAGTGGTTCCGTCATGAGCACGGAAAGGGTTAAAGCTCTAATGTGCTTTTAGATACAGCACTAACGCACCTGTTTTTTAAAATAAAAAATCCAAACATACAGAGGAGTATGTTGAGGGCCGGAAATGCCACTGTCAGTGCTTAATATGAACTAGTGGTTTCCGGTGCTCGGCACTGGCACTTAATTGTGGCACCATCTTGCTAATTTAGAGATGACCAAAACAATATTTAATTATTAATTCAATATACATTAAAAATGACTGTTACCTGCTGCCCTAACCATTCTTGTAGCTTATGGGGCCTGAAATAGTCCTCACACTTTCACACTTGTAGGAAGGAGTGTGATGGTTAGTAGTTGTGTTGTCACTATAATTGGCAGCATGGCAGGGGCAATGTGTGGTGAAAGTTGACAAGAGCACTGGCACTTATCTTTTTACAAATTAAGCACTGCACAGCAGATATGCGGCCCTTGAGCACAACCCAAACTAGAGTGACCTGGAACACAACAACTACAACTTAAACTGAGCTTCCAGGCTCAAGAAAGTCTGTTTTGTTGGTATTTTCTCCTGTTCAACTGTTTCTCAGCACCATAAGTGAAAGAGTTATCCATTGTGCAGCAGTTTAGCAACATAAGTCATGACATCCTAATCTACAGCATGTACATTGAGGAGCATTACGCAGCTCTATATTTCTGAGACTAAACTGGTTGGAGTAGGGTTTCATAGGTTTGGTGAGATCACAGAAAAGCATCATCCTCTTTAGGTCTGACTGTGGAGTTGTTGGAAAAGAGGGAAGGGTGTGCTGGACAATCACAGGTGTCTTCCACATGGTTTCACTACCATACAGGATTAGAGGTATGTAGTAGGAGGAGACAAAATGGCACAAATCTGCCTTTACTAATTTTATCCAACTTGGTTTAAAAAAATGCAATTTCTATAAAACTAAGAGTGGTTGCACAGTTTAGCAAACACATTAAAAAGTCATAAAAATACTATGTAAGAGGAAGCACCAGCCAAATGTACTTTCTAGCGAGAACTCCACCTGCAAAATGCTTTTATAGCATAGATCTTCTTCAAATATGTTTTGCGAGATTGCAAACTTGATGTGGTGTAAAAAGTGTCAATTTCACACAACGTTAACATTGTTATTCTAATGCCACATACTCCTACGTTTCTGCGTAGGAGCTTGTGAGTTATACAGAGTGACTTTAAGCCTACTTCAACCTGCTTCTGATGCAAGCCTTTAAGGACAATGGTGGTAAGATTACAGAACAGGCATAACTCTCTGCCATTTTTTTGTGTGGGCTGAAGTTATTTGGTGAGAGGGTGGGGAGATACCAAGATGGAGGTGACATGGACCAGCCCTGGGAGACTGAAAGCTCCAATTCTGGAACATTTTTTTTGCTTGAGTTAATTGACACAGATAGGCCACATAACAGATTGAAGTCGAAATTACATTAGTGTATAGGCTGATGACCTGAGACTTGATAGACAGGTTGTCATGTGAAACAAATGAGGTGTTTGTGCTGGTGACTGGTGGGTGCTGTGTATCCAATGCCCCAAGCCATTAGAAAGGCACATAGAGAATGCTGGCAGATCAGGAATATTTAGATTTCTCTGGTTTGAGAGCAAGGCTGTTTGAGTCTTTCATCCCTGCATGGCTCGGCGACATCCAGAGATGAGGAACACTGAAGAGACTGGCTTGTTGCCCTCTTCTAATAGTCTGAAGAGCCAAGTCAGTGCCATTAGCTGACTGTCATGACTGGTAATCGTTTCATAAATGGAATTATTTGACCTAAATAAAAGGTACTTGCCAGAGAGGTGCTCAAAAATTGAATTTCAAGTCGGGAATCGACCCAAAGGGTAAGCTGGATGCAGTGAATATATCAACAATGACATCGGTTTACAGTATGATGAAGATGGTTTGGTCATCAAACTTGTGCAAGGAGTGGGCCTCACATCTCGCATGTCCCTCTAATTTATAAGAGCACAGTTTCACAAAACAATGTCTTGACGCAGGCTAATCTGGGGTTTGACATGCCGATAGAACAGGGTTAACACTGAATTGGTCATGTGTGTTATTCCATCCCCTTCTTTCTATTTTGCATACATATGCGGACGTTTGCTGTGACTGTGAAACACATCAGAGTTAAGAATTGCTGGAGTGCATATTGGGGCCCATTATAACATGGATCATTGTAAATCCGACTACAATAAAAACCTTATATACTTCATTGCAGAGTCGTTATTTGTCAATACATGTATGGTGGCAGAGGCACACTAGGTAAAGCACAGTAATGCAACCTCACACCACATATGTTCGTTCTCCACCAACTTTGCAAAGACATCGTAAAATGTGTCGACCTAATAATGGGTGGAATGGAAGCAGCTTAGAGTAACTAACCATCATCATCAGTGTTTCAGACTGATTTAAGCATCTGCATCCATTAGTGATTTTACTGTCTGTGTGATTCACTCTAAGTCCCACCAACACATGCTACGAGCTTGCAGGGCCATAGGAACTGATGGAGCAACTCTAGGTCCAAATAGCGTTAAATGTGTCTCAACTACATGTGTTCTGCATCAGAGGGCGTGGGGGCCTAGCAGCAGATAATGTTCTTTTTGGGGGGCATACCAACGTTTTCTTTCTCTCTGTAAAACACAGACAATGTGCTTTGAGTCCGTACCAAAGGTGGAAACTGATTCAAGGCCTTACTGATATCAATTTTGGGCTACCTAGATGAACATTTGATATACAGCATTGCCATGTAATACATGATCATTATTTATTAATGGTAGGTTTTAATACAGCATTAAGCAAGCTTCAAGGATCAGTAGGACATTTTGCGGAGAATATTTTTGTAGTAGAAGCATCTCAAACATGAATGGTGTATACAGAAAAGTAGTGCTTGAGTGAATATTCTATTTTGTTATAAGACCGGAGGCTACTAGTTTGCTTTTGCTTCTTGACTTAGTTTCTCAGTAGCCAAGGACAAAAAACATATCTCCTGAACCTTTAATTCAAAACTACAAAGAAAGTCATGACGAACAGAAACCAATGAACAGTCAGCACACCCATAATCATTCTTGAATCAAAACAAGATGCTCTGTTTTTTTGCGGCCTTCAATGAAGATATATATTATAAAGTACACCAAACAGCAGAAAGCAAAATATACAGACCGAATTTGGCTCAATTGACTTCTACACAATTAAATTTCAAATAATAACATTCTTAGCCACAAGAAGATCTCACAAAAAATAGAAACATTTTGGTAAAGTCATGAAGGAGGAATTTTAGATACGCTCTCCCTATACACTAGTCTACATTTAGCCATATTTGTTGGAACTATGCCTAAATCAACATACCCGCGAATCCTTCGCCAAATGGTGAACATGATGGACACTGCGTTTCCTTCTGGTCTTGGCAATATCATCGTGATAAAAATGGTACAAGTCTTCTGCAAAGGGAAGCTGAAAGAGAGACAAAATAAATATCAGAATTGCCATACCAAGAGAGCATGCTTTTCAGTCAAACCACCAAAAACTGCTCAGTTATGTCCGTCAATGTTTATGCGTCCATTTATAACATTTATCAGACTAAATGACAACGCCACTAAAATTCATATAAATATACTATAGCTTTTGATATTCTCCTCTAAGGACCAAACATCGATTAAATTAAAGCACAATGTTGGACAGAAATCAACGAGGCGTCCTGATTTTGGCACAATATGCCTCATTAATGGCCATCACAGCAGACGCTCAGAATATTGCCCAGAATAAGACTTATTTTGTAGACACTGTTCCCAGTTCAGTAAAAGTTACAATATATCCTACAGCATGCATATGTCACCTGTAAGTATTACAAAGAATGACAAAGTACAATGCTTTTCTCTCTACTAATTTATGTCGGCACACTAACATTAACTGATGCCAGTGTGCACGCCTCCGTGACAGGATGGGCGCAGGACATGGGGTGACTACCCAGGAAGGCTGGAATGGTGCCAAGCTCTGTAGCCAATCCTTGCTGTCAATGGGCACCCTATTGTGGATGGCACTACTTATCCTGTGTGCGTTACTAAACATAACTGATCGCCTTCAGTGGTCTCGGGGCTTTGAGCCAGATCTTTACCTCACGTTTAACAGCTTTGTTTTAGAGCGAGAAATAAAACGTTTCATAAAGGGTGGTTGAAACGTATGAAAAAACTTTGGTCAAATAACACACTACATAGAAAAGTAATGGTAAGGTAGAAAATGCTTTTGAAAAGATATTTTGAAAAACGATGCTCCAACAAAGAATTCAAATTCATAGGTGGATATTTCTGGAGCTGGAAAAGAGAAATTGACCTTTGAAAACTACATGAATGTATTCCTGTTTTTGTGCCACTGTGTTAATGTGGCTCTATAGAAAATGCAGCAATCCTTTCACAATACGAACATTAAGGGTGTATTCTTAGTTCTCATACATGGTAAAGTGAGAGAGTGCATTTACCCATGATACTGGTACCCTCTTACCGAATCAGTCACACAGTCATAAAGTCAACGGAGAGATGCCATAACTGTGTTCAGGGATGAACCTCTTCCTCCAAGGTGCAGTGACACTAACAGTGTGGATAGGGCAAGCTGTGAATGTGTTTGTGGTGTGGTTGCTCCCAGTACCTGCTCTATTGAAAGGGTCTTGGAGTTACCAGCAAAGTTGGGTGCAGTGTCTGACGACACCCAGCATCATGGGCGCCTTCGTGGTCACAAAATTCAATTCAGCTACCTGTACGTAGAAGAAAAATGTAAACCACAACTCTATTACTGCTCTCTGCTGTTTGCTGTATGGAGTGGGTGCATTAACTCACTGAATATATGCATGGGCAGCAGAAAACATATGTTTTGCAATGGATAGCATGTCCACGGTCTGAGCTGGGGGTTCACCTGTGTAAACCAAGGCCAAGCACCCTTGCAATAATCTGGCCCACGGGTTCATTCTGGATGACATATTATCAAGTTCAATGTATGTCATGAGTTAATAGAGATACATCTTCACAAAGTAAGAACGAACCTGACAAATATATTCCGTTTTAAAGGTAATGTTAGTCTTGATATGCCACATAAAGCACAGTAAATTCAGACACCCTCTTTAAACCAAACATCTCTATCTATAACTGTTTTGAGTTGTGGGTTAAGAGATTAGAAACATTGTAATATATTTTATGTTTTTTATGGTAAATTATTTTTATATAAATTCAGATGGGGAATAATTGAATGCAACTTCACTGAAAATTATAGAGATTTTATACTAGATATTTAATACCTTTTGTTCATTTTCACGGATAATGTTTTTGTTCACCTCATTTTGGTTTGATGAATTTAGATATATATGTAAAATAGCTTTTGGTTTCAAATTTGTTTCCATTTCCTTCTCCTAAATAACTGGACTTTTCTATCATGTGTTATACATTTTTTAGACATTACATGGACTTATCAGAACAAAAAACATATCCTATACAGTGCATCTTAGCTAACATCATGCTCTGCATCACATCAATTAATATCTTTAGTCCAATTCGGTGGAATCCGGTGTTTGGTCTTATCTTGACAGCATTTCAAGGGGTGTCTCTTTACTACAACTCATATTCGTATAGCTCTAGTGTCTATTGCAGCCTGTGCCTTAATACTGCTTGCATAGTGAGCTCATTTGGTATTACTCTGCTAAAGATACACAGTAGAGCATCACTCATTAGCTCCCCCCATCTCATCTTCCTTACCAACACCAATTGCGTGGGAGGAGCATATATCTTAAGTCTGGGGGGGCTCGGTCAACAGCTGGATATAAATGCCATTGCCTCTTTTCAGTATGTTAGATTATTAAGCTAGTGCTCTGTTACTGGAAACAGGGCCATAGCTCATCTCATAACCACTCTCCTTTTTGCCAAGATCTGCTATTGCTTTACATTTTCCAAACAAAGTCTACAGGTCTTCAACGTAGTCCAGGAGGGCAACGAGCCCACAGTTTCGGACATCATTCAGATGGCTTAAATTTAACTGGCTGTTAGTACAGTATGTAAAGACCTGTAAGGAAAAAGTCTGCTTATCATTGTTAAATATTTCAATTGTCTGCAACAGAGATATTGTTTAGCCCTCACTGCAGCTTCCAAATCTTTATCCCAGCCATGTCTAGCTTACTGTATCATACTCCCTCTCGCTCAAGACTCATCATAGACACGTGAGATGAATCTTTGGGTGCCCATACCTTTAATCAACATTGTAAACACTTTCAGCTCGGACGTGGGTCCCTTGCTCACTTTGCCACAGGATTCAAGCTAGCCTGGCTGATGAAGGGTGTTACCCCAAAACCGATCCCAGGATGCTTGTTTCCGGTCCAGGGATGACCTGGCTTGGCAGTTCGGGCTGAAGTGTTCCCATGACGAACAGGGTCAAGAATGATTTCATATGGCTGGGTCTGAACTGGGGTGGTGAAGTGAGCTAAAGAACGATGATGAGTGTCTGAAAAGTTTCAGTGCTCCATCCATCATCTCCTTGTGTTTGCTTTACACAAATTAATAGGCAGGCATATTATTTTAATACACATTATCTGTGTTATGTGTTAGGCTTGAATTATAGTTAAGTAGTAGATTTTATTATTAATCCTTACCTATTACCTCTTCATTAATGTGTTAATAATAGGTAAGTTAATTTATAATTTTCTATTTTTATGCACTGCGTGCTAGCACCTAGGATGTACGATCATTTTTAAGACATGTATCTATTTTTTGAATTGTCTTTAAGTTGTACAGTACTTTCTCTGTATTTTTTCATAGTACCCTATCCTCTTTTTAAAAAAAAGAATAATCCAAAACACTGTAGTACACCACATTTGTGAAATACTTTTTTGTTTTTTTCTTTTTAAGTACCAAGGTACCTCCTTGGAAGTACTTCAGTACTCTGTGACATTTTTTTAAAGTATACAGACACTTTAAATAAGTGGTAAGAGGTAGGGAACATGATAAAACCTGATACTTACCCATATCTAAGCTCCTAACCCATAACACAGAGAAAGTTTCCGTAAAAACAATAGGGCTGTCTTTAACTTTTGTAAAGGCAGTCATTAACCAATCACCCGTGGCCAAAGTAAAACAAAATGTGGTACCATGGGACCGTGGTACTTTAAGACCACACAAGCTTCACTAACTTAACCTTGAGGCATATTGCAGTACCACAGGTGACGCTTGAGCTGACATTATTCAGTACTGTGAAAAAATAGGAAATAAACAAGAAAAGTGTGGGGTCTGTAGGGGGTTGGCCATATGCACGGGAAGGGCGGCCTGCAGTGTGTTGACATTTATGGGGTAAAGGGTTGTAATATGTGAAGTCATAAGCAGTGCATGATGGAGGCACATGTAATAGTTACCTCAGTTAACTATAACAGGTACATTTCAGCGTTTTCTAGTTTTTTTTTTTTTTTATCTTATTCAATACCTAACGATTACTTCATCTTAACTTTATTTTTTATAAATGCAGCACTGATCAAGTCATTTACATCCTGACATATCCCAGCAACATAATATATGTAGGGAGCATGATCTACCATGATAGAGAGCGATTATTAGAAGATATGAGGGCCATCAACAACAATTCTAAACATTATTTATTATTTTTTTTAAATTAATTTATTCACTTATAGGGCGTATCAATCATCCCCAGTCATGAGTGATGTAATATGTGAGGTCCTTAGCAGTGCATTGCGGGGTGTAAGTTATAGTTAGCTCAGATAACTATAACTACTGAATTTTTATGGTTTTGTACTAGTAAAATCTGAGCCTAATTATAATGTCTCTGTAACATTTGGCTTTTTCAGTGAATTTCTGAGGTTTTTTTTCATTGGCGGCTTCTCAGCTGAGGCAAAGGAGCATTGCCCCACTGCTTTTCAGCAGTGGAAAGAAGGAAAAATACAATGATAATAACATGTTGTTATTCTCATTTTATTTTTCCTTACTGAGGCAGTTTTACAGGGCAGGCGGGGCTGGGCTGTCTCGGAGCCGGCAAGGGGAGGAGTGGTTTGTGCACTTAGGTGTGCATGGTGGTTTGGCCACCAGATTGTGCCGGCCAAACAGCCATGTGAACTTAGCATGTTCTCCACCAGGCTGCAATGCACAGTCTGAGTGGAGAACGTGCCCAGGCTACCACTGCCTGTCCGAGCGCTGAACCACGGTGCTCAGACCACTCACAACACTGCTGTCATGGTGGCAGCAGCATCGTGATTGGCTTAGGGGAGCCTGGGTGCTTCCTGCTTCCGTAGGAGAGACAACCCTAGAGGAGAGACAGAGAGAAGGTGGCCCTGCAGAGTAGGCATGTGAGATTTTTATTTTTTTCATTCAGCTCTCCCCAAACCCCTCCACCCCACCACACCCAGTCTGTGCTGCTATTTTTCAAATTCTATTTCCTAACTATAACATCCCTGCAACCTTTGTTTTTTTCAGTGAATTTCTACATTTTTTGAAATTCTATTTCCTAACTGTAATGCCCCTCTAACCTTTGATTTTCTCAGTGAATGTCTGTTTTTATTTTTTTTTATCCTAACTGTAAACTGTAATCTGTCACATTTTTGAGTGGCTGTGTGCGTCTGTAAGTGGGTCTGTGAGTGCCTGTGTGGGTCTGTGAGTTGGTGTGTGAGTACCTGTGTGAGTGTCTGAGAGGGTGTGTGAGTGCCTATGTGGCTCTGAGAATGGGTCTGTGAGTACCTCTGTGGGTCTGCGAGTGAGTGTGAGAGTGCCTGTGTATATCTGTGAGTGGGTGTGTGAATGGTGCTATGCATTTTGAGCACCTGAATTCTAAGGATATTTAAAAGGAAGAATCAGGAACTTCGCTCTAATCAGGAGACGATGAGAAAGAAATCATTCATCACGGTCACTCCAGATCAGATTGCACTCCGATAGATCAACAATGCAGTCACCTCTCTTAAGGATTTCAGCAGGTTTTTTAAAATGTATTACAAGAGGAAACACCCTTGCTTTGCTTTCGCCAAGCCGAGAAGTTAGGATCGTTTGTGCTTTACTGAAGTTGGGTATCCACTGGGGCACCTGCTATGTTTATATTAGTAAATGCTTACTGTTGAGGTTCGATTTCTGTGAAATGCGCATCAGGGCCTGAATGGAACCTAAGAAGAGGTCCCAGTTTTGCCCAAAATGTATACCCAACTGGAGGACTTTTATCTGGTTAATTAGTATGTGCTACCTCATTGGATAAATCTCTTGTGCATATTCCGCTCTACAGCTGTGTAAAGGACCATGAGGTAATGTTTCCAGTGACCTTGTGTGTAATGTAATTTTTGCAATGTGATTGTTTCTCGAGCGTCTTCATCCACAAATCTGTGACACCGTGAATCGATGTCAAGAGAAAATGACAAGCCTACAAAGCAGTGAATCTCCACCAAACAGAGATGCTTCCTCTTAATTAAATGAAGTATGTGCTCCTTTGTTTGGTGGAGATGTCCTTTGCATCAATACCGTTTCACCAATATGGCAGGAAATGCACTTGAGCCTTTTGTGAAGCTGTCAATCAGCATGGGAAAAGGGGGAAAATCTTTACATACTACTATATAAAACGGGAAGGATGGACGTGTGGCCCCCTCCCTGGTCCAATTTTAGCCCCGGTGACCCATCCCTTGGGACCCAGCCCAAATGTAATGGGGAGGTGCAATGCCCCTTTCCCAGAGCCAATTTTGGCCCGGAGACCCCATCCCCTTGGGCCCGGCCACACCTCCCTGGGTGCCCTGAAGGCCTCCGCAGTCCCAGCTGGCTCCCCACCTCCTGCGGTAGCCAGTCTTGATTTCACACACAGGGAGTGGCCGGAAATTCAGCTCCCTGTGTACTTTCATCTCTTTCCCTGCCTGCATAAATGCGGGAAGGGAAAGAGATGAAAACTCCACTCCCTGCAAGCAAGAGCAGTTTGAAAGTTCTCGCTTGCTGGGAGCATTGTGTTTGCTTTTGCTTGGGGGAGGTGTCAGCTACTGCCAAGCAAAAGCAAACAGTTATCTCCTGAGGGTGGGCACCACAGGAGATAGCAGGACCCGGGGTGGCAGCCCCTAGTGCCATAAATGGCTCCAGGAAGGGAGCTGCATGGCCCTCTCCTTTGTTATTCTAATTTCTGCCCCGGGGAGGTGGTGTTCCCCCTCCTCCTACTTTGACAAAAACACAATTGGTCCCGGGGAGGTGGTGGGCCTAGTGGCCCTGGGGGTCGGGTGTGGTCCCCCTGTCTATTTTTCTAATTATAACCCTCTAGAGGGGCTGGTCCCAGGGGCATAAAAAAGCCCTCATAGGGGACTTCCTTTAATTTCTCACAAACTACTGAACCGATTTACACAACATAACAAAAAGCATGATCTGTGAACCAAAAGTTACCTTTTGGACAAATTAGGTGTAATTCCATGCTGCAGACATGTCTAAAGACTATGGGAATTGACATGGGAAACACTTTTTTTGATCCCCCGTTTTTGCTTGGCCCCCGCTTGACAGATCGGCCCAAAACGTTCCATGCACAACTAGAATTACAGGCACACTTTTTAGGGAAAACTCATGAAGATTCGTCAAACTGCGTCAAAGTTATAGGCAAGTCATAAAATGCTTTTCCTATGGAAACATGGTCCTAACTAGTACCTACTGGTGAAAATATATAGGTTTTGTGGAAAGCAATGCAATTTTGCTACATTTATTTTATTTTATTTTATTTACAAGAGACGCGTTAATGGGTTATACAAAGACTGAAAAGCACAACATGGTAGGCACGTCTGTTGCTTTTGTTTCATTGCCAAAGGTTTATTTGAACAATGCAGTGTTTGATTGTTTTCCGAAACAGAAGTACTCAGAAAGGTTCCTCTTGATGAGCTTCAGGCTTATTTTTTGCTCTTTTTTAATCCATCACTAAATTGAAAAGTCGTCTCTAAAAACTGTGTACTGGCAAATATATAAAAAAAGAAATACTCAGCAACTGGAGTGCCCAAGATAATGAGGGGCAATTAATCTCAAGGTTCCTTGATCCCGCAATACATTTGTCTGAATAAGATGCACTTTAGCAAGAACACCTGTGTCACCTTGAGTACTCATTTTTTCAGATACTTCAGTTCCTTACCAATATAATCAAAAGCAATGGATCTATTAGGATTGCTACACTTTCAACTTGTTTTTTACCTTGACACAAGACGGCTGTTGTGGTAGAAAAAGCATAAAACATGAAGTGTAATCAGGCATATGATGAAAAGATGGGTGCAATAAGGAAATAAACTTAACAAAAATAATAGACAGTGGGCCTAATTTACATTTTGGTGGAGAGGGAACTTGGTCTCAATGGTGACTGTGTTCCCTCGATGTCAAAAAAGTGGTCCACCAGCCCATTTAAATGGGAGCGGACAATAGTTTGGTTAAGGCAGTGACTACTCTGTCACCGTGGCGCCAAACGTCTCGGATGAAGTAAGGGCCGTCAGAGAATTGGATATATGTCCATCCGCTCAATTAGGATGGATGAACATGTAGCCAATTTTTACTGTCTGTCACCGCCAGGCAACCCCTGGCAGTAAGGGCCAGTAAAAAGTACTAAACGCCCCCCTAGGGTTCCTGACAATGCTTTAGTAAGGACTGCCTGCCTGGTAGTTATTTCTAACTTTGGTGGGTAGCATCTCCATCAGGGAGATGGAGTACTTTATTCCGCCGCCATTGTGGAGAAATGGGCTGCCCATCAACAACTAAATTAGGCCCTATGTCTGCCAACACTTGTACATGAAGTGGCAAAAACTTACCATTTTTTATCCAGTTGGCTGATATTAAACATGTTTAGAATGGATAGCCACCTGTAAGGATTTCTTGGTACACAGAAAACTTAGGGGGAATAAACACATGCTGGGCTTGAAGAAAAAAAACATGTTTTTGGACAGAGCAGAAGTATTTGTGTAAAGATCGAGAGCAAAGGAAGTCCAGAAACAGTCACAGATTGGGACGTTCCTCCGTCTAGTATACTGCTACTTAGATAGAGAGATTTTGGACATATTTAGGTTCTAAGACGTGAGATAATAAATCGGAATATAAGGGGTTAGACACTATTTAAGACAGGAAGAAAAAGAAAAAAAAATCCATCATCAGACAATTTACCTTAAAACTCATCCTGGCCTGTGTTGGTAGTCAGTGAAGCTGGTGCTGTAGAGGTTTATCATGAGTGTGCCTTAGAACCCAAAGAATCAGTCTGGGAAGCAGGGAAAGAACCACAGCCTTCATTTCAGAGATAAAGACTTGCTGCTGCAAGCAGCTAGACAATGAGGTGAAATTCAGAGAGGGGCCACATATAATGTTTCCAGATTTTATTCAGAAAGTGCAGAGACAACATCATTCATTTAAGGCTGTGAAAAATGTATCCAGAGCTAAAAGTATGAATTACATAATGTTCTTTCCAGCAGAACTAAACATTTTAAACTATGAGGATGCATACATTTTTTGTGGATCAAACTCAGGCCAGTGAATGGTTGGAAAAACCTGGAAATTCTGGAGTCGGTGTCCTAGGACACAATGAGACAGAAACATATCCAGGGATGACATGGAATGCACAGATACACAACAAGATCTATGAGACACTTGAGGCCAAAAGTAGACGGAGTCCTCTCAGGTTGCAGGTGACATAAAAATTGATTGTTGCAGTGAACCAAATACAAATGAGAAAGCAATATGCAGCAATTAATATGTGGAATATTGTCACCAAATGCACTCCATTTAAGTACTTTACTGTGAGACCCCGACCCCCCCCTCCCTGAACCTCCCAAGAGACCCTTCCCATGATGTCTGTGTGGTTGAACTTTGCCCAACTACCGACAGAGACTGGGTCTGCAAAAGCTTATTTTCAAGATTCTATATGATCCAATACATTATAATTGTTTTGTGTAGAAGTTCTATGCAAATTGCACGTAGCACATTTCAAAAACACGTAGCGTAGCGTAGCTGTAATTTTTTGCTCGCTCGCCGTCCTCAACGTCAAGTTGGCGACAGCGAACGAGCAAAATGACATCCCCGCGAGACTTTTTCCTCGTTCGCGATCAGCAACATCAAGTTGGCGATCGCGAGCATGGAAAATAAACCTCCCGGCGAGATTCTCAACGCGAGGAGGTCAGGTTTCTCATTGCGAGTGGTCGCGTATGCTCACGACCGCTCGTGATGAGAAACTACCAGTCCGCATTGAGAAAGCTCCCGCTCGAGTAAAAATCTACTTGAGCGGCAGAAAACGACAGCTTGCACTGTGCGAGATGCCGTTTTCAATGATTGCACAGTGCGGACAAGCATCCGACACTGTGCAATCATCCCGAACAGCGCACTACACAGTTTGCGTAGCGCTACGCGTATCTCGCATAGTGCGAAGTGCACTTTGCGTAGCTACGCGTAGCGCTACTACGCAAACTACGCCCAGGGTTACTTACTTCTAATGGCATATTTAACTTACCTATTAGCCATAGTACAAGGTACAAAGTGTACCAAGGGCCTGTACTAGTGTCACTAGTAAACTGCAGCTCTCAATGTGCCACCTTCTACAGTGACAGTCCAAACATGACTGCAGGCCTACCACTGTAGTATGGCTGAGGCAGTTTTATACTGCAAATCTGTCCTTTCAAAATAGCTATTTTGACAGGCTCAATCCGTACTCCTAAATAAGTCAACCCTAAATAAGCCATAACTGCCCATTAGGCATTGTGCATGATATTGAAAAGTAGGAGATATAAATGTTTAATATTAAACATGCCTTTAATGTGAAAAAGCCTCAAAAGCTATTTTTACTGTGCCAAGACAGACTGTTCCATAGGAAATCAATGGGTCACATTATTACATTTAGCAGAGCTAATTTCGGTTAGGAAACAGTTAGGAATGTTATTTAAGGACTCTTTTTAATACTTATTCAGAATCCAATTTAATAGTAACATTAACATTTTAATAACTATTTCTCCTGATCTGAGCTTTTCAGCAGCAGCAAATCTAGTTCAGCTGGACCTTGCAGAGAGGGTGTCTAGCCCGTAGATCCCTCTTTGGCTACAACTTGCAATATTGCCCCACTGAAAGAATCCAAGCTCCAAAAGATAGAATAAGTCTGAATGTAGAAAACTTGAATGGCCGAAGGTACAAAAAGTATCTGGCCAGTGAGAGGACTTCCCTAGGCGCAAATGTTGGATTTTTCTGTTTGGAGCTTTACCCGACTACACCAACGACTTCAACAGGACCCCCTCCAACGCCTATCTGGCGTCATGAAGCCCTCCTCGGTATAGCCTGCTGCCATGCACAGTTGTAGGTGTTTGACTGCCTGGAAAAAAAACAAAGTCTGACCGGGTCCAACCTGGTTGGTGTACCCAACCTGTGCTCCCTCAGGGTAAGCCTCAAATAGCACCTAGGTCCCAATTTACCATGACCAGTTGAGCCAGGTTATCGCTTAACACTTTTGGTGCCATTTTCATTTAAAACTGTAAAATTCATATCACAAGTACTCCTTATTTGATTTTTGTCATTTTGGTGTAATTTTGTTAAATAAATTATGTTTTATTTTTATAAAGTGTCGTAAGGTTTTTTATCATGTTACGTTTTCAACCTTCCCTGTATTGGTACTTGTAATTACTTTGCACATTTTCGTAAGTTAAGACTGTTTGCTCTGTGCCATAGCTACCAGGGACCATGCTCAGGTTTGAATGACTGAAATCTTTACTGAATCCAATAAAATAGTTACATTATTACTTGTGGCGGACTCCCATCTACCGCATCGAATAATCCAGTTTTTCACACTAGTAATGTGTCACAATGTACAAAGGGTTCTGTATTAGGGTAATGTTTCTGCACATACAGTGAACAAGATAGGATGGGCCAGGAAACTACCACTATATTAACATGAAATGTCTGGTGGCTAAATTACTATTGAAAAGGGTGAGGGTGGTGCATACATGCTCAGAGAGGGAATACCTTTAGTATGTTTGCAGTAAATGCATTTGGTGCTGGTGAGGCGATGATGTTCAATTTAAGTGGAGAGGTCGCTTTTACCAAGAAAGGTTTTGTACACATGCAAGAGGAGTTGGTATCTGGATTATTTTTAATGTACAATTTGCAGTGCTGAAGAAAAAGACAGATGAGCAGGGCAAGTACTTGACATCTCAAGGTCAACTAAATGCCAGAGTCATAACACTGGTGGGCATATACGCTCCAAATGCAGATTTTGCTGGTTTAATTTAACCATTAAGTGCCCAAGTGGCCCAGTATTTGAGCTCTACAATGATATGGATGGGTGATTTTAATTGTGCCTTCAATGAAAGGATGGATAGAAACCCACATAACCCCACATACAAGCAAATAATGTCTAGGTCACTGCTTTAAGTTATGGTTCGATCTTAACATTATGGAAACGTGGAGGGAATGTCATCCTATGATACAAGAGAGTATACCCATTGTGGTTCTCCTTGATGCACATACACTTGGAGCAAATTTGCACTGATTAACATGGAATAGTTGCAATACTTAACACAAATACATTTGGGAAGGACTCTATCCAATCATTCTCCAGTGTGTTTCTTTATATAATTTGCAAGGACAGAGACACTATTCCCACATGGCGTCTTCTGATCTATGCCCTGAAAGGAGCCAGAATTTAGGAATTACGATAACAGATTACTTTGATCTAAAGGAGAGAACAGCCACATCTAGGGGAGTGGAGTGGGATGTCCTCAAGATGGTTATGAGAGGAATTGCCATCTCCTAAGTGACTTCCGTAATGAAAAGGCTAGAAATGTCCGTCATCACCAAAGAGAAAGGACTGATGAGAATACAAAACTGTATGTTCCCCAAAATACAGAGGAAGCTGAACTACACCGACTCAGAACTCAGATTTGGGGAAAAGATGACTTCAAAATTGCTCCTTCCATCAGCTACAGAAAAGGGAAGGAAACAAAAGAGGTAGCTTGTTAGCATGGCTCCTTAAAAGAGAAGTAAGACCTACAAATGTTACTGCTGTGAAAGATGCCCAGGGGGTTGCTTATCATCCACAAGAGACGATAAACCAGTGTTCTGCTCATATTATAAACAGCTGTATCTAAATGGAGATGGGTCACATGGGGATGTATTTTTCCCAGTTCTCACATCGAGAGGATTGTGGCGTCTGACACTGGATCAGAGAGTACATCTAGAAGAACAAATATCTGAACAAAATAGTAGCCACAGTCAAAGAATTAAACCCGTCCAAAATCCGGAGGCAGGCCATCTCTTGGCAGAATGGTATTAAACGTCCAGTGGCAAACTATTGAATAGGCCCCTGGGGTGCATCAAGGAGATTTGCAAGTATGTATTCTGTCATGTTCTATGAGAGAAGCGTTAATAGTTGTTCTGCAGAAGTCAGGAAGGGAACCACCAGATTGTGAAGCACATTGCCAAGTATCCATGCTTACGGTTGACAACAAAACACAGAGTAGATGACTGATGTTCAGGATGAAGTGGGTAGGCCATCTTGTTTATACAGATCAATGTGGGTTTATACCTGGTTGACAGACGCCTCTTAATATCAAGAAACTGCAACATGTGATGAGCTCGACCAAGCATATTGAGGAGGACTTGACAGTTGTGTCATTGGACTCGGAGAAAGCTTTCAACACTGTGTCCTGACACTACCTATTTGCAGTGTTGCAGCCAATGAATACTGGCCCTGGTTTTATCAATATTCACACACAGTAGGGGGGTCCATGGGAAAGTTTAAAGACCTGCAAGGGTCGGTTGCCCACACAATGATTCAATTCACAATATGGGACTCTTGGGTCGGGGCAGAAAAAATAGGAAACGTATAGATCATCCAGAATGAGCCTGATATGTCCCTGGAAGGATTCATTTCTTAGGATGAAATCCCTCACCCACCATAGGTGGCATGCTTCATCATTGGGATTCTCCTTATGACGGGAAAACCTAGTCCCACCATGGGATGCATCCCCCTCTCTGAGAGGGAGGAGCCCAGGGATGTTTTTGTTTCCTAGTAGTAGGATATAATAAATCTAATAATGACGAGTAATAAACTGTGTTGGGTGAGGTACACAGCACAAAAAAGGGGTTATAAGTGAAAAGAGTGGGTTAAAACTAGCTACCAGGTATGCAGTCTACCTTTATTAATACGTCCTGGGGCCAGGATTAAAAAACAACAAGGCACTACCAGAAGAAGCACATACCTGCGAGTTGGTGACAAACTAATTGCTCTACATGTTTCAGCCAGTTGACCCTAACTAGAGGTGTTGTGGTCTTTATAAGGACCAGTTTATTGCTCGTCATTGTTGGATTTAGTATATCCTCTCAGAGAGGGGCTTGTAGCCGATGGCAGGACTAGGTTTTCCTGTCACGAGGAGAATCCCAATGATGAAGCATGCCACCTATGGTGGGTGAGGGATTTCGTCCTATGAAAGGATTCCTTCCAGGGACATATCAGGCCCATTCCGGATGATCAATACCTTTCCTTTTTTTCTGCCAGACCCGAGGGTCCCATATTGTGACCTGGTTTTATCAAGACAGACATACTCCTGTATGTGATACCATTATCCATGGTTAAGACAAATGGAATAATGTCGACAGAATGGGAACTAGAGTGGGGCATGTGACAGGAGTGTCGCTTATCCCCTGTATTGCTCGTGCTGACCATAGAGCCTATGGCATGTCAACTCAGTAGAAATATATGGTTGCAACACTTGGTATCATTGATGCAGACGACCTATTGATATATTTGCCAGACCCAACTGCCTCCATGCCGCACTTACTGAGAATACTGGAGGGGATTGGTGCACATATAATTTGTGTATAAATAAGCAAAGGTTGTCTGTGTTCCGGCTGCTTTGTCTGACTTCCTTGAAAGACACTTGCATTAATGGATATACCATGAGAAACAGAGTCATTTAGATATTTAGGGATTATGGTGTCTCACACAGAGCGGAATTTGTACAAATTAAACAGTGGCAAAAAACGGTTGTGAAGATGCAGAGGTCACTGGCTCTTTGGTTTCACTACCTTTGTCAAAGTCAGGGTGCATTGCTACATTTTAAAATGGTGGTGATACCCAGATGTTTATACTTATTGCAGTGTGCAATATATGGGATCCCTCGGGTATGTTTTCAACACATGAGATAGATGTTGAATGCCTAAATCTGGGGCAAGAAAAACAGCAGAGTCTGATTGGGAATTTCATCTGGAACTATGAATAAGTAGGTTTCAGAGTACTAGACCTCCAGGCATATTTGTTTGAAGCACAATTATAGTTTGTGGCTGGGTGGTTCGGCCTGAAGTCGAGCATAGACAAGGAGCTTTGGGTGGGGGATTGCTGAATAAAAACCCTTATAGCGTGTTTCTGCACTTTAAATCCAGGCTAGAATTGAAGGTTCCTCGACTGGTGAGGGATATGGTAGTGGTTTGGAGGTTGGTCCACTCTAGATGGTGTAAAATGATTACATGCATACGAGATCTGTTGAGATATAAGATAGGGGGCATTCTTCACAACAAGGGACCTACTTGAACTGGGTGCCATGGATTCACTGGAAGGAACAATGGTTGGATTCAATATAGATAGGGGGGCAGGTCCATCATTATTATGCCCTGCACTAGGTGGTGACACAAATATGGGGAGATAATCAACACACCCCGCCAGAGTCAAGGGTGCTGAATCTGCTGATAAGAGAGGATGAGTGAGGATGCATCACCAGACTCTATATCGCTCTCGGTGAAGGCACACCCATGAGAGAGCTAAGGACTAGGGAAAAATGGGGAACTGATTGCGGAGACAATACACAAATAAACAGTATGTCGGGAGGTCTTTCACTTATTGAAAAGGCAACCGGTAACACAAGGTTTCCTCTCCTGCACTTTAACTTTGCACACAGAACTTATGTAGTACGTGCAATGCTCCATAGGATAGACCCAAACAGAGACATTATCTGTCTTAAGCATAATGAGCAAGAGACACATTTTTCCACCTACGAATGCCCGCACATTGCTGAAACTGAGGGCAGGTGAACGCTAGATATGCAAGACATGCTCAGATTATTATACAGATGTTTCCACAGATGTGTCTATAAAAAGATTTGCACGACTTACCTTGTTGCTAGCTAAAAGATGTATTGCAATATACTGGTTAACTCCCAAGAATCCAGCACAAGAGCACTGGATTGGGGATGTTACTGAATGGACTCTGACAGAAGAAATTTGTTTGACGCTGGTTGGAAATAATGATAAACTGCAAGAAGACCGTGAGGTATGAAAGTCGCTAACTAGGAACCTAATCTATCTATCAGATGCCAGGCCCTTACGATCATTTACATATAAACCATATAACATATGTGTGATCAAAAATATAGCCGTCCTGAACAATGATCAGAAAAAACTGATGTGTGTGCAATGTATGGATTGGAACCAATATGACTGTGTAGTATGCTTCTGAAGATGTTTGTCACAAAAATATGCCTGAAGGCACCTACTGTTTGTTACTGTTTTACAAACTTCAATAAAATATACATTTAAAAAAAAAATCAGAACAAACCTCTCAGATTCGACAGTTATGGTTACCAGCACGCACAACACATCATATCCTGAACAGCTGCCATGCTCCAAACTCAGAGGGCTCAAAACAAAGAGTTATCAAGTGAACAGCATGGCTGGGGGCAGTCATTTTGGTTTGTGTTGTGTGCGCTGGTCACAATAAATGGCGAATTTCAAACATTGAAACTTGAAGCATAGTTCAGTTTTTAACTGCATTTCTTTCTGTGAATTTAATTGTTTTTAGGCTGTCTTAATTCTCCAAGACCCGCATTGCACGTCCTTTGGCTGTTTGCAGTAGCTTGGGTGAAAGGCTGTTCAGGGGAGGACCCTGCCCCAAACTCGAAGCCAGCAGCCAACTCCCATAGCACATGGGCTTTGAGGGTGAGCAGCGGGGAGTTGAGCACAGGGCCTGGCCTGTGTAGGGTGCATAATAGAGCAAGAAGGAAAATCCTGATTATTTGCCTCACCACCCTTAGGATTCTGGACTTTATCCCAAAATGAGAGCGACAAGACAATAACGTCTCTTGTTGGTTATGTAATTACCACAGGGAATCCTGGCTACACCTTCTATGCTGTTGCCCAAAACTAGCCGCGGACTGTCATCGTCTGTTGCGCTGAGCACTAAAGGACAAGGGCCTGAGAAAGTGCAGGGACGCCTCGGACTGGTACTTTTCGGAAACAACTGCTTGCCTACTTGCTAGAGTCGGCATGTTCACTCATCAAATAAGAATAGCAATTGACCCCCAGCAACTGGTTGCAGACCCAAGGGCTTCAACGTCCCAGTAATCAAATCAGCTGGTGCCCCAACCCTGGTGGAAGTTATCTAACTTAGGGGCCCACAGCGTGGTCAAACAGACTATAAGAGAGAGCCGGTCCTCGAAGGGGGCTCAATTAGAACTGGCAACAATGACTGATGAATTCTATAAAAATAGGGATTTTTACAGAACAAAGTAATCATTGGTGTGATCAGGAGTGTCTTCATAATTTTATTGCATTGTAACGTAGTCTTTTTCAGGAGTATACTGCTAATAATTGCGCCCATGCAGGCATGGTGAACTTTATTTTATCTATCTAATGTGTTTTACTGTAAAGATTTAAAGTAATGCACAGTTGATAAAGAATTTCCTGATAGAACAGGAGAGAGATATACATAAATGGTGTGATAAAGAGCGAGGGGACAAAGTTAAGGTAATACATCAGGAAGAGTGTGAGAGAAAGAAAGATGTAAAAAAAAATAGAGAGAACTGAGGGGGCCAGAGAAAGGAAAAAGAAACAGGTGGGGTATCAAGACTTGACAAGGGGCCACCACTCAGACCCTCATTACAAGTACTGCATCCTTTTGGACAGTGATACTGGGCAGCCTGAATCTCTAACTTTGTCAGGTACCCTTGCACCAAAATCTGGAAATTATAAGGTTTTCCCTGAATGGGAATGGACTACACATACCCAGGAATTTTATATCATTTTCTTTGTGTTTTTCCTTTGTTCAGGGAGCAATCCACTAAGATGTCAGCTGGACGGGCAGTAAGTATCGGTGTGTGGCAGGGGTCAGGTGCTCCGAACAGGGTTGGTTAGGAGGGAGCATTGACTGGTCTCTCCATTTTGTCGTGTGGATGTGGGAGAGCCATGAGGTTCTTTACAGCCCTGGGCTCTTCACTGACCAAGGTCTGTCCAACTTCGGGGGCAGGGAGTTTGCACTTAGCCACAGATTCTGCTATTGTCCTGAACTGTCCTAAATTGGGGGAGAGAGAAGAAAGGGGGTCACTGGGGAACCATGTTAGGCTGTCCCCACGGTACTCCATGGATTGGGTGGGGCTGGGCTTTGTTCCCTTTTCATCCCTTGCTCTCGATCCCTGGGCTGAAGCAGTTTCACTGGTTGTGCAGCTGAATGTGGTAAAGGCAGGTCTGGTCTCTCCATGCACACAAATATTTGGGTGTGGAGCATGTGGACCTGGGATTACCCGGTCTCAAATCTGCAAGCCATGTAATTCCTGGCTGGAGGAACTGTGTTATTTCAGTTTTTACACATTTAAAGGAGTCTCTACTTAAATATTTGTTAATATTAGTTAATTTTGGAATTAAATATATCCCCATTGCTTTTTGCTAAATCTCGTTCTTTCCTTATACCAGGTGTCGTCATGTGCGGGACATCGTAGCGCAGTCAAAGACAGAGAAGGAAAGCGACATGTATCTGAATTAGCACTGTTTATATTTAATGCCTGAGCCAGTTCTTACGCCACTGAGTGATTTTCAAAGGAGAGGAGACAATGGAGAAAACTGCCCTTCTGGAGAGAAGGTGACTCCACACAATGGGAAGCAGGGGGTGCCGAAAGAGAAGAAGAAAGGATTGTTAGAGACTAGCGTGTGACTTGGAAAATCTTTTTTTTTTTTAAAGTTTGAGTTTATTGAAAGAGAAAAAAGGGGGGGAGGGAAGGGGACATATTCAGCATGGTAAGCATACATAGAATAAGCAAATCAATTGAAGCATTCAATAAGAGCAAATATGACAAGCATGAAGGATACATGAACAAAACCCAAGTGTAATAATGAAAAAATATCATATAATACAGTAGAACATAATATCATAGCAAAAGGGAGCAATAAAACAAGAAAATCAAGGTGGCTTACGCACCTCGAGTGTTTCAGGGTTTGGAGAAGCGTGTACTGGAGCAGAGGAGGAGAGATAGGATACCAAAGGGAGCCAAATCAGGTCGCGTTTGACTGCTAGGGAAATGGGAGATACATAATTAGTATCTAGGCGATGATGGAAGCAAACTGCATTCCACCAAGAGTGATAGGAGATATTTGCAGCCTGTTTCCAATTGGAAGTAATTGTATGGAAAGCCACAGCAATTAAAAGGTCAAGTAATAGATAATGGGTAGGTGATTGTGGAAGTTCTGGTGACAGGGAACCTAGAAAAACTTGCACAGGGGAGAAGGGAATCTGAAAATGAAATATTTTTTGTATTTGCGTCCAGACCAGGTGCCAGAACGTGCAGATAGAAGGACATTCAAACAACATGTGTTTAAGATCTGCATCGGAACAGGGACAGGACCAGCAAATAGAGGATGCATCAAGTGAAAAACGGGATAAAGTGTGTGGAGTACATAAAGTTCTGGTATAAATAAAATATAAGGTTTGGGTAGTATTAGCGGCTCTAGAGGTTTTATGAAGCTTAGCCCATATTTTGTCGTGACTTGGAAAATCTAATGGATTGTAAAGAAATGGCCCAAATGCGTGTGAACCCTTCAAATTATATTTCTTGATGTCTATTTTGATTTGAGCAACAGAGCACCAAGAGTCAGGTTTGTCTGTGATCTGATGTTGGATTTGACTCCCTTGGACTTACCAATGCGACATTCAATATAGTGATTTTAAGCATAAATGTAAAATGAAATGTTTCTCCCCTTGGGAAAGGCACAGCGCTTAATCACACCCTGAAGCAGCATCCATTGAAAAGGATTATCGCTAAGTAATTCAAACTTCATCACACACCTCAGGTAACAGGACCTTAAATTATCAAAGCCAGAGATAACCTAGAAAGATGAAAATCTTTCCCGCATGTCATGAGCAAATACATGGAACACCTCACAGAAAATTGAAAATTAATAACACAAGTTTCAATCTAAATCAACATCATTCACAAACAAATAGCACCACAGATGGCGGTGACGAAGACACAGAAGGGATAAAGAGGGTACCAGACGTGGATTCAGTGAAAACATTCAGCCCTCTCTAGTAAATAATGCTTCTCAATTATTTGCAATACAAACACCCTGCACCTCCAGGCAATTGAGCTGGAACAATTGAACCTGCAAAGGTCAAGCCATGTCAACTACCTTTGTACACAAAATGCATACAACTCTATTAGAGAAACACACCAGAAACAAACAGTCTGCTCTACTTGGCAGCCTAAATCCTAGCGAGCAAAAGGAGGAAATGCCTCAGTCCAGGGTGAATTGTAGTATTTAACCATGCACACTGTTGTGGAAAACAGTAGAGGCACACTTCTAAGTTTTCTTCTGTACATTCTGTAATCCACTAGGCGTGTCTTCAAAAACGAAATAGCAGCAATGGTGATTCTGCACTCTGTTTTCGAAAAGCAGAGACATATTTTATCATTTGCCAAACTGCACACCTTTATGATGTTTTACTGTCAATTCTTAAATATGAAGATAATGTGGCTTATTTACAAGCCCCGTGTGCCACCTGTACGTCACTTTTCCCATGTTAAAAATGACACAATTACGGTCAACTTTCTCCTCCTGCATTATCTCATAAAAAGGAAGAGCTCATACAAAACTTCCACTAACATCCAAGCAAAATAACTCATATTTTTATTTTCTGGTTGACTTCCAACCCCCAGGTGGGTGAGGAGGACCACACATGACTGTGACAAGGAAGGCCTGAACCTGAAATAATGAAGATTACCAGGAAGTAACCGAGGAATTACCTGCTCGTTCACCTTCCTCGCCCCAGTTCCATTCTGAGAGTATACCTAAGCATTAACCAGAAAATATGAAACCATACATATCATTCAAAAACTGATGAATAAACATAATTTCAAGGGGAATGCAATACTGTATCGAACAGTATTTCTGCAAAACTTGCTGAGACACCTACCCCACCTGAAGGTGGCTACGAGACATAAAGCTATGTGGGGAAGCCTAAGGGGCTCTCATACAGATAGCTCATGAAAGCACCTTTCAACATCACCCAGGAGGCTGAAATATATCTGGTAGATCTTCCCTGCACAGCCCCAGGTAGGGAATGATTTTCACTGTTATATTCCAAAATGGAAGTCTACTTGAGCCACCATAAACCAGACCCTGGAGCTCCAAAAGTCACAAGCATAGCATGACCCTTTCTAAAGGAAGCAGTTCTTGAAATATAGCTAGGCAAAGTTTTGTATAGGTCAAGGGAATCAAGCCTTTCCTCCAATGGAGTGTAAGGAGAAGGAAAGAAAATACAAGAAAAAGATCTTGAGAAACAGGAAAATCAGATGGACCCTTGCAACTAAAGGATGGGCCTAACCTTGACACCACCTCATCTGAAAAAAAAAGAGAATGGGTCAGTACACTACAAGGGTCGCAATTCCCCAATTCATCTTCTGGATGAAATCACCACTAGAAATAACACTTTGAATAAAAGAAATTTCAAATTGCCAGACTCGAAAGACTCACAATGGGAACTTCGTAGTGCCCTAAGCACTAAGGGAACATGCAATGAATGATTCAGAGAATAACTATCCAGTCTATTAATAAAAATACTTGTGAGGAATCTAGAAACTAGAGCGTCAAGATTTGAAACCTCAATTTTCTTGAAAGCTTTAATCTCTGCCCACTGGCTGTGCAAAGTAAAACAGATACCCCAGAACAAATTCGCCATTCGGGAAATCTATAATCCTATCACAATCACATGCAGAGGAAAATAAGGATGTGCATTAACATCAGGAAACAAAAGACTTCCAATGATGTACAAAAAGCCTACGAGTGCCGCATATCTGGATTGCTGAATTGATCAAGACATTTCCACTAACCACTCCAGAGCTTGAAGATCTAACCTTTCAAGTTTCAGACCCACAGATGAAGTCAAATCTATGCTGCCATGTCCAGAATTGGACTAAACAGAGGAAGTGTATCAAAGGGAAACACCCAGTGAGAAGGTTGTGGACAACTGAAGGAGAAGCGAATAGCACTTCTATCTGAATCAACATGGAATCCACCAAGAGATCCTTCAGCCGATCTAGGAACATTTACTGAAATAACCTCAGAATTAGGAGGATTGTAAGAAAGGTGTAAAGGCGTCTCTAAAGCCATGGAACTTAGAATGCATACACTACCTAAGCGCCTCAAGGGTTAGAATGAGACTGCAACAATTGTGCATTTAATCATTTGCCTTGGATGCAAAGAGGGCTAATGAAGGGGATCCGCAATTCAATTCTATCTTTTGGAAATCTTTGGGATGTACGACTAGGGTGAATGAAGAGGAGAAAGCAAGTTCCACCTCCCAGGAGTAATCACTGCAGATAGAGAATGAAAATTACTCTCAGCCCAAATGCAAATTTCATGTGTCAAGAGTGACTAGGAAGAAGATATCATTCCTACCTGGTGACTGATAAATGATCTGGCAACTTGTTTGTCTGTCCAGATCTGCATTGATTGATTTTCGGGTACTAGAGAGAAATTAAGAAGTACTGATTGGACAGCCTTCACTTCCTTCCGATTTGAGGATCACAACTGGAATGGAATTTCCCATCTTCCTTGTACTTGCCTGTCTCCCATGGTGGCAGCCCAACTTCTCCCATTGGCATCAGCCATAATTACCTTGTGGAACTGATTGATAAAGGGGGAATTGTTAGCTACCATTGAAGATCAAATGTGTACATTTTCTGATCTGAGGGAATAATCGCTATAGTCAATGACACATCCCTCTGTTTTGTCAACCATTCCCTCATGGAAGTTTGACATTTTGCTGGAAGCCTCATCAATGTGGGACTGCAGCATGGATACGGGATATATTTGGTCTACCCAAATATACCTCACGAGCGCAAATCCGGCTAGAATTTTGGCAAGACAAGGGGCGTATATTATCACCTGGGACAAAGTGCAGAAATCCACACAAGGATCTCTAAATGAACATCTGTTGAAGGAGCTATAATAACAAACAGCCTCACCTGCCGCTAAATACCTCAATAGTAGCCTGCACAATATGGGACTGAACCAGCTCTGGGCCACTCCCACAAATCCCATCACATTAAAAAAATTGGTCTGGTAGACTGTCAAATATCTTTTGTGGATTGAGCACAATGCATCTCTCTCTAAAATGGCACATGGATGGATGACTTTAAACACCTATACGGCACCAAGCGCTCAAAATTACTTTGATCTGGGCTACGCTAAAGCCACTAAAATCAAGTTCTTGAAGCACAGACTTGTTCAGCTACCTTGCATACCGCATCTTCCGTTGTGGCTAAAGGAAAAAGCGGGCTCTATCTGCTGCTTATGAGGCTCAGCGCCAGAAGATCTGCTGCACATATTATGTACATGTAAAGAACTTTCACAAGAACGAAAACAACTGTTAAAATTATATTTTAACCAGTGAGGGGTACGTACCAGGAGACAACCAGTATTGGCATGTTTTGCACCTAATGACCCACATTTGAACTGCTGTCTAGGGAAGTTCTTGAGGTTAGTTGAAAAGAAAATGCCAATACAACACAACAGTTATAACCCATTCTAGTCGCTGGAAACAAGAGAAATATAAGTACGGAGGTTGGACGGAAACCTTCCATTTTATTACATCAGTAGTGGCACTAATGCACTTTTACCAAAGTCCAATGCTCTTTCTTTTTGCACTTTTTTCTGAAGGCTGGCATAAGGAGTGAAGGGAACCAATGGACTGGAACTAAGCACCATCGATCCCCAATAACTGAGAACACGTGCAATGTTAGTACGGAGGTTCGATGGGAAGCTTCCAAGTATCCACACCAGTTGTGGCACAAATGCACTTTACCAATGTCCAAAGCACTTTTTGCACTTTTTTCCGAAGTTTGGGATAAGGAGTGAAGGGAAGTAATAGACTGCATTAGGTACCTTTGACCCCCAATAACAGGGGCTGAAAACGTTTACTTTTGTGATAACGTGGTTAAAAAAAAAAACATAAACTATAACAAAAATTAAAATGTATATTTGTTTTAATTTGATGTTATTTGCATTGCAATGGTTTTAATTAACTATGCAAATAAACTAAACTTGAAACTTGAATTTGATGACACAAAGTCTAGTTTAAATACAGATGTGTATCTGCTGGCTTCATGTACCAACATATAATGATTTCCTGCTTCAGTAGAACATCTGGAAAATGGAAATGGAACTGGTGCCTACTGTTGCTGGTTGGTAAAATGTGATATATATCTCAGGTTTCCTACTTCCTGCACTATAACAATGTCATCAATGTGTTTTAAGCGCTTCAGGGGTTTGGGACTAGAAGTAGAAATTAGATCCTTGAAAACTCGTCTGCCTCTTGTTCGGTTGTGGGTATTAATAGCTTTTTGTAAAAAATTCACAGGAGGTACAATTTTATGTGTTTGTTTGGCTATCAATCTTCAAATGTATTGCACCTCTGAGTATGTTTATTTAGAACTTTACTGTAACGATTAGGTATATATGTTTCTTAGTCCAACTTTCATTTCCTTTTACAATTGTTATTATGCAAACAGGTAATAAAATTGTTATTGTAAACCTGTTATGGAATTGTTTGCACTTAACTTCTTGGCCCATGGTCATCTACTCATCCTGTGAGTTCCAAATGCTACTGCAGAGGATGCTTCGGATGTGGGCTTTTGCATCGAGATCAATAAAGTGTTATGGCGCACACTGACCTTACATTAGTGATGTGTTTATATCATGAGGTTTGTTGTGAAGGGTGTAGGACAAGATCTGATAATGCCATTCAGATTGTCTGGTTTAGATTTTGTAGGCCTGACAGCTAACCTGAAGAAAGAGAGAGTTGGGACAAAAATATTAGGAGTTTGTGGGAAGGACACCAGATGAAAAATGGGCGAGTGTGTAAAAACACAAGGACAATAGAGAATGATATCGAAGTTAGTTGAAAGAGTTAGTTCTGCAGCCAACAACAGCACAAATAACAGAAGTCAAGGAAATGTTACACTGTACAATGTGATTCTTGCCAAGAAGTACAGTTAACAGTTCGTGTTTATCAGCATAGTAAATGTCATTCAGGGTGAACAATTTGAGGAAACCAGTTTGACTCAAAATGGTCACCAGAACTGGTTTCACTAGGTTTGATTTTCAATTAATTCACAAGCAACACAAAAGATTACTGTTCTACTGTCAGTGGGTTGGTAACAAAATATGTGAAACAGATGAAGAGTTGTCGCTTTGGGTGATGTATAGTCTTTAAATCTGTCTTCGATCTTCTCTTCTACTCAAATATATGACCGATGTGTATCGTGGTCCAGGCTGGAGGGCTGAGGTCTGACTATGGGTATACTATATTTTGCAAAATGGCCTCATACAGAAAGCTGGGTGGAATAACAGACTCAAGAGGGGGGCAAGTGGCCCAGATTGTAAAGCACAGACCCCAGGAGTGGAGCCAAATCACAATCAGAATTCCTCATGTTAAAAGTTAAATTGCTCACAAAGGGCAATAGGATGGAGACCGGGGTTTACTGGCTGGAATTCTGAAATAGTATTTCTAATGCTGAGGAAGGGGAATTTATGCACTCATGTACCATATGCTCAGAGCCGGTGGCAAACATATCCTCCCTTATGCCTTGCAGAGGGGGAAGTCATGCCTGGGGAATGAGTCAGGGCTGCAAGCCAGTCCTTTCCCAAATTGATTTTATTAGCCAGATTTTCAAGATGATAAATAAAATGAGGTCAGATGTTCCCACACACGGAAAATCCTGGTACTGGGTCACCAAGCCACTGATAGATAAGTGAATGGAACTAATTTCCACATAGGAATTCTACTCTGCATAATTTCTTATCAAGGCCATAGAGTGCCAAAACAAGGATGCCCTTTCACACTTACCCTGTTACCTAGTCTGAGTTTCACATTCCAGCTCCACTTTAAGTGGCTGATTCTTTTCCACCGAGGTTTTGAGCCAAACACAGTGCATGATTTACAATACCCAGATGATGTGAATTTCTTGGACTCTACCTAAAAGGATCTGCAGATACAGGTAAATACTGTAAGTGATTATGCACAACAGAACCACTTTATCAATATTGTTGATTAGTCAAAGGCATGTGCTTTTTGATAGAGTCAAACTTTGTTAGGAAACTTGATGTTTCTAGCACAGAGTAGGTCCATGAGTGTGATTTCTTATGGTTGACCTTTGGTACAGCATTGATTAATCATTTGCCTATGGGAAAGATCCTTTTCAAAAGGTCGGATTATTTGCTTCAGGAACTCTACAAAATAAAGTACAAATTATGGGAAACATGTTGAATTTGTACCTAAGCACCTTATTTTTACACTGTGCTCTTCATTAGGCATGATCTATCAACTATATTGCTGAGGTAAGTTATATGGTGTAGAGATGGACGCACAAAGTTTGGAAAGGTAGATGAGTTCTCTATTTTAGCTGCACTTCAGCAGGAGATTCAAGGTTCCAGGTTATTCAGCCTTTTGCACTGAACCTTGCTTTGGTATCCACTGTGGCTGAGGATAGTAGACAATGTAAAAAGCTGCCATTAAGATCATGTATATCTTAAAGACTCAAAGAAAATGTGTTTTGTTTTATAACATAATAAACAGGAATGTGAGGATTCAAAGTTATTTGTAACAGATGAAAAGACACCCGACGTAATACTAAGAAATGTAGTTTCTGATATCTGCAGACAGACTTATTAAAATTCCAAGGTATTGCGCAATTTACACCAAGAAATCAAAATACCTGTGACTATTCTAAAAATCTGAATGCTAACCAAATGTATGTTTTTAATTCTGTCTAAAGTATCTAGGGTTTAAGGCCCAATTGATTAAACAATTATTACGGAAATTTAGGATGAATGATACATGTGCCTTCACATTTCTGCTGAAAAGCAATCAGTATGAAATATATCACCTGGCAGTATTTTTTTTAAATAAACATGCTGACTAATAGAAGGGGCAGGGCATCTGTGAGTAATGGTGCTGTAATTTCTGTAAAGGTTAGGCCGGTGTCTGGTGCCATGTGCTTAATTTTAACTATGTCTATTGTATTTGTGGAAGGCTTTTAAGTGGAGTCCATCATTGGATCCGAATCACGTCTTGACCTTTTTGATTACCTTGACTGACGCTTCTGCCTTTGTGGCTGTCCATCTATAGTCTTGAGGAAGACCTGCTCCGACGTACATCATTCTGCGCTGTTTCCAGGGTCGAAACGTCAACATTTTTCATTACATATGTCCACACAGTTTTCTTGACCACAAATTGATTCGTTAATGAGTCTTGTATTACATTTGAAAAACTAGGAGACAGGACAAGAATTCAAAATATTCCTCTTACTTTATGTCACTTGCGTATGTCATGTATATAGTGTACCGTTTATTTCACCCTTCACTATATGTCACTTTTCCACCATAGTCACTTGTTGTCTTGTTGCAATTTATTTGTATTTGTGACAGCCATTATTATTCAGTACTTCTTTGAAATATATGAGTGAATCAACTTTACTTGTGAATTTTTCTTTTGGTGTGTTCTTTTTTCCCCAATTGTCCTTTCGTTTGGTATAAATAGAGAATTGAGAGATACCTTTTCCTTTGTAGTAATATACAGTATTCGCAGCAATTGTATTACCCGACAGAACCAATTGTTCTATTTACTACTTTTATGAAGTTGGCATGTTCTTGCCTTAGCTATTTGGTGCCAATAGACTGTCTAAATGACCGGGTGTAGCTGACAGTTGGGATTAGTATATTCCTCCTCTCCCAGAGAGCCACATACAATCGGGAGCTTAGGTGTGACTGAATGGGCTATCACTGGCAGGATGGAAGGGATTAGCTGGACCCAGTCCACACTGTGCTTCTTAGAGAAGCTTGTGCAGCTGTTTCCTGCCATCCATAAGATACAAGTTTGCTATCTACCTCATCTGCAAAGATTGTATCAGCGACGGAAATGTTCCTCTTGTGCATGCTCCCATTATAGGACGAGTGGATGGCCCTCTAGCAACAGTATTTTGCACTTCATGTAGGCCTGGGGGACAGACATTCCGCGGGTTTCTGATTGGGGTCCTTCTTGAACCTGCTAACTTGATAGCTGCATACTCCCACCCCATTCCTTTAATCCTAGCACCCAGTAGAGCAACCCTACATGGTTATTCTCAACAGTTGGAGCCATTTTTAGGGCTTGCGCCCTGCGTTGAAAGGCACAGCACTGCTCGCGCAGGCGAGAGCCCTTTTGTAGGGGGTTTAGAAACAGAGCCTGGAATCGCAAACGCTTGTGCGTGTGCTTTTCCTTTTAGCTTCCGCGATTGGCCTTTGGTGCGTGTTTTTCTAAAAGATGGCACGCAATAGGCCAAAGGCGGGCGCATTGCTCCACCCATGGCCTATTGGTGTCTGTTACGCGCACCAAATGCCATGTGGTTTAAATTATCGTGCCCAGACACGGGCGCGATAATTGAAAACACATGTTCGCTGTGGCTCGCGCACCACTCACGGGTGTGTTTTTTTTTTAACTGTGAGTTCTTTTTTCAAAGCTCCCCTGCGTTCATTGCTGGTTCTGAACGGGCTTTTGACATCTCATTCCGAGGCAGCCCTGCCTCCCGCTGTCGGCCTCGCTTAGAATGCATGCATGCTAACTAGTTTTCTCAGGTGGCGGTAATTGGAGCGGTGTTTGTAATCAGGTTTCCCTGTACCCATGGTCAGTGGTGGACTGGGCGCTGAAAGCACCTGTGGAAAACGTATTCGTCCCATCCCCAAAAGGCACTGAGTCCGAACATTCCCATGATGATTTCATAGGGCAAGGGGTTGAAATTTTATACGTGTCTGCCAAAAATGAGTGTGCATTCCCTAAAAGTTGTTTGCCTGGCTCTATAGAGGGGAGCACCCCAGCTTACCGGAGGTTTCCCTAGTGTCGCGTGTGACCAGTCCAGCCCCATGCATGCTTACATTATAGGAAGTTGGGAAATCACCTTGGGGAGATACAAGGCATATCGGGGGCCCCTCACTGCTCCCCACATCAAGTGATAAGTACAATCTTAGCTGCAGCCACCGGATCCCAAACACGCGCGGAAAATCCCAAAATAGCACGTGAGTCAGAGACGCCGCTCCTGGGAGCCGGCGAATCATTTTATAAGTCCGTCGGATCGGGGCTCGGAGCCCCTTGTGTGGGAACCAGGCCCCCGCCTTGGAGCCATCCTTCGCCAGCACCCAGATCCACGGAACTCAATGTTCCTCACCGCATCCATTCCGGCCTAGCTCACGGGGGTCACATTCGGTCCCCCGCCCCCTCTAACTTCCACCGCAGACAAAAGGAGGAATTGTCCCGGAGCCAGGAATACAAGCATTTGCAATGCAATAGGTCTCACATTATTAAAGTTTGAGCTATTGGTATTGCTAAATAATGCAACACCAATAGCTCAAATTTTAATAATGCGAGACCTATTGCATTGCAAATGCTTGTTTGTGTGGTGGTGCTGGTGGGGATAGGGTGGGGCGAGTGGTGGAGTAGTGCTGTAACATCTTACAAAGTTGATCTGCTGAAATCGAGGTTTGAACTGCAGAACATAAACAGCCATTTCTGTACGCAAAGATTTTTTTTATCGGACAGAACCACGATTTCCAACCAATTCTGTACTTGGCCTATGCGTCTGTCACGTCTTCTGTACTAAAATGTTATTTTCTGTGTATGTAGAGGTGAAGCTTCTTTAGTGTGTGTGTGTGTGTGTGTGTGTAATCAGAGAATCCCAAACTTTATGAACGCGTGCATAACGGTCTGAGCATTTAGTTGTATCGGAGAAGTACTGGTTTTGATTCTTTTCCACATGGTTTAGTTTTCTTGTGCATCTGAATAAGTACACATTATTGTACTTGTGGCACATTAGAGGTGCTTTTCTTTTTGTGTGGCTCTTGGCATGGTGCAGTAGATGGTTGGACATAACATTTTTCATTTACAGCAGCCAGTGAAGTTTTGGTGAGGGGCAAACTATACTATTACAATTCTTGCTTTCTCGATTTGATAAACAGTGTGTCCCCTTTAATCTTCCAAGAATCTTTCTCATTCGTAGTGGAAAGGTATGTATGTTCCAGCAATCTGCACTGGACAGTCTGTATAATTAAAATCTGCTGGGAACGTTTCCTGAAAACAGGCGGTTTGTCTTTCAACTAGATTATGATTCAGAGGTAACTGTGCTGTCAAGTGACCAGGCTTAATGCTTTAGTGGTATAAAAGGATAATTAAGAATTTTTCAGTTCACCAAAATGGCAATGTGCCAGAAGTGACCTCAACAACCCATAAAGTAGTGGATGACATCAGATGGTTGTCTCGGATTGTGATCTAAATGGCATTCAAGTTAGCTTGTTCAAAACACACCCGCTCTCTTGATAGTTGGTGCCAAGTTTCCTCAGTACCCTCTTTTAGGGCCATATGTAGGTGGCCTAACATTTACCACTTCATAAATACCGAATTTTACCGATTCGGTATTTATGAAGTGGTAAATGCTATGTAAATGCTATGTAGGTAATCCATCGGTAATATTTACCGATTCGGAATGGGTCGGTAATTTAGAATCGGTATTTACCGATTCTGTAATGGTAACTGGCTTCCCATTGATTCCTATGGTCCAGGAGGCCCATTACCATTACCGAATCGGTAAATACCGATTCGGTAATGGGGGGAGCACAATCAAGGGTGGCAGGGTGTCCCAGTGACACCCTGTTGCACCCCTGATTCCTGCATGATCCCCTAAGGGCATGTATGTCTGCCACATTGCACACTTCTAAGTGCAAAAAAATGCTTTTTCTCAGCCATTCGTCATTTACCACCAACTTTTAGTTGGTGGTAAATAACGAATCCCCACAACAACCACACACTCCCCCTACATATCATTTCAGGATTCGGTATTTACCGAATCCTGAAATGTGCCCCCTACATACCAAAAGCCTGAATACCGGTCGATAATGGGATATTTACCGAAAATCGTCCGTTACCGACCGGTATTGGGCTTCCTACATATGGCCCTTAGTGTTAAACTAAATTTCCACTATGTTATACAACACAAACTTTTTAAGTATTAAAATCGATATGAGATGTGGGTCATATACTTGTTCTATGCTAGATGTAAGTTTTCTCTGCCATCTGCTCTTAAGTTACGGCTGTCAGTCGCCTTTACTAGAGGGTGCCTTTGGAATTATCATGGACGAAGAACACTGGTTTGTAGGGAACGTTGCTTATTTGTCTTCAACTAGGAAGGCTTTTGCTTTCAGTTGTGGGTGAAAATGCACTTGGTTGTTAACATGGTGACACAAATATTAGCAGTGTATTAGGGAAGTGACACAGCCTACTCCATGTAGTTATTTACTACAAAGTTGTATGCTCAAGTAAGTGTAATGAAGAAACTGCACTTTATAAGTTTCAATGTTTGTGTAGTTAACTTAGAAGTCATAGCTTTCTAGGCATGCAATTGGGCTTGAAAAAGTAGTCCTAATTCAGATGTTGCCGTTGGCACTAAGCCAACATTATCGTGCTCTCAGTCTACTGCTGTTCAGTGTTGACACCAGAACAACATTTACCGTAATCTCAGCATGCCAATTGCAAACTATTGGTGAGACAAATAGATGCCCAATAGATTTGGCTAGTTATTGTTGGGTTGCATGGATATGGCGTGAAAGAAGGGATGGTTGTGTATGAAATGAGTTGAAGATGATTTGCTGAAAAACCGTAATAATAAAGGAGTGAGGCATGGAACTTAGAATAGTATTTGCTTCAAGAGAAGGAATGTAGAGGACATTGGTATGGAGAGGCAGGGTAATTCAAAAAAGGATAGTGAGAATAATCAAAAGATATAATTAAGGCCAGAATTACAGGTATGATGTTAGGAAACCTTTTGGCGTAGCATTTAATTCGAGAATGTAAAACTGTAAAGCAACTATAGGTATTTTAATAGCCACTAAAATCCTATAGTCTGTCCACCTCTAATTTATTTTTTATTTATGTTTAAAAAAAAAGTAGGCATTGTCATTTACAATTTCAATAGCTGAAACTTGCGTAAATGCGAGACCTATTGCATTGCAAATGCTTGTTCATCTTGAGCCTGACTGAGCCAAGTCATTGACTATTGTTCCGGTCAGATAGGACGAACCAGGAATATCTGCGAAGCATGACCTAGGCATATAACTCTCCTATAGCCATGAAAAGCGTCTATGAAAAGTTAATGGAGGAAAAATAAAAAAATAATTAAATAAGTAGAAGTATGTGCAGTAGAATATGCAGACCAGATCAGACAGACAGACTAGCAAATTATTTATCTGAAGAACATTATATCTGGAGTTGTTAGTAAGGTAGATAAAACAGTCTGAAGACATGCTTGATAGCCCAGCAAGTTCCTGATTAGCATAACATCTTGCCCTCCAAAAAGGCCAGCCATTAGTGCTGGTTGGGTAGTGATGGCAGTGGCTGCATGAATCATTTAATTCCTTAGTGTTGTATGAGATCAGCACACCATGCTTCAGAAAATATGTCTAACTAGACTACATGCAAGGCTGAGCACACCTTACATAGACTTGAAGTCTTTGGAATGACGTGAATCTGAGTCACTGGCTACCAAGAAAGAACAAATATAATATTTTGGTTTTTTAATAGTACATCTTAAATAAATGCTACGTTAGTCCTGAAAATGAAATGATTGACGTTCTAACATGTACAACTTTTCTCCTTGTATCATTGTACTTTTCTGGCATCACTGTTGAAATGAAGGGAGATTAAAAATATATCAATTAGACCATTTGACGAGGTAGAATAAGATGTACCTTGTGTTAAGGTGCTTTTTTTTAGACAGGTGCTGATCTAAAGCAGAGATCAGGGGAAGGCTTGAAACATTGTAATGCGTCTGTTATGTCCCCTATGGCAATCTCCAACCTTAAATTGAAGTTAGGTGTATAGCACATCCTCAACTCAGAAATAGAAAATATAGTACTGCAATCAAAAGCAATCATGTTGAAACTCCTCCTATTTTAGCTACAAGTCATAATTCCACCATACAAAGTACATTACTGTGCATAAAAGACTGAGCAAGAAGTTCAAGTATGAATGATCAGCAACAAGTCACATCTTTCCAAACAAGCATTGAAAAGTGAATATGTCTCAATTTCATTTTTAAAAAAGTTTGTCATTGTTCGGTGTTTTTGCGGAATGCCTGTGTGTATTTGTCAGTGTGGTTGTGTGAATCAGTGAGTGGGTAAATGTGAGAGGGATGAAGGGATACACCAATGACTGACTCCATGGATGGACGATTGAGTCATGGGTGCATGGATGGAAGAATAGATGTAAAAGTGCCTGCAGTGGTAAACTGGAGAATGGATGCATGAATTAATAAGTGAGAGAACACATGGATGGATATTTGGTTGAATAAATACATGTGAGGTTTAATGAATATGTAAGCAATTGCACTGTGAATATGTGAGTGATTGCACAGCCAGATGAATAGGTGAGTAAGATGTGTGAGTGCATGGATGCTGATGGTGGCTCCTACGGATGCTCAGCAACTCATCCACTGAACAATACAAAAAAGTGATGGATGCTTGAATAATCTGAGCCCCTGGTAATTACTAGGGCCGTATCCCAGTCCCAGTTTGCTAGGTCGAAATTGATGGTGCTCAAAATAAATACAGACTGGGAGTGGCCCTGAGTAATTACCATTGCCCGAGATTAATTAAAGCATTCAATCCATCACCTTTTTGTATACTTTAGTGTGTCGCCCTAACTTTGATGGGTATGTCCAGACCTGGGTCCAGTGCACTCTGTGTCACTGGAACCAAGCAATACCTGCCTAAGGAGCTCTATCTAGGGCAAAACCAGTACTGGGTTGCTTGTGTTCCAGCTCAAGGGAGACCTCACCTGGTAGCTCAGGCTGGACTGTTCCAGGTGGAGCAGGGTTCAGACTGATTTGCATATGGTTGGGTCCAAACTGAGGTGGCATGGCGGGCAAACAACTATGACTGGGATTCAGACCCAAGTAATTAGCAAAGGCTAAGATGAATTCAACATTCCGTCCATCACTTTGTGGTATACTTCAGTGAGTCAGTCAAGCAAGCACTCATTCATTCATGTACTCACTACCATTCATCCATCCATTCACCCATCCATGCCATCACTCGCCTAGTTATCCACCCAGCTACTCACTCATCCATCAATTCATTTACACTTTGACTAAAAAATTCAAAATCCATTTACTCACCCATCCAAACAACCAAACACAAATGTTTAATTAATAAAGAAGCTCTTTCTATAATACAAAAAATATGAGATCTGGCATTTCCTTACTCATTTCACACTTTGTGATTAGGTTCTAATCCAACATAATTGTTTTCACAGGGTACAGAGGTCAATGGAAAGGTTATACAAGCTTCATTGACCCTCTTAGATAGTTCCCAACTTAGAATAAGTTTCCTTCAACAAGTTGCGGCATTCTTCCTCATTAGGGTAATTTACATTATGAATACAGAATCAGTTTTGCCTCCAAATAGCAGACAGTATACTTTTCTCACATCATTCATGTATTTGATATTTCTCACACTCAGAGTCCAGCACTATCCATGCTCAATCAATGTTCTGTTTTATAGTACGTAAATAATCATTTTAGGGTTTTTGAACTTATGTCTTCCTATACCACATATATAGTTCACATTCAAAATAAAATACACATTCACCATTTGTTGCTGTTACATTTCTCTTTAGGTTAAACGGTTTCAAGTTATGGCACAACAAGTGAAATAACTCATTTGTGTTTGCACAAAATGTAATCAATTAGCACTGCAAGAATGAACTGCAATGATATGCTGGTTAGAGAAAATCAATGCAGTGAGACGGAGACAGTCTCTTCGAAATGAAGTTGTCATGATTCGTCTGGGTCTGTACTCAGCAAATTAAATAAAGAACTAACCTTGCACTTTGTTCAGATGGGATTGCAGGAAAGTTGTGGACACACCCTCACCCAGTTCTCAAAAGAAATGGGTTAGGGTGAATCTCAAAATGGGGTAATGCCCGTAACAATGTGGGCAGAGCCACACGTACTGGAACACCGCAAGCGTAACCACGCTTGACTGAACAACACATCTGCATTAACCACGCAAAGGGTTCGGGGGCGGAGTAGTAGTGAACACTAACCATGCCTACCCCCTTACCATTCATGCATTTACAACTAACATCTGTGGTAAAGAAATGCGTGGTTAAGATGCATTTGTGGTTTAGGCTGCGTGGTAGAGGCAGTCGTGGTTAAGTCATGCATGTCCCTGTCTTACAACCAAAATGGGGCGAAAGCCCAGAACAATGAGGGCAGAGCCACGCGTTCTGGAACATCACAAGCGTAACCACTCTTGCCTGAACCCCACATCTGCCTTAACCACGCATATGCGTAATTATGGCAGATAGCCCTCTAGTGTTCCGGATCGGCGGGGAAGCGCTGGAACAGAAAGCTCTGGAGGCGGACAGGTAAATATGGCTGGGGTGGGTTTGGGGGGATTTGTTAGTGGTGGAGGTCACTTTTAGGTGTCAGGGTGTAGGGGGCCGGGGTACTTTTGGAAAGGGGGCAGGTTTTAAAGACTGATGGCAGGGGGAGGGGGTCTCTGTAGTTTTAAGGGCTGGGTTTGGGGGGGCAGTTTTTAGGAGTGGGGCGGTTTTAGGGCTCAGGGTGGGGGGAAGTGGGTAGTTTTTAAATTGGGGCATAGCTTTAAGCCTCAGGGCAGTGGGCGGGATTGGGGTCGTTTTGGAAAGGCTGGGTTTTTAGGGCTCGGGTGGGAGTTGGGGGTCAGGGTACTTTTAGGGACAGCATGGGGGGCAGGGGGCAGGTTAGTATATGGTAAGAGGCATGGTTTTAGGTCTCATGGCAGGGGATGTTTTATGAGCAGGGCAGGTTTAGGCCTCAGGGCGGGGAGGGTTAGGGGATTCAAATTTTAGGGCTTAGGGCGGTGTAGTGGCAAACCTTAACCTCGCATGTCCCCTTAACATTCATGCCTTTACAATTAAAATGCATGATAAAAGCATGAGTGGTTTAGGAATGTGTGATTAAGAAGCATTTGTGGTTCAGGCTGTGTGGTAGAGGCACACGTGGTTGAGCCATGTATGCCTCTGTCATACAACTCTTAAAATGACTTCAGGTTCTAACAAACAGGAATCCATTAACTGAGAGGTTGCAAGCGCTGGGAAGGGAGAGAGTGATGTTCATCGGCTGAACTTCCTTCAAATAGTTTCTTTGGTGGAAGAAACATGAAAAAGGACATTGTTTAGTATATTGGAAAACTATTCAAGAAAGCTGTTCAGTGATCATGGGGTGGTGGTGGGTATTTTTCCTATGCACACCTGAACTTGTATATGCCGTGAGAAAGATAGGATTCTATTCCATTGTTGTGGTACTCCTTTAACCTTTCTTCCAGGTAAGCACTAAATATAGCCTAGCGTGTCTTTAAAATCAAGAAATAAGATTGTAACTGAGTCATTCTATAAGTATGAATCATTAAAATTTGAAGTCAAGACTGGTTGGAGAACAATCCTCCATTCAAGAAATATGACAAAACACACCAACCTCTTCTGTGCACTATACTGAAATTGAAACCTCACATAAGAAGAAGAGGAGTAAATCATTCAGAGAAATAAGTAACTCTAAGAGTTGGGACTCCAAAAACTTCAGGAGCTATTGTCACACATCTGATTAATAATTAATACGCTCTAGAGAGTAATTAATGGCCGAGGATGAACAAGGAAATAGCTACATCAAAATCCATATGTTACCCCTAATCCTATTCCGCACTAGTACAAGAGTAATTTCAAGAAACTTAACTCACTGACAACAGGGCAACAAAAAATAAAACTAACTCACTAAATGCGGGAAGCAGGCAGCCAGAGGCATAAGCTAAGCTGCTGGGAAAAATCCACTCAGAAACACAAGTCAGAGAAACTCCAAAGCAGTGTACACCCAAACAAAGCTTGTCAGCAAACCAAAGGCTACATACAACATTAAGACAAGTGATTTTAAAGGGTAAGGTCTGCAAAGACAAGCAGTGCCATACCTGTTACTCTGACTTATAAATCTTCAAGCTGCAAACTGCTCTTGGTGTTGGCATACACAAGAAAGGAACGTAACTTCCTTTTCCAATAAACAATTTGTCTGTGCCATTGAAAGTGCATATACACGGTTGGGAGAAATTGGACGAGAGAGTTACCAAAGTCTATCACAATGTTGAGTCGCTAAACTCATCCTTCATCAAAGCTGAGGGTCTTCACTCCCAAGTTACAGCTCTACAGAGGCAGGTTGAAAACATTGAAAACAGGAACAGGAGAAACAACCTTCGTATATATGGCCTGGCAGAAGGTTCAGAGGGGTCAGACCCCATTTCTTTCTTTCAAAAGTTCCTGCCAACAGTGCTCAACTTACCTGAGGGCACCATCCTTAATATTCAATGAGCCCATCGACTAGGACTGCCACATTCAGCATCCTCAAGCGCAAGGAAACCAAGAGGCTTTATATTGTACTTTCTGGAATATACAGATCTCCTCAAGGTCTTATCAGCAGTCAATCTTATGATACGAATTTCATTCTCAGGCGATGAACTCTTTTTCTCACAGGACTATGCTAAATCAACGGCGGACCATCACAGCTAATTCCTTGCCATGAGGCCAGCATTGCGTTCTATTGGGGCTCGATTTGGTTTGTTTCACCCTTGTTTGTTCAAAGTTACTTTCAATAATAGCACCCTGACCTACGAGACCCAACCAAGTTACAGAGCTTCCTCAACACACATTGCCCAGAGCAGATGGACACTTCTAATACACACTTTAAATGAACCTTGGGGTCTTGCCTAACAATGTTTTGTTCTATATACTAATGTATCACCTCCTTTATAGTTACAAAGGATAATTTCTAGAAAGTACTCTGGTTTGCTTGTGTTAATTAACCTTTTGATTCCAGGTTATAAATTTGCAGTTCACCCTTTCAGTTTTCAAAATGCAAAATACTGAATTATATTCTGATGACATTAACTATTTTTTTTTCTTCACAGGTTCCCTCTCATTCTGTCCAATCTGTACGTCCTATATGTTGTTTCCATCCTGAAGTCTCCCCTGCCTCACCTCGTGGAGTCTGTACATGTCATTTCTCCATGTGGACTCATTCCCCCATCCCTTCATTGTTTTGAACTCTCTGTAGGTATGGTTTCTTTACTTCTACTATTCTTCATAGTGATCATTTCCCTCCCTGCTTCCCTTCTGTCTTCTTCACCTTGTGCATCACTTTTTTATGTATCTCTTTTTCCATTCTTTCATCTTTATTCTTCCTACTTTTCAAATTTTCTCAATTGGTTTTGATTTTCATTATCTTCGTACTTAATATAAAGCTTGCTCAAATCGTTTTTATAGTTCTTACTGTTGTGTACAAATACTACTGCTCAAAGTCTACAGAATGTTATTGGTTCACCTCTGTTTTCATTAATCCTATTTCACAAATGTTTTTGAAAATTGTCACATGGAATTTTCAGAGGCTTAAATTCCCCCATTAAGAGACAGTGAGTTTTATCCCACCTTTCCAAGCTAGATGCCAACATTGCGTTATTACAAGAATCACATCTCACAGAGAGCAAATCACTAAAACTCAAAAGAAATTGGGTTGGCGAAGTCTTTTTTTCACTTGGGGACGGTAAAAGAAACGGGGTTATAACTCTCTGCCATAAAGCATTGAACGCTACACTTGTTTCTCAGGAATCTGACACAGAGGGCAGATGGGTTTTACTAACCTCTTGTTGGGAAAGACCCCTCTATCTTTGCTTAACATCTATGCCCCTACCAGTGGTGAAGCCATGTTTTGGTCCCGTATCTCTCAGCTACTGCTAAAGTATCCATCAGAAAACGTCATTCTTGTAGGAGATTGCAATCAAGTGATAGACCCGTTTATTGATAGAAATTCTAAGTCTCAATTCATTCCAAACACGTCACAGAGAGCTTTTTTACGAACTATTAAACAAAGGAATTTATTAGACTCATGGCGACTTTGTAACCTGTCCACAAGAGAATACTCCTTTTTTCCCCTCCACATCAAACACAATCTAGAATAGACCACATTTTCATTTCACGTAATGTCTCTCCATCCTTTCTTTCAGCTGATATAGGCCCTAATCTCATTTCAGATCATGCGCCTGTCTCGATTCAACTGGATATTTTGAATCAATCCACACTACCAAAAAGATGGCGCTTCAACAACTCCTTACTGCTTGACCCCAACTTTAATGCTTCTTTTATTTATTTCTTTCATGAGTTTTTTTCGTATAAATCAAACGAATTATGTTTCCTTTCACACAGTATGGGATGCCTTTAAGGCCACCGCTCGTGATTTCATATTCAGATTTGTAGCAAATAAACGTAAAACATCTTGCACATTACATAATACACTTCTCGCTAAGATTAAAAAACTTGAGCATTCCTTCTATACCTCCAAGTCGAAGGATTCTCGCGAACATGTAATAATCGTCGCGAACAAGTAAAATGCACTCCCGAACACGACATGCGCATCGCGAACACGCTATACGCAACCCGGAACAGGAAATAAGGCATCGCTAGCAGACGGGACAATTGAAAAACAAGATGGCCGCGCCAATTGGTGACCGCATGGGTAAGTTCGTGAGATATTATCCCCCGAACATGCAAACAGCTCCCCGAACACGCACACCGCGCTCCCAAACAAGAAAAAGGCATCGCGAATGGGCGTAGCTCGCGTAGTGCAAGAACATCTTCACGTAGCTTCGCGTAGCACGACTACATGAACTACGCCCAGGGTTACTCCTATGTAGGAGGCAAACTCATTAACACAACCTCCAGTTGTTAATTAAGCCACAATTACAAAATAATGAGTCAAAGCAGCCTAGATTTTGAGCAAAAGATGAGGGGTATGTGATATATATTTGGCCTAATGTCATACATTGTGTGTAATGGCAGGGGTCCACCAATAAAATAAGGATTACTGAGAAAGTGATTTTCAAAAGTGGTATTCAGAAAGTAGATATCAAAAGTATCACTAAGATCATTTCCATGTGGCATACTGTTCGGTATCCTCTTTGAGAATAACTGCTGGCTCTAATCTTGTTGCTTTCATTTCTTACAAAACATTCAAACAATAATATTTAAAACTATCTTATTTACATAGCATCTAACTTCAAGCAGTCATGTATCTAGCTATCAGATACGAGCAACACAAAAGAAATTAATACAAGTAGCTCTTTCACATGATAGGTACAAAGCTAGGTTTTTCAGAAATACTAACGGCCTGATTACGAGTCTGGCGGTCCACGGGGGCACGGCGGTGTCATTCTTCCAGCCACACTTACAACTAGGGTGGTCTGACCGAAATTGCACCGATGCAACCGCCAGGAACCAGAGATTCCTGGCGGTGGTGCAGTGTTCTTGAGGCCGCAATATGCTTGGCGGGATAGCCATGGTCCCGCCAAGCATATTACAAGTTTCCTCTTTGCAATGGTTTTCATGGTGGAGAGGAAACAAAGGGGCTCTACAGTGCTCCCTGTTGCCTCTGGGCCATGGGGTGCATGCAGGGGGGATGCACCACAATACTTGTAGGGCATGGACTACTGCACCAGTCCTTGCCACCCAGGTTACCGCTTTGACATTCCAATTGTAGTGCCTATTTCATAGGCACTGCTGTGGAATGCCAGTGACTGAGAAAGTTGTAATTTTGCGGGCGGTGCACGCACAAGTTTGGCAGTTCGGCGGCGGGCAGTCCTGCTCCCGCACAACCAAACTCATAATCAGGCCCTCAATGTTTTAAAGAAACTAATATTTTACATATTTCCTACTGCACATTGTACATTTTAAAAATTATGATGAGCTTGAATTGATACTATATTGACAGGGGCGCCAGAGAGCACCCTTCAACATGGCAGTGTTTTAAATACACTCCAACTACGAGAACAACAACCCATCAATTTTATCCATTAAACACATCCATCTGCTTTTGAGAAACATTTGACCTGCCAGACGATAAAGTGGGGAATGAGGAAGAATCCCTGAAGTTGTGGAGGGTGATGAGGGTCGGAGGAAGACCTTCTCGCTGCATTGGCTGTCTACACCCGAGTGTGGCTAGGTCAGATGTATAGAGGATGGACTAGCATGTGAGCCACGCTGGGGTGTGAAAGAGAGAGCAAGAGTGCCTGCCCCTTCAGAGAGACTCCAGAGACTCTGCTCCATGGAGCCTCAGACGGGAGAGATGGCTCCATCGGAGGAAGACTGTGGAGGAACAAAGGTGAACCTGGGCTAAAGCGGGAAGGGTGGTGTCTCCTAAGCACCTGTAGGGACTGAGCCTGCACAGAAGACACTGCTGATGAGTCTACTCATAGCATCTCCATCGCCTCATTTTCTCCAGCACAAAACAAATCAATGGAGATTTGTTAGGTTATCACAAAGATTTTTACCTGGCAAAGATAGAGACCTGTAGCATAGAAAGGTCATATTAATGCTGATAGCCAGCGGACTGTCTAATACATGGTGTTGATTTGAGAGTGTCTGGTGAGAGGCTTCCCTCTTTCTCATAAGTGCACTGGGTTGAAGCTGGCTGAGTTACTTGAGGTGGGATGCTACTATACTGAGGACACATACCTGCAATGCAGATCAATTGTTTAGCTAAGAGAGAGAATTGTAGCATGGGTCTTAGATGCTGGAACATCTGCTATATAGAACTGTGCAAAAAAAGCTACATTACAGTGAGTTTATATTGCCATGGGCAAAACAGACATCAAGCAGGCCCGCTTCACATTTCTTTCACAGAAAGGTCAGCAGCAGAGGAGAATGGCCTGAAATGAAATGACAATCAGCCTAACATAATTGACTCCAAAATGGAGTCCCTTACAAGCAGACTAGATGACATGAAGGACGGGTTGAACAAGCAGCACACCGGCATCGACACTGCAGAGCACGGAATTTAAAACATTTAAAATCATGCAAATGAACCCACTAAGATATATAAAGACATCGCTAACAAGCTGTAGAAAAATAAACCAAAAATGAAGACCATGAGAAACTTTCTCAGCAAAGCAAAGCCTGAATAGTCTGGATCTCAGAGTTCATAGAGGACTATATACAGCAGATGCTGGTTGGAATCTTTGGTAGAGACAGTCTCATATAGCTTGCTGTAGAGAGAACTCACTTTACCTTAGTCAAGGGCCCATGCAGATGCTTTGAACCCCTAAATCATTGCAAAGCTCTTAAATTACAGACACAGGGGCATGATTCTGAGAATGACATGTGAGAAAAAAAAACTCTAACATGCAGGAATATTGATCTCTTTCTACTTCACTCCGAATATGCATGACGTCACAAGGAAAATTACCCCAATCAAGAAAAAACTGTAGGAAAGTAGCATCCCATATGCCATGTTCTATCCAGCAAAACATCACTTTACTTTTAAAGAAAAGACATGCCTATTAATGGACCCAAAGAAAGTCACTACGTTCCTTAACAAAAATGTATCACAGCAACAAAATGGCCACAGGCCTGACAGTACAAACTCATCTACGTTCTATGGAATGACTGATCCATTGTGACTCAGCAGTCCTTTTATAAACAATGTTACAACTCTAGTCCAAATTAGAGTTACATAAACTGTAATACCCCCACTGTGTGATATGAGGAGGTCAGCTTTTCTACTCTTTGGTACGTTGTAATTGCATATGTTTTCTGTAGGTGCTGTTGACTACATGTAAAAGTTGACACACTCAGGAACCACTGATATAAATAACGTATATTTGTAGCCTCTCCGGCCACTCCCAGTGGTATGCTAGATAACACGTTTGAGTGACCAAAATGGGATACTTGAACCTTGGTTATGACAGAATCCAGTGGAGGTTGAAGGGACTATCACTGAGAAGTTTTGAACTGGTGCGGGAGGAGGGTTGGGAACTTGAGAGTTAATGTTCGATGCCTGTTACTTACCAGCAGTCAAGTAAAGCTTGTGGAAGCCCAAATGAGAATTGGGCAACAGACAACGTTGTCGGAAATCCAAGAGGGTGATTGATGAACTGATACATAGGTTTAAGACCATTTATTAATTAAATATTACATGGAACATTAGGGGGTTGAATAATCCTTTTAAATCATAAAACATTATGGTTTAAATAAACTGGCATGGTTTTCCTGTTGTAATTCCTCAAGAAACTCATTTTACACAAGACCGGCCACGTGACTTGGCATGGGGCTTGGGGAAACATTTTTTTTTCTTTTCCTACCATACATACTTTGTCCAATTTAATTTAGAAAAATCACACATTTTAGACACATACAATAGATGATAAATTGGGTAGCAACTGCATTGCTCAGGGCATATTGGGGATGATGCTGAGTATGTTCTTTAACTCCGGTTGGGGTAATCATCAAAACCCAGAACTCTTCACCCATATAATTCACAATGCTCCATCCTTAACCCAGAAATGATCATGTGGGGAGTCGACCACAATCTAACATTGCATCCAGGGGAGGACCCAGGAGACAGATGAGAGCATGAGAAACACCATTAGATAATATGCAACAATAGGACCTTGAAGACATTTGCTGAATCAGACATGCCCTTATCAAAGAATATACATTTTGTTTCACAATCCCTGGCTCTTTCTCCAGGATTGATTTCTGGATAGGTACTACATTTGTGGGTGGCTGTCCTAAATCAATGCCACATTTTCCCACGATGCTGTTGGACCATCCCCTGCTGTTGTCACCTTGTTGGTCCCAAATGACAGATACATTCATAGAGTGTGGCCGCTACAGTCAACCGCCCTACTTGACTTAGCATTCAGAGAGGAAATAAGAGAAGCGATACAGTGCTACTTTGAATTAAATCAGGGTTTGATCTCTACAAGTGCAGTCCTGTGGGAAGCATTTAGGCTATTGATTTGGTGCGACTGTATTGCTAAAGGTCATGGGATCCTCAAGTCAATCTGCAATAGGCTCACTAAACTTGAAAAAGAAATCAGCACCCTCCAAACCCCAGACCACAATTATTGTTAGATATGCACCTTAGGCAGAAAAAGGTTAGAGAAGAAGCTAATAGAGAGATAAAATCCCTGGAGAAATATTCTACAGCTAGGTGATATTGTGAAGGCGAATTCTCAGGCCACACTTCAATAGGTGGACTCAAATATTGTCCAAATTTTAAGAGATGGGGTAAAATATATGATATCACCCGGTGTGAATCTTAACAAAATTTACTAACTACATTTTTGGAATGCAAACTCCACAGTCTGCAGAGCCCTCAGATATTCACAAATACCTAGATAAAGTCTTTTTGGCATTGCTAGAGCCTGATGAGCATATGCCTCTGTGCTAATCTATTACACTGGAGGAAATAAAAAACGTAATAAAAAGCATGCAGGATCGGCGTGACCCAGGGGGTCGAATTCCATACAGATTATGCAGAAGAACCATCCCAGGCCTTCCTAGCAGTATTGGAGAAAGCACACAAATGAAGGGATACTTACACAAGCACTGAAAGAAGTCATTGTAATGAATTACCCTGCTTAGGCCAGTAACACCCTCAACTCTTGTGACTCATACAGGCCCCCTGCAATAGATAAAGTCGGCAGAAGGATCTTAGCAAAAATACTTCCTAATATGCAGCCAACCCTCATACCTAACCTGGTCAGAACCTATCAATCCAGATTTATTCTGGGGAGATCAACCGCAGATATTTTGCTCACTCCATTTACAGTCACACTCTGAATTGATAGAGGTACAGCAGTAGTTGCTATCTTTCATGGTGTGGCTAAAGCATTTGATTCCATTGAGTGGCCATTTTTGTTTGATGTGACAGAGAGATTAGGTTTAGACAGAAACATGATATTCTGGCCAAAACTGCTATACACATCCCTGGCAGCCAGAGGTAGGGTAAATGATGGGTAGTCAGTGCCAGTAATGATCAGCAGCTGAACATAGCAGGGATGCGCGTTATTGACTATATTGTTTGCCCTGGTGGCTGAGTCACTAGCCAGTATATGTAGGGAATTTGATCATACGCAAAACATAAAATTTAGGGGATGTGGTATTCTACTATCAAAGTATGTGGGTGACATCCTTCTGCTGGTTCTAAACCTCAAAATTAATTCAAACACTATTTTTAGAGAGATTATATTCTTTAGCCTTTGGTCTGGACTGATGATCATCTGATCTTAGTCAGCAATAACTGGAGCCACAAGCCTGCCGACACTGGAATTCCCATTAAAACGGCACACTGATCCCATTAGATATCTGGGCATACAATATCACTAGGGCATCGACACTATTATAAAAGAGAATTATGGCAAATGTATGACCACCATAACATCATTAATAGCGAGGTCAATTAGACTCCCCATGTCAGTAACCGGACAAGTTGCTGTAATGAAAATGGCCCTGTTGCCAAATTCTTTCTATCTCTTTCAAAAATTCCTTTGCCCTGGATTAGAACTAGGCCTGGGCAAAAATTTCGTTCCGTTCGCGGAAATTGCGATAATTTGACATTTTTGCGTTCCGCGGAGAGCGCGAAAATGTCAAAAATTCCGGTTTCCGCAGCTTGGCGATAATTTGTTTCTTGCTCGCGCTGTAAAATGATACATTCTCGCGCGCGCGCGATCGCCTTACCTGAATCCCTGCGTTCGCCGACAAGTTTTCTTGATCCGGTCGCGTTCTCCATGAGATGTTGTATTGTTTTTAGCCATTTGCGCTGTCTCGCGACAGTTCGCGCCCGCAGTGACGTCATGCGTCGCGCGATCACGTCTTTCTTCTCGCGATCATGCACCGCGAGAACAACTCAAAACAAGATGGCCGCGCCCGCAAGCAACCACATGGGTAAGTTGGCGACCCGCAACCATGCAGAAAATCTCGCGAACATGCCGGAAAAAAACTTCCGCATCTTCGCGATATTTCTGCTTGTTTGCGATAATTTTAAACATTCTCGCGATAATTTGCGAAGGTTAATTCCGCAAATTCCGCCCACCCCTAATTAGAACATACTTTGCTCAACTGAAGGCTCTCATGAAACAACTGGCATGGACTGGCAGGCAGCCTAGGGTAAGCTGGCAAGAATGCAACCACCATTTGTAACGGGCAGATTTGCCACCTCTACCTTTAAGGTGTACTATCTGATAGCACATGCACAGTTTGCACATCACATGTTTCCTAAAGTCGGATATGCACGGCACTGCAACCTGGAAAAAGGTTTAGCTGAGCTAGGGCCCCTAAACAATGCCCTATTCCAAAAGCCCTCCTAGAGAAATACAAATGGTGACAAAAACGGTGTGGACCTTGTCAAGGTTGGATACATTGTGATGTGGTGGCTGAGATTTATTCCTCCAGACATTGTTGATTAATAAGCCTTGATGTGTGAAACAATGGTGACAAGGCAAGTACAAAAAAAGGACATTTTTCACAATTGTTCTCTTATTTACAAATAAAAAATGTAAACCATGTCTGGAATAATTAGGTTGACTTCCTAGATGACTCCCTAGATGAGCTGACATACCGCACCATGTGACACTCTGTGAAAGTACTACTCCCCTCAATCCCACTTGAATTTGAGGAGTGGTATACCCACACCCAATTAAGCTAATCACACAACAATGTACAATACTGTGATGCATAGTCTGGTTGAAGACAATATGCATTGCCAACTCAAATGGTAACATGAATTTTGAGATCACGGAGTGCAATGGGCCTTTCTCTGCCAGAAGACAGAAAAGGATTGCCTTAATAGTAGACATAGGCTAATAGTCTTTAAATGTTTTCACAGAGCAGGCTACCCACTAGGAATTATGGCTATATATGGTATGATGGAGAGTTCATGGTTCTGGTGGAACATAGTTCCAGAAGCAGACTTCGTGCCTCAAGCATGGTACTGCTCTCAAGTCATCTTGTTCTGGACTCGGGTTCTGGGGGGTGGGAACACTATGATCAAAAATACAGAAAAGTTCTACTGTGTCTCTGAACTCATCTATAGTGTCTAATCGAGAGCAGAAAACACCACCTGTCCAATATTGATTAGTGAATTGTGTATGGGTTTCAATCCAACTGGATTTCTAATTTGTGTATGTGCTTTAAACTGAGTCCTTGCACCTAAGGGTTAGAAAACGAACCCCCTGCAGTTCTTGGGGGTGAGGGACCCTATATCATGACCTACATTTATCCTAGTTCTTAATACTCTTTAAAGGATTGCAACAGGATTCATTTTGAGGAATGGTCTCAGAAGTTCGACATCTAAAAAACTCAAGATTCATTTTATGCATATACTTGCTCAATACATAAAGCTTTATATACAATGTAACAATCAACAGTACTAAACAATATATATAAACACTATGTAAGCCGTTCAGACGACATTAGAGATATGATGCACTGTGTTCAACACGCTGCTCTTACTTGCTATGGGGTGGGTATTTCATCCTAAATGTCATTGATAATCCTAAAACTAGAATCTATGTGTATCTTAGACTAGATGCTTAGCAAAACTGGTTTTGATCTCCATAAATGTGATTATTCAAATTCTGTTGCCATTGTCATTGAGAGGCTGAAAATATTTGCTAAGGGTTTTTATACTGCCAGTGTGGGCTAAATGTGGGTTCATTCAGAGACTGGTATTATATGGAAAAAATATGAATGTGGCTAAAAAACCTGGAAGAGATTTAAAGATTATTGGAACCTGATGATTCTATGTGTGAAAGACATGATTCTTTATTTATCTGTTTTGGAACTGATTACGATGTCGGGAAGACTCATGCCCACCTGACATCGCTGCAGCCTTGGGTCCGACCGACCTTCGGTTGGCGGTCCAGACACCACCATTACAATGCAACCGCAAATTGTTCTGTAGTTCATATTAATACATAGGATCTGCGTGTTTAAGCAACATAAACTAAGGGATTGGTGTCCAGACTGGTTCCAGACACCCCCAAAGGATATGTCAGCCTTTAGACCAGCTAGCTCACTGTGCCACCATAAGCCCCCTAACCTTACCAAGGAGCGAAAGGTTTTTGGCAAATATTGAACATGACAATCCTTGATCCTTTAGGGATCATAGAAACAGTGCAGTACTTTTTGCTCAGTCAATCGTACTCAGTCTCGAAGAGATACACAGAATAAACGATGGGGAAGTTTTTCAATAAGCATTTATTGATCTAGCGTCATCCTAGTAAAAAACATGGTTGCTATGATAAACATTAGACAGAAACAGATATATAAGATTACAAGCCCCAACAGAATAAATTAAAGGTAGAATTCTACCATGGTGCTAAAACAGTAAATATATGCAGGCATATCGATACATGGCAGAAATCAAGCGTATTCCTATGATGCAAACCCTAATTGTACCTACGTATACCTAGCATGTATTTGGATGCAAAGCCAAGAATCCCCTAGGAAAGAGACAACCCCATTACCTCCTGCAGGCCGGGACCTCAGTGTCATGTCTCAGAGTGGAAGCTTCTCCTCTGGTTACTTCTTTTATACCCAAAAGGTACCCTCAAGGGTTCTAACTAGATATGTAATGGCTTTCCATTATGTATGGTAGATTTGTCGTCCAAGGATGACAGTAGCCTTGACTTTTGTACAGAGTTATTATACAGAAGAGGGTAATCCTGCTGTGTGTTTCTTCTCAGGAGATTAAGATATGCTACTAGGAATCCTCATGCATAATAAATGAGACCAGTTTTGGAGTAAACTGATCAACATTTATTCAGCCTATAACTAGATCAGTGACAGAACCGTTATGCAGAGCAAGGTAGGACAAATGTAGGTAAAAGGTTGTGTAGCGACCTAGGCCTATATTGAGGTACAGTGGGGCTCATAACAACATGGTGCTGTCGCATACTCCCATTTCCCTATGGGGGCTTGTGCTGCGGCCGTAAACCGGCCGTAGCACAAGCTCACATAGAAAAATGGATGTTTTTGTTAATCTCTTCACCGCATAGCACCATAGGTGCCCCCCAGGCCTCCAACCAGAGGCTGCTGTGGCAAGGGGGCTCTGCTAGTGACCCCCAAAGTTGCTTTCCAACAGCTTTTCCTGTCAGAAAGACCAGCGTGAAAAGCCTGTCGGAAACCAACATCATAATCCCCACGCCGTAAAAGCTGTACATAGGGTATTATGAGCAACCTCCGACTGGCCAATGGGCTCCTATAGCCAATTGAAAGCCAGCCTGTCTGACTGGCTGGGTTCAAAACGACAGCCTTCATCATAATAAGACAGTCGGATTTGAAACCAACCATATAAGTCGGACAGCCTCTGACCTACGGTCAGAGACTTTCCGACTTACATCGCAATCAGGCCCTAAATTTCAAGCTTAAACCTGTAAACTGGTGAGATATTCTTGATCAGAGTTTACAAGATAAATAATGAACTTCAATTTATCAAAGTTGCAGGACGAATAACTGATCACACAAGTATACATTTATAATTCAATAGATCAGTTTAAAAATCATTATATACCCCACAAAAATTAGTTGACTTTCATCCAGAGCCTTCAGACTTTTCTTTAAAATGCCAACAAGCGTAGAGCAATCTTATATTAAAGCAAAGCTGATATTCAGCTAGAAGGAAGTGATTACATTTTGAAACGCTATCTTGAACTCAAAACGATAGGGGTGCAGAACTCTCATAAAAACTCCCCAAGATTCTGCTGAGTTCTACCAATGGGAAAAAATAGGCATGTTGCGCTGATCGCACTGTGATTTAGTGCTAATAGCGTAACAGCACATTCTGTATGGAAAAATTGGCATGAATGACCCACATTAGAAAATCTCACTGGTAGTCCTCCTAGTGACCGGAAATTGCACTAGGGGATGAGAAATCCCGCTTGTGCTCACCATGGAACCTCAAGGGAGAAAAATTCTACTATGCGGAGATTGGTGGAATTTGGCCAGAACTCTGCGAAGGGTACCACCTCAGATAATTACATAAAAAGAGGGTCTTGATTTGATGGCAAGAAAGCTAAGCTCTTTTCAGTACATTTTCACTTGCAGAACATGCATAGTCCGATTGGTGTAATTTCAGTTACAGCATTTGGCTCAAAATGGGAAGAGAAAGTTAAAATTAAATCAAAATTGTTTTTCATGTTTAAAGGTGTTTCGCCTATGCCTTGATCAGGACACATTTCAGGGATTATGTAAGGAGATTATGCAAAGGTTGGTCGCACACTGCTCGTCACACCAGCAAGTTGCCCCAAGGGACTGTGGTAGATGTAGTGGCGACGGCGGGTACGCCTGTGCCACGATGTATAAAGAACAGTATGTGTTGCGTTAGCCATCCCTGGACACGTGTTTCGAGGTAGTTGCCTCTCGTCAGCAGGGAGCAGGTCAGTGTAAAGGGGTGCCGCGTGGACTGCCAAAATGTAATTAAAACAGGTCAAGTACCTCTCAGGCTCTTTGAGCCGGTGGAGCTGACGAGCTCATGGTTACGCACCTGCGCGCTACGAGAGGTACTTTACCTGAGAACACTTATTTTAGCAGCCTACACAGCAACCCTACACACTCACCTACTCCCTGCTGACGAGAGGCAACTACCTCGAAACACGTGTCCAGGGATGGCTAACGCTACACACACTTGCACTCAAGACTCGGGCATAGGCGTACCCGCCGAAGCTGACTTCAGAGACCACAATGCTTTGGGGCAACACGCTGGTAGGTGGAGCAGTGTGCGACTAATTGGACTTTTGTTATTATTCAGGCTCCTTGAGCCGGTGGAGCTGACGAGCTCATGGTTACGCACCTGCGCGCTACGAGAGGTACTTTACCTGAGAACACTTATTTTAGCAGCCTACACAGCAACCCTACACACTCACCTACTCCCTGCTGACGAGAGGCAACTACCTCGAAACACGTGTCCAGGGATGGCTAACGCTACACACACTTGCACTCAAGACTCGGGCATAGGCGTACCCGCCGAAGCTGACTTCAGGGACCACAATTCTTTGGGGCAACACGCTGGTAGGTGGAGCAGTGTGCGACCAATTGGACTTTTGTTATTATTCAGGCTCCTTGAGCCGGTGTAGCTGACGAGCTCATGGTTACGCACCTGCGCGCTACGAGAGGTACTTTACCTGAGAACACTTATTTTAGCAGCCTACACAGCAACCCTACACACTCACCTACTCCCTGCTGACGAGAGGCAACTACCTCGAAACACGTGTCCAGGGATGGCTAACGCTACACACACTTGCACTCAAGACTCGGGCATAGGCGTACCCGCCGAAGCTGACTTCAGGGACCACAATTCTTTGGGGCAACACGCTGGTAGGTGGAGCAGTGTGCGACCAATTGGACTTTTGTTATTATTCAGGCTCCTTGAGCCGGTGGAGCTGACGAGCTCATGGTTACGCACCTGCGCGGTACGAGAGGTACTTTACCTGAGAACACTTATTTTAGCAGCCTACACAGCAACCCTACACACTCACCTACTCCCTGCTGACGAGAGGCAACTACCTCGAAACACGTGTCCAGGGATGGCTAACGCTACACACACTTGCACTCAAGACTCGGGCATAGGCGTACCCGCCGGAACTGACTTCAGGGACCACAATTCTTTGGGGCAACACGCTGGTAGGTGGAGCAGTGTGCGACCAATTGAACTTTTATTATGTAAGGAGATGTTGCCCACGTCAAGTAGGAATGTAGCATAAGTGCTAGCTAAGAATGCTTGTTTTTGACGCAGTTCTATTTTTGTGCCTATTGACTATTGCTTCAAATCATATGGTGAGGTCAGAAATATAATCATGTTCTTTATTAAAAATAGATGCGCTTCACTTCTAAATTGTTGGCGTTTACACGGTTTTGCATGCAGTCAGAATTTTCATCCTTAACGACTGAACGTCTAAAATCACAGAACTGAGCTGAAAATAAATTATCAAATGATACACAATATTAAAATGTTAAATATTATGAATGCTAAGATCATTTAGATAATTCTGGACAGTCAGCAGTGCAAGCTTCTTTGAGATTATGACATATGACAGCTAATATACATAGGGGGCACTCACACCAAGTGTGATCGAAAAAGCAATAACAGAGATAAAGGCTTCCCTGAGGCTTAGAACATTTTAGGATACTCAGTGGTAAGACTATCACCATCCTCTTTGGAGCATTTTCACATTAAAAGGTCCCCAGCTCTCTTCCAGGCTAATAACTGGTATGTTTCTGTCGGGTTCTGGCTTTACTGTGCCAGTTGTATGCTAACACAACATCACATTTGTTCTCTGCCGTACCAGAATTCCACGCAAAGAACAAAATATGGGTACATGGGGTTTCAATCATATTATTAAGCTCAATGTTTGTCACAATGGTCTATAATCTTTGCAGATACAGTCAATAGGTCTAAATAAATCTTATGGTTTGCCCCTCCAGACTTTATTAAGAACCTGATATTAAAAGGCCTGTCTACACACCCAAGATCTGGAACAATATCCCCATAGTCAACAGGACTGCCTCAACCCTGCTCCAGTCTAGGGAAGAGCTGAAAATGCACTTCTTGAAAGAACACTACTTCAAGATGCAGTAACAGGTCACTTCTGCTCCCAGAACTCAGCTACCTCTTCAATCATGCGATGCCTGCATCTTTGCTTTTGACTCAGTGGAATACTCTGCTGTCTTTAGGCTAGGTTTGTGCTATGCAAGTACCTAATACATACACACACGCTGGGCCTTTGCTGCCTTTAAGCTTTGAGACAATCACCAGAGGATGGCTGAAAGGTGGACACTCCCCTGCAACTGGTCCACCTGTTTTTCTCCACCATCAGCCACAGGGTAGCTTCCTTTAGGATCCCTGACATACTTCTGCATTTGCCTGTCAATTATTTCATTGAGGTAAATGTATACTGGCTTTTGGGCTCATACTAGAATTGGTATTTCATTCTGGCAGCAGTGAAGCGTCTGCTGGGTTTTTCATTTGAGCTCTTAGTGTACATTTCACACGTTTAACATCACTGTGTAAACGTGAGCAGAAAAGCAGAGTCACCACTGATGAAGTGAGGACATAAGGAGACCAAGGAGGCTGTTTCTCCCTGGATTCTTTATGAAATCTACTAAATATGGTTCTGGTGGATACTACACCCAGTCCATATCATGACGTAAAACTGGATGGTGGAGGTGAACTGCTAGGATAGAAATTCCCCCATAAATATCTGTTCACACAAGGCTGGGTGGCGTTTTATGACCCATTCCTCATGACACACTCCTTTGGAAGATCTGCCTACAGTTTGACACCATGAGTCACTGCATGGCAGGGGATTTCAAGCCAACACATTGCACCAGCAGGAGTTCTCCTCTTATGCTTCCACTGCAGGTGGTGGCAGATAGGAGAGCATGCCAATGAGGTTGCCTTTCCACCCTGAGTCAGCATCTATTTTCAGACATGCTGCTTTCCATTTGAGTTTCTTCTTTAATAGTCCGTGATAATTTAATACAATTTACGCATTTTTCAGTATTTTTGATATGCCTTGCTATTCTGCTTCTCCGCTGCTTTCAAAGTCTGAAAGGATTGATTTTACTCTTGCATTTTGTTTTCTGTTTCAGCCTGCAGCATACTGCACTGTGGGAAAAGTGCTCCTCAGAGATCCGATGGAGCCCCTTAGACAAACGTCCGTGATTGACGGTACTGATGAAAGAAAATGACCCTCAGCCCTGTGGAGCCTATAAAACTATGTGAAGATGTGAGTTGCGGGCTTAATGCATAATGGAAAGAATAAATAAGAACTGTGCAAGTGAAGGTTACTTTCATTACAATGTCAACAATCTAAAGGTCGTGACAGTATACAAACATGGCATTTAAACTAAGAAGCTGTTTTATTACCTTTCCACGACTCTCCATAAATAGAAGGGTGTCTTTATCAGTATGGTGCACTCTGAACATGCCAGGAATGTAGTGCCAAATATTGCTAGATCAGTGTTTTGTAGTTTCAGCTCTACAAACTGCGCTCTTCATGAAGTAGGACAGACACCCTCTCGCTTGCCTCTTTCTGCGCTACCAGTCCCCAGCCTCACTAAAGCCCATAGGTATGTTTTGACCACATGGTCATCTTCTGCATTCCAACTTTTGAGCCCCTACAATCTGACCTACAGGGAGGTCAGAATGGCGGAGGGGCATTCGCCCAGAGGCATGCTGAACTGAATCTTTCTGCTGTGGGGAGAGGGGCCATCTTTCTTACAGTCCTCCTCATGCATCCTTCCTATAACCACTGCACAGGCCCTCTCTGTCGTTTAGTAATGGTCACTGTTACTACAGTGATATGAAGCACAGAAATGATACAGAACGTGGAATAAAGCATGGAAGTCCTCCAAATTAGGTGTCCATTAATAGGAAAGCAATCTCAATCGCTAAATACCACTTAATCTGGAGAGAGTGCTTTATGACGGGAGGTACACCACATGACCCATGCTTTCAATCTGCTGTGCTCCAGAATTCCGGTTCTAAAAAAAACACAACTAGATCAAAAAAAATTCAGACAAACCTAAGCTTAACTTTGCATCACAAGTAATCCAAAAGTTTCTTCTTCTCCTGCCAAAATGCTATTGAACATGGTGCTCTTAGCGTTTAAAGTATCTCCTTTCAGTCTTGATTTTTTAAAAATATTTCTTATTTTTAACTCTACTTAATATAAAATGCATTCCTGGAAATCGGGTGTGCCGATTACTTACAGAATATTTTCATTACTCCAATTACTCCTCTTGTACGTACTTAAAAATTTGTGGTGGGTGCACTTCCCCCATGCATCCTGTGATCTAGCTATTCCTCATAAAAAACAACTATGCCTTCTTCTCTGACACCATAACCATTTCTCTAGACTCCTCACACTTAAAAGGGACAAGAAGGGGGCAGGATCCTTTCACCTCCTCCTGTCATCAGCATCACTCAGGATCAATGTTAGAGAATGAGGTCAAGGAGAGAGGGAGGTAAATTCTGAGGAGAGAAAGGTTTTTCACATTAATGAAGATTATGGTAAGTAATCAGGACATTATCTCCTCAAACCTTCCTCGTCTTAGTCATTAAAACGTTTTTGGATATATAATGTAGTAGTAAAATTGACGTGCTCACATAACAGAGAATTATGTGCAATCTACAAATGTCATTACAAGATAATGCAGTCGCGAACAACAGCTGACATAATCTGGATCTGAAAATCCAGATACTTTGTGTTATTACACCAAATTAAAATGAGAAATTATTGCAGAAGGAGTCACCCAGACAACAGACCAACAACTACTCTGACTGGATGACAAGTAAACTAAATGGAAGTGACCCTAGACTTAGCCAACATGCTCCAATACAACCAGCTGAATGCTGAACAGTGTACTAGAGAAAGAAGCACCCTCTGACTCAGCCAATGAAAATCATTGAGCTGAACTAACGAACAAAGAAAGAAGTTGTCGCAATTTTGTAGGAAAACACCAAATTCCACCCAAAAAAAATCACAAAGTTGATAATTAGCAGACCAGAAATGTTAATCCATTAAGCTGTGGTAACATTATGGAGGTGCAAAGATTCTTCCTCTTCTGAAGAAGGATTTGAAAGGAAGGAAAGAAGGGAATGTTGCCCTTCTGAAAGGTAAATACAACTTAGAGCAAAATCCTTGGCCCAGATGAAAAAAGAGTCTGAAAATAGTTTCAAATATGAGACTTTAATGGACAAAGTTCCTAAGCCTCACAGATGCCTGGCAGAGAGATTGATACCAAAAATAAACATTTGAGCATTAAAACCTTAAATGACGGAAACAGAGACTTCTGCAAAGCCTCAAAGCTCTAAAAGTCCTTTTGTAACTGAAGAAAGTGCTGTCATCATAGGTAGACCAGGAGCCAGGGATGTATTTAAGTAGATTTATTAGTTAAGGTAAGTTGGTACAGGGTGCCCCACCGGGAGCAGCATCCTGCTGCTCAGCCCCTTCAATCTAACTGATCACTCTTTCAAAGCATGCACACACTCCCAACATTCCATGACATCACACTCATGCAGGCTGAGCAGCCAGGACTAGGAAGTATAGGATATAACAAGTCCCAAGAAGGTGTAACCTGTTTTATAGCAAGATGCTGTAATGCAGATCCTCTTAGCAGATGGCTAGCTAGTCCCTCATGGAGCGAATGCCACCTTTAGCCTTACCACTGTACATGAAGAGTTGATACTGCTTGACCCTGGTCAAACCATCTTGTAGAAATTGAAAAACTAGAGATATCCAAAGCAGTCTCAATACCATGATGACATGAAACAAGACTCCTCAATGGAAGCTGGCAAAGAAGAGGAGAGGTTTAACCTCTGCAACCCTTGCCTCACAATCGCAACAACCTCCAATCTGATGTGTGAATGCACTGATAAGAGGTCAGAGAAAGAGAAGAAGGCTCTGAAGAACAAGCTCCAGAGGTCTCCATCTACATTATCCATCCCCTGTATGTGCATAACTGATAGAGTCAGAAGATATTCTTCTGCCCAACAGACTATATGGAAGGCCATGGAGACCAGCAATTGAGATGGTGTCCCTGACCTTTGTTTATTTAACTAAATGACTGGGTTGTCTGTTCAGAGGAGAACCTTCTGAACCTCCAGAAGGGGAGTAACCAAGACCAAATGTTGGCACAAAATACTGCTGCAACCTCCCTCCATTTGAAAGCTCACAATCAGTCTGAGAAGCAGGAGTGCTTGGGCCTAGGGAGACCACATGATTGCCATCATCTGAGTTTACTAGCCTCTGTTGTAATCGCCTTGACCAGAAAGATATTGTGAGTTAAGAGAGGACATAATGTTCTTGGGTCAATTGTCCGCAAGGCAAATGGAGAGTGCATTAGTCAATCATTGCAATAAGGATGCACTAGTACCCCAGTATTGTAAAGACTCAACAACAAGGCATGCAGGATCTTGGTGGTCACTCTGGGGCTGGATTTGAGTCAGAACAAGTAATACTTGGAAATGCCACTGTTAATCTTGAATGCAGAATCCAAGAAACCTCTGAAGCACTGGATAGATAGTCGCATAAATTTCAGTACATGGAAGGTTGATAGCTGTTAAAAATTCTCCTGATGTGACCAAAGGAATGATTGTCTGCAGATTCTTCACCTTGAGGTGCATTGTCTTAAGATAACCATTTCATACCCTTTAGGTTGACTATCAGCTAACACATCACAGGTGATTTATTAATTAGAAATCCTTAGGTGTAACCATAACCCATTTCTGATTGAGGGACAGGGATCACTCCATTCTGCTCATTTAGGGGCAGATTTACAAGAACTGGCGCATCCCTGCATATTAGGAGGGATGCGCTAGTTAATTTACGACACGTTAAAAAACCCTTGTGCCACCTTGGATGTGCCACATTTACAAGAAGAAATGCAAAAACAACAGTTGATGGACAGAGTGCAGAACAATGTCATACATTCATCCCAGTACAGAGATCTGGGCCTAAATCCATCGTTTTTTTGCTCACCATGCCACCCCAGTTTAGACCTGGCCATACGCAAATCCGTCTTGATCCTGTGCCTCATGGGAACAGTCCAGCCCGAACTGCCAATCCAGGTCCTCCCTGGACCGGAAACAAGCATCCTAAGACCGGTTTCGGGGTTTCACCCCTCTTCAGCCAGGATAGCTTGATTCCAGTGGCATCGAGAGCACAGGACTCACGTCTGAGCATACCCGTCCCACTCGGGGTGACAAATGCAAAAACAACAGTTGATGGACAGAATGCAGAACAATGTCATACATTCACCCCAGTACAGAGATCTGGGCCTAAATCCATCGCTTTTTTGCTCACCATGCCACCCCAGTTTAGACCTGGCCATATGCAAATCAGTCTTGACCCTGTGACTCAGGGGAACAGTCCAGCCCGAACTGCCAAGTCAGGTTCTCCCTGGACTGGAAACAAGCATCCTAGGACCGGTTTCGGTGTTTCACCCCTCTTCAGCCAGGATAGCTTGATTCCAGTGGCATGGAGAGCACGGGACTCATGTCTGAGCATACCCGTCCCACTCGAGGTGACAAATGCAAAAACAACAGTTGATGGACAGAATGCAGAACATTGTCCTACATTCACACCAGTACAGAGATCTGGGCCTAAATCCATCGTTTTTTTGCTCACCATGCCACCCCAGTTTGAACCTGGCCATATGCAAATCAGTCTTGACCCTGTGCCTCATGGGAACAGTCCTGGAGGACCTGGCTTGGCAGTTCGGGCTGGACTGTTCCCATGGGGCACAGGGTCAGGACTGATTTGCATATGGCTAGGTTGAAACAGGAATGGCATGGTGAGCAAAAAAAGATGGATTTAGGCCCAGATCTCTGTACTGGGGTGAATGTATGACATTGTTCTGCATTCTGTCCATCAACTGTTGTTTTTGCATTTACTAGTATGACGCAATGATTAGGAATGCCTATTCCTAACATGTTGTGTCACTCCTTATGACTGCTTCAAGCAGGAGCAAGGTTTTGACGTAGTGGCGTCGTAAAAGTGAGTCAGTGAAATCTTGTAGATTTCACTGTGTCACTTTTACAAGGCTTTCCTGTGTGGGAACGCCCACCCTGAGTAGCGCAGGGCTTTACAGCATGACGCACCTCCCTAGATGTGTCACGTTGTAAATATGTTGCAACGTGGGGCATTGTTTACGATGCCGCTGCATCACAGAAGTGACCCAACAGCGGCGTAAAGTTTTATCAAGGGGCTTGTAAATCTACCCCTAGTATGCAACACCCTACTGGACAGCAAACTGCCTTGATGCTTCCAGAGACCAGGGAGTGGAAACTATGCCAGGTTTTTGAGGCATCGTATCAAGTTTGCGAGAATATCCTTGTTGAATGATCAGTTTTGAGCAATGCTATCCTTACTCTAATGGTAATGCAACAGCTGGAAAGTCTTTAACCAACAATTGAGAATATTTAACTGCATAAACAACTGCCGTGGTGGTCAGATGAAAACCAGCTTATTTCTGTTTAGAGCAGCCTTTGTATAAACTACCTCTGTCATTAAAGTATCCTCTGTAAGTATGAAGGAATAGCCAGTTAAGTTTACCAAAATGGATCAACAGTCACACATGAATTAAGGTGATAAGGGCTTGACAAAGTGGCTTACTCTTGTTTGGATGGCCAGAAGTTAGGATGATGCGTTTCTGTAGCCATGGTGCTGCCACATTATATATTTTACGTGAAGGCAACAGGTGTAACTCAAGAACACGCCAAAGGAAGTAAATAGCTAAAAGACAAAAAGATATTTCTTGAAGATGTCAAAATTGAGGATCGATCTAGACAAATAGACAAAGTAAACTTAGCTCTGTACTGCACTGAAGAGAGGAGCTAGATGTGGAGAAAGGATTCTGTAAGTCGAAGATGAGAGGAAGAAAGTATTTTTGAAGGACAAAAAAAACTGGCACAAAATAGGAATGAAAGGGATGATGAAATAACACTATTCTGAATGTATTGTAGGGCACCCGCCTATGATTCAGATTCTATATACATAAATTAAACAGGAACAGGAGCCATCTTGATTTGGGAACACCTCACTATATTCCATAACCAGCACTATCTTGACTTGGGAAGAAAAAAGGTGAAGACTCCATCTTGTTTCATCACTTCCTGTGAAGATCCAGTAAGAAAATGCCATGAATTCAGGCAAGAAAATAAAGATTCTTAAAAATATAAATACACAGCCAGGTTCCACAAAAGGGAGATAGCAATACTCCATGCTGAGCAGATTCACCAACCTTTAAAGAACAGATTTCTTCTATGGTCAAGGTAGTTGTGCACACGAGGCACGTGTCATGGTTCTTGGTACCATTGTCCCAACTTGTGATGCAATGGTATCAGTAGAAAGTGTAAAATAATGCCCAGTTCTTTGTTGGCCAGTAGTTACAATTGTGTGTGTCTTTACATTCCTTCATTTCTTTGTTGATTGGCAATATGAGGGGAGACAAAATGGCACTGAGAAGGTCATCTTCTATCGGCAAGCTGATAATGTTGACTATGTACTGAAAAATCACAGTTCTTTGGAAAACGTGCCTCAGGATCTGGGCCTCATCTTCATCATCATCATCATATTCAGGAGTAGATCTAGATGAAATGAGGACGGGGAAGATACATCCCAAGATATGCTGGATGAAACAGAGGCAGACACGTTCTCACTGGCCTGTCATACTGCATAACAGGACACCTTAGCACTAAGCAGAGCCCTAGAAAGAGACAACAGTATCAGGCAGCATATGCTATTTCCATCATCATCTTCATAAGAAGAATCATTACACTTAGCAGAGTGTTTCCTCTGCTATACAATCATCCAGTAAAACAAATGGACCACAGCCCTATATTGCATATTCGCTAGACGACCAAAGCAAATGCCAGTGGAAAAGAACGACTTCCAACCCAAGGACCCTTTACAAGACATAAGTTCTATAATACCAAAGCTTTATCTCGAGCAAAGAATTCTGCCCAGGTTCAAAACTGACATAGTAGAGTATAGAAATGCTGAGGGAGATGGTGAGGGTAAAACCACAAAATTGTTACCCACTCACCTTTCACCAAGAGACTCATGAAGCAAGTTAAGGTTTTTTGCACACGCCTTCAAGAAAGCTTTAGGTTTCAGGTGGTGTTAATCTTTCATTTTTTAATCTTCACCTCAATTTCACTGGCTCTCATCCTTACAGACAGGCCAGTATGAAGTCTGTATAAATACAGTAAAACCTTTCTACTTTAAGGTCCCTGCACTGTACATCTACATGTGACACAGCACCTGACAGGCAAATCAGTAAAGGAGATTGAAGAAAGCAATAAGTGAAGGTGTAGTTCTTCTGCTTCATGAGACAGATACTAGGCAAAGAGAAGTACTGACCCACAATCGTTTCTTCACCAATAATATCGAAAAATGAAGGCAGCCCTATAGCCACATGGGCGTATCAGATCCCAGTGTCTAATTTGAAAGGCTACCGTTTTTATATGGTCTTATGCCGTGCAATAAAAAGGCTGGTAGTAATGAGTTATTAACAGCAAAGAGTTTACCACTAGTGATAATCTGGATACATTCTGACAGAATTGTTTTAATCGGAAAGTCAATGTTACCCTTTCATCTACGATGGTTTCTTTCTTCCAGATGCATTTCCCAGTTTCCAAAACAAGTAATAATAACATAATTTATTTATTTAGGAGTTTTTTATAGCTCTAGCCAGACCCGAAGGTATCAGAGCGCTTTACAACATAGGTGGAAGGGAAATTACACAAGAAATAACAGTAGTATACATGTTGACTCGTTGCGAGTCGAAATTCTCGGATCAGCATAAACATTGCATAGCACAAGATCATCGCAAAAAAATAAAGTAGTATACATGTAGACTTGTTGCGAGTCAAACAACTCAGATCGAAATACACATTGAATAACAGGAGATCACGGAGTCTTAGGGTGATATATACCTAGACTCGAGGGGAGACTGTTCCGGGAGGGGGGCATATGAAGGAGTCAGAAGGGGGGTGAGGTAGAAGTCTTAATATTAAGGTGGCTGAGTGCCTCAATAGAAATAATCTGCATTCGGGTGGTAGCTATCCATTAGGAAGGGCGCGGTTGAAAAAGAAGTCTTTGAGCTGCCTTTTGAATTTTACAAAGGAGGGGTTAGTCATGATATGGACTGGGATGGAGTTCCAGATTTTCGGTGTATTTCCAGAGAAGGATCGAGATGAGGTTTTTTGTTTGCGAGCTTTCGGGGGCATGAGTAGAGTGTTGGTGCTCCTGAGGTTCCTTGTCTGGCAGGCTTTCTTGAGTTTGGCGGCCAGGTAGGTGGGTTTCCCAGTGTGTTGAGCTTTGTGCGTGATACAGGCAGTTCTGAAATTGGCCCGCATTTCGATTGGAAGCCATTTCAGTTCTTTGAGTGCCAGCGAAATGAGTTCAAATTTCTTCACTCCAGTGACCATTCTGGCTGCTGCATTGAGAGTTGATCTAAGGGGAGCTAATCAGGATTTTGCTGTTCCTGTGAGGGTTGCATTCTCATAGTCCAGTCTAGACAACACCAGGGATTGGGTGGCTTGTTTGAGATCACTGGGAGGAATGAAGGGTTTTATTTTGTTGAGCAGTTTAAGGTTGAGGAAGGCGCTTTTAGCGGAGTTGTTGATGTGTTTGGAAAATGTCTAATTTTGGGTCCAGAGTGATCCCTAGTGATTTTACGGAGTCGGTCAGGGTGAGATTGCAGTTGAGCGCATCTATGGCTTTTAGCCTTTCTGTGACTTGGGGGTTCTGCTCCTTGTTGGAGATGAGTAGGAATTCCGTCTTGTCTTGGTTGTGTTTCAGGTGGTTGAATGTTAGCCAGTGTTTGACTTCTCTTAGAGTGTTGTTTAGTCTGTGAATGTCATCAATGGAGGAGGTTTCGAGATAGATCTGGGTGTCATCCACATAAAGGTGGAAGGGATGTTGTTTTTTTTGAGAATGTAAGTGAGGGGTTCCATGTAGATGTTTAAGAGTTGCGGGGAGAGAACTGATCCTTGGGGTACCCCCCTGCTGATGGAGTGTAGGTCCGACAGGAAGTTATTGATTTTTATTCTTTGTGTGCGGTTCTGTAGAAAGGAAGTGAACCACTGTAGGACCACCTCATCTGCTCCTACTCTTTCTAGCAGTACCTTAATGAGTAATTTGTGGTCTACCGTGTCGAAGGCTGCCGATAGGTCCAAGAGAATGAGCAGACAGCATTGGTCCTTGTCTAGAGATTTGTGGATGTCATCTATGACATCCAGGATCGCTGTCTCTGTGCTGCAACCTTTTCTGAAGCCTGATTTTTGAGGGTCTAGAAGGTTGTTGGAGTCCATGTGTTGAGTGAGTTGGAGGAGAACACATTTTTCTAAGATTTTAGCTAGGAGAGGGAGATTGGAGACGGGTCTGAAGTTATTGAGATCGTTTGTGTCAGAGCCTGGTTTTTTTAGTAGTGGTGTGACTTGGCCGATTTTGAGACAGTCCGGCAAGACTCTGGTTTTCAGGGAGCTATTTATAATCTTGGTCCAGATCGGAGCTAAGGTGAGCTTGAGCTTTTTTACCTGTTGGGGAGGAGTGGGGTCCGAGACGTGAGGTGAGGGAGTAGAGTTGGAAATCATGTTTGTATCTCAGGGACAGAGATGGGATTTAAGGAGTTCCAGTTGTTTGAGTGGGGCATGGGTGTGATAGCTTCCGTGTCAGCGAGCGAGCTATTACCGGGGGGGGTTGCAGTGAATGTCCAGGGAGAGCTCAATCTTTGTGATTGAAGAGTTCTTTCGGCCTGTTCTTAGCATTGTTCAGAGCACTACAGAAGAAGGACTTTTTTTTTCATTTTTAATGTGGTTTTTGTATTTCCTGCATATTGATTTGAGTCGATTCCGGAGAATTGTGGACGGGTTATTCTGCCAGAGTCTTTCTGCAGCTCTTAGTTGTCGTCTTTCGGAGTTTATGTCCGTGTTGAACCACGATCTGGATGGGGGTGTTTCTGACTCTATTTTGTTCCCAGGGGGCTAATTGGTCCATGATGGAAGTCATAGTAGTACTGTAGTGGGAGGTGAGCTCTGTTGTGGAGAGGCTGTCAGTGGAGGTGGGGAGGAGTGAGCTTACCCTTTCCTCCAGGTCACTAAGATGGATTTGACTTAAATTCCTCGCCCAGTGGGTAATTACCTACTTGCGGGGCATGCAATGAGTCTTTAGGTTTATGTGGAATAAAATGATGTGATGGTTGGACCAGTCAACAGGTAGGATGTGGTCGATAGTGACTATGTCTGCTTGGGCAATAATGGCATCTAGGATTGATCCTCTGTTGTGGTTTTGTTCTGTGCAGTGTTGGGTGAGGTTATTGTTGTGTAGAAGTTCGTTCAGGGTTTGGATCAGCGAGTTATTTCCTCATTCCAGTGTAAATTGAGGTCTCCTAGAATTATGTTGCTGTAGTCAAGGAGTGCTCAGTGAGTTATCAGGTCGGAGAGGTGTTCTCCGAATGTGGTGGTGTTGCCAGGGGGATGGTAGAGGAGATGGCATGTTAGTGTTTTATTGACACTTGACTTAATGTTGGCAGTTAGGCATTCAAAGGAGTTATATGTGAATGGGTCAAATTCCGATACAGATATGTTGTTTTTGTGAATGATTGCAATAATGAGGCTCCGACTCTCAGGTTCAAAGCTGATAGCATTTTCACTCCATTGGCAGATCAGATGCAGCAAGGCTCCAATTCCTGAATAATATTTTACCTGTGTGGTGCATGCTGTTGTTGCTTTCTACAGTCACTTAAGAATTCTTCTGTTGTTGATCAAAATATGGGTATATGTGTTCTCTACTATAATAACCATGACATTGCAAAGAATAGTTTGTATAAAATATATCCTTTGTTTAGCTCTGTTTAGTTTTCTGTACCTTAGTTATGTTCTCATTTCTTGTACATATTATGCTTACTGCTATATATGCCATGTACTTGAGACTAATCTTTTAGTTAAGTTACTGCACTGATTTTCTATTTGATTTGAAATGCAAACAGCATTCTAATATATAGAATTTGCTTATAGTTGCTGTGATGTTTTAGTAGTGCTGTGAGCCCTGCATATCAAATGAGAGGGGTCTATGTGGAGGACATGAGTGTATTTCCAAGTTGTGAGACATTTCAACTTGCTGCTTCCTGGGTGCCCAACGTCTTCAGCAACAAGTCCACATTAAAGGGCATTGGTTGTTATCTGACAATATCTTGTGTGATTTTGTCATAGGTTTATAAGGTAGCTGCTTGGAGCCGCTGAATAGAAATGTACAAATGACATGCAATACAGCCCATAGATGAAATATTAATAACAGATGTCTAGGACAGTGTATAAAGGCAAAATGATTTAATACCAGCGTAGAACAAAACAGCTAAATCAGCAAAATAGGCAGAATACTGTTATACAAGCAGACACAGAGAAGTAGCTTGTCTTATCCTTGGAAAATGATGTCGACATTATAATATTACAGTGTCAGACAGACATTATGCTCTTGACCCAGCCAGAAATACAGAAAACCCAGAATCAATAATAAGATGGGGTACGTAGGCTCAAGTGATATGCTTGCTGTCAGGAAACCATATTTATTCCCTCATCAGAAGATAAGGGCTGCATCACAAGTTTACACAGCGATCAGAATTAGGAGTTGTTGATAAATATCACACCCTCACATTTTTGCATGATTGATTCTGACAAGCCAAAGCTGCCAAAATGTATGTGGGACAAGTGCCCTGAAAAAACGCAAAACTTGGAGTTTAGTGTGATACAAACTGCCTCATCATGCTATGCCTCATTTTCCTTTTCAAAGCTCGAGAAAAGGAGGCTTTTGCCACATATGGTAAATGCAATCTCCCTGGGATGATTGGAGTTAGCGCATGTGGTCCCACCCTATTGTGTCCAACTCATAATGAGGGCTACAGTCTTTATAAAGAGGCTCACTAATATCGCTATGACTATTCAGGTCTCAAGCCCCAGCGATTATCTGGTGGAGAGAAAGACACAAGATGATTAAATTACCTGTTGATGCAAACAAACATTAATGACATGTATTGTAAAGTAATAAACATTTGTCCCATTCACACAGTATTTTTCAAGTACAGCTTCTACACATTCCAAATCCAAATCATATAATATGAACACTTTAAAAACGTTAAAATAAGAAAAGGCGCTTTCTGGATGATTTAGATGAACCGTTCACAGAGTTTGCACCATGACAATGATAGAAAGGATATCATTTGCACAGTGAAAGTATTATGAATTTGCATCTGCAGCATATATTCAAGTGTATTGCTGAATGTTACCCAAAACTTGTTGTAACACTGAAAGGTTTGGGGTTACTGCAGTACTAACAAATTTGGGAAGGTAGAAAACAATTTTGTACGTAGACTGCTTAAAATACCGTCCAGAACCCCTCTTGTCCCCGTATTCCTTGACATTAATCTCAAAAGAACAGAGTATTTAGCGCTATTGAGACCATTGTTGTATTGGGTTAGGGTTTGGTCAACCCCGGAGTTGAGCGATTATAAGTGTGGATTGACTGAACTAATCCAGATCGATGAGCACTTGAAAACCCCATGGCTAAAGTATATATGCAAGTGGTTTAAGAGATTAGGGCTTTCTCATTTTTGGGAGGCACCTCAGAACATGACTCTGTCCTCCCAAAAAATTCTAAAGGATACCTTCTGGTCCTATGTCAACGGCGAGCTAATGCTTGGATCTACGACTGGCATATTGACCCAGAATTTCCTAAATATAAAAGACATACCCAACTTTGAAGAATTCATGGACGAGATTGGCCCTCCACTAGCAAAATCATTATATTTGAAATTTAGGTATGGGGTCTTATTGATCAGTGCTTACACATGCAGGTGGGGCGGGGAAAAAGGTTCGGAAATGTGCACTTTCTGCTCTTTAGGGGCAAGGGAAGATGATGTCCATCTACTCTTCTTCTGCCCGGCATACAAGAAACCGAGGCTCTGTTGGATCAAACCCCTTTGTAAACACGTGGGGGTTAGATCCTACAAAGAAGCAGAGCGCATAATAAAGTCTAACAGCTCACAACTAGTGGTGTTTGGTATAAGTAGATTCTTATTTAATGTGCATCTTATCAGGAAACGGTCTGGGCATAAATTGTAATGCAAGGGGGACAATCGACCCATCTCCCTTTCCACATAGATTCAAGACACTCTGTCTTCCTCAGTCTTACTCAGTTTTATTCATTTTTTAAATCTGGCTTTTAATTAATTTAATATTCTTATTTATATCTTAATATCCGGTATTTCTTAATCATGGAGATAAACCAATTTTTGTCAATTGTATGTAATTGTATATCATGGCCATGTATGTAAAATGTGTTATTTATTGTTGTATTTGGCTTTTATGGCTATTTTGCCGAAATAAAGTATTACTGACTGACTGACTGAAAGGAGGTTAATTGCTGCCATAATATGCAAAATAATCACTAACCAATTTTTTAATTTATTGTCCACAAGAAAATACAAATAAACAAGTTAGATAATACTGCCAACTCATTTTCTTGTTAGAAAATACAAATAAACTATTTAAATAATACTACCTACTCATTTTCTTGTTAGAAACTCTAACATCTGACAGGTTGGAGAAGCAAACACCTTCTTTATCATCATATGGAACACGGGCAGCATCTGCTGACGCCATCCTGCCATTCCGAGTGTTTCTCAAGTGTGGCTATCTATTTTTAAAATCTTTTCATAAGAAACCATTTCAGTGCTTTTATATTTCACTTACTTCCTGATTACTGTTTCCTGGTGACCTCTTGCCCTTTTCTGCCACGGCTGCAGTGCCATTGTGCGGAGGGCAGTGCGGAGTTTCAGGCACCACTTCCACCCGCCTTCTTCCGGGACGGTACACAGTCTAGTATTTGCTGCCTATCACCTACTTAAACGCATGCTAGAGCAGACGTGCAACAGAGACGTGTAGAAGGCACACTGAATGTGTGCCTAAGGCAAGCCTGTCTGTGCCTGTCAATGTCCTGGAGGTGGCTGGCGCCGCCATACTGCCTTTTCTTTCCCAGGTACAACTCATACTTTTCACTACGAGTGTGATGAAATGTGTAACTTAAACGTATCTCAATCATGCCGATGTTTAGTCACCAATGTAAACAATTGGGCAAACCTTCATTGCCTGCTTGCAATTGGACCCTAGTCCGGATCATAGATGAGCCTTCTACAACATCCCGCTCTAGCTACAGGGGTAACAGCCTAGATAGATATGGAAAACACATTAGGGCTATACTACTCAACACACCCTCCCTGCAAAAACATGAGACATAAATCCATGACCTCCTGTTGATGACTGCCCGGATCTCCTATTCCTCAGAAACATCGCTGTCTGAGTCTTCTAATCCCCTTTTCGCCTCGGCTGTCCCCGTGGGATACAAAATTCTGAGGAAAGACTGGTCAAGAGGGAAAGGGGTGGCGTTGCCATTATTTTCAAACACGAGTTAGACAGCATCTCTTTTTCGTTAGACCCTATCAAAGGTTCTGAATGTTTGAGCTTTCGTTGTTACCTATCTCCCCGATAATACATAGCTGGGATCTTGCTGTACAGGCCTTCGGTGCCTGGCAATTTCCTAAAAAAACTTTATGAAGTGAATACCCCTCTTGCCCTCAAAGATAACTAGTTCCTCCTTTTGGGAGATTTTAATTTGCATACAGACAAGCCACAGGACCCCTCCATAATCTCTCTGTTTTAAACTATGTCGGCCTGCAGTCTGATCGCTTTTATCTTTGCTCCTACCTCTCATAACAGGGGTCATATTCTCGACCAAATATTTTGTAATATGCAACTGGTGATGGACAATCCATCCCCCATTAACTGGTGTGATCACCTTATTATTAATTTTAAAATACCCAGTTTAGATAAGGGGACTTTGCCTAAAGATATAAGGATGGAACATAAATATAGAGACTTCCACAAAATTCCCCTTCCGGTCTTGGCAGAGGCTCTAGAACTGTCTGTCCCGGTGTTACTCAATAACCCTGAATCTGATGTCCCAGCACTCGAATCCTGGCTCAGGTCTAATATAGATGCTGTAGCCCCTCTGACTTCTCCTACCTCAAGGAGGACCGGCCCCCCACCCCCGCCCTGTGGTTCAATTAATCCCTAAGAACTAGTTAAACTACATGTAGTGGTCTTGAAAGGAAATGGCGTAAACACTACATACTAGAAGATAAGAAGACCTATAAGGCTGCCTTAAATTCTTACTACCCACAGGTGAAAGAGGCCAAAAAGAACTATTTGCAGGCTAAGATTGTGACTGCTCACAATAAGAGAAAGGAAATTTTCAATCTAGTAAAATCCTTTACCTCCCCCATGGCTGTTAAGAAAGAATCCCTGCATTCGGCGGATTAGACCAAACAGGTTACTCTCTCCGTACACAATAAGATTGTTACAATTCAGCAGTCTTTTCTAAAGTAACAGAGGAGGACCTGGCTATACATCAACCTCTGAATGAAAAGTCTGATTCCTTGCAGCCCCCTGCATTATTAGAGCTCCCTGAAATACAACTGGATCAATCACTTACTTACCTCAAGGGCCTCAAGTCCGGCTCTCCATTAGATGCCTGTCCAGCTAAACTATTAGCATCTCTAGCTCCTACTATCAACCCCACAGTTAATAAGGTGATTAATTTATCCCTTTCCACTGGCAAAATGCCACATATCTGGAAGCAGGCAAAAATTCTACCACTTAAAAAAAAAACGCTGACCAGAACGACCCAGCTAACTAGAGGCCGATCTTCCTCATCCTTGCTCTCGATAATGTTTTAAAGAAACACGTCCAAGGAGCAATCTCAGATCATGCCGAAAACCATAATTTGCTGCATATGTCACAATCTGGCTTCAGGGCTAATTACAGCACAAAGTCTGTCCTGTTGGAAGTGACAGAGCACTTAAAGGAAAAAGTGGATCTGGGAGGTAGGGCCATCCCTACACTGCTTGACCTGTCGGCAGCCTTTGACACAGTCCCACATGTGAGACTTCTCGATAGACTAGCAACTTGCATGCTGGGGGGACGGCACTGGCCTGGATGACTTCTTTCTTGATGGACAGATCTCAGGAAATATGGATGCCTCCTTTCTCATCCCCCATGCCTAGCATGAATTGAGGAGTTTCCCAGGGCTCCATCCTTAGCTTTACCCTCTTCAATTTATACATGTCCCCCTTGCACCCCTAGCAGAGGTTAAGGGTGCTAGGATCATATCCTACGCGGATGACACCCAACTGATTTTCACCTGTGATAAGGAGATAATATTAGATCTTGTCTCACAAAGGTGTTCAACTGGCTCAAGGTGAATCAGTTGAAATACAATCCTGACACATCTGAGATAAGTTTTTTAGGCCAGCCACAAGTGAGCAATTAGATTTCATTGGGGACAGGGGAGCTGTCCACCCCCCTTTCAAACCAAACAACAGTTAAAAATATTTGTATCTTCATGGATAGTGACGTCTCCATGAGGTCCCAGGTTCAAGCACTGGTAGACTCGTGTTTAGGCATACTCCGTATGCAAAACAAATCCTCCCGCTTCTGACATCAGATACCAGGAAAAAAGTGGTCCAAGCCTTTGTGACGTAAAGTCTGGACTACGCTAATGTCTTGTACCTGGGGCTACCTGGCTACCTCATCCAGTGCCTGCAAGTGGTGCAAATCTCCGCAGCCAGGGCAATTCTTAAACCGAAACCTAGAACACATATGGCTCCTCCTTAACCCCTTCAGTGCCCGCCCCTTTCCCCGCCCAGTGCCGGCCGTTGCATTAGCGGGCGGGGTCTATGACGAGCTGGACTCGTCATGGGCACAGCGCCACCGCGGCCCATGACGAGTCCAGCTCGTCATGGGCACTGAAGGGGTTAAGACCCTACATTGGCTGCGACTGAAAGAAAGGATTAAGTTCAAAGCCCTTGTGATATTTTTCAAGGCCCTTCATGGTAAAGGAGCCAGCTATCTCAATAGGCGCATATACCGCTATATTCCAGCACAAACATTAAGATCCTCCTCCTCTAACTTTAACCTCACCCCTAAAGTACCTTTGGCCCATCCGTATAGGGGGCAAGTCTTTCAAATATATGGGTTGACAGGTGTAGAACAAAATACCCGCTATGCTGAAAGGCACTACTGACCTAGCAACTTTCAAGAAACATCTTAACACTTGGCTTTTCAAGAATTAATCACGCCTCAGAGTTCTGCCACATGTTCCTTCAGTGCCGGGAAACTCTTGTTGAGTAGCTGCACACTATATTAAATCATTTCATTCATTCATTTATTCATATAAAGACCAATAAATGCTCCCACGTAGATTGTAGGTCACAGCACACCACTATCCGCAGCAGCTCAGGATGGACCCGATGATGAAGAATGCCACCAAGGGGTAATCCTGGTGGGTGAGGGTTTTACAAGAAAAACGATGTTTTATCTGACACAGTAGAGTTATCAGGTGTACAACTACTGGGTTCTCTGTTTTGACATAATACAATTTGATCGAGGAGAACGGACCCAGGGTAATCCTCTTCCTTTTTTTTTATACATAATATTTGAAAATTCATCTAGAGAGTTAAGTTGGGTGGAAATATGATCAGGGCTGCCATTTTGTGGAGAAAATGGAATCTCCGAATTTAAATCCATTTGATAATTTTATCCAACTAAAAGGTCTTTTATGGGACAAATCTTTCTTTTTCATTATCATAAAGGATGTTCTTAACCTTATCATATAATGGGAAGTTGTGACCAAACTGCATGAAGATTTATTATCTTTCCAAAAGAAAAAGAAAACACAAAGCAGGAAAAAAAACTATTAAATAAAACTTTAAAAATGTAAATGTGCGTACATCAATCAAAAACAAAAAATTCCTTGGATGAGTTTATTTGAGCTGAGCCTCTTTAAGATGGGGATGGGACCACCACCGTCAGGCCGTAGGTGGGGGTTCCACCGCCATCAGACATGCCTTGACAGATAACCACATTACAATTGAGGGCGGATGGTAGGCGGTCAGAGAGACCAACCACCACGGATCCGTTGGGCTCCATCAGAGGAACTTGTATGCCTACAACAGTGGCAGTGCCTGCTCAGGCACCGCTGTAGCGATAACAATGTCTCTTTCCGCCAGCCGTTTCATGGTGGTTAACCCGCCATGAAAAGGCAGGTGGAAAGGGACTTTGAGGGCCCCTAGTGGGCCCCCCTTCTCCCCTTGTATTCTCGGCCTTGGGTTCTGGGGGCACCTATGGCTCCCCACTACATATCCCCACACCATGTGGCAGGCACCACATGGTGCCTGCCACGTAGTGCAGGAATATGCAAAATGTGTATATTCTGTACTGCAGCATGTGCTTGCAGCCCACAGCACACGCCGCCATAGAAAACATATACATGGCGATCTCCTTCAAGGCGGTCGCATTTTAATCCCTATGGCTGGACCACCGACAGTTAGTCGGGCGGTCCCATCCCATATGGGATGGCGGATGGACAAAAGTCTGACTACCATCATAATCAGGCCCTAAGTTACAATTTAATAATACCTCTTTTGAAAAAAGATGCATCCTGTTTACTACAGAGTAAGATTTTATGGAGTGCAAAATAAGACAGGGAAATTAACAACAAATTATCTAAAATAGGAAAGAAAGCTCAAGAATAGAACTGGAAATAAACATAACAGGTGAACCTGTTTTCAAAGATAAATACATTGCAGAGGAATTCCAACCATTCTATCAATATCTTTATACTCCTGAACAACTAACTTCAAATAAAGAAATAAACAATTATTTACAATAAATTGATAAACTGACAAAAAATATATTATCTTCTCTTTGCTGGAGACTGTTTTATCATGGAAGGAAATTGATGATGCAATTGCATTATTACATTGAGGGACACCTCCAGGCATAGATGGTTTTACAGTTGAACTCTGCTGGCATTTTTCAAATGTATTATTTCCCAAATGTATAGAATTATATCATTCTTTTTCACACTCAAAATATGCTCATGGTCCTTTCCAAGAAGAAACACGCTGTCTTTTACCTGAAAGTAATCATAATTTAAAACTTCATGAACATTATAGGCCATTTTCCTTAGTTAATTTGATCATACAATTTTTCTGTCTTAATTGATTGATCCGATCTTGCCTAAACTTTGGTTTAAAACAAGCTGGTTTTGTGAAAGGTGATTTTTCCTCAGACAATACGAGAATAGTTTTTAATATTGTTAGCAAAGCATCAAAACTTTAATTTGCATTAGCTCTGATTGTATTAGGTGTTGAGAATGCTTTTGATGGAATTAGCTGGTAATTATAATTCATTTAATTTCACGGCTATTTTTTCCAAAGGTATTTTATCAGATTATAGTCCCTTAAGAAGAGGTGCTGGACAAGATTGACCTTCATCCCCTACTCTATTCATCTCCTTTATTCCCTCTTCTATTTACAGTTGCCCAAGAAGCCGTTTATCTCTAAGACTAGAATAGACTAGAGAAGTATCCTGTTTTAGCTATACTAATTCTTCCATGAAATGATCTGAGTATTCAGATGATATTCTCATGTATCTCTCTACTCCTGATGTATCATTATCTGCTTTTATCAAGGAGGATCAATATTCTTTGCCTTGTCAAGTTATAAATTAAATCCTTTTGTTTAAAAATTATTTCGATTTTTTAGTTTCTCATAGAATTTGTCTAAAATTACATATTTAGGTTTATGGTTCACACAGTCAATTAAAGAATCTAACAAAATAAACCTTGATAACATTGCTAACTAAATAGAGAATCTAACTCAAGATTGAATAATTTATTTCTCTCTTGTTGGGGCAGTTTAAATTCTATTGACCCGCCAGCTGCTAAATGAACTTACACAGTGGAATAATTTAATATTTTCAAAAATGCGCACCTATTTCCAAACACCGAGCACGGCTAGGAGGAAATATAATCAGCCAAAGCATTACTGGTATAATACTGACTGTAGACACGCCCATGGTGCCCTTGGTGAAGCAATCAAGTCGGGTGACGGGTCTAGAGTGTGAACTGCTAGGTCCAGTTACAAGAAGGCTACTCTCTGTGCCACAAAAGCCTGGGATGAAGGTAGGTGGTTGGAATTAAAACAGACTTGTGGAAGCAGCAATTTCCAGTGGTTCTGGAATTTGGTAAAATGGGGTAGGGGAGGAACACCTCAGTCCCTGGAAAATCATGCTGATCTAGGTGTGTGGGTTAGTCACTTCTCTTCTCAGTATGATTGTGATGAAGCAGAGGACAGAGGACCTTTACCGATTCACCCCTACCCTTCTGATACAGTATTTGATGAGGCAGACGTCAGTTCTGCCCTTAGAGTACTAACAGGAGGTCGAGCCCCGGGGATAGATTGTGTTCCTTCCGATATTTTTTTGCAGGATAGGCCCAAATGGACCCAATACATATTATATTTCTATTAGCTAACGCTACTGCCAACGGTGCACCAATCCCGGACACTTGGCGGGGGCGGAGATCATCCCTGTATATAAAAAAAGGGACAAATCCTTGCCGGGTAATTATAGGCCAATAAGCCTCATAGATTCCATACAAAAAGTGGTGGCCCGGCTTGTCCTGGTCAAGGTTCATGCATGGATAGATGATAACACCATCCTTAGCCCCCTCCAGGCAGGTTTCAGGGCCCACATTGGTAGAATTGATCAGGTCTTTCGCTTTGTCCTAATACATTGGCGGACAATAGTTCTCAGCAAAGGCAGCATGTATGCTGCCTTTGTTTATCTCAAATCAGCTTTTGACATGGTCTCATGATATAAATTGTGGGAGGTACTCAAGAAGATGGAAATTCCACTTGGCCTACTTTCCCTCATCGTTCGCCTCCATGAGGATAATCATTCTCAAATCCGTTGGGGTAGTGCAGGGAAACAAGACCGATCCCTTTCTCATATAAAAGGGCATCCGTCAAGGATGCATGCTGGCTCCTACACTGTTTTCCCTTTTTATTATTGGTGTTGCAAACTTTCTTGCTGCTGTCCACATTGACGAACATGTTTTAGCTGGAAAAAAGATCCAGATTTTATTGTTTGCAGATGACACGCTGATCATCTTTAAAACCCCGAGCAGACTACAGAGTGCTCTGCGACATTATGAGGAATACTGTGTTATATCAGGTTTAAAAATTATCGCTGCTAAGACAACATTCATGGCCTTTAATCAGCACAGATCCTTCAAGGGTAGATTGACGATGGATGGGCTTCCCCTTGAGCAGGTTGATGCATTTGTTTATCTGGGCATCAAACTGCAGAAGGATAAGAGATGGAAGCCACATATAGAAGCCATGGCATTAAAACATCGGCAGTTAGCTAGAGTCCTAAGAAAATAATTCAAAACCTCCCTGACAAAGCCTCTCAGTCCTCTACTCCAAATCTATAACAGCAAAGTGGTGAGCTCAGTTCTTTATGGTGCAGAGTTGTGGGGTCTAGAGAATATGTCACAGCTAACAACTGCTGAGAACGCATTCTTGTGAGCGATAACTAGTCTCCCACAAAGCACACCCATTCTTCTATTAAGGAACGATTTAGGCAGGAAAGCTCTGGTGGCACTAGCCAGGTTACGGCCTATCCTATATTGGCGCAGAATCGCAGAATATGGTGTATGCCGGAATTGGCTGTATTTGCTGAGTGTCTAAGAAATATTATTTTGACACGGATCAATTCCATATAATCAATTGGTTGCAAGACCTGAGAAGCATTCTTAATAAGATGGGCCTATCATATTTGTGGGATTCTCCTTCCAGCTCTACGTGCCTGTCAAGAGACTCACTCAAGGAAACCTACTTGGAAATGGTTGCACATGAAGAGATCAGGCGCCATGATTGTAACTCACTTTCAGGGTGTTTTCTGTAGATAAAACCACCCCCGAACCTTCGAGCACTACTGGGATGCCATTACAAATTGGATAATTGAGAATTTTGACACTGGGATTGAATACCTAGGTGATGGGTCGGTGCAGAGGATTCGCAGAGCTGTACTACATGATCTAGTGCCCATGTGCCTACAAATCTGCTTCAACCAAGCTTTACCCGGGCCAGAGTAGGCAGGGCAGAAAAAGAGCATGTGTGAATAGGTTTCTGCATAATCGACACATACATTGATCGGAAACTGTATTTTCAACTTAGATCAGGATCATTACCCTTAAAGTGTTTTACATTTAAATGATCCACCACTGAGAACAATAAATGCCACATATGTGTTGATAATGCAGAAACCTATTCACACGTGCTCTTTGTCTGTCCCACCACTCTGGCCCACGCAAAGCTTGGTTGGCGCAGACTTGTAGTAAAATGGGCACTAGATCATGTAGTACAGCTCTGCAAATCCTCTGCACAGACCAATCACCTAGCTATACAATCCCAGTGGCAAAGTTCTTAAGGTGGATGTGGCATATTTGTTCTCAGCAAATCACAATTGAATATTGACAATGGAAATATTCTTCCAATCAAGTAGGTGAATCCGGGTTAAAAGTGATATGTGGGGTACAACTTGATTTTAAACATCTGTAAAAATATCTGAATTTTATGTGTTTATGTCTATTACGCTATGGAATTCGTAATTTGAATTATTTGTCTATTATCTTGCCATTTTACACTAACATTTTGACTCAAGATTTTAACACTTGTACTGTCTTAACTTTTTATACGCAATACTTTTATGACTTGTATAGTCAAATAAAGAATCTTTATGACTTGACTTCTATTAAAATTATGCTTACCCCTCATATCATATGTCATTCCCATGGTTCCAGTTCACATCCCATTAGCATGCTTTAAAAAACAATTCTTTGATATTGATTACATTCTTATGGAATAACAAAGAAGCTATGCTTTTCCTGTTTAAATTTCAAATTGAGCAAACAAGATGTAGGTATAATTTCCCTAATTTTCTATCTTATCATAGAACATTTTGCCTAAAACAAACTGCACATTAGTTATCCTCAAGAAATAATTATCTAAATCCTGTTTGCATTAATTTGGAACACTCTTTCATATTTTCATCATTTGAGTTTATTTTGAGGCCTACTTATTTATCATTGCCAGTAATTGCTTTCTCATGTAAAGTCCTAATTTCCCATGTAAAATCCTAAAACCTCTTTTGCATGCACCTAGTCAATAAAAAAAAGATTTCTTAAATTCCTCGTTATAGTACAATATGAATGTTAATATTATGTACTGTATATTATTATTATTTTGGAAATCCAGGGAAAGATAAAGGTCTCTCGTCGGTTTCTCATTTTTTGACAGATGGAAACATTATTTTCTTTTAAAGAAGATGCAGACACAATCATGGTGCCACGTTCATTGAAGAAAAACTATGATGTACTGGCAGACTTTTTCTAGGTCTTTTTCTTTTTGCGAACCAATTACAGTGAGCTTAAAATGGATAAAAAATTACTTCTAATAATGAGTCATCTTCCATTAGTAAGCATTTGAGTACATCTAATGTTGATAGGTTAAAATCAAAGATGGAGTTAAAATGGGAAAAGGATTTAGATGGATGTTCAAATAAAATGTAGAAGTCGACTCATAAGTCATCACACAAAACCAATTCCACTGTATTTTATGTTTTATCTATAATAGACTGTTAATTACACCAGTTTAACTCACAAAATTGGGAGTTACTACACATGCTGTATGTTCATCTTGCACTGAAAAAAGAAGTGATTTGAAATATGTTAATGACCTCCCCAAATGAATGCAATTTTTTGAGGAAGGCTACAATTCCACTCAATTCATCAACTATTTTCTTGAGAAGTTGATCTGTGAATTGGCCTAGAAACCTTGTGATAAATAAACTACTTACATTATTTATTGTGATGACTTTTCAGCAAATACCATACTCCTGGTATTAGTTTTAAATCTTGGTGTCACAATGTGTGTTTTAACAATAAATTGGACAGAGCATATGGAACTCCTATAAGACTTACTAAAAAGATGTGGATTTGACATCAATTGACTTGCATCTACAGTTTGAGCACCTTACTCCACATGTCGGGAGATGCAGGGAAGACGGCTTGTCTCAGGTTAAGGAATCAGCACAAGCCTACTGGGATAGAAGTACACATCCCCTGCCTCTTGTTGGATTACAGTGCAGGTTTGGTTAAAATGAGATAATGATACCCTGAGAATTGTGAGTGGTTCAAGAGTTTTTATTGAATTTTGAACAGGGTTATAAATTTATGCAAATCTGCTAAAACGTACTGGTGTGAATATTTATGCATGTGTACGATTGAAAGGGATGGCGACTGGCAGGGCTAATAAAAGACAATCTCTTGCAGACACTCTATTTGCAACAGAGACTTTACCAATACAAGAATTAACTGAAGTTGCTTCACTGAATTCAAACATATCACTAATCCAAAAGATTGCATAACCTTGAAAAAATTGAGGGAACGTAAATGAAATAGATGGTGGGATGTAACCACACAACAAAATGATGTACATGCTGGAAGGGTTCCACATGGTTTTGAGATTTATACTGTACCTAAAAGTGGAAACCTTAGTCCTGAATTATTGAAGGAATGGACTGATAATTCCACTCAATGCTCAGTAGGCATGTTAAAGTATTGATGAAACAGGCACAAGAAGAATATGAACACACAATTAAGAAAATCAAGACATTGGAAAATGTTAGAAAGTTCAAATATCAAACTGCGATTGACAAATTCAAACAGGGCATTGAAAACAGACTACAGAAATATTATGAAATGAAACAATGAACGTTTGAAACGGATAAGAGTTACTTTACTGGTGGGCAAATACTGATTTTCACTAAGAAGTTTGATCAAGCTGACGAAGCGGAAGTGATGATCTCAGTTCAGAAGCAAGCTCCAACCTAGATCAGAAGAAGGCAGTATTACTTGCCCTAAGTTCTAAAACCATTTTTTTTAATGTGTATAAAGTTCTATATTCGCCGAGAGTGCCAAAAACAGGGGATGGCATATGTGGAACAAAAGAAAGCAACAAAGGTTCAGAAATAAAAATAGTAGAAAACTATACAGAGGCAAATAACGTTGATTGTGGAAGATACCAACACACACATCCACTTTACAACAAAGAAAATGAGTAAAGAAGAAAAGGAGGTCCCAGGATTAGCAATGGCATTTTGCCAGGGAGCCAGTTTTGATTTCATACAAACATTCACTGGTCTTTTCCAATTTATTAAAAAATTGGTGAAAGTACACAAGATGGCACAGGAAAAAGAATAATGCCTTAGTTGATGAAAAGACAAATTAAACAGTTTGGATACTAAACTAAGCTGTAAATCTTTCTAATGTCTGTGATTTAAATCAACAAAAGTAATGTCTAGAAGATTTAGATCTGAACCATGAAAGAATCATGATGACATCATCAAGATGTTGAACAGTATGTGCATAACAACTGACTAATGCATAATCATAGCTTATACTTATGCTACCATATGACTCCATTGATGTCTTTCATGAACTAGTAATGGAAGGTTTTAAACATCTAAGATGGAAAGAAAATTCTAGACAAAAGAAGAATTTAATCTTGTCACAATATAAGGCACTGCAAACATTAGGTGGTAGCCATGAATTTATCGTTAGGTAATCAGACAAAGTAGGACATGGAGTCCTATGGCGGAGAGACAAGTGTATGAAAGAAGCATTGAGACATCTGAGAGATGAGAAATGCTATGTTAAGATTGGGATGGATTATCATGAGAAACATACTGTACAATATTATAAAATATTTATGATTGAGACAGATGAATGTCTCTTGAGCTATGATGAAAATCAATATTTAAGGATAGACCAACAAACAATTATGACTCTTTACTGACTCCCAAAGTCCATAAAGATAGAGAAAACCCATCAAAGTGACCTATAGTTTCAGCTATAGGTAATCTTTTTGAATATAAGTCAACTTACATAGACTATTCTTTCCGCTTTTGGTGAAAGATGGCTGTCCTATTTAAGGGACAGCATGGAATTTCTAAAAAAGATAGTGACTATATAGCATGGAATACAGATTAATGGTTCGTAACATTTGATGTTCAATTGTTCTATATTTGTCTTAGACACAGTGATGGATTAAGAGCTTGTGAATATTACCTGAAAGCAAGACCAATCACATTGTCTGAGCAAAACAGGATGCTGTTAAGCATGATTATGTGTTGTCTTAATGAGAATACTTTTCGTTTTAACAACTCTATGTATAGATAGATACAGGGTTCTACCATGGGCACCTGTTTGGCCCCCAACTACACTAATCTTTTGATAAACTATTGGAAGGAACATCTGTCAATGGATCCGGGTCTCCAGGATTACATGAGGGATATCAAGGCACAGCTACACTATTATCAACAAAAAATGTTATGGTCTGAAATGGAACACCTGTTTCTCCTACCAGTCCTATAAATTCTGGGCATGATATTATTATGATCTTATTGAAGTGAGCAACTTAAATTTTTTATCACTGTCTGAATATTGTTTCAGCCTTGAAAAAGCCATGATTGTGACAAAACACGAGCCGGCTGCCTTTGATGTAACAGAAATCACGATCAACTTACGTGTGGAATCTGGAGTGTATCAAGGAACATATTTGGAATAAATACTACTGAGACTGTTTTCCAAGAGATTTTGGGCCTGATGATGAATTTGGGGGTCCTCTTCTGGCACCCCCAATGCAGCGTCACCAAGACGACCACCAAGGCCATGGTCAGACCGCCCGCTGGATTACGATTGTAATCCAGTTCAGGTGGGTGGAGTGGCCTCGGTCTCACAGCGGCAGTCTGTTAGGCCCGTATGAGAGCCTAATGTGCAGAATACCACTGTGAGAGTACTGACTGCAAATTCCTGCATGACATGGCATGCACCATGTCGTGAATGCCACTCTGTGGAGGAAAGGTGGTGCTCTTTCAGGAGGGCACCACATGTGGCAACCAACAACATGCACCCCCAGTTCCAGAGGTAGCGGGGGGCCTGTTAGGGCCCCCTGAGATGCCGCTCTGACATCCTTTTCATGGCAGGCTCACCACCATGAAAAGGGCTGTTGAAAGGCAACTCAGAATATGCTTGGCGGTGCTGCTGCATCATCACCAGCATATTCCTGCAGCTGACCACTGCACCACCACTGCAGGATTCTGAATCTCCAATGGCTGCAGTGTTCCTGTGGCGGTCCAACCGCCACACTCCTAATACTGCGGGTGGGCTCCCAATGTGGTGCTGGTTGGACCGCCACTGCAGACTGCTGTACTCATAATAAGGCCCTTAGTCTTAGGGACTTCCATGTTTTGGACTTTAATATGAGTGCTTCAGTATTATTTGTTTGTGTTTTATGATCCTAAAACCTCTGGTTTATGATCCATGTAAACTCGTTGGTAGCAGGAAGCAGATACCATGTAAGCACCATCACACACTAAGGTCTTGATTACGAGTCTGGCTGTCCATGGATATAAGGAGAACTCCACCTATGTGTGAAACGGTACTAGAAGTAACTTACCTTAATAAATTCAGTTTTGAATGTCTCGAGCCCCTGAATCGATGGAGTGCAGACATGTAAATCTCCTCTTAGCTGTAAATCTACATTCAGAAATAGTGTTCTTTGAAAATCTCAAACAGTAAAAGGACCCAGTAAATGATATTGAATTTCTTTTGTTTTTCAAGAACATATTATTCTGAGAGGCGTGTTTCACGAACTTTACAGATAATATTCATCATCATATCTGTGCTATTGAAGTGTAATAGAAGTCCTTTCTGCAACAAAGAGGTTTTGCAGTTATGTAAAATTGAAAAAATATTACACTGCCTAGAATACTCAGTAATTTAATTGTACAAAAAAGGTAAATATTGAAGTCTTAAATCTCAGTGAAGGTTCGCGGTGCAAAATTAAATTTGTTCAATTTACCTCAAAGATCCATACATGAGCAGGAGGAAACCATGTATAAATGTAGCTAAAGAGTAGACATACTATTCGAGGCCGAATACTTGGAGTATAAATTGGACGAGTGGATAAAGGAAAAATATCTCATTCTCACTGTAGCCAAAGTTGTATTCTTGTTTAGAGGGAACAGGGAGAGTAGTCTATCTTTGACTTGGACCTGGATACTTCTAGACCTGTATCTTATTCTGAACTGCAGCAAGTCTAGACTTTCTATATAATTCAAATGTTTAATTCCCTTCTCATTTAAATACTATTGCTAAAGTTTCCAAACTATGCATGCTGGGAAATTGTTCCACTACTAGAAAGCAACCACAACATACAGATGTCAAGATATTTAGGGCCGGATTTGCTATTCCCATTTTCGAACCAGGGATATTACAATGAAACACTGACTGGTGTGGGGCATGGAATGCTATTTGTGATGCAAACTGTGCACAAATAGTTACTCTCCAAATTGTTCATTTGTGGGGCACTGTGGGGAGGGGTAGGAAACCATCTGTCTAATGAACATTAAATAAGGAAGGTTGCCGTTTATGACCCCCCTGTGATTGGCTGAAAATGCTGGGATGGGCACCTGCAAGGGATAGCAGACCTTGGTTCTTGCATTTGCATTGCTAAACAGGAAACTTTTAAATAGCAACCCGAATCGATTAAAAAGACCAGTTCTGCATTTTACAAAAATCCTGTTTGGCAAGACATCAGTGTGAGTTCTCTCTGAGGCCACCATTACTATTTCCAAAGGGAAGAGGTTCAGTGGGAACAGGCTTCCCATTGCAAATGAAACACCACTCCTTCGAGGTCTCCGTATTTGATTAATGCTTTGCAGTAGCAATTACGGTCACAAAGCATTCACACTGAAACATTCCATTCTGAATCACAGACCAGATTTAGACATCCCTTTCATGCCCCACCCTATTACCCATTTCCACTGGTATGCAAAACGACTTTGATGAGTAAGAAAGACTTTTTGACTAATAGAAGGACTTTATAAATAAAGAAAAGGGATTTTGTGGTCCTACATCTATTGAATTTGCGAATTGCATGATTTGCAAATGCACATTCCCTTTGTACATCAGACTCCTAGTCATCGTATTATATAACAACATTTGACAGTAAGCCACACAGTTCACTTTTACCCATTATGAAGTATTTCACCAACAAAAAAAATCTATTTATGTCAACCAATTAAAATCATCTATATCAATGCCTTTTTATTTGCAAGCTAATTCTGTTTGGAGGACAAGGGTTGATGAAGGGCTATTAATGTGTTACTGTGACACATACATCTTTGAAATGCTTGCTTCATTTTAGTAAAAAATGCTCCCCACTTGTTTATTTCTACAGTCTTTCAATAGTTTATATAGAATGGGTATAATGTAATATTCCCATATGCAAAGAAGACATTTGCAAATGGGAATGCAATTTGCAATGCAACCTGTGTCTCATATGCACTAATTGTTGTATTGCACATTATACATTCTCAGGGGATCACACAATGACCCGTTAAGCCAATATTAATTATGTCTGACTATTCGACCCCCTCTGATTAGGGATTGAGACCAGCAAGGGAGAGCAGACCTCTGTCTTTGCATTTGAAGGGAAACATTTTTTATTTAAAAAAGCAGCCCATGCCCATCAAATGAACTGGTCTTTTACGAGTTGGAAAGATTTTCCCAATTTGTAAAAGAAGCTTTTGTGAAGAGTAAATTGACATTTTGCAATTGCAGACCCTATGATTTTACTAATCACAGGTTTTGCGCCTGAAAAATTCCTTCGTATATCATGCCCTAAAACATGACACTTTTGCAAAGCATTTTATCATACCTTGAAAGAGAAAGTCAACATAATACCCACTGCTCACCTTCATGTTTTCATAAATTCTATGTTTGCACATTTCCTGTACAAACCTTAACTAGGATGCTAAGCTTTGAATATCACATTTGTATTGTAGAAAACAATATGCAATCACATATAAAGAAGAGCTATCTGGGATCAAGCACGTGAATTATAATCCAGCATTAGTGTGGAATCAAATTTTGAAAACTCATTATTAACGAGCAGTATGTATAAAATTAATAAGTAGATGCATATGAGGAGTCATTTCACGGATTGAATTGCAGAGTGAAATTTAGAATAAAGGAAGGTATAATTAAATAAATATTTTTTTCCATATTTGTCGTAATAAAAATAATGAGCAGCTTTATCTGCGCCAGTCTTTATTTAGTTCACATATTTATCAGCCGCAGCTCCTCCATTAGGGCGGGGAGAGTCGCCCTGCTGATTAAAATGTTGCCAAGTTGAAAAATGTTAATAAAATTAATTTATTACCATTATATTTTTCACTGCTCCCAGACTGAGCTGAGTATCAGAGCGGGGCTGGGCTGGGCCATTGCTCCTGATTGGCAGCAGCAGGGAGGAGTAGTGAGCACTTCAGTATAACGTGCACCTGTCCCTTTGGCTGGTTGTCTTGCGACGGTCAGCCTGACATGCGCACTTTATACTAACCCTGGGCGTAGTTCGCGAAGTAGCACTTCGCGAAGCTACGCAAAGTGCAGTTCGCACTACGCGAGCTACGCGTAGCACTTCGCGAACTGCGTAGTACCTTGTTCGCACTGTGCCAGATGTCGTTTTCAATGATTGCACAGTGCGGACAAGCAACCGGCACTGTGCAATCATTGAAAATGGCATCTTGCACAATGCGAGCTGTAGTTTTCTGCTGCTCGAGTAGATATTTACTCGAGCGGCAGCTTTCTCAACGCGAACTGGTAGTTTCTCATTGCGAGCGGTCACGAGCACACGCGACCACTCGCAATGAGAAACCTGACCTCCTCGCGTTGGGAATCTCGCCGGGAGGTTTATTTTCCATGCTCGCGATCGCCAACTTGATGTTGCTGATCGCGAACAAGGAAAAAGTCTCGCCGGGATGTCATTTTGCTTGCTCGCGGTCGCCAACTTGACGTTGAGGACCGCGAGCAAGCAAAAAATGATCGCAGCACTACACAACACTACGCTACGCGTGTTCGCACTGTGTTACGTGCAATTCGCGTAGTGTGAAGTAGCGCGAACTTCGCAAACTACGCGAGCGTAGCGTAGTGCTTTGCCCAGGCTTACTTTATACCTCTCCAACCTGAGCTGTCTTAGAGAGCTGGGTGGAGAGCACGTAAAGGCCCCCAGTGCCTAAGGGAGTGTCGAGCTAGCCTGCTCAAACAAATCCTGGTGTTTCTTTCATGCTGTTTAACATTATTAGAAGCATGAGAGTAGTTTCTTGACTGTATAAGGGTGTTGGCTCTGAAGCAAAACACGTGCTCTGCAATGGACCGAAGAACACCGAGGAGGACCGGACGATGCAAGCGTGCGGGGAAGTACATATTTCATTTTTTATTTTATGGCCCACTGACAGGCACTGTGAGAAACTCACACTGCCTTCAGCCTCAACTCCAGAGCTGCCAGTCGCCGTCCATTATAAATACTGTTTATAACGAGCCATGACTGAGCCATGACTGAGAGCTTTGGCATTGACACTAAAGGCATTCTCAATGTCTCACAGTGCCTGTCAGTGGGTCAAAATGATTGTTTTCTGTGCCTCACCACTTATGCATGCCACCAGCCACCACTGATATTTATAGAATATCACGGGCCCTAGAAGGAAGAAGGCAATATACAAAATCTGTTGTCCACTGCTAGACTGTTTAAAATAAACTTAATTATATGTCAGCCCCTGACCACTGATGATTTATGGTATGTGCAGAAAAACTTTCCGCAAGTCATATCCCCAGTTAAATACTGACGCAGAATGGGAATGAGAATAATGGATGGTGCTTATGTGTGTGATCAATTCTTTTCACCATCAAAGTTCCTGAGGCTTGCTGAGAAATGCTGGGACCTCATTTCAAATTCCCTGCTAAACAGCCTGTGAAATATTCACTCCCAGGTTTTTCTGCTGGGAATGAGGGATATTGCATTATTCGAATTAGTGTATGTGATACCATAGTGTTTTTCTGGCATTTTTTACCATTCACATTTTTTTGTAGCTTTTTCCTGGGGAAATGTGAAGGGGGGAACTTTGAAAGGGTGGTAAATTGAATAAGATTTGCAATCTTGATTCAGGTGCAAAGACTCCTGTGCCACTTATTGGTTACGTGTAGCAGGCTCGGATTGCGGTCCATTGTCGCCGCTAACACCAAAACTCACAGCAGGGTTGTGAGACAACATACTGCGCGAGAACGGTGACATATTTTAAGTCAGTAAGCTGCTCAATTGCAAAAAAGATTAAGAAAAAGGGTTTCCCTTAGAAGAAGAATAAAATCAAGACGATGTCGAGCACTGTGAAAACAAATAATGGAACTAGACATGTATATATTCATAATTAATAGTGTGTTAGCTGCAGTAGCTACATATATTGTCACTGACTTCATGTTTAGTTCAAGGTAACAGAGTGATACACAATGCAATGGTACCCCTACTCTTGATGTAGTGTGGCCTGATATACTTTGCAGTTTCTTCAACTGAACTAAAAGAATTTAGGGGCGTGACTTAGAGGTTGCAAATCTTGCAAATCTCTCTTTTTTGTTTGTATTAAATCTATTTTTTGATTATCAAAATAAAGTACATTACAAATGATTACCAATCACACTTTGGAATGGGTGTGTTTTGGGCGTTCCTTCTAAATTGTGATCAGTCCCATACGTGTCTATGGTTTGCGGCTTTAATTCCGGGCACAAACCATTGATGAGTCGCTGACTTCCAACCTGGAGTGGTGACTGATTTGTACAGAGGAAGAGGTCCCCTTTGTGCCCATGCCCCTTTGAGAATCGTCCGTCAGCATCAGTTACTCAGTGTTCATGGGCGTCCGCAGGGGGGGCAAAAAAAAAAAGAGACTCCTCTTCCTTTAAGAAAAGCGGGCTGCTTCAAAAAGATGATTTTCAATTTTTAAATGCAATGACAGGGACGGTGGTCTGCTTTCCATTGCACAACACAAGGCCCGTCTTAGCAACCAATCAATTAGGCAGGTCTTCTGTGATCACCAGTGAAACCTTATTCTTAAAACCGACATATTATCTAGATGGGCCAGTTGACAAAAATAATATACTGATCACAAACAATTGAGTCAAAATTTGCAACCACTTTTTGCAACCAATATTTTAGTATATAGGCCGTAAGTGTTTTTAATTCTCTGTGAAGCTCAGTTTTTCAAAAACATTTAGCCAGATATTGTGTGGAGGTTTATCACACTTTACCTTATATCCCTGCACCTCTTTATCGTGCTGACCACTGTGTAATATCTGGCGTGTCTCCATATAATCTCATAATAATGAAGTCCCTAGCCTTCAGTCCAACTAACAGGAATGATCCTTACAGTTGCCATTTACCAATCCTCACACTTGAAATGTCTAATTTCACTTGTCTATCTAAACATACTTCAGCACTATGGGCCATATGTAGGTAAATTACATTTACCGATTCTTAAATACCGAATTTTACCGATTCGGTATTTATGAATCGGTAAATGTAATGTAGGTAGAAAAATACCGAATCGGTAAGTGTCGGTATTTTAGAATCGGTATTTACCGATTCGGTAATGGCAACTGGCTTCCCATTCATTCCTATGGGCCTGGAGGCCCATAGGAATGAATGGGAAGCCAGTTGCCATTACCGAATCGGTAAATACCGATTCGGTAATGGGGGAGGCATCATCATGGGTGGCAGGGTGTCACATTGACACCCTGTTGCACCCCTGATTCGTCCATGTGTGCACATGTGGCGCACATACATGCCCTAAGGGCATGTATGTCTGCCACATTGCACACTGCAAAGTGCACAAAAATGCTTTTTCACACCTATTCGTCATTTACCACCAACTTTTAGTTGGTGGTAAATAACGAATCCACACAACACCCACACACTCCCCCTACATCTCATTTCATGATTCGGTATTTACCGAATCGGTAAAATTACCGATTCGGTAATTTTACCGATTCGGTAAATTACCGAATCATGAAATTATCCCCCTACATAGCAAAAGCCTAAATACCGGTCGGTAACGGTATATTTACCGAAAATCGGCCGTTACCGACCGGTATTAGGCTACCTACATGAGGCCCTATATGTGATGAATTCCAAAAAAATCTCAATGTTTTGGTTTTTTAAAGCTTTCGAAGTATGACACATGCTCTTTTGGCCTCTTGCTCAGGGTATCCATTCTGCTTTTGGCCTCTTTCGCAGGATATCCACTCTGCTTTGGCCTCTTTCTCAGGGTATCCCCTTTGCTTTTGGCCTCTTTCTCAGGGTATCCCCTTTGCTTTTGGCCTCTTTCTCAGGGTATCCACTCTGCTTTGGCCTCTTTCTCAGGGTATCCCCTTTGCTTTTGGCCTCTTTCTCAGGGTATCCACTCTGCTTTGGCCTCTTTCTTAGGGTATCCCCTCTCCGGGATGTTCAAAGCGGCAGTGAACCCATTCTGGACTTTCTTAGAGACATGGGATTATGCATTGAAAGAAGCCCACACTTCTCATTAGAATGGCATTTAACGATGCAGGTAAATGAATGCTTTTTTTAGTACGCCATCTGAATTTACTCACAGAGTTTTTTGAAGAAATGATGCCATCTTTCTTGAAGAGCTCACAAGCAAAGCAAAGATGTGTAAGATGTTTTAAGTCCTGACGCTGAAACAGATATAAGAGACAGTTTGCATCTTTTCTTAAAGATAGCCTCATTAGGGTCCAATCTAGGATGTCCGCTGCCTAGACAAAGGGATCTGAAGGGGTGCACATTTCAGCATGGGTACCTTGACGTTTGAACAAAGAATAATAGACAGAGGACCCAGAAGTGATGAGGCTGGTTCGAGAGGTCCATGAGGACCCAATGCAAGTCTACAAATTCCAAACAACGTCCATAATAACTGTTATCACTCAACACACAGCTCTCCCTACCAGATGGAAATTCTCAGTATTGGGTACATTTCACAGAAGCCTCATCCACAGCATGCACGGATCAATGGTGCCAGGGTCTCTTATTTGGGCTACAACGTTCCAAGACCGATTATATCAATCCCGAGACACATCATTTAAAATACGTTGTGAGGGTGCCACCATCTTTTTGTGGGGCGGGAGAACCTCCACTGTCTCAAAAATGGTCATTTGAAAATGTGCATGTAATTGTACAGGTCGAAGACCTGTCAACTTCCAAGACAGGGGCCATACATTAAGCAATACAAAGTATTCTTTTTTTTATAGAAAGACACATTTAACCCTATAATTGCATCATTAAATTCAACCTTTCCTACGAATACAAAATAGAGAATAGGTTTATTATATATACAGATTAGCGGGTGGCCCACTGGCTCACCAAAGATCTCTGCTTGCAGAGGTTGAATGGAAAGCAGAGAACATAGCTACGCAGGCAGTGGTTTTGTTGTATCCGCTTGGCAACATTATTTCGTTTCTTCCACTTCTAAATGGGGTGGCACAACCCAGAGTTTAGTGGGCGGGGCATCCGCTCCTTTTTGGCAGCTGTCCTGTATCTGCCAAACTTTAAATGACCCATATCGTAATTTCAAAGTATTAGCTACAAAAATATATTTTCTAGCAAGTTATAATTTACACAATCAAACACAAAGAGTGCAAACAACTCATGGCCAGATTTACAAACGATGGCAGACATCTCTACAGAAAAGGTGGAGGTTACCAGCCACAGGTTTGTGAACTGATTTTTGTAGCACCTGAATAGAGCTACTGTAATCCTACCTTATGTACTACAACATGCAATTTGAGAATCTGGCTTTAAATGTGTGCAATTCATGTTTCAAGCATTGAGCCCTATGAACATCTGTTAGTGTTACATAAAAATGCATTGACTTCTTGGAATAAATGGATTAATTTGAGTTATTCATCAAACTTTCAAAAGAACAGATCGTTTGCAAGGGCGTAAGAGTTCTAAACAAACTATGTCATTAGCCAGCTTGTCCTACATTACACTGCACACAATGAAGACTTGTTTCTGTACGAAGAGACACCGTGTGGACTACTCTTAACTCTATTTGCTGAAGTTTTGATCAATCTTATAACATAACATCAAGAGTGTTCTTTAAAAACAGTGCATCATTTTACAAATACAAGTGTTCTGAGGCAATGGCATTGCTTCTCTCACCTGTGCCAAAATCAATCACGTTTAGTTCTGAAACTACACATATGTGCTACAGAGGAGGCTTTATAATACCAAATGACAAGAGCAATGGGGCATGGTTAGCTGTCTTCTAAGATGGTAGCCAAGCACCAGTGCTCCTCCTCTTCCCACTGCTACGTTCTACACAGCCGGATCCTGCTAATTCGCTGTATTTCTGTCATTAATGAATGATGCTCCATTTGACCCCCTCCACGATTTTCTCCACCAACCCAGAAGAAGCTGTTGCTGACACCGGATGTCTGCTCTTTGCTGCCACGGCATGCTGCGCTGCTGGGAGCTGCGGAGTAGAGTTGCGGCCTTCGGATCGATGGTGCTACTCCAGGCAGGCCGACACACAGCAGTGAGGGGGCAGAGAGAACAAGACGGATGTGGATTACCTGGAGTCTGCCGTGTGACCGGGACTCGTGGAGTGAGTTACAGCCTACACCTCAGCAGCCTTATACTGGGTCGGATAATGCACCACTATGGGGGGGAAGGCCTATGGTGACCATGAGAGCTGGGTCACTGCGAATCCCCCACTGTCATAGCTCTACACAACTGCCACCTGATGATTGCTGCCGGACACTCCCATTGATGGTAATGTGCAAACACTCAGGGGTGCTCCATTCCCTGCATACACAGCTAGAGAACAAGGAGGGTGAACCAAGAGACCTGGAAAGACAATACGAGAGAGATTGATCGCCCGCGACTCTGGTCACACTGCACGTTACATTATTAGAGTACAGCGACGTAGCCAAGAGCTAAAGCAAATACTTAGGTATAGATGAAATAACATGAAGCTACAGCAAGGGTGAACGACACCTAGTAAAACACTCTCCGGGTTGCAAAAGAAGGATCGCCCACCCAAGGTAATACGCTCTTAAGGATAGCGATGGGGATGGTGCGGGCAATAATGAAGCAATACTACAGGAATTTAGCACTTACTACAAGGCCCTCAATCAAAGTAAACTATCATGTGATCACCCACTTACCACTAAACTACCTTACATATATAGCCCTGGCCTGGACTGAGGGTGAGGCTAGAACATTCTTGCAGGAATCTCTAGGGGTTCAAGAGAACATGTAAGAGATGCAAAAAGGCTCAATGGACTGATGTCTTGACTGATGAATTTTATAAGACATTCAAGGTGACTTTCACTCCCCAGCTTGCTGATCTATACCAGGTATCGATCAAGGCACATTACACTACCCCCCCTCCACAAGTCAAGAGACGTGCCAATCACAGTTATCCTAAGCCTAGTAAGGATGCCGTGGAGTGAGGGCTCACTGACCGCTATTGTTAATGAACCCAGATAACAAAATATTAGCTAACATAGTTGTGAATAGCCTTAACCCATTAATGAAAGACCTGGTGCTCCGTGAGCAGTCGTGCCGTGTCCCTGGTACAGCCAGGCTCAACAAACTTTGCACACTGTTAACTCTTCTACATCTGATTCACCCTGAGCACTCTGTGTGTTTTTGGAAGCCAAGTAGATGTTCGGTTCCTTGGAATGGCCCTTTATGTTGGCAGTGCTGTGAAAGATGAGAGTTGATTCCAATATCATGGGTCTTATTGAATTACTATACACAAATTTGACCGGCTATGTTCACATTAATGGTTACATCTCACATCTGTTTCCAATACACAGATGTACCCATCAGGGGTGCCCTCTTAAACACTTACATGGAGCATTGTGCAACATGGTTGCTGGAATCACACCTTCACCTAGATATTACTCGGTCACATAAACTGGTTAATTTGTCCGCATCATCTCAGAAATCAAAAGATTGGGGTGGGTTTCGAGGAAACATCAACTGCATAAACTCCACGATGTTTCCACAGACAGAGACTTCCTCTAAGCCTCGTAGTGCACACCCATTGCATTGGAGTGAAACATCAGTTTGATACCTAGGCACCTTCATAAATAGGGATAAATAAATGATGTTGCAAGATAACTGTGGCCCTGTCCTGGTTCGGCTTAGCAAACAAGTGGAGCACTGGATTTCTCTGCCGCTTTCATTATCTGGTTGTATCACCCTAATAAAAGGCTGGTCTTGCCGCGGTTCCTCTACCAAGTCAATAATATACCAATCGCTCTAAATAAACCCTTTTTTGGCAGAGTACGCACTCTATTCATCAGATTAGTCTGTGGCGCCATAGCGCCAGGTTGAAAAGGAACGTGGTCACACTTGCATTTGATTGCGGTGGATTTGAGGTTCCGGACTCCGCAAGATACTTCCATACTGCTTAATCACACTATGTGACATACTGGTGCGACCCCAAGTGTTAAGCCCCTCACTTACCAGTAGAGAGACCATATTTCAGAGGGGAACCTTTGTACTAACTTGCCATCTGTGAAATGGCAGACCATTATAGCAAGCTCAAACGGTCTGACGTACTAAAAGACCTCTTTGGGGTATGGCCAGGATCAGTGGTCTGACACAGATATACTCCCCAGCCCTTCCACTCCTGAACAATCCAGCTCTCCCTCCTATGCTGAGCAGAGGAATGTGAACTAGATTACAGGGGGTGGACCTGATGAGCCGGGTCAGTTGTACAGAGACAGTGAGTTTCTAACAGTCAAGCAGTTTAGTGAAGGATGTGAGATGATAACCGTTGACACATGGGATTCTTTCATAATACGTCACATTGTTTCTACCAAATGGACACAATTCCCTGACGAAGGGCACTCACATCCTCCAGAACCCTGAGGGTAAAGGCTGGATTCCCAAGATTTATAAGTTATATACAGACCTATCATCTGCCGCAGAAAACAGAGGGGCAGATTTACAAGTCTCTTGCGCTGCCAGTGCTTCACTTTTTGTGACGCACCAGCAACAAATTTTTCTGCCCCATATTTACCAGGACAGGGAAAGCCACCCAGCGTGGCCTTTCCTGTCCTTGTAAATGCAGCCCTTTTACATGCAGCACCTTGCATGAAAAGGAGCGATCCATGGGTGTTGTTGTGGGTGTTCCCACGCAAGACCCATGGAACCTGACACATTTCCAGATTTAGAAGAAATCGTAAATCTGGAAATGTGCCTGAATGCTATGCCTCCCTAGGGGAGGTGTGTGGAGGTGCAACAAGGAGAAATGTATTAATTTCTCCTCGTTGTTTCCTCTTTCTATACATGCTGCATTCTGCAGCACACATAGGAAGATGAACTCACCCCTGGGGATTGTTTATGTACAGGAAGGTGTCCCTTCCTGCACATAAACAATCCTTTAAAGAAATTACGTTTTACAAGTTCTATGTGCGCTAATAGCACACATAAAAGTTGTAAAAAGCCATTTCTGATTGTTTATGTGCAGGAAGGAACCCTTCCTGCACATAAACAATCTTCCCACGACGCAGGCATCCTTGCACCATGGTGCAAGTGTGCCTGTACCGGCGCATGGCAGCTGTTTGTGCGCCAGCGCAGGGGGAAGCACAGAGATGCAACATGTTGTAAATATGTTGCGTTCCTGTGCTTTGAAAGTGACTCAGTGCGGCGCAGCAAAATGGCTTGCAGCATGCACTGAGTCACTTTCCTTGTAAATGTGGCCCAGAGTACTGAGTAGATGGGCACAGTACATAGGAGAAACCTTTAGCCTAGCAGTCTGGAAGTTCTGCTGTAACCAAACTAAAATGGTCTCCATTAATTATAGGCAAAAACTAATACTCTATGTTTTTTTTTAAAGATTGTATTGCTACCCCACCTTTTGTCATGGAATAGATTCCGAATAGCCTACACATTGTCCCTTGGGACCTGGCGGGATTTTTCCACCTTACCAGGGTATGCCCAACCTTTGACAATTACTGGCGGGAGGTTACATAAAACATGGTCCACATTGGTAACACCTCAATCCAGTACACACCCAAACTATTGCTGACGGGATATGTAAAAAAGTTTCCCAAATGTATAGGCAGATTAGGGGCAGTATTAGCCCATTTCGCCAAGTCTAGAGTGGCCAAGATTTGGATGGAGGGACCTTGCCTTAAATTAGAGGAGGTGTTGAGGGACGCTGCATTCACTAGCGGCATCGCAGGTCCCACAGGGCAGGTAAAGGGATATATGGGATCCCCTGCACAATTATTTAGAGCACTGGTGCTCCGAGGATGAGAGCCCAACCGAGATGCATGGATCATCCGCCTGATGTGCTGGGGTTTGTTGTTTATGTCATGCTGGGAAAGTGAACATACTGTCTGTCATTACACTCCATCATTTTACGCTCTGTCCTGCTTCCCGACCTCCCCTTCAGGGCCATGCGGCGCTGTACGGCCAGTGGATGTCTATATGAACCTGCTGGGAGTACATCAACGACTATTGTAAGCATGAGGTCTTCTACCGATATTGGTATGCAACTTTGTGTTTGATGGTACTGCCTTCTCATTCATGCTTAATCTGCATATGCTGATTGGAATAATTAAACACCTTTAATAAAAAAAAATGCATGCACACTCCCCTAAGGGAGTTCATTCATTAACTTACAGGACTTCGACATGCAAATAAGGGACTCCGTTGTATCCAGGATCTTGTTTTCATCAAGAAACAAAAGGTAGGGAACCATCCAACATCCATGGGGTATTACAGAGTCTAGTTATCCCTCAGCCTGCAGAGAGGTGCAGACATGGGCTATAACACCCTTGGGCTGCTTCAGTCCCTCCCAAATCCCCATGGCGAGTTGATGTCACAGAGTCAACTAATAGGCATGGCAGGGAAAACAGCCTGGCTCTGTGCCATGAATGATACGCAATTCAAAAGGAATTCCTCTTGCATATGTGACATTTTAACACCAATCACGCATTACACAACCTGCTCGGAACCGAGAAAGAAAGCAAGAGCCAAATCAGTAATTCATTCGACAATTAGTTTGTTAAGTTGCCTTTCACAAAGTCGTTAGATAATCAGCATTCTCTGCAAAAGAAGGTGCTAATGAGGAACTAATGGGAATCAACTGTTATGCCCACTCATATTCAACACCTACCTGTTTGCAGAGTCAATTAAAAACTATCTGTGTGTGTGGAAACAAAAAGAAAGCATCCAGAGGAGCTACAGAAATGTGAATGTGCATGGTGAAACCACAATCAGCAACGATGATTTTACAACTTTAATACAAAAAGAGAAATAATGTAAGTTTTGTAATATTATGATTAGTAACTGTTCCTTTTACATACCCCAACATTAAATAGGAATCAATTGAGAACAAGCATAGGTAATGCAAATAGGTGTAGCTCAAATGATACTACCTCATCAGAGTCTGGCGAGTGTGGGCAATTAATACGTCATCATCAATTATACAATTTGTCAACCACTCTTGTACACATGCATCAAGTTGTCCACCTGCGGAATTATTTTTGCCCTCTTACCCATCCTGAATAAAACACACAGGCCCAGAAAGCACATTCAAGAGAAATTAAAATCAGAAAAATGCAAGCATGCCATCTTCATACGCTTGCAATAAAAATACAATCAAATATTGGAGTGGGCAGCAGTGTTGCGATTGTATAGTTCACAGTGTTTCATTGATTTGATGTACCATTATGGCTTCCAAGTTTAGATGCATTGTATTGAGCACCTAGTAGTAGTAAAACACAAATAAACAATACACAGTTCTAATCGAGGATGGTCACTCAATAAACATCACATTGAGCTGCCATCTTAAAGCTGTATTGCACATAGTATCTCATTGTTGTACAGATCCAAGGTAGCTGACACAATCCTTCTAAATATGTTGATCAGCTTGTAAGGGTGCAATGCTGATAAAATCTGGACAATACATTGTAATATGGTTGCTTGGTTTAGAAGCAGTTGCCACACTGTATCCAGGGCACTGCAACTGAAGTAGCAAGCAAGCAGCTTCTACCATCCAAGGAGCTGTAAGAGTTAACAACAAAAAACAAAGGAGGACAACGAATGCAATCAAAGGGGGCCTTTAAAATGGGAGATGCAAAACTGCAGGATTGATGTACATATGTGGTCAGGAAAAGGCTGTCACTTACGCAGTTGTGCCAATGACTGGATTGGGATGTTCCATTGCACCAGGCTGTATTCTGTCATATGCAGAAGCAGAATGTGAATGACACTAGAACAGACTGCAGGCAGAAGCAGCCTAACCCAAAGCTTCTTTATATATGTAGGTGTGTATTTATCAATTGTTATAACTTTTTCAATTAAATGGCCTGACAGACAACTAAACTTGTATGCCCTTCAATGAAATCCAGGGAAAGATTATCACAGTGTAAGTCATACACCCCTAGGGTTTGTCATAAGGTGTAACCAACACCAAATCCCTCACCTACTAATGTAATTGTGAGATTCCATATAGCAAAATATCTGTCTTCAGGCTTTGTCAATTTTTTTTTTTTTTATAACAACCCACTGTTAAAGACTTATTGGGATTAATGTATGATTTTTGTAATGAAAAAGTCAGACCTACTGCCTTGAATTGGAGCTTTTCATAATAAAAAGGCCAGACCTATGGCATCTGACAGCCTTTCGTAATAAACCAATTGGATCTGTAGCATTTAAAATTGTCTTTTCACCATATGTAGTCTGTTACATTCAGAATAAGCTTTCCCATAAAGCAACCATCACATTATACATATGAACAAAATGACAGTTTATAAAACATTATACAGTACCTCTTACAAGGGGCTAATAAGAATTTTATCAGTGCAAACACTACCAACAGGGTTTGTCAAGGGAATAAAAAAAGACCAAAACCTTGCCTACAAAGGTGAATTGTGAAATTCTGGGTAACATAATATAAATTCTTTGGCTTTAACATAATGTAATCCCAAGCCAACCTTAAAAGCCTATTGCCTTTAAAATATGCTTTTCATAATAAATAAGTGAGACCTACTGCTTTTTCATAACTTTTCACATTAAACCGATTAGGCCTATGATATCTTCCATAACTTTTCCAGATCTGTCAATCAGGCCTTTAGCCTTATCAATGGCTTGTCACCAAAAGCTACTCAGACCTACTGAATTGTAGTTGCGGCCGGTGCAGGTAAGAGAGGTGGCGAGGGGGAAGCAGGGAGGAAGTCGACAGATGATGAGGGAAAATAAAATGTAAAAAAAAGAAAAAGACTTACCTTGCGCTCACCGCATCTTCGACTTGGCGATGCGGTGGCGCAAAGTAAGAGTTTTTCTTTTTTTTGTTTTATTTTCCCTCTTCGTCATCTGCCAACTTCCCCCGCCCGCCGCTTTTACCTGCACCAGCAGTGCCTGCCAAATTGCATGTAAACTTTCCAACAAGGCAACCATCAGCCACAGAGGGGCCGTTTCCAATCCGGGTCGGAAAGCACTCCGACCGAGCCGGATCCGGAGTGTTTTCTGACCGAGCCGGAGTCCTGCAGTCCGACCGAGCGAATACGATGCGGCCGTATGCCGTCGGACTCGGTTCGGTCGGACTCCCATAGTAGTCAATGGGAGCCGGTCGTACGACACGTACATGGGCTCCCATTGACTGAATGGGTATGTTGCGGACAAGTGCGCCCCCTACAGTGAGTACGCGTCGGTGCCATCCACACCGTACATGCCTGTGTTGGGGAGACCCATGGGTCTCCCCCTGTGTCCGAGTCGTAGGGCTGCGGGTGACAGGGGTCCGACGTGGACCCCCAAAGGCAACCAACCGGACGATTTGTGAGCCGGACACTCCGGCTTGCACAGGCTGTCCGACGCGTGCATCGTACTGGCTCGGTCGTGAATCGCATCCATTGCACGCCACGGTTAGCTTACGACCGAGACGTACGGAGCGGATCTGACCCAGAAACAACTCGGTCAGTGAATTTCATTTAGCTCGCATCGTACTTGCTCGCTCGTACAGCTGTACAAGTCAGGCGGAAAACACGCGTACGGCTCATAGTTTTTCCGGCCGGATCGCGTTCGGTGCCCTTCTGACCCGGATCGGAATCGGCCCCAGAGTCGTAAAATTGCAAATATCCCAAATTACATTTGGCAAAAACACATATTGCCTCTTTTAATAGAGCCTTACAAGGATTACCACACTGCCAATCCACTGTGAGAGGGATTAAGCAAATCACTTGCCTAGTACAGTAATCTGTGACATTCCAAAGGACTCAATACCGGTCTACAGGTCATCATATAATAACAATCCACACTCAAATTCTTATTGGCTTTGTCACATACTTTTCACATCAATATGTCAGACCTCCTGCTTTCGTCTTAACTTTTAATAATAAATAGATCAGACATTGGTCGTATGACAAACCTTTTTCAAATGAACCAAAGGAGCCTTTACCCTTTATTACTGGTTTGTTACCATTATGAGCTAAGATCTATTAAATTATCTATAAAGTTTCCCACAAGGCAACCATGAAGCGTTAAATAAAAAAATGCAAAATTGCAGTTATACAAAATTAAAGCAGTCAAAACAGTAAATTACTTTACATTTTAAAAGTGTAATTTCCAAACAGAAGAGATGACCATATAATGTTTGGTGTCTCTGAAATCACAATTTAAAATTCTAACTGAAGGTGAAGTCAGATTTTAAATTGCAATTCTGAAAGTGCCACTGTTTGAAAGTTGGTATTTTCTCACCTTAACCATTTGGTGCCTGTGGCCAGTCTCACGTGACTGGGTGGGACTGACAGTTGATCTTTGTATATTCCTCCTAGACAGCCACACACAATGGAAGCTTAGGTGTGGCGGGATGTGCCATCACTGGCAGGATGTATGAGAGCACCTGGGCCCAGACCCACTTACACTTGAATAGGCTGTGTCCTGTCAGGGCATCTGTGCACTTCTGAGGCATGCCTCTCAAAGCTTCTCCCCACTTCAAAGGTACAACTGTGTCTAAAACAAGGACCTCAGAAACCAACTCTTCAGTACACTTCTGGACCTGTGGATAGGACTGCTGTGCTGCTACAAGGAATGCCACTCTGCTGGACTGCTGCTCTAAAGGAAATGCTGACCTGCTGCCCTTTTGCTTGGGGAATAAGAATTGGACCTACAACTTCATATTGAACCCAATATCCAGAGTGACTCAAAGGGATAGTCTGCTGGCCTCCTGATATGAGCTTCAGGGACATAAAAGGCTCCCCAACCAGCTCTTGGACCCAGCTGCAGCAAGATTCTGACCCCCAAGTGGTGGCCGTCAGATCCTGGAACCTTGGTGTGGCTCACGGAAAACCAGTGCATGCTGCCACCAGCCAGTCTTTTCGCAAAAGAAAGCATTGATTGCCTGCAGAGGACTGCCAATGTGAAGCTCCAGCCTGCCTTTCCATGATGCCTGGCCTGCTCTTCACACCACACCAATCAACAACCACAACGCTCTCCTTGCTACCCACCACCCTCTCAATGCGTACATTACTTTTGGCACAAAACCTTGAGATGGTAAAAAATTCTGCAGGACTAACCTGGCACTGCCACTGTATTCAACTCATGTTCCAATGTGGTCAGCCTGAACTTTTGACTGTGATAGCACGGGTTGGCGCTTTATGCTTTTAGGAGTTATTTTTCAGTTTATTCTTTAAAAATTCATAACTCCGGTTCTATTGATTACATTTTTGTTGTTTTGGTCTGGTTTTATTTATTAAATTCAACTCTATATCTCTAACCTGGTGTGGGATCCTATTTATGTGGTGTTTATACAGGTTTACTGTTTGAAGTGTTGCACAGATAGTTCATTGCCCTGTACCAAGCTACCAGGAGGTTTTGCACAGGTTAATCTGGGGTTTGCTCATGCCTTATCCTTACTAGGATTGTGCTTGTTGCTTGGCCAGAGCTCAAACACAGGTCAACCAGTAACTCAATTTTTAATAGGCATGAAGGAAAACATGCATTGTTGAAATGCACATAAGATATTAAGTTAAGGAATGGTGGATATTTGTATAAATCTGAAATTGAAACATGCGATCATGTGAGTCAGCAAGTATTTTGCAAAGTGTGATCCTTCTTGCACTGTGCTTATATTTGGGAGATACAAATGGAGAGATTTTAAATTCTTAATACATTTTCCAATATTTATGTTCCCACACTTCTCATGATAAACACTGCAACATACTTGTGTGGATAGGTCTAGTGCATACACCATGACAGGATCCAAAATGCAACATGTAGCTATCAAAGTCTTGCCATGAGAATTGACTACTTTGGAGATGTGGATATCTGAAATGTAGACATCCATAGAAGTCCAAAGTTGTGTGACATACCTGGATCCCACTATGTTTTCTTATCAGAGTGCCCTGCAAACTTCAAAAATTGGATAAAGGAATGCGTTTTGCTTGAGGAAAGGTTGCGGTTCTGTGGGGACCCACAAAATACTTACCACTTAGGCACCAAAATAAAAGATGGAGAAAGTATGTTTTGCCATTAAAATTGACAAGTTTTCATGATGGGGGTGTCTGCAGTATTTAGCTGCAAGCTCAGGCCCCACCTAGACAAAACTAATAAATACAGACATGTCTGTAGACTAGAAACTTAGGGGCATCCATAGTGATGTGATTTGTGTCAATTACACTCTGTTTTCTTACCCAGGAAGCCCTGCAAACCTCAAAATTTGGCTAAAGTTGAGCCTTTTCTTCTCATTCTTTTGAGGAAAAGTTCAGAATCTGTTGGTATCCACAATATCCCTACCACTCAGCATTCCCATGCTTCAGTAAACATGAATGGATGAAAACTGTGACCATAGGAAGTCAATATGGTCTCCGTATGACCCCTGATTTTGACTTTTCTCATTTCAGGTAATATGCCATGACCACAGAAATCTAATTACATCAGGTAGATCTGAAGATCACAGATTAAACGCTGACACAGCTGTTTCAGTCTACCATATATTTTCAGAGCCTATCCACTAGGATTGAAAGTCGATATATCTTCTTCCTTGGAGGTGATGAGGGAAGATCATGAGGTATAGCCAGGGTAAATCAAGGGCTGTTAAAGAATTAAGTCCTGCAGGAAATTGGTATTTCACAGATGGAATTTGAATAATTTCCATATTTCAAGTTGAATGAAATTTATAAAATGTTCTGAAACATTGTACTACTCAATTTCATTTGGTGGGAGACTAGTTTGTGCAAAATAATGTGTCACTGAAAGACAAGTTCCGCTTGAACCAGTCTCCTGATAGTACAAAGCAAGATTTTCTGAAGAAGAAGTGTGACTTCATGTGAAAAAGTGTGCAACCACATTTGCCTAGAGCATTTCGAATTTCATGAAATTCCATGAAAAGAATTCTGCAGTTTTCGAACACTGCTATTTCCAACTAAGGAAAGGTTAGAATTAGAAGATTTCATTAATGCTTATGTAGTCTAGCTCAGGTATTGGCACCTTGGTAGTATTTCATGTTTGAGTATAATTAAATTGGTTGTATCAGATGTTGCTTACAATGCTAGAAAATGTTAAATTATGTTGTCAGATTCAGGATTATCAATTTCAATTACAAATTCATAAACTTTGGGATATGAATAATTGTGCGTTACTCTTTTACTCCTGGTTTATTTGTCGAAAATTCAGGAATGAGTCATGAGTAAACTATAGAAAAATCTTTGTGGCTCAGGGCCTTGCTAGACCACAATACAATTTCTATAGGAAAATATGAGCTTAAAGAAAATATTGGCGTAACCCTTGGTAGCAATGGCACAGAGTAATAGACTTTCCTCTAGAGAAATGGTTGTTAAGTATGTAAGAAACACCAATCCAACATCAAGATCAAGGAAAAAAACAATACAATTCGCAAACCAAGATGGTTTAAAATGCTTCAATATGAAAATGTATACCAAAATTGGATAAGGAGATCGAAAAGCATACATTTTTAGAGATGCAAAGGCAAAATGCTCCAAGAAATTGTAAAGCATCTACTCTTGAAGTTGGAAAGGTCCAAAGCATGGTTACAGGCCATTTGTAATGTAGGAGGAGTTGAGTACATGTAGTGGGTTGTACTGAACATGAGTTTTACATTCTTACATTGTCTTTTTATGGAAATGCTACTCTTCACTGCTTGCTGCTGGCAAAGTGCTCACACAGTTGAATAATCAATTGTCATGGTAATATTGAGGTGTTGAATTTTGACAGTAAAAAACATCTGAGTGGGCCAACCCTAAAAATAGAGCTGCTAAAGTCCTCTACTAAATGGAATGACTGTGCTGCCATTTTCCGCTCTCATGATCTTTTAGAGCTGGATTCCTTTATTTACAATATTGGGACGCATTCTTGATTTTAACCATCCTGAGGCAGTCTATAATTCCTACTAAAATGCTCAGAGTCTGGTTCTACTCAAAGATAAAGGCATCAAAAGTCACCATGGTTTCAATGATATCCAAATCTGTTTGAAAGCCTTCTGTTTTTCAGCTATCCAATGTGTCAAACATGGCCTACACCTCATCCAGCTCTGGATTTCCAGCACTTATCTGAAGCTCAGTTCCAACAAGACAGAAATTGTGTTTGCCAAGAATAACAAACATGATATAGACCAAACCCAGTTCAATGATACAAAACTTGAGGTCTCCAAACCCCAACATTCATCCACTGCCAGGTCACTTGGATTCATCCCGCAGGGAACACATTCCCAAGAAAACCAAGCGAGCCTCTTACCCTCCATGTAAAAGTAAAATGGTTCCTCCCAGAAAGCAATTTAATTGAATTTATTGATATTCAATTAATTAAATCAATGCAGCTCAGCATAATACCAAGTATAAACAAGATAAAAACAATATTTCCTAGAAGAAAATAATATCAAGTTTATAATCCACTTTTGGAGCCTCAAACTCCCCATTCCAACTGAGCTGACACACAAAACCTTAATAATGGAAACCACATGGCCGCACACAGCTCTAAACTTTTGCCTCACACAAGAACTTATTCATGGAAACCACACAGTACCACATCGTTTTAAGGTGCCTAGAGCTAAAAGTGCTTCCTAGCACATCATTTCTGCACTAGGCTAAGGTGCTCTGTGCTAACACAGTAAAGAAAAAGAAGGCACTCTGAATTTAATTGGTCCCCAGTAGAACAACCATCTCACAAATCTTTACTCATTGAAACCTCGAGGCGGCACACAATTATAAAGTGCTTAGGGTTAAAAGTGCTTCTTAGTTCATCATTACTTCACAGTGCTAAAGTGCTCCATGCTTGTAAAGAACAGCCCAGAAGATCAAAGTGCCGTATACTTAGTAGGCTGCCAGCACAAGGGTCATCAACGGTGTTTTAGATAGCCAGTTACTCCTTTCAGTTTGGCCCCCACTGGTCCAAAGTCCTCCCTGCCAGTAAGGTGCATCCCAGAAAAGTCAAAGTGCTCAGTGCTTGAAAAGGTAAGGCCATTATAGACATTTTGAGTTACCAGTTGCTGCTTTCATGAGCTCTAAAAAGAAAAGCACCCAGATAGCTGGCAAGATTATCCTTTCAAACAGGTTAGGACAGCTGCCCAATATGTCCTCACATTTAAGATGCAAAATATTTGCCACAGCGAGCAGCACTGCATGGCTTTTAGAGCTTCACAAATGCAGATCACATGTATTGGGGACTCTTCTGATGTGCCACACAATCCGTATCATGCATCAACTTCACCTTCCTTATGACCATACCAATAACACCTATGGAGAACAAGGCCAAAGTGCATTCTCCTGAACATGGACATTGCATCGATTTGATGGGGTGGGGACTCAAAAGATGAGGTAGGGTGCCTAAGGTGTAAAGGCTCACAGCACAACTGCAGTGGGATTTTATTTTAAAGTCTCTGAGATTCCATGAATTTATCTTTGCTAGCTTCATTAACAACTTTGCTGTCGTTCTCTGTTGTAAGGTATTATTTATTAGATCTTTAGCACATAGAAATTTGATAGAGGTTGCCAAACGCTGGCCCCATATAGAGGCAAGCAGAAATGGGATTTAAGTCCACGTACACTTGCATGTCGATGGTGGAAACCCATTACTGAATAGCCTCACAGACTCAGCATTGGCCTACTCAAGAGCATCATATCCACTGCAGCATGTCTAATCCAGACAATAGGAAATATTGCCATGGATTAAACATTCAGTTCTGCTGGACCTCTACTGACTTCCCTTGCTGACCTTCACTATCACCAGAACCAGCTGAATTGTTATTGATTAACTAAGAACCCAATGACAAATATACATTAAAAAAGAGGATTTGACAGAAAGAATATGAGTTATAAAAAAATTGAAAATTTACAAAAAGGATGTCAGGAAGCTGGAAATTATTTTAAAAGTGATATAACTGATCACCACCATAAATACCAGCAAACATAAAATATGAAGAAATTCTAGAAGGGAACAACAATAAAGTTGAGCAGTAGAGATAAGGATTGCTCATCCTCTTCTAATGCAGTCGAGAACTGGAAGCCGAACTAAAGGAAAGGTAGCCAAAGATGTAGTGGCATAGATATGATTATCAAAAACAACATAAAAAAATTAAGTGACAAAAAAGCAACAATGCTCATAAAGTAGTTAACTTCTTTATAAGCATTATTGCTTTTTTCTTGTAACCATTTCTAAATAGAAACTAAAAGCCAATGAAAACATGATTTTGGAAAAGGGATTATCATTTGTCCTCACTTACCTTACAAATAATTTTGAAATAGAACTTTATTTACATTGCTTTGACAGAAAACGTAGGCAAATTACTTCATTCACATATTACTCAGACCACAGAAGCACTACAAGATACTGAAGAATTTCAAATATAATCATCATTAATACCACTGAAAATCTTTAATCCAAAAAATAATACTTTTGCACAAAATTTGGTATCACTGGATATTAAAGATTACATGTGACCATACATAGTACATATTACCAATTGTAGATAAAACTAATAATGTCAGTACAATTTATTTTCCAAAAGGAAGAAACTACAATGCTGTACAAGATCATAAAGAGGCAGTACCCTGATTTTGAAATCTGCAAAAAATCAAGCATCAGGAAGACATTCAGAAAGTTGGACTGCAACATCAACAAAAAAAGAAAGAAAAACTATTGTTTGTATTAAAATTATCAGGCCAAAGTAAGGACTCAAAAAAACAGCATTGAAACATTGAAATGTATTAGCACTAGATGATGCTTTTTGATCTCCTGTTGATACAAGACAGGTATCTGCTTTTCAATAAAGCAACAGTTTAAATAGTTGTCCAAAGCTAGAAGAATCAAAAAATATTTCAAATAGACCAATTCAAAACGGACACATGGGGCTCAAACCCACACATATAATGCTCAACATATAGTGCTTAATTTATATAAAGAATAAGTGCCAGTGCCCAAAGCTCTGCTTGGAAGGCTGCAGCCAGTGCTAGTAAATGTTGGTGCCAAATAGATAGTCTTGAATCCATCTTATACCTCTTTAATCCACTACCTGACATAACCTGCCCATTTATCTCTCATGTGCATGTTCCTGCTTTCTTCCATTTGATGGTTTTGGTATCTTTCTCCTCCTTCTTCTCCTATGTTTGTTTTCCTTCGTTTGCTCTCGGTCAATGTCTGATGAGGACAATTAAGTGTAGGTGATCCCCACCGGCAACTGTAATCTCAAATTAAGCACTGTCAATATAGCAATATAACTTAAAGATAATATTAGGATTAGTCAATAACGGAAAAACATAAAACTTAAAGAATCCTCAGCTTGTGATTCAGATCATTGCATCTATATGAATTACAATTCCCTGTTGAATGGCATTTATGGGCTCGCAGACAGGAAGGTCAGAATGAGATGGACAAGGAACGAAAACGTTTACATTTTCAATGAACACTCATTTCAAACATCTTTATAAATAATGTTAATCAGATCAGCTTTCAAGTATTAGATACCATTACATGTTGGAAAGAGGAGGAGACTGCACTAAAATATTATTTCAGCATGAAATGTATTGGTTTTCTGGATGCTGCATGCCCAAGGGGGTTAAACAAGAAAGCAAAATACTTATACTGGTGAGAACTATAGTTATTTCAAAAGAAAGACTATGCTCATAAATATTTGACAGTAACTTCACATCTGGCCTTTTAAGCAAGAGAAGGGTGTGCGCAATTGCAAAACATGCTGACACTCAGGAGCATCATGATCCCTCATTATGAAGGTTGGATTACACTAGGGAATATGTCTGGTGGTAAAATCATTATGGAGCTGAGGGGTTTGGGGAAAAATAACAAGATGGCATGTAAGAAAAGAAAAAAGAAGAAATTAATGAATTGAAAGATGCTAGATAGAGAGAGATGGGTGTAATAATTGAAGGATTCAGATTGAATGGAGGAATGAAGGGATGGATGGGTAGATGAGAGGTGGCTAGTTGGGTGCAATAATGGAGAAAAGAATAATATGACAGAAAGAAGAATGGTTTTAAGTAAGGATGATAGATTTATGGAGAGAAGTAAGGATGGATGGATGGATATATTGGACTGGTGAGTGGAGAGAAGAAGGAAAGTTAGTGAAGAGAATAAAGGAAGGACAGGGAGAAGGATCAATAAGTGAATAGATAAGCAAATTCAGTGATAATGTATCTGTAAAAGCCAGAGTTTGGCCACACTGTTAATAGGATTTCCTTGTGAAAGCATCAACTGCCTCACTCACTCACTGCCATTTGGGATATAGCTCAAAGTGGGGAGTATTTTGTTTTTCTGGCTACACCCTTGATGGCACTCACCGAGGATGCAAAGGAAGCTCTCAGGGGAGCTGTGAGATACAGTATTCTTGAGAGGTTTAACTGAATTAAGTGACATCCAATATTTTATGTTAGGGTTCAAATGTTTTAATACTGCTGAAAAAACAATAGACCCCAAAATGATTAATAAACCATTGTATATAAAACAATAAAAGTGTTGACATGAAGGGATAATAAATGTGCACGCAATAAGCTGTTATATTGAATGTGAAACGTGCATTGTTTGTATGGACAGTCTTTAGACATTGGTAGTTCATTGTATAGAGTATAGCCCGTGTGTTTAAGTGTTTCCTACAAGTGATTGAACTGTCTCAGCCAGTTCCCGAGGCATCTGAGGAAGCCACTGTATCATGTCCTTTGGTTCTTTGAATTACATTTATTGCAACTTTTTCCCATTAGTTATCAATATATTTCTCCATTTAAAAGATTCCACAACATGAGAAAGGAAAATTGATGCATTGCCTTTTCATCACCCAAGAACTTCTCTCTACTTTCCTGCAAGCCTTTAATTGCCAAATTTCTGGAAAAAGACAGCTCCAAATTGAATGGAGGTAATACAGGCTATTTTGGTAAATTGGATATCTATTCATATTCGGAAAAAGTAACTATAGGCGCTCTACTATAGTCTTTCTTTCTGTACTGCATGTTATTAGTCATATAGTTCTAATCTATCTCGTGTGTACTTTTATCTCAAGCTTGAAAGATGCTTGGCTGGGATTACAATGAATGGCTGCTGTTATATGCAAAATGCTGTTAGTTTCCTCTGTTTCTACATGTGTAATGAAAGGGTACCCCTGAGCTCAATTTTAACTGTGGTACTTGGGAACTTTAAGCAGTTTGGCACTCTCCCAAAAAATGTTATACACAATTTTGGTATTCTGTATCATACGTTCTTAAAATACTTTAATGGCCTTATTTGAAAAGTTAACCACACATTCCCTCTTGCCCATTCAAAGGCACCAGCAGACCATTATCCCTGTCTCTCTCTGTGTAGGAGAAAATTAACTGTTTATTATGCCCTAATACAACAGCTATATAATGCTTGTGCGGATTGGGATGAGCACAGCCTACACAACCTATAGCACAACCTAATTTTTATTCCTTATGCTACGTTTCTTATTATACAAAATAAATGTAGTAAATATTCTATTTAATTCATCCAAAAATCCCTAAAACATATGGAACTGTTTGGAACAGAAACATATATTAAAAGAGAACAGACAGCTTGATTAAGTCAACTTGGGCCAATATTGACAATAATTTCCGATCTGACTCTTGAAGTTATTTTACTTTATTAGCAGGGCAAATTTTTTATTTACATGGATCCAACAATATATAAAGTCTTTATTGCATGTGATAGATTTGAGGTGTGGTGGTAAAATATTCCTCTTAAAGTAAATTTCCAGCAGCTCTGTTTTGAAAGGGTTAATGGTATAGACTGAAACTGCTGAAAACTGTAAAATTACTTTCAAGAATCTCTTCAATGTTTTCGCCAACTGGCTCTCATATATGACAGCATCATCAGAGTATAATTTAACTTTGCACTTACTTAATAAGCAGCTTCAAGATATTGCATCAGCTCTAATTTTAGGGGCAAAAGGCTCTATATATAAAGGAAAGAGCCAAGGTATCACCTCTATAATCTGATTAAGAATTCAAAATATTTTCAGATGAATCTTAGACAATAAATACATTTGCAAAATTGACCTATTGAATTGGAAACAAAAATTGTTGTTCTTCAATAACTTTCACAGAATATTCTAGTTTACGGGGTCAAATGCCTTTTCAGCATTTTTTGAAATATGCAATTTTGAAAGTAAGCAATGACTTCTAGCAGGAAGTCAGTTGTTCTGCTTACTTGCTTCTTGGTATAAATCCTGTTTGATCCCATCCTACCACACTTCCCTCGACCTTTCAAATCCTACTCACTAGAATTTTCATAAAAACTTTAAGAATCTGGGGGGTTTCTTAGCTTTCTAAATTCGGCTCAGAACTCTTTTCGTAAATGCATTTGAGGGTTTACCTGTCTGTCAGATATAGTAAAACAGATTTGAAGATATCAGGATCAACAACTTCAAAATGCTTTTGTTAATTTCACAGCCCAAAAAACTGCCCCAGAAAATGTGCCTTCTGGCAGAGCCCTAATTGCCAGCTTGACCTCTTAACTTTCAATAGAATTGGCATTCTTTTTAGCAATCATATATCAATGCAGAGTATTTGTATTTCCTGCAGGTAATTTATGATGTCCACTATTCTGAGATTTAGATTCAACGTATATAAACTTTGTAAATGTTTCGAAAAAATACCCATTATCTGAGGTTCATGAACTAGTGCACAAGTTTGTTCATGTTCCATACATCTGATGTCTCTTTTCACATTTTCTTTTCTTGTTTGCAAAGCTGGTAATTGTCAATTTACTGCCTTCTTCCTTACATCTTTGTCTATAATTATTCAGATGAAATAGCTGCTCTTGGTTCTAAGGGTCTCAACAGATTAAGGGCCTTGTTTAGAATTTGACGGATGGGATACTCAATCACAAATTTGACGGATGTCCCGGCCGCCATATTTCAATTTCATTATATCCTATGGCACTTCTGTTATGGTGGTCAGGGTTTGAAGAAGTGCCCTATTCGCCAAACACTAGATAAGGCTATTAATCACCTCCATTAATTCCCTTTATGTCCCTATGATCTTTCTTCTGCTCACTAATCTGCCAGACAGTACACCAACCTCACAACACAGATTTAACTTTATCCCATCCCATGATCAGAGGTGCAATGTTAAAATTCAATTCAGAACATTGCTCAATTTTTCCTTCCACATACTCCTTGAATTGTTCATGTACTAACAGTGTGTCCTTAAATCTTGATATGAGACAGCTGTTTAGTTTTTGATCATCCTTTAGACTAGATTGCAGCTGTTTATAGTTTTGGGTTAAATGTTCACTATTTGTAGGTAGTGAGGTAGTTATTATGATAAGGCCTGGCACAATTTTTGCATTTCCACAAGAGGTAGTAATACACTGGTGCAATAGTTCCCAGCACAGTTAAGATTGTACCTTTCAGAAAGATGACACAGCATGTGCTTTCTGTATCTAAACCTTTAGGACTGCAATACAAAAATCCAAAAGTATGGTATATATTTCAACAGAAAACAAACATCACAACCATTGAATATTTCAATTTCATTAATAGCATTCCCTCATCTAATCAAAAGAGCACTTAAGAAGTGAAAATGCATGTTACTATTTAATTAGTTGGGTTTCGAACATCAAAGTTATTATTTGCCAGCAGAATTGGAGGGATTTTGGTAACTCTGCATTACTCTTGTAACATGGAATTACTGGTAAATAAAAATTCCACAGCTCAGCAAGTGAAATGAAAAATTATGCAGTGGTTTCTAAAGTTTAAAAAATACTTCATACCAATCAAAACCCAATCTCTACAGTGATTAAAAGTTGTAATCAAGCAGAGTATGTAAGAAGGGTGCTGAGTGATTTCACTCAGTGCCCATACTCTACTTACTTACGTACTCATGTCTACTACTCTTCCTGGGGTCAGGCTATCAACCAGGACTCTCCAGTCATCTCTGTCCTGGGCTTTTCTTTCAATCTGAGTCTAGGTGTACCCATTTCATTGCAGTCAGTCTCGAGGTCTTGATGTCAGGTGCTTCATGACTTTCCTCTTTTCCTTGTCACTTGAGGGTCCCAGGTGAGGGCTTGACTGATGGTGTTTGATGGGGGCTTGCGGAGAGTGCGACCGATGAAGCCCCTGAGTCTTTTTATGATTTCATTGTGAGCTGAGATTTGGAAAGTCTGCTACCATAAGTTATTGTTCCTGATGGAGTTTGCCCAGCAGATTTTAAGGGTTTTCCCCTGACAGGTGTTGATGAAGGTCTGGACATTGTTGGTGATGGTCACTGTTGTCCTCCAAGTTTCTGCTCCATACAGAAGGACCGATTTTACGTTGATGTTAAAAACCTGAACTTGGTTTGCAGTGTTAGGTCCTTGCAGCTCCATATCTTCTTTAGCTGAATGAAGGCAGCCCTTACTTTGCCAATTCTTGCCTTGACGACAGAGTCTGTGCTGCCCTGCTTGTCTATGACACTGCCCAGGTAGGTGAAGGCCTCATCCTCTTCCAGTGCATAGCCTGCAAGAGTGACTGCAATTGTCCTTTCAAGTTTCCATTGCTTGCTGCCTCCTGGGCTTCTGTGGCAATGCCATCTATGAATCTTTTCTTGTCTTCTATTAAGCTTATCTTTGCTTCATTAACTTTGGTGTATTCACCTTGAACTTCCGCTTTTTCTGCACTTGTTCAGCTGGTGTTGACTGCAGCTTTCTTTTCTTTTCTTGCTAGGATTTTGCAGAGTATTGATGGAGCTCCGTTCTTTATGCTGGTGGATGCCGCTGTTTCTTTGATTTTTTCCCACTCGTTTTCTACTGGGTCTCTGTCGTCCTCTAGTTCCTGCAGCACTTGAAACTGGATACTAGCATTGGTTGGTCAGTTCCATCCATGCTTTCTTCAAATTTAGCTTTAGCCTGGCCACGACAAGTTGTTGGTACCACGTCTACTCCTTTCATAACTCTCACATCCTGCAATGACCTCTGGAGTTGCTTTGTAATGCAGACTTGGTCGATCTGATTTTCTGATGAATGGTCTGGTGACACACAAGTTGCTATGTGTATTCTTTTACATGGGAAATACACTACCGGCTATCACCGGGCTGTTCAAGACACAGAGATCTGCGAGCTTTTCACCATTCTCGTACAGGTCGCCAAGGCCAAGACTGCCAATGACTTCCTCATATCCTGTGTTGTCGCTTCCAATCTTGGAATTGAGGTCCCCCCTCAGCATGGTGATGTCTCTCAAGGTATTTCTCCAGAATGGACTGAAGTATGTTGTAAAACTGATGTTTGTCTTTTATAGGTGGATAGCCCTGGATAATATTCATGTTGATACTATTTTTCTTTGTGCAGAACGTCACTGTGATGATTCTGGGACCATAGGCTTCCAATCCAATCAGAGCTCTGTTGACTGCTGGCATTAGCATCAGATACTCCCTGAGTATGTGGGGTGTTGTCCTCCTCGTGTTCAGAATACAGCATTATTCCTCCTGGAGCCAGTCTGTTCTGTCTAGAATGTGTCCATGTGGTCTTGCTGATGCCAAGTAGAGTAAGGTTGTATTTTTTCATCTCCACTGCCACTGGCCTGTCTTGTACATGGTCCTCACGTTCCATGTCCCAATGGTGATGGTCTTGGTCAAACAGAGGGGGATCGGCTTTGTGGATACGAGGGATCGCTGGCTTTTGCCACAGGTATCGCAGGTCTCCCTGAAGGAGATTCCTCTCTCCCCAGGGACAGGATGTCTTTTGGTTGATGGTTCTGTATCTATGATTTTTATACATGGTGGGGCAGCTAGACCCATGAATAACCCTCCTCCATTCGTAGCTGGGTTAAAGTTTAGAAACCACAATGTGCCAGTCGGAGGCGGTGCCCTCACAAACTCTGCAGTAAACCGAGTGGTATCTGGCTGCGCTAGTTTCATAGCGCAAAATGCATCCTTGCATCCATTTTTTAATGCAAGGCTGGAGCCTGCTCATGGCATAAGGTGTCTGGGAGCTGTAGTTTACCATCCTCCCGGTGAAAGTAAGAAATCTTTCTGTACCTCATTATTGGAAAGCCTTGCCCCCTATACCCTGCAAGCAGATAATGTCCTACTAGTAGGAGATTTTAATCATCATTGAGACACCATCTCCAACTCAGACTCTGCATGCCTAATAGCAGCTATGGAGTCGCTAGGCCTCTTCCCTAGAGTATTCAGCCCCACACATATAGCGGGACATACGCTGGACACCATCTTTACGAACATCCAGGATCTAATAGTAGAGCCCCCCCTTGGCACTAAGCTGGACCGACCATCTGGCTCTAGGATTCTCCTTGGGTATTCTTATACCAACAAGCCAGCCCCAATGCCGTAGGAGTTCTCATAGATCTTGGAAGAAAGTGACATTAACATCATTTAGCTCGGCGTACACTGCCCCTTCATTTAATAACTGTGTGGACAGTGATACAGCATTGGAAACATTGGAGGCCTCTGTAACTGAGGCCCTCGATATCATCACCCCGCTCAGGGTAGTTAAGATCTGGGAAAGGGCAGCCCCAACCACATCGTATTCAGGGAGCCTTAAGAGAGAAAAAGCCACTTGCAGAATTAGGGAGAGAAAATGGAGAAAAACAAAGATGGAGGGAGATAAACAGGCTTACAGAACAGCACATAGAGCATACCTAAATAGCTGTAACATAGCCAGAAGAGCGCATTTAGGCACTTGAATCATTGAAGCAAAGAGCTCTTTTATAGAGCTCTTTAAGATCCTCAAGGAGTTTACTAACCCCAGAGCAAATAATTCCTCCCTCCCGCCGACGCAAAGGCTATGTGACGACTTAACTAATCATTTTAAACAAAAGGACGATAACATTTATAGTTCATAAACAAAGGATAGCTCAGCACACTTGTGAGTATTGAATACAAGCAATCCACAGTAAAGTACATCTACAGTACAGTTGTTTGCTCAAAAAGGAGTCGATATGTTCTGTTGGTTTGGAATCTCAGAGGTTCCTCGTTCTGGATCAGAATATTCCGCGAGCACGGGTGCACACCATCACCGATACATGCCTACTCCTCAGGCAACTACAGACGTACAGTGTATGGCAAAATGTCCTTTTAAACAGGGTTCCGCTAGAAATGATGAGAAATGGATACTTGAACATACAGAAAAAGTATACATTGTGAGCCCTGAAGAAGTCCGATTGTGGACGAAAATCGCTGGCAGTTGCAAAATAAAGTTTATATGTGAATAAAAGATGAGATTTCGAACCAACAGAACATATCGACTCCTTTTTGAGCAAACAACTGTACTGTAGATGTACTTTATTGTGGATTGCTTGTATTCAATACTCACAAGTGTGCTGAGCTATCCTTTGTTTATGTTTTTAGAGAAACCAGTTAGGTTCTTTCTGGTCTCTCTATTTTTGGGACCTAGGGGATTGTGTCCCAGGCTCTTCTGCACCTTGTTTTGTGGTCAAACTATAGAGATGTTTAGATTGGTGCGTGTATTTATGCTTTGATCCCCATCTCTTCTGTGATATTTAACATTTATAGTTCCTTTGGTTCGGAAGAGGCTCTTAGGGTGGTAGTACAGCCCCCGGAAGACCCTCTTTCTCCCAGCTTAGAGTCCTTCTCAGTCATCACCTCCGAGCAAGTACTGTCCTTATTAGCGCACACTAAATCGGGCTCCCCGTCAGACCTGGCCCTTCCTTTCATTATCTCCGATCTCGCACCAGCCCTGTTCACCGAAGTCCGCAATATTTCATTAGCTACGCCCACTTTTCCTTTTATGTGGAAGAAGGCGCAAATAAAGCCATTGCTAAAGAAAGCACTAGCCGATCCTTCAGATCTACAAAATTATAGACCCATCTCTCTCCTCCCATTTTGTTCTAAAATTATGGAGACTCTGATTAACAAACAACTTTCAGGCTATTTGGAACAAAACAACCTACTTGATCCTTCTCAGTTAGGCTTCCGTGCATGTTATAGCAGCGAGTCCGCATTGACTGAAGTAACAGACACGAGAAGGATGGCTCTGGACAAGGGGACACCCACGATGCTAGTTCTTCTTGACTTGTCAGCAGCTTTAGACACCATCTCTCATAGAACCCTTTTGGATAAGCTATGAGAGATTGGTGTGAGAGGAATGGCCTTAAAATGGCTACAAAGCTTTCTGACCGACAACACAATGTGTCCAATTGGACACATTTACGTCAAAAATGAAAACCGAATAAAGCGAAATTTGAATTTGAATTTGATTTGACTTCACAGACCACGGTGGTAGACAAGGAGGTCCCTCAGGGATGCATTTAAGTTCCACCTTGTTCAACATCTATGTTTCCTCTTTGTCCACTATCATTAGATCTTTTGGGTTCGTTACGATCTTGTATGTGGACGATACTCAAGTGATAGTCCCCATAGAGACAGATCCCGCTTTCACCATATCAAAGTTTAAGAACTGTATGCTAAAAATAGCCACATGGATGAGTAAGAACTTCTTACAGCTTAACTCCAATAAAACTGAGATCCTGCTGTTTGGGAAAGCAGAGGAGCTATGGACCCCTGATTGGTGGCCAGTAGAACTCGGGGAAGCTCCTACACCAAAAAAGTGGGCCAAGAATCTGGGCATCATAATTGATGACAGACTTTCCATGGAGGAGCATGTGAAAACCATCTCGGGCACCTGCTTTGGTATGATGCGAATGCTCAGAAAAATCTTCCCTTGGATTCCCCTCTTGGACAGAAAAACCCTTATACAGGTGCTTCTAGTCAGTAGACTAGATTATGGAAATTCACAACTGATACTCCGTCAGTACCCCTTTTGCGACAATCGCACTGGCTCCCTATCAAGAAAAGAGCAGTCTTTAAGCTCCTGTGCCTAGTGTTTAAATCACTTCAGGGGATAGGTCCTGCCTTTCTAATAAAAAAATTAAAACCTTATATTCCCGCGTGCCAATTGAGATCGAGCAGCCGACAGCTGCTCTGCACCAGGAGAATTAGGAGAGCCAAAATGGGCGGTCGTGCTTTTTCTCATCTAGCCCCCGTCCATTGGAACAGACTGCCAGATGACATTCGAGCCTGCCCCAATCTGGGACAGCTCAAGAAACTGCTTAGAACCTGGCTATTTTGTCACTAACAAGCGGTGGATGGATTACCTTTCTCTGACCCCCACCGATGCCCCGGTGCTGGATGGTATTTGCATCCCTGTCCTCTTGTTTGCGGACGACACCTTGGTCATCTCTAAAACTCCTTGCGGCCTTCAGAAAGCCTTGTCGCGCTTTGTAGACTTTTGTCGCCTGCATGGGCTGGAAATAAACATTGTCAAAACCAAGGTCATGGCGTTTAATGAACACAAATCTTTTAGAGGCAATATAGTCATGGACAAATGTCCACTAGAACAGGTGGACGCTTTCACTTACCTAGGGGTGACTTTGCAGAGAGACATGCGTTGGAATAACCATATTAATTTGGCTGTCCTTAAACATCAGCAACAAGCAGGTTGTCTCCTACAAAAATTCAAAACATCACAGACTAAACCTATCCGCCCAGCTCTTGAGATCTATGGGATGAAGGTGATAAGTTCAACCCTATATGGAGCTGAACTATGGGGCTTTGAAAACGTATCCCGCTTTACTAAGGTGGAAAATGAGTTTTTTCGCAAATTGACTGGTGTACCACAAAGTACCCCTTTAATCCCTCTACAATGGGATCTAGGGAGAAAAGGGATTAAAGATTTAGTAATTTTGTGGCCATTGTTATATTGGTGTAGATTAGAATATGGAGTACAGAGGAGTTAACGCATTACGCTCGAGGCCTAATGGATATTATTAATAAGATCCTTTTCATAAAATGAAATGGCTGAGTGGGATTAGATCCCTATTAGGGAAGATGGGAATGGTAGATCTGTGGGATAATCCTCAAAATGCAACCTTCCCACGTAAAAAACTTTTAAAAGCAAGATATTGGGAAATGGTCCACCATTCAATAATGTTGGAGAAATTACCAACAAATCTCACGGGTCGTTTTCATTTTCTGTCTGCTACCTGGGCGCCGAGAGATCCCCTCCAGATGATTTGCCTACGCTATACAAATTTTAATAATAATAATAATTTTGCACTAAGAGCACAGCACCAAATGCCGACTCCGCCCCATGGAGGAATTCTGCTGAATTTTAATGCAATCACATGCAATTCTGTGGAATCAAACTCTACAAATTCTGCTCACCCCTAAAATATTTGATGAGTGTAGACAAATAGGGCAAGGTGGTATTAGTCAGTGATGGTATGCTTTCATTCCGCATTGCGTGTGCATCATTATTTTAAACACTATTAGCATATTGCAGTAGTGTTGGTTCTATAGATACCATGGTTGTTTTTTATAATCCTTCTTCCTCTCAGTGGTCTTCCGCCTCCATCTGGACCCAGAAGAACATATATTATGGCTGAGTGCATAATCCCCTCTTCCCTCTCAGGTCCCCAACTTGGTTACCCACCTTCTCTAAGGATGAAGGAAATAAATTGTGCAAGAAGAAAGCTTTGAAGAGTAGGATACACTATTTGGGTGGTTCTGGACAAGTTTTGTCAAACTTTTTTAGTTTTGAGAGATATTAGAGGTTTTTCTTAGATTTTTTCAGTTTTTATATTAGTATACACAAATGGAAGAAGCTACAGTGACTGGACATCAAAAACCTAGTCTAAAACGTAGATGTATTAATGCTTGCTTATGTAGTGTCTTGCTAATAATGTTGATTTGGTTAATATTAACTATCATTGTGCCTGTTCTAATTGTGACTAAGAACAAAACCAATACTAATAATGTGATAAGTAGGGGAGTGAATCCTGTTACTAAAGAAACTCCTAATACTAATATAGATAAGTTTCATTAAAGTATTTATCATCATGATAAATCAATTAATGATTTTTTGTTAAACGTTTTTACAAAATTACTTTACAAGTGCGTCGACACGATGGATGTGAGAGATTGTTACATGTGCATGCAATTACCTTTGTCTGTCTCACAGGGGGTGACTTACCATCACCTTCCTTCAACTTATGGTGTGTTGAGTAGTGTTTTAACAATTTTGTTTTATGTGACGGGGAAGTTGCAATACTATTATTCAAACATGGATTTAGTGTTTTCAGAAACTCCTATTGGAAAATACATGAATAAGGTGTATAGTAGTAGAAATGCAGGATACATGGGGGAGTGTTTTCATATTACACAGATACTAGATACAGTATATGCTCATAGACATATTCTTACATGTAGTTTGTGGGCTGAAGAAAAAGAATTCCTTAACATGGTAGAAGATAGAAGACAGGATTTTCAAAGAAAAGCTGCTGAACAGTAGTCACATGTATCATCATGGGCTTCCAGAGAGGTAAATTATAAGAAAGGTGCGACTTATGCTGCAATGTCTCTTGATTGATATCATAAAGGGAAACTTTGTTTGCTTAGACTAAAAACTGACTATAATAATTATTTCAGTGGTACTAGTGAATGTGAACATAATTTTTTAATAACTGGTGGATGGGGGTTGGAAAGAGGAACTGATCCTGTTTTTCCAGGAGTCTATTATGTGTGCGGTAAGAATGCCTACTATAGGTTGCCTGCACATTGGTATGGTAGTTGCTACTTCGGAAGTGTATTTCCGAAAGTTTATCATGTTGATAGAAACAATAGAATCAATGAAATAAGGCATGGACTAATACGTAAAAAGAGAGTAACTTTTTCAGAAATAGTTGGTGATATTTTTGGTGCACTGATACCCCCAGTTGGAGTTGTTCTGAATTCGCATAAAATTCGAAAATTGTCCACAATGGTTGATCGTTTATCGACAGACACTGCTGGTGGGTTCTTGATGATTGATAATGAAATGATTGCAATTAGATCAATGGTATTGCACAATCGACTTACCCTTGACAGTTTATTGGCTAAAGGGGGTGGAATCTGTGGCATGTTGAAAATTCAACACTGCTGTACTTATATCCCTGATAAAAGTAAAAATCTTGAGGAGTATATTAAGAATAATATGGAATTACATCAAGATTTGACTCAACTGGAGGTTGACGTTGTTTGGGAGAAACTGAGTAAGAGTTTTTCCTCTTTAGGTAAATGGTTTACTACATTTGGGGGTAGCTTATTAGGGAAAATACTAATACCAATTATTTCAGTAGCTGTAGTGACTTTAATAATAATAGTGGCATATAAATGTTTCAAGTGTAGATGTGGAAGAAAGGAAATGACAGAATCAGACAATAAATGTAAGCTAGAAAGAGAAAAAGAGATGAAATAGAGCTAGAAGACATGAGATGAAATTATTATGAAATGATGAAAGACTTAGATGAGAGCATGGCAAAACGAGAAAAGAATATAGCCTTTTAGATAGATTAAGTGGCAAATAGTGTGATGGTTATTTTGTGATGACTCAAAGGGCGGAATTGATGGAGCAGGGTTGGAGAAAATAAAAACCTGCTCGGATTGAATCCCCAGTAACATTTATTAATGTACAAAAAACACAGGAAAATGCTTTTGTGCATGCGTGCACTAAAGTGTGGTCAAATGCATGAAAAAAAACCTAGGCCTTATTCGTGTTCTGCTTTGAAAAAAACAAAAAGAATGCCGCTATTTCGCACATTAATGCTTTTGCTAGGAAATATAATGTGGGATAGTGCAATGGTGGGTGGTAAACAGTGAGAAATGTATTTCGTGAAATTAATAATGTCTGTGTTTTGTTCATTGTAGTAAAACAAGTATGAACCTACATCTCTGTATGTTGAAAAAGGGTAAAAATAATAACGTGAAAATGTCTGAAAATTAAGCTTCTGTAGAGGAGAGAACTGTGAAGGCAGAGGAAGATAATACCTTGTATGTCTGCCAAGTAACGAAAGGATGGCCGTGAGAACTCGAAAGATGTACAAGCTTCTTCCACAGAAGCAGCGGATATGAATGAATGGGTGACTAGAGACTCGCAACATGTTACTTGTTGGAGGAAATGTGTATTCATGGGACATGGCTAACGTAATGGGAAGATAGAAAACAAAGAACACAGTGAAAGTTATGAACGTGACTATGGTGGTGTGATAGAACACCCCCTAAATTGACCAATGAGGGACCAAGTTCTTGCAAATGTTGCTATAATCGTGGGAAAGACATTGTAGGTTTTAGGGTATAACTGAGGTGCCCAGGGGGTGTGTTTTTGGTTAGGTCATTGGAAGGCCGTCAGATGGTCGTCGAAGAGGTTGATTAAGGAGAGAGGAGAGAGCTAGAGGGAGATCATCGTTGTCCATCGGTTTTGCTGTTTTCCAGATAGAGGCCTACCTGTTCCTATCTAGTATCCAGTAATCTTTGTTCCCTGAATCCTACTCAGGGGACCCCCACTATCCCCGTGGCCAGGGGCTGGTATTTTCCTGAATCTCTTGGGTTAGTATAGCTAATGTTTCGTACTTTGCATAAACATTTGCAAATGTATGAACAGCACAACAGGGATTTGTGTTTGGGTATATGAGTATGGACCAGTGTTTATGTTATTATTGATTATCGATCCCTGATTGGTACTGGATCATATGTACCAATCAATAGTGAGGCTGTATTTGGGAAGAGTATTGTTAGAGCAAAATAGTGATGAGAGTTTTGCTTTGTCAGAAACAAATAAAGTTTTACTGTTGAATCACAGCTGAAGCACATGTGTGAGAATTTTGAAACCACAGTTGACCATCTAGCTGAAAATGGGGGCTAAAATACTTGAACTCACAAGCAAAGTCGCTTGTTAACCATCTTTATTAGGACTGTAGTGCCACTTGTGATACAAGAAAAGCACATGCTGTCCTTCAGAGACAGTGAACAGGGCCAACATGGAAATGCTTGCGTGTTGTCTGATGCCAGAGGTGGATCTGGGGATACTAGGGCTTATTCCTACACAGGATGGAGCAAATATTTTGGAGAGTCATTCTCTGTCACTCCGTTCTCCTGAGCTTTCCTGCCTCCTCTTCTAGATTTCACATGTGTCAGAGGTAAAAGGATTATAGGACTGGTGCACAGAGTCTGACAGCAAAGATATGCCCGGGTGTGACTTTATTTAGCTTTTCTAATATATACACTCCTGCTGTGTGGGTTGTGACTGCTGGGGGGGCTGTAGAAATTTGGTTATTGTCAAAATCAAATAGGTTTAAATTTTCAATGTTGCCGAGAGTGCCAGATGTAACCATGAAGAGAACACTGGTCAGGAGAAGCTTACCTTCCATTTAACATTGGTGAACCACCTAATTGACATTGTTTTCCATTATTACGACTGAAGATCGCTTGTATTAGGTGAAGGATACGTAGATTAGGAGTACTGGCAGTTATGGCCTGCTGGTACTATTGTTTATAGTTGCATAGTCAAATTAACTAGGGTCAAATCATGGTATCTTAGTACTATTAGAAATGAAAAAGCATATCTTTGAAAACAGAAAAATCTCTTAGAAGTGGGTGGATATGTGTCATTTTTGTTATAGTGGGTGGAATAAGTACATAAGTAATAGCTAGCTGGTGTTTTTTGTTTGTTCTCTATATATTAGAAAAAGTATAAATAACATGGTGACTTACTATCTTGTATCTTATGCGTCTATATGCTTCTCCATGGTGGACTCCTCAGAACAAACTGTATGGATGGTTTGATAATACCATCCCTAAGGTTTGCCAATTGACACTTATGGCTGGGCTTGTCAAACCATAAACCAATACTGGTTGTAGGATTTTAATTTCTAAGGTTGCTCCCTGCCACTTCTTCGTGAATTCCTCAGAGCATGTGGCATGGCTGGGTGCATAGTGCCTATTCCTCTATTCATCTCCTAGTGTATGTGAGTTCCTATACTGCTGTTGATGCAAGAGTGCATTGTCCCGTCACACTTAGGGCATAAATTGCAACAAAAACAAGGTGATGGATGGAATGCTTGAATGAATCTGACCCTCAGGCTGCATTCCAGCCCATCGTTTTTCACCCACCATGTCACGCTAGACAGAGGGCCACCTTATGCAAATCAGTATGGACTCTGCTGCTTATGAGAACAATCTGTTCCCATGGGGAGCACCCCTCCCCCCAAAGGGGACCACGAGCAATCGCAGACCTGTTCCTCAGTGAGGCATGGCTCGAGTCCTATGGCACAGTGAGCGCAGGACCCACATCTGGGCATTCCCAGAGGAAGCCTCACCTGACAGTTCCGGACAGACTGCTCCCATGAGGATCGGGGTCAGTGCTGATTTGCATAAGGCATGCCTTTAGCTAGAGTGGCAGAGTGGGCCAATAATGATGGAGTGGAAGGCAGCCGCAAACTATTACCAGTGGCTTATATTAACTCAAGCATTTCATCCATCACCTTGTTGTTTTTATGGTAGTAAAATAAAGCAATAATCAGGCTTCAAGCAGTCGCTCTAGGCCCCAGTGCCACTGCACCTGCTGCACTAATGCTAGAACTCATTTTTCTACTAACTAAAGGTTCTATAATGTGTTTCCCATTAAGGGGATTTAATTGGTGGGAAAAGTATGTTGCAGTCAATTAAAAGAAAGCTCCATCAGTTCGGAACCTCCGGCCTGGTTGAGAACCAGTTCCAAACATTCCTGGTTAATAGAGTGGAGCCATCATACCTGAGAATAAAAACCTCCCAAGTGTGTCTACAAAATTACTCTCTAATAGCTATGGGCAGAGTGACATTTAAAAGAAGCATGCATTGTTTTCGATTAAATCCCGGTAGACTGCAGAAATAGGAATTAAAAAGCAAATGAAATACCAGATGGTGCCGAATTATCATTAGATGCCTGTTTCTTTCAAGCTCTGGCAACCCTTCACAGAAGATGATTTTCCAAAAACATTTTCATAACCGTGGCAGGACATCAGAGCGTGTGTTTTTTTGTAGGACTGTGGCAAATCGCTGCTCGATGATACTAATGAGCATTGTGAAAATGCGCGGGGGCAGGCTCCCGGGAGCAGCCTCCGTATTAGCAGGCTCGGTAATCCCTCCATGGACTGGAGCCAAGAATACATCTGGAGCCCAAACACACTGAATAATGCACAGGGAACACAAGCGTAAAAGAACAAACGAGATGGCTTAGTGATGTATATATGTTTAGCATGAGTGCCGTTCATTTTAGCAGTGACCTGTGGCAGGTCGAGGAGACGTATCCCGCCCTAATACAACTGACTCCAAAAACAAAGGGAGCAGGCGTACAGAATAGACGCGCGCGCTGCATTATTTAGAATGGAACACAGAGGGACGGGTTCTAGGAGGTACTATTGTGAGAGTAATGGAAAATTATATAGCATAATTTATTTTAGACTTGTAATAACAGAGGTCGATGTCAAAAGAAATAGGACAAAGGGTTTTGTAACGTGCCTTACGCGCAGGAACATTCAGCAAGGACAACTGGAATAGGGTTACCGGGTGACGCCATACGACCAGGCTGTCTTGTACCTAAAGCTGTACGTTACTTTGAACAAGTGAGTGCGTTCTGGGACGTGTATTCCGTGAATTAATCAACACGGCTAGCACACCTGAATGAAAAGATCCCGAAAACCACGAGCGAGCTTGAAAAGTTGTGTGACTCCCGGGGACTTGGAATCATCTGGCAACTCTCACCCTGACTGAAGACAAAGTGGCGCAGGGGGAGGAGACAAGTATATTCATTTCCAATCCTTTCTGAAACATACGTTGATTGGTTCTCCGATGTTTGATAAAATGCAAAAAAGCTAACATCAGTGACGTAATGCAAAATAATTCACTGCGCCCCTCGGCCGCCTGAATGAGAAGTGAGGCCCTCATGCTCCGATTGCTCACATACAGGCTTAGGCCGCATGGGGGCCTCCAGAAGATTGTGAGGCCCTCTGAAGAGTTCGGGGCGCTCCTAGGCCATGGGACCTGCATCGGCCTGCTTTCGGCCCTGGCTAGTATTTTGAACATCATGCAGTTAAATTTGACTCAATCTGATCAAAGTAAAAGACACACAAATGATGGATGGAATACGGAATAAATCAAACACCACCCCACCCCCAGTCACAAGATCTGGGTTTAATCCTTTGTTCTTTTGCTCACCATGCCACCCCAATTTAGAACCAGTCATATGCAAATCAGTCTTAACCCTGCCCTTCATGGGAACAGTCCAGCCCAAAATTCCAAGCCAGGTCTTCCCTGGACCAGAAACAAGCATCCTGGGACCAGTTTTAGGGTCTCACCCTGCATCAGCCAGGTTATCTTTAATAAAGTGGCACAGTGAGCCCGGGACCCATGTCTGGGGATACCCGGCACACTTTGGCAGGGGTGGCTCCTCAGTAGGAGCGGAGGAGCATTGCCCCACTGAACATCCCGCCAAACCCCAGTAAAATAAAATGGTAAATTATTACCATTTTATTTTTCTTCCCCATCCGAAACAGAGTCTTAAGACAGCTGTGTTAGAGCAAGCCATAGCCTCAACAGCGCTGTTGATCGCCGAGTGCGTCTGCACCCTCCAATCAGGGCGCTGCTCTCATACTGGATGAGAGCAGCGCCCTGAATGGTCAAGGGAGTTGCTGCTGCCAGTAACAGGGGAGAGAACAGGACCAGAGGAGGATGTTGGGTTCAGGTAAGTTAAGTTTTAATATTTTTATTTTATTTTGCTCTCGCGAACGCCCACCCCCACTCCCCGGAGATGCCAGTCGCCACTGCACTTAGGGCAAGAAAGGAAAAGGCACACAAATGATGGACAGTGTATTCAAGTGTGCTTGTGGCTGCTCTGCAGTATACTTCAGAGAGAAAAATGCGACCGCAAGAATGTTCATCTAAATCAGACTTCACCTTTATCTTACGTCTCAATTCATCATAAACATTACAGCACAGTCACAAAAGGCAGCTACTATTCTGACGTTTCACCGCGCCCATGAGATTTTGAGCTTAATAGAGTAGCTTAATGGGGGTGTTGGACTAAATAAAGGTAATGGGTTTGCAAAGTTTTATTTTCTCTCCCTAATACCACCATCTTCCTGTGTAACACCCGCACTGTGCCCGCTCGGGAATAGCATGCAAACCTCCTTACAGAGGCCTTACAAAAGAAAGCAAACTTTTGTGTAGTTTTTGTGGTTGTTGTTGCTGTAGTTTTATTACCTCTATACGCATATTCATTTTGCAGTCCCCTGGACATAATTTTATGGCCATGGTCATAAATGATTATCATGAACTATCAGAAAATCGGTTGTCATAAATCACAAAGTGTTGCACATCACAAATCACAGGTCATAAATCAGTCGGGTGTCGTAAATCATTTGTGTCATAACTTGGTGTCATAAGACATTTGCATTAACGGTCATAAACCCATAAATCACTTGTTTGTTTTAACTCATTTGCATATCATGAATCGTAAATCACCCTGACAGTTCATTATTCCGCTGTTTTGCAGGCGTATCTCCTTTCTCGCCACCTTTGGGGTCACACATTGTTCTGTTGCTTTCCATGCCCCTTTGCGTGTGGGGGGTAGCCTCTCCGCAGAGTTAAGCCCCAACTCACTACCTTGCTAGTCTCTTTTTGTGCCCTGCGGTCCGACAGGGTCTGGGCTGTGAGCGCCGTCTCTGTTTGCTACTCCCTCTTGTCAGGCCTACTCACATTGCCGTAAGGCATCCAAAAGTGAGAGGCCTTTTCTTCTAAACACTGCTTTGTCGGTGTGCGTCCATAACTTACCAATGTACCCTTCTTATCTGTCAGCTCTGTGACACTGCTGCTGCGTAAGTGTAGGTGGGTCCTAAAAATCCTTTGGCGCCGCTCCCCAGCTCCACAGTGCAGTAGTGAGCTGAAGTGTGGGGAGCAGCGCCCTTTATCCCCCCCACAACTTTCTTGCCGAGATGGGTAGGTGTTGTGATTGGGGGGTTCGAAACACCACCTGGCCCTCCCCATTGGCCAGGTGACTAGGCACCTTACTGATGCGCTTTTTGCTTGCCAGAAGCACCCCTTCTGCTTCGGGACACCTCCAGGCAGCTGGAACTGGATACTGACAGGGCTCTGGCATCTGTTATGGTGCCAGCACTCGAGGACCCCTCCGGGGGCGGCCTCTGTAAGAACATTGTCATCTCATGTTTAAATTATTGATTAATGGCTTATGCTTTCGCGGACCAAATGCATTTACCTACATTTTAACCTTACTGCATGTTTATATGTTCAATGATTTACGTTCGAGTCTATTCCTAATTTCATTACAAATTGTTATATTTTTTTGTAAACAGGGTAGTTTGGCTCTATTGATCTCATTGTTTAATTTCACCAGGTCCACGCGTGAGTAGGTCATCCAGTGCATGTTTCTTTTCCACACTCTGGAGCTTGTAGTCCTAATTTTAAATGAAATCATGCAGACTACAAATCCCAAAATACAAGAAAGAAAAACATAAACTAGATGAGCTAACCACGCATTGAACTCGGCAATGAGAGTGCTCTAAGTGTTTATGGTTTTGTAAAGAGAATGGAGGGAGAAAAGTTCAACTAGGGACTTGCTGACCATGCTAGAGTTCTCAAGATTCCAATTTCCATGCGTGTGTAACCCAAGCTTTTTTCTGTGTATCGTGAGATCTTTACTTGTTTGTATCCCACTAGAAAATAAGGATTACAAATCTAAGAATACAGAGAAAAATCGTAAATTGAATGAGCTACTCACATATGGCTCTGGGAAACTTGAGAGCTCTGCCATGCAGTTTGGATTCTGCGATACCTGAAAGGGTCATGCCAATAGACCTTTTCACAAATTTAAGGCAAATGTATTTTGCACTATTTATTCTAGTTATGCAATAGAAAGCGATCAAACTGGTTTTGTTTCAAACATAGGCCCTGATTACCAGTTTAGGCCTAGTCGGAATTACGAGTCTGAAGGTATTAAACGCATCCCATCATTATCTGTGCTAAATACCCGAAGCTTCAATATATTTCGGCAGTTCAAACCTGCCAACATTTAACAGGTGCAATGTCTGGGGTATTTACCGTATCATGCTGACTTTGGTGAATTAAACCTCAAAATCAGCATGTTATTCTCCAATAACTCGTAACGGGTACTGTTTATCGCACCCAATAAAAAACGAACCCTATGGTCGTTATTTACCATGTGCGATATTATAGCACCGTTACTTGGAATCAAGCTTAAGTCCAGAGCTCACAGGTTGCCCATTCATTTGATTAAATAGATATTTGAGGCCAGTTTCCTTTGCATTCTGGTATTTGCAGTCCTGTTGATCTATTATAAATTGAATGCAAAAAGTACTAGAACACAAAGGAAAACTATGAGTCATCTACTCAGCCTGTAACTAGAGAATTTGAGAGCCCCAACACGGTTCTATCATTCACATTTGGACAAGGGTAAAAATGGGTCTAATTCACAAATGTGTTTGCACCTGTAAGGCTAGCTTCCAGGCGCAAAGAACCTTTTTTTTAAATTGCAAAATCTCTTATCTAATTCACAAAACTTGGCTATGCACTTGTTAAAGCATTTAATGGCAAAGAGTATTCAGTGTGAGGAAATATAATGCTGTGAATGGGGGGCGTTTAGGGTGGTAATGATCTAGATGCTTGTGAATGATCGCAAACAAACACATATGTGGCTATTTAAAGCCATATGCAGACCCTCCCCCAACGTGGAAATACTTGAACATTTTCTTCTGTCAAGGGCAGTAGTAAATCACTTCCTAGCTTGTGAATTGGAAGGGAACACTCCAAAATGTAAGTGGGTGCCTGTAGATGGTTTACCAACGTGGAGAAAATACTTTCTCCTTGAAGAAACAATATCAAGCACAGCTGCTTGTCCCAGTGCGAACATGCCCATAGGTGCATAGTCTCTTGAGAGAAAGGTTCTGACAAACTTCTGCAGAATTATGCCTGGTAAGCTGAAACTAGTGCAGGCTACCAGGCGTAACCTATAACATTTTTGTGAATTATTCATGACTCTGCTGGAACAGATTATAACTGTTTTTGAGGTCCAATGCATTTTTTTCACAACATGAAAACATAGCAAAATTAGGGGCATATCAACAACAACCGGTGATAATTATCGCTCAGCGCTCTTAGCGTGAGGATAATTATCGCTGGCTAGCGTGAATTTTTATCGCTGAGATAGCGTGCTATTAGCAACGCTTATCTCAATAGCGATAAAAATCTACACGCTAACAGGCTAACGTGAGATTATCGCTGGAAACCCAGCGATAATCACACGTTACCTTGTTGATAGGGACAGGCAAACTTAGCCATGATATCCTCCTTCCATAGGATATCATGGCTAAGTCTGAAAATTAGCAGACGTAAAAAAGCAGCGCTAACCGCGGTTAGCGCTACTTTTTTTGTCTCTAACAAGGTTAGCGACATACTTGATAATAGGAGAAATGTCGCTTAGCGACATTTCTCCTATTATTTTACTCTGGAACGCCCCCTTTGCATCTCATTAGAGATGCAAGGGGAAGCGTAGAGTAAAAGGGTGCTAACATGCAAATTTGCGTGTTAGCACCCTGTTGTTGATAGGGAGCTACTTTTATCTCTGCTTTTTTGGCTTTTAAAGCCAAAAAAAGCAGAGATAAAGCCCTTGTTGATATGCCCCTTAGTGTTGTGCTTGTTACAGTATTATTTTCAAAATTCCCTATCATACAGCGAGCAAACAATGAAAATGGATCAGTGTTTTTTTTTTTTTTTCAAAACGAGGAAAAATCTTTCATACGGTTGGGTTCTAATCCTGGTTTCAACAATTGAGCAGACGTCTGGGATCCTGGGCAAATCACTCAAATCTTACTTTGGTTCGCGCTGTAAAATCTGACATGAAATAAAAACAGTGTTCTTTTAAGTACTGTCTGTATAATTTGATAGCTCATCACACCCTTGTTCCAACAGTACCCCCGCCCACACACACACACCATTTGAAATATTTTCTTTGCACAGCAGCTACAACTACGTTTTTAAAGTGGAATGCATACAAGAGGACCTTACTCAAATGTGGTATGTTATGAGTAATGCTATTTTGGGAAAATGTCTGTTTTCTTGGTATTATTCCCTTAGAACTTCACCTCCACTCTCTCCTTCCGCACAACCTTTAGGGGCTTATTTACAAGCCCCTTGGGCCTCCCATACATCAAATTTTCGCATATTAAAAGTGACGCACCAGCAGCACGATAGGCTTAGAAGTAAGCCCTTCAGAGTTTCTTTAAATTTCCTCTGCTTTCTCAGCCCCAGCACTAGTTTTCCTTCACCACCCAAAGTGTGATGTAAGCCCATGAATCTGCCATCAACAGTGTCAGGGTATATGACTTTAGTTTTCTTATTTCAAACTATGTGTGCGCTTTGGAGGGGGCATTATGGCTTAGCAAGTTTAGCGTTTACATTGTATATGAAAATGACTCCAGAGTCTAAGAGCTGAGTATATGCCAAATGGCCCCATGTCAAGTGTGTCATTTTTCAAAAACTTGTTGCACTCTGGGACATATAGTTTTGACTATAAACATTTATTGAACTGTTCAAGATGCTCCTACTGCAATAAAGAACTTTATCTAGGATGGCCACCTACTTCCATGTCATCGGGAAACCATGTTTCCATTCTCGAGCATCTATTTGAAAATCAAATTTCCTAAGGGAGTTATATTCATGTTTGCTTTCATTGAACTTGATGTTTTGTGAAATCTGGGACTGGAAACATAAGGTACTAACACCAAAATGTTTGTTATCAACCAGATACAGACTATATATCAACTAACATAAGTGCAATAATGTTAGATTTTGGGGTCTCTAGCTGGCAGAGGTAAGTACCCTTGTCCAAATTGGGACCCTTACTTCTAGTCAGGGTAAGGGGGAAACACACTGTTGATAACCCCTGCTCACCCCCTTGGTAGCTTGGCACGAGCAGACAGACTTATCCCCAAGGCAATGTGTAAAGTATTTGTACCAACACTCACAGTAACATAGTGAAACACCACACATGGATGCCACACAAGTTATTTATAAAAATATAAATCTCTTTATCTTGATTAGGCAGAATCAAAACGTCATATCACCAAGATACATAATAAAAGTTGTTTTCAAAGCAAAAGGCTCTCTTGTAATGTTCTTTAGAATGTTCTTTGGTAAAGGTTCACTTTAGCCCCCAAAACAGGGGGGGTCAACACTTCAATTCTTAAAGGAAAAAGGGCTCCGGTACTGCAGATCATAGTAAGAATGCTGCCCTTGCTACAGACAAACGAACCCTGTCCTTTAATGTTGCCCCCGCTGTAACTGTAGCTAAATTACGGCCATAATCAATTCTTTGGGGAAGCGTCCCGCTCTGGAGAGCGGGACCCGGTACCGCAGCACGTCAGCTGTGCTGGGACGGGCCATCGGTAAGGACTGGGAGTGGAGGATCCACCGGCCGGGACACTGCCTCTTTCCCACCCCCTTCCAGGTACTTGCACACAGCCACGGTGGACCGGAGTCCGAGCGGTTACCTGGGGGGTTGCCTCGTCGTCTCTGCTCCTCCCGCTGGACATCTTCAGGTCAGCCTTGTCACCAACAGCTCTTCTCCCGTGGCGGAGTCGGGTTGTTCGGTGGCGCCTCTCACTTCCTGGTTCAGCGCAGTGATGACACCTGGCTGGGCGGTTCCTCCCACAGCAGCGCTGCCTCGGGAAAGCTTCTTGGTTGCCAGGCAGCCCTCTGACTCTTCTCCTCGGCGAACCCGGTCTCGGGCACACAGCTCGAGGGGTGGAGGTTAAACACGCAAACAGCAATTCTGGCAATCGGGGGCCGGTGGTGAAGAGATACCGGCCCTCGGCGTTTGTCTTGATCACGGGCCGGCAGCGGTGATGCACTTGGCGCTCTCAGTACTTGGGGAGAGCAGACGAGCGTGCCAGCAAGCCGGGCTGCACAGCGGCACAAAGGACATCCTGGGGACACACAAATAGCCCCAGAGACAGCAGGGACAGCGGAGCATGATGTAGGGCGAGTTTGTAGAAGTCCTTTCCAAAACGTTTGTGTCCCTGAGTTTTCAACAGGAGGCCAGCTCTCCTCAGGCCCTTGGAGACAGGTACACTTCAGAGGGGACAAAGCACACAGCACAGCTCCTCTTCAAGCAAGGGGGACACAGCACACAGCATAAAGTCCCTTAGTCCTCGTCCTCAGCAACAACAGCAGCTACAGGTCAGCTTCCAGACACTCAGCAATGGCAACACTTTTCATCAGTCTTCCTGGCTGTTCTTCTTTGGCAGGGATTCCTTCTTGATCACAAAGTTTTTCCTATTCTAAATTCTAGGGGTTTCAGTTCAGATATTTATACCCCAAAAGTCTTTGTTCTTCATGTGTGAGGGGTCCTGGACCCAGTCCAAACCAGTTCTGGGTGCACTCTGAAAGTGCACATATTCTTCCTTTGTGAGTGTGGGCCAGGGCCATCAGACGCACTGCAGGAGGTGGAGCCAGCATTGTGGAAGGCAGTCACAGCCCTATTCAGACCCAGGTGCTACTCCTCCCACCACTCTACATGCAGATATGTCTAGTGCCGACTCACCCAGCCTCCTGGAGCCACCCCAGCCCCTGTCACTCACAAACCAGACAGTCAATCCACAAACAGGCACAGGGACACAGAAAGGTTGAACAAGAAATTAGCCACTTTCTAAAAGTGCTATTTCCAAACTTAGAATTCAAAACCATCTTCAAGAAAAGATGTGCTTTAAATTCTGAGTTCAGGGATACCAGATTCCAACTTTCTATCTTGCTGCTATGGGAAGATATGCAGGTAAAACATGTTACATAGCATTTCTCATGTTATCCTATAGGGAAGATAGCCGTTCAATAGTGAAAAACGAAATTGGCAGTATTTCACTATCAGTACATTACCCACACTATTACATGTCCTACCTTTCACATACACTGCACCCTGCCCAGGGGGGTACCTTGGGCCTACCATAGGGGTATCCAATGTGTAAGAAAAGGGAAGGGTCAAGCCTGGCAAGTGTGTACACTGGCCAGGACAACATGGCAGTTCACAAACTGCGCACTGGCACTGCTGTGGCAGGCCTGAGACACTATTTTAGGGCTACTCATGTGGGTGGCAAATTCAGTGCTGCAGGCCCACTAGTAGAATTTGAATCACCAGCCCTGGCACACTCAGTGCACTTTACTAGGGACCTACTGGTAAAGCAAATATGCCAATCTTGGATACCCAATCATAATAATAATTTAACCAGGGAGCACTTGCACTTTGGCACTGATCAGCAGTGGCAAAGTGCCCAAAGCATCTAAACCCGCAAAACAAATTCCAGCACAGTGTCAAAAATACAGGGGAAACCACGCCAAGGATGCCAGGTCTAACAAATAAGTATATAATAAACTGAGCAGCTCTTCCAAAATATGAACCCATAACCTTGGCATATAGTGCAGACTTTAAGATTTATAGATGGAATGAAGTCCCCTGTGACAACAGAGCTGACAAAGTAGCCCAATTCCATAAATGAGTGAATTATCCAGTCCAGTATTTTTCTTTGCATTTTGGGACTTCCAATTCTGAATTAACAAAACGTATGCAACTAAAATTACCAGAATTCAGAGAAACCACTTTTCTAGAAACAATATACCTGAATATTGTGTGCTAAGTTTGCTCTGCAAGTTCAGATGCAATGAACCAGCGATCTCACATTAGATTAGACATGGAACTTCTTACAAAAAGCTCGAGTGGGAATACCCACTAAGGTGACATAGTCATATCCAAGTCAAATCTTTTATGGTAATAGTGCTCATATAGTCCACAGTCATACCATGGATATAATTTTTTTACAATTCCATTTTGTTCACACGTTCTAGTACTACCTAAAACAAAAGTCTTCAAATCTTCCGGTTTGGCACTTGAGACTTCAGCCTGTCTCTTTCATGTGCACTGGGTCACTACATGTCAGTTTTAAGGGCTGCGTGAATATTCACTTAAACAATTGCAGGTATGCGGCAGCTTCCTCTTTGTCAGGACGTTGTACATCCCCTGACTCAAGAGGGTTGTTTCATGTGGGCATGCAGGCTTAACTTACTGGGTCTTGGCCCATCTAGCCCATTGAGTCAGCTGAAGACTGGTACCACCAAACAAGTGGGAACAATGCTGTATGAAGAAGCACTGGCAGAGCAGGAGATAACACTCCTCAAAGTGTTCAGGCAGGCAAGTAGAAATATTTCAGTCCATCAAGTAGCAAAGCCTCATTTTCTCTTCATAATAAGGTATATTCTCTTTGAGGAGAAGGTCATATGTTTTATTTTAAAAGATAGACCAGGTAGATATTTGTCATGGATCTTGAGAATCATAATAAAATTCCCAGGCTTGCCACTCTGTCTTGAAGTAAAGTGATGCACTTACAGAACATGTGCCTTCTGGCATTACAGCTATCATAGAATTGAATAAATCCAAAATCCAAAATCATGAATCCTAATCTCTTCTGTGCTCTCCAGTGCCTTGCAACTTCTCTCCAGTGCTCCTTATCCAGAGAGCTCTCTTCACTTCCACACAAGCCCACCCAGTTCAGTCCTTTAAACTATAATGTAATTTCCTTCTCGCAGTCAACACTTGGCCCAGTCCTCCTGCAAAATTTGACATTACCGACTCTCCTTGACTTCCCATCTGAATGTTAGACAGTGCTCCAGGATCTGTTCAATGAAAAAAAAATACTTGACTAGACTAGGTCCATAGGTCTCCCACATCCCATTCAGAGTATTTAAGTTTGCCCTTTGATTTGGCAGCTTGAGATCAGGACCATTTAATGGTGTTAAATGATTGTAACACAAACAATGTAATGCCATTGGAATGCATCACAGATGAGCTCATGCAGATTACATTTGCCACCTAACTGGTAAGAGGGCATTGTGTAAGTGAAATCTAACCTCACACTCATCCTTGTAGTTAATTTCACCTGGTGATATGGCAGTGCTATTTATATTGGATGATAATAACACTAAAGCTATGTAAAAAACTAATAAAGAAAAAAGCATAGGTAATGTATGCAGATTGTTCCAAATACAGATAAAAGAGTTTTATCCTCCATTGCAAAAATAGAACCAAGTTAGACACCGAAGGATCATATACAGAAATTAATGAAACTATAAAAATAAAAGAACATCTATAAGGTTGTCAATAAATTGACAAATATCACAATGACAACAAAATAGACTTTCACCAGGTTTGGCCCTTAAATTCCAGAGAGAAGATCAGCAACTCGTAGGTGAAATTAGTTGCTCAGAGCAGAATACCACTAAGGTGGCATCTCCTTAGAACCTTTAAACAGAATCCGGTTGCCAAGCGACTGGCAAATAGCCATGTCCAACAGTCAAACATCAAGTTGCATCCCACAAAGTTGTAATGGTCTATTTCAAGTCATTGTCTAAAAATAGCTATTGTGTCCTGTAAACCCCTACAGTTTAGTCTTTCTGAATTTGTGCCCACATTCAGAAAATACATTTTATTTGGGGCTGCTGTGTTGCACCTGTGTCACTGAGGCATGTTTGACTGGCTATTGCAGGAGAATTTTGAGGGGACAGCAAACCTTTTTCCACCACTGACAACTTGGGGATCATTAGCAGGAAGAGCCGCTGCAGTCGGCAGCCGCTGGGGACAGCAGATCCCAGAATTCCTCTTGGGAGCTACACATGCAATTCATCCAGCGCTACCAAAGGCCGCCACAGTCCAGTGGTTCAGGGGCTGTTGTGTTATGCCTGTGTCACTGGGGCACACTTGACTGGCTATTCAAGGACCATTTTGAAGGGGCTGCAAAGTTTTCTCCACTGCTGACAACCTGGGAATCATTAACAGGAAGAGCTGCAGCAGCGGGTCCCAGAATGCCTGCTGGGAGCCCCACCTGCAATTTATCCAGCGCTATTAAAGTGCTCCACAGTCCCACAGTGCGGGACCGCCCCAGGCTAAGCAGGGGCCCATCTGCACCAACCCACAGCAGCACATGGCTGGGATGGGCCACCTCTCTTGGTCCTTTTTCCCGCCTGCTGTTTCATCAATGTAGGCTCTAATTATTTTACCATTCTGTTTTATTAATCTACCTCCTCAACCATGGGCAAGGAAAAAAACTCCCCAAGTTCACCAAATGTCGCCCCAAGGGAGCTGTCTCCTTCTCCTCATCACTTCCTATCTATCTAGCACAATGGGAGCTATTTCTATGGAAATGTATTTGGTTGAAACCCGCATCATAGCTGTGCAAAAGCTGATCAATGTCCCATGAATTGTGATGGGAATTGGGCAGCCTTATATCAAATTTCATTGAGTGCTGCTGGAAAGGGTCACTATTATCTGGACAGGAGACTTTAGCATTTTAAAATGCCCCTTACCAAGTGACAGATTATGCAGCTTTACAAATTGTCAAGGTGATGATTTATCCAATTTTCATCATAGCCCTTATGGGGACGTTTTTAATCACATCATATTAATGCAGATTTTGTTAAGAATGATATAGAACCTACTTCAACCTTCACAGGTAGAGGAGGTTGTGCAATCATTGATTTTATTTTGTTCTCTTCATTTTTAGTCTCATCTGTGTCGGACTATCTAACTTTGTCCTCTAATCTGTGTGATCTTAATTCTATGTCAATCTGTGTATCTTTTCCAGACATCGAGACTCATTTATCCCACTCTTGTGGGCCTTATAAACCTGTAATATAGCTAAAATAAGGGGCTTTGCTTGAAATGGAAAATTTTTAATCCCGAGACATTTTACGTTGATCTAGTAAATGAAAAATGTGACGATGTGTTCTGTTACCTTTCTGACTTAGCTGAGCATCAGATGTTAGTGGGTAGTTTTAGTACTTTGTATTAAATTATGTCTGTTTGTCGACCACTAAAAACGCTGTTATTGTTCCCCACCCACTCTGGTGATTCAATTATGCTTGCACTACCGCCTTGAAAAAGTTGAAAATGTCAACCAACTAGAAACATAGAGCAAATAAGACGACATTGGAAAATAGAAGGACAGATATTAGAGAGAAGGCATCTACTTTAAGGGATGTAAAGGTCTTTTGGGACATGATTGATCATCTATTTTCAACAGATGACAAAGCCCCAAAAATTACTTTTCACTTCTCTTCAGAACACTGGCTGATCCACCTTCCCAAATCTTTGAGGACCCGACTATGACCACTTGACCCTGGTTCTCCTGTTACACCTTCTTCCGATTTGAATCACTCTGCCCCTTTTATAACAGCTGGCAACTAAACTCTGTTTCCCATAGATGTGAGGGATGTAGTTTCCGCAATTCTAAAGAGCTCTCTTGGCAAGGCCCCTGACCATGATGGGCCTTTCAATCAATGTTTTAACTTCTTAACTGCTTAGTTTGGGACACTATAGCCCATCATGTATGCTGATGATGCTGTGCTGCTGTCACGCATAGCAAATGTGCTTCAGCACTTGTGGAAAACATTTAACGATCATGCTAGATCTGAAATTAAGGGTCAGCCACAAAAAATAATTTATTATGACACTTGGCCCTAGAAAAACTCACTCTGGCAGGCTTATTCTGGATGGTGTGGCCGTTACGACAGTGTCAAATTTGAGTTATTTAGGAATTTTGCTGGATGTAAATTTCAATCAGGCTAAACTCGATGGACAGAGAGGGCATAAATTGAATAATGCAGTCAAGGCTATTTTTAGTTTTGCTAGGAAACTGAAGCAAAAACTGGTGAAAGACCTTTTATCCCTCTATAAAACAAAATGTATTGCAGTGGGTATCTAGTGGGTGGGATTTAGGGAGTATGCAAATTGCGATCGTTTACAAGTAGCTAAAAAAACATTTCTCTCCAGATTGTTGGCAGTTCACAATAGTACCACCTTGAATATTACTCATACCAAGGCTGGCCTCCCGTACATCAAAGAAACGGTCAAATTAGCCCAGCTTCTTTTGTGGGCCAAAATCTGGAGTTCCCCATTTATCAGGTTCTTCTGCCACGTATTAGCAGATTGCATTATTTTAGACCATAGCAACAATTTTGCTGGGCTAGCATATGTTAGGAAAAACTTTTCTGATTTGGGAATCTCACAGCTTTTTCATTCTCCTAGTGAGATCACAGGGAACATAAAGTCCCTGATCCGTCCCCTTTTCCAGTCACATTGCAACCTGAAAAGGTACAATAAGTCCCAGGCTATGGACACTGCTACCATATGGAGATCATTGCACCAGAAGGAATTGAATCTTACCTAGTATAGATCCTTTATCAGGAACACAGATTTTTTTAACATGCCCTAGGCTATGTACTGTTCATTTCCTGGTCGCCTTCCCACAACAAGACAGCTGGTTCTCATCTTTTTGTCCCGCTGCCCTTGTGATAATAGAAACCAAGTCCTGGGCACAAGTCAAAATAGTGTTCGAAATAAAGTATAGGTCAATCTCAGTAGATTTTGAAAGAAATGTCAATGTTCATCTCCTGTAAATAAATTCTTGACTTTATTTTTCAAAGTGAGCAAGAGAAAACCAGCCAATACGTGTTTCGTCGCCAATGGAATTAATCCTGTGACTTCCTCAGGGCTGAAGGTGAAGGTACGGAATCTTGTTAAACGCTCCGCCGGTGATAATTCCAACCCGGCTGGTCAACTTGTGAGTTACGTAATTAAGTGAAACGGTTTAACGGATACAATTCAATAGTTACATCATAGTAATGGCGATCCGGCAATTTGTAATGTGCCGCGAGCGTATTGATGAACGGAGGGTAGTCTGTGTTCTGAGTGTGGATCTACAGCGGGTGCGCTGTGTTGTCTCGCAGCAACGGTACTGGGCAATCCGGCAATCAAAATTGTGCCGCGAGCGTTAGACGAACGCCATTACTATGATGTAACCATTTAATTGTATCCGTTAAACCGTTTCACTTAATTACATGACGCACAACTTGACCAGCCGGGTTGGAATTATTACCGGCGGAGCGTTTAACAAGATTCCTTACCTTCAACTTCCGCCCTGAGGAAGTCGCAGGATTAATTCCATTGGCGACGAAACACGTGTTGGTTGGTTTTCTCTTGCTCACTTTTAAAAATAAAGTCAAGAATTTATTTACCGGAGATAAACATTGATATTTCTTTCAAAATCTACTCGGATTGACTTGTACTTTATTTCGAACACTATTTTGACGTGTGCCCAGGACTTGGTTCTATATTACATAGTGCATGGTTTTCCCTACACACATTTAGGGGTTTCAGGGAGTATCCCCTTACCTGGTTGCACATACATAAATATAATTGCACTGATAACAACATATGTTCACATAGCAGAGCGCCATATTTCCTGAGTCACTAAAAACTCTTCAGCCAGAGCGTGCCCTTGTGATAATATCAGCTTGCAATCTACAATGCATTTTATGTTTTTTGTAGTTTTTCAAAGTTCCTAGTGTTTTTACGCCACATTTTATCATGTATTAATTGTTGACCGGCTTGACAGAGCCTCAAGTTGTTACAATATTTGACAACTGAATCCATTTGCCATGCTATTATTGGCTTTATCAGTCATGCTCCAAGGATTAGGAGAGAACTTAGGGTCTCAGTAAACAGAGAACCATGAAATTGCTACTTTTCTACCTTTTGAGGTTTTATTCTGCTTTTACTGTATCTCTTCCGCCGCAATTTTGTGCCAATTATTAACAGATTTTCACTTGCACTTCTTTTTTGATATATTTATCATGTTGGTTTTAAAATGTGTGTGCTATAACGATGATTGTATTTTAATCTTGTTTTTAAACTTCCTGTTTGGTTAACTTTGTATTCTTTTAAGGCCAATCTTGGTTGAATGAAGTTTTATTGACTTGAATTGAGACAGAATAATTAACATCCTCCACTCTGTACCAGGTCTAAGAGTATTATATAGGAAAATAGGAAAATGAGTCTTGCACAAGAGAACAATGGTCAATACATAACATCTGACTTATCAGTCACCTTTCCCTCATTCAAAATTACCAAACCGATGCTACAATTTGTTGAATTAATTCAAATCTAAGGATTAGATCATATTCATTCAAAAATAACCATTAGTATTTTGAGGTCCCATCAAACATTCCAGGATGGGAGCAAACAACTATTAGATATTACATACAACATCTAAATCTATCAGGTTCTACACTCACTCATTCTAATCAGTAAAAGGGTTACAGATTGAAGTTAATGGGGGTAAATGATTGTGTTCTGTCATCTTATGCAGGATAAAGAGAGACGGTCAAAGAGGACAGTGGATTTAGAAGGCTCAAATTGGCCTTTGATGGCTGTACAATCTATTAAACCAGTGAGGGACTACACAGAACTGATGTAGTTGGAAAATGGCTCTTTCACAACCCCCCTTATAGCATTAGTAAGCCCAGTGTCCATTACTGCTGACGTAAAATGTTTACAAGAAAAATGGCCTAATGAAACTCCCACAAGATCTAGATATTTCATTTTCATTTCACCTTCTGAACCATTATCTAAGGGATATGTTAAATGCAAGTGATATCTTGAGATCCAACCCTAACCTCTCAGTAAATACTTGTATAGATGAAGCTGTTTTTTGATTGAGAAAATCAACTTTTATTACTTTATACATCCCTACAGGTTGAAAAATCTGTATATCTTGAATTCTTCATTTGAACAAGTAGAGGACATTCAGTGATAGCATTGCAAAACAAGCATGATTGTGCACAGTTTTTTTTTTAATTCCATGCTATGTAATGGATATGTTAGTGTTTTCTGACCCGGAACCACTGTATTAATATGTGAATATTCACTTCTCCAATTCCATAACAAATCAAATTAATGAAATCACTAATTTTGCTGCATTAGGCATGCATCTTGAACCTAGAAATTGAAAAGAGAAGGGTTATGGGAGACGATCGTAGCCATTTAATGACTATTTAAATGCAAGGTTGGCTTTATATATTTAATCTACAAAATATTTGACTCTTTTACTGATTATTTTGTATGAAATCAGAAGAGATTATTGCCCCATCCTTTCCAATCTACAGATATCTTTAGTTTCACCAGAATAAACGTATGCTCTATCAAGCTAATTAGAAACAACCAAGAGAACTTGTCATAGTCAGCAAATGTAAGGTCACAAATATTACCATCATTCATCGGATGATGTATTCTGATAAGCATTTATGTTCAGTTTTGTGTTACATGTTATTTTTAATTTCTGATAAAAAATTACGCAGTAGGATAACACCTCACCATGAACCCTTTCAATGTTAAAAATAAGCATAAGATATTGACACCATTTTACAGGGCATTCTTTCTCAAGTATAAGTTTCAGCAGCAGATAGATATTAAACAAATGTGCAGAATTTTAAATTAGCCCATGTCAGTAACAAGGGGGACACATTGGGAAAATATATATAGCAAGAATGCAAGAGGTGCCAATGTGTGATTATGTCCTCCCTATATGTGGGCACAGACTATAAATATATCATCTGAGTAATCGAAATAAGGTTTAGAATTTAGATTTTAGAAAGGTTTGAATGGTTTATTAGTGCCATGTATGTGTTTGGATGACACTTGGGTACCACAGTTAAGAGTGGAGAGTACTCTTACAAGTTAAGCAGTTCTCCTTGCTTGAGTATGCACTTAGAATGTGATGTTTTTATAACAGTAATTTTGTTGTGTTCTTCTTTTCTTAATGTCTGAAAATTCTATATTATCTAACACTGTTCTTTGGTGATGGATGGTTGAATTCAGTGGATGTATTTCTGCTCACAGAGCTAAAAAGAGAGAAAGAACAAGGGTGAGATAATGAAACAGGTGTGTAGGAATTTGTGTAGCTTAACAAGCTGGCAGACAGGTCAAATTAGAAAGAGAGATCCCCGAAAGTAATACATAAGTGGACTGTTATGTCTATCACATGCAGTTTAGCACATAGTTTCTCAACCGTGCATTGCTGCTAAGCTCAAAACAATTTGGGGCTTACTTACAAGGCCCTTGCGCTACTTTTGCGTCATTTTTAACATGGGAAAAGTGACGCATAATTGGCGCATGGGGCTTGTAAATCTGCCCCTTCGTATTTAGAGAAACCTGTTGCATTTGCTAATAGTATCCATTTTTAATAAAATATGCGTATTGAAGTACTTTATAATACAATTTACCATTTTCCAAGAAATAATCATAAAAACAAAATGATATGCATGTTGTTTAAAAGAAAATTACAAAAATATGCCACTTGATTGTGATCCATCCAAATGTTATCTTAAATGCTTTTTGATATCCTCGACTCTTACATCAATAGTCAATCCAATTATTGTTCATTTGTAGGTGATGTTTGCAGAAACACAATAATTACTAGGGTTCAAACAGGGTAATTTGCCATGTTACAATTTAAAATTTAAAATGGCCACCATGCGTCATGATGCATGCACCATGATGCAACCCTGTGCGTATGGCAAGACACACATGTGTACGTGTCATAACACATGCTTGGGCCCCAGTAGCCACCTTAGAATATTTTCTTATTGAAAATCCATTCAGAAAGTTACGAGCCATGCATGTGCATGTGTCTTGATGCATGTGTTTGCATATCAGTGCAGAAAAACATTGAAAATCTAAAAGCTCTCTTTTTTCAAGCCAAGCCCTATAGACTGGGTCAATATTTGTCTATGTGTGGTTTTGTAGTGTGCATAATTTGCAAAGAGAAAATGTGTTTGCCTTCGTTTTTCTACTTGATACATATTGCTTCCATACATTATTGAAAACGCCAATATTTTTGGGAGGTGACAGTGTTGATGTAAATACCAAACAATGCCTCCTGGGGTTGATACCAAGGTAGAAATTATTCCTTGGTAGAAAAAGAACTGAAAAATAGTGAATGGATTTGCAGCATTGGCACTACTCCTCACTAGGGGATGCATAGCCATACACTGGCTCTCCTCATTGCACCCAGACTTTAATCCTGGAGGGCAGACCTGTATGAGTGGGCTCTGGTGGAGGAACGAAGATGCTAGGTGAGAATAGATAAGAATGCTGACTGGGACCCGGGAGTGTGGGAGGACATAATCACTAGGCTATTAGCCCCCATACATATCAAAATATAATATATTGTTGGATACCCATATTGATGACTCATCGGAGGAAGGAAATGCAAATTCAGAAGGAGGAGAAGATGGAATTGTAAGACCGATAGGGTAGAAGTGGAAGGTTGATTTGAAACATTGGCCAGGAATGAAGAAAGAAAGATGTGTGTACTCTGTTTTGTGATTGTAGATTGATGATTAATTGTCTGAGATTAAAGACATATACCTTGTCCACCCAACAAGATATATCTTTAGATTACCAAGGACAATGAAGTGCCCTGATTGAATTATAATGAAGATATCGGTATTCGGTTCTTCAGTAAGTTATTTCTTATATTGTTATTGGATGAAAAAATACTAATTAAAGATTTTTTTAAAGCCGTTCTGCAGCAAAAAGACTCATGCCACGCTTCGTGTTCTGCTTCCAGTCTCATGCCTGGATGGGTACCACTTGTGTGTGCCTGGAATCCTGTCCAAAGTTTTTCTCAGTCTAGCTGCCCATCCTGTTGGGTGGTCTGGACAAGAGTTCTGGGCATCGAATGCCCAGGGATAGAATCTTTCGCTATCCCAGGACAAGAGAACATGCATCTACAACAGTGACCAGAACATCTTCACCAGCAGAGGATCTACCTACTGGTAAAAAGCATTCAGGACAGTGGAGCAGCTTGTACAGAAAGTACAAAATCACAGTGGAGTCTGTAAATTTTTTATAAATTAGGGTTCATTACACAGAAAAACATCACAACAACACAGAGAGAAAGCATTGTACAGAAAATAAGCACTGCAAAAGCACAGTCATTGAAAGTGAGCACTGTGTAGACCACAGTGAAAACTGACTCATCAGTTAGTAAATGGCACCAGCCATGAAAACTAGTGCTTCACAGTGAGTCAAAAGAGTTTTAGATTCTTCATAGAAACTATACTGTATAAAAAGTGTTATTAGAAATAAATGTAAAAAGTGAAGCTGAAGGAGTGGGGCGGGGGACATCTATAGTGTAGGGAGTGAAGCAAGAGTGCACGGAGGGCACCTCAGGCAGGGGAAGTGAAGAAGGAAACACATGCAAGGAGAGCTCAAAACTAAATTAAAAAAACAGTCCTCTAAGCTATGCCGTGGAGGGGTACTAGCCATCCAATCAGAAAAGTGGAAGGCTGAAATGCTCCTGGGTGGGACTAACACAAGCATATGGCAGGAAGTCATCAACTGAAGAGCAGACAAATTAGATAAACAAGCCATACAATCATGAAAAAGACGCCAGTCAATTTGGAAAATTAGAGTAAAATTTCATAAGCAAATTGACACCATAAGATTCCAATGAGAAGAACTAGATATATGAATATTGGAAGATTCAAAGAAAAATAGAGCCACTAAGTACCAATGATCATCTATGGTCCCTTTAGACCGAACCTATGTGTGTTTTCAGGCCAACAACAAAAGAACATGGGCCGAATACATCAGCCAGGTGATCCTGGTTGGAGATAATCCATTGGGACTTAGGGGCTCATTATGATGGTGGGCGGACATGACAGATATGCGGCAGATGTGCGGCAGTCCCATTAGCCCAATTAGGATGCGCCCGCCACACTGGCGGGCGCATCCTGGCCTTTTCACATTGCGGACGGTGCTGCTGGCTGCAGCACCGTCCGCAATGTGAAAATGCCACGGTGTGCATTTCTATACACAACGTGGCAGGCACCACACGGTGCCTGCCACCTTGTGCATGGAAATGTAGGGGTGTACCATGGGTACCCCCTCAGTGCATCCCACCACCCCCACAGAGGGGGCCTGTAACGGGCCCCCAAAGCCAATCTCTGCCTGTCTTTTTGCGGCGGGATATCCGCCGCAAAAAGACAGGCAGAAGGGCTCATCCTAATCACTACGGTGGTGCCTGCATGGCACCGCCGCAATGATTCCCTGGTTCGGGGTTCCGCAAGGTAGGCGGAAAAGGATCGCCTTGCGGGACCATGGCGGATGGACTTTCCGCCCGCCGCGGTAATATTGTGATTCCCACCGCCATCCCAATTTGGCAGTGGGTGAATCACATTGTGATGGCGGGAGGATCGCTACCGCCGGCCCGGCAGTGGCGATCCTCCCGCCATCATAATGAGCCCCCTAGTCCCCGCATTGGAAGCTGAAATCCACCAGTAGGGAAACATTGCAGATTATATCAGCGGAAGTCTTCTCTTAGTTGGCTAGTTATTGGACTTGGTTCAGTTGAAGCCTTTGATTATAAAGGGAAACGCTCTGAATGGGGAAATGTCAAATTTTGCAGCCAGGGAAGTTGTTACTTCGGTCAGATACTTCTGACACCATTGACTGGTTAAGATTTCTACATTCAGACTTATGGTCACATTTACTAAACTTTCATGCAACGCAGGTCCGTAAACAGAGTCTCTGCACTGACTTGCAGGAAAGAGAGAGAGCAAAAATGCTCTATATTTACAAAGACATGGAGCATTTCTGCTCTCTCCTGTCACTGGTGCACTGTGTGCAGCCTAGCATTAATGCGCGCACCCTTGCCCCATAGTGCAAGTGTGAGAGTGTTACAGACAGGATTGTTTTTGTGCAGGAAGGAATACCTTCCTCCACAAAAACAATCCTTAGGGGCATTTTCCTCTGTCTATGTTTGCTGCAAAGTGCACCACAGATAAAAAGAGGTAAAGGAAAAATTCCACTTCGCACAAATAAGAACTGCAGAGCAATACTGCACATACTAGACATGCAATGGGGCACCTCCACGCTGATTGATCTGTACTAGCAGTGTGAAGAATTTGCAGATGCTCAGCTCCTTCTCGAATGGTGTAGCCTTTGCTCCCTCATCACCATACACCCCCCGAACCTGGTCATCCCTGGAAAAGATCTGTCAGAGTTGTGCCAACATCACTTTAGAAGAAAGCAACTCTATTGCATCAGGCTTGAGAACAAAGAACTGCCGATTATTTTTGTTGCACTCAGTACAAGGACATTCCGGCAGTATTCAGACTATTTACTGACACACAAGTAAATGCTGGAGGCTCTATACCCATATCACAATGCAGATGAAAGCAAACGCCCACTGGTTACAAATAAACAGGAGAGAGCTACTGAAAATGATAAACAGTCCTGAGCTCGGCCTTAATGCAATCAAGGAAGAACTAAGTGTCATCTGCCTCATGTTGATGCAACACCATTATTTATTAGACTTATTGACCGCAGTGGAGGGAAGGGTGTGTGCAGAGATTGGTGTGTCCAGCTGTTCTTTCATCCCAGGCAATGACATGGATAAAGGGATGCTCACGTTTGCCATCCAAACACTGCATTGACTGCAAATGGACATGCGTAAGGAGGGAGGTGCCCCAAAGCAGAAATGGTTTGGAGGCTGATTTGTGTGACTTCGACTGTGGTTTGCGGGACTGTGTATGTCATTGCTGCCGTTTCTCATTCTTGTATTGGTTTCCACAATTGGTAGTTTCCTGCTGTAAAAACGCAGTCTTCAAAGTGAGTAGAATGCAAATAAATAGAGAAGTAGTAGTCATGGAGTGTGGGGCAAATTATGTTGTTGAAAATTCAACTAAAGGGGGAATTTTAATGTGAGAAACGGCAAATACAACGACTGACGAACAACGCATTGTCTTTGCAATGTGGGTGGAATAACAAATGCATCGGACCCACGCATTACATTTACAACGCAAGTCATTACAACGACATGCGTTAGCTCAAGCAGTATTGGGCTTTAAAGTCCAACCCTTTCCCTACTGTTATGGTGATGGGGTTGGAATAGTAAATTATACTATTCCAATGTCCAGCATCCCTGTAAGGCAAGTTGTAAATGGAATGCGTGGTTCAGACATATTCGTTGTTCTGCCCGTGTTGTTAAGGAACACATGGAAAAAGAAAACTTGGTTGTGTCATACAACCTGTTAATATTGATGTCAATCTACATAACGATACATGTATATTCGAAAATGTGATCAAGTCACTGTTGTCGAAATCTCTGGAAATTACCTCTCCATCAACCCTGAGTAAGAAATAAATGGTCAGGCATGCCCTGCGACCTAGGCCTAATGCTACTGATTAAAAGATCACAGGTGGGGTGGGACATAACAAGCAGAGCTAACACACAAGCAGTTAAAACCCAGATTAGTCCCACAGATAGGCAGCAACACCACAATGGTACTAGGAGATTGGCCTCAATAAAACATATAGTGCCAGAGGGGTGTGCATGTTCCCAAAACAATAAAGTTAGATGCCACATGAAGTTAGGAACACTAAGCCAATTGGAGCACTACACACGTTGAGACCAACCTGCATTCACTATCAGGTGGCCTGATTTACACCCCATGACTTGATAACTTGGGGTCCACAATCCATTCTCTAAAATAAAATCTAAATTGTTTTATGACACTACAAACACTGTAGATAATGGCAATCATAACGAATGTATGTTATGACAGTCCTCAGACCCGTTTCTGTGGATGTTTACCGGCTGAAGTGTTTAATTAAACCAACTGTTTCTGTTTAGCTAAATGCCTCTTGCCTTTTTTTCAAGATAAATTCTTATTTCAGCAACACTTCATGCAACCTGATATGTTTTCTATAGCTCCATTAATGTAGTGTCTCAACACTGCCTACCCTATGTAAGAATACACCATTATAGGCTTTTCATCTGTACATTATTTTCATCATACTAATTTCTGGGTGGAACATGGCCTCTTTTATAAATACTTTCATACATCTTTCAGCCTGTGAGCATTACGTACAGTAAGTGCAAATCTGTCAATTATCAGCCTGGTCTGATCAAGATGGCTGCAAATGACACATTTCTAACAGTAATTGCTATATTTTTGAACAGCAGGCATCCTGCCAGTGCTGTAGAATCAACAGAAATCATCCTGTAACTAGTAAGACTTATAACAGGAAAACCTTTTTTTGTTTTATGAAAATGTAAGCCTCGATTTCTCAAAGAGCTTGTGAGGGGCATTACACAAGACTGCTGCTTGCACGGAGTAAATGATTCTGTCTTTCCTTGTGCCATTGGGGCCTAGGATCACCTGGGGTATGTTGGAGGAAGACTACAGGTAACAGAAGGAATCTCTGGGCCATCATTGTACAACACATTCTGTCAGGCCCTTATAGACTTGAACTGGGTTCACCGCGTCATTGGAAGCCATTCCAGAGCTGCAAGTGCTGACATAATATGTATGTGCTTCCTGTCAGTCGTCACGTGCCATGATGATGCATTTCGATTTGTTGAAAATGAGTAATTAAACAGAGCAGCATGAGCCTATGGAGGGAATTTCCATAGTCGAACTATGGGATTATTGCGCTTTTGGGGTTATTTAAAGCTGATTGTTAAAATTAGGCACTTATACACTCCAGCCCGAATGGCACTTGCACAGGGGGGTCTGGAGCGTTGTACCCTAATAGATCAGGACTAATGATTGGCAACAATGTGTGCATATAGTATTTGCAACTGTTTTGCATGGTTTCTTCCTGGATATGACTGTCTGTGGAAAGCTGAGAGTGAGTGATCTTCGCATTCAAGGCACAGGTGTTAAAATGTGCTTAAATACCATTTGTGTTTAGTTTGACCTTAGCGCGTGTCACTAGGTGGCCCAATTAGAATCATTTTCTAAAGTACCCTATGGTAGTGGCACATGTTAGTGACACAGCGTCGTCCAGAGGAATTTAGTAAGTGTCCCTTGAAGAAATCCGGCGCCTCTAACAGCTGGTGCAGGTACAGGAAGGCCTCATTCACTCAGGCCAGGACTACTCTTCCTAGAACTTCCCTGGCTCCCCAACACAATGAGCCTGTCTTTGCCAAAGTTCAGTCTCAAACAACTGAGACACTTAACACTAATGTAGACATGCAGATTGTGTGAGGAAGGCAGTTCCCTCCATCAAAGGCTTCCAATGAGGGAAAGGATCTCCTGTAAGGCTCAATGTTTCTGTCATAAAGTTCTGAAATTAAGAGGTCCCTGTTGTTTATTCCCCCTGATACAACCATATCAGCCCAATCGCTGCTTAAGGTCCTCTGATGCTGCTTTGGCTGTGGTGCCCAGGGTATCTAGAGCGCGTCTAGGAGAGCGCCTTTTCAGCTATCTTGCCGGTAAACTTTGGAACACCCTGCTGTGAGATCTCTGGCAGGAACTTCCCGAAACTATTTTAAGGAAGAAGTTATAAACCTGGTTTTTCATACAACTCTAAGACGAAATTCCTCTAGGTAGAATCCTTTGTAGCCACGTTTTGGTGTGGAATCCTAGCGCTGGGACAATCTATTGGAGTAACTACGGCACTCTACATATTGTCTACTACTACATGATCAGCTTTTTTGTTCGCAAATGTGTAGAAGCAAAAGAAAGAGGACAAGACCAGCATGGCCAGAGGTTGACGATATATATGTTCATGGGTGAGAGTGAGGAGCTCAGTGAAGTCACATCTGGAATCATAGGTCAGAAGAGAAGAATGCAGTAAATCTTCAGGTGCACAATAGGTGAAACAGAGACAAAACTAGTAGAGGTTGAAGACAGGCAAGCCAGATAGCTGTAAGAAGTACAAAGCCTGAAGGATCCACAATAGTGTGCTGATGGTTCAAGGAGTGTCAGCATGCCAAAGCCAGCCACCATCAGCAACCCAGTGTAGGTCACTGACTCAGTGCCCCACAGGCTCTGCTGATCCTGTAAAAAAGATGGTTCTCTGACGAAATGAATGTGGTTATTTTACAAAGACTTGTTTCAGTTATTTAGGTGTGAGTACAGCTGAAAATATGTCTGGCTGCTTCGCTAGGTTTTAAGGATTGTTAACAGCCAGAAAACTGATTCAGAATTCATGGAGGCAGCTCAAAGTAAAATATTATTTGACCCACTTGTTTGCACTGTGACTAACGTAGAAACAATAAAGGTGAGAGCTATTCCTTCTTCTTCATTAGAAGAGGTCTTGATTACACCCTGGTCTTTATTCTCCACTCAGAACTGTAGTGTAGTTCATATCCATCTAGGGACTTATTTCATAACCCATTCTCCCAGTTAACTTTGTAGCTCAATAGAGAGAGCAACCAAGAAAGAGGTATGCATGGAAGACAATGCCTGCCGATAGAGCAGGCCTAGGGCCTCATTTAGAGATTGACGGACAAGATAGCCTGTCACAAGCATGGCGGATGTCCTGTTTACCGTACTGCTAGTGCATTGCATCCTGTGGCACTTGTATTATGGTAGGTGGGATATTCATGTTATAGTGGAGTAACCCATCTGCCAAACTCTAAATAAGACCCTTAGGTTTCAATTAAATGACTAGTTTGTTAACAATAAATGCAATGGCATCCTTGCAAACAAATTTAGAGTCTCTGAACATTAGATGCAATTTTTATCCAAACTTTCTTCATTTGTTAAAAAGCATTTTTTGCATGTTTATGTGTTGCTAATTTACAGATACATGGATCAGTTCAAAAAGTGTTTTTCCATTAATAGATGTGATTTAGTCCTGAGGTAAGAGTAGGAGGTAAATCACAACTCCTCACAGTAAATTCATTGAAATTAGGCCAGCAAACACCACCAACATAAAATATTCCATGGCATGTCCCTCTTTTTGCATTAATCAATCTCTGCACCTGCTGACCACTGATAGTACTAAACATTGTACTCCATCTCAGTGCCTCCATGCAGAGTGCAGGGCGCACTGAGGGCCCGGTGCACATAGTTTTTTCTGTGGCTAGTTGTGCCTTACTCCAGGGTAGCTCTAATTTGCTCATATATTTATATGAATAAGACATGGATACAAGTTTCAAGAATCAGAAAACTTTGTTTTCTATGAGTAAGCATGACTAACACCTGGTAGTTCATGAGTAAATTGTTACTGCGACTGGAGTAAAATACAAATACTCAAAGAAAATGCTCTGTGAACCAGGCCAGAAAATTCAGGAGAAATTCACCATTAATAGTGGCGTAAACCACGTCTACTCAAAGAATAAGCTTTGTGAACTGGGCTATCAATCTTGATGTACTACTCTGGAGTTAAAAAAGGCCACTGCAGTGCTGGAGCTACGGAGTTGTGGAGTACTCTCCCTCTTGGTACAACATACTTAACAGATGTATAGACTGCATGGACACTTGGAGTATTGTACTTAGAGCCAATTGCGTTTGAAATCAGATGCTGGTGTCCCAAATATTTATCTGTTGTCATCCCTGAAGACGTTGGCTGGAATATTATTATCCAGAGACAAAACACATGTTGGCTACGCTGTGGCAAAAATTATAACATATATACGATGACTGTGGTTCATGAATAAAGAACACAATAAGACTTTTTACATAAGAGTGGGATTTTTTGTGTTGGAGCGCATGGGGATTAACCTTTCTCTGGACATTGAAGAAGATTTGGTGGCTTCTCTTCACTCTTGAGCATCCATTGGTTTTCGTATATTTCTGAATTAATGATTTATTGTTACTTTTGATACTGGGTTTGTGTGCATGAATTTACTCAGCCACAACTTTTTATACATACTATGGAGTTAAAGTCAGGTCACCCAACAATGAACAGTGAACTGTAATGAAGGGGACTTAGAACAAGAGCTACCTTATGCCAGGTCTGAAATGAGATAAATAAATGTTCAGGTAGCTATGCTTCTCTTTTCAAGAATGTTCATTGGCTAGAGAGCAACCAAGACAGTCGGTCAGATGAACATTAATTTCCTAGTCCTCCTACATTTTTGACCACTGGAAGTTGGATTCTTATATAGGAATATGTTCCATATTATTTCTGCAAATTGTTGCCTATTGGATATGTGCACTACAGCAAAGGTTATCAACCTTTTGACTTCTGGGCACCCACTCACTTAATCATTACTGGAAGCCAGGGACCCCAGCCTAAGCATTGTCGATGATTTGATCAGCAAAACAGTACACAAAAAATACAGAAAAAAAGCATTCATCAAATAAATACACAAATGATGACATGTTATTTCATTTGAAAACACATATTAATAAAAAAAAAGCATTTTTTTTTATTTTAATAGAAAGGTTGGAGCTTTTCTAAATTCAATCGAGGCCACTCATCGTCCATACTATATTCTGCTTGATGTACTTGCACTGCTCCCACAAATCTTTTTGAGTATACTTCTTTAATTTTTAGCCACCAATTTCAAATTCCTTCACATTTACAATACGTTTTAAAATTTTCAATTGTACATTTAGCTTCTTTATTTATATACACTTTATTACCCTATTCATAATATTTAATTTTCTAAGTAGGCGAGGACCCCCTGAGGAGGCTTTGCGGACTTCCAGGGGTCCCCAGACCACAGGTTGGGAACCACTGCATTACAGTGCAGAATATTCCGTGTTTTCAAGGTAATGTGTTGTTACAAGCAAATTGGTTGCCTGTAGTTTCGTCAGATAGAGACGGATTTTGCGGAGTGTATTTCCAACTGACCCCTTCACTGCAGCGATTGAGAAACATCCCTACACAGGTTAGGAAGTCGTGGAAAAGTATATGCATAACATAAATCATCCACTGATGAGCAAAACTTCAACAATCGTTTAAGGAACTCAATGGGCACCACTGAATTCCTTATGAAAATGTGTCAGGCACAAATTAATAGAGTGTATGTGAATTTATGAACCCAGTAGCTTTTCATGACATAATCTTGAGCTCATTGGAAATCTAAATTAATATGTCTTGTGCGAAAGATGTTATTAAAAATTATAGCCCAGAGGAATTTTTTGTATTTCTCGTAACTGGGACTTGAAAGTCTCTCCTGCATCCACGCCTGTGCTCTTTTGGTTTAAAACATGAAATCGATGACAAAATTGAAAAATTCCTAATAAAGTGTAAAAAAAAAAATCACACTATTAAGCAACGTAAAATAAACATGCAGAACTCTCGGATGCTTTCCTTGGGCACTTGGGTATCAGCTCAGATTGGAAGGAACAGACGATACTAGATCGGGGATGGCTCCACGCTGTGTCCATGAGTCTATGCTGCATTTTAAGGATACCAGGCAGCCCCTACTTCACCCCATCACTCCGCCCACCATATCTTCGAGTTGTTCCTTATCGAGGGTGACCTTTCCTGTGACTGACCTCTGTGACCTTTCTTTGGACTTGTCCTTTTCTTTGAGATTGACCTTTCCATTGAGCAGATCCTTGCTGTGAATGACCTTTAGTTGGGCTTGGCTCATTTGATAGTAGATTGCGTTAATAGCCACTGTGGCTGCAGTGAGGCTTCGAAGTAAAGTTTAGCCGAAGGGAAGGTCATTATCCGTGATGGTGGCCAGAGCTAAACGAGTGAAGTGAAGGGCACTGACCCTTTCTTGGCGTCCGTTTACAAACGAGGGCTTGTAGTGCATGCCATTTCCCTTTAGTTTGCATGTTGTGTGAGCGTCCATGGCCTATAGACCCTTCCCACGATCATGTGTGAGTCTGCCTGGATTGTACCCACATTATACATCCACGTACATTTACGTTTTGGAAGGTGTAGGTGAACCATGTCTGTCACGGTGTTCGTTTCCGTAGATTTCTGTGCGTTGTGCTGGTTTTGTGGGCTTTGGTGTGAAAAGGTGTCTAGATGGTGTGTAGAAAATGTGTGTTGCAGTGTGAGCACAGAGGCGGCTGATTATAGCATGGCGGGTCCCGGGCTGATTTCAAGATCACCGACTGTTAAGTCCCTCAGCGTCCAGCGGCGGTTTGCAGTCAGCAACACCGAGAAAAACAGAGATAGTGAGCGTGTATACCACAAAAACTGCTTTTGTTTTTGTATTTCGCTGCACATGCACACAAGGGAGAGGAAAGTTACTGTTTCGCCACAACACAAGCATAGTTAACGCGCTCCGTAATGGCATCCCCAGAGAGGTGACACACACACTGGCCGCTCAGAGATGGCGCCCTCCTACATGTGGTGTTGTTTTCAGAGATCGGGCTGTGGTGTGCAGCTACGTGCACTGTGCATAGCATGTTCAAACCTGTACTCCTAAGCTCTTCGCCCGCAAGCCTGTACGTGAGTCAGGCACGCGCCAAGCTCTGAATTAGGGCTGTTATCGATCAATTCAAATCAATAAATCGGAACAATTGAATCTGCCCAGAACTGCCACACTTGTTACAGCGGTGCAAACCTGAGAAATCGATCCACCTGGAGCTGCTTGATCAACACGAAGCTCCAAGGCCGTTTTACTTTAATTCCGCCCCACAAGACATCAATTTCTACATTAGTTGTGACGTGGTAGGCAGTGAATGGTCTGTGTGCGTGCAGGCGCGTAAACCTAGCCAAGCTACCTTAGCATTATAACACTAAATTAGCATATTTCCAATCCATAACTTACAAATATTCATCCAGATATACAACCACGCTTTCTGTGCGTGGCCACATATTGCAAATGATACTACTACTCCAAACAATTTAGTAAGCCACACATTAAAAAGGCGATATGGAGTTTGACAGAAAGATAGATGAATAGATGGACACGCATGTGACTAGATAGTTAAGCAGACGGATAGGCAGACAGCTAGCTAGAAAGGAAAATTGCTTTATTAATAGATAGACAGGTAGTGTCGTGGGGGGAATACGGGGTGACCTTAGAATAGGTTTTCCTCTGTGACAAAGTAGTAAGCAAGGATCTCTGTACATCATTCATACCCTGCCCCTAATGTAATGAATAGCGACGACCTCTGTCATTTCCGGGGTCCCCTCATCTCTTTTCCTTAGAGTACTACGGGGAAGCCTGAAGGAGAATGGTTCTTGTCAGCCTTAAATCAATTACGTATCAAAGAAACGGGTGCCAAACTTCAGGCATTACCAGTGTTTACCAAGGGCACGACTTCTAATGTTTAACAGGAAGTTACTACGAGGAGGACTGTGTGGACGTATGCGCGTTATATAACGGGCGCCTTCCATTAATGTGAGTGTACAATCACTATATTCCCTGACCTCGAAAACACCGCATGCAAATGAGCGCCTCTAGCATCCGAGCGCCTCATATTCATCTTAACATTTTGATTTTCCTTTTTGTTGGATGGATTCTGGTCTGTGCAGGGATACAATTAACAGCATGCTTTAAACAGATGCATTCCCTCTCCACAACTTACAGAACTAGCTCTAACTAGATGTCAATGGATGAGCAGCTAATGCAGGTATTTACCATGCACATTAAATGCCAGATCTTACCTTCCTGACACCACTAAAGCCATATTCTGCACCAAGCTGCTGAGCATCTGCCTCTCTCCCTTTGTGCAACTCAACCAAAAAATGATTCGTGAGGACAGCGTCTCCGGCACATGCAAGGACGGCAGCTCCAAGCAGAAGGAACCCGGCGATCCTGCACTCTGGGCCGTTTCCTCCCTTCATCTTCCTGTTCTGTGACTGGCGGTGATGAGGGGTAGAGGAACAGCCAAGATGTGACCGGGCTGCTCAGCTGCCGCTCCGACGCACCGCGGCACTATGTACTGCCTTCCTTACACATCCTCCGTCTCAGGATGGGAAGCCCGGGGGATGCTGCCTGCCCGTCTATGTGCACGCGAGCGCCCTGGTGCCAATCTGCATCTCCAGCTCCTCCTCATCTATAATTCAGAGGCAGCGAAAAGCGGGCACTCGCTCGGCGATGTCAGGCCGCGCCTCGACCAATCCCAGTCCAGAGATGCATGGATGCGGAGCAGGGAGGGCTGGAGAGGGGAGACCCTCCCCCGAGTCACACACCCATGCCGGGTTGGTACAGTACTGCACGCCTCGCTGCTACCGCTGCCTCCTGATTCAGCACCCTGGAGAGTTCCTCCATTGCTCAGCCGGCCGAGTGCTGGCAGCCGGGGCTGTTTACAATACATTAGGATGTGAATGCTTGGGCAGGCAACGAAAGAAGGTTTTGCCGCGGTAAGCGCATCAGTAACGACAACATTAGAATACAATAATCCACCATAGCAGCCCATTGCAATGTTAGACGTTTACATTGTGGGATTTCGGTACCTCCTCTAGCAGCCTAAACCCCGTTGTAGCCTTCTTCGGCTCCCTATTGAATTCCGCACTACCCTTCTTTTCAGCCATTAAGGGTCCCAGCAGAGCGCCTATGATAATTTAATCAGAGTGAGTATTTTGTATCTTGATACTTCAGTGGATGGGACGTGCTTTTTATTCAGAGGGGATTTGCAATGGGTTTAGCTTGTGGTTATTGTTACCGCTTTCATAGGTAACATCGGGGCCAGACTGGGAACCAAAATCGGCCCTGGCAAACTGCTCGGCTCCCCCGTGGGTGGCAGGGGGGGTGCTGCCGAGCTGTTTGCAAGGGCTAGTTTCGGCCATTCTTGTTACAGGGGGCTGATATTGCTGGCCCCCGCTAACAAAAACGGCCCCCAGGGGCCCAAAACCGGCCCCCAACCTGCCACCCCACCGGGGAAACGCCACGTGCCCGCTACGGCCAGTCCGGCCCTGGGTGACACGCACTTTTACGCTAAACTTAGCGTGAAAAGGGGCATGCAGTGGGTGTTGCAGTGGGTGTACTACCACAACACCCATTGAATTTGACGCTGCCAACTATTATCAAGGGTGGCGATAATAGGTGGCAGCGCCGAATTTAGGACCAGAATAATCCTGGTCTCAAGGTGGCGAGACAAGGAGAAATGCTTAATTTCCCCTCGTTTTTGCTATTTACATGAGTTGTGTTTTGGCCCCCCTCCTTTTTATTATTTATATTAATGGGCTGAATAACCCATGATGTCCCCGCAATCAATGGGAAAACTCTTCCTGTGTTATTATACGCAGATGATGCGGTTCTCATAGGCCGCACTCCGAATTCCCTGCGCATTTTAGAACAGATGTTTGTCAAGCACATGGACAGTTTGGACCTATGTGTTAATTTAAAAAAAAACATTTTTAATGTGCTGTGGCCCTGGGAAACGTCAGCTAAGTTCTATTGTTGTAGGTAGCCCGAAATTGGCAAGCACCCGCACATTTCCCTATCTTGGGCTGGTCTTTGCTGCGAACGGCTCCTGGACTGAGCATCTCGCTCATTCCAGGAGCAAGTTCTCAAAGGCCATTAACTCAATCCTTAGTCTTCCCCGTCCAAAGACCACTGGTGCCATTTTAGCTATTAAATTTTTTAAAAATTACAATGTGTTCCAGTAGCCACGTATGGGACGGAGATTTGGGGTATTGCAAACAGTTCCTACATTCAGCAGGAAGAAAATAGGTTTTGCAGGAAACTGTTGGGCATCCCAATTTCTACCTCACAATATATCTGTCACAGAGAACTTAACTTTAAATATATATCAGACTTTATATCAGCTCTCTTTTGGCTATCAGTTCGGAAGAATCAGGCTGCCTCCCTTACTAGAGAGATTATTACTGACTGTGTCAAGTCTGAGAAAGGGACGGATATCCCTTGGTTGACTGGAGTGCGCCTAAGCCTGCGCAGTGTTAACAAAGAATGTTTCTTTTTAAATCCCAGTATAGTTGAAACTGTGTACAAGAAGGAGCTTAGAGATGCCCTCTACACACTATATAATACAGAAAAGTTTGGCATGGAATCCAAGAAACCTTCTGTTCTTAGCCATATATCTATAGAACAGTATTACCATCCTCTGCCTATATATCTCACCCTGCCCATTAATTTTTGGGAAAGGAGCCTCTTATTCCGTTTAAGAGCAGGAACTGTCAAATTTGCACTGTGTTTTCCTCTCGGTTACCACCCCAATCTCGATTGCGCACCATGTCCATGTAACGGGGTGAGTGGCCAATCAATTTTACATGTTTTATTTTTCTGTAAATATTACATGAAATATTCAAAGTGGCTTTTATATCCATTTTTTAAAACGAAGAGGCCTATTAGTTTGGATACTGCCTACTCGTGTATACTCACTCTGGTTGATGAGGAGCTGTTTTTTCGCATAAGCACATTTCTGAGAATCGCCACTCGAGCACGTAAGACCATGTCCAATCCTTGAGTTTTAATTATGCTTGAACAACTTTGGACTATTGCCAGATGAATTGATATTTTATATAATAGTAATTTATGTATTACCATTGAATTTCTATTTAATTTGTTATTTTATTTGTTATAATGTCATGTTTATATCATTGTAATTTACTTTTTACCATGTATTTTCTAACTCTCCGCTGTTATTCAATTTGCTATGATGCTGTGCTTTTATGGGCACTAAGCTACCCAAATAAAGTTTATGAACTGAGCTATTTACATGTGTGCTGCACAGCACACATGGAAATACCAAAACGCCATGGTTTGTTTATGTACAGGAAGGTGTCCCTTCCTGTACATAAACAAACCTTTTTTTTAAAAATGCTGTTTTGTAACTTACATGTGTGCTGCATAAAGCAGTACACATGTAAGTTACTCAATGGCATTTTAGGTTTGTTTATGTGCAGGAAGGGACACCTTCCTGTACATAAACAAACCTCTCTGCTCACAGACACCCTTGCACTATGGTGCAAGGGTGTCTGCGTTGGCGTCAAATTATGAGACTTAGGGCCATCGCAGGGGGAAACGCCAGGCTGCACCACATTCTTGAGAATAGGGTGCAGGCTGGCGTTTCCAAAGTGGCGGTGTGAGGCGTTAAGCCAAGGAGGCTAACGCCTCTCACCGCCACTTCCTCATGAATATGCAATTTTTATTCTCACATAGGTAAAATAAAAGTTAGACATGACATCTGGCCTAAGGACTAAATGACTACGGTGCATAAAATGCATTATGTGGTTTATTTACAAACCCATTGCGCAGCCCGTGCGTCACTTTTTCCCATGTTAAAAGAGACGCATCGGCGGCGCAAGGGGCTTTTAAATAAGTCCCTATATTTCTAACCCCCACTTTATCGCTTGACAAATCATAGTAACCTTTGGAAAATCGCTCTTCACCTCAGGTTCTCTGACTCTGAAAATGAGGCGACTTGAAAAGAGGTCTTCCAATGGTAGTTTGTACCGTACAAAAATCTGGAAAATTATATTCCTAGTTGGTGCATTTTTATATAGCTTCCTAGATTATAATGCCACTGTCATTAAGAGAAACTGTCTCTGAAAATGCATTTATTTATAATTGGATCTGGTAATTTGGTCTAGCGTTCACACTGTTGCAACTTTCAACTGCCTTCCAAACCACAAAAGATGTGAGCTGCAGCTGTAATCCTTCAACCAGCAGGGTAACGAGTGGGATGATCAGATATTTTCTAGTCCATCGGATTTCTAGAAAAAAAATTGAACTATGCGTCTCGTGGTGAAGGAAAAAGGCAAAGTGGTTCCCAGGTGATACTTAAAGAATAAAGGGAGTCGCCCAAATGGATTTAAAATCGAAATGCTAGGCCATGGGGGGGTAGAGGTCAGAATGACATGAGCTGCAAAGGACCACCCACGAGGTCCAATCAATGACACCCGCAGAGTTAACTTGGTTTCTGTTAGTAATGCTTGACTTATCCTTAATAGCTCAGCCTTGGCTGCACGGAACTCCTCACATAAAGTGTGTTTGATATGTGTGCAATAACTAGCAAACACAACTGTTCAGAGATAAAGATCGGAAAGTCTAAACTAAGTTAATTTAAATTCCACACAGTAAAAACAATTACATCGCGCACTAGGGAATAGTTGGTAAAATAATGGAAAATTCATATGTATAAAATATATAGAATCACAAAAATATCAAAATGGCACACAAGGGAATAGTTGATAAATAATGGAAAATAAGACTTGTAAAAATATCTTATTTCTCAATTTCCACACAATCCCTCTCTAGGTTCAAGTTCTATTTTAATGAACAGTTTAAATCAAATCAGCAGGCCAAACCACAATGTTTCTTCCAGTGAAGAGGTGTAAAACACCTAACAGCTGGCTCAAGATGTAGGGTCTAGCATTGGAGCTCTGTCTAAATGATGCACAGTGGGCAGTTAAAAGTGGGATGGTAATGAGTCTTAGTCTCAGTTATACTATGTCATGTGAATTTGTAGAGCGCAGCTAATCACCTGTGAGGGTTTATCAGTGGCTCAAATTTAGTGAGGATCTAGTGAGGCGGAGGTGTACACCATATTGAACTATGAGGGACACTTACTTAAACAGTGATAGATGCATGTTACAGGAGACGTGAAGACCTAGGGGTTTGGACAATGCTATGTGAAATCTTTGACGGGGAGAAGATACTGCTCGAAGCTCAATGCATACTTGGCGTGTTTGCCGGCTCAACAAGGGGTGTCGCTGAGGCTTGACATTTTTAAGGACAAGTTGCAAAATCTGCTGTACACTTGCTTGATTTTTCAGGGACCCCTTCACTAAAACAAGCCCCTTTTAGCAGTAGATCTGAGCATATTATACTTAGTGTTAGGTTTTCTTCCCAACTCCAAGCTCTCTGGCTGCTCATAGCAAGTTCATCCACATCAGGGCAGGATCTTGTAGCGTTCACTCTACTCTACTACGCTCCAGAGTACCTCGACTTACAGAATGTTAATGTTAATGTTGTAGACTTGTAAAGCGCACAGCTACCCCAGCAACGGGGCATCCCGGCGCTGTAGACCGCTGGGGAACCCGTCCTGGCTATCCCTGTGAGATGGTCCCTTTCTGGGTATCTCCAAGGTGAAACCAGGCATCCCCGGCGTCTGTGGGGGGCCGTTGTAGAGATGAGGCAAGCTTAATGCCCAGAGTTGCCGAGTGTGTTCCTGGTTAGAGTAGGTACCGAGGCGAGAATTATCGAGTCCGTTTTGACCCTGGTCCACGACCCTGCCGCGTCGGCAATTGAACCCTGGTCCCTGGCCGATTCTCTGCTTACGGGTCTGCCTCCTCTAACTAGTGAGCCACACCTCTCCAGAAGCAAATGTCTTCAAGTGCTAGGTATTTATAAAGAGATGTGCCGACATTTTCATGTGGGACAGAAAGCAGGGTATCGATTCAGCTTCTTCTAAAGAAAATTGTTGAAGGTTGACACTCAAAACAATATTGGAGACAACTGTCTCAATACTCTGACAAGCAGTTTGGAATTTGTCCGTGCCTGCAGGTTCTCTCTTTGCAGCTGGTGAAGAAGCATGTTTTAAAAGTGGCTGTGAGTTTACTAATAGTGCCGATAACGAAATCAATCCTAATAAAATTGCTCTTCTTCACACTGATTTCTTGCTAGAGTAGGACTGTGCTGTGTGGCCTCCAAACTATCTGAAAAATAAAATCCAGGTATGTGAATGCCAAGGTGATGAAATCTTGTTTTAGCCAAGCAGTGCTCTGCCCTGCTTCCTAACTCCGCTTCTGCCCCTCTCAGATCAGTCCCTAAAGTCCACAGAAAACCCGTTCATCCAATTGACACCGTCTTCACCTCCCACAATCAAGCAGAACCAGAAATTCTACTTAGAACTGTAGTACAAAAGGAGAGGTTGGTCACATAGGGGCATTTTTATCAAAGAGTTGCACTGCCCTTGCGCCAAGCAAAAGAAGTGTGCAAGAGACACGCAACTCTGGGTGCAGCGTGGGTGTTCCCACACATCCAGTCATTGATATTGGCGCATTCCCAGAGTCACCATTACTGGTAGACGTGGGAATGCATAAAAATGCTACGCCTCCCCGGGTGAGGTATAACAAGTAGAAATATCTTTCTTTTTCCTCGTTACTTCCTCTTTCTATGTGTCCCACAGTCTGCAACACTTATAAAGAGAGGAAAATGCCTCAGAAGATTTTTTTTGTGCAGGAAGGTTTTCCTTCCTGCACAGAAACAATCCTGCTTACAATGCAGGCACACTTGCATCATGTGTGCAAGTGGGCATGCATTGGCACGAGGCAGCACATTGTGCACCAGCGCAGGGAAAAGACAGGAATGTGCTGTATGATGTTAGTTACGGCACATTCCTGCCTTTTCCCTGTCATGCTGCACAGCACAGCAAGGTAACTTGTTGTGCTGCATTGTGCTACACTGCGTGATTTTTTAATAAATAGGCCACTTAATCTATTCACTCACAGATGATAAAATAAGGCACAAAGTGCCACACCGACATCTTCTCCTTTGCCTGAGAAACATTTGAAGTGGAAGACTTAGAGCAGAGAATGTCACATAAGTGTGTTTCCAAGCAGGAACCTGGATGTTTTTTAATACAGTGTAACTGCATTCAGTAACCATTTATCTTATACTTAATAACTATTCTGAGCATCCAAGATAGCTGTAATCTAACTTTACCACTGGATTTTTCATTCCAGTTACATATTGATACACATTGGTTATGATTACATTTCAAACCAAATATTATTGATTGAATGTCACATTCCATTACAGACAACAGTTAATATGGCAGTTTAAAACACCACATTATGATGGAAAAGCAGATGGGCTAAATCTCTTCTTCCCAAACTACATCCCACATTTGAAATTGTGGCTGTTGCACACAGAAAGACATTTGAGAAGAGCTACATTTGTGGACATTTAGCAAATAAAACACATAATCATTAGGCTTGGCCTAACTTGATACCTGCAGAAATAACATTTGTCAAAATCCTATGAGTAGAGAATGAAAAAAGGTGGCATATGCAACCAATATGTATTTTGTTTGAAATTGGGTTACTGGTTGACTGGGGTTTGAGCCCTGGTCAAGCAGCAACCCCAAACCTAGTCAGGGTAAGGCACAAACAAACCCCACATTAACCTGTGCTCAACCCCCTGGTAGCTTGGCACAGAGCAGTCAGGCTTAATTTAGAGGCAAAGTGTATTTTGTATTTGTATGGGATTTGTAACGTGCTGGAATCGCCCCCGGAAGGGTATCTTCCCGCTGCAGAAGAGGAGTATGACAGGTCAGAGAAATCAGTGACGGAAAAGTTCAGTCCTAAAGAGGAGGAGATTGGAGCACTTACGCAACTCGACGGGCAATAAGTTCCAATAATTTGGCGCCAGATAGGCAAAAGTTCTGCCTCCTGTTCGAAGTTTTCTATAGCTGGGGACAGCAAGCAGCCCTTTTCCTTCTGAATGAAGCAATCTGCCCGGAAAGTAGAACATATGTTTTTCCGCCAGTTAGCTTGGACTCCCAACATGACGTGCCTTGTGGGCTAGGCAGCAAATTTTAAACATAATTCTCTGGCTGATGGGAAGCCAGCGAAGCTGCCTCAACAATGGGCGAGAAGAGGTTCTGGGAGGAATATTAAGAGCCAAGCGTGCTGCAACATTCTGAATCACCTGCATTCTACTTAGAAGGGATTCATTGGCCGATGCAAGGAGAGCGTTATAATAATCGAGCCGGCTAATGACCAAGGCTTGGATCCGGGTTCTGCGGACTGATAAAGGAAGCATCTGGAACACTCTACAAAGAAGGCTCAGCGTATGATAGCAGATGCCTGAGGTGGCCATGACTTGGTCTCCCATAGATAGAGAGTGGTCCAGTTGGACCCCTAGGTTTTTAGCCCTAAGCTTCGGGATGGGAGCTGGGCCCAGCGAAGCAGGCCACCAGCCGCGGGGACCAATTAGTTTGAGCGGTGCCAAATAGCAAGATCTCCATTTTGGCAGCATTCAGCTGGAGGACATGTTCTGTCATCCACACAGATATTGCTTGCATGCCCTCAGCAAAGAGATGTTTGGTCAAGTCTTTGTCATTATCGAAAGATAGAAGTAGTTGGGTATCGTCTGCATAGGAATAGGGAGTGAGCCCATGTTCTCTGATGATTTTAGCAAGGGGGGCCACATACACATTAAACAGGGAGGGGCTAACGCAGGAGCCCTGGGTTACCTCCCCAGTGAGCTTCAAGGTGCGAGAACGGAAGGGACTCAGGTTGAACGTTTGAGTGTGCTGGTCCAGAAAGCTTGCGAGCCACTTAGCACCTGTCCCTATATACCAGTCTCTCTCAGTCTGTGAATTAGCTTCTGGTGAGAGACAGTATCAAAGGCAGCTGTCAAATCAAACAAAAGAAGCAGCACTGCCTTGTTGTTATCCAGGGCCTTTTTGATGTGGTAGTGACACTTCTAAGAGTGGTTTCAGTAGAATGTTTGGGTCTGAAACTAACCCTGGGCGTAGTTTGCGTAGTCGCGCTACGCGAGGCTACATGAAATTGCAAAAGCACTACGCGAGCTACGCGAGCATGCGTAGTTGCTTGTCCTGTCCGTTCGCGATGTGTTTTTCTTGTTCGCAAACGTGTATTGCATGTTCGGGATGCTGTTTGCATGCTCAGGGGATAGTATCTCGCGAACTTACCCATGTGGTCGCCTATGGGCATGGCCATCTTGTTCTTCACTTGTCCCGCCCGTTCGCGATGCCTTATTTCCTGTTCCGGGTCACGTATAGCGTGTTCGCAATGTGCATTTCATGTTCGGGAACGCGTCTTACGTCTTCGCGGCGCTTTTTGCATGCTCGGGGGAAATATCGTGCAAACATTCCCACGCGGTCGCGATGGGAGCGGCCATCTTGTTTTTTCACTCTATGCTGTGGTTCTGGGCCCTGCTTATCTATCCTCCCTCTATCTTTGCAATCCTTAGGTTTTTACACTGTTTTTCTGATCTTTTTTATTTATTATCTATCCCTCTCTGTCCCTAAGTCTATCTTTTGCATTTTATTTCTACTTTTACTGCATTTGTTTCACTTTTCTACTGTTTTATATTACTTCCTTCTTTAAGCTCCTACTTCTTCCTCTAACTTTATTTTTTCCTTCTAAATATTCTTTTCCACCTCCCGCTCACCCCAGAATCATGCCTAAGGGTACTAATGGCTCCAAGGGTAAGGCGCCTGCGCCCAAGAGCCGCCTGCCTTACGGCAGACTGCGCCCTTCGGGGGTGCAGGCCCGGGAGCTTTTCGGCGAGGCGGAGGTGGCCATCCTTGTTTTTTTTGTGCAGCGCCACCTCCCCTTGACCTTGGCAGCAGGCAGCAGGCCTGGCTCCGGATACCCTACCCAGAAGCATTACTGCCGGTGGGCAAAGGTGCGCCGGGCAGTGTTTCGTCACTCAGGGGTCCGGCGCACCCATAACCAGCTGGCCCACCGGTGGTCAGACATCTTGGACCGGGAGCAGGACCTGCTGGACCTGCTAGGTGTCTAGGTCATGGGACTTGGTGAGTAGCTAATCTACTAGTAGTATAAGTATTGTGTATAATTTTTTTCCGAATAGCAAGAATATTGCTGCTTACATTGCAGGTAAGTTACGTTTCAAAATCTTCTGTGATTGTAGGACACAGGTGCTCGGCGCTACTCTTACTTGTTTGCAACTTTGCGCTCGCTTGGGCTGATTATGTAAGAGTTTACTTAGAGAACTTAAGTTAGGTAATGCTATGGCTGGAGAGACTCTAGTCCTTCCTTTGTCCTCCTGTCACTAAGAAGAGATAGTGGTGGATGGATTGAGAGGTTTAGTTAGTATTAGTTGGTAATTTTTTAGAGGTCTGCGTGACACATCCTCTGTCACTGAGTGCTGCTTACCCCAGTCCTTAGTAGAACCTTTTGTAGTTTGTTTAGTGAGTAGTAAGGCTTAGCAGTGTCACTAGCAGAACATCAGACGCAACCAATCAACAATTTGGTGTATGCACAAATTTATGCATGTGTCCTCCATCTATGCATTTTTGAGGGCTAAAATTGAAATGCAGACTTAGTGAACAATTGACCCATATGGAATATGTGGGCTAGGTCAGTTGGTACATAGGCAGTGCTCTGGAATCAGAATGGAACACTGGATTAGTGTTTTGATAAATAACAAGTAGATGGTCCGTGAATCCCGCAATAATATTACTAGTCGATCTCATTAGATAGGTCAATTTTATTGCAATTGTTGTTTCCTAAAATGTTTTTTGAGTGTTTTTTAAAATATTTTATGTTTCACAGAACACCAATCATTAATGTTTGTCTCTTTCTTTATTATATCTTACATGATCAGCACCCAGGGGCAAGAAGACGGGGTCACAGTCGGCGGGACAAGATCAAGATGCCTCCCAGGGCCAGGACCGCTCCTCTACCGAGGGCTCTGCTGCTGGCCCCAGTAAGTCCTCCAGTGGTTAATATTAATAATATTTCCCTAACTTTTACTGCACCTTATTTTTTCCGAACTATTATTTATATTATAATTATTTCCTAATTCTATTTTTTCCAAATCTTCTTTGATCTAGACTGTTTCTAATTTCTTGTTACCCCTGCCTCTAACTGCCTCTGCTATGCCTCTCTGTACTACTACTATTAGTCTGTCTGTAGCTAAGCTTGCCCAGTTGGCCACTCTTTATTTAAAAGGTTTTAAATAAAACTCAGATTCACCAATAGCTCTAGCCACTGAGTCCAGTCCTTTGCGTTGTCCTCTTCTAGTCTTCATAATCTTGAGGCTTTTCGACAATTCCCACCAACAAAATGCCCAACCAGATATTTGACTATTTTTGATAGGATATAGTACATACTAGATACTACTACTGTTGTGGGGATTCTGCACAGCCACATAGAGAACTATGCACAAGTTAATAGGATGTTGGTGATGGGAGGTTGGACCCTCCTCACACCTCAGTCAGGATCCACAATCCCCTGACGTATAGTTATAGTTATAGTTATAGTTAGAGCTATAGTCTCTCATTAGGTCCCCGAACCCCCCGAAGATACCCAATGATTAGACAACCCAGAACATAATACCCTTTCGCTCACTCACTCGTGTAAGTCCACCACACCAAATACCACAGAGTGTATGTGTAAGTTCAAAAGGTTTATTTTCAACTAACAATCTCTGTACGTTGTTCTACAATTCAATTCAGTATACTATATGAGCCAGCTCCAACAGCAAAATGCATAAGAATAAAACAATAAACATTGTTACAAGTCCGTCAAAGACAAAAGATCTCTGTGTGAATTCTGGGGGACCCCTCACCTTAGAACGTAGAAGTACTGTTTACATCAGAAGCTCTGCAAAGCTCTGGTTCGTAGAAGGGAATCTTCCGCCTGTTATGAGAAAAATGGTGCACGTGCATGTTATGGCTAAGCAATACAGACTGACCAGAACTCCATAACAAAGTGGCTTATTTTTCGACCTCTTGTATGCAATGCTCAGACAGTAGCTGTATGAGCTCATGTGGGCTCAAAGGCGTCTTACACAACAAGCTGCAAGGTAACCTCACGTGCGCAAAAGACATGAAGCTAAAATGGTTGCATGGCTCAGGCTAACTTTGCAAAGAGTAGAGTAGACAAGAATGACCCTAGGGACCATAACACTACTAGTGTCTACTCTACTCTAGTACCCGATTTGGACAAGTGATTAACCCTGGGCGTAGTTCGCAAAGTAGCACTTCGTGAAGCTACGCAAAGTGCAGTTCGCACTACGCGAGCTACGCGTAGCACTTCACGAACTGCGTAGTACCTTGTTCGCACTGTGCCAGATGTCGTTTTCAATGATTGCACAGTGCGTACAAGCAACCGGCACTGTGCAATCATTGAAAATGGGATCTTGCACAGTGCGAGCTGTAGTTTTCTGCTGCTCGAGTAGATTTTTACTCGCACGGCAGCTTTCTCAACGCAAACTGGTAGTTTCTCATCGCGAGCGGTCGCGAGCATACGCGACCACTCGCAATGAGAAACCTGACCTCCTCGCGTTGGGAATCTCGCCGGGAGGTTTATTTTCCATGCTCGTGATCGCCAACTTGATGTTGCTGATCGCGAACAAGGAAAAAGTCTCGCCGGGATGTCATTTTGCTTGCTCGCGGTCGCCAACTTGACGTTGAGGACCGCGAGCAAGCAAAAAATTACCACAGCACTACGCAACACTACGCTACGCGTGTTCGCACTGTGCTACGTGCAGTTCGCGTAGTGCGAAGTAGCGCGAACTTCGCAAACTACGCGAGCGTAGCGTAGTGCTTTGCCCAGGCTTACAAGTGATGTATGTTGTATATGTATGTATTAACTTTTTTTTTTCCAATCTTGCTAGTGAAAAAGAATAAATAGTGGGAGGTGTATATATGGCATCTAAAAATGTGTAATGTTTTTTCTAGGTGTACTACCGACCACCAGTGCCGGGCCAGCAGTGATGGCGATGAGGCCATTCCGGAGGGAGCAAGAGATGCGGCACCTGCAGGAGCTACAGGGGGTGAGCCAGCAGCAGTGGCGGGCGGTGGTAAGTTATATTCCTTACCTATTTACATTACACTAGCGGGAAGGGTGTACACTCACTGTACTGTTGAGACTTAGTAAGTGCGAAGTTGTAGTGAACATTAGACAACAGTTAAAGAAGACACCCTTTACTTAGCAATGGCATTAGCAATAGCATTAGCAGCATGAGTTGAGTAACCAATGGCCTATTCTATCTGACTCCAACTCAGCTATGAAAGTTTTAAGGAGAAGACTAAAAGTCAGATCAGATGACCATGATGGATGTGTTGAACAAAAGGGAAAGAAGGGTGGAAGGAGGAAGGACGGGCGAGAAGGATACGTTGGAAGCATGCATAGGTGGCTGATAGGAATCAGATGCATGGGTTGTTGAAGGATGGATGGAAGGTGAAAGAAAAGATGCCTGCTTGGGTGGGCCACACCGTATGGGTGGATAGGATAGCAAGAGTCGTCAGCGGTGTTTGGGTCAAACTCAAAGCCAAGGCAAGCAAGGAAGGACGCATGGGTGGTTGTTGGTGAAACAAACTAATGTTTGTTGAGAGATTAAGAAGAATGATAGACGTTTACTTGAATGGATGGATGCCTGGATGTATTCATCATAGATAGCATAGGTGGAGACATTCACGTGATGCAGACCAGAGTCTTAGTTTGAAGAGAATGTAAAAGAAACCGCGCCGCAGTAGCAAAGCCGAGGGGAATAAAAGTTGTATTTTCAGAATTCTCCCTTGACTCACAGTAGTTTACAAGGACATCATATATATATATTGTGTATGTATGTAGTTATCAAGCGCCTTCCTCCGACTCCGAGGACCACTCCCTACCTATGTTAATTTATTTTCGAGTGAGTCAGCCAGCCTGCCATGGGGGGTGGCCTATTTGTTGGTTACACAATCAATCAAAACAAAGTACCACATGTCGTCCCTTTGTAGTAGTCAGGGTAGGGTGAAAGTGAAATTGAGCAATTTTCCTTGATGTTACAGAGAGAGTATGGTCAGTGCCACCCATAATAGAAAAATACGAGCTTCCCCACCTGCAGACAGTAGTAAATAAAACTAATGTGAGTCTGCGTCATGGCTCAAGTATTTTTGTCTTGGATGAAGGCTGACTGAGCTGGCATCATGCCGGCTACAACAAGGTTATGTAATTTCGCTAAACTAGAGAGAAAAGAAGACTGGTGTACTGTGTACTGGAGTTCATAGTGCTAGTATAATGCCTGAAACTCCCACAAATGTTAGAGGCCAAGGAAGTGGGAGAACAGATACATACCACAAATGTTATGTACTGTGCTTGCTAGTGCTACTGCTACTATGCCACTATGTGTTGAATTAATTTTGTTACTGTTTTGCTAAGAGTATTGGTAATAGTCTTTTTTTCTTTCTTGATATAGCTCCTCCAAGACCAACCAGGAAGGAGTTGGCAGCCATGGCCCGGCACCGGAAGCTGGAGGCCATCTGTACAGAGTACCGGCGGCTGGTGGTTCTGGCGGAGGAGGAGGAGGAAGCGGCAGCAGCTGCAGCCTCCTCCAATGCCCCTGGCTCCAGCCAGGCCCCTCCAGTGGTACGGCACTGCGGTCAGGCAGCCGCCCGCCACCGCACACCAACAACATCCAGCACTACTGCTGCCCCCGTGGATGCAACTGCAGGGCATATGCGCGCCGCATGCTCCTCCGGAATGCGCGACTGGAGGAGGACGTAGAGGAGCTCAAGAAGAGGGTCAAGGTCCTGGAGATCGACATCCGAAGAGACTGCCGCTAAAGACCCTGTTTAATTGCCCCTTTTTTATAGGTTCTTTTGGTGGGTGGGAATCGGGCATTGGGGTTTTTATGGACAACATGGACAATTGGACATTAGATTTTTTGACTTTTTTCATTTTGGACATTGGTTGGGGTCAGGGAGAGGGGTGGGTCAGGTGTTGTTGTGGGATTTTTTACATAGTTTATTTTTGTTAGGGGATTGAATTATATATATTTATACTTTACATACAATGTGGTTAATGTTTTGTGGGTGGGGTTACTGTTTTACGTTACACTGTTTCCTTGCTGCTGCAGGGCCACAGCCAGTGTTTGATTTAAATAATTGGCTGACTTTGTAAGACACAAACAGATAGATGCAGTACCCCTCACTGAGTGACTTGTCCTACTAGTACTGTCAGTCTCTGCTCCTAGTCCATTATTATACCTCTCCCAAACATCTTTTCTTACCTGTGATTAATGTTTAATTTAGGCACAGCGATGGCTGCATGACGATGCAGGTTGGGTTTCCGAAGAGAATGGAGATGCCATGGTTGTGGTGGTAGTAGTAGACACTGGCAGTAGCCTTTACAAAAAAAGAAAATGAGACAGCCAGTCGCCTGAGAGAGACTCTGGTAGGAGTAGTAGAGCAAAGTAAATAAAACATAATGGTGGAGGGGATAGCCTAGTACAACAAGTTACAAACTGTAGTTGTGTCGAGTCACTCAACTAGGCCTACACTCTACACAAGCATAACCTTTAGTGCTGTGTGAAATAGAATGACAATCAATGCCGGCAATTAATTATGATGGATTATGTTCCTTTGTTAAAAAAGTTACCTCGCAATTATACTGATCATGGGTGGGCAAGCAAAAGAAGATCCTCCCCCTGCCTTGAAATTGAATTAGTGTTGCTTTCGCCACATCTGCCCCAGCAAGCGGGTGATCAATTATTGGTGTACATTTAATTTAGTCACACCTCAATAAATCACACAGCCCATGGGAAGAGGGCTAGGGTTTGATGAATGGTTAGGAAGGGGGGTTTGGGGAAAGGTTCGACAAAGAAAAACAGTACGCATGGACAAACAACAAAAGTAAACACAATCTCAGTAGACTACCATATCCATAAATCTGTTAAGGGTGAAAAAGTAAATGCATTATGATGATGATAACTTGATGGTTAATGATAAGTAAATTTTACTAACTACTACTAGACAATTAGACAGTACAGGGCATCAGTATATTAATATTATGCAATTTGCCTTGCCTGTCTGCCCTCATAGAGACACGGATTACATACAGTTTGTGTTCTGTTCTGTTGTGCCGGGCTTACTTTAAAGATATCAAAGAAAATTTAAAAATAGCTGTATGGATGAATTTTAAGCAGAGAGCAAATATAATTAATAATAACAACAACACACGGTAGTAATGATTGAAGACAAAAAAATAATCAAATTATTTAAAAGATGATGAAAGTTGATACTGTTACTGTGTTATCCTGGTCAAAATGGGGAGTTGCATCTCGGCATTCCTCTTGGTCCTCAGTCCCTTCCATGGATGCTCCGTCCCTCAATCTTGGGTGACGCCACTGCCTGCCTGGCAGATGTAGAATTATTGGTAAGGTAAGTGTGCTTTGTTTTTCCAAGTATAGCACAGGGTAAAAGCCGGCCTGTAAGTGTAATGGAAAAACAAATGGGATATTGAAAAATCAATGACTAAAAAAAAATGCATCAATTACGGTGAAGTGCAACAAGCTTAAATTTTGACAGAGCCAGACAAAGCACATATACAGCAACCTAGCATTTTCAAAATTAAGTGACCAAATCAATGCACCGCTGCACTCGACTCCACCACTACACGAACATGTAGGTCTGCTGTGGTTCTTGTTGACTTGTGTTTACCTTTTATACCACTTCATGACACGCAGTTATTCCATCAATCATCTCCAATCCTAAGTACTGACTGACTGCGAAGAGTATAGTGTGTGGTCATCATGATCATGGTGTCCAACTCAGTCTGTAGTGTACCGAGTGAGTCCAGAGTCCATATTCAAATATCCAATGGATCACCCTGCAGTAGAAGTAACATTTTGTTATTAACCCCTTCCCCGCTCATGACGGAACCGCTCCGTCATGAGCCACGGTTGCCGTGTGCTCATGACGGAGCTGTTCCGTCATGCCACGACCGTTGGCGGCCGCTCCGCCCGCACGGCGCTGTTTCCCCGCCTGTGCGGGGGGACAACACAACTGGGCGGAGTCATGACGGACCTGCTCCGTCATGAGCACAGCTCAACCGTGGCTCATGATGGAGTGGCTCCATCATGAGCACAGCGCCACCGCGCTGCCCCCCCGCACCCCCCAGCGCTGCGGCGGAATTCCCGCCGCAGCGAAGGGGTTAAACAACAAGTTTGTTTACAGCAGTAACCAGAAACAGTTATAGGAGAACACATATACAGCAACATAGCCTTTTCCAAAGTAAGTAACTAAATCAACACACGGCTATCAGTCATACCTCCACTACTACACTCGTGACTACTCAACTCCACCACTACACAGACATGTAGGTGTACTGTGGCTTTTGACTTATTTACCTTTTATGCCACTTGATTGGAAATGCCCCGAGTTATTCCATCAATCATCTCCGATCCAACTGACTGACTGTGAAGATAGTATGGTCATCATCATGGTGTTGTACGTGTTGTCCAACTCCAACTCAGTTTGTAGTGTACAGAGTACGACTCCGACTAAGTCCATATTCCATATTAAAAAATGCAACAGATATTGGCCTGCAGTAGTAGGAGTACAATTTGGTTATTAAACAACAAGAAGGGAAACATTGACTGCCACTTGAGTCACTTTTAGTTGGCAGATTAAATAGTAGTACAGTTCAACTTCATGCACAAAGTCATCAACACAAAAAACAGCAATCACTCTGAGTTTGCATCCAATTCATGCCATCATCATTACCTGTCTTGCTATTCTCTTTGGCTGTCAGATGCCTAGTTCTGACAGGTGTGTGTTTTTTTACAGAGGCAGTGGCCTAATTATTACTCCACATTCATTTTGAGTGTTAGTCCCTGTTTAGTTTTTCTTATTCATCTGTGGCACTTTGTCGCAGTTGAAGTTGGTTCACATGGTCGGCGCTGTGAGATGGGCCACGGTCTGGGTAGCAGTCACTGGTCAATTGAGTTTGCAGAAATGTGACATGCCATCAAGTTTCTTCGAAGAGTCTTGTCTTTCTCTGCCAAGTACCTCCTGTTCTGACATTGATGAGCTTTTGATGCCTGCCGAGGCGGTAGCCTAGTTCTGACAGTGATGAGTTTCGGCTCGGAAACAAAAGGATAGCTATAGTCATGTTACACTTCTTCTGGAGGGACTGTTAGAGGCAACATTTCTTGTACAATTCTCCATCCAATGTCTGGCTTGAGGGAAATGTATTTAGGGTGAGTCAGGAAGATGGAGCAGGACTCTGAGGAATGGACAGTTAAATGCACAGAGTTGCAACTCCAATATGGAAATAAAAAGAGAGGACGGTGGTGATGGATTTGTTGTGATTCGAACTAGAAAGACAGACACACACAAATAAAGGAAGGAAGAAAGTAACAATTTGAAAGCCTAGTTGTCAGGGAAGAGGAGCTCGTCCTCAAACTCTGGTGGTTCGATCAGAAGTAGGTCATCTAACACAGTACTTCCGTCACCTAAGTCGCTCTTCTCTTCCTGCTGTGATTCAGGTATTTTGTACTCTGGTGGTATAAAGTGTTGATTCATTTTGATCATGGTTAACCTCTCCACGCTTTTGGGCGAGAGACTGGTCCTTTTCACAGTAACAATGGCGCCAGCATTTCTGAAAACACGCTCAGAAGAGACACTTGCGACAGGGGAAGCCAGATACTTTATCGCCAGCCTGCTGAGCACTGTCCATTGGCTTCTTTTCTTTTACCAATACACCAATGGGTTTCGATCCATGAAGACCTCTGTTGTGTCATCCAGATAGGCCTGGACCATATGCTTAATGCTCAGGGGAGCTCTGATTTGCCTGGCCTATTTTGCCTGTGCATCAGCACTGGACTTACAATACCCATCCCGTAGAAACCAATCAGTTGCCAATTGTACTGTGGCTGGTGATGATCCTGTTCTTGCTGTTAGTGTTGTTGTTGGTGACTGCTGGGAGGCAAACGCACTGCCCTCTGGCTCTGAAGTAGAACTTGACTCTGGATGACCTGTAGTACTTGTTCTGGCCTGGAGTGGCGGGCCTCTAATTACCAGCCGTTAGTTTTCTAAGTCAGTGGCTTCCTCAGCTATCAAAGTTTTGTACTTGAGAACATCCACTTCCGAAAAAGGAATTACTGCCTTACTGTTCAGAAATACTTTGTACCGTGGATCCAAAATTGTGGCAGTAATGTAATGTTGATGTGACACAATCTTATTTTGAATCCTTGTATTTTCAGATAAGCGAACGGCTAAGGAGTCAGCCAAATAATATGCGTCTTGTTTGTCATCTACACCTGCGTACATTTCAGACACCTCCTTCAGCTGTTGCTCTAACATGTGCAACAATGGGATAGCTTGGCCCATAGTACAGTCCTCCTTGCTGACTTCACGTGTGAAGACCTCAAAAGGAAGTAGCATCTCTGTCAGGCATTTAACAAGGTCCCAATGGCCCATCTCAACGGTCATGCCTTTCACAGTAGGATCCCCTAATCTTTGCATTACTTAAGCATTGAGTGGTATTTACTGCTCAAACAAACAATCAAGCATGTAATAAGTTGAGTTCCAACGTGTTGGCACCTCCTGAATGAGTGCTTTGACTGGCATTTTATGCTCACGCTGAATGACCCTCAGCTGCTTCCGGGCTTTAAAAGAATGGCTGAAATGTGTGCATATTCTTCTGCAGGTGGCCAGTAAGTTGCTGACTTTGTATTCATTTTTCAGAAAGTCTTGAAAAACAATGTTAATAGGTGTGCCAAACATGGGACCCTGAAATAGCCACCATCTTTCATGGCCCTAACTACATTACTGCCATTCTCCGTGGCAACAAAACCAATGTTAAGCCCTATTGGGCGCAGCCACTCAAAGACCTTGCTGTTAAACTCATCCAAAATGTTTGCAGCAGTGTGAGATTTCTCCATGGCAAACATGGCTACAGTGGCATGTTTGCGAGTGGCATGAAAAATCTCAGCAGCGTCAATACTAGCAGATATCTTTTCTCTAACCCCCACAAAAGAGATCCAGTGTGCAGTGATGCACATGCAATCAGTGGCTTGGCGACTGGTCCACAGGTGGATACTCTGAACAGCACTCTGCTTCAAGGCTTTTCCAAGCAATTCCAGCACGTTGTGATGTAGTGCTGGAACAGCAACTCTGGCAAAATAGTAGCAGCTGGGAACCTACCATTTTGGGCAGATGGCTGTTACAAATTCCAGAAAACCCACCCCTTCAACAAAAGAAATAGAGAGAAGGTCCAGTGCTAACATTTTAGCCAGCTTCGCATTGTACAAACGTGCTATTGGGTGGTTGCGTTCATACTTCCCCTCCGCCCTAAACATGCTGATAATGGTAGGCTGCATGGTTTTACTTTCTGTTAGGCTCAACAACGCACTTTTTTTCATTGCGGTACTTCTTGCTGTCTCAGGCTGACTCTTACTCTTGTGCCACTGAGATGTTGCTGAGGATGTGGGCGATACCACTGCACTGCTGGAGACCGGGCTACTTTGTGTACCACTACCAGAGAGAATGTCTCCCTGCCCTTTCTCTTCCACCGTTTTCGGATCTTCTACTCGTTTATCCCCACCAACACCAATCGTTGCAGTTTTACTTTTTATGCCACAAAGGTGGTCCTCCTGTTGTGTTTCGATTTAGAGACCCGTACATAGGTTTCCATGAATCATGTTCTTATATAGGCACAATTTGCATTGCCCTTATTTAGGCATTGAATCCCAGTCCTTATTTAGGCATTTGCCTTGCTATCAAAATACAGGCATGGTCACCTACATCTGTCCATCCCACGTCACAATGAGTTCTTAGAAACCAGACCCTTAAGCCATCTGCTCTTTCCCTAGCTAGGATTATTGATTTCTCCATGAACTCATCTATTATGCATGAACTACTATTCTTTAGCTGTTCATCCATGACGTCTTCCTCTGCCCGACTTTACGTCAATGCTAGCATTCCTAAGCACCTTCCAGGTATAAATATGCCTTCCCTTACCACGGCAAAACCACGGCATGGCACAGCACGGCACAACTTGACTGCACGGTTCGCCAAGGCAAGTTCGGAAGAGACCATATCCTGGTCTGACACACTGACCAAACGCTGTCATCCCTGCTCACAGAGAATCCAGCTTCCAGTGTTCTGACTCCCTTCGCGGGGTGCTAGAGTTTGAGACCCAGAAAGAGATTCCCACCTCTCTCATTCTAAGGTATGGAGATGACAAGAGCCTAGAGGGACTCTTGGTATACAAAACTTAGTATATATCATACTACAGGAAACAGCACCTACTCTTACCTTGTACTACACTTAGGTTAGGTATGGCTAACCACGGCACGGCTCGGCACGACTCGACCGCACGGTTCGCCACGGCAAGTTTGGAAGACACCATATCCGGGTCTTATGCACTGACCAGAAGCTGTCATCCCTGCTCGCAGAGAATCCAGCTTCCAGTGTTCTGACTCCCTTCATGGGGTATTAGAGTTTGAGACCCGGAAAGAGATTCCCACCTCTCTCATTCTAAGGTATGGAGTTGACAAGGACCTAGAGGAACTCTTGGCATACAAAACTTAGTATATATCATACTATAGGAAACAGCACCTATTCTTGCCTTTTACTACACTTAGGTTAGGTACACTGGGGTAGAATTATTTAGAAGCATCAGACGAGTATTCACTTTTTAGCCTATGTTATTTATGTATGTATATATGAATATATGTCATATCTAAAAGATAATGCTATTGCAGTATTATTTCTTCTTACTGCTTACGCTGTGCGTATTATATCTTGCTTACTGTCTAATGATTGTAACAGCTCATATCTCTTACACGAGAAACAAGACTGTTCAATAAATCTCCTTTATTGAAACTCCCGTCTATCTATTTCTGTGTAACTCTGAAGAAACTAAGCATGCACGATTGACTGATTGAAACTGTTATCTATTGTTTCCACGATTCTGAGACATGTTCCGATTCTAAGGGAAACAAAGTTGTCATGTTTATGCGGTTATCAGAAACGAATACCTTTTTCTTGTTCATTCGAAAAGTTTCTAGTGACCTCTAAGTTAGCTGGCACACACAAGTAATTAAGTTTAATGTACTCGATAGGAGCATACTGACCTTAGTCCTATGCAAAAACTATAGTGTATGTTATTCCAATGCGCAGAGCCTATAAGGGAAATAGGAACTACACTACATGGTGCCCAACGTTTGGTAAGGCACTAATTTAACGCTAGATACTGAATTAACTCAGTCGTGCTTTTCTCAGAGACCCCTACTCATAATACTCCTAAGATGTCTGGAGTGGGTAGGGATAATATCCGCCATAGCTGAGTAGGACGAGAATCCTATGTATTAGCTGTTTGGTTTGTTCAACGTTGAAGGATACAGTGTTCCAAAATATTGTGCACCTTATCTTTGTTTCCTTGAAACTTGTTCTACATTTTTCAAAAACAATGTCCCAAAACGGGGATAATGAAGCTGCGGCTGACCAAGTCGCAACAACTTTTAATACGAGAGGTTTAAATGAAACCGATGAGGGTGTTATAAACATCCCTCCAAACTTAAGGAGAGCCATCACTCTAAAACTTATAAAACATGGCCCAGCACCAAGAGGTGGTAGAGCAGTTTTTGTGATAGAGGCACATGAATCTTTTCAGACAGAGGTATTCTATTCGTGGATTACTTTCCCAGAATCAAATCCAGTAACACATGTGTTTCACTTCTTCAAAGAAGATGAACCACCTGAGGAATACATTCCCTTCGAGGATATTGAAATTCCATTCACTTACCAGGAGCATCAGCTCTGGTTTAAAGGCGCCCTCAAACATTTCAATCACATTACCAGGCTTGGTCCACTAGGAGAGACCAGGAGCAACATGGCCGATTTTACCCAGCTTCACTCCTCATCCTGATATTGAAGAGATGTCAGAGGATGAATTACTCACTCAACTCAAGGAGTTAATAAACATTTACAGACAGTTAGTACAATATGTCATGCAGACTTTAACAGTCCAACCATTCCAAATCAAAACCCTCACCAGGGGAATACACTAAAGATAACTCCACAGACTTTACACGCAGTCATTGGTAAAATGCCCACAAAACGTGATCAAATTCCATTCTGGATAGCTCAAAAATTACTCAAATCGAAGCAGTATTTCCTAATACTAGCCCTTATGAGAAACACAGAATCTTAACAATCTGTCTACCAATGGGGATCACACCACATCTGGAAGACTGGAACACTTGGGGCACAGTCTTTGCTGCCATCTATACTAAAACACATGGTGTTCCGTCTATTGCGGTAATACCTGATGTCCTGAAATAAATTCAAAATGAATACAGGGCAGAGCCTGCTCTGAATCTAGGTATGAAATTACTAAAGAACTTCGACCAGGTCTCAACAATAATATTATCTAATATTAAAGGGGAGGCAGCAGCAGTGGCGATCCACCAATAATTAAGGGTATTTGATGTAACAGAACATCAACACGAACTACCCAGAATAATAGAAAAATCCTACGAAGAATTAGGCAGAGACAGTTTGGGTGGAAAATCAGTTACACCACAACTTTCTGAGGGTCCTGAAAAGAACTCAATTAAACACAACCCCACATCTTCTAAAAAGAAGTGGGAAAGTAACAAGCAACATTCAAAAGAAAAATGTTCTCAAAAGAAGCCCTCTGACAGGAGAGGAGATATAACCTCAGGAATGGGGATAATTTGAAAAAACCTGACAGGTATCAAGATACTGATACCCGTTCCTCTCGTACCTTTCAGACATCTTCGCAGACATCCGAAAGAAGAGGACGGTCAGATCACAAAGAAGAACGCGTGAAGTCCAGAGACGATCAACAAGTTCAGAAAAACAAAACAAAACTTGAATTCACTAAGAAAAAGGTAGCAGGTCTGAAGATCAGACATGCCGAGAATTCTGAGAACAGAACTCAAGAACGGAGAATGGGCTCAGACAATGCTGGACAGTGCAGCAGAAGTAACAATAGCTCGCCAGAACCTGAAGGAACTTCTGGAGATAGTGGACTTGAATGAGTACATCACAGTTGAGACTGTGGACACCAGGGTTAGTTCTCCACAAAAGTTATATGACATAACACTCCGGATGGAGGGAGACATACCAAGAAAAGTGAAAGCACTCTTTTGGGAAAAACTTTCAAGGGGTTATGACATACTTCTAGCAGAACAAGACTGGCCACCAAAATTTGTCAGGGAGTGCCTACATGGCGAATACATCATTAAGCCAGCTTTCTCCAACCATGTTCCTATAAATTAAAAATATACTTATGCCAGGAAATGGGCAGTTGCCCAGGCTCCAGCATTATACAAAAATCATGTAGGATGGGATGAGCAGTCACCATCCAATTAAAATGTCAACCTACTGCATAGAGACAGTACCCAAATAAGCAAGAAGCTAAAATACAGGTCAGGGAGATCTTAGATCAACTTGAATACCAAGGGGTGATTGAAACTTGCACCTCATCAATGAACAATCCTTTGTTTCTTGTTTCCAAACCAGACAACACATATCGTCTAGTTTTGGATCACAGACACCTGAACACTTGTTCTAAAACTTTTGCAGTCCAAAATGCACACAGTACAGAACTAATGAATAACATTGTGCGTAAAAAATATAAGACCACATTGGATATTTCAAATGGTTTCTTTTGTCAAAATATAGCACCTGAAAGTAGGTACTTGACAGCTTTCTCAATAATGGGGACTCAGCGTCACTTCTGTCGACTCCCTCAAGGGTTCAAGAACAGCCCGGGGTTATTCTCAGCAAGATTAACAGAATTACTACAGATTTATGATGACGAGGCATTGTCATATGTCGATGATATCTATCTGACAGACAATGACCTGGATAGGCACTTGAACAGGGTAAATACCATTATACTGGGCTTTGCCTCTGAGGGCTACAAATTCAAATAAAAAAAATCAAGAATTGCCCATCTCAATGTCACATTTCTAGGATATGAACTTTCAAGTGAAGGCAAAAGCCTGGCAGCTAACTTTTTAGAAGAGTGTGCACTGCTCCAACCTCCAAAAACGCTAAAAAACTTACAGTCGATTCTAGGTTTCCTGAATTTTGGAAGAACTTACATTCTAAATTACGCAGAAAGGGTTAAACCTCTCTACGAATTAATCAAACCTGACTTCAAAAACTAAGATTGGACACATGAACACACAGAAATCCTGCGTTCACTTCAAGCTGACATGTTAGCAACCAATCAATTACAAACACGCGTAAATGCACGCAATTTAGTGTTCTGAATAATTTCGGGTCAATGCGGATTCACCTACATAACTTTTAATGAAGGTGAAAAAATGCCAATTGCATACAAATCACATTTGTATACAGAAGTGGAAATGCGCTTCACTTCGACAGGAAAAATTCTGACAGCAGTTCAAACCGCTGTAGTAAAAGAAAGAGCTTTAGCTCAGGGGAAACGCATTATTGTTGTGACTCTGGTTCCAGCCTTAGAGGCGGTTACAAAAGCAAGTATTCCAAATGCAAAAGCTTTACATCCAAGATGGATACAATGGGTTAATTCTCTTGCTGCAACAGATGTTGAATATGTTTTTGATCCTAATTTAAAAACACTAGCATTCCTGCAATACAAACACAAATGTCCTCTGCCTATTGAGATTCTCCCTCTTGACCAGTATGAATTTATAATTTATACTGACGGATCAGCACAACCTGCTACGGGGAGTAAGCAAGCTTACAATGCAGCATGCATGATCGTTAAAGGTCGTATGCGCAATGGTAAATTCCGACCGATGGTCACTAAAACACAATCTCTAGGAGATTGTACAGCTCAGCGAGCTGAACCACAAGCATTCAAATTAACACTAGAAAATATGGATCGCAAATTCCTCACACTTATAGTGTACGATTCTTTTTACTGTGTTCAATCATATAATGAATATTTACAGAATTGGCTTCAAAATGGTTTCAAAGATGCAAAAGGTGGCACAATCAGGCATAAAACGCTTTGGGAACAAGTAGTTCAGTTGCAAAATGGACTACAACAAACACTCACGTGATCCACATGCTGAGTCATCAACGTGATGGCGTTCGCGTTGCAGGGAATTAATTGGCTGACGAAGCCGCAAAGGGGACTGTGTAAACGGCTTCCGTAGCTGCGATCACTCGTTCAAAAATGAAAATAGACAGTGAGATATTGTTGGCTGTTAATGCTTCAAGCAAAGGCAGTGGTGCAGCGTTACCTAAAATATTTCCACTCAAATACTCGTATATAATTGATGCAAACAACGTTCCGTTTGCTCGAATCCCTGGAGTGGGGGATAGCGTAATTCCAAACATGGAACGCAGATTAGGACTAATCCTAGCAGCACATGAAGTGTTAGCCTCTGCCCATGCAGGTGTTTCTGCCACAGTATCATTATTAAAACAGAGATATTGGTGGCCCAGCATTAGGAAACAGACTAAAAACTATGTTTTGGAATGTGAAATATGCCAAAAGATGAAAGTCTCTACAGTGAAACGTCATGTGCAGACGCCCCTGTTAATTTCAGATAAACCATTAGCTTGTGTTTACCTGGATCACTGCGGTCCCTTGAAAAGGCATGGTAACTATACATATATCATGGTCACAGTGGATTCGTGCTCAAGGTTCCTATGGATGTGGCCTCAGCGCTTGGCTGACGCTCGAACTGTTATAAAAGATTTGCGAGTCTTTATCGGCACATACGCAATAGGCGCGCTAAACTCTGACCAGGGCCCTGTGTTTAGCTCTCTGGCTTACAAAGAAGCCATGGCCAGTTTGGGTGTTGCATTGTGGTACTCCTCTCCATTCCATCCTGAAGGAAATTCGGTTGTGGAAAGGAAAAACCGTGACATAAAGCGGTCTATAATAGGTAGGGTATTAGGTTCGGGTGATGGGTGGGTCAAACATCTTTTTGGGGTCCAACACTCATTAAACAATTTGCCAAGAAGTTCTCTGGGGGGACACTCCATATGAGGTCCTATTTGGGACAAGAATGTGGGTTCCTGATCTCGAATGTTAAGGCACAGTAGTGGAAAATAAACTATTTGATTTCAAAGATTGTTTGGCTGTTTTACAGGACTTAAATGAACTAAGATCGAAACAAAGCAACGTGTTCCTGAAACAAACCACCACTGGGGATAATCCAGCCATCCCAGAAAGGCCTGTCAGGATCCCAAAGCTTGGGGATCTAGTCAGAGCGAACATCGCAGACAAGAAGGAATTTGGGGGCATATTAATAACGGCCAGGATAATTATCGCTGGCCGTGCTTAGCGATAATTATATTATCGCAGGCTATCTCTGGTATTTATCGCCCTGGTAGCACATTATTAACAACGTGTTACTCCAGGGCGATAATAATTGCAGAGATAGCGAGGTTATCGCCCTTTTGCAGGGAACATCGCTGGTTTTCCAGAGATGTTCCCTGCTAAAGGGCGATAACCTTGCTGATACGACCCACAGGGTCATATCAGCATAATCCACCCCGTATGTTAGGGATGACTAAATCACGATTTTAGCAGATGTTAGGTTTTGGTGAAAACTGCAATTTTCGCCAAAATCTAATGTGTGCTAAAATCATGTGGGCTGTCTTGTAAATATCGCGATGTAAACATCAGCGATATTTGCAAGGTGGTCCATCTTGGGTACGCCCAGTAACGCCCACTTTGCATCTCATTGGAGATGCAAAGTGAGGCGTTGGGAAAAAGGGTGCTAACATGCGATTATGCATGTTAGCACCCTCTTGTAAATAGGGCGCTGGTTTTATCTCCGCTTTTTTGGCTTTGTAAGCCAAAAAAGTGGAGATAAAGCCCTTGTAAATATGCCCCTTGGGCCTTCTTACAGACAACCGGTACCTGTTTTAGCCATCCAGTACTTCTGCCGCCCCTTGCTGGTAAAAAGGAGAAAAGATTTGTTTCCATTGACCTCATCAAACTACACTATGTGGCCAATACTAAGCAGTAGGCTTTGTGGATTCCAACCAAGTAGCAGACACACTCCTCTAGCTACTATCCAAGAGGTTCAAACTGAAAGACTCATCACCATTGAGAATCCAACAGTAAGAAAGGAAGGACTAACCCAAATACCAGTTCGTTCTGATACTCCTGTCTACACCAACGTAGCAAGTGATCCACTGGTTCCAGCGATGTCAATGAATCCTGAAGCAATATCTACGATTGACAGAACTGCCTCTGGCTATTTCATTAACTTTGATACATTTTCTAAGGGTCCCAGCGAACCTGAAACGACGCCAGCCAAAAGTACATTCAAAGCACAAGACTTCTTTCATCACATGAAAAAGACTTATCTGGTTTCATCATGGATTGAACTATGGATTATTTCTGGAATATTTTTCTTTCTGCTCTGGCTAGCTTTAGTAATGACTCTGAGCATGCTGATAAATGGAAGATACATTCATTTGGACACAGAAAGTAAAGATGTGACCTTACTTTTAAAACCACACAAATCATCCCATTGTGAAGCAAGGGACTTGACAGCAGTGAATATCACAGCCGTTCTTATACAAAATGGTATAGTCTTGGACAAAACGGATTATGATATATTCAGTCCGACGGAACATTTGAAGATTCCACACTTATTTAAGATATCATTAAGTGAATTTATTACCTCCAGTACCTATTCTGATGATTGGGACTTTGGGGCTGTTATTAACATGATGTCTGATCTAGAAAGGTCTGCTGCATTCTCTAACCATGAATACTGAGAGGGTTTAACTGACTATGAACAGCTTTTTTGTTATAACCACTATGGTCATCATTTCTTGCATAAATCTGCAACACCTAGAAATGTATGCATGTATAACCAATGGGAACATTGTCCTACACCACCAAGGGGTAGCTCAAAAACCTTTGAAATGAAGTTTCATATTTTTCAGGGTACAATGTATCCAATCCAGAAACATTTTACTTAAAAAATGTGAACATAACAGGAATGAAAAATATGTTAACTAATACAAAACAGATTTATTCTGCAGCCTTTATTGGCCAACTGTGTAGGCAGGATTTTGAGTTTTGGAAAAACACAAAGGACACAAAATCTGTCTGGGGTACACAAGATTGGCAAGTACAGGGGATAGAAGCTTTGTTGAGAGCCTGCATCATCCCACAGCAGATAATGTTTTTGAATGACACTGTCTAACAAACTTCTTGCCTTGGGTTAGCCAGGATCAAAGACATGAACACACCGTCCATACCTGCACCTGCAAGTAATAACACAACACAGGGGGTGGTCGACGTACATACTATTTTACAAAACAACAGATCAGATTCTGAATGGAATTTTTTTTTGCTCTGGCCCACAGACACAAACATCAGTCAAGAAAGATTCCTGAACAAAATACAAGGTTTAACAATCAATAGGCCAGACCCACGATATGTTCAAAGACAGCATCCAGCGGTAGTAACAACATACAGTGTAGGAAAACTATGCCTTGATTGGCTGAATACATCTACACTAGAGGATGTGAAACAACACTTATCTTTACTTAAATAAGACGCAGACCTTAGGGAATTCTTTCGAGGTCCAAGAAAACCGCGTCAAAAATGTTTCATATATACCGGCATCTATGCTGCTTATAATGAACTATGGAAGGTTACCCAAGCAAACGCTGCAAAAAGAATACGAGAAATTGATCGTATTCATTTAGAGAAATCTCTCGCTGTGGTCGACAATGGGTTAACGACTCTGTCATCCAGGATATATTCATTGGGCAACATTATATCCTCTGCTATGGACATTGTGGAACAAGATTTGGTCCTGCTGTGTCATGGCCAGTCTCAATTACGTTCTATTCTGTTATTAGGCTGGACGCTACAAAACTTGCGTGCAGGACATGTGCACTAGCGTTTCATCAACACGTCTTCTCTGTTTTCTGATTACAATCTCACTGATAAACAGATCAAACTGGCACAAAGGGGAGCAAGGTATACAGTGCTGAGCATTGAAAAACTGGAAAAATTGCCATTTACGGTAGCAGAAAAACCAGCTACAGAATGGATCATACATGGCCAAATAACTCTGCCTGTTACAACTTTCCATTTTCAGTATTGCCTTAGACACATGCCAGTAGACAAATATGAAAGGTTGGGTAAAGAATACATCAGGACATCCTGGGATTTACCTTACACACAGAGATGTTGGAGTGAGGGGCGTGCAGTGTTTATTAGCGGTACACACTGTGAAAATGCACTAAGCGGTTCACTCATTTGTCGGGATATTAGTTTAGATGGGGCCTGTAGCTGTTCCACTGCAAATTTATCCTGCCACCTGCAAGGTTCACCGGCCGCTGTGATTAATTTAACATTTGGACAACTTTCAAATGGGAGTTACCTCACGTTGAATGGTCAGAGCTGTTGTGGCATGTTGCCAGGTATCCCATATCTAATAACAGTTACTTCCAGGGTCACTTTCTGTATGCAAGTCTTGTTCCCCCAAATAGACACAGTCAGGGAGTCGCCTTTGTGGCCTTCACTGAACATCTCTTCTATACAAATTGATACTTTAAGCAGAATAAAAGCCATTCTTTTACAACAAACCGTGCCATTGACCTCGGCCAAAGAAACCTATGATCTACAAGTCGCAAGGACTTCAGCCTAGATACAGGCTCTGTTAAGGACAAATTGCCCTACACATTTCACAGAAATGTTGGGACGTATCTTAAACATGTCTGATACAAGCGGTATTGTGCATGTATTTAAGACCGTATGTTCGGGACTGTTAACACCTTTTCAAGCAGTCCTTGGAATCATTCCAAACTTAATGCACTCGGTGTTTGGAGGTCTGCCGCTAATTCTAGCACTTGTTGCAGGAATCCTGTTTTTATTTCTACTACTACGCTATGGCAAGCCACTCCACCAGCGTCACTCCCAGCACCTTGGAGAATGCTCTCCTGGAAAGGAAATGTCGTGAGCGCATAGTGTAACTATTGGGTTTATCTCGTCTACGAGAACTAAATACCACATGGTTTCTGTCCTTCAGACCAATCTGGCAAGATTGCATCTTACCTATTCTAGGCTGCCTGCTTTGCAGTGAAGAATGCGTGCTAGACATCTGTCTAACGTTCCCATCAGTCGTGCCAACGGATATCGAAACTCTGCTGAACCCGATAACAGCCCATGCTCTGTGTTGTCCCCAGAGGCCACCGATCCTGATGATGGCATTCATTGAGATCTCACAGACGCAACATGCTACTACTGAGGTAAGAGATGGATTAACAGGCACACAGGTAACATCGGCAACAAACACTGCTACTGACGATGCAGCACATCTATGTGCAGTTAGTCTTCTAAACGAGGTAATCGACCTATCGCCGACAATGGTAGACAGATTTTTGTCTACAGGATTAGAGGATTTCATGTTTTCCCCAACATCTTCAAATAACTGTTGATTTGGTTCACAGTGTACCATGTAATATATGAATTCAACCTTCAATTTTTTTTATTTTTAAAACAAAGACTAAATTTGGGACTTTTCTACATTCACTTTTTGTGAATAATGACTTTTTCTTTTATGGCTACAAACTCTGCTTACAGTAGAACTAGTCATAGAGAACAGACTTCTTTGAAATACTTCAAGGGACACATTGTCACCTTTCTTCACAATTATATAATCATGGCATGAAATGGCTCTGAATCTTTTTTCCTTTCTGTACAACTAGACCATTTCATTACGCGTGTATATATGTTTCGGTTCATTCACTTAGCATTCACTGTATATATATGCTTAGAACGAAACGTTGCTTTCATATGTACAGCACCTTTGCATTTCATGTCTAGCAAAGTTTTTTAACAAACAACTTCTTTTAGTATGCTTTTACAAATGTTTTTAGTGAACATGTGATACTCAATTCTATGTGTTTAGTATGTTTAGAATTTAGCATTATCGATCATTCGTCAATGGAGTGGGTGCTGTGTTTCGATTTAGATACCCGTACATAGGTTTCCATGAACCATGTCCTTATATAGGCACAATTCGCATTGCCCTTATTTAGGCATATAATCCCAGTCCTTATTTAGGCATCTGCCATGCTATCCAAATACAGGCATGGTCACCTACATCCGTCCATCCCACGTCACAACGAGTTCTTAGAAACCAGACCCTTAAGCCATCTGGACTTTCCCTAGCTAGGATTATTGATTTCTCCAAGAGCTCATCTATGATGCATGAACTACTATTCCTTAGGGGTTCATCCATGACGTCTTCCTCTGCCCGACTTTACGTCAATGCTAGCATTCCTAAGCACCTTCCAGGTATAAATATGCCTTTCCTAACCATGGCTAACCACGGCACGGCTCGGCACGACTCGACCGCACGGTTCGCCACGGCAAGTTTGGAAGACACCATATCCGGGTCTGATGCACTGACCAGAAGCTGTCATCCCTGCTCGCAGAGAATCCAGCTTCCAGTGTTCTGACTCCCTTCATGGGGTGTTAGAGTTTGAGACCCAGAAAGAGATTCCCACCTCTCTCATTCTAAGGTATGGAGTTGACAAGGACCTAGAGGAACTCTTGGCATACAAAACTTAGTATATATCATACTATAGGAAACAGCACCTATTCTTACCTTTTACTACACTTAGGTTAGGTACACTGGGGTAGAATTATTTAGAAGCATCAGACGAGTATTCACTTTTTAGCCTATGTTATTTATGTATGTATATATGAATATATGTCATATCTAAAAGATAATGCTATTGCAGTATTATTTCTTCTTACTGCTTACGCTGTGCGTATTATATCTTGCTTACTGTCTCATGATTGTAACAGCTCATATCTCTTACACGAGAAACAAGACTGTTCAATAAATCCCCTTTATTGAAACTCCCGTCTATCTATTTCTGTGTAACTCTGAAGAAACTAAGCATGCACGATTGACTGAGTAAAACTGTTATCTATTGTTTCCACGATTCTGAGACGAGTTCCGATTCTAAGGGAAACAAAGTTGTCATGTTTATGTGGTTGTCAGAAACGAATCAATCTTGTTCCTTCGAGAAGTTTCTAGTGAACTCTGAGTTAGCTGGCACACACAAGTAATTAAGTTTAATGTACTCGATAGGAGCATACTGGCCTTAGTTCTATGCAAAAACTATAGTGTATATTATTCCAATGTGCAGAGCCTAAAAGGGAAATAGGAACTACACTACACCCCTAGTCGATCAAGTGGTGTTTTTTCAGATAGGTTATTTGGCCTCCAGTACCATAGTTTGTATCAAGCTTACCCCGACTAACAGAGGTATTACAAATGGAGCATATAGCAATGTTCTCCTCCTTTTCGCTAACCGTAAAGAAGTCCCAGACTGGGGATCCTAACTTTTGTCTCCTGCTGGAGGTGACACTTCCAATGCCGTATAAACTGGAGGGTGTGCGTTGAATTTGACTCTGTGCAGTACCACTGCCTACTTCTACTGAGGTGGTGGTTGTGCTGGATGTAGGTCGCTGCTGGGCCTTTGCTAATGCAAATATGGAAGCTGTAGGTGGTGTTGGTGTTACCTGTGTTGGTGTTATCCGTGCCACATCCCTCACAGCAATTTGGGATGTGGTGGTAATGTCGGTCTCCACTGGGGTGGGAGTAATGTCCATGATGACTGGCTCATCATCATCCTGCTGTTCTACATCGACCTCCATAAGTGTAAGGCTTTCTGGAACCTTCCTTTTCCCTAGCCTGGTCTTGGGATGTGTCCCCCTCTCAGACTCAGTTTGTGGCTCCCAAGTGGCATCTAGATCATCAGAAGGGGTGCTTGGGGAAGAACTCGATGGACTTACCTTCCTTTTCCTTGCTGGGGATTTGGAAGACAATGGATCTTCTGAATGAGTGTCTTCCTCTCCTTCTTCCTCTGCATGAGGCTCAATTTCCTCAACTGCCCCTACTTTGGGAGGAACAACTACTATTGCGGGCGCTGGTTGCGGCTGTTGATGACCACTTATCTGCTGTGTTTCCTCCTGCGTTGATTGGGTACTACTTTGAGATAGCGATAAGTTTATCTCAGGCTCAGCATCACTGGTTTCCACCATTAGGCTGGCTACCTCTTCCATACTCATGTGCTTGGGACTGGGTTGGTGGGTTGGGCCCACTGATGCGGAGGTGCTGCCCCAGCTTGCCCCCCGGACACCGCTGCTGCAGGCATAATTTTTGGTTTCCCAAAAAAGGTTTTGGGCAGCACACCAGACTTAAGTGTCACTTCCTTCTTCTGTTCCTTCTTCTCAGTAGCAACTTTCTTGGTACTGGAGGACCTGGTACCTGCTTTTTTGGGGGCCATCTTCTTCAGATGTCAGCAGCACTTAGTTGCACAAGTTGCAAAGATGTCTGGTCAGATCACATGTCACGCCGTGTATAGCAGCAGGACGTCTGTCTGGCAGTACAACGGGCGATGATGACACAACTCCTCCTCAGTCTTTTGTGCACCTAAAAGAAAAAAAGCCAGAAGAACATTAGTCAAACGTGGAATTTGTTGTGCTTAAATTACTAATAATACAATCAAACAAATATAATATATAATATATAACTTAGTGTGTGGTGTTCACAATTATTACATTTTAATAACTTAGTGAACAACTACAGTGTAGCCATTTATGAGACTTTGACAACAAGGGCTTTCCTTGTGTACAGTGTACACTCAGGAAGAATAAGAATCGCAAAGGACAAAAACAACAATACAAATGTAGTGGAGTCTGTTTGGCCTTAATTTGAGCATCACGTGGGATGGATGCAGCATCAGGGAGCTGCAGCTGGCAATCGGGATGGATTTGGAAGCTGTAAGACAAGAGGAACAATGGAAAGACACGAAGGCTTATGTGGCAAAAACAGCACACTACTAACTACCACCACAAAATGGCCCCAGCAACATGGTCACTCACAAGCACAAGGCACGGAAAACAATGAACTCAAGCAGGCCTATATGGCCAGACAAAGGATGCCTGATAAACAACACATCTTTAATGCAAAAACAAAAATCCACATGGCTAAAAGGGTTGGAAAGTTACACAACAACCACAACAACACGTACACATGCAACAAAGGCATTTAGTTAACACACCCAAAAAGTACCTCTGGTCCTACTGGTTGAAAAGGCCTAACACACACCCAAAAAGTGACCCCCCCCCAACCACATTTTACAATTCAATCCAATGCCATCCATTCTCTAAATGATGTTTAAATTCAACAGACAACACAAAAACAGTTGTTTCATGCACTCATGATGATTGATGAGTACCTCTGGGCCTACTGGTAGACTAGGCCACAAGCTTGGAGGCCTTTGGCAAAAGCACAGTGGCTGGTCCCACAAAATGGCCACCACCACATGGCCAGGCCACCCACAACAACAAGAAAAGGAAGACAAGACAGACAATGCAGGCCTGTGGCAAAAGGACAATGCCTTGCTTCACAAAATGGTCGCCACCCACATGGCCAGGCCACCCACAATAACAAGAAATTGAAGACAAAGGACAGGACCAGGAAGTTGGAGACTCTGGGGAACTTCCTTCCTCTTTAAAAAAATTGTAAAAAAAGGAAAATGACTCCTTGCTCAAAAAACTACAGCTAAATGACAACCTGAAGAGTTTTTTGAGCAAAATGAATAAAATCATCATTTTCAAGAAGGTTTTATGCTGCTCAAGAGATATTCTTTGCCAGATTGCAAATTCTGCATGTTCGGAATCGCAATCTTCACAAAAAGTCGTTATCGCGCGCCCGAAAACGCATATTGAGCGTGCGAAGAGGAAAAAAGTGTAAGTCCGCATTGTCGTGCAGTGCGGAGTTGCCAAAACTCCATGAGCTGAACTCCCAGGGTTACCTACTGTCTGAAAAGGCCTATTTATTCAACACACACCAAAAAACTGAAATATCACCCCAAAACCACATTTTACAATTCAATCCAATGCCATCCATGCCATAAATGATGTTAAAATTCAACAGACAACACAGAAACAGTTTTTATGCACCCATGATGACTACCTCTGGGCCTACTGGCAGACTAGGCCACAAGCTTGGAAGCCTGTGGCAAAAGCAAGCACACTGCCTTGCTCCACAAAATGTCCGCCACCCACATGGCCAGGCCACCCACAATAACAAGAAAGTGAAGACAGACAATGCAGGCCTCTGGCAAAAGCACACTGCCTGGATGGCTCCACAAAATGGCCGCTAGCCACCCACAACAAAAAGAAATGGAAGACAGTAAGGGTGGGCGTAGTGGGCGTAGTGGGGCTACGTGAAGCAGCACGTAGTGTGCCCAAATCTACGCACACTACGCGCTTCGCGTAGCCCCACTACGTGCCACCCACCTCCCGCCCGCCCTTCTTTTAAATAATATAAGCAATGAAAAATAAATTAAAGTAAGTCGACTTACCCGTAAGCGCGGCGTCTCCGGGGCTCCCTCTTTCTTTTTCTAATTTCTTCTGGCAAATGCGCATGCGCGGACGCCCGCGCATGCGCATTTCTCGCGAGAAATGCGCATGCGCGGGTGTCCGCGCATGCGCATTTGCCAGAAGAAATTAGAAACAGAAAGAGGGAGCCCCGGAGACGCCGCGCTTACGGGTAAGTCGACTTACTTTAATTTATTTTTCAATGCTTATATTATTAAAAGGAGGGCAGGCGGGAGGTGGGTGGCGGGTGGCAAGCAGCTACGCTTCGCCCTCGGCGTGTGCGTAGCGCTGCCCTGCTTCGCCTACTTCGGAAAGTGCGAAGCAGGCAGCGCTACGTACACTACGTGGGCGAAGCGTAGTGCTACGCCCGGGGTTAGAAGACAGACAATGCAAGCCTATGGCAAAAGCACACTGCCTGCCTTCACAAAATGGCCGCCACCCACATGGCCAGGCCACAACAACAAGAAGCATAAGCCAAGGGGAATAAAGAAAAGACATGCAGGCCTATATGGAAAAAGCAGCACACTACTAAACTACCACCACAAAATGGCCCCAAGCCACATGGTCACTCACAGTCAAAACAGGCCATGGAAAACAATGAACTTAAGCAGGCCTATATATGACCAGACAAAGGAGGCCTGCTAAACAACACAGCTTTAAAACAAAAATGGAAAAACGAAAATCCACAGGGCTACGAAAGGTCGGAAAGTTACACAACAAGCACACATACACATCCAACAAAGGTATTTATTTATTAACACACACCCAAAAAGTGAAATACACCCCAAAAAACAAATTTAGCAATACAATCCAATGCCATCCATGCCCTACATGATGTGTAAATTCAACAGACACCACTGAAACATGCACCCATGGGCACCTCTGGGCCTACTGGCTGAAATTACATCAAAGAAAAACAACTAGGCCCCTACTGAAACTACAGGCCACCCTCAACAATACATTTTAAAAACGATGAAAATCCCCAAAAAATGTAGGTACAAACAATGCCCCAATCAAACAAACAAGTACACCAATTCTCCAACTTACTTGTAAAATCTCAAATCCAAAAGTCCTCAAATCCAATCCAATGATATGATGCAGCAGACAGCCACAAAAAGTGATCCTTCCAGCTTCAAATCCAAATGAAAGTGAACAGCACATGGACAAAGCACTGGGAGGAGCCTGCTGGACAGGAAGTTGGAGACTATGGGGCACTTCCTTCCTCTTGGAAAAAAAAGTAAAAAAGAAAAAGGATTCCTTGCACAAAAAATTGCAGCCAAATCACAATCTGAGGAGTTTTTTTGAGAAAAATGATCATTTTCGAGAAGGTTTTATGATGCTCAAGAGATATTCTATGCCAAATTGCAATTTCTGCGTGTTTGGGATCGCGATCTTACCAACACTCCCGCCGGCAGTCAGATGGCGCGTCTGAATGACGTGTTCGCGTTTGGACACTCTCGCGGGATCGTGCAGCCAGATTCCAAATCTGGTGGTGCACGCGAACGGATAGGAAATCTCGTCGGCGAATGCAGAATCCCGGTAAGTCATTACCGCACGCGCAAGAACGCATATTGAGGGCGTGAAGAAGAAAAACAACTACGCTACGTTGCAGATTGCGTAATATTCGGTAACTACGCGTTCTACGCAAACCGCAAAGTTACTGAAACTCCGCGAGTGTAGCGTAGTTCACCACCCAGGGTTATCTGAAACCAGACTGGGAAGGATCAAGGATGCCTTGAGATTCAAGATGTCCAATAAGCTTTGTATTGATGTACCCTTCTGTCCGTTTACTCATGAGTGGGAGGAGCAAGATAGGGCAGTAATTAGCGAACATTTCAGTGGGTACTTGTCCTTTTTTCCGAATCGGTAGCACTTGTGCCACCTTCCATTCAAGTGGGAGTGCCCCTTCACTCATAGAGGCATTTAGGATGTTGCAGATGGGGAGGGCTAGTAGCGAGGTGAGTGAGGCAAACAGATAGGCTGGCATTACTGCAGTGTAGTTCCTATATCCATGATAGGCTCTGCGCATTGGAATAATATACACTATAGTTTTTACATAGGACTGAGGTCAGTATGTCTCTATCGAGTACATTAAACTTAATTACTTGTGTGTGCCAGCTAACTCAGAGGTCACTAAAAACTTCTTGAATATACAAGAAGGGATTAGTTTCTGACAACCGCATAAACATGACAACATTGTTTCCCTTAGAATCGGAACAATCTCAGAATCGTGGAAACAATAGATAACAGTTTCACTCAGTCAATCATGCATGCTTCGTTTCTACAGAGTTGCACAGAAATAGAGAGATGGGCGTTTCAATAAAAGGGGTTTATTGAACAGTCTAATTTCTCATGCAAGAGATAAGAACTGCTACAATGGTAAGACAGGATGCGAAGTACGATACGTACAGAGTTAGCAGTAAAATAAAATAATACTGTAATAGCATGGTTTGTAGCTATGACATATATTCATAAAATACATACATAAATAACACAGGCTAAAATGTGGATACTCATCTGATGCTTCTAAATAGTTCTACCCCAGTGTACCTAACCTAATTGTAGTACGAGGTAAGAAGTATGTGCTGTTTTCTAAAGTATAGCTTAGCTATAGTTTTAGTTTTGCCAAGAGTTGCCAACAGTTTCTCTAAGTTCTAGTCTGCTCCATACCTTAGAATGTGTGAGGTTGGAATCTCTTTCCGGGACTCGATATCTAACACCCTGCAAGGGGAGTCAGAAACACTGGAGCTGGATTCTCTGCGAGGAGGATGACAGCCTCTGGTCAGTGCATCAGGCGGGAACTTGATCTCCTTCCGAACTTGCTGTGGCGAACCGCAAGTAGGCAGTTGAACTGGACCGTACCGGAACCGTGGTTTGCCAGGGCAAGTGCAGGTATATTTATACCTTGAAGGTGTTTAGGAATGCCTGTATTGACGTAAAAGTCGGGCATCGGAACGTCATGAATGAACCCCTAATGAATAGATGTTCATGCATACTAAATGAGTTCTTGGAGAAATCAATATCCAAGCAAGAGAAATTCCTAAAGGCTTAAGAGTCTGGTTTTCCAAGAACTCGTTGTGACGTGGATAGACGGATGTAGGAGACCATACCTGTATTTGGTTAGCATGGACAGTGCCTAAATAAGGGTTGAATTTTCTATGCCTAAATAAGGGCAATATGAATTGTACCTATATAAGGGCATAAACCGGGAAACCTATATATGGAATCTAAATCTACACACAACATTACGTCTAGAGGTGAACCAGATTTAGCTGTTCTCAGCATTGCTTCAACTTGAGGTATCTGCAGAGCAGGAAAGTGCTCAAGACAGGGATCCTTCATTCTCAGGGATGCTAGCGGTAGGTTTGGAGTATCCAGGAGATTAGGATCATCAGGAAATTGATCATAAATTAAATTGATTTTTCATTCAAAATAATTAGCTATATTATCACAAAATACCTGAGAGGGGGGAGTCTGCTGGGAACAGGCAATGAGATTCGTAAAAGAGTTGAGAATTTTATAAAGTTCCTTGGTAGAGTTGCCAACCTGATTTAGATAATGTGGGCTTTCCGCGACTTTTTATGTTCTTGTGGTAGCTTGCAAGGGCTACTTTATAGATTTCTCTTTCCCCGTATGGGTTTTACGCCATATTCTTTCCAATTTTTTACAGTTAGATTTTTCTCGTCGCAGGTCAGGGGTATACCAGGCAGCATGTTTCTTTTGAGTGTTAGTATGTTGCTTTATGAGCGGTGCTAGTGTGTCTATAGCTGAAGTGATGGCCTCGTAAAAAATCCTGAATCTATTATCAATATCCATAGGTTCTTTAGATGAGGGGGGTATGAAACCTTTTTCAAAGGAATCAGGCATAATTTTGTGCCATTGTCTTCTGAGATTACGTGTAGGATAAGAGGGGGAGCTATTCAGTTAGAAGCCACTAATCTGAAAATAAATCAGACAGTGATCTGACCAGATCACTGGGCAAGGGGGTTCTGCAGCTATAGAGGGCTAATTGGTGAGAATGATGTTCAAGGTGTGGCTGGCCGATGGGGTAAGGCCTACATTGATCTTTACAATGCCTAAGGAGGCCATAGCTGCAAGAAAATTAACAGCCTTCGTGTCCACACTGTCCTCACCATGAATGTTGAAATCCCCTAACAACAGAAAGTGTTTGGTCAAGATAGTGTGAGGGGCAATTTTCTCCATCATTTTGAGATTAAAATCTTTAAGAGGACCCGGAGGGGGTGTGTGTGTGGGGGGGTGGGTAACTGAGCGCGCCCTTTAGGCATTCCTGGGGAGTGAGTTCAATCTTAAAAATACATATTTCCATATCTTTGCCGGAGGTGGAGTCAATGATGGAGACATTCAATGCATCTTTGTACATAATAACTATGCCTCCACCCACTTTACTTTTCCTGTCCAGTCTGAGTATACGATACTTATCAGGAAGGGCAAGGGTAATAGTTGGTAATGAGGAGGGTTTAAGCCAAGTCTCCGTGAGGAAGCCTAAATCAGGGGAATTAGAATTCAGTAGGTCCCACTATTCAGTTGCATGCTTGGGCAGGGATCTAACATTCCCTAGAAAACCTCTCCAAATGGGAGTCAAGTTTGTGGTTTTAGGATTAACTAGGTGTTGGGGGGGAGTATCCACAAGTACCCGCTTGTCGTGACTAATGTGACAATCGCCCTACTCTAGAAAGAACTGACTCTCCAGACAGCTCTGAAAGTAGCAGCGTTTACAAGTGAATGGTCCATCAAGATAGGCAAAGTGAATAGTTGTATGGCATGTGGTAGTACGCTGTCTAACCGGTTTAAGTTGAATGACAGAGTTTTGAAGCCTGGAAGCATTAGCTGGGATCCAATGGACAGGGGTCCTGGCGCCGGCTGGGCACGGACGGGTGCAGATGGGCTTGACCTTGGTGCACCTTCGGCGTGCCAGTGGCACGCTTGCTGCACATGTCTGCTGAGTGTCTGCGAAGTCATCCCTCTTAAGTAATGTAGGTTTTGTGACGACTAGCCTGTCAACCCAGCTGGTATCCGCGGCAACCAGAAGCAGTTTAAACTTCAGTTGACGTGCTCACTCTCTCCACTCAAACGGGAAGGAAAAACCCGTGGTGGACCAGAGAGCGAGCCGGCAGTGAGTATGGGAACACCTGAATCCGGTGGGTCTGTGCAAATATACAAATTTCTAATCACTGGTTGAAATAAATTCAGCAACACTCGAAACAGTAAAACAGTGAAAATACCACTCAAAAAGATCTCACACCAATTTAGAAACATAGATCAACTTTTAATAAATAGCACAAGACCAAGATGACAAAAATCTAATCAGTAGAACAGGAGTTATGAATTTGGAAAGAATGATCTGCACTATAAAGCCTAAAAGCATAAAGGGCCATTAACGGCTATTTGGTTGTGCTGGACCGGGTCAAAGTCAAACGTTTAGGCTGACCACAATGGATCACAGGTCGAATACAGTCCCAGATTAGTCCCGCTGATGTTTTACCTTCTCAAGTTTTTGCGACAATAGTCCCTTTGTCATTGGAGAATGTAGCTGGAAGTAAGGAGAGCATCACGGTCAGTGGTCAGCATGACGCGAAGAGCAGGTCAGGCATTGCAAATGGGTGGGCTTGAGTTTTGTATTGGCAGCCCCTGTGGGCTTTCGATGCTGCTGTGGGAAGAGACGGGCTGGTAGTAGCCTGCTCTGATTTGTTGAGTGAGTGGTGTGGTTCCAGAGCAAATGGGCTCATTTGCAGTTGTGAAGAGCCCAAATGCTTAATTTCAACAGCTTGAGAGGCACACCAAAGGTCCAGGACCTAAGAAGCACCACTTGGGGGTCAAGAAGTCACTGAAGACGGGCCCAGGAGCTGTTAGGGAGAATTTTATGTCTCTGAGTCTCAGATTAGAAGGCCAGCACACTAGCCCATTGATTCACTCTGGGGTCCTGGGTTTAAGATAAAGTTGCAGATGCAGCTCTTCTTTCCCAGGCAAAAGGGCAGCAGACAGCAGGTCAGCACAGCAGGGCAGCAGTTCCTTTAGAGCAACAGTTCAACTGAGCAGCAGTCCTTGTTGCTGCACAACAGTCCTTCTTCCTGGCAGAGTATCCACAGGTCCAGAAGTGTAGTGAAGTGGTGGTGTCTGAGGTCCTTCTTTTATACACAGTTGTGCAGTAGAAGTGGGGAGATATCCTGCCTTCCCTTGCTCTAGACTAACTACAGGGGGTATGCAGCCTTTTGTGTGGAGACAGGACACAACCTATTCAAGTGTAAGTGGGGCTGTGCCCTGCTCCTCCTTCCCATCTGCCAATGGTGGCTCTTCCATACACACCTACGCTCTCATTGTGTGTGGCTGTCTAAGACGAATATACAAAGGCCAACTGTCACCCACACTCAATTGTGTGACCCAGAGACAGGCTGCAGGCATAAAATGGCTAAGGCAAACAAAGTTCCAACTTTCTAAAAGTGCAAATTTATGAATTGTAATTTAAAATCATACTTCACAATAAATTAGGATTTTAAATTTGGATTCCAGAGACACCAAACATGAACTAATTATCACTTGGTAGTTGGAATTACACTTACAAAATGTAATAAGGCAACTCCAATGTTATCCAATGCCAGAGATAGGCCTGGCAGCAGTGAAAACGAATTTAAGAGTTTTTCACTACCAGGACTTGTAAACTTTAAAAGTAAATTTCCTGCTTTTTAATGCATTACACCCTGTCCTCTGGGCTGTCTAGGGCCTACCCGGGGGAGACATATATGTATTAAAAAGGAAGGTTTGGGCCTGGCAAAAGGTTTATATTGCCAAGTCAAAATTGCAGTTGGAACTGCACACACAGGCTCTGCAATGGCAGGCCTGAGACATGTCTAAAAGGCTACTTATGTGGGTGGCACAACCAATGCTGCAGGCCCACCAGTAGCATTTGATTTGCAGGCCTGGGTACATCTAGTACCACTTTACTAAGAATGAAAAAGTAAACTAAATACAACATTTGGGTATAAGCCAATTGTACCATATTTTAAGGGGAGAGCCCAAACACTGTAGCACTGGTTAGTAGTGGTAAAGTCCTTAGAGTCCTAAGGCCAACAAAAACAAATTCAAAAATAGGAGGAGCAAAGGCAAAACGTTTGAGGTTGAGCCTGCAGAAAGGGTCAGGTCCAACAGATTTCTTCATCCGAACTCTCAGCATCTAGAGGATACCTAGAGATTGGCTAGTCAGCATTGTATGTATGAGATATACAGCTTTGAAAATTGCTCCACCAACAACCAGTTGAGGTGCGCTTGGCTCCTTTTAGTTCACTAATAAGTAGAAAATGCATTATTTTTTCCCTTTAGATTATTTGTGGTTTCTTGGACATGTGGCCTCTATACACACAATTGATATAGTTAACCAAGAAGGGGGATCACTGAGTGCCATATAATAGTTCTAGCTGGAAAATATGACAATGGACACATATTTGACTTTCAGTTTATGGTCTTCCTTCAGACACAGAGTAAAAATTAGTTTGCACTGTGGGAATACTGTGGGAGGTATTCCGTTTTACAGAAGCACTGTGGGATACCCAGAAATTAGGTTGTGCCATTTCCATTTTGGAGCTTTTTAACCAGAGACATTTAAGACACACTCGTTGCTGGATGTGTGTGTGAGAAACTCAATTACCTAGATACTTTGATATTGTAATGCTGACCTAAATGTTACTTGCATACATGCAATAGACATTGATATGTTGTTTAGGTCAGTCACAATATCAGCCATGTAGGCACTAAAGAGAGCTGAATACAATCTCAATCCTTGTGGCTTGCCAGAGGAGATAGCGGTTGTTAGATTTGGGGGTCTCTTGTTGGCACAAGTATGCACTTGTGATAAATAGGGACCCTTGCCTCTAGTCAGGGTAAGGGGGTACACTCCTAAAATAACCCCTGCTCACCCCCTTGGTAGCTTGGCACGAGCAGACAGGCTTATCTCAGAGGCAGTGTGTGAAGCATTTGTGATCACATACAGTAATTAAGTGACAACACTACAGATGGACACCACACAAGTTTTATATTAAAAATAAGTATTCTTTGTATAGATTTATCACAAGACCATAAACAACAAAGATCCACGATACTGTTACTTTAAAATGATAGAATTTAGCTTAGTTCTCTCAAGGTGGTAAATGCGACACTCAGAGTTCAATGTACCTTAGATGCGACACGCAGGGCAACGAAAGTGTTGCAAAGACGGTGATGCGTTGAAGATCCGGTGCAAATAGACAAAGATGGCGCTTTCTTCTTGATGCAACACGCTTCCCGGTGCTGTGGTGGTGTCTTTGGTGATGTCGATCCTCTTCTCCGGCGATGAGCCGCAACAGGCCCTGCGACACGCTTCTCAGAGATGCGGCGGTGTCTGCGGTGACGTCGATCCTCTTCTCCTGCGATGAGCCACGACAGGCCCTGCGACACGCTTCCCAGTGAAGCTGTGGCAACGTCGATCCTCTCTCCTGGCGATGCGAGGCGCTTCGGTGGACCTGCGTTGACTCAATGATTCTTCTGCAACCTGTTTCCCAGAGATGCGGCGGCGTCTGCAGCGATGTCGATCCTCTTCTCCAGCGATGCGAGGCGCTTCATGTTGTGGAGTGGCAGTGACAGTTTAGCGACACGCTTCTGGTTCTTGAGTCGCTTGCAGCTCCTTGCGACACGCAAGTCCTCAAAAAGTCCAGCACAACTGCAGGCACTTTAAAAGAACTCTTGGGGAGCTGGTGGGTGAAGTCTGTTGTTCCTGAGACTTCAGCAGGAGGCAAGCTCTTTTCCAAGTCCTTGGAGATACTTCACACGTTGAATGAAAATGCACACAAAGTCCTTTCTCCTTTCTTTGGCAGTCAGGCAACCACTGTAGGCCAATCCCCCAAGCAACACTTCAGCTTAGGGATAGTCTCTCCTCAGTTTCTTCTGGTTCCACTCCTCAGCAAAGGTTTCTTCTTGTTTCCCAAAGTGATCTAAAGCTCTTGGGTTGGGGTCCCAATATTTATAATAAGTTTTCCTTTGTTCTCTGAAGGCAGAGAGGCCTTTGCCTAGTCAAAACCAGTTCTGGTCAGTCCTGGAGTACTTTGTTGACATGACTCCTTCTTTCTTTTCACATTGCAGGGCAGAGACATCAGACGCACCACAGGAGGTGGAGCCAGCATTGTGGAGGGAAGGCACAGCCCTATTCAGGTCCCAGGTGCAACTCCTCCCTCCCATCTAGATGCAGATCTCTATATTCACCACTAGGCTGCCTCACCCTGTCTCCTGGAATTCCCCAGCCCTGTCACTCAAACTCCAGACAAGGAATACACAGCCTAGCAGAGGCAGGTTTGAATGGTTAGACAAGAAAATACCTACTTTCTAAAAGTGGTATTTTCAAACAAAGAATGTTAAAACCAACTTCACTAAAATATGTATTTTATCATTCTGAGTTCAGGCATACTAAATTTGAATTTCTACCATGTTCCCTGAGTCAGTTAGGATTATAAGATGTAATAATCAAACTGCCCATTCTGGCCTCTGGAGAACCGGTAGCCTTGCAATAGTGAAAAGCAAAAATGGCTTTAATTCACTATTAGAACATGCCACGCACACCAGGGCATGTCCTACCTTATCCTTACAATGCACCCTGCTCTTGGGCCTACCATAGGGGTGTCTGATATGAAGAAACAGGAAGGTTTAGTGACTGGCAAGTGGGTGCACTTGCCCAGTCAGCATGACAGTACCAGACTGCCCACAGGCCTTAGACACACTTTTACAGGCTTCTTCTGTGGGTGGCACAAACAGAGCTGCAAGCCCACCAGCAGTATTTGGATTACCAGCCCTGGGCACTCCTGGTGCACTGTACTAGGGTCTGACAGGTAAACCAAACCAACCAATCATGGAATCACTAATTCATACATCAATTTACAATAGCGAGCACTTGCACTGTGGCACTGGACAGCAGTGGCACAGTGCCCAAAGCACCTAATACCAGCAAAAACAAATGAGGCAACAGCAAAAATGGAAGGGAGACCCACGCCAAGGTGCCAGGTCTAACAGTGGTGAAAGAAGGAAAATCTCATCTTTAATGGATTTATGTGGTTTGCTATAAAGGGTCAGAACAATTGGAGAGTTATTTTATCCAGTACCACAAGATGACTTCAGTCAATGGTGGATTATGTTGTCATTTAGAGTGCTGAAGGTCTCACATAGGATAGGAAGCATCAGTGCACGTGCATGGCCCTGACACTAGCACTGAACTGTTCCTAGGGCTGTTTCAGTATCCCAGAATGCAAAGATCGCTTACTGGATAACACCGTTCAAATATACGTGAGCAAAGCAATCTGATGTTTCCACCATTAGCTTTCTATTACAAACAAAGGTGCAGAAGGCCTGGAAGAGTAACATGAAATCTTGTTCTGTAGGTAATTTTTCCTAATATAAACTTTACTGGAATAATGGTGTGTTGTAATCTCCCCACTTGGTATGTGCCCTGCACCCCTCCCCCGTGATCGCAAATGGTACAGTCTTAGAACCTTTAGATGAAGTCTACCTTAGAATGTTGATGAGGCTGACTTCATTCTAGAGGTGCATGGACGACTGACAAGCTAAGGATGCAGTATAAGTGTTAACCAATAAAGAAGTTGAATATCCTTACCAGCGTTGCTCTTTACTACATTTTTGGCGACGAGTGACAAGGGAAGCTGTGACAGGGACGGCGCTGCATCCTCCCCTGTAGAATTTCGGCTTGTGTCGCGGATTAAAGTGGACCAGGTTGGACTGAAGAGCATCTGTTGAAGAAGAGAAAAGAATACCATCTTAGCGGTGAGGCGAAATAATTGGGGCCGGATCACCGTGATAAATGGTTGGCTTGGAATGCGGATATTAAAGTGAGTTCACCGGAGGGTCCAAAGTACAAAGGAGGCGGGGTAAGCTTCTCACTGAGTTAAGGGAATAAATGGTGTGGAAGACATTGATTTTAAATGCTGGAACTAAAGCTGGTGTATGAGCGTCAAAAAAGGCTCCCTGCCTGGGTGAGCGTGAAGCTGTGCAGTGCATTTGAAAGGAAAAATTCACGGTACGCAGGGTGGAGGTTGCGGAGAAATATACCCCAGTCAGTCACGTTGAATCGGACTGTGAGGAGAGATGGATCTGGTATTGAGTGAGGCTGGATTGGGGTAGACCGCGTTACCGATTGCGGCACAATACTGAAGACGGCGCATACCTGCTGTGGGTGCCGATGTGAGGAGAATGTGCCTTTGAACTGCTGAGGGTGCCGATGTGAGGAGAACGTGAGCGAAGGACGAAAGCTCACGAGGCGTAGCCGTAGCAACGGAGCAGGAAATTTCTGAGAGGAATTCAAAGTGGAGCACAGAACGGACGGTAAAGGATTAAATAAATTTGCAAGGAGGTTACTCACCTCTCGTGAAGCGGCGCTGGTGTGTTTCCGTGATTTTCGCGGAAGTGACTCACTAAGAGGAGTTTCAAGTCAGCGCTTCAGGAGACGCCTCCCTCTTAACACCGGCTAATCGTAGGGAAGCACACAACCAGTTCCTGGGGTAGGCGGAGATACAGGAGAAAAACAAACTCAGTCATAGAAATAGGACTGAAAAAGTGTCTAATACAGTGTTTGGAATACATATTCTGTGGTAGTTAAGAGGGCATTCTATTTCAATTGTTGTGAAGCCCAAATATCTGGAGGGACATAATAAGTAAAACATTAGGACCTCTGTTGCCCAGACATTTTTATAGGTCTGAACTATCCCTCAAGGGACTTTTGTTGTACTATTCATAGAAGATTGGTGTGATCTTTATATTGAAGGAAGGTGCATCTGGAGGAAAATTTGAATTTTGAGTTCTACACCTAGAATATAATGGCAGGTGCAGGGATGAGTCAACCACCCCCATTTTTGAATGAGTTAGGGGAGCCAGATATACCTTGGAGGAGATGGGTAGGAATTTTCAAGTCCTATTTAATTGCCATAGGGGGTGGAAACTTTTCAAACATAAGAAAGCAGAATATTTTATTACACAATCTGGGAATACAAGGCAGGAAGGTGTATGAGGATGTTACAGGGAGATTGGTAGAGGATGATCCCCTGGAGGAGGATGAAGGAGCGGATGTATATGAGTATACGTTGAGGAAATTGGAGGAGCATTTCAAGGTGAAACTAAATGTGGTCTTGGAGAGACACACATTTTTCAAACGAAGTCTAAAGAAAGAGGAAAAAGTCTCCTCCTATGTAGCGGTGTTGAGAGGCATGTCAGCCACATGTGAGTTCGGTGCCCTCACTGATTCTCTCATAAGGGACCAATTGGTGAGGTGCACGAATGATGGGAAAGTGCAAGAGGAACTACTCACAAGAAACCCAGATCTAGAGGAGGCCATTAGTATAGCTAAAGGGCTGGAACACACGGCACAGTGCATGAAAGAAATGAAAATAGGGGAGGCAGGAAAGGAAAAGTCAGAGCATAAGGAGGGAGCGGTCACTGAGGCGGTGTGTGTGGTGGATCAAAAACATAGAGAGGTAGTAAACAAGAAGATGGGTAGTTTACGATGCTTCAGATGTGGTAGCCATAACCATTTAGCGAACAACTGGAAGTGTCCGGCCAGGAATATTGTATGTAGGAAATGCAACAAAAAGGGGCATTTTTCAAAAGTATGTAATGTGTTTACGCCTAAAGTACATATGATCGATCTCAATGATGCAGGAGAAGAAACAGGTAAGAATTATATTTTTCAGATTGAGGAGGAGAGCACGGAAAACAATACAGTGTATCCTACGTGTGATATTAGACTGGATGATGTATGTGTTAAAGTCTATGCAGATTCTTGTTCTCCCTTCACACTAGTTGAGAAGAAAATATTTGATGAGAAATTCGCAAAACATGATATCAAATTAGAAACAGCAGACATTTCTCCTTCATGGTACAACAAGGTCCCAATACTACTAGAGGGCATGGTGAGGATGAGGATATCTTTCAAGGATAGGCACACAGTGGGGAAGGTATACATTACCAAGGAGGGGTTGAGCTTGTTGGGCTGGAAACATCAGAAGGAGCTTGGCATTAAGCTGGATCCCAACAACAGTGAACAGGTCTTACTCATGGAACCCCCTGGGGATGGTGCCGGACTCATTAAGAGTTACCCTAAAGTTTTCAATGAGGAGTTGGGGTTGATAAAAAAACTACATGCACAAAATTGTACTGAAAGAAGGGGCAACGCCAGTAGTTCACAGGACGAGATCGGTCCCCTTATTAATGAGAGAACCATTAAGGTTGGAGTTGGAGAAATTGGTGAGACAAGGGGTTATACAGGAAATTGAGAGCTCAGCATGGTTGGCACCTATTGTCATCACGACAAAGGATGGTGGTAAGAGCATTAGGCTCTGTGTGGACTTGAGAACCCTTAATGGAAACATAGTTGTGGACAGACACCCGTTGCCAAGGATTCATGAAATGCTGAGCACTTTGCAAGGAGCGAAAGTGTTTAGTGTCTTGGATCTATCATCCGCCTATTAACAAGTAAGGCTACACCCAGAATCACAACCTTTAACGGCGTTTACCACTCCATTTGGCAATTACAAATTTCTAAGAATGCCATTTGGACTAGCCTCGGCAGCTTCCGCTTTCCAAAGAGCCATGCAGCATGTGCTCAAGGATTGCCAAAAATCCATGTGCTTCCAAGATGACATACTTATTTATGGTACAAGCGAAGGGGAACATAAGGTGAATGCAGAGAGGGTCTTAGAAAGGTTGAAAGAGGTAGGATTCACCACGAAGGAAAGTAAATGCAAGGTGGGTGTCACATCGGTAGAGTACTTGGGACACATAATATCGGAAGAAGGAATCAAACCCAAATATAGTCTAGTGGAAGCAGTGAGGAGGGCGCCTACACCTACGAGCAAGGAGGAAGTGCTTTCATTTCTGGGCCTGGCTGAGTATATGGCGAAGTTCATCAAGAATTTTGCAATGATGGCCCAACCCTTAAGAGAAATGTTAAAGAAAAAATGTGAGTTCACTTGGGGTAAAGAACAGGAAGAGGTGATAGAAAACATAAAAGAAGCCATTGCTACGGCCCCTTACATTGGCAATTTTGATGTTAAGAAGGATACCATCATTACCACGGATGCCAGTAGCAAAGGGATAGGGGCAATGTTATCACAAAGGACGGAGGATGGTGTAAAAGTGGTGGCGTTTGCTTCCAGAACATTGTCAGCAGCAGAGTCCAATTATTCTACTATTGAGAAAGAGGTATTGGCGGTGTATTGGGCTATCAAACACTTCAATTTTTACGTGTGGGGTATGCCTTTCGAAGTGTACACAGACCACAAACCTTTAGTAGGGTTGTTTGGGAAAAAAGACTTGGAGAACCTGACGCCAAGGATTGCTAAATGGATCCTTGGCTTACAAGGCTTTAACTACAAAGTAGGATTTGTCCCAGGTCAACAAAACAAAGTGGCAAATTTTCTATCTAGATCACCTCTTGAAAAGCCTTTAGAAACGGAAAGCGATAGGAAGAGGGTGATGGAAATAAAGATTCCAGCAGTAACGAGAGAAGTATGGGACTTGCACTCAGACCAGGATACCAACCTGGGCGAGGTGAAAAGGTTAGTCACCAAAGGGTGGCCCAATAAGTGCAGGGATCTGTCAGAAGACATTCAACCTTTTTGGAATGTAAGGAATGATTTGTCAATTGATGGGAGATTACTACTTAAGTCAGGAAAAATTGTACCCCCAGAGAGTTTAAGGTCAAAAATTATTGAACTGACTCATGAGGGACATATGGGCAGGAGCATGTGTACGGCACGCTTGAGAGCGGTTTACTGGTTCCCAGGAATGGATCAGCAAATGGAGGACAAAGTGAAAGACTGTTATTCATGTAGTATCAGTGACAAAACAAGAAGTATAAGACATGCCCCACTCATACCAGTGGAAATCCCAATGGTCCCATGGGACAAACTGGGGTTCGACATTACAGGGCCAATTCGTGCCAAAGGACCACAAGATTGGTACCCCTTGGTCCTCATTGATTATTATTCGAACTGGATATCTTGTAAATTTGTGAACACCCTCAACACAAAGACACTTATAGAGTTCATGAGTGAGGTTTTCTCTAAAGAAGGGATTCCCTCCACCTTGGTCACAGATAATGGGGTACAGTTTGTATCGGAGGAGATGAGAGACTTTCTTAAAGACATGTCCATATCAAATGTGCGTACCCCCCTTTATTGTCCAAAAGCCAACGGGAAGGTGGAGAGAGCCAATAGGATGTTGAAAGAGTGCATACAACTGGCGAACAAATCAGGGATGGCTATTGAGCCTGCAATTAGAAACATGCTATGGGCTTACCACACCACACCAAGTCTCTCAACGGGACATACCCCCTTTGAACTGCTGAGGGGAAGGAGGGCAGGTTCAAAGTTGTCCCCGAATTGGTTGTGCCCAAAGGAGATGGTAGTGGTCAACAAGGATGAATTCAGGGAAAAAACGGATACCCGACAGAAAAAGTACCAGGAGTGGTATGACAGGAAGTGGGGTGTTAAGGAGAAATTCCTCAGTCAAGAGCAAAGGGTGTACATCAGGAAACCAGAGATCCTGGGTGGCAAAGGGGGAAAGTACTACTCTCAGGGAAGAATTAAGGATGTCAAGAGAAATGTGGTAATCCTGGAAGATGGGAAAAAATGGAGTATGGACAGGGTGGCGTTGGATGTGAGGGAGGAGACCAACAGAGAGGACAACAGGGGACAAGAACAAGGAGCTGGGTTGGAGACGGCACAACTCATGAGAGGGTGCCGGCAAAAGAACGCTCCGAGCTGGCACAAGGATTTTAGTATGGGAGGCTCAGGTTGAATTAGAGGTTCCCACTCAGGGGCTTCAGCTGTGCTAGGGACACTTAGGGAGACCTTATTGTTTTCTTCTCCTCCTCCACATGTTGGGGTCCTCACCCCGTTCGTCTTTAAGGGGGGAAAGATATGTTGTAATCTCCCCACTTGGTATGTGCCCTGCACCCCTCCCCCGTGATCGCAAATTGTACAGTCTTATAACCTTTAGATGAAGTCTACCTTAGAATGTTGATGAGGCTGACTTCTTACTAGAGGTGCGTGGACGACTGACAAGCTGAGGATGCAGTATAAGTGTTAACCAATAAAGAAGTTGAATCTCCTTACCAGCGTTGCTCTTTACTACATGGTGCTTGACTAGCAGTGAAGCATGCATTCTTGAGCCTTGCAGGAACATCCTTTTCTGCAAGTAAGAAATAATAGTTAGGGATCCTTGAAAATAGGTGCGACTTCAGAGGTGTATTAAAAGACCCTCTCAAGAATCATGGCCTTTGCAACAAAAGATGCACCCTAATACATGTTAAATAGAATCCTGTACTTGACAAATTCCGAGTGTCTTACTTGGCAAGAAATGGCCAAAACCAACAGGCAAGAAGTTCATTATTTAATGGTTTGCATAGCACGATTAAACTGGGCATACAAAGTAAAACATTTGATTTAGTAAATGTAGGAAATTGGATTACTGGTTGAGAGGAGGGGTGAACTCCTGTGCATGCAGAAACCACAATTCCTGTCACAGTGAAGTCATAAGCTACCCCAAATTAACCTGTGCTTAACCCCTCTGGTAGAGTTGCACAAAAGCAGTCAGCCTTAACTTACGGGCAATGTGTAAACTATTTATGAAGCACATAAGCAGTAATAAACTGAAAACACAAGAAAAATTCCAGACCAATTTAGAAAAACAGAATTAGTTAAAAATTATTTGAGAGTAAAATGACAAAATTTCAATTAGTAGAACCAGATAGATGCAATTTTAAAGATTGAAATGAAAACAGTGCCTAACAGCATAAAGTGGCAACTGCGGCTATCTGCAAGGATGCAGTGCGAGTTCCTGCATTAATGATGCATTGCGCAGCGGCAGTTCAGAGGAACTGGGGGCTGCAAGTCGAGATCATGCCTCAAGAAGGCATTGGCAGCAGTGGTTCCGAAGAGCTGCAGGGCCCAAGATTCGGGATGCCTTGTGTAGTGATGGGTTCCTATGCAGGGCTGTGAAGTGATTAGTCACGCTCTGTCAGTTATGCTTGGACCTCAGCTCGGCTGGCATACCACCCTCAGACCCACTTTCAAAGGGCCAGGACGTGAGTGGCATCACTTGAGGTGGGCAGAACTACATCAGGCAGAGTCCAGGTGCTGGGCTCAAGGTGGTTGGACTCTTTTCTGTCCCTGAGGCTGTGCTCAGGAGGCCTGCCAACTAGTTCATGGAATCACCCTGGTGGTCCTGGGTTCAGAATACAGGTCTAGTCCTTTTCACACAGGCAGCAGGGCAGCAGAATAGCAGTCTTCCTCACAAATGCACATGCGCGGGCATCCGCGCATGTGCATTTGTGAGGAAGAAGTTGCCACTGAACCAGGAAGAGGGAGCCCCGGGACGCCGCACCTCAGGTAAGGCATTTTCTTACTTTTAAATACTTTAAGTTATTTTAAAATGAGGGCGGGCGGGAGGCGGGTGGCAGGCAGCTCTGCTCCGCCGCGGCGTGTGCGTAGCGCTGCCTGCTACACCTACTTCGTGGACCACGAAGCAGGCAGCACTACGTACCCTCCGCGGGCGGAGCAGAGCACTACGCCCACCCTTACACAGAACCCTGTCCTCTCTGGTACTTACTGGCCTTGATTGTCAAGCAGGCCCTCTGCAGAGCCTGGAGTTCTTCTCTGAGGTGGGACAGGTAATCCTCCCAGCAATGAACTGAAGACCACAATGTTGTCTAGGTTGGCGGAACTATTCTTCAACTTAGCCAGGACCTGATTGACCAACCTCTGGAATGTGGCTGGGGTGTTTTTCAACACAAAGAGCAGCACCCAAAACTAGAAGTGGTCTTCTGGGGTAGAGAGCACAGACTTCTCTTTGGCACCCTCAGGTAAGGTGATATGCCAGTATCTAGACATTAAATCAAACTTGCTGAGGAACTTGACATCCCAAAACCCATCACTGAGCTCATCAGCTCAGGGATGGGGTGAGCATCAATCTTAGTGACTGAATTGAGCCTCCTATGATCCATGCAGTACTGGAGTTTGGTGTGGTACCTGGATAAGCAGCCCTGAGGACCAGCACCACTGGGCTGGACCAGGGCTGCTAGATGGCTGAATTACCCCTAGCTCCAGCATTTTTAGAGATCCCTCTTGTATGATGACTGTCATATTATCAGATAGGCTGTAGATGTTTCTTTTCAAAGGCATACCGGCCCAGTGTCAATATCATGAGTGAATCATGTAGGGAGCCTTGAGGTTAGGGAGAAGAGAGAGTCAAACTGCACCAGCATGTGGCGAAAGTCCTTCTGTTCCTCTGGGATCAGTGCAGAGGAGACGTTGTCACCCTCCAATGACCCATCATGCTCTTTGGAAGAATGGAGGTCAGAAAGAGGTTTGCTCTCTTCCTCCACCCCATCATCCATGACCAGGAGCAAGGTAACCTTAGACTCTCAAAGTGGGATTTGAGGCAATTGACATGCAGGAGCCATGAAGGGTTGCAGAGTGTCTTGAGATCCACCAAGTCAGTGACCTCTCCTTTACACTCCTTCAACTCATAAGACTAAGACTAGCAGTCTTGTAGGGCCTGGGGCTTCACAGGTTCCATCACTGACACTTGTTGGCCAGGCTTAAATCCGACAAGAGTGCCTTTCTGGTCATACTAGAGTTTCACGACCTCCTGGATGGCTTTGAGATTCTCGTTTGCTTTCTTCCAGAAGCACTTCATCTGGATGCCGAGTGACAGCAGGTAGGTGACCACAGTTAGAAATGGGGTTTCTAGTTGGCAAAGGTATGCACCCTGTCCAACCAGGAACAACCACTCTAGTCAAAGTATGCTAGATACACGCTAAAAAATAACCTGTGGTCACGCTCTGGCAGCTTGACACAAAGAAGGCAGGCTTAACTAATGAAGCAATGTTTAAAGTATTTGTTCACTACACACACACACACACGCACGCACAACCACGCACACACACACACACACACACACTAACACAATGAAAACACCATAACAAGACTCCAGACAGGTTTAGAAAAATAGACAATAATTTTATGAGTAAATCAAGAGTAAAATGACAAAAATCAAATAAGTAAAAAAGGTTACTTGAGGTCACGCTCGACCGGGTTAATTCCAAAAATCAGACTGACCGTGATGGAGGACAGGCTGACTACAGGACTCAAACACGTCTTGCTGACAAAGTACCTAGGATGGAGAAAAGCGTTGTCACCAAGAGTATGATGCGTCGGTTCCGGTTAACGCTGTTGGTTTGCTGCATTGAGGCTGAGCCTCGCAGTCAGGACCTTGGATTGGATCTGTGTCAGTGGCGTAAAGAAATTTGAGGGGGCCCTCCTGCAAAGTACATGTAGGACCCCCCCTTCCGAACTTACTTGAGAGCTGTCTGGCCAGGGTACTGCGCTGAGTGGGCCCCCTGAAGCTCGGGGGCTGCCCACACTGCGGGGGCTGCGGTGGCCTTTGTTACGCCACTGATCTGTGTCAATGTTAACTTGGCAGTTGGGTCTTGTATCATTGTAGAGCTGTGCAGGGATGTCCTTGGATCAGCACTGTGTCAGCGTTGAAGAGCACAGTGTCAGTTCCAATCGGAGCAGTGGTGACAATGTATAGGTTATATAGCAATGAGCTGCAGAACTCACTTCTGAGTCTTAGGACTGGAGTGGGCACCTCAGGCAAGAGTAGGACACAAATGGCAGAGTTCAGAAGCACCAGCAGAGTTGAATGACTCTTTTATGACTCTGAGACTTCAGAAAACAGGAGGCAAGTCAGCAAGCCCTTAGAGTCACTATTGGTTCAAGTGAGTTCAGTCCTTGTCCTCAGCAGGGCAGTGATCAGCAAGCAGTAGGGCAGCTCAGCAGTTCCTTTTAACAGCTAGTCAGTAGAGTGGCAATCCTTGTAGCACAGCAGTTCTTACTCCTGGCAGAGTTCTTCACAGGTCCAGTAGTGTACTGTCTTAGTAGGGTCAGAGCCCCAGTACTTATTCCCAAATGTGCCTTTGAAGTGGGGGGACTTCAAAATAGCTCCTTGAAGTGCAAAGGTGCCCTTTCATCCCAGCTTTGCCTGCCAGGTTACCTGTGGGGGTAATCAATTCTTTGTGTGGGGACAGGACACAGCCTTATCAGGTGTTAGTGTCAGCTCCCTCTCCTCCTTCCTGCCCAAGAAGGCTATCAGAATGCAGATGAATGCAGATGGGTCCTCTGTCACACCATCCTTGCTGTGTTTGTGGCTGTCAAGAGGGAATACACAAACTGTAGCCATCACCCAGCCCAGACATGTATTGAGACCATCTGTAGGCCCACAAAGCTAAGAGCAGAGAAATGTCTAATTTCTAAAAGGGGCATTTCGTAAACAATAATGTCTAATCCAACTTTACCACTACAGAGGATTTATCATTACCATTCCAAAGATATAAAACATAATTTAGCTACTCATTTCTAAATAGGAATTATAGCTTAAAAGTGTTTTAAGACACTCCCAATGCTAGCCTATGAGATGAGAAGGTGTCACAGTAGTGCAACATTAATTTAGCTGTTTGTCACTACCAAGACATTTAAAACTTAAAAGTACATGTCCAACCTTTTAGTTACATGGCACCCTGCCCAAAAGATTACCTAGGTCCTATGTGTAATAAAATGGTAGTTTAAGGCTTGGCAAGTGGTTATAAATGCCAAGTCGAAGTGGCAGTAAACTGAACACAAAGGCCTTGTAATGGCAGGTCTGAGACAGGTTTCAAAGGCTACTTGTGTGGGGAGCACAACCGGTGCTGCAGGCCCTTTCATAGCATTTAGATTACAGGGCCTGCGTATATGGTATACCATTTTACAATGGACTTACAGGTAAACTAAATATGCTAAAGAGTTATACACCAATGTCCTCATATTTAGGACTGGTTAGCAGTTGAAAAGTTCTCAGAGTCCTAAGGCCAACAAAAAGATACAGCAAAAAGTAGAGGTAAGCAGGCAAAAAGTTGGGGGAAGACCACCCTAAGGATGACAGGTCAAGCAACCACATACTAAGGGGCTTTCCTGAGAGCTTACTCCCAACCCCCTTTACTAGGCTGAGAGGCCCTTTGACAGAGTGACCATACCAAATTTCCAAGGGGCTGAATTCAAACCCTTTCTGCGGAACCTCCTGTAGGCACACAGGCATGGCAAGAGGACATCTCACTTCTGCCTCAGGGGCTCTGATAGGCCCATGATCATTCCTTTGAGGGTCTCGTTTAACCTTTCAATGAGCCAATTGGTTTTGGGAAAATAGGGCGTGGCGAATTTGTATGCTACTCCACATTCGTCGCAAAAGGACTTCATGTATCCTGACATGAAGTTGGTTCCACAGTCAGATACAACCTCCTTGGGGAACCCCACATAAATTGATATCCCCATCAGTGCCCTGGCCACTGTGGGCTCAGATCCTGTCCTCAGAGATATAGCCTCCAGGTACTGGGTGGCATGGTCTACCAAGACCAGAATAAACCTTCTGCTGAGGGCTGCCATGGGGTCCAGAAGCCCAACAATGTTGATGCTCACCCTTTGAAATGGGGTGCCAATGACTGGAAGGGAAACCAGGGGAGCCTTGCGCTTCCCTTCCTACTTCCCACTGGCCTGGCAGGTGGGGCATGACCTGCAGAATACATGTGAGGCCGCCTTCATCTGGGGCCAATAAAACTGGGTGACAAGCCTGTCAAAGGTCTTGTCCTGCCCTAAATGACCTCTCAGAGTGACATCAGGAATTAGCATCAGTGGGAAGGTCCTGTAGCACTGGTAGAACACAAACACTTGGGTTGCAACAGGCGGCTCAGGAACCTTATGCTCACTAGATAGGAGACAGTTGTCCCACTAAATCAAGCGAGCCCCAGAGATGTTGCCAGCTGAATGGGCCTTGGCCTGCCACCGTAGCATTCTGCAGAATTCCTCCTTGGTGGGACTACCTACCTTCTGGAAATTGGTCAATTCAAGTAAGTTTTCCAGGGCAGCAATTTTCTCCACTGTATGTTCAGATGCCTCACCCTCAGGCTCAGCCTCCTTGTGAACCATGATAGTTTTGGGAGCTGGTTTCTGGTGTCCCTTGCCCTTCCTATTTTTTACAGGTACCTGGGACATTCTGCTAGGCTCCTGGTCCGCCTGACTACCCTCTTGGGCAGCCATCAGCCATGTGGTCAGGAAAACCCACTCAGGCAACTCCAACATCTCTAGGTCTGTCCGGAGCTCCACCTCTTTCCTGATGGAGTGCTCTGTGTCATTACTGAGCAGACAATACACTGGCATGGATGGACACACAGCTACCCTCAAGAAACCTGAGACCCCTCCCCCCATTTAAAGGGAACCAGAGACACTGGGTAGTGAGTATCATGGTTGTCAGCTACTCCAGTCCAGTGGAATAAATTATGGACTACCTACTCTGAGGACATCAGATGACACTTGGCGGTTATTATGCTGGCTCCTCTGCCTCTCAGAGCCACTACCCACTGCCCATGAATGATGACTTACTGCTGGGGCATTTTAGTCTTGCTAGGAATGTGGCCCCTCAACACCATCTCTCTGTCACCCAAAGGCACTATAGTAACATCTGTGACTTCACCCCATACTAACTGGGACAACTTCCTCCCCAAACATTACACTAACCAGCCCGAATGCCTGCCCACCATTGGGGAGATGTGCCCACTTGGGGCACTTGGTATCACCCTTGAAGTACCAAACCTGATGGCACTCATAGCACTTAGGGGTGAATTTCACGGATGACTTATGGTTAGAGAACCCATTCTTCTTTTTCTCAGGTGTGGATTGGGAAGCCTGCTATGTGGAATAATTTTGGGGATGTTTAGAGAACTCCTTGGTTATTTATTTATCTCCCCCATCTTTCATTTAGTGTGGACCCAGACCACCCTTGTGGTGATCCTCTCAGATACCTTCTTGTGGACCCTGGTGCTGATCCAGTGGTCTGCTTCCTTATTAGGCTCCCTGGAATCAGCGAGCTTACTATTAATCAGGTATTGAGCAGCTGTGCAAAACAAATGCTGAACATGTGCTCTCTTGCCATCAAATTATACAGCCCTTGGTTATCTTTCACTTCACTGTCTTTCACCCAACCATCCAGTGCTTTGCCACACAATCCACCCAGGACTGATGGAGCAGCTACTGGCTGTCCCTAAATGTCTGCCAGTAGTTTTCTGGAATGAGTCTGTACTGTCTGTTAAGATTATCCTTCCTTGGGGGGGCACCTGATCATGTTTCCTTCACCTAGGGCCAGCAGGGCATCCCTTACTTCACTAGGTGTATGCCTCCAGAGGCTGGCCCCCCAATCCTCTTCAGGGGCCCTATGCATCTCCAGGGTAACCTCATAGGCTTCAAACCATGTATCAATGTAATCTCTCACAGAACAGTTAGGCATTAAATCCCAAATCTTTGGGGATGTGGACCCTCTTGTCTCCAGAGGGCACTGCAGGTATGCTGCTACCATTATCGCTGGACTCTGCTTGTTTAGCTTTGATGTCCAGCTCTCTGAGGCTTAGTTTTTTGTCCAGTCTCTTTTTTTCATGGCCAGTTTTTCCCTTGCCAAGGATCTATCAACCTCAGCTTTCCTCTCCACTGTTTACAATTTGAGCTTGGGCATTTGTAAGTTAACCTTCCTTTCAGCCTTCCTGTCCTCCAGCTCCTCTGGGGACAAGCCATTGGCACATATAATGCTACCTGGCTGGGAGGGAGCACCACTCTGTGAGCATTCTGCCCCTCCCCCCCCCCCTGGGTGCTGCAATTCAAGACCTGTGTCCAGGTCCTTTGCTTTCCTTTCCACATCCTCCTCATCATCCTGGTCATATGCTGTTGCCAGTACTTGGTGAGACTCCACCCAGGACCCCAGGGCCTTCTGGAGTTCCAGTTTCCTGGTATTTCATTTAACTGGAAGCTACTTCTCCTTACAGAACTCCTTGAGCTCAGACACTGGGTAAACATCCATGTTGGCAAGCTCACAATCCATCCTTGTAGATATGGTCACAGGCACACAGTCTGGTAGAGTGAGGGTGAATTTGAAGAAGAAAAAGCCAAAGAGCCAAATCAATTAGAGGAAAAACAAACTGGAATTTATTTCAAACATTTTTAGTGTTACACAAAATCAATGTATGGCAGTGCACAAATACTAGTCATAATCCCACATCTGAACGCCAATGTAGAAAATTAACCTGTGTTTAACCCTCTGGGATATTGACACAAAAGTAGTCAGGCTTAACTTAAAGGCAATGTATAAATTAATTATGTAGCACTTCAAACAGTAATAAAATGAAATAACACCACAATAAAAATGTCATCCTAATTTTGAAATTTACAGTCACGTTTAGTACATTATTGGAGACCAAAATGACAAAAATCCAATCAGTAGAACCAGAGATTTGCAATTTCAAAGATTTAAGCGGAAATAAGGCCTAAAAGCAAATGTCAACTGTGGTTATCTAGTCTTACCAGACCAGGACAATGTCACAAGGTTGTGGATTATTGCAAGATCCCATGTGGTGGATTTGTCGTGCAGTGGTTGTTTTGATGGGCTACAGGCTCTAATGCAAAGTCTTGCTGCAGGACTGCAATGCAATGTCCTGTTTCAATGATGCATCGTGCTTCATGCAGAGGCAGTTCTGAGGAGTTCTGGGGCTGTGCCGACGAGGCCCTCCAAAGAGGAGGTGCAAGCAGCAGCGGTTCCAGCAGAGCAGCGAGGTTCTGCAGTGGGGATGTGTCAAACAGCAATGGTTGCATGGCAATATAGAGGTTCTGATTGGACCATGGCTAGGCTAGCAGAGCACCCTCAGGCCTAATTCCAAGGGTCCAGGATTGCAGTGGTACAACTTGGGGAGGCAGAGCCCAGGTGCAGGGTTCAAGATGGTCGGAGCCTTTTTCTGTCCCTGATGCTCTGATCATGAGGCCAGCCAACTAGCTCTAACAATCACGCTGGTGGTCCTTGGTGCAAGAGACAGGTCCAGTCCTTCTAAATCAGATGGCAGGACAGCAGGACAGCAGAGCAGCAGTCTTTCTTGCTGAGCAGCACAGCAGTCCCTATGAATCTTTCACAGGGCCAGAGGGATATTGAAGAGTTGGGTCTGCAGGTCCAATATTTATACCTAGTGCCAGCTTTGAAGTAGGAGCAGGTCCTGAAGGTTTTAACCCCTAGAGCTTGTCTGTGGGCATGAAAGACTAGTATCAAACTCTATGTGAGTGTGCTCAGGCAGAGATGGCCCATGATGCAACACCTACTCCCCCTTTTCCTCAATGTATGGGAACAATACAGAAAGATCAACTGGCCCCTACACCTAGTCAACACATGGGTAGGACAAGGAAATACCAACATTCTCAATGTGAAATTTTTAGAACCGTGACATAAAGTCAGTCTTTAACATTAAAGCGGGGTTTAAATTACAATTCTTTAGATAACAAACTCAACAATCCTATTTGATTGCAATTAAAAGTTAGCACTTAATAAATGTGAAAAGGTAACCCAATAGTATCCTATGGGAGAAGCAGGCCTTGCAGTGGTGAAAAACAAATTGAAGAGTGTTTACCTACCAGGACATGTTAAACTTAGAAGTACATCTTGAACCTGTTAAATGAATTGCACCCTGCCCTATGTGCTGGTTAGCACCTCCCCTTGGGGTGACTTATATATATTAAAAAGGAAGGATTGGGTTAGGCAAAAGGTTTAATTTGCCAGGTCGAAATGGCAGTTTAAAACTGCACACACAAGCTGCATTTGGATGCCTGAGACATGCATCACAAGGCTAATTCAGTAGGCGGCACACTAAGTGCTGCAGGCCCACTAGTAGCATTTAATTTACTGATCCTGGGTACATGCAGTGCCACTTTACTAGGGACTTACACGCAAATCCACAGTCTCCATTGGGTGTAAGCCAATGGGCTAGGAGAGTAGTAGACACCATACAGCCCTGTCTATAGCCATCAAATAAGGCTCGAGTTGTAGCCTAGCAGCCAACTTGATAGTGGGTGCTGAGAATAGTGAACTTTTATGAATTACCACTTTGATGGATTATATAAGTATACAACCATTATCTTTTTCTTATTTCTCACTTATTGGCATTTTTTGGTAGAGTGACTACCTAATTGCCCTGATGAATGCCCAGACCACCCTGATGGGGTCTTGAGAAGAGCATAAACATGTCAACCTAGTATGGATTGGCTTGAAGGTCTCACTTCCCTTGAGTTTAAATCTGCCACCTGGGGACTGCAATAAAGGTATTGGGCCAACAGCAGGACGTTTTAAGTTGATTTTATATCACACTCACTTTGCACTCTTCATTTACATTTGACCCCACCTATATCTAGCTCTCAAAGGGATACCACCTGACTACATATAAACACCTCAAAGAGCTCCTTCTGTTGCCTCCCTTGGTGTGAGCCTGAAGTTGTAGTCCACACTATCGAATTTCAATTCTTGGTGTGAGGAGGGGCCTTGTGATGAAGCATGCCGCCTCAGGGTGGGTAAGGGCTTTCGTCATGGAAAGAAAATATTTCTTGAGTTATAGGATTTTTGCTTGAGTCATTAGATTTTGACCTCAAGTGACACATGGCTGACTGCATCTCTATGTGTTGTAAGCCAATGTTACCATGTTTAAAGGCGAGAGGACAAGTATGTTGGCCCTGGTTAGTGGTGGTACTGGTAATGTGTGCAGAGTCCTAAGGTCAGCAAAAAATAAGTCAGCAAAAATGGGAGGGTTTACTGAATTTAGCAGTATGTAAGGCAGCTGTTGTTGTGCTTTGTAAAAGGTAGAAAGCTGCTCCTGGCTTAAATGGAAAATGTTATTTGTGACACCTTGCATTTATAAAAAGTAACACCTGCTGAATTCCACATTGCAAGTGAAGCTAAAGCCACTCTCCGAATTGGTAAACTTGTGCAAGTTTCATAAACCTATTTCTCGCTAACATGGGAAATGGGTAGGAAAGGCATTCTTTCATGATTCAACTAATAAGCACCAATAAAAATGAATAACAAATATGGAGTTTTACTTTATATGCTGCAAAGATGTGTTTTTTTATATTGTTGTCTGGTATTCTGAGAAACTAGTTAGCCCTTGTGGCAGCTGAGAACTCTGTGGTTTCCAAGTTAATGGCTTTTTGACACTGCTTCAGTTTCTAGCATTGAATGACCTCTCCCACTAATCACTTGTTTACCTGTGCCCAACTGTCAGGTGTGACTGTTATCCATCAATAGAAGTTTCTGATACTTAGGCCCTTATTTAAATTGGTGAAGGGAGATTTGCTTACACCTCCTTCCACAAAGTTCATTCACAAATTGCTTCTGATTTTGCATGGCCATATAAAAGACCAGTGCTGGGGTGTCATTGTCGCCCCCCCACTATTTGTTGGTGGAAGGCTGCTGTCTCTCCTTTCCTGGGGCTCATGAAAACTCTGGGGATCCCCTCACTAGCCTACCACATGTTTGCAATAGACTGGGTGAAATCTCCAATGATTCTGTCAGTTTCAGGGTCTGGATACAGCTCTGATCACTCCTGAACATTTAGGTGCACTGATAATCCTAAGAACTACCTTCAGTGGGGTGAATGCGCAATCCGTAACGTTACTGGGATTCCCTTGTAGACACTATATTCATGTGTAATACAAAAGCAGATCAGGGCCGGAGGGCTGCAGCAGGCACCTGGCATTTCCTCGGTGGGCCGGAGGGGTGGGAGCCAGTCTTATCACTGGGGCTGGTTTTGCCATTTCGCCCCCTGTCACAAAAGCAGGAGCAATGCTTCTCACTAGCATTTCCCACTCCCAGGGCCAGTCGAACAGAAATCTGCCAGGGCTGGTTGCTGTTCCCAGTCCGGCCCTGAAGGGGTTTACCTGTTATACTGCTCATAGATGCAGTGTCAGCAAAGGAATAAAAACGGACCCAAGTTCTACCTTCTGATTTAGTCAATTTTTGGTTCTCAAAATCCTTCAGTGGACAAGGCTTGGTGCCATCGCTGGGCAAGGTACTGTGAGGCCCAATACCTTAGCTGCTAGGTCCTGTTGAAATCATTGTCCTCATAGCCAAAAGATCAGAGAAGGACAAACACAGAAATGTGGTCCAGTGAGGGTATATCATTCTTTGTGTAACCTCAGCACCTTTCCCTAATCTTCAAGAAGTCAAAACCAAGCTTAGGTGCCAAATGTTTCTTGGTGCTGGGAAAGTCAAACATAGTCTCGCCTACAAATATCAGGTCCTCAGTACAAACTTTGAGACGCCAGGACCCTATCTAGCCAAGGTTCTCTCAGGGTTTAGTACCACGTGATCAGCTGAGTCTCCTTCGGTGCAGGAACCCCTTCTGCACTTGTGCCCCTATTGCAACAATGGGAGGCCAACCACTTGACATAAGGGGCCAAATGTACTATACTTTCACACAATGCTGTGCAGAAACCACACTGACAAATCATGTTACCTGTTGAGGAACAAAAATGTGCATTTGTAGAGGTGACTCAATTACATTTGCATAGCCAAAGGCACGGGGCACACCACAGGAGCCCAGCCAGCCCATTGTCTTATCTGGTCCCCCTAATCAAAGGCATAAAGTTTTTAGTTTGTTTTATGTTTCCTAATTGTGTAATGGAAAAGCACTTTGGCACTATACAATGCATGGAAATACATAGAATAACTAGAGTGTGCAATTGAATTTATAGTTTTGATTATGGCTGGCCTATTAGTGGGCTAAGTGGACATGGCAGAACCCCTGGACAAGCAAAGCTAAGGTCCTTCCTGTGTGCTAATCGAAAACAAAAGGACAGGCGGAGCCAAAAAATCCAAGGCAAGGGTTGGAGGGTAGAGCTGCGCAGATTGATTCAGAGGAACACTTTCCAAAGTAGAAAAGCTGTTTACGTTATGTTCCATAATAATCTCCCCTCTTGCCCCTAGAATGGCCTAGATCTGTATGTTTTCCTTATCTGTAGGTTGGTGTTGAGCTCTTGCTCACCTAGTACATGCTGCACCTGGTGAGTGAGCAACCTGAGTTTCTTCCATTAGCAAACACAGAGGACCCAAAGGGTTATCTCTGCAGCACACTCTAACCAGGCTGGGGTCACAACTATTAACAGAGCTGAGGGTGCAATGGCACTGGGCCCATCAGTTTGACGAGCCCTCTGCATGGAGAAGTGTGGCTCAATGATTTGAGCGGCAGACCCTGATGCAGAGGTCTAGCCCGGGACCAGGGTTCAATTCCCTGCCTCGGCGGGACTTGGGCTCAAAAATTCCACGGACCTGATAATTCTCGCCTTGGTGCCATTCCAATCATGGAGTCCCACTCTGCAACTCTGGGCAATAGCTTGCTTAATCTCCACAACGGCCCCCACAACGCTAAGGATGCCTGGCCTCCAACTTGGGGGTGCCCAGGAGTGGACGCCTCACAGGGAAAGGCAGGATGGGTTCCACAGTGGTATTCGTACAAGCGCCTTGAGACCCTTGCGGGTGAGTAGTGCGCTATACACGTATCAATTTCAATTTCATGTGAATTATGACAGTATTTTGTTACCTAAACGTGGCTAGGAGGGCCAAATGTCCTTATTTTCATTAGAGCTATTGGCACAATTTATATATCATTGAATCGGGCTTGCCTCATCAAGCCTTTGTGCAGAGTCCTCAGGTCACCTTACTGCATATAGGTTATTGAATGGGAAAGGAATGGTTTAGTAGCTTCCAAAAGTGTACCGAGGAGGAGTGGTCTTGAAGTAGCTGTTCATTTCACCATTTTGCAGCTGAAAGTTCAGAAGCCCCTGGACCAATGTGCAAAATACACTCTATGGATGGAGAAGTGCACCTAAGAATATTACACTTAAGCCAGCAGCAGATCCAGCCCTCGCACTGGCCCATGCACTTACACATCACTGGCACTTGCACCAATATCCTCACCTACACATGCACTCACACCTACACTGGCAAGTGCAATAGTAAATTCAGTCATGCACATAAGTAGACTTGTGCTGAATCTTACACCAGTAACCTCACTCACCTCACTCACACCTTCAGGGGCACCTGTAAACTCATTCCTATCTAAACTACAGCTCCGCCATTACACCTACATTTGCACTTGCATCAGTTACCTAACTCTCACCTGAACTCACACGATCACTTGAACCTGTAACCTAACTTCGATCTGCAATAATATGTTGAACCAAACCTCCCGTGTACCTACAATCTCACCTATGCTAGCAGTTGCACTCACACCTGCATCTAGGCCTGCACTGGCACACACAACCACAGTCATACCTGGACTGGCACTTGCAGTGACACCTGCACTGGGAAACGTACTCACACCTGAACCCACACTGAACTCGCACCACCACAAGGGCATGCACCAGTAACCTCACTTGCACCTGTGTTCACACTGACAATTGTATCAGTAACTTGACCTTGCAGCTTTAACCTCTCTCTCACAGCAATGTTATGTTATTTTATTATTATGTTGATTTGTATAACGTCCTAATCCCCCAAGACGGTATCCAGGTGCTTAGGAAGGTTATGTGGTCTTAAGTTGTTTATATGAAGAGTCAGGTCTTCAGCTTATTGCGGACCTCAAGAAGTGAGGAGGAGACTCTGATGTGTTAAGAGAGGTAATTCCATGTCTTGGGTGTGATTCAGGAGAATGAGCAACTTCCAGTTTTGCTTTTGCAGATGCAGAAATTGTGTGCAAATTACAGTGAGGCAGAGCATAAGTATCTGGTGGGTTGGTGAAATTGTATGCGGCTGTTTAGGTATTCTGGTGCTGTGTTGTTTAGGTGTTTGCATGTGTGCATGAGAAGTTTGAATTGGATGCACTTGTGAATGGGGAGCCAGTGAAACTTCCTGAGATGAGGAGTGATGTGGTTGCGGCATGGGAGGTCAAATATGAGTCTTGCTGTAATGTTCTGGATGGTCTAGAGTCTGTGTAGGAGTTGTTTGGAGATTCTGGCATAGATAGTGTTGCCATAGTCTAGCACGTTCGTGATGAGTGCTTGCATAATGGTCCATTTGGTGTTCTGAGGCAACCATTTGAAGACCGTTTGCAGTATGCATAGGATGTGGAAGCAGGAGGTGCACACTGCATTGACTTGAGCGTCATGTTGAGCTTTTTTATCTCGGATGATCTTAAGATTTCTTGCATGGTCTGTGGGTGAGGATGTTGGTCCTAGCTCCAACGCCCATCAAGTGGAATCTCATGGGGAGGTCTTGTTCGCCGAAGACTAGTACTTCCATCTTTTTGGAGTTGAGCTTCAGGCAGTTCATTTTCATCAAGTCTGCTAACATGATCATGCAGTTGCTGAAGTTGGTTCTGGTGGTGTTTGTCTTGTCCAGCAGAGAGAGGAGGAGTTGTGTGTCAAAAGTGTAGTAGATGACTATCTTGTCATGTGATCGTATTCTTTTGGCGAGCAGTGTCATGTCCCTGTGGGTCACAGCATATTAGTTTCTCTGTCTATGGTGTGAAGGGTGGCAGTCTGACCTTTTGGGTTCTTCCTACGTGGAAGGAACAGATCCACTTGAGAGTGGAACCTTGAATGCCTATTTCATTGAGTCCTCTGATGAGGGTGTTGTGGGAGACGGTGTCAAAGCCTGCAGAGAGGTCGAGCAGGATTAGGTCCACTGTTTCTCCGTGGTCCAGGAGGTTTCAAATGTTTCGGTGCTGTGATTCTTTCCAAATCCCAATTGAGTGTTGTTTAGAAGGTGATGAAATTCAAAGTGGGTTGCTTGTTGATAACCTTCTTAATCACTTTGGCTGGATAGAGCTTGGAGATGGGTCCGAAGTTTCTCTGTTGATTCGAGTCAGCCATGAGCTTCTTTAGGAGGGTGTTGATTTCTGCAAGTTTCCATTCATCCATAAAAGAGGCCATGCGTTGATGATGTGGGTCAGGGTGGTGCTTATTGGTGATGTTCTAAGGTTGTAGATGTGGTGAGGGAATGGATCAGTTGGGGACCCTGAGTGAATGGTCTGCATGATTGCTCCTATATCATTTCTGGTGAGTGGTGTCGATGCGATCAGGTGGCCATTTTGGTTGGTGATGGGTAGGTTAGCAATTAGTTCTCTGAGGTTGGGTTGGTGCGCAAAGTTGCTCTAGATGTTTCTGGTTTTGCTGTGAAAGAAGTTAGATAGATTGTTGCAGAGTTTTTGGGGGACAGCAATGTTGTTGACCGCGAGGTAAATCCTTGACAATCAAGAACATTTCCTTGCAGCTGTTGGAGCTTCCTTTGATCTGGTCTACTACTACTTTTTTCTTGGTATCTCTAATTTGCTGGTGATATCTTCTGAGTGCAGCCTTGTTGGTAGTTCTGTCGGTGGAGTCATGGCTGGCTCTCCATTTATTTTCCAACAGTTTGCTGTGTTGCTTGGTGTCTCAGAGATCCTCTGTGTCTGAGGGATAGCAGCTTGTTTGATCTACTATGATTGTTGGGTTTGATGGGTGCGAGGGAGTGCACACAGTTCTTGATACAGTTATTGAATTTTCTGATGTCCTTGCCAAGGTTGTCTGTGGAGATAGGTTGATCAGTGCCAATGGTGCTGAGCCTGTCTGCTTCTGTGATTTTGCCCCAACTGTGGCTTGAAATACTGAACCAGGTAGGGATGTTGACTTGATGTGTGCTGATGTGGAAGTCTATGATGGATGTCGGTCCATGTGAGCTGTGTGGTGGGTTGTATTTGATGTTGTCTCTAATTGTGAAGATGGGGTACAGTATGTGTCTGTCAGTATGTGTTGGTAATGAGCTGAGTGAGCCCACTATTGCTCAAGATTTTGAGGAGTGTTGTGGAGTAGGGGTCGCTTTGGTCTTCCAGGCGAAAGTTGAAGTCACCAAGGAGAATGTAGGCTCTGGAGTCGATGGTGAGCTGAGTGACGAAGTCGGTGATGTAAAAAATTATGCAAAGGTGACTGGTGGTCTGGGTGGTCGGTAGTCGAGGGGTTCCATTCAGGGTGACGTTTTAGGATGATTGCAGCTTCAAGTGCAGGTGTTCCATGAATGTGGAGTCCTAACTTTACTACTCCTAAACTGAGAAAAATCCTTTCTTTAAGACTTTCGGTATTCACAAAAGGCATTTAGGAGTCCTAAAGTTAGGAGTCCTAACTTTACTACTCCTAAACTGAGACAAATCCTAACTTTAAGACTTTCGGTATTCACAGAAGGCATTTAGGAGTCCTAAAGTTAGGACTCCTAACTTCTGTGAATACCAAAATTAGTAAGTCCCTTCTGTGAATACCAAAATAAGTAAGTGCCTTCTGTGAATACAAAAATGGTAGTATGTTTAGGATTTTGTCTTAAGTTAGTTCTGTGAATCGGGCCCCTAGAGAAGAAAATGGAAAGAAAACAATATAGGAAAGAGAAAAGACCTAAAATACAATAAGTTGAAATCTTAAATAAAGTATTTTTATTAAATTAGTAAAGCCTATTGTATGAACTGAAGACTACTGTCTGGCCCTAGTCGGTCACAGGCAGTTTAAAACTACACACACAGGCCTAAAACATGTTTCAAAAGCTACTTGAGTGGGTGCTATAATGAGTCCTGCAGGCCCACCAGCAGCATTTAATTTACAGCCCTGGGCATGGGGAGTACCACTTTACTAGGGACTTACACGTACATTAAATATGTCAAATCAGTGTAAGCCAATTCTACCATGTTCAAAGGAAAGAGCACAAGCTGTTTAGCACTGACTAGCAGCGGTAAAGTGCACAAAGGCCCAAGGCCAGCAAAAACTATATTGGCAAAAATGGAACAGTAAGACAAAAGGGGAAGACTACCCTAAAGCTGACAGGTCTAACAAATGCATTGTGTCATTTTAACTCTCACTAATTTGGCAACATTTGTTCTCACTGTATTGTAGAGTTAAAATAATGTCACCTGCCAAACGTCTACCTTTGTGTTGTTATTATTTGTTTATAAAGTTTTATGTAACGCAAACATGACACTGCGGGTAACAGAGCGCTTTAGAATGATCAAGACGTCATATATAAAAATACCAAAACATTATAAGGCAGGAACATGGAAAGGGAGAGTAACTAGAGAGAAAAGCACTCGTCCCAGGTAGACAACAACCAGTAAAACAAAATACACATATAATCTGCGAGAAATAGGCAAGGGTGCAAGCTAAGGGGTAAATCCTGCCCCGGAGTATAGATCCTGCTTTTTGTGGCATAAATTTGACCATCAGTAACCTTTTTACTTCTTTCTTGAATGAAGCAGTTGAGGGGTTCATTCTGATTTTGGTGGAAAGTGAGTTCCGGATTCTCTGTGCCATGTCTGAGAAGCCTTGGTTATATGTCTTCTTTTTGCAAAATATTGGAGGTTTTAGCAGTAGGGAACTAGTGCCTCTAGATGCTCTGACGCCACCGGACAGCTCTAGTGCTTTTGCAAGGTATCCAGGAGTGTTGAAATGTAGGGCTTTATGTGTCATGCAGGCAATTTTCAAATGAAATGGAAGCCAGTTAAGAGATTTCAAGTCAGTAGTGATGTGATTATTTCTCTTTGATCCTCTAATAAGCCTCGCAGCAGAGTTATGGGGAGAACGTTAGGGGTGCCAGCTTGACTTTGGGTAGGCTACATAAGGTTGCACTCCCATAGTCCATCCTGAGAATCACTAGGGCTTGCACAGATGACTGGAGGTCATACGGGGGTAGGAAAAGTTTTATTTTTCTTAAGATGTTAATGTGGAAGTCCGCTCCTTTGGTGGCAGAGCTGATGTGCTCCTGCATGTTCAGATTCTTGTCCAGCATGATTCCCAGAGATCTTGTCGACTCAATGTCTGGTACACAATTCAGCGCTGTCAGATGTTTCATCCATTCTGCAATGTCCGGTGCATGTTTGGGTGGGACAATTAGGAGGAATTCCGTTTTGAAAGCGTTTACTTTGAGGTGGTTACCAGTCAACCAGTTTTGTGTTTTTTGTAGACTTGGGTTTAGAGATTGAATATGTTCAGGGGAAGAAACTTGTAAGTATAGTTGTGTGCCATTTGTGTACATGTGATAGTGGATGTTCAATGAATTCAATAATTCAGTTAGAGGTTCCATGAATAAGTTGAAGATAGTGGGTGAGAGGGAAGACCCCCGAGGGACCCCTAAAGTGACCTGTGTGGGGTTGGATAGGGACATGTTGACCTTGATTCTTTGAGTTCTGTTCTGGAGAAAAGAGTCACATCAGTTAAGAACGGTACCTGAATGTCTCACCCTGCATTCCAGTAGGTCTAGGAGGCTGTCATTTTTGACAGTATTGAAGGCTGACGAGAGGTCAAGGAGGGTAAGAAGGCAGGATTCATTCTGATCCAACATTTTTAGTGCATCGTCAACTATGTTTGTGAGCACCGATTCAGTGCTGTGGCCATGGCAGAAGCCAGGTTGGAATTGATCTAAGAGATTGAAATGTAGTTGCATGGTTGAACATATACACATTTCTCAAGGAGCTTTGCTAGTGTTGGAATCATAGAGATTGGAAAGAAGCTATTTAGGTTTGAGAGGGCAGCAGTCATTTTTTTTAAAATGGGGATCACCTGTCCCGCTTTAAGGCAATCAGGGATCGAACCTTGAAGTAATGAGGCATCAACTATTTTAGTCCAGAGAGAGAGTAAGGACATTTTGATCTCATTAAAGACATTCATTGGAAACAGGTTGTTAAAGTGATTTGAGGGCTGTGGTGAATTTGAGGGTGACACTTTTATCAAAGATTTGAATATGCTCCACAAAGCTGTTGTCTCAGGGGTGTGGGGGTGCTACAATGAGGTGTGAGAGGAAGGTGCTCTGCAGATGGCCACAAGTTATTTTTGATATTTCTATTCTTTTCCATGAAGAAGGAGGTAAAGTTCTCACAATTTGGCTGACGTATAGAAGTGTATGATTGCCTCTCCCAAGGATACAACTGAAGCTCTGCCCACAGTAACAAATAGTGTTCTGTGAGAGGGCTAGACTACCAAATGTCATTGCTCAATTATGTGCCCAAGAATATCTGTTTGGATTTGTCATATACAGTTGTTGCACTCATCACGTTCCTTCTCAAATCTTTGGCATGTTTTGCATTCATAGGATACAGATGAAATGCTGTGTTAGACATACTTGAAATCTAGTGACTGTGTCAAATATACCAACCTTCAGGTGCACTGACCCTGCCCAAAAGGCTCCAGAATATCTTTATTGTATTTTGTGGAGCTATCTCAGTATCAAGGGCTCAGTTAGGTAGGCTTCTTGAGACCGACTCTGCCCCTAGACATCCTAAGCTATCGTCATATCAGAAAACAAAACCATCATTATCAAAACATCAACTTTCTTTCGTATTTGCTCTCTAGATAGCCTAGCAGGTAAAACTCTAATCGCCCTGATTCAAAGAAGGTTGTGGCTGGTTAAGGGAGTTTGTACATGCAAAGGTAAGCTTCAGGGAATTGCTCTTTTTCTTGATCACCAAGTATTTTTCTGCAGTGACAAAGTGAGATTAATTTATACATTCCACTCATCACTTTTTGTGTTTTCTCAGTAATCTTGTATCACCTTGGCTCATGCTGATAAATAATGGCATAAGATTACTTAAGGCTGTTTTGGAAAGGGGGTTTCTGGTTGGCTAGGGTATGCACCTACGCCAATCAGAAGTCACCACTCGTCAGGGTAAGGGAGTAACACACCTAAGATAGCCCCTGCTCACCTCCTTGGTAACTTGGCAGAGCAGTCACGCTTATCCAAAGGGCAATTTGTAAAGCGTTTGAGCAACACACTCACACAGCAGTGACGCACTAGGCACACCACAAAAGAAAATCCACACAAGGTTATATATAAATGTCCTTTGTATTATCCATAAAAATGAATTAGATCACAATCACATATATCACTGTGCCACCAGGCACTTGTCATGACTTCACAGGTATTACATAAACCACTTTGCCAACTGGGCAATTGTCATAAACATTACAGTTAGCGTCACCAGTAACTACTGGCAGGAATAAGTTTAGCATAGCGCATTATGCATAAACATCAGCAACAGTTGCCATAGTGCACATATCATGAGAACATCATGCTCACCTTAGGCATATGCAGATCTCTATTACTGAACATATGTGTGCTTTCCTGCCGATCGCAGGTTATGAGTCACAACATCATCTCAGGTGACTTCCTGAAATAATAAGCCGTATCCGGATACTGTGATGCAAATGACACCTAAATCTCAGTATTGTGTAGTGATAACTTAGGACTGCGCTCCTGCGCTCCTTGTACACCGCATTTGACAATAAAGTCAGGCCCCGAAGGTGGAGAGATGCCTCACAGTCTCTTTCCACCTGAAAAATGATCCCCAGCAGTCCCGCAGGCAGGCGGTGTGACTGCCAATAACAAACACATCGGTCCGATAACGGCCGGGCCTAAGCGGATTCACCACATGTGAGACCTTCCCCAGTCTCCCCCACTGCACTTACCTGGCGGCTCAGCTGCGGCAGTACGGGTTTCTTCTGGAGGAGGCTGGTTCTCCACTATCGTACAGACCACAGCTTCCATTGAGTTTAGCGCCTTTCGCCCTGGCTCCTTGAACCGCGATTGCTTTAACCAGGCGGTGCAGCCGCTCTGGCCCGAAAAATGGGACGCGGTCGGCAGAACACAGAGTGAAGTCTCCGTCGATTCCGCTGTCTTCGGCCCCGTAGGCGTTGTTGGCCACACCGAGGACCTCCCGAGATGGGATTCATCCCTGCTTCTGCGTTGGGTGGCAGCTTGGGGCCACGCAGCAGAGCCCCGGCTGCAGCAGTCCATGTTGGTGCACATTGGCAGTAAACTGCGGGTGCAGACCCTGTAGTGGCAGAGGCTGGAGACAGGTTTGAAAGGCTACTTTGGTGGTTGATGCAAGCGGCGCTGCAAGTCCACCAGTCGCATTTAATTTACTTGCCCTGGTTATTTGAGATACCACTGTTCAAGGGAATGAGAGGTAAATCAAATATACCGAACAGTTGTCGACCAATCTTACCAAGTTTACCATAGAGCCCATTCACTTTAGCACGGATCAGCAGTGATAAAGTACCCAGAGTCAGAAAACCACCAACAACAGGTCAGAAAAAATACAGGAGGAAGGCAAAACGTTCTGGGATGACCCTGCAAAAAGGGCCAAGTCCAACATCTGTATTTGGATTGACATAGCACAATTACTCAGTTTAAGTGTGATGAGAGCTTAGTCACAGAACATACAAAAGTGTAATACCTTCTAGCCCTTCAGCCCACCAGTAGAATCATACATTTCTAAAAGAACTGGGAAAATCCAACTACTGGCAAGCAACAATTAAAAGTACACTTTGATAAAACTTAGGGGTAGGTGTAAGTGGTGTAATTCTAGAGTAATTACTCATAAGTATGCATATTTGTGTGAGAAGCGTAATCCAGCATTTAGCACTATATTCTTAATGTATCTTGCATCCTCAGGCTGATGCATTTTTCGCTAAGCAAAAGAGCACTAAATCCTACAGGATACAAACAGCAGTAGCCAGCCTCTGCTTGCTCTCTCTTAGTTTGATGTTTTTGTACTGATGTGCTGGAAGTTTTGCCCCAAATTATGGTGGCATAATCGTGTACTTTCAGTAATTTTGTATCATAAGAGTAATGCTCAATCACTGAAACTACTCCAATTACTCAAGCATTATTAAAATTTCTCCCAGGCCTAATTAAAATCCATTTTCCTATTTCAAATGACAGTTTTGCTTTCCAAAAATAATTTCTCTCAGCGTCACTGCAATTTATGTAAGGATTTTAAATACATGACGATTGTTAGTCCCCCCTTAATTAGAACTAACGCCTTTAATGGATGCCAATTTTTTGATATTTTATAATTCTGAATATGAGGATGTTACTGGTGAAGATGTAAGAAAGAGAAAAGGTGTAATATTTTATAAATGAACATCTATTCATACCTCGTGGACTCAGCAATTCACTGGTAGATGAACCAAAGGCTCTCTAATGTACAGTCTGTTGACCATATGACAGTTGACTGTGCTCATGGCAAGAAACTGCATTAAGGCCCTGATTAAGGGTTGCAGGGGCTGGTGGTTAAAGGGCAAGTTACCACAAGGTCAGGTATTTACTGGGTGCGGTAAGGATCGCCTAGTCTGTGTCTTTCAAATGAGTCATAACATGAAGAGTAGATATTTGAAACACCAAATTCCGAATGTTTTGCCTTTTTTGGGGCACTTCTCCCTGTTAAATTTCAGCACGTTTGACCTACTGATATCTGTCATGGGGTAACAGCAGGGAAAGGATGATTATTGCCAGTCAAGAATTTCAATGCCTTTGCAAACTTCTCTTTGCACAGTGATCTGAATTCACCTCCAGCTTAATTCTAGCCAAAGTGTTCAAAACATTTCAAGACATCAAATATTATGAGCAGATATATGTAAGTATGCATGTTTGTGTGTATGCTGTGTACAGGTCAAAGAAAAGCATAACATCAGCGAGTGATAGGAGAGGCAACTGGTTAATGCGTTGTAATATAGTGTTTTTAGAAGTGATGAATCTTCAACCCTTTCCTAAACTGGAGCAGTGTTTGGGTGGTCCTGATGGATCTTTGTTCCACATCCTATGTACATAAATGGAAAAGGTCTGCTGCCTTGTTTTCCTTTTTTTTTTTTTTTTTACATTTGTTAGTCTTCAGTCAGATGGAGTCCTAAATGTAGATGTGCTGAGAACTACCAAAGCTTGTTTGCAAGATAAGTGGGGATGGAGGCTAGTTGTGAAGGTTTCATATATGATGCATCGACTGTTGTAGGTCAGCAGGGGAATACAATAGGGATTCTTAAGGATGGAGGGAATGTGATCATATGTCTTCAGGTCATTTATGAGACATGCTGCTCCATTAAAGAACGCCTTAATGGGTGCCAGTGTAGAGTATGGAGGTCATGGAGCATAGAGTTATCACCTTCCAGATGTAGTATTACAATGCAAAAGTAAGCCAAATATATTTGAAAAGGTTGTGGTGGAGTACAGACAGTGCAGCAGCCTCTCCAAGAGAGTGTCCCTAAGTATTCCAGGGGATTTTAAGAATGGCTTTGGTAGAGGTTTTGTCTGGGTCTGTCCTGAGTCTGTGATTTTGGAATTGGGTTTAGAGTGCTGGGATCTCTGTTGTTGGGACTGAAACTGCATTGGCTGCATAGAAGAGAGAAAGGAAGGAACTCTTACATTGGTTGCATTGTCTTTAATATGCTGTATTGACAATTATATTGTTTATACAATGTCACATGCTTTAATGCAAGTCAGTAAAATGATTTATTGATGGACACAAAGCAAATGGTCAATCATTCCATGTTTTAATGAAAGTCTTTGGTATATTTTGAATTATTTTATTGATAATTGCAAAGATAACAGTAAGTCATGACAAACCTTAATGAATGTTGATACAAGATCGTGCCATCTCTATTCATGTCCATGATTTTATATTGGCTGATTATACCATATTTCTTCTTTCATCAATGTGGTGATACCCTGGAATACCTTGTAGGACTATTTATCTGATAATGGGACCCCTTATATTATGCAAAGTATAGGTGGAGATATTGTGATTATAAGGCCCAGGATCTGCTAGATGTGGAACATATTATGAGTGTGTCATGGGCAGATTTGTAATTTCATGCATAGTATGTATGTGTGTAATAAAAGTATTTTTCTTTTTCAAAAGAAAAGGCAATGACTAGACAATAATTCATAGAGTGTTGTTTTTGTGTACCAGCAAGCTGTGATTAATGGCCCATACCACCTCCCCTGAGTAGGGCTGGGTTTGCTCTGGTTTACTATCTGAGAAAGTCAAGTATTACACTGTGTGGGGTACTTGGTTCCCAGTAGAAAAGGAATTGCAGACTTATTGGTTTGGTAAGACTCAGACCCTTCAAACTAGTAACTCAATTTCTTACAACCATATTATAATTTAACTCATTGCTACAGTTCACATTTATTTATTTATAGAGTTTTGTATAGCGCAAACTCGACTAAAAGGTATCAGAGTGCTGTATATAGTTGGCAAAAAAACAGTTACCGAAGTTACATATGGGTAAATACAATTACATATAATAGGCACAAAGACATAGCAACAGTATACACACAAGTACAGTATAAACAGTGTTGGTTATGCAAGATACATATGGAGTAAAAGCAGTTACATGGAGTAATTCCAGTTACCTGTTAGCAGTGCATACGAAGGACGGTGGGATATAAGGGTGATATAGATCTAAGGTAGTTAAGGTAGGGTGAGTCAACTTAGGTTACAGTCTGTGCATAAGCTAAAGTGTTGATGTAAGATGAGCAATGAAGCATATAAGCATAGAATATCGTATAGATATATAATAACAGTTTAGACCAGAGAGTAAGTAGATAGGTGATGTAATTCTGAGGGGGTTAAGGTAAGGTGTGCACAAGAAAGCAGTGATGATATGAGATGAGCAAGGGAGCATATATGCATAAAATAACATATCAGCATATAATAGTAATGTAGGCCAGTGAATGAGCAAAAGATCAGATAGGTTTAGTATAACAGTGTAGACTCTCAGTGAAGACATAACAGCACCCGCTTCTCGTAGTGTGATAGAATGGTCATACAGTGGCAAGTTCTGTATTAGGTGCTCCAGGGGTGAGGAGCTGTTGGAGGCAGAGTGCACAGCATGATGAGCTTCAGCTGCAGTTGTAGCTGATGCAGGAAGGTTGTGGCATTGGTGGATGGAGCTGTGGGAGCCCCCCCGTGAGGGGCAATTCATCATGCCATTCAGCCGCTGTGTGGAGCAAGCTTGAGGGGTTGGCAGTGCGAGCGATGCAGCTTAGGCACATTGTGAGGGAGCGGCAGACCCTAGCTCCTGGCACACATGCAGATAATTACCAACAATGAATTGACAAAATGGATGCAAGTTTTCTGAGTATCAATGCAACATAACATCAGTAGTGCTATCTGTACAGTACAGACCCTCAGTACTTGGAACTGCAAGTTTTATTTTACTGCCTCGAAGAGGTCATCTCTTCCACTGATACTCGGCTTAGCATGGCTGTGAAAGTCTTACAATGGTAAAATATTAATTTCCCCAGTTATCAAAGTTTCTTGAATCACTACAATGAGGTGATCTATGATATAACTCAAAAATATTTTGCCTCTCAAAATATTAGAGCTGTCAGTCACATTCCACAAAGTACTTTTCCATGAGTAAAGCTGCATGTCTGAATGAATGTTAGTCTGGGCCAGAAATGCTGTCATACTTTTTTGCCGGTTCTGTTCTTTACTCCCATTATCTATATGTAGGTCATATGAATAAACAAAAATGTCATAATTATGGGACATATTTACGAATCTTGTGTGATTTTTAAATTGCTTGCCAAATGGTTTTTGGCCGCAAAAAGGTAAATATGAAATTATCAAAGTGGTTTTTCGCAAAAAGAAAATCTTACTGACTTGCTTTTTTTTGCAACTGAAAACACCGACAAAGTTATAAATTACAAATTTACAGATGCCTAATTGCATTACCTACATGGTAAATATTAAGTGCTTGCAGTGTGAATGGTTGTAAATATGGGTGTTTGCATTCACAAATTAGCATCAAATGGGTGCAGGTCGGTACGCATAGTATCCATAAGACAACACAAAACATAATCACATAAGTTACAGTTTTGACCAAAATCGAGACTCAAACACTTGACCAATTGACATTACTGTACAATACATAAATTGACTTTTTTCAGATAATACCTTTTGTATCAACACAAATAAGTGTCCAACCTATATAGCTACATTGTACAGTTTCAACAAACACTGGGGGCAGAGTGGTGATTTTTTTAGAGTGTCCAACAAAAAGACAGTACATGTATATCCCTGGGGGTGTATTATTATCCTCCAAGTGTGTGGTCCTACAGAAACTATGAGGCCCTATATGGTCAGCCACATTGCTTTTTAATTTATAAAGGGCATTGGGAGGTGTAAATCCCCTCCATAATTGTCCTGTGTCAGGTTTTAGCCTTATGGAGGTGTGTCTAGCCTCAGAACCCACTGGACTACACCAACGCATTCTGACCTTCTCGTGGGCCTATTTATTCAATGAAAGTCTTTCTTAGGACTGTGCACTTTTTCTTGTGTGGGGCACGTGTTTGTTATCAACCAGTGTTGCCCTGTGGATGGTCCTATTATGGAGGGTACTGCATAAAGGGGAGGAAGGCCCCACCTGGGGAACAACATTTTTGTGAAGGCGCTTGTGTCCTCCTTCAGGCAGATTGATCCTGTTTGGCGGGTATTAAAACTTAGGTGTTTGCAATTAATCCTATTAAATATAGTCTTTATGTCAGGCAGGGCATTCTGTGTTTGCATCAGGATATTGTTTCCTCCTTTCTGCTCGTATGTGCTGCGCGCGCTACGAAATTCGTTTTATTTATTTAATTATTTACTTACCTGCAATTATCCATATTCCGGTTTTTAGAACCCCCCACCCTGCCCCTTCCCCGCCCCGCCTTACCGCCCCACGGAACTCCCGCCACGGGCCGCGGCTGACCTCAACTCTCACTTATCTTGCAGGAAGTTTGCCATCTCTGGTAGTTCTTGGCTAACCCACAGCCACACCATCAGCCTTCAGACTAAGAACTATAAAAACGAAAAAACAGACAACAGGCCTTTTCCATCTAGGCACCCAGGTTCTGGAACAACATCCCTGTATCCATTAGGACCACCCCAAACCTCCTTCAATTTCAGACAGAGTTGAAGACTTACCTCTTAAAAGAAAACAACATCAAAATGCATTAACTGTTCAGAACTCAGCTTCCTCCCCTATTACTCGTCGACTTTAAGCTTACTTTTGCCCATGTAAGGACAGTCTGTTGCCTTTTGACTATGTTCATGCTATAGAAGTACCATACCATATACATACATACATAGAGTCTTCATCTAAATTGATCATCTTCCTGATTGCTAATTTATCAGTCTCAGTTTTGTTTACTCTCTAATTTCCTACCTTGGGCACTGGAGATAATTGCTTAGGTGTCTCTACTGATTATCTGTGGAATTATTGGGTGCGAGTCTCCTCCACCTTTTAATATGTGTGAATTGTTTTTGACAATCAGTTTGATTAGTGTGGATGTTGGTGCCATTTGAAATGTCCCTCTACATACCATATTCTACTTCTTCAATGATTGTGATTCAAACCATTAGGTATTAACCCCTTGGCTGCGGCGGGAATTCCGCCGCAGCGCTGGGGAGGGTTTGGGGGCAGCGCGGTGGCGCTGTGCTCATGACGGAGCCACTCCGTCATGAGCCACGGTTGAGCTGTGCTCATGACGGAGTGGTTCCGTCATGACTCCGCCCACTGCGCTAATCGCCCGCACAGGCAGGGAATCAGCGCCGCGTGGGAGGAGCGGCGGCCAACGGCCGCAGCATGACGGAACCACTCCGTCATGAGGACACGGCACCCGCAGTGGCTACCCGTTCCCGCACTTTGGAGGCTTTGAAACATGATAATTGAATTCTCTTGCATGAGGCGCTGGTCAGGAAAAAGTCACATCTCCAAGTGCAGGAAGGCGCGCTATGGATTCCGCTGCCTTTGGTGCATTGGTACCCCGCAGAGCGGCCGCATTAGCTGCTCCCATAAACTGGCAGCTCCACTGTACCCTCGGAGGTTGTCGGAACACTCTTTCCTTGCTAGGGCCGAGGCAATTTTATACGTGTCACATATTTTCTCTATACGGGCCTCTATGTAGCATGGAAAGTCTAAATAATAGTTGATCGCTTTTATTTTACTCAATGCTAAAATAATATTTATGGCTTAATATATATTTACTATGCTAATCTGATTTGTATAAAGGCGGCCAAATGTTTCTATTAGTTTTTAGGGTGAAGCAACAGAGAGTGCATCATGATAAATAACGTGATATTAAAGTGACCTTGGGGCATATTATCAAGCCAGGCGATAAAATTATCGCCGCTTTACCGGCAGAAAACTGACGCTAAAACAGCGATAATGGGCTTGATAATCTGATCTATGGAATTCCAATTGAAGCTAATTTTAGATATCCTTCACATTTAACATGGGCTTCAATTGGAATTCCATAGAGCATATTATCAAGACCATTATCGCCGTTTTAGCGGCAGTTTTCTGCCGCTAAAGCGGCGATAATTTTATCGCCTGGCTTGATAATTTTATCGCCTGGCTTGATAATATGCCTCTTAGTTTGTCCCGACAAGCATCTCTTTTCTATCTTTATTTCTCTTTGAAAGCCCCTTCAGCCTTGTCACAAGTCCTGGCCTTTATCACACTCGCACTATCTGAGCTTTTTTTGCATGTAACCAAAATTTACATTTTGCGCCGCCTTAATCTTGGTCCCTAGTCATATTCCAATAAATATGAAAGACGGGAAAATATGTTTGCCTAGAAAAGAAGCTAAAGGATAGGGAAATAACATTTTCGTAACAATGATCGTTCCTACCTAGTTGGGTAACGCTTCCCATGGTGCTCAACTGAACTCAAGGCCCATTCTTGTGTCACTTCAATCAAGAACCTTAAAGTAAAATAACTACAGACCACTTCACGATATTTAGTGATTGATTAAGGTTATTGTGTATATCCAACATGCTACATGCATGGATGGCTATTGTACTTTAGAATGTTGATAAAAGGCCCAGCACGATGCTCTGCCGAATGTCCGAATGTGTACCCTCTATAAAACTATTTATAGAAGTGGGATTTATTGTACTGTTACCAGCACCCTGCAAGGATCTCCAAGGTGGTGCTGTTTTTTGGAGGGCTGTCAATCTCGCCTTCGGGTTGGTGATTTGATGCCTTGGGACTTGCCCTACCACACCAAATCTGTTAGCCGTCAGGGGGTTTACTTCGACTACTACCTCTCCTTTAAGTCACAGGTGGGCTACCTGCTCCGTCCATTTTAGAATTCTTAAGAAGATTCTCCCTTCTCATATGCATTTCTCAATTTTACAGGCAGTGTTATGCTCACACCTTGATTACTCTAATGCCTTTTATCCAGGGTTGCATTCTTTAGTTATCCAGCAGAAGCAATTGGTGCTAAATACTGCAGTTCAGTTATGCTTGAACTTCCATGCCACACATTCACTTCCGGGCATCTCCAGAAGATTCATTGGCTTCCCATCTGCAAATGATCTACGTTCAAAGGTCTCTGTATCTGTTTTAAGGCCTTACATAGCAAAATGTATACTTCCCTTTGGCAACTCTTTTCTTGGTATGCCCCCACATAACTACTCAGAGCTTCCTCAGCACATCTTTTAAGTATCCCTATGATCTCCAAACGATGGCAAAGGGACCAAGATTGCCCTTTGAGGTATGTTCGGCTTCACACAATGTCACATTCTAGGAAGCTCTTAAAAGCTCCGTTTTCAATTTTAGATCAAATAGCTAGTCTGCCTCTTTATTTCTGGAATCTCAGTACCAGGATATCTTAATTGGTATATGCATGCTTTATAATTTCATAAATAAACATAAAAAATATTTCCTTCTCATGTCAATATTCATACAAGTCTTAAACCTACCTTATCTAAATCTCAAACTCTTCCATCAGGGATACTCCTTACCATATCTAAATGGCACATATATGAATATGTGATGTTATAACGTGTGCAATTACAATGCATGCTTTTACAACGCAGTCTCTACATCGCAACTACCTTTTTCATTGCATGATTTTACAACGCATGCCATTAACGCATTTTTTTAAACTACCATTACAACGCATTCAATTACAATGCATACTGTTACAAAGCATACTATTACAATATATAATACTTTTAAGGCAACAGTAGGGTATGTTTTGGATAGTGTAGGGTGAAAATTACTATTCCCACTCCAGTGAGTGCAACAGTAGGGTAAGTATTGGATAGTGTAGGGGTTAAAATGTACTAAGTGTTGGATTGCGTAGGGGTAAAAATTACTATTCCCATGTATACCAAAACCCATACCCACCCTAATACTAAAAAAATCTCCATAACTTACCTTATAATGCGTTGTAATGGCATACGTTGTAATGGTATGCATTGTAATGGCATGCGTTGTAGTGACATGCGTTGTAATGGCATGCGATGTAAAGGCAGTTGCATTGTAACAGTTGCATTGTAAAGGTAGGTTGTTGTAATGACTGCATTGTGATGGATGTTTCCCCACGTTTAAATGTATTATAGGTATGTAGCACACTACCTTTACAAGAAAGGCTCTATTTACCCCTCATTAGATCTATTCTATAACTGACGTAATGCTTGCACCTACTGACCTAACGGGGCTCTGGCAGAGTGCGGAGTTCCCCATAATGTTAATGATAGATCACTCTGCAGTAGTTGCGAATTTATATGACTTCTTGGTTGTACATGAGATACAAAATGGCAATGTAGCATCCCCCTTCTAGGTAATTCAATTACGTCTAAAGCATTTTCGGAGCTATTTGTACTTGTCTCTTTAGGTGCTTATAGGTTATTGAGAAAGAATATTGTATGGAATGCACTAAAAGCTGCATTGAGAGGAGTTCTTATCCAGATCGCTGTTACATTTAAAAGAAAACAAAGATTGCTTATAGAGATGAAACCCCAAGGTTTCATTTAAAACTTGCCTACCGTAAACGTCTATGCTATTGTAAAGATAGTCATTAGGAGTATTGTTTTATGAAAGAAAAATGGGACAAGTCTTACAAGTTCAGGGTCAGGGAGAATCCTGCTTGCTTTAGGGAACATTACCTACAATTGTACACTTCAAAGGAGACAGGTTGTACAAACCTACATTTTAATATGGTAAAATCATCCACATGGTTGTCTTTCTTGCATCACATTGAAAGATCTAGATCAGACAGCTCAAGTTCAGAAAATTATCCTATCTATAATTTAAATGGTGGGACGTTATGCAACTGGATAAGATAGCATCTAAGTCTCCTTCTACAAGAAAGGTAAGTCTGTGCTTGGGCCCAACAGGGTTAGGTTTTATAATCCCATTTTGTAAGGAAAAAAATCCTGTTAGAAATGTGGTCTCTAGTTGACAGAGGTATGCACCCAGTCCTAGTAGGGACCACCAGTCCAATCAGGGTAAGTCAGATACACACAAAACGATAACGTGTGCTCACTCTCTGGGGGCTTGGCACAGAGCAGTCAGGTTTATCTAACGAGGCAATGTGCAACAAACAAAGTATCACAATGAAAACACCACACAAAGACTCCACACAGGTTTAGAAAAATTAACAATAATTATATAAAGAAATCAATACCAAAATTGGGAGAGGATGCAGCCTAACGGCTAGGGCGGACAATCTCTAATCTAGGGAACCGGGTTCGAGTCTTGGCAATGATGTTCAACTTCCTGTGATTCTGGGGCAAATCACTTAATCTCCCTGTGCCTAACAAAAAATTAATGTGTCCTTGTGTAACGCAACTGGTGCTTATATAAAGCCCTCTGATACCTGATACCTTCGGGTCAAGTTTACGCTATGTAAAACTAAGAAAGAAAAAATGACAAAATTCCAATAAGTAGAAGTTGAGTTGTGAACTTTTAAAGAATAAAAGGGATTCTAGCACTTAGAAACAATCAGTGCCTACGGGGGGTTATCTGATTGACCTGGACCGGGGCAAAGTCAAAGGTTCAGGCAGCACACAGTGGAGCGCAGGCCAGCTTCAGGACCCATGCACGTCCAGTGAGCACAGTAACTTATACTTGTCGCAACAGCAAGTTGCAGTGTGTAGTTGAGCGATGCACAGTGGTGGTGGTTCCCTTGATCTTGATGAAGCGCCAAGGCCAAGATGCGTTGGTTCCGAGTGTGATGTGCCAGGTTTACCCATGCAGTCAAAGGATGCGTTGTTCTCTGTAGACTGCTGCGGCTGCAAATAGCAGTTCCACGCCTCGGTTTCTGCAGGCACCGTGGCAGTTACAATGTGATGCATTGGGTTCTGCTCCTGCCACAGGGATGATGTGTAAACTTTGCTCACGCACTCAGCAGATGCCTTGGTGCCTCTGAAGCAAGTATCTAGGTCCACTTCCAGTAAACCAGACAGAAGAGCAGGTCTATTGACTTTGATAGCCCTGAGTCTCAAGCAACAGGAGGCACGCCAACAATCCCTTAAAGAACACTTTGGGGTGCAAGGCAAAGTCCAGCTTTACACAGTCTCAGATTAGTCCCGCTGAAGGTTTACCTTCTCGAGTTTGGGGTCGCAGGGAGCAGGGAGATCGTCGCGAGCGGTGGTCGCTGTGGGGCGAAGAGTAGGCTGGGGGTCATGGAGCTTTGTAGTGGTGGTCCTCCGCGGCTGATCAATGCTTGCTATGCAAAGAGATGCTAAATTTTGGGGTGAGTGGAGTGGTTCTGCTGCAAACAGGCCCATTCACGATCATGAAGAGCCCAAAAGCTTGATCTTAAGAAGCTGTGAGCCACACCAGGAGTTGTGCCTTTGATATGTGGAGAAACTTCTAGAGGCATACTTTTGCAGTGCCAGCTGCCCTGGCTTCCTGGCCCTGGTTCCAGACTAACTACAGAGGGAATGCAGCCCTTTATGTGGAGGTTGGACATAGCCTATTCTGGTATGAGTGGAGCATTGCCCAGCTACTCCCTCCCATCCTGGCAGTGATGGCCCAGAGAGTCACACCTAAGCTCCCATTGTAAGTGGCTGTCTATGACAAAGGCACGAAGCCCAACTATCACCCACACCCAATCATGTGAAGCAGAGACAGGTTGCAGGCACTAAATGGCTAAGGCAAAAAATATGCCAAGATTCTAAAAGTGGCATTTTCTGAATTGACATTTAAAAACCGACTTCACCATAAGTTCGAATATTAAATTGTGATTCCACAGACACCAAACATTAAGGGGCCGATTCCGATCCTGGAAAAATATTCCCCCATACGAATCGTATCTGGATTTTTTACCGTACGAATCGTACAAGTCCCATACAAACTGGCAAGTACGATTCGTACGTGAAAAAGTCTATACGATCGCATTGGGTAAATTCCCCGACACGTCCTCGGGTCGGAAAAGGTGTCCGACACGTCCCCGGACATTTTTACGTCGGAATCTGAAAACTGAAGTCCGAGCGCGCAAGTACGATTCGTACCGTCCGTCCGATTGTACAACCGTATGGTAAAAAGACCGTCCGGAGCGAACTCCTATAGCAACCATGGCGAGGTCCAAACAGGTGCGCGGTACGCGCCGAACACCCCCCCAGCCCCCGTATGTACACGCTGTCCCCCCCCAGCCCCGCGGATGTACGCACCGTCCCCCCAGCCCCGTATGTACACGCCGTCCCCCCCCCAGCCCCACGGATGTACGCGCCGTCCCCCCCCCAGCCCCCCGTATGTACGCGCCATCCCCCCCAGCCCCGTATGTATGCGCCGTCCCCCCCAGCCCTGCGGATGTACCCGCCATCCCCCCCAACACCGTAGGTACGGTGCGGACCCCCACCCGTGTAGGTACGGTGCGGACCCCCAGCGCTATGCGCTGGGGGTCTGCACCGTACCTACGGGAGTGGGGGTACATGCCGTACATACACGGGTGGGGGTACGTGCCATACATACACGGGTGGGGGTACGTGCCATACATACATGGGTGGGGGTACGTGCCGTACCTACGGGGGTGGGGGTACGTGCCGTACATACACGGGTGGGGGTACGTGCGGTACATACATGGGTGGTGGTACGTGCCGTACCTACGGGGGTGGGGGTACGTGCCGTACATACACAGGTGGGGGTACGTGCCGTACATACACGGGTGGGGGTACGTGCCGTATCTACGGGGTGGGGGTACGGCGCGTCCTTCCGCGGGGTGGCTGGGGGTACGGCGCGTACATCCGCGGGGGGGCTGGGGGGACAGCACGTACATCCGCACGAGGATCGGGGGGAAGGCGCATACATACGGGGGGCTGGGGGGGGGATGGCGCGTACCAGGCCCCCTATTCCGCTCGCATCGCGGCGTCCTTCACTTTTCTGGCACTTTTTGGGTGCCGTAAAAATATTGCCGTCTGGACTGCTGTCGGTACGAATCGTACTTGCTGGGACGTAAAAACATGCCTAACTCCGTCCGGACGTCACGTCCACGGTGTCCCAGATCACATTCGTATGGATTTTTCTGTCGGTCGGTGTTTTTTCCGACTCATACGGAAATGGTGTTTCTGTGCGAATCGTACTTGCAAGTTTGTATGGTGTTTTTACCGGGTACGAGTTGGACGGAGAAAACGCTCCGACCGACGGTTCGTACCCGGTTTTTCCAGGATCGGAATCGGCCCCTAACTGTTCATCTCTTCCCGTTTGGAAATTACACTTATAAAATGTAATAAGGCAACTCCAATGTTATCCTATGGAAGAGATAGGTCTTGTAGTAGTGAAAAACAAAGTTAAGAATTTTCACTACAAGGAAATGTAAAACTTAAAAGTACATGCCCTTACTTTTAAATACATTGCACCCTACCCTCTGGGCTGCCGACGTCCTACCCTAGGAGTGACTTGCATTTATTAAAAAGGAAGGTTTGGGATTAGCAAAAGATTTATTTTTCCAGGTTCAAATAGTAGTTTGAACTGCACACACAGACTCTGTAATGTCAGGCCATAGGCATGTTTCAAGTGCTTCTTAGGTGGGTTGCACAATCAGAGCTAAAGATGCACTATTAGCTTTCAATTTACAGGCCTAGGTGCTTATTAGTAAATTAAATATGCCAAATGGGTATAAGACAATGTTACCATGTTTAGGGGAAAGAACATAATACACTTTAGCACTGATTAGCAGTGGTCCTAAGGCCAGCAAAAAGGAATGCAGCAAAAATAAAAGAGTGAAGGCAAAAAGTCTGGGGATTACCCTGCAGAAAGAACCAAGTTCGACAACTGGATTTACTGTCATTATCTGAAAGGTTTAATGTTCCAATCTTCAACTCAGAATAATTCTATTTGTATTCTTCTTGGGCTTGGGAATGCTTTTTCTACCTAACTTTGCTATGGGCGTCTGATTAACTTCACAAGCAGTATTTCCAATTTCTACCATTCAAAACCTATGTTTCTCTTAATCTTTCACCAGGTTATTCCTTTGTCCTGCCTTGGGCTCACCAAAAGGCTCATTGTCTTGTTTTTCCAATTAACGATAGTTTCGCTATGTAACGTAAAAAAAACTCACACCAATAATCTTGCATGCAAGTAACACTACCTTTTTGTATTCTCAGTAATAACCCCACATTTGGGATTCCTTTATTATAGTCCTACTCTCTAAATGACTAGCTTTGAGCACTTAGTCATCCCAACAAACATTTGTTTCAGTCACATAGGGCCCGATTCACAGAACTAACTTAAGACAAAATCCTAAACTTCCTACCATTTTGGGATTCACAGAAGGCACTTACTCATTTTGGTATTCACAGAAGGCACTTACTCATTTCGGTATTCACAGAAGTTAGGAGTCCTAACTTTAGGACTCCTAAATGCCTTCTGTGAATACCGAAAGTCTTAAAATTAGGATTTTTCTCAGTTTAGTAGTAGTATAGTTAGGACTCCTAACTTTAGGACTCCTAAATGCCTTCTGTGAATACTGAAAGTCTTAAAATTAGGATTTTTCTATATTTAGTAGTCCTAAGTCTAAACTTAGGACTACTAAATTGAGAAAAATCCTAATTTTAAGACTTTCGGTATTCACAGAAGGCATTTAGGAGTCCTAAAGTTAGGAGTCCTAACTATACTACTACTAAACTGAGAAAAATCCTAATTTTAAGGCTTCGGTATTCACAGAAGGCATTTAGGAGTCCTAAAGTTAGGAGTCCTAAATTTAGGACTACTAAATTGAGAAAAATTCTAATTTTAAGACTTTCGGTATTCACAGAAGGCATTTAGGAGTCCTAAAGTTAGGAGTCCTAACTATACTACTACTAAACTGAGAAAAATCCTAATTTTAAGACTTTCGGTATTCACAGAAGGCATTTAGGAGTCCTAAAGTTAGGACTCCAAACTTCTGTGAATACCGAAATGAGTAAGTGCCTTCTGTGAATACCAAAATGGTAGTAAATTTAGGATTTTGTCTTAAGTTAGTTCTGTGAATCGGGCCCATAATGTTTTCAACAACAGGATGATCTTCCATTAAAAAGTCAACAAGAGTGACAAATGGAATTGTCCTACGAAGATTGTGAATGAGCCAGAAAACTGCCTCTGGATACCCCCCTGCACTGCCAGACGCTGGAAGACTGAAACCATTATGTTCTTCAACTGGAAACCAGCAGAATAACGAGCAGCTGCCTGAAGTCTGTACTAGTCTTTTATACCTGTGGTCTATTCCAAAATAGCAGACAAGATTTGCCGGCCTTTTGTGAGGTAAGATATTTGTATACTTAAGTTGCATACTGATGAAATTGACTGTGTAGTTCAAATCCTGATTGAGTTATGAGGCAAAATTGTTAATGAAGTGAATACCTATTTATTTAGGGCTATTAGTATACATATTGTTGTACAATTGTTTGTGATAAAGATTTTGCAATACAAATTGAGCAATGCTGTGGAATAATTAAGATATGCTGAAATGTTGTGTAATTATTGCACAGAAATCAAATTTAATATGAGTTAGACGTGGAGTAGGGAATAAAAATATGACGCAACTTGGTGACCTGTTATATCACTCAAATTATCTAATATCCTGATGAAGATTGCCGAAACTATGATATCATAGTGAATAAATAGGAGATTGACTGAAAGGAGAGCAATCTTAGGAAATAAAAGATTATGAAATTCATGAATGGTCAAACAAATAATCAGAGTTTTCTATAAATGATCTTCCCTCCATTAAGCAACATAAGGACATAATAAAGGTATGTAAGTGTGCTTGAGTTTAGAATTTCAAAAGAAAAATGTTTTTTGATTACATTCCTTGGTAAAAATGTAAATAGTGATGAAATGTATATATTTTTGTACATGAATTTATGAGAAGGTGGGTTATTAGTTGGAGTAGATGAGAGTCCACCTCAAGTAATAACGTCACTGTTTTTTTAGATGAAGAAAAGGTTTCAGTAATTTAAAACTGAGCTCAATCCCTGGTAGCCATGGCACAGAGCAGACAAACTTAATTTAAGAAAATGTGGAAAGCATTTAAAGTACCCAAACAGTTAAAAAGCCAAAAACCCAACACAATAAAAATTCCATTCCAGTTTATAAAATTAGAGAATAATTTAATGAACAAAATGACAACAAAGAAAACAATTACAAAACTCCAATGAGGAAAACAAGAGACATTAATTTTTAAAATGTATAAATAGAAATAGCACCAAAGAGCTAAGCACCAACCCCAGTAATCTGTTTGCTCTTGACCGGTACCTAGGCGCAATTTAAGGCCACTGTACGGGAGCATGGGTCGGAAACAAAAACTAGGTTCGACCATTTTCACAAATTTTACCTTCTGACTATCTGGAATGAAAGTCAAAAATCCTCACTGGAACAAGGCAACAGACTGTGGCCAAGAAAGGCTTCACAATGTTAGATAGCCAACAGATGAAGTCCCAATGAAACAGTTGACTTTTGGTGAGAAAGTTCAGAACTGGAGAAATAAAAAAATCACATCTAAGGAAGGTCCTTTGCCGGCCGTATACTTTTGGCGCCTTCACCTGGTGAAGATGGTGTGCAGACAAAATATCGAGTTTTTAATGTCGACTGACAGAAATATCGAGTGTTAAATATCATGAGTGAAAAATATCGACAGCAAGAATATCGTGGTCAAGAATATCGATTTAAGGGAAGAAATGTCGATTTTAAAAATATCTAAGTGCTTAATATAATTTGCAAAAATATAGTTGTTCCAATTATTGATTGTTTAATTAGTGTTATATATTTTAGTATATATTATAAATGCATGTGATGTATTTTTTTGTATGATAATTGTTTATATTTTATAATATATGTGTTACATTTTTAGTAGGTATCAATTTTATTTTAATTGAATTTTGCATTTTTTAGTTCTTCAGTGGGTTGTGGGTTTATAGGGGAATAAGGTGGGAAGTAATTTATTTATATTAAATTAATGATTATTTGTATTTATTAATATTTATTTAATTGAGATTTTATAGTATTAATTGTGTAAACAATGTATTATTAATTTATCATTAATTAGTTGTTAATTAATATTGATGACTTAATTGTAATTAATCATTGTAATTGTGTAATTAATTTTAGGTGCGCATTTTGTGGTTTATAGGGGTAATGGGCGGGAAGTAAGTTATTTTTGAATGATTAATAATTAGTTGTTAATTGATAATAATTAATTTATTGAAAATTAATTATGGGAATTGTGTAATTCATTTTAGGTGTGGGTTATGGGGCTTATTGGGGTAAAGGTGGGAAGTTATTTATTTTAGATTAATTAATAATTATTTGTTAATTGATATTAATTAATGTATTCAAAATTAACTATGGCAATTGTGTAATTAATTTTAGGTGCGTGTTGTGGGGTTTATATGGTAAAAGGGTTGGAAGTAATTTATGTTTAATTAATAATAATTAGATGTTAATTAATATTAATTTATAAATTGTAAATTAAATATGGAAATTGTTTAATTACTTTTAGTTGTTTATTGTGGGGTTCATAGTGGTAAAGGTTGGGAATTAATTTGTGTTTTATTAAGTAATAAATAGTTGTTAATTAATGTTGATTAATTGATATTTTTAGGTGTAAATGTTTATTTACTTTTGTGTGGTTTTTACTTTAAAGGAGTAAATGGTGGGTATTAAATACATTTTGCTTACTTTATAATTAGTTGTTTAATCGTAAAGGTTTTTCATTTGAAAATAAGTTTAATTGTGTAAATAATTATTTTACAGTTTAATTTAGGTGTGTGTTGTTGGGATTACAGGGTTAAAGTGTGGGAAGTTGATTAATTTGTATCAGCTTTTTAAAATTATTAAAATTCCTTTTCTTTGTAATTAATGATGTTAATTATAAAAGTACATTTTTGTTTTTAATTTAGAAGTGTGTTGTCATTTGTGCGGTGTTATAGGGTATGAAATAAAATAAATACATTCATGTAATGATTATTTTTTTTGATTGTAAATATTTATTGTTTATAACAATATTTATTTGTTTGAATTTTATGTTATATTTTATTTTATATAATATTTGTAGGTATTTGTCAAAGGTAATCAACACTATAATATGTTTTTTTATTTTTAATATAAAAAATGTTGTATTTAAATTTTTAACATATTGAGGCATTTATTTATTATTATTATTATTATTTTTAAATATTTTTATTTTTTATTTTTGAACTGACCAGAATGTGAATAGTAAATTTTATCCCTCCGCTATCCAGCACATTCCCTACTGTTGCACTCACTGTAGTGGAAATAGTTATTTTTACCCATCCGCTATCCAACACTTCCCCTCCTGTTGCACTCACTGGAGTAGGAATAGTAATTTATACCCATCCGCTATCCAACACTTTCCCTACTGTTGCACTCACTAGAGCGGGAATAGTCATTTTTCCCCCTCCACTATTAAACACTTTACCTACTGTTGCACTCACTGGAGCGGGAATAGTAATTTTTACCCCTCCGCTATCCAACAATTTATCTACTGTTGCACTCACTGGAGTAGGAACAGTAATTTTTACCCCTGTGCTATCAAACACTTTTCCTACTGTTGCGCTGACTGGAGTTGGAATAGTAAATGTAATCCCTCTGCTATCCAACACTTACCCTACTGTTGCACTCATTGGAGATGAAATAGTAAATTTTACCCTTTCGCTATCCAACACTTTCCATACTGTTGCTCTCATTGGAGTGGAAATAATGTTTTTTACTTCTCCGCTATCCAACACTCTCTCTACTGTTGCAGTGACTGTATTGGGAAATTTAAGTTTAAATTTTTTTAAATAGTTTAAGGTTTTAATTTATAATAGATTTTGTTATTGTATTTTAAATTATTGATTCATATATTTATATATATATATATATATATATATATATATATATATATATATATATATATATATATATATATGACGATCCAAAGAAGAGAAAACGCACTCTCAGAGGTCAGTCGTTTTTTAATTAACAATCGCTACGCGTTTCGACACAACTCATGTCTTGCTCACACGATTTTTTGCATGGTTCCTGAACGTACATATAGTCATACGTAAACACAAAAGAAGTACTAACATGTTGCTCACTCTAAGCTGTGCGTATGGCCGCCATTTCTGAACGGGTTTAGAACTCATAGAATTCAATGAGTACGTACATGTTCCCTTCACAAGGAGTCAGCAATTGGACTGTACAGCAAGATAATACTCAGCATTACTGAACTGTAAATCATGGTAATGAAAAATCATATTAACGAAAAATTGGGTGACTGGTCCGAGTTTACCATACAATGAACTACTGGTGCAGACTTGAAAGCATTGCTAAAAACTTTATCGATTGCATGTTACCTCACACTAGCAGATTTATTATAAAATAGGGTTACTAAAGCCAGGTGAGCTATAAGTATATATGTCAAGCGGACTAGTGCCTCATACGTTAGTGTTTACGTGCTGACATGCTGAAATACAAAATCTGCTAATTGTATATTTATAACGCCCAGCTTGAGGTTCTCGGACTCAGAACCCAATTGTAGATTCATCGGAGGACTAGTGCCCCACATTCAAAATGCACCCGTAAAATCTGAAAGCATGCCTCAAATGCCAGATGGCAAGTTAAAGCTGGGAGCAGTTAGTACTTCTAAATTACAACCACTTAGTGGTTAGCGCCAAACAAAATAACAACAGTGCATGCTACAGAACAGTGAATAAAATGTGCAGTTCTTATCTCATAGAGCGTGTTGTGGCATCCTCATGAAGAAAAGGGTAGGGAACCTGTTCCGTGTCATTGAGAAGTGAATGGTCCCTTCCTTTCCTCCTGGATGGTAATAAAAACAAAAGTTAAAATTACAAACAGCTCTAACTCATTTTCAGACAATCTTATCAATGTGCTAACACATTTTTTGAGCTAGCATACAATAGCAAGGAGGATATTCAATACAAATCAAAATCACTGGACATAATTCAAAGGTTAAGTCATCATGCAAATGCGTTGCCAGTTCCTCGTCAAGATTGTGCCCCCCTGGAAACTTGGTTTCTAACTCCATTATCCATTTTGATTCTCTCTTTCTCAGGGCTAACTCTCTATTACCTCCTCTTTTGGATACATGCACCTGTTCTATGGCAAAGTACTTTAAAAGAGAGTTGTTGGACTGGTGTACATCCTGGAAATGTCGTGCAATGGGATAGTTCTGGTCCTTGTTGGTTATGGCTCTAAGGTGTTCCTGTATCCGCTTTTTAACCATACAAGTTGTACTCCCAACATACCAGAGTCTGCACGGACACTCCAGGATATATACTACATAGTTTGTACTGCATGTAAGGAACTGTGGGATAGTTTTACTTTGTCGTGATCCTGTAATCTTGAATTCCTTGACCATGTGGCTAAATTTGCAGGCTTTGCAATGGCCACATGGATAGAAACCTTTAAGATTAAATCGGTTCCTATTGGGTGTTTCTGTGATGTCCCCTCTGACCAATATGTCCTTCAAGTTCCTCCCTCTCCTGTATGTTATCAGGGGTCTGTCACTGATGGTGCCACCAATGATAGAATCAGATTTCAAGATTTTCCAATTGTCAGCCAGCATTTTCTGGACCTGTTTGGATTCGTGATTGAATGTAGTTATCACCCTTGTTGGTATTTCATCCTGGTCATTCCTGGTAGAGTAATCTAGGGCTTGGGGTCTACTGATTTTATTGATCTTATTTTTAGCTTTGTTCAATACCCATTCCGGGTAACCTCGCTCCCTGAATCTACCTAGCATGAGACCTAGTTCTTTCTGGAAATCTTCCTCCGTGCTGCAATTTCTCCGTGCCCTTAATACCTCCCGAAGGGGATGCTCCATTTAAGTGGCTCCGGATGAGCACTGTGGGCATGTAACAAGCTATTCCCGGAAGTTTCCTTCCGGTGTAAGCTTGAAACCATGTTACCATCCTGTATTGTGATGACGGTATCTAGGAATTCAATTTTATTACTACTTATGTTTGAGGTGAGATGTATGTTGTAGCTGTTGTTGTTCAGTTTACTAATGAATTTCCTAGCTTCCTCTTCATTGCCCTTCCATATGACGAAGAGATTGTCAATATATCTCAACCACACCAGGACCTTCCTAAAGTCTGAATCCATGTCACTGTTGGCGCGGAGCTCCTCCTCCCACTTACCCAGGAAGAGGTTCGCAAAACTAGGTGCGAAGCACGTTCCCATGGCCGTGCCGCGGATCTGTTTGTACAGTTCACCATTAAATAGGAAGATATTGTTGTTGGCATAGCCTCATCATGTCAGCTAACATGTTGGTGTGTTCAAGATAGCAGATGTTTCTTGCCCTGAGAAAGTGGAGACATGCTTCAATGCCCTGGGTGTGATCAACGAAACTATGGGTCTCCCTGGTGGTACATGTGGGTCTTTATGTATTTTGGGGAGTAAATACAAAATAGGTAGTTTGGGGAAATCCTTTTTGAGAAAACAGTATTCCTGCCATGTAATGAGCCCCTCTTTTTGCCAGTTAGTTAGTTTTTCCCATGTATAGCTTATGCTGCAATTGTAAGCATCAGTGGTACATTTACAATAAAAGTTCACATCTGATAATTGTTTCAGTGCCTCATCGATGTACATACGTTTGTCCCACAAGACAATATTTCCTCCTTTATCTGATGGTCTAATTACCATACTGTTGTCTTGTGCTAGAGATAGGATAAAGGTTCTTTGCTGCTTAGATAAATTGGAGTTTAAGTTCTGGCGTGTACCAATTCTATGTTTATGTTTTATCATTTCCTTTGTTACCACTTCATGAAAGGTGTCTATTGAGTCGTGTGGCAGAGTCGGAAAGAAGATAGATCTGGGCTGGAAGGTAGTGCAAGCTGCCTTATGTGTACTAACACCATCTAGATCTACTGCTGTCTGAGTACCTCCCCAAAATACATAAAGACCCACATGTACCACCAGGGAGACCCATAGTTTCGTCATTAGGTAATGTCAACGAGAATGTATCTAAATACGTTGACTTTTTCCTTAGGGAGTATGTCACCCAGTTACCCTCATATATTAGGGACACCAAAGACTTTCTGAATAAAATCTCAGACATCACATGGGCAGAAGAATATCTACTCATTGCCCTGGATGTGAGTTCGTTATACACCATCATTGATCACACCCAGGGCATTGAAGCATGTCTCCACTTTCTCAGGGCAAGAAACATCTGCTATCTTGAACACACCAACATGTTAGCTAACATGATGAGGCTATGCCTTAACAACAATATCTTCCTATTTAATGGTGAACTGTACAAACAGATCCGCGGCACGGCCATGGGAACGTGCTTCGCACCTAGTTTTGCGAACCTCTTCCTGGGTAAGTGGGAGGAGGAGCTCCGCGCCAACAGTGACATGGATTCAGACTTTAGGAAGGTCCTGGTGTGGTTGAGATATATTGACGATCTCTTCGTCATATGGAAGGGCAATGAAGAGGAAGCTAGGAAATTCATTAGTAAACTGAACAACAACAGCTACAACATACATCTCACCTCAAACATAAGTAGTAATAAAATTGAATTCCTAGATACCGTCATCACAATACAGGATGGTAACATGGTTTCAAGCTTACACCGGAAGGAAACTTCCGGGAATAGCTTGTTACATGCCCACAGTGCTCATCCGGAGCCACTTAAATGGAGCATCCCCTTCGGGGAGGTATTAAGGGCACGGAGAAATTGCAGCACGGAGGAAGATTTCCAGAAAGAACTAGATCTCATGCTAGGTAGATTCAGGGAGCGAGGTTACCCGGAATGGGTATTGAACAAAGCTAAAAATAAGATCAATAAAATCAGTAGACCCCAAGCCCTAGATTACTCTACCAGGAATGACCAGGATGAAATACCAACAAGGGTGATAACTACATTCAATCACGAATCCAAACAGGTCAAGAAAATGCTGGCTGACAATTGGAGAATCTTGAAATCTGATTCTATCATTGGTGGTACCATCAGTGACAGACCCCTGATAACATACAGGAGAGGGAGGAACTTGAAGGACATATTGGTCAGAGGGGACATCACAGAAACACCCAATAGGAACCGATTTAATCTTAAAGGTTTCTATCCATGTGGCCATTGCAAAGCCTGCAAATTTAGCCACATGGTCAAGGAATTCAAGATTACAGGATCACGACAAAGTAAAACTATCCCACAGTTCCTTACATGCAGTACAAACTATGTAGTATATATCCTGGAGTGTCCGTGCAGACTCTGGTATGTTGGGAGTACAACTTGTATGGTTAAAAAGCGGATACAGGAACACCTTAGAGCCATAACCAACAAGGACCAGAACTATCCCATTGCACGACATTTCCAGGATGTACACCAGTCCAACAACTCTCTTTTAAAGTACTTCGCCATAGAACAGGTGCATGTATCCAAAAGAGGAGGTAATAGAGAGTTAGCCCTGAGAAAGAGAGAATCAAATGGATAATGGAGTTAGAAACCAAGTTTCCAGGGGGGCACAATCTTGACGAGGAACTGGCAACGCATTTGCATGATGACTGAACCTTTGAATTATGTCCAGTGATTTTGATTTGTATTGAATATCCTCCTTGCTATTGTATGCTAGCTCAAAAAATGTGTTAGTACATTGATAAGATTGTCTGAAAATGAGTTAGAGCTGTTTGTAATTTTAACTTTTGTTTTTATTACCATCCAGGAGGAAAGGAAGGGACCATTCACTTCTCAACGACACGGCACAGGTTCCCTACCCTTTTCTTCATGAGGATGCCACAACACGCTCTATGAGATAAGAACTGCACATTTTATGCACTGTTCTGTAGCATGCACTGTTGTTATTTTGTTTGGCGCTAACCACTAAGTGGTTGTAATTTAGAAGTACTAACTGCTCCCAGCTTTAACTTGCCATCTGGCATTTGAGGCATGCTTTCAGATTTTACGGGTGCATTTTGAATGTGGGGCACTAGTCCTCCGATGAATCTACAATTGGGTTCTGAGTCCGAGAACCCCAAGCTGGGCGTTATAAATATACAATTAGCAGATTTTATATTTCAGCATGTCAGCACGTAAACACTAACGTATGAGGCACTAGTCCGCTTGACATATATACTTATAGCTCACCTGGCTTTAGTAACCCTATTTTATAATAAATCTGCTAGTGTGAGGTAACATGCAATCGATAAAGTTTTTAGCAATGCTTTCAAGTCTGCACCAGTAGTTCATTGTATGGTAAACTCGGACCAGTCACCCAATTTTTCGTTAATATGATTTTTCATTACCATGATTTACAGTTCAGTAATGCTGAGTATTATCTTGTTGTACAGTCCAATTGCTGACTCCTTGTGAAGGGAACATGTACGTACTCATTGAATTCTATGAGTTCTAAACCCGTTCAGAAATGGCGGCCATACGCACAGCTTAGAGTGAGCAACATGTTAGTACTTCTTTTGTGTTTACGTATGACTATATGTACGTTCAGGAACCATGCAAAAAATCGTGTGAGCAAGACACGAGTTGTGTCGAAACGCGTAGCGATTGTCAATTAAAAAACGACTGACCTTTGAGAGTGCGTTTTCTCTTCTTTGGATCGTCATTTGGATTTTCCGGCATTGGGTTCGCCGGACAGCGCACCACCTGACTAGGGCTTGGATCCCGGAAGGACCCGACTGGTATTGAATATATATATATTCAGTGAAAAAACCATAGGTTTCACACATGTTATAGTTAGCTGGACATTTTACTCGTAAAAAACCAATGAAATTGCCCCGTTATAGTTAGTTCAGCTAACTATAACTCGCGCGCCCGCAATGCACTGCTGATGACGTCACATATTACATCACTCATGACATGGTCAGTGACATCACTCATGACATCACTTATGACATCTCAAATGACATCACTGATGACATCACTGATGACATCATCCAGTGAATGTGTGTTTTTCTGAAAATTAAATATGTTTTACATATGTATATCTCAAGGTCGATGGAAGAATAAATGGGTATATAAGTGTCTAAATGGATGATTTGTTTTTGAAAAATTGATTGTGTAACTGACTGATTAAGTGTATCATAGTGAATACATGGCTTAGTGAGTAATGTTTAAATATGTAAATATCTGTATCAGTCTCTCACTTTGTGTATAAGTGGCTGCATGGGTTGGTGAGTAGCTACATGGGTGTCTATATAGGTTATTAGTTGGTTTTTTGAGTATCAGTCTGAGTGTCTGCATGGTTCGGTGGGGGGTATTACGTAGTGCATAGGTGCATGAATGAGTGACTCACTGTTTGTATGGGTTGAACACAGCATGTGTGCAGGACTGTATGGGTGGATGAGTGTGTGTATGGGTGTGTTAGTGAGTGAATGACTGTCTCAATATTGTCTTTATGAGTAACTACATATGTTTTAAACTAGTATATGTGACTATTGGTGTATATATGTGAGTATATGTGAGAGTGAGAGATTGAAAGAGTTCCTGTATGAATAAGTATGTGTTTCTATAAGTGATTGTTTAAAAGACTAAGTATGTGTAAGTTTCCGTAGAAGTAAGTGTGGTGGTGTGTGTATAACTGTATATGCAAGTAAATGTATGTTTGATTCTTTGTTAGCATGAGTGACTATGTGTGTGAGTAACTCTATGGATGAGTGGCATTGTGTAACAGGATGTATAGGTGTATGAGTACATATGATGAGTGAGTACATGTATGAGTGACTGAATTGGACTGTTGGTGAATGAGTGGATGTGTATGTGGATCTTAGAATTACTGAAAAGGTTGTTTTAACTGGTATTGGTATGTCCATTGTTTTGAACATTGTAGTTTCTATTTTTGAATGTGTGTGTCAAAGGTTATATTAGGGGAAGAGGAGGTCTGCCACTCTATCACAAGGATGATGTCATCAGTGATGTCATCAGTGATGTCATTTGAGATGTCATCAGTGATGTCATGAGTGATGTCACTGACCATGTCATGAGTGATGTAATATGTGACGTCATCAGCAGTGCATTGCGGGCGCGCGAGTTATAGTTAGCTGAACTAACTATAACGGGGCAATTTCATTGGTTTTTTACGAGTAAAATGTCCAGCTAACTATAACATGTGTGAAACCTATGGTTTTTTCACTGAATTTCTAAGGTTTTTTAAATGCTAATTCCTAACTATAACGTGTGTGAAACCTATGGTTTTTTCACTGAATTTCAAAGGTTTTTTAAATGCTAATTCCTAACTATAACGTGTGTGAAACCCATGGTTTTTTCAGTGAATTTGCAAGGTTTTTTAAATGCTAATTTTTTTTTTATTCTTCAATTTTTTCAAACATATTTTGAATTTAATTTTCTTACCTTTTATAAAGACTATGCTTTAATTTTTAAAATCCTTAAATATTTTTTTTTAATATATTTTTTAAAATAAACATGTAAAATTTATTTCCAGTTCTTTTTTTTTTTTTTTATTTTTTTTTAGTACGCGTACCTTAGCTCACGGTAAGCGTACGGTTTACGCAACGTCCGTAATCTATCTACGCTGCTTGCGTATAGTTACGCACTTTGCGTAGCCGCGCGTACTGCGCGTGGGACGCGTGCGCGCTTACGCTACACGCGCACGTTACGCGGAAGTGCCGGGGAGTGACTGTTATGCGCATGCGCGCAAGCGCGTGTCTTTTTTACGCGCACGCGTACTTTTTGCCGTAAGCGTACCGTAAGCGTACCGTAAGCGTACGGTAGGTCATGTGATCTTGAAACACAACTTTTGATTGGTTGAAACTACTTTCAGTTCTAGAACTCTCCTACACCACACCCATTCCCCTCATTTCTGCTTGTGATCCCTTGGGAGAAGGAGCTGGTTTGTCTTTGGGATACGATGGCAGAACAGCAGAGCTCTTCTGAGAGTGAGGCTAGCACTAGCAGCACTGTCTTGAGGCAGAGATCGAGGAAACAAAAGCCTTCTTATGTTTGGGATTATTTTACTTTTCCAGAAGGCCAGCAAAAGGTGAATGCACCCTTAGTTACTTGCAAGCTGTGTCAGCGTGTACTTTCTAGAGGTAATCCTAACAGGAAGTATTCCTTTGGGAATCACACCATGAAGAGACACCTCCAGGATGTACACAGAAGGACACATGGTCATCTTTTTGGAGGTAACTCTTCAGAAAGACGAGCCAGTACATCCACAGCAGCTCAGCCTGGACCATCACCTGCAGGGCTTACTCCTTCTTCTGCAGGTCAGGTGAGCCCTTCATCTGTGGGGGGAGAATCTCCTTTTGCTGGCCCTCTGGAAATGAACCCTCGATTTCGGAAGGTTGATATTCATTGCACATTTTGTAAAGATCTAATTTGCCATAGGGAGACCAGTGTTTCCCTAGTGAACAACAAAATAGATCAGCACATTTGTCGCTTTGAATAATTTTCCCATGCTTCCTTTCCTCTGTCCCTGCATGAACACAACGGTTCTTTTAAGAGCCAACCTTATCTTTCATCTTTTTTTTACATATGTTTTTAAAAACTTTTTTTTATTTTTTTTTTACCGTACGCGTACGGTGCGCGTACTTTTTTTTTATTTTTTAAAAAAAACACTAAAAATCATTTATCACATTACATTGTCCTTGAGAGACTACAATTATTATTATTGACTTACCATACTCACTGAAAAAATATTTATTCATTTATTTTTTTAAAAAATAGTTTTAAAAATGTTTGTAGTTTTCGAAAATTTTCTATATCTATCTGGAAAAAAAGAAAAAAGTATTAATATTTTTTAAACATTTTATAATACAGTACACATATTTACATTTTTTACCCAAAAATCTTTTTGCCTTATTTTTGCTGTTTTCAGAATATATTGCATTTCACTATAAATTGTGAAAGCAATTGCATTCATCATTTTACAGCGGGCAAAAAAAAATACCAATCACAAAGATTGTATTAAAAAAGCCCTGATTCTTTTTTTAATTAAACTTAACATTATAGAAATGCATAATATTGTAAAAAAATATCATCTAATACCAATACTTATTTCTTTAAAATACCGTCTGATATGTTTGTTTCAGAACTATAATCACAATATTATATCTCAAATAACTCCAAAATACATCTGATTTCATTTCCTTTAGGCCAAATTTTTTTTTTGGAATAAATTTCCAACGGAAATCCAATAAAATTCTAAAGTTTAATTTGTCCAGATCTCACCGATTCTCTGTAACATTTTGGTTCACGAAAATTTTTTGAATAATTTATTTAGTCCACAATAGAATTGGTTACTTTTCCACATGGCCAAATAGTAATTTTTTAAATCATTTTTGAAAAAATTTCCAATGGCAGTCCAATAACATTCCAAAATTTAAAATGTGCAGAAGTTACCGATAATCTCTAAATTATTGGTTTTTCAAAATTGCATTAAAAATTAAAAAAGTCCACATTACAATTGGTTATCTTTCCATTAGGCCAAATGATAATTTTAAAAATCTTTTTTTTACAAAATTGCAATGGTAATCCAGTAAAATGGTAAAATTATTTTGTCCAGATCTTGCCAAGTCTCTCTAAAATTTAGGTTTCAGGAAGATTAGATAGGAATTTGCTAAATCAAAAGGCAAACGTTGTTTGAAAATCAATTGGGAATCATTACACAGTGTCCAGCCTTTTTCACATTATAGATAAACTGTGTAATGTCCAGAAGTAACAGTAGGTCCATCATGGAAAATTATTGCAACAGTTACAAAAGTTTTTCCTGAAATTGATAATTGCTGTCCTGTAAACTTCTTTATTAAAGTATCCAATTTTGAACCATCAGCTCTACATCGTTGCATCATTAAAATTACATACTGTCCGTATTCCTTTAAAATTAATGTTGAAAACATGTCAGAATTACACTCACCACATTTCATGCTATGATTAGCATCTTTAACTAATTTTGCAAAAGTGACTGTTTTACTCTCTGGCAATGTCAAATAAATAAACCTTTCATTATCAACAATAGAGCCACATATATTATAACAATTATCACAACTATGTTCCCATTTATAAGAGAGACCAAAAAAAATGTCAATGGGAACTCCTTCTTCTTCCACTACCTGAAGAAAATACATCAAAAATTCATGTGCATCTTGCTGTTCATTTTGAGAAAACTGTGTTCGTCCTGAACATACATCTAAAAGTTTTCTAATGTCAGTAGCACTTTCTATTTGAGTTTTATCTTTACTCAACTTTTGAAAAAGGAGACTCAGCTCTGAACAGAATCTTTTTCCCTGATTTACTATTATCTGCTCTTGCAAACTTTCCAGATAAAATGCAACATTCAGCACTACATTTGCGTAGCAGTTGACACCAGAGCTATTTTCAAAATGACATCCTACAACCTGTTCTTCATTTTCCTTTTTCTTTTTGCTTGCAATTACATCACTCCTCTTTTTTTTCCTCTTCTCTACATCTTCACTACAGATATTCTCATTTTTTCTTTTACGAGAAACTACACGTTTCTCCAACACAGGATACTGACCTAAATGAGGAGCATAGCTTCTTCTTAATCTATTATACTCCTTTACACAATTTGTATCAGCACTAACTTTTGATTCTTCAAAGTCTATCATGAATAAACCTGATAATGTTTTGACTCGTGACAAAGCAACATATGCCATACCTTCTTTGAACACAGTTGAACCAATGTTCACAAATGCACAATCTACAGTCAATCCTTGAGACTTGTGAATAGTTACAGCATATGCTAGAGAAAACGGAAACTGCTTCCTACGTACATATAAGTCTTTCACAAGCATAAAACGAACTGTACAACGACAAATATCTTTAACTTCATCTATCTGATCAAATTTTATTTTTAAACATTCAATTCCTTCTTTTTTCTGATAATTAATAAAACCCACAACTCTTCCCATCGCTCCATTAACTAAACCTTTCTCAACATCCAAATTTCTCCTTAAAAACACTCTACAGTTCATGCAAACATATAGATTTTTTTCTAATCCAGCTGTTTTGGAGATGTTCTTCTCTAGTGAGTCCAATTTATTTTTCAGTTTGCCTGTTACTGTGACAGTAATTCTTCCATCCTCAATTTTGTCCACTGCTTCCAATTTCCTGATCTCTTCCTTTTCCAATTTCAAAAGCTCCTCATTGAATATTGAGCATTCACGTAGAGTAGGCATTAAGCAGATGACACTTTTGTTTTCTGCAATGTTCTTGTATATCTTCTCTGCAACTATTTCTTCCTTTGGAAATAAATTATGTAGCAGCCGAGTCTGTAATGCTTTTTTGCCAGCTTCTGTGAGTAGTCCAATCCTGATATCTTTCAGAATACTTCCATATTCTTCATCGTTTGCTTGCCTCATATTAGTTGTAAGTTCCTTGTACTCAAAGAAGGACCAAATATTTGTATTACCGATGCTTCCCAATGACTTCTTCGTGTCTTCATGTGTCACAGTATTAAACACTGGTTGTCCTTTAACTGGAGTAAGTTGCAAAAGATCTCCAAAAACTATGACGTGTTTTCCACCAAATAACACGTCATAGTCTGTCTTCAAAATTTGCTGCATTCTTAAATGCACAAAGGCAAGCATTAAGTTTGATACCATGCTCACCTCATCAATAATGAGAACTTGCATCTTCTTCAATACTCGTGAAACTTCCAAGGATGCTTCTCCAGTTAGCTTGTTGAATTGTATTTTGTTCTCATGCTCCACTGGTAACATTAGCAAACGATGTAAGGTGATTCCTTTTATGTTATATGCTGCTAACCCAGTTGGAGCAGTAACCACACAAGACAACGTAGAATCCGTTTTTTGCTTTAGGTAGCTTCTGATGACTTTAATTAGGAAACTTTTTCCAGTGCCAGCTTGTCCGCTTACATACATCCTGATTGGATGAAATGATGTGCATGAGCACTCTTTTTTTACATGTAGAAATCCGTGATCAATTTTGTTTTTGATCTCTTCATAAATTTGTTGCTGCTCTTGATTCAGTTGTCTTTCCAAATTTTCTAAGTCTATAAATTCTTCTTGAGCTTGATTCATAGCTGTTTCCACTTCATTCATGGCTATTGATGCTTCATTTTCAACGATTGGTTGTCCTAGGGGATCTTGACTGTGTGTTCCTGAACTTTGGCTGTCCTGAGAACTGTCTCTAGCTATTTCTGCTGCAATTGTAGTTTCCTGTTCAATTTCTTCATTTAACATTTGCAGATAAGTTGTGAATGTATTGCATTGTATGCTGTCTTTGCAAGCATTAAATGAATCCTCATAGCTTTGAAATTCTCCCAGTAGTTCATCCTCTGTACGCCATGGTTTAAACAACTGTAAAAGAGCCAAGTAGTAAAATTCTTTCTTGTCGGTAGTGTCGCAACTCAGCTTCCGGTGATTTATCAAACTTCCTTTGGTTTGCTTCACCAAACATCCTTCTTCACCAACAACTTTATATTTTCCATTATTAATGTCTTCTGCAGCTTTCCGTGAATAAATGTAGTTCTGCAACACTTCATAGAGACACATGTTCTCCAGATGATGACTTCTCTTGGGATAATATGTGTCCAACATGTTTGTTTTCAATATATCTGTACTTTCTGGGTCATTCTCGGCCAAATATTCAATTTCTCCAACAGATTTCAGTACCCGATTTCTCATTGCTGCAAGGCCTAAACTTGCCCAAATTATTCTTCTTGACTTTGAGTAGAGACTTGCAGAAGATAACCTATCTGAACATTCGTAGGATCCAATTTCTCGATGCGATAACATCTTCAAACTGAAACTGTACAGCTTCTTACTAACAGTCTTCTCGTGAGAAATCTCTTCCCACATTTCCTTCAATTCTGTTTTTTCTGATTTCGTAATGTAAGACGTTACATATCGTGCAACAGCAATGGAATTGTCAGCTACATACTGTATATCCATGTTAGCGTTCCACATGGATAAAATGACTGGGTTGTAGTCATTTATATTTTTTGATTCTTCTTTTCTTTTAAGGTTGTAGGTATTCTTAGGTGATTTTCTTGTGATAGTATGTCTCACAGCTGACATAAAACTGTTTACTCTTCCATTTGAAAGAACAGGTCTAGGAAATCCAAATCGACATTTAGTGTAGTATTTTTCTTTGCTCTTGTATTTCCGTCGACAGTATTTTCCACACCGATGACTTTGGAAACGTAAAACTTGCTCCTTTAACTTGTTCTCTTCTGTGCTTTTTGGTATACCACATGTTGCATATTCTTCAATGTAAGATAACACTGCTTCATCAGTATCTGTTCCAAACTTTGGGGCATACTTGATCCACAACAGCATATGAATATGAGGAGCACCTCTTGCCTGGTACTCTTTTCTCCAAAAGAAATCCACTACTTCTCCAAGGGGTGGATTTTTTTTATTGCAGATGAAGGACATCATAGCCTCAAATCTATGATTGAAATATCTGCAAACATTAACCGGATCCAATGAGCACAGTTCTCCTGCTGTCTTGTATTCGATGTTTTTAATGTTTGAATTGGCCTCTCGTAGAAAATCCAGTAAATCATCCCAAGCGTACTCGGCACAGCTTAGGGTAAGGAACCATGTTGGTGTTCCTAAATTGCGTAACATGCATTTTAGTTCACCATGGCGTCGGTACCAATATTCATTTGTCCCACGCTGACAAGCCATCAGATTGATCAGTTGTGTTTCCAAATGATCATCTCGGTGCTGCACTTTCTCCATAAAATCCTTAGCAGACACATTTTGTAAATGTACTCCACTTTTTAAAATGTGATTTACTGCATAAGACAGTGCAGACAAGTCGCTTTCAAATAAAAGATGGAACAAATAAGGAATACTTTGTCGAAATCTGGGATCTTCAGCATATAGTCTTGTAGTCCGATACTCTGAAGCTGGAATCTGTTCTGGACGTTCATCGTATCGTCCTCCTTTTCCCGTAGGAAACAGCTGGGGAAAACATCGAGCTTCCAAGCTCTCCTCCCATACACTCACGGGAGTTCCTTTTGCTTTCTTCATCTGAAAGAGATCAATATTGTCTCCCATAACTTCTTTCGAATGAAGAGGATGTATGCTAAAATGTTCATAAATTTCTTCTTCCTTTGTCTTGTCCACTTTTTCAATTTGTCCAGTTGGTGTTTCTGTGTCTTCTTGAAAATCTTCGTCTTCTTCTTCTTCTTCTATATAAATTGATTCATACCATTTGTTATTTTTTTTCAAATACAAATTTGCTCTTTGTACTTTCCGCACATCTACCAGCTCCTGCCAAATCTTCTTATTCTTTGTAGGTACACCATTAACCAGAATAATTAATGGTTCAGTTTCCAAAGTATCCGCATCAATAGTTTCCATATTTTTTTTCAAATCCAAGGGCAAATACACCACTCTACCTTTTAAACCTCTCAGTAAATCTGAAGGAGGTAATTTACCAGTTTTGGGCTCCATACGTACTATGGTCTGGAACGGATGAACACATTGAATGAGTATAGACTCATATGTATTTAATTCAGAAAGTTCAGCAGGAATAGCATCCAATTCTAAATTATTATGTACAGCTCTGGTCGGCATTCTATTTTCCTCTAACTTGTAACAGTATTTACAAATACGCTGATCTTCACCCAATTCAAAACAATTTTCAAGAAATATATATGTGGCAAAATCCATCCACTTATAATTATCTTCATTTTCACTCTTTCTGTAGAGATCAACATTCCTAGTTTGTTTTCTATAATGAGTTCTGCGGCAACAAATACAAGTAACATTTGGTCTTTCATTAGAGACTATTGCAAATTTTGTTATGTGATCATTAAATGTCTTACTTACAGAAGGTTCTACATTCTCTTCCACTTCTTCCTCATTTACTGTGTCCTTCTCTGCACTGTTTTGTTCAGGACCAAAGTAACAAAACTGAATTTCATCAACAACCTTCTCTACATCTGATACCGTTCCTCGGAACAGAGCCCTATTCAATTCATTTAACTTTATTGCTGGACTTTTGACAAAATACAACCGTCTCACAAACTTTCTCATTTCAGTATGATGAACAGCCAGCATCCTAAAATGATGGAAAACACTATTGCACACTTTTCTAGATAGACAAGCCAGAGAATGACCCTGCAAACCAGTATTCTCTCTCACTCTGCATGGATCCAGACTTTGAAGCACCTTAATCTTCTGTTTTACACTTTTTTTACTATATTCTCTTAGAAACTCTCGAAATCTGTCAATAGATTCCTGACGCACAGTGCAAATACTACTACAATTCCAAGTGTACACTGGGGCTTTAGGACGTCTCCCCATTGCCTCATCTGCCATCACTTGTACCTCATCTCTTGGAACCATTATCTCCTTCTCCATTATGCAACCATTTTTTACTTCGTATGAACGACCTCTGGTGTCAACTGCATGCAGCAAACTATTACTTTGAAAATAGCTCTCTTCATTAAAAAAAGGTTCACTACTTGAACTATGCATCCACTTTCCTAAAAACACTTTACAAAAGTTTGTTCTGTTCACTACTCTTTTGCTTTTGCTTTGTGATTTCAGTACATTAACCATTTTATCTAATGTACGCATCCTATTCAAAATTAATATGAATAGTTTCCTTTTTAATTCTAATGCTTTTGCTGCAATGGCTTCAATTTCTTTTTTTCTCTTGTAATATTTTGCCTTTTGCTTATATTTCTTCACATCCTTTATCAAATTGGACATAACTCTTCTCTGAAACATTTTTCTACGTATCTCTTATACGCTGTTTTTCTGTTTATGTAAAACTTTTCAGTTGCAGAAGGTATATTTGCATTAACTAAATTCTCAATTTTTTGCTGTTCTCTTCGTTTTGTTACATTCTTCCCAGGACAGACATTTTGTACATTTTTCTTTGTTTTGAATATTTTTTTAAGAAATTGTTTTTTCTGCTTACCAGAAGATTTTTTCTTTTTCCCAACATGAGCATCTTCTACTAACTTTGGTCCTCCAGTTGACTTCAAATATAGTTTTTTTTTTAGCGTTTTTTGAACTCGAGATTTTGTAGGCATCTTAAATTTTGTTCACTGTTCTTCAGCAATACCTGAAAAAAACTAAAAAAAAATCCTTTATTGTATTTAAATATATTACTACATTTCTTTTCACAATAGTCACAAAACAAAATTTCTTTGCCAATTTGAATGCACACAAACTGCTCTTTTTTTTGGGCAAGTGAAAATCTCTTTTACAAACTGTCACATTATGAAACCACTTTTCAGATTTTTTAAAAAGCCCATGTCCAGAGTGCTACACTCCAGCAAGGGCAACCAGCCTTAGTGAAGCTCAATGTATTTGCATTACAGACTGAAACCTGAAAACCCCACTCGCTTCTAAATACTGTGCATGACTATACACGGCAAGCACATGGGTGTGTGCTAAGACTCTGCTTCTTCCCCCAAAAATTCACTCCCCCTTTCCATCTAATGCAACTGTGAAATCACCAGAGCAAGACGCAATAAATCTCTGCCTATAATTCCTCTATGCACACAGAGTCATGTTTTCACATTAGTCCCAAAACGAAATTTCTTTGCCATTTTTAAAGCACACTTACTGCTCTTTTTTTTTTCGGGGCAAGTGAAAATCACTTTTACAGACTGACACATTATGAAACCTTTTTTTTTAATTTATTTAATTGCACTTGTCCAAGCTGTTTTTTTCAGACCACCACCATGTGTATTCGCGGTGACTGCCTACACTCCAGCAAGGGCAACCAGCCTTAGTGATGCTGAATGTATTTGTATTACAGACTTAAACCTGAAAACCCCACTCGCTTGTAAATACTGTGCATGACTATACATGGCAAGCACATGGGTGTGTGCTAAGACTCTGCTTCTTCCCCCAAAAATTCGCTCCCCCTTTCCATCTAATGCAACTGTGAAATCACCAGAGCAAGACGCAATAAATCTCTGCCTATAATTCCTCTATGCACACAGAGTCATTTTTTCACATTAGTCCCAAAACGAAATTTCTTTGCCATTTTGAAAGCACACTTACTGCTCTTTTTTTTTCGGGCCAAGTGAAAATCACTTTTTACAATTGGAAATCACTTTTACAGACTGACACATTATAAAACCACTTTTTTTGATTTATTTAAATGCACATGTCCAAGCTGTTTTTTCAGACCACCACCATGTGTATTCTCTGTGACTGCCTACACTCCAGCAAGGGCAACCAGCCTTAGTGATGCTGAATGTATTTGCATTACAGACTTAAACCTGAAAACCCCACTCGCTTCTAAATACTGTGCATGACTATACATGGCAAGCACATAGGTGTGTGCTAAGACTCTGCTTCTTCCCCCAAAAATTCGCTCCCCCTTTCCATCTAATGCAACTGTGAAATCACCAGAGCAAGACGCAATAAATCTCTGCCTATAATTCCTCTATGCACACAGAGTCATGTTTTCACATTAGTCCCAAAACGAAATTTCTTTGCCATTTTTAAAGCACACTTACTGCTCTTTTTTTTTCGGGCCAAGTGAAAATCACTTTTTACAATTGGAAATCACTTTTACAGACTGACACATTATGAAACCACTTTTTTTGATTTATTTAAATGCACATGTCCAAGCTGTTTTTTCAGACCACCACCATGTGTATTCTCTGTGACTGCCTACACTCCAGCAAGGGCAACCAGCCTTAGTGATGCTGAATGTATTTGCATTACAGACTTAAACCTGAAAACCCCACTCGCTTCTAAATACTGTGCATGACTATACATGGCAAGCACATGGGTGTGTGCTAAGACTCTGCTTCTTCCCCCAAAAATTCGCTCCCCCTTTCCATCTAATGCAACTGTGAAATCACCAGAGCAAGACGCAATAAATCTCTGCCTATAATTCCTCTATGCACACAGAGTCATGTTTTCACATTAGTCCCAAAACGAAATTTCTTTGCCATTTTTAAAGCACACTTACTGCTCTTTTTTTTTTCGGGCCAAGTGAAAATCACTTTTTACAATTGGAAATCACTTTTACAGACTGACACATTATGAAACCACTTTTTTTGATTTATTTAAATGCACATGTCCAAGCTGTTTTTTCAGACCACCACCATGTGTATTCTCTGTGACTGCCTACACTCCAGCAAGGGCAACCAGCCTTAGTGATGCTGAATGTATTTGCATTACAGACTTAAACCTGAAAACCCCACTCGCTTCTAAATACTGTGCATGACTATACATGGCAAGCACATGAGTGTGTGCTAAGACTCTGCTTCTTCCCCCAAAAATTCGCTCCCCCTTTCCATCTAATGCAACTGTGAAATCACCAGAGCAAGACGCAATAAATCTCTGCCTATAATTCCTCTATGCACACAGAGTCATGTTTTCACATTAGTCCCAAAACGAAATTTCTTTGCCATTTTTAAAGCACACTTACTGCTCTTTTTTTTTTCGGGGCAAGTGAAAATCACTTTTACAGACTGACACATTATGAAACCTTTTTTTTTAATTTATTTAATTGCACTTGTCCAAGCTGTTTTTTTCAGACCACCACCATGTGTATTCGCGGTGACTGCCTACACTCCAGCAAGGGCAACCAGCCTTAGTGATGCTGAATGTATTTGCATTACAGACTTAAACCTGAAAACCCCACTCGCTTCTAAATACTGTGCAAGACTATACATGGCAAGCACATGGGTGTGTGCTAAGACTCTGCTTCTTCCCCCAAAAATTCGCTCCCCCTTTCCATCTAATGCAACTGTGAAATCACCAGAGCAAGACGCAATAAATCTCTGCCTATAATTCCTCTATGCACACAGAGTCATTTTTTCACATTAGTCCCAAAACGAAATTTCTTTCCCATTTTGAAAGCACACTTACTGCTCTTTTTTTTTCGGGCCAAGTGAAAATCACTTTTTACAATTGGAAATCACTTTTACAGACTGACACATTATAAAACCACTTTTTTTGATTTATTTAAATGCACATGTCCAAGCTGTTTTTTCAGACCACCACCATGTGTATTCTCTGTGACTGCCTACACTCCAGCAAGGGCAACCAGCCTTAGTGATGCTGAATGTATTTGCATTACAGACTTAAACCTGAAAACCCCACTCGCTTCTAAATACTGTGCATGACTATACATGGCAAGCACATGGGTGTGTGCTAAGACTCTGCTTCTTCCCCCAAAAATTCGCTCCCCCTTTCCATCTAATGCAACTATGAAATCACCAGAGCAAGACGCAATAAATCTCTGCCTATAATTCTTCTATGCACACAGAGTCATGTTTTCACATTAGTCCCAAAACGAAATTTCTTTGCCAATTTGAAAGCACACTTACTGCTCTTTTTTTTTTCGGGGCAAGTGTAAATCACTTTTACAGACTGACACATTATGAAACCACCATGTGTAACTACAACAAAAACAATTCCCATTTCTATTATTCATTTCTTAAGTTACCACATACATCCCCTCTCAAACTGTAAACTCACCTTTAAAATTAGTTAGTTGTGAAAGAAATGTGACACTCAAACAGCAGATTATCAGAGCCAGGATCTCTGTTGTGTTCACCTCTCTCCTCTCAGCAGAACCAGATAATGGCAAACTTTCCCTCTATTTTTCCACACATATACATGTAAGTTTCAAATCTCAGTGCTTCCCCCTTTTTTTCAAATGTAATCACACATTTCTATTGGTTGAAAACCAACCCTTTTCCAAAAGTACCCTTCCCCCAACTTGACTTCTGCCTAGTACCCTTCCCCCAACTTGACTTCTGCCTGCTACCATAGCAACAGCTCATGGAACACTGCTGTGTAGAGTTAGGTCAGAAGTTCGACACACAATGTTTCAATTCCACAGAGCAAGAGTGCTTGACTTTTCAAACCTTACAGCAAATCCATAGTACTGTTCTTTGGTTACACATTTTTTTGTACCAATACAAAACATGCTTCTATTAATTTACACATACAGCCTAGTTTTTATTCTAGAATGGTATGAAACAGCCAATCAGTTCTTTTTGTTTTGAAAAAAATATGTATGCCTCCATTTCCAAACTGTCTTTCTTTTCATATTGCCATTCTACTGAAAGACACCTCCTGAGTGCATCCAGTTCTCCTTTGAAGATGTTCACAGTGTGGATTGTAGGGCACAGCTATGTCTTCTGGAGTGAAAAGTTTGCAGAGAAAACAGGTATGGTGAGAGACCTTGCTTTGCCAAATGTAGACATTAAATGGATTGGTCAGAGAGGGTTAAAGTGGCACCAATTGATGCCATTGGTGAAATCCTTCATTCAAATCCAACACCCTGACCTCATAATAGTGCACTGTGGTGGCAATGACCTAGGCACTTTGACTGGGGTAGGTCTGGAAATGCTTATGAAGGACACCTTTGCACAACTGTTTACACTTTTCCCTAAAACTGCCTTTGTGTTTTCCAACATATGCCAAAGGCAAAAATGGAACTGGTCCAATCATTTCTATCCGCAGATTGACAAAGCAAGAAAGCACGTCAACAAATCTGTTTCTGCTTTCCTCCGTGACTATGGTATGGGTGCCATTTACCACAACAACTTGCGTTATGACATGCAAGACATTTATAGAGGAGATGGTGTGCACTTCAATGATGAAGGGAACAGAGTCTTCCTCTTGAACCTTAGACTCTGCATCGGTACTTACTTGTAGGTACCACTAAAAAAATGACTTCATAAACACAACAGCTCTTTTTAGAGCTCCCTAATTTCTAAACTCTTAAATCTGCTTTTCATTTATTTATTTTTATTTTTTTTACCGTACGCTTACCGTAAGCTTACGGTACGCGTACCCCGTGATTTTTTTTAAAATCAATAAATGTTTTTTTTGTACTTTTCTGTCCTTCTTTGACCCCCTTACAAATGTTAGGGGGTCTGTAACTCTCCTCATTGCCCCCTTTCCTTGTTTTCTCTGTTTTTTTTCTGAGTGAAACACACAAAATGGCGGCCGCCGCTTCCTGGTTTCTGCCGATTCGAATGTTTACTAAGATCTATGGGCCAATCAGAATCTCCTTCGCGCACGCCATGTTTCTTCCGTACGCTTACCGTAAGCTTACCGTACGCGTACCCCGTGATTTTTTTTAAAAATCAATAAATGTTTGTTTTGTACTTTACAGTCCTTCTTTGACCCCCTCACAAATGTAAGGGGGTCTGTAACTCTCCTCATTGCCCCCTTTTCTTGTTTTCACTCTTTTTTTTTCAGAGTGAAACACAGAAAATGGCGGCCGCCGCTTCCTGGTTTCGGCCGATTCGAATGTTTACTAAGATCTAAGAGCCAATCAGAATCGCGCTCGCGCACGCCACCGTACGCGTACCGTAAGCTTACCGTAAGCGTACAGTAAGCGTACCGTAAGCGGGCTCAGATATATATATTGATTTAAAGGCTATTTTCTCAGAATCTACTGAACAGATTTACACCAAACCTACAAAAGGCACTTCCTTGACCTAGGGACTACCTCTCTGCCAAATTTTGAGTAATTCTGTTCAGCCGTTCGGGCTGTAGCTAGTTCTAAAGGTCCTATGGAAAAATGCATGGGAAAAACGCGTTTTGGGACCCCCCTTTTATCTCAGCCCCCGCTTGACGGATCCCCCCGAGACTTTCAGGGTAGGAGCGGAGCGTAGCGCCCCACCTATTTTGAGAAATTCGCAAGGATTCGTCGACCGGCGCCAAAGTTATTCAAAATAGAATGTTGAGGTTTTCCTATGGAAACGTGGTCCTAACTATAACTACCTACTGGCGACTGCCAGTAGGTAATATATATATATATATTACCTACCACTTTCGCGCATGCGCATTACACGCCCCTGCGTAACCGCGACGTTGCTTCCGGGTGTACGCGTACGGCACGCACGTATCACGTATCGCGCATGCGCATTACACACCCCTGCGTAACCACGACGTTGCTTCCGGGTATACGCGTACGGCACGCACGTATCACGTAGGCGCGCTGCACTAATTACGTCCAGAGCGCGTAGCGTCAGCTTACCGTACGCGTATTTTACAAGCGCGTAGCGTCAGCTTACCGTACGCGTATTTTACAAGCGCGTAGCGTCAGCTTACCGTACGCGCACGGAAAAAAATGCATTAAAAAAAACCTTTCGATAATGCAGGATATAGTACATAAATTATTAAAAAAAGGCTTACAAAAAATGAAATAAAAAAAAATTGCATTAAATTATAATAAAAATATAAAATCGAAAAAAAAAACCACTATCCACATTGACCCCACCCCCTGTGCTTTTGGTGGCGTTAAGTGGGCGCGCACGCCACGAATGGCGTAAAGTAACTTAGCATTTAAAATAAACTGAAAAAACCATAGGTTTCACACACGTTATAGTTAGGAATTAGCATTTAAAAAACCTTGCAAATTCACTGAAAAAACCATGGGTTTCACACACGTTATAGTTAGGAATTAGCATTTAAAAAACCTTAGAAATTCAGTGAAAAAACCATAGGTTTCACACACGTTATAGTTAGGAATTAGCATTTAAAAAACCTTAGAAATTCAGTGAAAAAACCATAGGTTTCACACATGTTATAGTTAGCTGGACATTTTACTCGTAAAAAAACAATGAAATTGCCCCGTTATAGTTAGTTCAGCTAACTATAACTCGCGCGCCCGCAATGCACTGCTGATGACGTCACATATTACATCACTCATGACATGGTCAGTGACATCACTCATGACATCACTGATGACATCTCAAATGACATCACTGATGACATCACTGATGACATCATCCTTGTGATAGAGTGGCAGACCTCCTCTTCCCCTAATATAACCTTTGACACACACATTCAAAAATAGAGACTAAAATTTACAAAACAATGGACATACCAATAACAGTTACAACAACCTCTTCAGTAATTCTAAGATCCACATACACATCCACTCATTCACCAACAGTCCAATACAGTCACTCATACATGTACTCACTCATCATATGTACTCATACCTATACATCCTGTTACACAATGCCACTCATCCATAGAGCAACTCACACACATAGTCACTCATGCTAATAAAGAATCAAACATACATTTACTTGCATATACAGTTATACACACACCACCACACTTACTTCTACGGAAACTTACACATACTTAGTCTTTTAAACAATCACTTATAGAAACACATACTTATTCATACAGGAACTCTTTCAATCTCTCACATATAATCACATATATACACCAATAGTCACATATAATAGTTTTAAACATATGTAGTTACTCATAAAGACACTATTGAGACAGTCATTCACTCACTAACACACCCATACACACACTCATCCACCCATGCAGTCCTGCACACATGCTCTGTTCAACACATACATGCACCTATGCACTACGTAATACCCCCCACCGAACCATGCAGACACTCAGACTGATACTCAAAAAACCAACTAATAACCTATATAGACACCCATGTAGCTACTCACCAACCCATGCAGCCACTTATACACAAAGTGAGAGACTGATACAGATATTTACATATTTAAACATTACTCACTAAGCCATGTATTCACTAAGATACACTTAATCAGTCAGTTATACAATCAATTTTTCAAAAACAAGTCATCCATTAAGACACTTATATACCCATTTATTCTTCCATCGTCCTTGAGATATACATATATAAAACATATTTAATTTTCAGAAAAATACACATTCACTGGATGATGTCATCAGTGATGTCATTTGAGATGTCATCAGTGATGTCATGAGTGATGTCACTGACCATGTCATGAGTGATGTAATATGTGACGTCATCAGCAGTGCATTGCGGGCGCGCGAGTTATAGTTAGCTGAACTAACTATAACGGGGCAATTTCATTGGTTTTTTACGAGTAAAATGTCCAGCTAACTATAACATGTGTGAAACCTATGGTTTTTTCACTGAATATATATATATATATATATATTACCTACTGGCGGTCGCCAGTAGGTAGTTATAGTTAGGACCACGTTTCCATAGGAAAACCTCAACATTCTATTTTGAATACCTTTGGCGCCGGTCGATGAATCCTCGCGAATTTCTCAAAATAGGTGGGGCGCTACGCTCCGCTCCTACCCTGAAAGTCTCGGGGGGATCCGTCAAGCGGGGGCTGAGATAAAAGGGGGGTCCCAAAACGCGTTTTTCCCATGCATTTTTCCATAGGACCTTTAGAACGAGCTACAGCCCGAACGGCTGAACAGAATTACTCAAAATTTGGCAGAGAGGTAGTCCCTAGGTCAAGGAAGTGCCTTTTGTAGGTTTGGTGTAAATCTGTTCAGTAGATTCTGAGAAAATAGCCTTTAAATCAATATATATATCTGAGCCCGCTTACGGTACGCTTACCGTACGCTTACGGTAAGCGTACGGTGGCGTGCGCGAGCGCGATTCTGATTGGCTCTTAGATCTTAGTAAACATTCGAATCGGTCGAAACCAGGAAGCGGCGGCCGCCATTTTGTGTATTTCACTCTGAAAAAAAGAGTGAAAACAAGGAAAGGGGGCAATGAGGAGAGTTACAGACCCCCTAACATTTGTAAGGGGGTCAAAGAAGGACAGAAAAGTACAAAAAAAACATTTATTGATTTTAAAAAAAATCACGGGGTACGCGTACGGTAAGCTTACGGTAAGCGTACGGTAAAAAAAATAAAAATAAATAAATGAAAAGCAGATTTAAGAGTTTAGATATTAGGGGGCTCTAAAAAGAGCCGTTGTGTTTATGAAGTGATTTTTTAGTGGTACCTACAAGTAAGTACCGATGCAGAGTCTAAGGTTCAAGAGGAAGACTCTGTTCCCTTCATCATTGAAGTGCACACCATCACCTCTATAAATGTCTTGCATGTCATAACGCAAGTTGTTGTGGTAAATGGCACCCATACCATAGTCACGGAGGAAAGCAGAAACAGATTTGTTGACGTGCTTTCTTGCTTTGTCAATCTGTGGACAGAAATGATTGGACCAGTTCCATTTTTGCCTTTGGCATATGTTGGAAAACACAAAGGCAGTTTTAGGGAAAAGTGTAAACAGTTGTGCAAAGGTGTCCTTCATAAGCATTTCCAGACCTACCCCAGTCAAAGTGCCTAGGTCATTGCCACCACAGTGCACTATTATGAGGTCAGGGTGTTGGATTTGAATGAAGGATTTCACCAATGGCATCAATTGGTGCCACTTTAACCCTCTCTGACCAATCCATTTAATGTCTACATTTGGCAAAGCAAGGTCTCTCACCATACCTGTTTTCTCTGCAAACTTTTCACTCCAGAAGACATAGCTGTGCCCTACAATCCACACTGTGAACATCTTCAAAGGAGAACTGGATGCACTCAGGAGGTGTCTTTCAGTAGAATGGCAATATGAAAAGAAAGACAGTTTGGAAATGGAGGCATACATATTTTTTACAAAACAAAAAGAACTGATTGGCTGTTTCATACCATTCTAGAATAAAAACTAGGCTGTATGTGTAAATTAATAGAAGCATGTTTTGTATTGGTAAAAAAAAATGTGTAACCAAAGAACAGTACTATGGATTTGCTGTTAGGTTTGAAAAGTCAAGCACTCTTGCTCTGTGGAATTGAAACATTGTTTGGCGAACTTCTGACCTAACTCAACACAGCAGTGTTCCATGAGCTGTTGCTATGGTAGCAGGCAGAAGTCAAGTTGGGGGAAGGGTACTAGGCAGAAGTCAAGTTGGGGGAAGGGTACTTTTGGAAAAGGGTTGGTTTTCAACCAATAGAAATGTGTGATTACATTTGAAAAAAAGGGGGAAGCACTGAGATTTGAAACTTACAAGTATATGTGTGGAAAAATAGAGGGAAAGTTTGCCATTATCTGGTTCTGCTGAGAGGAGAGAGGTGAACACAACAGAGATCCTGGCTCTGATAATCTGCTGTTTGAGTGTCACATTTCTTTCACAACTAACTAATTTTAAAGGTGAGTTTACAGTTTGAGAGGGGATGTATGTGGTAACTTAAGAAATGAATAATAGAAATGGAAATTGTTTTTGTTGTAGTTACACATGGTGGTTTCATAATGTGTCAGTCTGTAAAAGTGATTTTCACTTGCCCCGAAAAAAAAAAGAGCAGTAAGTGTGCTTTCAAATTGGCAAAGAAATTTCGTTTTGGGACTAATGTGAAAACATGACTCTGTGTGCAGAGAGGAATTATAGGCAGAGATTTATTGCGTCTTGCTCTGGTGATTTCACAGTTGCATTAGATGGAAAGGGGGAGCGAATTTTTGGGGGAAGAAGCAGAGTCTTAGCACACACCCATGTGCTTGCCATGTATAGTCATGCACAGTATTTACAAGCGAGTGGGGTTTTCAGGTTTCAGTCTGTAATGCAAATACATTCAGCATCACTAAGGCTGGTTGCCCTTGCTGGAGTGTAGGCAGTCACCGAGAATACACATGGTGGTGGTCTGAAAAAACAGTTTGGACATGTGCATTTAAATAAATCAAAAAAAGTGGTTTCATAATGTGTCAGTCTGTAAAAGTGATTTTCACTTGCCCCGAAAAAAAAAAGAGCAGTAAGTGTGCTTTCAAATTGGCAAAGAAATTTCGTTTTGGGACTAATGTGAAAACATGACTCTGTGTGCAGAGAGGAATTATAGGCAGAGATTTATTGCGTCTTGCTCTGGTGATTTCACAGTTGCATTAGATGGAAAGGGGGAGCGAATTTTTGGGGGAAGAAGCAGAGTCTTAGCACACACCCATGTGCTTGCCATGTATAGTCATGCACAGTATTTACAAGCGAGTGGGGTTTTTAGGTTTCAGTCTGTAATGCAAATACATTCAGCATCACTAAGGCTGGTTGCCCTTGCTGTAGTGTAGCAGTCTGGACATGGGCTTTTTAAAAAATCTGAAAAGTGGTTTCATAATGTGACAGTTTGTAAAAGTGATTTTCACTTGCCCAAAAAAAAGAGCAGTTAGTGTGCATTCAAATTGGCATAGAAATTTCGTTTTGTGACTATTGTGAAAAGAAATGTAGTAATATATTTAAATACAATAAAGGAATTGTTACAGAGAATCGGTGAGATCTGTACAAATAAAACTTTAGAATTTTATTGGATTACCATTGGAAATTTAATCAAAAAAGAATTTTAAAATTACTATTTGGTCTAAAGGAAATGAAATCAGATGTATTTTGGAGTTATTTGAGATATAATATTGTGATTATACTTCTGAAACAAACATATCAGACGGTATTTTAAAGAAATAAGTATTGGTATTAGATGATATTTTTTTAGAATATTATGCATTTCTATAATGTTAAGTTTAAGTAAAAAAAGAATCAGGGCTTTTTTAATACAATCTTTGTGATTGTTATTTTTTTTTGCCCGCTGTAAAATGATGAATGCAATTGCTTTCACAATTTATAGTGAAATGCAATATATTTTGAAAACAGCAAAAATAAGGCAAAAATATTTTATGGAAAAAAATGTAAATATGTGTACTGTATTATAAAATGTTTTAAAAATATTAATACTTTTTTCTTTTTTTCCAGATAGATATAGAAAATTTTCGAAAACTACAAACATTTTTAAAACTATTTTTAAAAAAAACAAATGAATAAATATTTTTTCAGTGAGTATGGTAAGTCAATAATAATAATTGTAGTCTCTCAAGGACCTTGTAATGTGTTTATTGATTTTTAGTGTTTTTTTATTTTTAAAAAAAAAAGTACGCGCACCGTACGCGTACGGTAAAAAAAAAATAAAAAAAAGTTTTTAAAAACATATGTAAAAAAAAGATGAAAGATAAGGTTGGCTCTTAAAAGAACCGTTGTGTTCATGCAGGAACAGAGGAAAGGAAGCATGGGAAAATTATTCAAAGCGACAAATGTGTTGATCTATTTTGTTGTTCACTAGGGAAACACTGGTCTCCCTATAGCAAATTAGATCTTGACAAAATGTGCATCGAATATCAACCTTCCGAAATCGAGGGTTGATTTCCAGAGGGCCAGCAAAAGGAGATTCTCCCCCCACAGATGAAGGGCTCACCTGACCTGCAGAAGAAGGAGTCAGCCCTGCAGATGATGGTTCAGGCTGAGCTGCTGTGGATGTACTGGCTTGTCTTTCTGAAGAGTTACCTCCAAAAAGATGACCATGTGTCCTTCTGTGTACATCCTGGAGGTGTCTCTTCATGGTGTGATTCCCAAAGGAATACTTCCTGTTAGGATTACCTCTAGAAAGTACACGCTTACACAGCTTACAAGTCACTAAGGGTGCATTTACCTTTTGCTGGCCTTCAGGAAAAGTAAAATAATCCCATACATAAGAGGGCTTTTGTTTCCTCGATCTCTGCCTCAAGACAGTGCTGCTAGTGCTAGCCTCACTCTCAGAAGAGCTCTGCTGTTCTGCCATCGTATCCCAAAGACAAACCAGCTCCTTCTCCCAAGGGATCACAAGCAGAAATGAGGGGAATGGGTGTGGTGTAGGAGAGTTCTAGAACTGAAAGTAGTTTCAACCAATCAAAAGTTGTGTTTCATGATCACATGACCTACCGTACGCTTACGGTACGCTTACGGTACGCTTACGGCAAAAGTGCGCATGCGCGTAAAAAAGACACGCGCTTGCGCGCATGCGCATAACAGTGACTCCCGGGACTTCCGCGTAACGTGCGCGTGTATCGTACACGCGTACGCGTCCCACGCGGAGTACGCGCGGCTACGCAAATTGCGTAACTATACGCAAGCAGCGTAGGAAAATTACGGACGTTGCGTAAACCGTACGCTTACCGTGAGCTTACGGTACGCGTACTAAAAAAATTAAAAAAAAATTAGAAAAAAAGTACTGCAAATAAATTTTACATGTTTATTTTAAAAAATATATTAAAAAAAACATATTTAAGAATTTTAAAAATTTAATCATAGTCTTTATAAAAGGTAAGAAAATTAAAATAAAAATATGTTAGAAAAAATAGAAGAAAAAAAAAATTAGCATTTAAAAAACCTTGCAAATTCACTGAAAAAACCATGGGTTTCACACACGTTATAGTTAGGAATTAGCATTTAAAAAACCTTGCAAATTCACTGAAAAAACCATGGGTTTCACACACGTTATAGTTAGGAATTAGCATTTAAAAAACCTTAGAAATTCAGTGAAAAAACCATAGGTTTCACACACGTTATAGTTAGGAATTAGCATATAAAAAACCTTAGAAATTCAGTGAAAAAACCATAGGTTTCACACATGTTATAGTTAGCTGGACATTTTACTCGTAAAAAACCAATGAAATTGCCCCGTTATAGTTAGTTCAGCTAACTATAACTCGCGCGCCCGCAATGAACTGCTGATGACGTCACATATTACATCACTCATGACATGGTCAGTGACATCACTCATGACATCACTGATGACATCTCAAATGACATCACTGATGACCTCACTGATGACATCATCCTTGTGATAGAGTGGCAGACCTCCTCTTCCCCTAATAAAACCTTTGATACACACATTCAAAAATAGAGACTAAAATTTACAAAACAATGGACATACCAATAACAGTTACAACAACCTCTTCAGTAATTCTAAGATCCACATACACATCCACTCATTCACCAACAGTCCAATACAGTCACTCATACATGTACTCACTTTTCATATGTACTCATACACCTATACATCCTGTAACACAATGCCACTCATCCATAGAGCTACTCACACACATAGTCACTCATGCTAATAAAGAATCAAACATACATTTACTTGCATATACAGTTATACACACACCACCACACTTACTTCTACGGAAACTTACACATACTTAGTCTTTTAAACAATCACTTATGGAAATACATACTTATTCATACAGGAACTCTTTCAATCTCTCACTCTCACATATACTCACATATATAAACCAATAGTCACATATACTAGTTTTAAACATATGTAGTTACTCATAAAGACACTATTGAGACAGTCATTCACTCACTAACACACCCATACATACACTCATCCACCCATGCAGTCCTGCACACATGCTCTGTTCAACACATACAAACAGTGAGTCACTCATTCATGCACCTATGCACTACGTCATACCCCCCACCGAACCATGCAGACACTCAGACTGATACTCAAAAAACCAACTAATAACCTATATAGACACCCATGTAGCTACTCACCAACCCATGCAGCCACTTATACACAAAGTGAAAAAATGATACAGATATTTACATATTTAAACATTACTCACTAAGCCATGTATTCACTATGATACACTTAATCAGTCAGTTACATAATCAATTTTTCAAAAAGAAATCATCCATTTAGACAGTAATATACCCATTTATTCTTCCATCAACCTTGAGATATACATATATAAAACATATTTAATTTTCAGAAAAACACACATTCACTGGATGATGTCATCAGTGAGGTCATCAGTGATGTCATTTGAGATGTCATCAGTGATGTCATGAGTGATGTCACTGACCATGTCATGAGTGATGTAATATGTGACGTCATCAGCAGTTCATTGCGGGCGCGCGAGTTATAGTTAGCTGAACTAACTATAACGGGGCAATTTCATTGGTTTTTTACGAGTAAAATGTCCAGCTAACTATAACATGTGTGAAACCTATGGTTTTTTCACTGAATTTCTAAGGTTTTTTATATGCTAATTCCTAACTATAACGTGTGTGAAACCTATGGTTTTTTCACTGAATTTCTAAGGTTTTTTAAATGCTAATTCCTAACTATAACGTGTGTGAAACCCATGGTTTTTTCAGTGAATATATATATATATATATATCAATCAAGCCCACAGTCCTGACAGCAAGATGTTTTTTCTGCAAACAAGCAGGAACGGACCACCACGAAGTAAGGTTTCTTCAGTGCTTTTTTATTTCCCCTTCAGCAACATAACGCGTTTCGACTGGGTTTCCCCGGTCTTGATATACACATTTATAAATATATATAGATAGATAGATATATATATATATTTATAAATGTGTATATAACTTTAAACGTATGAAATTATTATGTTTCTGTGTTGAATTTTTTTAACTAAGTGTATTTTTTATATTTTGTTAAAATGTATATTAAATATAATTAATTTTGTTGAAATTATTTTTAATATTTAATATATTCAATATTAAATATTTGATTTTTATATATATAAAAATCGATATTTTGCTCAACTATGGGGCCGATTCCGATCTGAGTCGGAAAGCTATCCGACCAAGCCGGATCTGGAGCGTTTTCCGACAAAGCCGAGCCGATGCGAGAACGATGCGGCCACATGCTGCCGGACTCGGTTCAGTCGGACTCCAAAAGAAGGCAATGGGAGCCGGTCGTACTACGCGTACATGGGCTCCCATTGACTGAATGGGTACGTCTCACACAAGGGCACCCCCTACAGTGGGTACGCGTCGGTGCCATCTGTACCGTACATGCCTGTGTTGGGGAGACCCTTGGGTCTCCCTCTGTATCCGAGTCGTAAGGCTGCGGGTGACGGGCAGTCCGACGTGGACCCCGTAAGGCAGTTACCTGGATATTTTGCGAGCTGGAAATTTCAGCTTGATCCGGCTGTCTGACGCGTGCATTGTACTGGCTCGGTCCGAATTCGCCTCCATTGCACGGCACGGTTTGCTTACGAACGAGGCCTACGGAGCGGTTCAGCCCCGGATATGAGTCGGTCGGCGATTTTTCGTTTCTCGCATCGTACTTGCTCGCTCGTACTTCTGTACAAGTCGGTCGGTGAACACGCATGCGGCTCATACTTTTTATAGCTGGATCGCGTTTGGAGCCCTTCCGAGGAAAATTGGAATCGGCCCCTATATTTTTACAACGATATTTCTTAGTCAACATTTTTGTACTTACCTCTTTAAGTATAGGGAGTCGATATTTTTGTAGTCTATATTTTTTAAATCAATGTTTTTTACATAGATATTTCTGACATCGATGTTGTGTCTGTAAACCGGTGAAGATTCCAATGTTCGGACTTAGTCACTTTATTGGAGCTTTACTATCACCAGCAGGGTAAGGCTGCAACCTGTAGGCGAACCAGGCTCCTCGAGGGCAGATACTTTCTCTGCGATGCTCTGCCAAAACAGATTTGCTGCTGTGGAAAAGGTCAGAGTGCGAGGAAACGGAATCTTTGGCCCAGTGGCAAAGCTCTTTATTTGGATCAACTTGGCAAGTATGTTCTTGCATTCCTCCTGATATCTTTGGAGCCAAATCATTTTATGTCCCAGGATTTTTAGGTTGGCAATAGAAGTACACCTTGGAACAACCAAGGTGCCGATTACGATCCGGTAAAAAAATTCCCGTATGACTCGTATCCGGTCTTTTTACCGTACGAATCGTACAAGTGCCGTACAAACTGCCAATCACGATTCGCATGGGAAAAAGTCCATACGAATCGCATTGGAAATAATTCCCCACACGTCCTCGGGTCGGAAAATGTGCCCGACACGTCCCCGGACGATTTACCGTACAAATGTGAAAAGTGAAGTAAGACCGCGGAATTACGATCCATCCCGTGCGTCCGATGTTACAACCGGATGGAAAAAACACCGTCCGCACTGAACTCCCATAGCAACCATGGAGACATGTGCCCGCATACGCGCCCAACACCCCCCAGCCCTCCTATGTACGAGTCGAATCCCCACCCGTGTATGTACACCCGTGTATGTACGAGACATACCCCCACCCGTGAATGTATGGAGCGTACCCCCACCCCAACTGTGACTGTACGACCCGTACCCTCACCCGCATATGCATGGAGCGTACCCCCACCCCAACCGTGTATGTACGACCCGTACCCTCACCCGCGTATGCATGGAGCGTACCCCCACCCCAACAGTGTATGTACGAACCGTACCCCCACCCCAACCGTGTATGTACGACAGGTACCCCCACCCGTGTATGCATGGAGCGTACCCCCACCCCAACCGTGTATGTACGGACCGTACCCCCACCCCAACTGTGTATGTACGACCCGTACCCCCACCCGCGTATTCATGGAGCGTACCCCCACCCTAACCGTGTATGTACGGACCGTACCCCCACCCCAACCGTGTATGTACGACCCGTACCCCCACCCGCGTATGCATAGAGCGTACCCCCACACCAACCGTATATGTATGGACCGTACCCTCACCCGTGTACGTATGGAGCGTACCCCCACCCCAACAGTGGATGTACGACCCGTACCCCCACCCGCGTATGCATGGAGCATACCCCCACCCCAACCGTGTATGTACGGACCGCACCCCCACCCCAACCGTGTATGTGCGACCCGTACCCCCACCCGCGTATGCATGGAGCGTACCCCCACCCCAACTGTGTATGTACGACCCGTACCCTCACCCGCGTACGTATGGAGCCTACCCCCACCCCAACAGTGTATGTACGACCCGTACCCTCACCCGCGTATGCATGGAGCGTACCCCCACCCCAACATTCTAAGTACGGAGCGCACCCCAGGCCCCAACACCAGCACCTTCACACAACATCGCGCATGTACGAGTCGTACCAAGCCAGACACAAGGACAGCACTGTACAACAAAATTCCCCAAGTACACACCGTACACACGCTAAAAACGCACGTACACAACCAGGATAAAGCAAAACAACACAAGAATACACCATTCGAATGGCACAAAGCCACAAAACATGTCCAACAAGCACAAAAACAACACATTCACTGACCTGAAACTGCCAAAATCCCAAACAGAGGCCCAAAACACAACCACTCCTTATAACACACCCACCCAAACTTCAAACACAGCCACACCCACCAATGGACCAATAAAAAGGGCCCACACACACAAACCATGAGCCTTTGCAACAGACTCACTGCTGCCAGACCCCACAGACAACCTACAGCACCATACTGGAACCTTTACTACACCTTACACTTGCACACCTTCACACACACACCTTCACAAACACCCCCTCATCACATTCACACACACACCTGCACAACCACACCCACACACCCACAACCATCCCCCCCCCCCAACCACACCCACACCCCTCACCATGCCCACTAACAAGAATCCAAAGTTCACTAGCCGAGAGTTGGAGGTCCTTGTTGACGAAATCCTCAGAGTCGAGCCACACCTCTTTGGAACATTGGTCAGACAGACCTGCTTGACCGAAAAAACAGCCATGTGGCAGAGGATTGTTGATGCTGTGAATGCTGTTGCGGCCACCAGAAGGACCAGGCATGAATGCCAAGCCAGGTGCTACGATCTGCGGAGGAGGGTCCGAGCCAAAATGACCGACGACCACAACCAGGCCAATATCACTGGAAGAGGGCCGCCCCACAGACCCGTACAATACCATCCCTGGGAGGGGAGGGTGATGGCCATACTGCCGGTGGTGTCAGTGGACGGATTAGAAGGTCTCCGAGACCCGGGTGAGTACACAAACAACTCACCTCACATGGGGGGAACGTCATCCACAACGAAACTCACAATCAGGCACGCAACCACCCCAAGCTATCGCATGACTCAACCACACTCCATAAACACGCACATGCCACTAGCGCCACCATGCCCCATGCACCCAGCTGGACAATGCCAAGTCACAGGCCACAGAAAACACCAACACAAGACACGGTAACCCGTATGGCAGGAGTGTGGGCCACCAAAATCACATAGTGCAACTCAGAAGCAGACAACAATGCCCCCTGCCCATATGGCCTAGGTCACAGCCAGACAAACAGTGTGTCCCCACACAGGAAAGACTTGCCAGCAAATGGCGGACGCCTTGCATTAACACATGGGGGTGACGGCACGTTTTTGCACATGACAGCAGCTAATGAACAGCCAACACTGTGGAAGAGTGGCAGCACACACCACCACAGCAGCAGCGCAGACACAGACACTACACCCAATGGGTGCCTGGAGATCAGAAACAAACTCACATCAACAAGACAAGGGCCATTCAAAGATCTGCAAAAAGTGTGTGCCTAGGAAGCTGGGCTGAGGTGACAGAGGGTAACACACAGAGGGAGGGAGAGGGGGAGAGAGAGGGAGGGAGACACAGGGAGACGGACAGAGGGAGGAGGCTGACACACAGAGGGAGGGATAGGGGGACAGAGAGGGAGTGAGAAAGGGACACACAGGGAGACCAATTCAGCCTTGGGGGGTGTGGGAATGTCTGCTCGTCAGCAGGTGGACTGCGTGCATGTAGACAAGGGTGGCCAGTGCCTGAACCCCCCCTCTTCTCCATGGCAAAACACTGGGCCATGTCTCAACCTGTGCACGAGCACAACGCCAGCTACCTGCATTATCTAAGTGTGTGGAACAACTCCATGTGCCCACGTACAGTGCAAGACGGAAGGCGCCAACGCATGGCTCGCCACACCTGCTCACTCCACTGCTGACTGCAGTCACAATTGACGCAGCAAGTAAGACTGTACCACACATAGGTAAAGTTGCAAAAGCTGTGGCCAAGGGACATACCCATGCACAAGTGCACTGTGAGTGGAATGCAAGACATATCCAACTTCCCAGAGGAAATGTGCCAACTTAGAAACCAATGAAACATGGATGTTGCATGGAACAAAAATAACATTGTCTCTCTCACACACAGGTCAATGTCGTGGATCACCCCCCAACACTGGGGGGGAAGACTCACAGGACCCGGCTCGGCGGGATGACGGAGCCACCGGCAGCGACGACTCTCACCACTCTGTGGACGAACCCAACCCCGACCAACCTGGCCCCTCTGGTGTCCAACCACCTGCAGCACCTGCGTCAGGTACAACTGGGCCAACCACCACCCCCACTCCTGCCACATCCCAGGAGACACCCCGGATCCCTGCCCCACCACCGCAATGCAGCCAGGCTGGGCAGGAGGGACACGGTGTACCGGGCACCCAGGAGGAGGCAGGCGACAACGCCAATGCCACCCCTCAGGGGTCCCGGAGACCCGATGTGCCCACAAGGGCAGGCCAGGTGCAAGTGGGCAGGGGTGGTGGGAGTGGAGGACGGCGGAGGCGCGAGCCTGACCGGTTGGCTGCGGAACCGGTATATTCCCATGTCCGAAACATCCTGGACACATACCGGCAGGACACCACGGGAATGGCCCAGGTTGTGTACATCCTCGAGGAGATCAAGACCCAGCAGGCCCAGCAACATGCGGAGCAACATGCCTGTCTACTGCGACACCAAGGGCGGATGGAGGACAGACAGGCTGAGCTTGTGACGGTGTTCACGGGAATTCACAGTACACTCCGTTGGATAGCCGACAACATGGGCAACCCTCCCTGTGCCACCAGGCGTAGAACATCACCACCCACAGGGAGGGATCAGGAGGAGGAGGAGTCATCCGACGGAGCATCCCAAACATCGTCACGGCCTGCTTCTGAGGGTCCCCGCAGGAGGGCGGGTCGTCCACGGAAAAGACCGTGAGGGTCAGCGCAACAGCACCATCTCCCAGGACACCTGGCCTGGCACCTGGCCCACTGGACCAACAGCAGCAAAGCAGCAAAAGACATTCTCTGCCACATGGACTTGCTGGTCACTGTCTGACCAATGTTGACAAAGACTGTGGCATGGACTCTGAGGATTTTCAATGGCAAGGACACCAACTCCCCTAGTGAACTTTGGATTCCACACACCCGGAAAGCCCCTCATGTCATACCCCCCTCCCCCAAGTACCCCAACGAAAATAAAAAGTTACACGATAAACAGATGATGCCTACATTTTGCATTATTACCTTACATGTGTCTTGTAAAGTCTAACCATGCCTGAGTTCTCATTTGACTTCAACCATCCACACCCTGGGGCCTGAGTCTGGCACAGGACACACATGGGTCACAATGTATTAGGCAAGACGGACATGGAGCAACATACACACCCGTGATGGGCCCAACCAGCTGAGGGGGTGGCCGCACAACCGTGCCGACAGACATATTGAGTACAGCGACAGCCATGCGCAGTGGTCAGGGATCATGTGGAGTGTCCTGGGGGGCACCCAAGTATGTGTGGACAGGTGGCAGAACCATGTCCTGCAAGCTTGAGTCAGGTGGATGCAGAGAATGGTGGCCTGGCCAATGTTGGATGCATGGGGATGGCACATGTCACAATACCCACACAGTCATGGACATCATGCACAATACACAGTCTAATCCCACACGCACAATACACAGTCTAATCCCACACAAACAGCTTGCATCTTGCTCCTCGACACATAGACACATAGCCACTATCACGGAAAACCATGCCAGACATGCCGTATGCACCGTGGCAACACACCAGCATTGACTGAGAATAGTCACCTTGGAGGCATAGGGACACCTTTATTATTAATGTTTTTGGGAATGCAGAGGCAACTCGGAGTACGCGTGAACAGGTCATGTGGAGTAACATGTGGGTCCAACACTGGAACCCCCCTTCTGCAGCACAAATGCGTGATAGCCATGGAACTGGCACACAAGTGTCGGCTAACAACTGAACACCCCCTGCTGCTCACGGAGAGGCTGCCATACACCATTGATCCGCTGATGTGGAAGTCCCACACCATGTCAAGCCAATGCAAACCGTATGTGTCCGAGGGCAGTGTAACACACATTGATGCCATCATCACAATCCACAATCCCATCACTGATGACTGTCAACAAGTCTGACCATCTATTCAGGTGTACCCAGCTGCATGTCATGTGTCCCATGGTGATGCGACATGTCTGCAGAGGAACCAAACATCGACAGGGGCAGTGTGCACACATCGTAAACAACTGCCACACCCAATACACCCCTGATGCATCCCTTACCCTAAGGAGACTTCCAAACTGTCCGTGCGTGTAACGCTGAGTCAGCACACGATGACGTGTCCATGAGGAATAGCAGTTCCACAACAATGCAACCAGCAGACGGCATGCGCAAGTACCTGGGGATGAGAGACACACAAGAAGTCAGCCACAAAAAGCACAGCCACTTGCATGTGCATGTACGCGACACATGAAAGGATGACAACATGCTAGGTCACTATTATGACTGTGGAAATACACTCATCACTGGCACCATCACTCCAGTGACACATCCACACACACCTCTGACTCACGTGGCATACATGCAGATGGACACACACATGGCAACACATGCCACACGGGGACCAATGCGTGCACACACAGACACTGGTACTCACCACTAAGCGAAGAAGTCACGTATGAGCTGACTCCGGATGTCTTCTTGCGGAACCACATCCTCCACATCACTAGCCCCATTGCCAAGACCTTGGTCCTCCACGGGTGGATGGTCCTGATCATCTTGATCCAGGATGAGTGGCACAGCTTTCTCAACTGCCATGTTGTGCAGCATGCAGCTGACCATGAAGATTTTGCAGACCTTCGCCAGGGCATATGGGAGGGCGCCGCCGGTCTTGTGAAGGCATCTGAATTGGCTCTTCAGGAGACCAAATGTCCTCTCTATCACTCGCCTTGTCCGGCCATGGGCGGTGTTGTAGCGGAGCTGGGCAGGCGTGATGGGGTTGCGGAGAGGTGTGATCAGCCATGGCATGTTGGGATAGCCAGCGTCCCCTACATGGAAACCACATGGACATAAGTAGGACAGGAGAAGCGGTCGTGCTGGAAGTCTACACAAAATACAGGACAGACAGAGTGTACCCACCAACAACACATGCTCGTTCGTTGCACAGCTGCGTCATCATTTCAGGCACCCTGCTACGCCTCATGATGTAGGCATCGTGTGCTGATCCTGGAAAACGAGCACAGACATGTGAAATCACCATGTTGGACAGACACACCACAAGGGCATTGATGGAGTGGTAGTGCTTGCAATTCCTGTACGCTACCTCCTGTGCCTGTGGTGGTACCAAAGCCACATGTGTCCCATCTATGGACCCAATGACATGGGGCATCCCTCCCAGGGCATAGAATCCACGCTTGACCCCAGTCAACATTTCAGGGGTTGGGAAATGGATGAACTCATCCAGGTGAAGCAACATGGCCTCTAAGAAATCATGCAGCACACGGCAGAACATGCTCTGGGATATGCCACCAACATGAGCTATGGTATTTTGAAAGGTACCCGTGGCAAGAAAATGTAGAGCTGCCATTACCTTCAGCTTGGGTGTCAGTGCCGTAGGATACCTGTGCAGCAGTTGCAGGTGTGGTGCCAGCCTCGCCGTCAACTCCTCAATCAACGGTTGCGGGAAGCAGTAGCACCAGATACAGTCATTCTCCCGCATGTCAGCCAAGTCCGGAATTGCTCGGGGAAGAGGCGGCGCTCTGCAGTAATTTGGAAGTGACAAGGAAGAGTGAGTGCACTAAAATAACACATTTTTGGTTCTGAGCACATGTTAATCTGTCAATACACATATGCGACATACGGAGTCAGGTATGTGCCACATGCCCTGGACACGTATGGCTGCCAGGTGACACTCCTACCAAGACCCAGCTACACACGGAGATTGTGAACCTCCACATGCCATGGCATGGGATTAGCTGTGTCCCAGTGTAAGTGAACAGCCAGATGCAACACAGGAGTGACATACATCAACACATCAGCAGAAGTAGGATGTCGATTTCAGAGACTGGTAGCGGAACACTAGAGCCACAGGTCACATGACATTACACTAGGACAGCCCACACACCTTGCCAATAAGGTGTACATGTAATGACTCACCACACATTCATAGAGAGGATGCAGACATGTCCTTGTTACGCTACTCCGTGTCCCATGCATACATACGCACCTCACATCCGATACCACATGTGGCCTGGTGTGCATAACAGTGTGCCATGTCCATCTACACACAGACACATGTTGGTTGCTGCAACAGCTGATGCTTTTGAGGGAGCTCCAACATCAAGCTAATGGGAACCCCCCACACATACATGACATAGTCACATCATGCACCGTGGGTAGTCACATGTCTGGTGTGGTAACCCCTGTAGCGGGCATCAGGGGACACTTGCGTGTGTTGTTGACTGTGCCATGCCAGTGACGCTCATCCCAAGTGTGCAGTACGACATGCACACATGTCAAAGGAGTGAAGGGCATGCCTGGCACACATTGCACCGTCACACATAACATCTGTACACATCTCATCATACATCTGGTGCCTTCTCGACTCAGGAGTAATGTGCCACATCACAGCCTTTCACACCTGTGCCCCACACATGTAGTACTGCCCAGACAATGCCTTGATGTCCATCCATGGACAAGTATGTCAGCCCTATTCCTTCCTGTGTGCTGCCTGTCACCACTGTGATGTGTGAAAGGCACCGTACTTTCGCTCAGAGGGCCTGTGTACGTTCCCTATCACTATGGGAGTGCTGCCGTATGTGTACCCATAGTGATAGTGAGCGTACGCACGCGTGTACGGTCCGTATCCCTATGGGTACGCATACACGAAAACACCCATAGTGATAGTGAGCGTACAGGCGTGTGTACGGTCCGTACCACTATGGGTACACATCCGTGAGAACACCCATAGTGAAAGTGAGCGTACGCACGCGTGTACGGTCCATAGCACTATGGGTAGACACACGCAAGAACACCCATAGTGAAAGTGAGCGTACGCACGCGTGTACGGTCCGTACCACTATGCTATGAGTACGCATACGCGAGAACACCCATAGTGATAGTGAGCGTACAGGCGTGAGTACGGTCAGTACCACTATGAGTACGCATACGCGAGAACACCCATAGTGATAGTGAGCGTACAGGCGTGTGTACGGTCCGTACCACTATGAGTACGCATACGCGAGAACACCCATAGTGATAGTGAGCGTACAGGCTTGTGTACGGTCCGTACCACTAAGGGTACACATACGCGAGAACACCCATAGTGAAAGTGAGCGTACGCACGCGTGTACGGTCCGTACCACTATGAGTACGCATATGCGAGAACACCCATAGTGATAGTGAGCGTACAGGCGTGTGTACGGTCTGTACCATTATGAGTACGCATACGCGAGAACACCCATAGTGATAGTGAGCGTACAGGCGTGTGTACGGTCCGTACCACTATGAGTACGCATACGCCATAACTCCCATAGTGATACGGACCGTACACGCGTGCGTACGCTCACTTTCACTATGGGTGTTCTTGCGTATGCGTACTCATAGTGGTACGGACCGTACACACACCTGTACGCTCACTATCACTATGGGTGTTCTCGCGTATGTGTACCCATAGTGGTACGGACCGTACACACGTGCGTACGCTCACTTTCACTATGGGTACGCATACGCAAGCACACCCATAGTGATACGGACCGTACACACGCCTGTATGGGCCGTTGCTATGCATTTGTGGTGCCCTAGGGCCCCGGGACACACCGTACCTGTGTGTGAAACTCCAAATTACATAGGGGACACATGAGGGACAAGTATAAAGGCCTACATGCATGCTGGTTGTCATGGAGACCAAGTTTAAAGTTTGAATTTTTTTCAGCAGGTGCACAGCAGTAGTCAGTTTGAATGAATCTACTTTGTTGCAATGTGGTTCTGGAGTTGACATCATGCTCAAGAAAAAAACACAATAAGAACCCACTGACTGTGCTAGGTTTGAAGGGATTGGAGGAAACATAGGATGCAAATGTGAGTGACCAATCACTCTGTACTCCTGTGCATGAAACAGGCCAGCAAGGCAGATATAAGGCAGCCAGGTCCCATGAGGGAGCACTTGCCTGCACATCTTTGGATTCGACGACCCAGCTGCTGCTACTGATTCCCTGGAACCATGTCAAGGTCTGTAGAAAGGTCACAGCCTTTCACCCTGGAGGAGAACCTGGGTTTGCTGGATGTGATCCTCCCACAGTACCCCCTGCTGTATGGGCGACCAGGGTATCAGGTGAGTGCAGAGTCTACTAGCACAGACTGTGTCCCTTGTTTGTGACTGTGACTTCTGGAATTGTGTCCAGGTGTGACACACATGCTATGTACTGTAGGGGGGGTGCCAGGGGGGGAATGCCTGATGTCTCCCAGCCAGTGCATGCTGTGGTGCATGTCTGCCGTCCTCACTTGCATTGTGTTTACTGTGACAATCACTGCATGGTGCATGCCACATTCTGCCTGTCTTTTCCTCCTGGGAATGTAGCCTCTACAGTCCTCATTTTATTATGTGGTCAGCCCAGTGTGACAGGTGACTGTACCCACAGATGTGTGTTAGTTCTGTGTACCTGTGCTGAGAGTGTCCACATGATGTGTTCGTACCATGGACATCGGTGTGTGTGTAAGTCCCCTGTCATGTGGGTGGGTGCATATGTGGAGTGTGGCACCCGGGCTGCATGAGGGATGGATATACCCTGCCCATGTGATGTGAGCAGGGAGCAGTGCTGTGTGTCTAATGTGCAGAGCCAGCCCCACACCTGTGAGCCCCCCCGTCTAGTGGCACATGTGCAGAGTGAGGTTTGTCGATGCATTTGGCAATGGCAGGTGAATGTTCTGTGCCTGTGTGTGTCTGTGTACTCTGCTGCGGTAGCGTCAGTGGCCTGTGGCATGTGACTGCTTAGAGGTGCTGCACATTATCCTGGTGTACCTTCTGATGCACAGTGTGAGCCTGGATCATTGATTGTGTCGTTGCCCTCATTCCACCTGTGTCCTTTCAATGGCACATACTGCTTTTGCCCTTCCCCAGAGGATCATGTCCCTATGACAAAGGTGCAATGCGTTGGATGCATACTATGCCTTGTTGTAAACAGCAAATTTGTTCTAATATGTCTCTCTGTGACATGTGCCTGGTGTATTGATGTAGTGTCACTTGTTCATCCTCACAGGTAGGCGCCTCTGCCAAGAAGCAGATATGGATGAACGCCGTCAGTGCCGTGAGGAGGACGGACGGTCGCAAGCGGCACTGGCCCAGGTGAGGAAACGCTGGCAGGATATCCGGTGCTGGACGCGGAGGATCGCACGGGTCCTGCTGGGGGACTCACCTGAGACCCATAAGAACCGCGGGCGCCGCCGTCTGACCCGCATCCACAAGCGTGTGCTGGCGGTGGTATTTCCAGACTTGGGGAGGCGCTTACAGGATAAGCAGCAGCAGGAAGGGGGTAGGTACATGTGTGTTTGTTGTGTGTCACCAGCATTTGAAAGTGCACAGTTGCATGGATACACTGCCAGGGTTTAAAGGTGCTGTGCAGATCCAGTTACCCACAGTATAGCGGTGCTCTCCTGCCTCCCTTCCCCTCCTTGCAATGTGTTCCCTGGTCTGTGTGTAGTCACTCCTTCACAAGGTAATGTAGGCTGGCGCTTTCTCCACGTGAACTATGCCTGTAGCATCATGTGTGGGGGTGGTGTGTAACAGGTTTTGGGACCTTGCCCGTGCCCTGTCCAGTTCAGTACATGTGGGTTTCATGTCAGTTGGCACTGATGCTGAGTCCAGACATGGGAGTTAGTCTCTCAAGTGTCATGCCTTACAGCACGCATGTCCTATGTTGTGGCCTGTGACATGATGTGCATGAGTGTGCGATACGCATAGTGCAGGGATGGTGGCGTGTGTTGCAGTCATTCCCATTCAGGACCATGGAGTTGTGTGGCCACTACTGTCCCCTGGGGCATATTTTCCTAGGTGTCATGTGTGTCATCACAAAACGTGGACACTCTCAGTGTCTACAGCATAGGTTGTGCTCTGTGCCATTGTCCCTTGGCACCATGTATATTGACGTAAAATGTAGTACAAGTGTCCACTCTACAGCCTGACCTAATTTTCCTTGTCCATACTCACGGGGGCCAGTGCCTGTGTGTCTTGTTACAATCATCTGATGATGACCATTTGTACATGATTATTTGGACAGGCGCACCTTGGGTATTTGGCGTCCAATCTTGCATTTATGCAGCCCCTGTGTATTTCACCCAGACTAAGAGATGTAAGTGCTTCCTGTGTCTCAACAAATTGTCTCATGTAGGGGGTGGTTGGTGCAGGCAAAGCCTACATGTCAAAACCTGAAATCTCCTTGCTAGGTCTGGCCAGTGTGTGATGTTTGTCTGGACATACACTCAAGGTGCAGTGAGCCAGTCATGGTGGGCATGTTTTCAGTATTACCTATGCTGCATGTGCCTCAAGTTCATGGATATGGTCCCTGCTCATCCCTATTTTCGGCAACGCTGTGTGGTGCAGATGCAGTGCTGGATTGTCCACAGGGCCTGGCTCCTCTGTCAAACTCCATTTCATGTCATTTGCTATTGTGTCATGCTCTCCATGGTTTTTCAGTGGCATGGTGGGTCAACCAACTGTGTGTTGCATGCCCTACATCTGTACCTTGTTTTGTAGATGTTACTGATCTTTCTTTTCAGGCTATGCACTGTAACCTATGTAGATTGGACTCATGTGACATATGTATACAGGTGTATGATTAATTGCTGTCTCTTCACCTTGCCCACAGCATCGTCGGGGGACACGGAGGGAGACATGAGCACAGACGGAGCGGAGGGACCGAGCACCAGTGCCAGCGTTGACATCGTGGCTGGCACATTGAGTGGAACTGAGGCGAAGGAGAGTGAGGCCGAGGACCTGTCCACTGGCACGACAGAATATGAAGCTGACGGGTCCGAGGATGATCTCTCTGAGTGGGCGGAGGCTGCACCAGCAGCTGACAGCGGCACAACATCTCAGCCCGCCCCCTCCATTGCCATCAGCCGCCTCCCACTTGCTCGTGTCCCTTCCCAGCGTGCCCGGTCACCACATGTCTCCTTCCTGCCAGGCACCGCACCCCCTGCCCCTGTCTCCACTGCTGCCGCCAATGCCGAGTCAGTGGACATCCAGCGGCAGTTGCAGGTTGGTCAGGCTGCGATGCTTAATGTCCTCCATGGCCACAGCCAAGTGCTGAACAACATGGAGGCATACTTGGAGGGCATTTTTTCATCGCAGGCTGACCAACGCAACTTGCTGAGGTCCATTGACTCGACACTGACTGCAGCAGTGGGTCTCCTGCAGCGCTACGTCCAACCCCCTACCCCTGACACATCCATACTTCCCACTCCCATGCCTGTCCCACGTACACCCAGACGTCAGCATGCACCCACCACAACAGACACAGGCACCACACCAGCAGGGAAGGTCATACGCACACCTCCTGGCACGCACACACAGGGTGAAGTAGGCACACCCACTGGGTCGGGGGGCAAACGTAAGTCACGCAGCCAGAGTGGGAGTCCGCATTCCACCAAATCCACTCCCTCCAAATCCCCTCCCCTCAGCTCTCCTGGCCACATATCCGGCAAAGACTCCTTCATGGCCGCTCTGTCCCTGAGCCCCACTGTGACACCACCCCGCAAGCGGTCAAGGGAGTCCCCGGTCAGGGTGGTTGAATCCCCCCCCTGTCCACACCCTCCCCCAGTGGCGCTGCGACCCATCCCTCTGCCCCCCCCCTCCTTGGGGCCTGTGGTTCCTTCGGGTGCAGGGGAGTCGCTGGAGGACCTTGCAAAGGTGTTCAGCGCCATCCTGGCCTCCGCCTTTGGCCCTGACCCACCCCCTTTTGGTGGAGTCCTCCATCCCTGCACCCACGACGCCTACCCTTCGCCCTCATGTCCCTGCGGTGCCTGGTCCTTCCCCCCCACATGATGCCCTCCCCACTCTGGAAGACGAAGGAGTCTGACTGTGCAGGCAAGCTAGGGGACACGCGTCCCACTGTGTCCCCCACCTGGATTGGAACTTTGGTTTGCCCTATGGGCATTGTACTTTTTGAACTTTCAAGGGACAAACATATTTTTGGATGCTGATTAAAGCAATTTATTTTTCCTTAGTACACTACTGTCTGTCTGGTATTGCTGTTGGTCGACCTGCCCCATTATTTTGGGTGGTGATTATGTGTTGGGTGTGTGGGAATTGTCGTCTTGTGCTGGTCATAGGGTGGATCCTGGTATCTGTGTGCCATCACAAGCTGTTGGCTACATAACTTTGTTAATGTAAGCAGTTACTGCATGGTGACATCGTCCCAAGGTGTGTTCCTTCCTCTGTGTAACCTGACTTCTTCCCTGCAGGGTCTTTCCAATAAGTGGGGCTGAGCTGTGTCTACATTGGCTGAGTGTGTGACGGACTCGTTAGACTTGGCCCATGCATGCTGAGCGATGTCTCCACCTGCATCATTCGTGGCGTCCTTGGTGGTCACTGTACTTGTGTATGTAGACTGTTGCCATGACTTCATGTGTACATGTATTCTTTTAGGCGCTATGCATATGTATACTTCCAGCCTCGCACACATGTGGTACATGTACTGCAGTAACTTTGTGCACCTGACTGAAATTTGTGGACATTGGATCTGTGGGTACTCCACCCTTTTCTTTGCAGGTGCACTGCTGTGAGTGTTAGGCACCCACCCCTCCTGTGTCTGGGCACTGCTGGGAGGACTCTGCACCCACCCCTCCTGTCTCTGGGCACTGCTGGGAGGACTCTACACCCACCCCTCCTGTCTCTGGGCACTGCTGGGAGGACTCTGCACCCACCCCTCCTGCGTCTGGGCACTGCTGGGAGGACTCTGCACCCACCCCTCCTGTCTCTGGGCACTGCTGGGAGGACTCTGCACCCACCCCTCCTGTCTCTGGGCACTGCTGGGAGGACTCTACACCCACCCCTCCTGTCTCTGGGCACTGCTGGGAGGACTGTGCACCCACCCCTCCAGTCTCTGGGCACTGCTGTGAGTGTTAGGCACCCACCCCTCCTGTCTCTGGGCACTGCTGGGAGGACTCTGCACCCACCCCTCCTGTCTCTGGGCACTGCTGGGAGGACTCTACACCCACCCTACTGTCTCTGGGCACTGCTGGGAGGACTCTGCACCCACCCCTCCTGCGTCTGGGCACTGCTGGGAGGACTCTGCACCCACCCTTCCTGTCTCTGGGCACTGCTGGGAGGACTCTGCACCCACCCCTCCTGTCTCTGGGCACTGCTGGGAGGACTCTGCACCCACCCCTCCTGTCTCTGGGCACTGCTGGGAGGACTCTACACCCACCCCTCCTGTGTCTGGGCACTGGTGGGAGGACTCTGCACCCACCCCTCCTGTCTCTGGGCACTGCTGTGAGTGTTAGGCACCCACCCCTCCTGTCTGTGGGCACTGCTGGGAGGACTCTGCACCCACCCCTCCTGTCTCTGGGCACTGCTGGGAGGACTCTACACCCACCCCTCCTGTCTCTGGGCACTGCTGGGAGGACTCTGCACCCACCCCTCCTGTTTCTGGGCACTGCTGGGAGGACTCTACACCCACCCCTCCTGTCTCTGGGCACTGCTGGGAGGACTCTGCACCCACCCCTCCTGCGTCTGGGCACTGCTGGGAGGACTCTGCACACACCCCTCCTGTCTCTGGGCACTGCTGGGAGGACTCTGTACCCACCCCTCCTGTCTCTGGGCACTGCTGGGAGGACTCTACACCCACCCCTCCTGTCTCTGGGCACTGCTGGGAGGACTCTGCAACCACCCCTCCTGCGTCTGGGCACTGCTGGGAGGACTCTGCACCCACCCCTCCTGTCTCTGGGCACTGCTGGGAGGACTCTGCACCCACCCCTCCTGTCTCTGGGCACTGCTGGGAGGACTCTACACCCACCCCTCCTGTCTCTGGGCACTGCTGGGAGGACTCTGCACCCACCCCTCCTGTCTCTGGGCACTGCTGGGAGGACTCTACACCCACCCCTCCTGTCTCTGGGCACTGCTGGGAGGACTCTGCACCCACCCCTCCTGCGTCTGGGCACTGCTGGGAGGACTCTGCACACACCCCTCCTGTCTCTGCGCACTGCTGGGAGGACTCTGCACCCACCCCTCCTGTCTCTGGGCACTGCTGGGAGGACTCTACACCCACCCCTCCTGTCTCTGGGCACTGCTGGGAGGACTCTGCACCCACCCCTCCTGCGTCTGGGCACTGCTTGGAGGACTCTGCACCCACCCCTCCTGTCTCTGGGCACTGCTGGGAGGACTCTGCACCCACCCCTCCTGTCTCTGGACACTGCTGGGAGGACTCTGCACCCACCCCTCCTGTCTCTGGGCACTGCTGGGAGGACTCTACACCCACCCCTCCTGTCTCTGGGCACTGCTGGGAGGACTCTGCACCCACCCCTCCTGTCTCTGGGCACTGCTGTGAGTGTTAGGCACCCACCCCTCCTGTCTCTGGGCACTGCTGGGAGGACTCTGCACCCACCCCTCCTGTCTCTGGGCACTGCTGGGACGACTCTACACCCACCCCTCCTGTCGCTGGGCACTGCTGGGAGGACTCTGCACCCACCCCTCCTGTCTCTGGGCACTGCTGGGAGGACTCTACACCCACCCCTCCTGTCTCTGGGCACTGCTTGGAGGACTCTGCACCCACCCCTCCTGCGTCTGGGCACTGCTGGGAGGACTCTGCACACACCCCTCCTATTTCAGGATATGTACGCTTAGAACATACACGGGTGTGGGTTCGCTACATGCATACGAGGTGGGGGTACGGTCCGTATATACACGGTTGGGGTGGGGGTACGCTCCATACGTATGCGGGTGAGGGTACGGGTCGTACTTACACTGTTGGGGTGGGGGTACGCTCCATACGTACGCGGGTGAGGGTACGGGTCGTACTTACACTGTTGGGGTGGGGGTACGCTCTATACATACGCGGGTGAGGGTACGGGTCGTACTTACACTGTTGGGGTGGGGGTACGCTCCATACGTACACCGGTGAGGGTACGGGTCGTACTTACACTGTTGGGGTGGGGGTACGCTCCATACGTACGCGGGTGAGGGTACGGGTCGTACTTACACTGTTGGGGTGGGGGTACGCTCCATACATACGCGGGTGAGGGTACGGGTCATATTACACTGTTGGGGTGGGGGTACGCTCCATGCGTACGCGGGTGAGGGTACGGGTCGTACTTACACTGTTGGGGTGGGGGTACGCTCCATACGTACGCGGGTGAGGGTATGGGTCATACTTACACTGTTGGGGTGGGGGTACGCTCCATACGTACGCGGGTGAGGGCACAGGTCTTACTTACACTGTTGGGGTGGGGGTACGCTCCATACGTACGCGGGTGTGGGTACGGGTCGTACTTACACTGTTGGGGTGGGGGGTACGCTCCATACATACACGGGTGAGGGTACGGGTCGTACTTACACTGTTGGGGTGGGGGTACGCTCCATACGTACGTGGGTGAGGGTACGGGTCGTACTTGCACTGTTGGGGTTGGGGGTACGCTCCATGCATACGGGGGTGGGGGTACGGTCCGTACATATCCGTCCCCACGCTATGTGATGCTTGTGCGGGCCGTACCCAGGCCTTTGCCACGTGGGTACAGCCGTCCCGCCATTGTTGAGATGGTGTGGGCGTGGTACGACTCGTACCCATGCTCTTAAGGCGTGGGTACGGGACGTACCTGTATTGTTGTGTTGCCGCTTCGCGTCGTCAAGCACTTCCGTTGTGGCAGACGCTGGCTTTGCTGGACCCGCCCCCCCCCTCGTAGTGACCAGGGCCTGGGGGTCAGGTATGTCAGGGCATGTGTGCTGTGTGACTTTGGTGGGGGTTTTGTGGCCTGCCCCTGGTCCTGTCCCCCACCCCCTTTCCCCCCTCCCTTTGTTGTTCTGACCTTCTGCGGCGTCTGCGTCGTAACCTGTAGAGGAGGTCGACTGCTATGAGGGCCAGGATGACACGTAGGTTCGGGTCCATGTCTGTCCGTAGCGTGCAGGTACTCCTTGTTCGCGTCGTCCTGATTTCCCGGCAGTTTTTGGCTGCCGGAAAATATTCACCGTGCGGGATGACGTCGGTGCGAATCGTAATTCCTGGTTCGTGAATGGCAGGCTGCGTGCGTCCCAACGTCACGTCGGCGCTTTCCCGGATCACATTTGTATGTTTATTTTCGTCGGTCGGGGTTTTGTACGATTCGTACGGAAATGGTATTTCCGTGCGAATCGTAATTCCATGTTTGTATATTTTTTCGACCGGGTACGCGTCGGACAGAGAATATGCTCCGTCCGATGGTTCGTACCCGGTTTTTACCGGATCGTGATCGGCATCCAAGGGTCTCAGAGCCTCAGAAACAGCACTTGAGGGCCATGACTCACTCAAGCTGAAGCCACCAGCAGGCTGAAGGGCAAGTCCAGTTAAAATTGGCTACCTGGCCTTATTACAGCCTGCTGTGTCCCTTTAGCTTAAAAGGAGGTCAACAAACTGACCCTTGGAGTTCTCTTAATAATAGGTACAGTAGGTGCAGGTCCAGCCTTTCTCGTCTCCTCACAGGTCCTATCAGCAGGTGTGTTTTTTGTCTTGCACAGGTCCAGTAGTGTTCTGAAGAGGGTGCTCAGGTGTGCCACATTTATGCCTGGCAGTAACATGAGGGTGGAGTTGCATTGAGCCCCTCTATACCCAGTAGAGGTAAAAGAACCCAGGAATTATCATGCCCACTTTTGCAGCAGTCCTTGTGTGCCCTACTGCAAACAATGTCACAATGGCCCTCTCTGCACAAATCCAAGATGGTGTAATCTTTCTCCCCTTGTTCAAAGACTGTGTGCCCACCTCAAAAGTGTTTCCACAGAAATGAACTACCCCTACTCTGTTGTCATTTCAAACAATTTCTGGGGGCAGCTCCTCTCATACTGTGATTGGTGCCTGTCTGACTGGAGGAAGGAAGAAGGGCCCTGCCTAGGTGTCAGCTAAGATTTGCCTGTGATAAGGTAGGCCTCATTTAAGTTAATCAAGTTCCTGGGCATAGCCAAGATGATGATCCTGTCAGAGGAACAGAACACCTCCCCACACCCAAATGGCCTTTGTTATGCTTTAGGATTGCCTTTTGCCTCATCAAGGGGGCAATTCAGCTGCCAGGTGACAGTTGAAGCTCATACCAATGCGCCTCCAGAGATTAGAGGCATGGAAAAGGTAACTTTCCAAAATATTCATTACAAATCTGACTTCACCAGTAAATTGGGCTTCTACAGAATATTCCAAAAAGCCAAATCATGACATTTTTAGTTGTTTCCCTAACTGTAAATGACCCTATTAAATGTAATATTGTATCCCAAAGACTTGCTATGGCACAGCCAACTCAGCTACAGTGAAAATGGCTTTTGGAACTTTTCCACTGTGAGGCCAGGCTTAGCATTCGTATCGTGCACTCTGCCTTACAGGCAACATATTAATATGTAAAAGGAAGGTTTAGACCTTTAGGTTATTTTGACAGGTTGAATTTACAGATTCAAAAATGTACAGCCTGGCTACAAAGGTAGGCCTACAGTCATGCTTGCACTGTTACTGTGGTTGATGGAACAATGAGTGCTGCAGTCCACAAGTGACATTTAACTTACAGGCCCGAGAACACTTTGAACCATATACTAGGGATTTATAGGTAAGCTAAATATGCTAATTAGGAGACTTATGGGGTATAGCCAGCTTCAATATGTTTTAGAGATCACAGGATATGCACCGCAGCCTGCGTAGCAGAGTCCCAGTGCAGAGAGACAAAAATACAGCAAAATCAGTCCAAATTATCAGTCAGTTATCACGCAAAAAGAGGCACCCTACAAAACTGAAATAACATTTTTTATGCTATTGAAATATTGTATCTCGTACATATTGGAACTTTGAAAAAAAAATATTTATATTTTGTGAGATTAATGAATACATTATATTTGTATTGATATGAAGTTTCAAACGCACAGTTCATAAGAGAGTTTTTGTGATCTTATATATTGCATTGGACAAGGCCAATATATCCTGACTTGATATAGGTTATCCTTATATATGCCTACTGTTAATCATTCCAGTTTGCTCTGGGAAAACAAAACCAAGGCTTGTGCTTATGATATTTCCCTTCTTGCATTAAACCAGGAAAATGACTTCTCCCAGCTGCACATCTGTAGGCTTCTCCCAAATATAAAGGGAATTCACAAAATGGAAAGGCATAGCAGCAATTCTATAAAGAACCCATAAAGAAAATCTTATTCCAAAACCCAAATTATACAATAGATCATGTATACTTATGATGTTGTTTTCGCTCCCCTATTCAGCCTCCATTTTAAAGCAATCTACACAAGCTGGGTTTATTTGTTGTCTCCTCAAAGTTGTATTTGCATTTTGCTGGATTAATGGGAATTCACCTTCTCTTCTGTAGCCTCACAACTAAAACCTCTTATATCAAATTCATGCACATTATAAAATAAACTAGTATTCTGGTAAGAAAACGCATCTTCATATGTGAAATTGTTAGTTTCGTCAGATTTTTAACTACCTAGTCATAAACTAATATGAAGTTTTGGAACTGCAAACCCATAACGAAAACCTCTTTGATCTGTGACATTGACGCGATAATTTGTATGCCCCTACATGAAATGAAAGCTGATCGTTATGAAAAGCTAATAATCACCTACGACCTAAACCACTGTTATTATGCATCATAAGGGAACAAAAACGCGCAGTCATGACTTAATCTGCAGCAAGGGACAGGATATTCTGAGACATACGATGCAATTAAAAGCAAAATAGGCATCGAATTATCCTGCACTATTATCCAGCTTTTACGATATTATTACATTTTAAAACACACAATTATTCACATAACACCGACCCCAAAGAATTAGAGCAAGCAGATGACTCTTCAGAAAGAAAACTATTCACATTCAGCAGATACATTGAACACACTATTCACCAAACTATCATAGATTTTTATTCCACCGAAGCAATGTCACAATATTTATTTTACATCCCCTCTTTACCTCCTAGTAAAATTGTTTATGTAAAACAAGATGTTGCATTCCTAAGAACAGAAACAACATGTACACAGGTATTTTTCTTAAAGGTGCACCATTTCTATTCTGTGCACACTGGCTGTGTTTCAGAAAGAGTATTTTGGAGTACAATGGCAGGTGTATTCTGTTTTCAGAAACTGAAACTTCAGCAGACACCTCTTCCTAGTCCTCCAGCACAGGATATGTATACATGCTAGGTGGGAAAGTGGGAAAGTGGTGTGTCACTAATTCAAGAGTTAGGAGGCAAGACCGTAATGACATGCAAAATGTTTGAAGTACGAATTCCAGCTTCAAATACCTGCTGCTGCGGGAAAGCTGCTATTGGAAATGACCATCTTATGCATGGTGTAGCTCAGATGTTTGCCTTGACTGGTTTTCTATCTGTGAACATGACATGTGCTAATCACTGGTAAAGTGCCTGTGGGTCTCCTTTTAAAATGATGAAATTTCCATACCCATAATTGGTATATAACTTACCTATCTGTGCCTAGTATATGGTAGAAAAGGTGTACCCAGGGTCCGTAAGTTCAATGTCAGCAGTAGACTGCAGCACCCATTGTTGCATCCACTACAGTGACAAGTGAACATGACTGCAGACCAACCATCCGTAGCCTAACTGTGCAGTTTTGAACTACAAATGCAACCTGTCAATATAACCCCTTTTAAATGCTGTCACCTGTAAGTGGGCCTCACAGCCGGGTTGTGTATGCTATACACAAGCATTAGAATACAATATTACATTTATTAATGTTATCTCCAGCTAGCAAACAACTACAAATTTAATTATTGGACGGTTTGAAACATTTATTACAAGCTCTTTTCACTGGTGAAGTTGGATTAATAATAAGTATTTTGGAAAATGTACTTTTAGAAGGATACCTTTTTCATGCCTAAAGCCTCTGGAAGCCCATTCTTATGAGCTCCAAGTGTCACCTAGCAGCTGAGTAACCCATTTGATGAGGGATGAGCTTGTTCTCAGAGCAGGGACAAAAAGCCATGGGTGTGGGAAGGTGTTTTTCCTTTGGCAGGATTGCCTGTGATTTGGGTGCAGGAACTTGATTAACTTTTCAGAGGCCTACTCCAACACAGGCAGGTGTAGCTAACACCTGGAACTGCCCTCTCAGTTTGCCTCCCAGGAAGGCACCAATACCAGTGGGAGAGGAGCTGCCTCCAGAACTGTTTTAGAGTGACCACAGAGGAGGTGTTGCTAATTTCCATGTACACATCTCTGGGTGGGCACAGGAGCTCTGCACGAGGGAAGAATGGCTCTGCCACTTGGGTTTTGGGTAGAACGGGGCAATGTGGTAATGTTGCAACAGGGCCAGATGAAATGCTACAAAGATGGGTAGGGTTACCTTAGAAATCTATTACCCCATTGGTTAGGGAGCAGCCAGGAGCTTCCCCCATCCAAGGGCTGTGCCAGGCATAAATATGGCATCCCTAGCAGCCTCCTCAAAATACTTTCTGGACCACTGAAAAAACAGAAGATAACTGTACCTGCTGTCTGCGACCTTAGAAGACCCTAGAATATTACACATGTTCTCCCTCTCGTGCCTAGGAAAAACAAGTGTAACTCCACTGGTCATAGAGCTGACCTTCTGTTCAAGCAACAGGATCACAACCAGCTACATGAGGTCTTTTCTTCAAATTCCCAGATGACCAGTTCCAACTGGACCTGCCCTGGAGCCTGCTGCAGGGCTCTTCTGGAGTGAGTCTTGTCCCTCAAGTGTTGTCCCTAATGTCCTTAGCCTGTAGCTGTGTAAAAGTGTATTTCTCCTAACTTTGTCTGAAACCCGGGACTTAGACTACTTTTTTTGGCTCTAAGAGCCTCCTGATGACCAGGACCAACCTGCCAAGCTTGATTCTATGAAGGTGCGTTGCCTCTTGGTAAAAGATTGTGGTTGCTTCATCTAAGATATTTTCCACACCAGCAAATCTGATTCAGCTCGTCCTCCTGGAGAATTTATCCAGCATCTAGGATCCCTCTTCAACTACAGCCTGCATCCTTGCCCGCTAGAAGAATCTGAACTCCATAAAAAGGTCCAAGGGTAGAAATCTTCACTGGACGAAGAAAAAAAAAGTATTCAGCCGGCGAAGGACCTTCTTTTGGTGTGAAATTCAAATTTCTCCTGCTCTCAGCTTTCCCGCAAAAAGTCAACAACTTCATTGGGTCCTTTTCCACTGGCTATCCTATAACTTGGAGCCCTCTTTTGTCACAACCAGCTGCCTTGCCCTGCTGAGGATTTATGACTTCCATTTCGGAGTCTAAGCACCTTATTCCAATTTTGGCAGGCAGGGTTACTCCATTACAACGTGATGGATATCCTGTGTGACAAAAAACAATTCAATTATATCCTATGGAACTTGTAAAATGGCAGATGGGATGTCCGTCACAAACGTGACAGAGTATCCCATCTGTCAAACTCATAATCAGGTTCTGAGTCTGAAGGTAAAACTTTCAATTGGATTGAACCTAGTTTCTTTATATGACCAGTGCTCCATTGTGGTTGGCCTTAACGTGCTCTTAGCTATCAATCAAGCACAACCACATTTATAACTCCAGTTTTCCTTAATAGATTTTTGTAATTTAGGTGTCATTTTTTGAACCCAGCAACTGGACTCTACTTGCTGCAAGTCTTGCCCCCCAAGTGTTGCCACCCCAGTCTTGGACCTTTGGAAGTGGGAGTGAAGCTGCTCTTCCAGCCCAGCTGTGGTCATGTAAGCAGAACTAACAGAGGACAATGCATCTCTTCACCAAAGGACTTTGCATTGTAGTCCACAGCCTCCTTGGAACCGCTGCTGCGCAATGCATTCTAGATGAAAGTCCTTGAACTGCAAGCCCCACATCCACAGCATCCTTGACGATGATGCAGGACTTCGCATCGCAGGCCCGGAGGTTCTTCTGAACTTCTGGAGCACAGCCCATCTTCGCTGCAGGACTTTGCATCACAAGCCCCTCATCAATGACATCCTTGACGATGATGCAGGGCTCTGCATTACAGCTCCTCTGAACCGCTGCTGCGAGATGCATCTTCAATGCAGGATCTCGCAATGCTCCGAAACCACGATTTAAGGTTCCTGTTCAGCTGTTATAATTTGGTCCCTGTATCTGGCCCATGCTCCATCATAGTTGACCTCAACTTGTGACTGTGTCCTGGCCCAGCATGACCAAATGACCACAGCTGGCACTTTGAGCTTCTAGTCTAGGCGCCATTTCCTTTTAACTCTTTAAAATTACATATCTGTGATTCTACTGATTGAATTTGTGTTGTTGTGATCTCAAACAACATTGCATTTTACTCCATTTTTATAAATTGGTGTGGGGTTTGTCTTGTGTTGTGTTTTCACTTAATTATTGTTTGAATTGGTGCATAAATACTTCACACATTACGAAAAGCTTTATTACTAAGTTAAGCCCCACTGCTTTGGTGCCAAGCAATCAGAGAGTTGAGCACAAGTTAATTTGGGGTGTGCTTGTGTCTCACCTTGACAGAGATTGTGTTTGCTGCTTGAGTAGTTTTACACCCCCCCCCAAACCAGTAACACAATTTCCAATACCATCTTTTTCTGAGGTCATGAGGATTTCGTCGATAATTTGTAAAGTATTGTTTCTGTGTTGCAGTGTGTTCTGAAGCCTAATTGGTAGTTGTGCAGGCAATTGATGGCATTGGTATGACCTTGGAGCTGTATGTATGGTGCTTTTTGATGATCTTGCCAATGAAGGGAATGTGATTTATGGGCCGAAAGTTGGCATGGTCATCAGGGCCCAGTGTCCGTTTCTTAAACACAGTGCAGAAATGGCTTATCTTGGGAGCCTCTGTCAATTTGTCTTGTTTGCAATGTTGCGTAGTCTTGTGAAGACTTTGATGAAGCATGAGGGTAAGACATCATCTTCTTTTTTTTTTGTCCTCATACAGCCAAACCTCTAGATGGGATTCCTCTAACCACTCCATGCCTATCTTTACCGACCCTTTGGGATGGGCAAATGGAGAGAGAAGAGCTTTCCCTCCCAGATCACAACATTACCTTATCCCACTCCCATTCACATTTCTGTGGAGGCCCTTGGGTGTTACTTGGAAGGCCAGGTCCGATGATGAAATGGCTTAATCATAGGATCCTTATTTTTAGTTGTTTTACTTCTCCATCCAGTTTAGTAGGGCCGCCCAGGTCTTGCTTTTGCTTCGTTGATCACAAGCCATATCCGATTTGCTGGTATAAATAATGTTCTTCAAGCATTCGGTAAAGGTCGGGGTATGTTCTGATTTCCAAGCCCTACAGATTTCTCTCCTTGCAAGAATTATCACATAGAATGTAAAATTGGACCCCAGTGAATTCACCTGGTAGTTATTCATCAAACCGAAGAAAATCAGACTGGTACTTACTTCTATCGGCTTTTCCAGGACAGTTTCTAAAAATGTACATACCTCCATCCAGTAGGGCTTAAATTTTGCACAACTATATACTTTCCCAGTCACCTTAGTTAACTTTTTTGGAGACCAATACACTCTATGGACAGTGTAGAGATGATTCCTCCGCAGTGCAGCTGGTTTAACTATGGCCTGCAATGTAACAAAAGAGTCAGACCATAATTTATAGACATCCAGTTCGTTATCACCGTATTCTTTGCCCCATACTCTTATAATTCCGGATTCCCCCTCATCCTCCGCTTCCAATACAGCCCCGTACCAGAAAGAGACTTCCTTTTTCCATATACCTGTTCTAGTGACTAGATCCACTTTCGAGTTTACCTCCTCCTCCTCCTGCCAGTTCTGCGTCGTCCACCAAGATGAGATCTGATAGAATTTAAACCTCGACAGAGTTCCTCGGGTTAACCTGCAGAATGCTTCCCAACTCATAAGCTTACCATCCTCTTGCAGGTCGCCCCAAATTTTTATACCCCTCATTTTAAGAGGGAGACTCAATTTGTCTTGTAGGCATTCCGGTGTACCGGGGGAGTCCCAGACTGAGGCTTGTACCGCATAGTATGGGATTTTCATCCTTCTTCTTATGTACATCCAAGTCTTTAGAGCGGCCCCCAGGATCTTTAACCTAACTTCTTTTAACATCTTTTAACATGGCCTCAAACAGTAAACCTAATGAAGATGAATTGGTTTTATTGGCCAACATCCTCACGTTTTTGAAGTGGAAAGAATAGCAGTATGCGAGTAGGTCCGGTAGTGCTAACCCACCCACTGTAAGGCCTTTTCTTAGTTTTTTCCAAGCTATTCTAGGACTCTTTGTTGCCCAAATAAAGGTACCTATTTTGCATTGTAGTTTAGTTATATCTTCTGTCCTGAATAACAGTGGGATTTAATTATATAGAAAAGTAATTTTTGGCAGGATTATCATTTTCACGAGGTTAACCCTCCCATAGAAGTTAAGAGGGAGGTTTACCCAACGTGTAAGTAGACTAGCAACCTCTTTAGAAACCCTCCTCCAGTTGACATTGGGAATATCCTCAAGTTTCTGTACTAACTGGACCCGTAAATACCTCATTTGACTCTTTACCCCATGGCTTCCTTTCGCTTGATTCCATTCCATTATTTCCGTTTTCTCCTTATTGATTTTATACCCTGAAACTTCACCGTATCTCTCTGCCTTCTCAATTAGCCGAGGGATAGCCTCTGTTAGGTTTGTTGTGTACAGAAGCAGATCATCTGCATATAGAGCGAGCTTCAATTCAAGTTCTCCCATTTTAAAGGGATGGATAACAGGATCCCTCCTAAGCCAGCTAACAAACGGCTCGATGTACAGAATAAATAGGAGTGGTGACAAAGGGCACCCCTGCCTGGTGCCCCTCGAAATGTTAAACCAGTCAGTCAAAACACCGTTAACCAAAACCTTAGCTTTAGGGCCAGAAACCAAAACTTTTTAACGCTTCCCAGAGATATACCCAGTTAACCTGGTCAAAAGCTTTTGCAGCTTCTATTGCTACTACCGTCAAGGGAGCCTTCTTAGCTTCTGCCATATATATGGCCCCCATTACCTGGAAGGTGAGCTCATTTAGTTGCCTCCCTGGTATAAAACCTCCCTGATCGGAGTGGACTACCGCCTTTATAACCTTTGCCACTCTTGCTGCCAATAGGCCTGAAAAAACCTTGTAATCTGAATCTAATATTGGTCTGTAAGACTCTATCAGATGTGGATCTTTGTTGGGTTTTAGAATCAGAGTCACCGTGGCTTCCGCCCAGGAACCTGGAATATCTTCGCACCAATATAAATTTTGTTGAACACATTTTTTAAGATTGGCACCACAATATCCAAAATGGCTACGTAAAACTCAATTGGGAGCCCGTCCGGGCCTGCAGCTTTTCCCCTGACCATTTTTTTGCATTGTACTCTGACATCTTCTTCAGTAATGCTAGTCTGCAGAAATACCCTGTATTCTTCAGTCAATTGAGGGAGGGCAGTCAATTTTAGCCACTCCTGCACTACCCCTTGTCCTAGTCCAATATCCTCCTTATACAGACCCTTCATAAAGGTTCCGGCTTCCTTGCGAATTTGATCACCCTCATAAATTATGCTTCCTGAACCTCTTTGAATTAAGTGCTTTATCAGATTCCTTGCCCTATCCGCTCTCGCCTTCCATGCTAATAAAGGACCGCATTTCTCTCTGTAGGCAAAATACTGTAGCTTACTAACTTTCCACCTATCAGAAAGCTTCCTATCGAAATGTGCTTGGTATTCGAGGTTTTCCAGCTCTTTCTCCAAACATGGTGCTATACCCCGGTTCTCCATAGATGCTTTCTGTAATTCTATTTCTTTCGCCTTTATCTTGCTTATCCTATCTGCCTCTTCATTTTTCAAAGCTCTCTTTCTTCCTACCGATATAGAAGTAAGAATCCCCCTTATATAGGCATTAAAAGCGTCCCACACTATCGGAGCCCTAGCAGTGCTAATATTAAACTTGAAATACTCATCTGTTTTATCACGGATCTTCATTATCACTCCATCATCCAATAGCATGGTCCTATCTAAAGTCCACCTTCTTTGTGTCTCTCTTTGCTTAAACCCCAATGTCAGGGCTACTGCTGAGTGGTCTGATAGGATAGCTGTAATATGATTTAGTTCCTCGACTTCTGAAAATAGTACCTGGTCTACAAGTAAGAAATCAATTCTTGAATGGTGTTTATACTTTTTACTGTAAAACGTAAAATCCCTAGTTTCTCTATTTTTAGTTCTCCATACGCCGCAAATGTCTTAGGCGGACTGTTATATTTAACTTTAGAGGTACGATCCATTTCCTTATTTAAAACCAAATTAAAGTCCCCCCTATTATTATTGGTATAGAGGTATTCAACAAACTGGCCTCAAGTTTCAGAAGTGCCCCAGGATTATCTTGATTCGGGCCATAATATACTACACATACTAGGGGTGTACCCCAAACTGTCAAAGTGGCCACCAGCCATCTCCCAGGCTGATCTGTCTCTTGTTTTACGACATTAATACCTGCATTACTCCTTATGATCAATGCCACTCCCCTAGTGCTTCCCCTTTGATCAGAGCAAAGCACCTCTTGGATCCATCTCTCCTTACTGAACTCCTGTTTGCACTCCTGGGACTCTAAATGGGTCTCCTCTAAGAAGCAAAGATGCGCCTCACTATCCTTCAGGAATTCAATGACCCGAGACATCTTTCTCCTACTCCTTAACCCATTTACATTCCATGTTATCATTTTAACTTTATTTAACCTGTTCATCATTGCTGCACCCTAGGCTCTTCCTTCGCGACTCTAAGATTTTTTGGACTTGTACGAGGTTTTTTCCTCCTTGCTCCCAACACCCTGTGCTCCCCCCACCACCTCCATGAGGAACCCTCCTGCTATCCCTTTAGCGATTAAATCGCCTTTCGGGACCCCCCCTTGCAGCTCGAGGCATCCACTCCTGTGATAAGCCCACCCAACTATTTTTATCCAGGCTTACTATATGCGAATGCACATTCCTCTGTTTATCTGTATAGGAGTAAAAAAATGTTTTTCTTTTGTATTATGTACCCCTCTATTGTCCTGACTAGACTGCTGCTGTCCCCTGCCCATCTAACGCCTCCCTGATGTGTGTATATATTTTTTATGTATATATATATATATTTTTTTTTTATTCCAGTACAGTTCTATATTTAAACTAATCTAGATCTATTCTAATGCTTCATTTGTGCCATGAAGACGTCTACTTCCTGGGGGGAGGTAAAATTATGCATCTTATTTTGCCACATTACTTTTAACATAGCCGGGTATTTCATTTGGACCTGGCACCCCGACTTCTCAACTCAGGCATTCTAGTTCCCAAGTCCCACTGCCTCTGTGCAGTCCTCTTCCCAAGATCTGACCTGATTTGATATTCAATCATATCCGATTGTAATGTGGTTTCTTTTAAAGCTCTCCCCAAAACCAATTCCTTAACTGCATAAGAAAGGAAGTTTATCAGGATTTTTCTTGGGGCTTTTCTTGCAGGGTGCATCTTGAAGGGATCTCTATGAACTCTCTGGATGTCCTTATCCAGATCATTATCCAATCTGTCTTTCAGGATTCCCTCCCGAAGAAGTTTACAAATAAATGCTTTAATATCCCCCCCTTCTGCCCCCTCCGGGATTTTGAGGACTCTTAGGTTGTTCAGTCTTGCCTACATCTCCAACCTCTCTAGGTCCTCCTGTAGAGTTTTATTTTGAGTTTTTAGTTTCTCTAGATCTTTGGTGTTCTGTAATACGGCTTCCGAGAGGATCTTGACTTCGGACTCCAGGACACCAGTACACAGGGTTATATCATCCAGTTTTCCTTCTAAAATCTCACATTTTTCATGTATCCCTCTCTGGTTAGCCTCAGAGATCTCAAATTTAAAAAATAGGTCTCCTCTTAGGCTTAATAATATTGATTCCAAATCAGGCTTACCACCAACCCCAGGAAGGATATTTGTTTTTCCTCTTTCCAAGGGGGCGGCATTTCCCTGTACTGGTACTGATACTGGTACTAAGGGAGTACTAGGAGGGGGACCTGTGTCGGGGATGACATTTCCTACATCCAGTACCTCTTCCGCTCCGACCTGACAAACCTCCTTTTCTTCCCCTTCATCCACCATTAATGGGGTATAGCGATTTTCTAAGATGAATACGGAGGACTGCTGTGATTCTTGCTGCCCCCCTGTAGAGGCCGCCACCGGCTCCATTATTTTAGAGTAAGATTTTAGTGAGGGGGTAGTTTTAACTGGTAAGCTCACTGCCTTAGCCTCCCTTCGCTTCTTACTCTCCCCAGGTTTTATCACCACCTTCTTCTTAGTGGTAACTGGGAGTACTCCCCTTGCATTTTTTCCCTCCACAGCTAATTTTCCCTTATTTTTAACAACCAATTGGGAGCGCAGCTGGTACCTATTTCTCAAAAGGGGGACCGGTGCTCCTTTTATAGGTAAAATATTGATAGTTTTTTGTATCTCTGATGAAATTAACTCATCCTCTACGCATACTACTGCAGCAGCCTCCTCCTGTCCCTGTCCCTCTCCCCTATTCTCTGGAATTAGCTCATGAAAAGAGTTAAATAACCTGGGGCAGGAAGAAAGCGGCACTTTTTCCATCTGCCGAGTCTCTCTCCTGCTAAACACACACCTTACACTGCTCTCAGGACAGCCTGATAGAGAATCCTGTGTGATGGAGCCTTCTCGGGTTTCCACCCGCCAGTGTACTGTTCTGCCTCTGCCCCCGCCGGCCCGGAAGCCGATCCTGCTTACTGCTGCCTGGGCCCCCCTCCACAGCTCAGCTCAGCGTCCTCCAAAGTCGGTGTGGTTCGCTGCATCCTGCCCCAACCCCATGCGGTGACATGATATGAAAAACAGAGATGCAGCGTGTAGTCGGCTCTGCGGCTCAGCGGCGGTGAAGGCAGCGTGCAGAGAGAAACAGGAAAAACACGGGAGATAAAGGTGTTAAGAACTAAATAGTTCTAGTTTAAGCCATTATAGAATCGCATATACCTGACATTCTTTTCAGTAGACTTTATTGCGGAATCTGAGATGCTGGTGTCGATTTCTGCCTCGCTGCATTAGGAGCTCCTGCGACTGGCGTCAGCCCGCCGCCATGTTCCTCGTCCCGCCTATGCAGAATCAATGATGTCCGACATCATCTTCATCAGATGTGGCTTTGAGGGAGTTAAACATGTCATATACTGTTTATACTCTTGAATACTATATAATTTATAGCATGCAACATCATAGTATTCATAATAGCACTTATAACTTCTCAAATGACATTTTTGTCACAGCACAGTGCATGGTAGAGTGACGAGTAGTAGTTAGTGTTGTCTGGTTAGAGAGTTGAAAAGAGTGTGTAACGAGGTCTGCTACTAATAATTATTTGAAGGGGTGGATGAATTGTAAATGAAAGTTATAACTAAAACGTTTATAATTTTTTTAACTTTGTGTAGTTTAAACTCGGTTTGTATAGAGTAAATAAGGGTTTCCTAACTGAGCTTTAAACCTTTGGCTTTTTCATTGAATTTCAATGTTTGTTTTATTTTTTATAAAAGTATGTTTCAAATCGTAGAGTCCAGTGTCGCAAGTGGAGATTTGTTATTGGAGTGTTGCGCAGTACAATGAAGGAGAGTGTTGTAAAGTCTATTGTAATAGAGAGGAGTATTGCAGAATGGAAAAAAATGGAATAGAGTAGAGTGTAGTCGCGTATCATTCAATGTAGTAAAGTGTTAATGTACTAGCATGGTGTCTCATATAGTGGAGCAGTGATTAGTACAGTGGAATGGTGTGTCGAATAGTAAAGCAGGGTGTTGTAGACCGTCATAGAGTGGAGTATAGTGGAGTAGAGTGGAGTAGGGTGAGGTATAATGTCATAAAGTGGGTGATCGTCAAGTGGAGTGTCATAGAGAACAGTGGAGGAGAGTGTTGCAGAGTGGAGTGCTATGTCATATAGTAAAATGCATATCGTAGAGAGAACTTAAGTGGTGTGTCATTGAGGGTCATACAGTACAGTACAGTGGCGTGGAGTGGCTGGAGTATCATGGAGTGGCATAGAGTGTAGTAGAGTTGAGTTGCATACATTAGAGTACAGTGCCAGACAGTAGATCAGCGTAGAGTGGAATGTAGTACAATGGTGTAGAGTGGATAGAGTGGAATAACGTGTAGTAGAGTGAAGTATAGTGGAGTGGAGTACACTGTAGTATGTTAGTGTAGAGTGGAGTAAAGTGTCATAGACTATAGTGGCGTAGAGTGTTATGGCTTAGAATACAGGTGAGTAAAGTGTTCAGACACACCTGACGAGCAAACGCTAGGAATCTGCTTACTGACTGATCTTGGCCGGTGAAGGCATTTTAGCCAATTATGGGGCCTATGCATCAACAATGCCATTTGCGATTCCTTATTAGCGAAAAATAAGGAATCGCTAATAAGGAATAGCAAAAGGCTATGCATGTAGGAATCGCTATTCAAATAGCGATTCCTTAATATTCCTTATTACCGAATCGGTAATACCGAATCGGTAATAAGGAATACCTACCCATTCATTCCTATGGGCTTGGAGGCCTATAGGAATGAATGTAAAGCCAGTCTGTATTAGCGATTCGGTATTACCGAATCGCTAATAGCGGGAGCACTTTCATGGGTGCCAGGGTGTCAAAAGGACACCCTGTTGCACCCCTGAAAATGATATGTGCACATATGTTGCACACACACATGCTCTAAGGGCATGTGTGTGCGCAACATGAAACTTTGAAAAATGCACAAAAGTGCATTTTTCAAAGTTTTTGCAAATTACCATGCAGTTCATCTTCATGGTAATTTGCTCCCCCTATTAGCAAAATCGCTAATTTTTTAACTTTGATGCATTGCATTTAAGGAATCTCACTTTGGGATTCCTTAAATGCAATCGCTATTTAAGGAATCGGTATTTAAGGAATCCCTATTTAAAGAATCGCTATTTAAGGATTCCTTAAATAGCGATTTCTGCTTTTGGGTTGATGCATTGGGATTGGGTATTTTTTACTTAATACCGGGAGCTATTACCGAATCGGTATTTTACCGACTGGATTTTGGGTTGATGCATGAGGCTGTTAATTGGTTCCTTCCTATTTACTTTGGACCATGGACTATTCCACTCTATAGTAATTATACAGAAATGTGTCTTATCTTGATAGACAAGTCGCTGACTATCGTAAAATCAATTGAAGCTTTTGAATAATTTGATATCACCAGTGGCACCATTTTATTGACTGGTTGGACCACATCCTTCGCTCAACATAATTGAAGAGTGTTCTGCCTGTTCTATAAAATAAACAAGCTGACGGAAGTGTATCATTTTCCTGGTTATTTTCATCCCTTGAATTATTCATCGTCTTGGTTAACGTACAGATTAATTGTGCCCTGAAGAAGTCCTTTTGTAAGGACGAAACGAGTCGGCTGTGTTTTGATCGTCTTGATCTTGTTTTAATTCTATATCAAAATTAAAGAAGAACTTTGCAGAATACATTCGTGACACGGATTCAAAAATTCCTGTCTGGGTCTTTGGTGGTGCACCTTTGCTTTTATTAAAAAGGTGAGTAAAGTCTTATAAATTGGAGTACCCTGTTGTACAGTAGAGTGTAGTGGGCTGTCGTACAGTATTGGAAAGTGATGTAGACTACAGTAAAGAAGAGTGACATACAGTCTAGCTGATTTTTGCTGAGTGAAGTGGTGTACAGTACAGGATGGTTTTAAAGAGTGTGGTAGAGTGGATTGGCATACAGTGTCATAAAGTACAATGGCATAAAGTGGTGTGGAGTGGAGTAGTGGAGTAGAGTTTAGTACTGTGTCATAGTAGATTTGATTAAAGTGGGGTGCAGTGGCATAAAAAGAGTTGCATACAGTGGCATAGAGTGGACTAGAGTATCGCAGAGTATTGTAGAGTGTTGTTCAGTGGCATACAGTATAGGACAGTAGAGTGAAGGGGTATAGAAAGGAATACATTTTCAGAGAGTGGCATAATGTGTAGTAGAGTATTGTAGAGTAGAGTTGCAGAAAGTACAGAAGCATGTGAAACAGTGAAGCTGCGTAGAGTGGATTTTTGTATAGTAGTGTGGACTGAGGTAAAGTCTCGTACAGTGGAGGAGAGTCGAGTGGAGTGGTGTAAAGTAGTGTGGAGTAAATTACAATACAGTGTATTGGTGTGTCATAGAATAGGGTGGCATGGGGTGGAGTGTACTAGCATAGCATAGTGGGGTCTTGTGTGGTAGAGTGGAGTGTTGTGTCACATATAAAAGTGTTGTATAGTGGAATAGAATTTTGTACATAGGAGTGTACAGGTATAGAGTGGAGTACAGAGTTGAACAGTAGAGTGTATGGGGGTAGAGTGGAGTAGAATGTCATAGAGTGGTAGAATTTTATAGAGTGGATGTGTATAGAGTGAAGGAGAATGACATATATGGTGCAGCATAGAATGGAGTGGAATCCACAGTTAAGTGGAGTAGCATACAGTGAAATAGCATGCAGTGGAATACCACACAGTGGAGTGTAGAGGAGTGGAGTGGCATAGAGTTGAATAGCCTAGAGTGGAGTGGTGTACAGTATGGAGAAGCGTACAGTGGATTAGCATAGAGTGGGATGGCATACATTGAAGTGATGTACTATGGAGTCAGGGAAACTATTAGAAATTGGAAATGCATCTCATACAGTAGAGTGGAGTGCTGTGTCATACAGTGTTTGATACTGTTCTAGAGTGTTGTTCAATAGAGTGCACTGGCTTAGAGTTGAGTGAAAATTTGAACAGTGAAGTGTACCGGGATAGAGTGAAGTAGAGTCTAGTTAAATGGCATAGAGTGTACTTGAGTTTTGATGAGTGGAATTATATAGACTGGAGTAAAGTACACTGGAGTGGCATTGAGTGGAGTAGCATACAGTGGAGTGGCATAAGGTGGAATGGTGTAGAGTGGAGCAGCATAGACTGGAGTGTCATACGATGGAGCATCATAGATTGTAATAGCATATAGTGCAGTAGCGTATAGAGGAGAGGCGCACAGTGAAGTGGTGTAGACAGGAGTGGTGTATCGTGGGGGTGAGGTAGAGTGTAATAACACACAGTGGAGTGGTGTACAGTGGAGTGGAGTAGAGCAGAATGCCATAAAGTAGAGGGGTACAGATTGAACTTTTGTGCACACTTTTGTACAGTGTAATAAGTGGCATACAATGGAATAGTGTAGAGTAGATTACACTGGAGTTGCATAGAGTAGAATAGCATAGAGTAGAATAGCTTTGCGTAGAGTGGCATACAGTGGAGTGGTGTGGTATAGAGTGGAAAACAATAGACTGGGGCAGAGTGAAATAGCAAGTAGTGGAATGATGTGCAGTGGAGTGGCATCCAATGGACTAACGTAGAATAGAATGACATAGAGTGGAATGATGGACATAGGAGTGACATAGAGTGGAGTAGTGTAGAGTGGAGAGGTATACAATGGAATAATGTAGAGTGGAATTATGTACAGTAAAGTGACATAGACTGGAATAGCGTATAGTGGAGTAGCCTACAGTCCAGTTACGTACAGTGAGGAGGCGTAGTTGGAGTCGTAGTTGGAGTCGCATACAGTGTATGAGCATAGAGTAGACTTGTGTACAGTGGAGTTGAGTACATTGTGATATCATAGAGTGGAGTGGTGTAGAGTGGAGTGGCATTCAGTGAAATTGCATAGAGTGGAGTGGCATACAGTGGAATGGTCGTAGAGTGGAATAGCATATGCTGGAGTTGCGTATAGCGTAGTGACATACAGTGGAGTGGAATACACTGAAGAGGCATAGAGTGGAGTTCCATACAGTGTAATAGCATAGAGTGGACTGGCATAGATTGGAGTTGTATAGAGGAGTAGCATGCAGTGAAGTGACGTGTAATGGAGTGGTGTGGACTGGAGTGGCGTACAGTGGTGTGGGGTAGAGTGTATTAGCATACAGTGGAGTGGTGTCCAATCGAATTGCATGGATAGAAGTGGCATAGAGTGGAGTGCCGTACACTGGAGTGGCATTGAGTGAAATAGCATACAGTGGAATGGCATCAAGCGGACTAGCATATAGTGGAGTGGTGTAGAGTGTAGTGGCATTCAATAGAATACAGTAGAGTGGAGTGGCGTACAGTAGAATGGCATAGAGTGGAATAGCTTATAGTGGACTAGCATCCAGTGGAGTCGCGAACAGTGGTGTGACGTGGACTGGAGTGAGGTAGAGTAGATCAATGTACAGTGTAAGAGCGTAGAGTGTATGTACATTGGCATTGTGTACTGTGCAACAGAGTAGAGTGGAGTGGCGCAGAATGGAGTCTCATGTGATGGTGAGCATAAAGTGGAGTAGTGTAGAGTGGAATAGCATACAGTGGAGTGGCTATAGTGGTGTGGCATACAGATGAATGTGAAATTTAGCAGCAATGTTGATTATGGTGCCCAGAGTAATGCGAAACAGTGAATTGCTCTGCCTTGTGTCTCTCCAGATTCACCAATCAGTGCAGGGCCATACATTGTGGCCTTGTACTGTTTTTTAAATCTGACTTAAGTACTGCATTGCCCATGCAACACCATGAGTGATGCAAGGATACCACATCCAATAGTACAGCTAGGCATTAGTTATATTTTGAGCCATGGTATACTGTTATAACTTTGTAGTATACTGTGGTACATGTAGATGACAAGCCAGTATGCAAGTGGGTAGGTTTTTAGAGAATTAAAAGACAGCCATATTGTTTTTACTACACTTTGGCTATGTTCAGTGTTAGTGCCTTAGAAAATGTAAATATTAGGTACCTACCTATTATCACTTTATTAAAGTGGTGATGAGTAGGGAAATGTATTTAAATATTTGTAATATATTTTTAAATAGGTTAACAGTCATGTAAGATGGTAGTTGCCCAACATTTTGTAAAACTCTGCAAAAGTACCACGGTGACGGATATAAATACTGTTAAATGCCCTATAACTTAAAAAATATTTACTCTACTTAACTGCAGTATCCAAAAGCATCATCTCTGCACCATAATGTAAAATCTATTCAGCCTTTTTTGTGCTACATCAAATTCAATTTGGTAATTGCATTGGTGGAAAAACACGTTTTGTGACCCCCTTTTATCTTTGTACCCCTTTAACGATTCCCACAAAACTTTACATCATCTTTCAGGAAGAAAATGCTATAGGTCTTGAAAGTTTTGTGGTGATTCATTGAACGGAGGGAAAGTTATCAGGAAGCTAATATCTGAGGAATTGCATCTTTGGGAATGCTAGCTATAACTACAGAGGGGAAATCAGATTTAATGTGATTTCTTTTGAATGTAAGTATTGGTTATGTATTTTTTCCTTGGTTTACATAATCATGTGACCATAAACGTGTCTTTCAGAAGTTCATGTATTAAATCTGAAATTTTACGTATGCAGAGTAGTTTATTCTTTCTGCGGGGGGATGTGGCCAAGCTGAACTGCAAAATGGCCATTCGGTGAGATGGCTCTGCCGGCTGAGCGCGATTATCCGATATTTATCCTACATTACCCTCGTGTTCCTGCACAGCATAATTAACATATGCCTGTTTAATAGCCACACAATCGGAATCCTGGCATTTTGGAGACCGGAAGGTTGCGGGTTGATATCCTGATCTACATCAAAAGTTGCGGCCTGTCGCGTCCGGAAGTGCGCGCTTCCAGAGCTGCCAGAGGCTGCCGCTGAAGTCGGCCCTATGCCTCTGCCGATTTCATGTGTCGGCGCCTAGAGCTCGCATAGGGTGCAGGCTCGGGCTGTGGGCACACGGTGGCTGGTAGGCGTGGGCAGCCGATGGCTGCAACGAGCGTACAGACTGTCAAGGCCAACCTTGCCGGTGAGTCCTGCGGGGAGATCCGTATTGGTGCGGGCGGCTGATGGCCTCTGGTGTGGGGACGCGGCGAGCTGGGCCCCGGGACATGGACTGCATCTCCCCCTGAATGTGTAGTCCTCTGCGGCAGTAATAGAACTAACGGGCGGGGAGCTGGAGATGGTGCGGACCCTGCCGTGTGCTCCTCTGGACCTTCTGGATCCCGTTGAGTGGTAGCATTAACCCGAGCTGCTACAACTCTGCTATAAGTAGGCCACCATACATAGCACCTCACGATCTGCCTGGCAGGTGGGACGCTGCGGGCCCCAGCGCCCACTCAGAAGAGCCTCTGCATGAGCTTAGCAGTGGCTCGAGGGGGTGCCTGGCAGGAGGGCTCCATAATACTGGACACAATAGGGGGGTGCATGGACGGCTGCTGGGGAGTGTGATGAGCTGAGGCACTATCCGTGGCAGGGGTAGTGAAGCCTAATCTGCTCATGTGCCTGCTGACATCGCAGTGGTAAGAACCAAGCATCTGTACATCCTGAGTAACTGACTAACAGGCATACTGCCCTGTCCTTGAGGAGAAAGTGCCCAAAAGCAGCTGTGCTGCCGGCACACTGTGCACGCACAGCTCTATCCCCAAAGTGAAAGAGGGAAACTGAACACTGTACTCCAATATTAGTGAGAGAGGTGATTGAAACAGGGAGCTATCAGACCTTGCTTGGGCCCACTGGGGGTGCTGGTGGGGTGACGGGACCCCGGGTGGTCCCTGCGCAGCTGTCAGCCTAACAGCCAGTGCACTATAAGGCATAGATATGGATAAAACGGACACTAAGCATCCAAAGCTCAACTTCAATAAGAGGACGACTCGTCAGCAGGAGGAGGGTCCCTCGCCACCCGGCGAGACTGGAGGAGTCACCATGGACGCCACGCAGGAGGACGCTCTAAGGTCCCTGCTGAAGGATGTCAAAGTTAGTCTGCAGGCAATTCACTCCAAACTAGGCACTCTGACTGCACGTATGGACCAAGTCACCCAACGAGTGGAGAAGCACGAAACTAGAATTGACGAGCTTGAAACTAGAATATCAGATGCTGACAACCATCAAACCAAAACAAATGAGCAGTAGCTTGCATGGATAAGGTTCTCAACCTTATAAAAGCTAAGAACGAGGACTTGGAAGGCAGATCCCAGCGGAATAACGTCCGAATTACTGGAATACCGGAGACAACAAACATCCAAAACATGGAGAAATATGTAGAAGCGATGCTAAAGGACCTTTTTGGAAATTACCTCTCCGGCATGTTTCTGGTGGAGTGGGCGCATCGCTCCCTGGGCCGCAAACTGCCGTTGTGAGCACAACCGCATCCAATCCTTGCTCGCCTCCTAAATTATCGAGATGGAGACACAGAACTAAGTATGCCAACCCTTACCCAGCTAAGCTCCGAGTGCAAACTTGTGGCAAACCCCTCATATTCACTGACGCCAGTGCCGCTCTAAAATTTGCCAAACAGCCACGCAAAAAATAGCAGAGCCCAAGTCATACAGAAGATACGTCGTTGTGCTGCCAACTGAGTGACAAAGACTGAATGTGCTACCCAGAATCACTGTTCCACATTGCCATTCAATATAATATAAAGTACTGATGGTGCAGGTATATTTTGTTTTGGACCGCCATATCTGCTCCCATGTGGCCCCACACAAAATTATTTTTCTGCTCCTTCCCTTACTATTGTGTGATGCCACGTCCTTTTTAATTATGTTCATTGCATCACAGTAAGTCGTGTTGCTATCGGGCTCGACCACCCTGCTGTAAGTGGCAGGGGTGTAAGCCGGTAACCTCACATTCCCCCAGGGATAATTCCCAACAACCCTAGAATTACCTAGGATTTTCAAATGATTTGGGTTGTTATAGGGGATGAATACACAACCTGATTGGGGGGTTGGTGTGGGCGGTGGTTGGGAAGGAGTTGTTAATTGTTCTTGTTTAATACCGCAAAATGCATTGGTAATGTTGTTGTCACTAAATATTGCAACCGAGGCTAAGAGCCCAACACAGGTTTCATTTAATACACATGGACATGGTAAAACCTCATGGGTTTACTGCACCACAGGTAGAGAACCACATTCTGAGGCACGTGGCCTAGCCGTCACGCCGATACAACCACTGTAGGCTAATATGTCCTTATTAAAATGTATCACTTGGAATGTGCGCGGTCTAAATGACCACTGAAAGTCATGACTAGTGCACTCATACCTTACATGGAGCAGATATCTGTTTTCCACAAGAAACCCACTTGAAAGACACATCCCGTTCCAGATTGAACTCAAGCAGATTGAGGGAGGTATTTACTCCCAAAACAAGTCATTACATATCCCGAGGAATGCTCGTTTTACTACAGGGCGAGATTTATGGTCAGCAGGTCACTATCGCTAACATATATGGGCCCAATAAATACTGACAGCCCTGAATTTTTTAACCAAGTGTGACATGGGATACACGCAATGGGAAGTGCTGCAACATTGTGGGGCAGCGACTTCAATGTAGTATTATCGTCACAGGATGATAGAGCAGGCATATCTCACACACACCATCCACGAGCATCTGCAGCACTCCGGAGAATACTTGACGACCACTACTTGATCGACTCATGGCGTACATTACACCCACGGGCCCGCGAGGGCACATATATAACTCAACAACATAAAGCGTGGTCCAGACTGGACTACTGGCTAACCTCTAAAGATATGCACGCTTGGGTAACCGGGGTCTCACATAACCCACGCACAGTGTCTGATCATGCACCCGTCATGATCCAATTCCATGTCCTGAAGCATTACATACAACCTTTTACTTGGCGGCTTCCCCCAAATGCACTACTCGACTCAGTGTTCAAAAAGAGATACGGAAAAGCACTGAAGAATACTTTGCACACAATACGGGTATGGTAGACTCAGTGGGCACAACATGGGAGGCCTTCAAGGTGGTGATATGGTGCGCCTGCATAGCCCTGCAGTTAGGAGTCCTCAAAGATATCCGTAATCGGCTGAGCAGTCTGGAGGGTGAGATCCGTGACCTAGAGTGTCAGTACTTCCACTCCCCTACACCCACAGTGCTAGCACGCATACGGGTAAAATTAACAGACTTTCAAGAAGAGGCTGAGAGAGAGACTAAATACTTGCACAAATATACACACGCACGCAGGTACGGGGAGGGAGACAGGCTGGAGAAGACGTTGGCAAACCTTCTAAAACCCCCCAGAGGCTCTGCTTACATCACTGAACTCTGCACCCCTTGTGCACCACCTTCCGGATCGCCTCCGGAGGTGTTGGATTCAATTAAAACCTTTTACTCACAACTGTACTCCACTCAAGCTGACCTGGCTGACTCAGAATTGTTGGGATATCTAGATTCATTGGAACTTTTATGGCTAAGTAGGACACATCGCGAATATCTAGAGGTGCCGTTTACAACAGATGATTTCAAGCAGGTCATTCATAGAGTACCGGCAGACAAGACCCCCAGGCCTGATGGCATTACAGCCAAATTTTATAAAGAATGTGAGAAGCTGTTGGCCCCTCCCCTCTTAGAGGTGTACCAAGAAGAGACACAAAATGGCATACTGCCACAGTCCATGCGAGAACCTGTAAATATTACATTGCTAAAACTAGACAAAGACCCCTCAAAATGCGACTCATATCACCCGCTCTCACTAATAAACTCTTGATACTAAAATTTTTGCCAAACTACTAGCCAACAGACTACAACCACTACTTCCATTAATTGTGCGGCCGGACCTATCTGGATTCGTGCCAGGTCATTCTACCTCACATAACTTGCATACCATACTCACTTTTATACTATCTCACACCACATGTCTCTGCAATTGCCGCACTATGAGACACCACTAAAGCCTTCGACTCCTTATAGTGGAAATTCCTGTTCACCTTTCTAGCCCGATTAGGACTGAGTCCCATTTTTATTCAACAAATAAACTTCTCAACACTTTACCGACTGCTACAATTAGAGTAAAAGGCTTGATCTCCGATCCCATAATCACACGGGGCACTCGCCAGGGCTGCCCATTATCTTACTGGCTATTTGCCATAGCTACAGAAACAGAAACACTAGCATCCACATTAAGTCAACACCACACAAATCAGGGGATAGGCTTCACCACCAGGGGTCTAATTGAATCGATGTATGCAGATGACATCACTCTTTTCATTATTGATCTGGCGGTAAATTTTGCACCCATCACCAGGGAACTTGTGCGATACGTAGGACTATCTGGGGTCCAAATCAATTGGGCAAAATTCACTATATTCCCTCTAACAACAAGTACAACCGCTTTTGACACTGACTATGCGATAGTCTGGGCGGACGGTCCGACGCGATATTTGGGCATCGGGCTCAGCAGAGATTTGCAGGAAATATGGTTGGCTAACTATGGCAGGGCAATGGGTTGGATAGAAGATGGAATTCAAAGATGGAAAATTCTGTCACTGTCCCTCACAAGTCGCATTGCCATCACCAAAACCATTCTCCCAAAACCGTGGTATCCATTTGTAAACATCCCCCTAAAAATAACTACACAATGTTTTAAATGCCTCAGGTCTAGCATGATCGAGCTTGTATGGGCAGGGAAACAGCCCAGGGTATGTTGGGAAACACTTACGCTGCCGTTGATACAGGGGGGATTTTGTGCACCAGACATTGTACTATACGCATACAGCGCTCAGGCTCATTTTTTAAAATTCTGGCAGCACCCAGAGCCATTCCAACTGCACGTGGCCATTGAAATAGACAAGGTGGAACTTCTACCCCTGAACACGGCACTATACCAAAGTTACAAACGCCCAAGAAACAAAATCGACACCACAGAAGCCATTTGGTGGGTCTGGTCAGGCATCTGTAACCGGGCAAAATTGAAGATTATCTACGCGCCATCCATGCCACTGGCAAATAACCCATTGATCCACCCGATGCTAGAGAGACACACACAGGCTTGTGCACACTTAAACAAAATTGTCACTGGCAGTGACCTGTACCCAGAAGGTCAATACCTCACACTCCAACAAATGTGCAGCTGATCACAACACTCAGCATTCGTTACACTACTATATTCCTAGCTACGTGCAGCATGCCGTGCAAGATAGGGTACATTCCCAGCTGTACCAGCACCATTGCCGGCACTGGAAAATATGCTCACAGTTAACTCGGCTTGTAAGCTGGTCACCCATACATATACCATCTCACAACTTGAATCCTTGATCATCGTCCCCCAATCATGTCACGCTAGGGAAGCAGATATTGGTGAAGAAATCACAGACAGTGGGTCTTCTGCTGCAGCCAGTTAGAGCAGCCTTCTCCCAACTATCATCTCAGGCTAATTCATTTTAAATATATACATCGCATTTACCGCACCCCGATGCAATTGCACCGCATGGGAGTAAGGCCTGACATGTGCTGCTGGCGTTGCGGGATTCCCCAGGCAAATTTATTACACTTGGCTTGGGAGTGCTGACCCATAGCTACTTTCTGGGTGGAGGTGCTTAACCACATAGAGAACATAAGTGAGCAGGCCTTGCACAGGACTCCCCTGGTGGTACTATTGGGATACATACGCAACAGCACGACTTCAGTGAGACGACTCATGGCACTAATGCTATTGCTGGCCAAAAGTGTCCATGCCCTGGGGAACAATATCACCCCGAACCATAAAAGCCTGGCTGAAAGCCATCACCTATTGTAGAGACCAATTGTCGTGCTATTGTAAGCTCTTACCAGCTTGATCCCGTTCCAAAGATATCTGGTCCCCATTCACAAGCCGGCTTCTTGCCGCTGATGGAGATGCATTGTAGGCACACCAGTGCGCGCTGGTCTTTATATGCTGGAATAACATGCAATTACAGACTAGTCGAGTAGTATTGTAAAACCCCATGATCAACTATTTGCAATGAAACTTGTGATGTGTGCACTTTACACTGTATGCTCTATTATAACAGTTGGATAATGCTTGAACCAACATGGCTGGTAAACCCTTCACATCGACAGCAATACTGTTTTGAAATGCGGTAATGTTTTTTCTTTCTTACTTTGTTATATGCTTCTTGATGTAAAAACTTTGATAAAAAAAAGTTTATTCTTTCTGCTTCCTTGCTACTTTTAGTAGGATTGTGTTACATATGAAGGCCATACTGAATGAAAGCCAATCATTGGTATTGTTATAAAAAATCGAGATTACTATTGTTTTCCTAGTGGCCAATTATTATGTCCTCCAAATAGTAGTTTGTGTGGCTCACCACTAGGGCAATTTTTCATTGCATATGAAAGATGGTTTTTATTTGGCTTGTTGGGCCAGTTTTATTTTGTGAGCCAGAGAGCATGCAAAGAATGTTATGTCTTTGTTTATTAGCATGTAACCGTCAATGAGTCTTTCAGTTGTTCATGTAGTAAATCAGAAACTTTAGGTATGCAGTTTAGTTAATTTTCTGGGTTTTTGTAGTATCCTGGCTGTGTTGTATTCAAATAAACTCTTGCTCTGCCAGTGGAATGCTCCATGAATGATGTGTTACAGAATGTTGGGAGCCAGAGATGTCAGTTGAGAAGGGCTGAGCAGCGTGCTGGCTGCTCCTGGTGGGGTTTTGTATTGAACTTAACGGGATGACCTGTAACTAACTACAATAAACATCTGAAGATCCTCTACTCATCTGGACTCAGTTACTACATTTTATTGGCGATGATCTGGTAACCTACCCTCGTGCTACATAATCAACAAAGAAGATATTCTCATAGAAGTCACAGATGATGCAACAGAAACAAGAAACATAACTCAAGACAGCACGGCTCGTATCCCCACCGGCTGTCCATACATCGGACAGGCCCCATTCAAACGTGCTGTTCTCCAGTGCTGCGCCTTCAGTGAGGGTAAGCCTGATTTTTTATGTTCTACTGCCCTGGCACAAATTTACAACAACTACACATCTAGACTAAGTGAGAGAACTAAGGGGCATATCAACAACAACCGGCGATAATTATCGCTAAGCGCACTTAGCGCTAGGATAATTATCGCCGGCTAGCGTTGATTTTTATCGCTGAGATAGCGTGCTATTAGCAACGCTTATCTCAATAGCGATAAAAATCCTCACGCTAAGTGGCTAACGTGAGATTATTGCTGGAAACCCAGCGAAAATCTCACGTTAGCTTGTTGATAGGGACAGACAAACTTAGCCATGATATCCTCCTTCCATAGGATATCATGGCTAAGTCAGAAAAATACCAGACGTAAAAAAGCAGCGTTAACCGCGGTTAGCGCTGCTTTTTTTGTCTCTAACAGGGTTAGCGGTATTCTTGATAATAGGAGAAATGTTGCTTAGCGACATTTCTCCTATTATTTTACTCTGGAACGCCCCCTTTGCATCTCATTAGAGATGCAAGGGGAAGCGTAGAGTAAAAGGGTGCTAACATGCAAATTTGCATGTTAGCACCCTGTTGTTGATAGGGTGCTGGTTTTATCTCTGCTTTTTTGACTTTTAAAGCCAAAAAAGCAGAGATAAAGCCCTTGTTGATATGCCCCTACGTGCTGTTCCTGTCCATGTTATTCTTTGGCCACATTACCAGTGCTGCGCTTTCAGTGAGGGTAAGCCTGACATATCCTGCTCAACTGCCACATATAGTCGTCTGCACTGTCTGGGGAAGAAGTGTGCTCTGCTTGAAGTTTGCTCTTTAGTAATGACTTTCAACTTATACTAGTTGTGTGTGCAGTACATGTCAAGATTTTGGGTAATGACTTTCAACGTGTACAAACTGTGCTTGGAAGCAGCACAACAAGATTTGTCCTGAGCAAAGCTTGTCTGCTCCATGGTGTTGGTGCTATTTTGGAGGTGCCAGGAGATGAATTATATCTGCAACATGCATCCAAAATTGGAGCAGAGATCCCTAATGACAGTTATGGACGAGCTCTATCCGGTCATTTCACATGAGGGAGAACTGGGGACTTTGCACAGAGCCTTGCTGACGAGCATTGGGCAATAACAAGATTCCCCTTGGCAGGCTGGCGGCGTTGAGCCAGGATGCAGCATCACAGGAGCCAGTGTCAGGTGAGACACATTCTTTGACATTGATTGTTTGTCTATTCAGAGAACTGATGTCTGCGGGGATTTTTTTTCAACTGCCATTTTTTAATTTAAAAATGAGGCACGAGTCATGAGTTGCACGAGGAGGCTTACCTCCATCGTAGGTCTTTTGCGCTGTTCCTCATTTCAATTGTGACGCTCGAGGAAGCACCATGTATGCCCTTTAACGTTTTGAGGCACCGGCGTGCCGTGAGCCACTCGGCACGACGTCTGACAGTGCGCTGCCATCTTGGGAGTTCGGGCTGGACTGTTCCCATGAGGCACAGGGTCAAGACTGATTTGCATGTGGCCATGTCTGAACTGGGGTGGCGTAGTGAGCAAAATAACGATGGATTAAACCCAGATCTGTGACTGGGGGTGAATGTTTTGCCATTGTGCAACATTCCGTCCATCATCTTGTGTGTTTTGCTGTTCACCCTATGTGGGAAGGGTATGCCCAGACGTGGGTCCCATGCTCACTACGCCACTGGAGTCAAGCTATCCTGGCTGATGACGGCTGATAGCCAGAAACCGGTCCTAGGATGCTTGATTCCGGTCCAGGGAAGACATGGCTTGGCAGTTCAGGCTGGACTGTTCCCATGAGGCACAGGGTCAAGACTGATTTGCATATGGCCATGTCTGAACTGGGGTGGCGTGGTGAGCAAAATAACGATGGATTAAACCCAGGTCTGTGACTGGGGGTGAATGTTTTGCAATTGTGCAACATTCCGTCCATCATCTTGTGTGTTTTGCTGTTCACCCTATGTGGGAAGGGTATGCCCAGACGTGGGTCCCGTGCTCAGTACGCCACTGGAGTAAAGCTATCCTGGCTGATGACGGCTGATAGCCAGAAACCGGTCTTAGGATGCTTGATTCCGGTCCAGGGAAGACATGGCTTGGCAGTTCGGGCTGGACTGTTCCCATGAGGCACAGGGTCAAGACTGATTTGCATATAGCCATGTCTGAACTGGCGTGGCGTGGTGAGCAAAATAACGATGGATTAAACCCAGATCTGTGACTGGGGGTGAATGTTTTGCCATTGTGCAACATTCCGTCCATCATCTTGTGTGTTTTGCTGTTCACCCTATGTGGGAAGGGTATGCCCAGACGTGGGTCCCGTGCTCAGTACGCCACTGGAGTCAAGCTATCCTGGCTGATGACGGCTGATAGCCAGAAACCGGTCCTAGGATGCTTGATTCCGATCCAGGGAAGACATGGCTTGGCAGTTTGGACTGGACTGTTCCCATGAGGCACAGGGTCAAGACTGATTTGCATATGGCCATGTCTGAACTGGCGTGGCGTGGTGAGCAAAATAACGATGGATTAAACCCAGATCTGTGACTGGGGGTGAATGTTTTGCCATTGTGCAACATTCCGTCCATCATCTTGTGTGTTTTGCTGTTCACACTATGTAGGAAGGGTATGCTCAGACGTGGGTCCCGTGCTCACTACGCCACTGGAGTCAAGCTATCCTGGCTGATGACGGCTGATAGCCAGAAACCGGTCCTAGGATGCTTTATTCCGGTCCAGGGAAGACATGGCTTGGCAGTTCGGGCTGGACTGTTCCCATGAGGCACAGGGTCAAGACTGATTTGCATATGGCCATGTCTGAACTGGGGTGGCGTGGTGAGCAAAATAACCATGGATTAAACCCAGATCTGTGACTGGGGGTGAATGTTTTGCCATTGTGCAACATTCCGTCCATCATCTTGTGTGTTTTGCTGCCATCTTGGGGTTGGCAATTGCCCATGTCAATTGTTGGTTCTCTGAGCATCTATTTGCCAACCACGTTCTTCACATCTGCGTTGTACAGAAGGATGACAAGAACGTCGCATTGAGGAATGAGGCCGCTGCTTCTTTGCTTCTTGTTTGTGTGCTTTCAAGTTGTTTTTGTCACCGGAAGACTTTTCCAGGTACTTTTCCTTCTTTGCTTTAATTCTCATAGGGCAAAAGACACACAATCGATGGACGGAATGCAGAACAAATCAAAACATTCACCCCCAGTCAAGAGATCTGGGTTAAATCCATCATTCTTTTGCTGACCATGCCACCCCAGTTTAGACCTGGCTACATGCAAATCAGTCTTCACCCTGTGCCTCATGGGAACAGTCCAGCCCGAACTGCCAAGCCAGGTCCTCCCTGGACCGGAAACAAGCATCCTAGGACCGGTTTCGGGGTTTCACCCCTCTTCAGTCAGGATAGCTTGATTCCAGTGGCACAGTGAGCCCAGGACTCACGTCTGAGCATACCTGGCGCACTTAGGGTGAGCAAGCAAAAGACACACAATCGATGGACGGAATGCAGAACAAATGAAAACATTCACCCCCAGTCAAGCGATCTGGGTTAAATCCATCATGCTTTTGCTCACCATGCCACCCCAGTTTAGACCTGGCTATATGCAAATCAGTCTTGACCTTGTGCCTCATGGGAACAGTCCAGCCCGAACTGCCAAGCCAGGTCCTCCCTGGACCGGAAACAAGCATCCTCGGACCGGTTTTGGGGTTTCACCCCTCTTCAGCCAGGATAGCTTGATTCCAGTGGCACAGTGAGCCCAGGATTCACGTCTGAGCATACCTGGCGCACTGAGGGCGAGAAAGCAAAAGACACACAATCGATGGGCGTAATGCAGAACAAATCAGAACATTCAACCCCAGTCAAGAGATCTGGGTTGAATCCATCATTCTTTTGCTCACCATGCCACCCCAGTTTAATTCTCGTCGGAACGCTTGTGAGGTGTATGGTGGCAGCCACACACCTTTTTCCCAACTCTTCGCTGTGACTTTCATTGGACACTTTGCAAGAAATTTACACGTGATCAAATTTACTCACAGAAGGTACATTTTAGTGCGGTGTACTTTTCCTTGCACCATTCAAGCTGTGATTCATGCGGTATCTAGCCATGCCTATCTCAAGCTGGATCTCATCTGGTTTGTTCGGCTTCTTCATTTGCATCTCGATTTTAACTTTCTCGCATGTTTTGTTTTCATGGCTCACTCCTTCTTGATGTGTATGTGGGAAAAGTACAGTGTATATTTCAAGACGGAAAGGGCTTTTCGTTGGACTTTTTGTCTGACAGTGCTTGTAACTTTACATGGGAGTCAATTAACCTTTCAATGTTCTAGTTTTGAAATGTTTGTAATGCTCATTGTTTCTGTTAAGACTGTTCCAGTGCTGCCTATGTGCAAGTAGTCGCATTCAGCCATGCATTACTTTTAGTATATTAGTTACTACATTTCACGACATCTAACCTCCCTTACATTTCGGGGCAGGTCTCAAGCTTCCAGGACATTAGTTAACTACATTTTGCCTCCATTACATTTTTGTGGGTAGGTCTCAAGTTTCAAATCAAATTTATGTATACTGTCACCTCATACAGGGGGTATGCCTTTCTAGTACACTTTACCCTATATGGGGTGTACGAAATGGGTTCCTGTCCCATTATGTCAATCTTACGATATGTTTTTACCCACACAGGATGTACGTGTGGGTTACAGTCCCATCTCTATGGCGCACAACATTTATTTTTTTGTCTCTACAGAAGGTGTGTCACATGGGTTACAGTCCCATTTTCACTCTGCACAACAAATGACCTCCACTCGAGGTGTGTGGAATGGGTTACTGTCCCTTCACTGCGATGCATAATATTTGACCTCTATACGAAGTGGGTCGTTCTGGGTATTCTCATCACAACAGTGCACAACATTTTTACGTTTTACCCTACTTAGGGTGTGTTGTATGGGTTTTAGTCCCTTCACAACAGTGCACAACATTTTTACGTGGTGTGTTTTATGGGTTTGGTCTCATCAGTTCAGTGCACGGTGTGCACCCCTTCACCACATGTTTAGTACAATATTACCTTCACACAGGGTGTATTTGGTCTGAATACCAATTGGTGTTTCTCTCAAGTTTATTGTGTTTTGTTTACATTTTCCAATTGGTATTCAACGTCATGTTTTAATTATGTTGAGATTTTTAATTTAATGGGAAGTATGAGCGATTGATTTTAACTTTCTCATTATTTCCTGTTACAGCTCAGTTTTCCTTTTGATATCTTTTATTGGTGTCATCTGTGGATTCTGGATTCTATTCTTTGTTAGTTTTTCTCTGTCTTTCTCTTACCGTTGTGTTCTTTTTGTCCATTGGAGGTTTTCCTTCTTCTTCTCTTTGTTAGTGTCTGGTTTTGGCCTGTTGGTCATTGTGTTGTGCTATGACTTGTCTCTTTTTATACATGCCTGGCCAGCAAGTATGTCTTGAGGTAGTCGTTGGTGTTTTCTCTTTTCATTCACCTTGTTGTGCTGGAAAAGAGGATGGTATTCTCACCTTTTGCTTTTCTTTTTATCTGTTTTCCTCACCTGTTACCTATCTGTTTTCCTCATTTATATCTTCGCATTTTCTTTTGTTGCTCTCTTCTCTCATTAGTTTGCGATGTTTCTTATTTACTCTTTGTCTTCCCTCTATCTTGGTTTTCTTTCTGTTCTCTTTCACTATTGTTTATATATGGAAGGAAAGGGGATATATATTATCCTGGCTTTGTTGTATTCATATACACTCTTGCTCTGCCAGTGGAATGCTCCATGAATGATGTGTTACAGAATGTTGGGAGCCAGAGATGTCAGTTGAGAAGGGTTGAGCAGTGTGCTGGCTGCTCCTGGTGGCGTTTTGTATTGGACTTAACTGGATGACCTGTAACTAACTACAATATACATCTGAAGATTCTCTACTCGTCCGGACTCAGTTACTACAGTTTCCTTGCTACTTTTATTAGCATTGTGCTACAAGATTTCACTACGTTTGTGGACATTATTACTTCATAACCACTTCATAACATCACTTGAAGTAGTGAATACAAAATAATCTACATAGTCTAACGTAAATTACTGTGAAGTTTCCTTTCAGTCCTGTCAGCCATTTTGCCGCAATGTGAAATACAAAAGTCTATGAGAAATGTATTAGATTTTAGGTGTGTTTTGGGACCCCCCTTTTTTATTTGCATCCCCTTGACTGAACGCTGTGCAATTTTCAATCCACTGACTATGTAACAGGTGCAACAAGTCTTCAAAATTTCATAGAGATTTTTCAATTGAGTGAAAAGCTGTTAAGGGACACAAATCCAGGAAATCTCTATCTCTGGTAACTATACTACTTTCCATAGACAATGCGTTTTTTGTTTTGCTAATAACTTTGGCGCCGTTTGATGAATCTTTTTGAAATTTTCAAAACCAGTACTCCAGCTGCTGTCTTGAAATTCTTGGTGTGATTCATCAAGCATGGGTTAAGAAAAAGGGGGGGCTTATGAACACGACTACAGCCCAAACTATTGGACTGAATTACACCAAGTTTGGTCCAGAGAGCGTTCTTTTTGTGATTTGGTGTAAATCCGATCAGTAGTTTTTGAGTAGTTAAAAGAAAACTAAATTTGTAAATCTGGGAACGCAGACCCTCCGTGGATCCCAGAGATCTCATGATGAGATCAGATTGGCTGCCAACACTTCAACCATGAAGTGTTGGCAGCCATTTTGGGATCCATAAAAGAAAAGGGAGAAAGGTAGGAATACCCGGATTCCCTACCTCTCAGGGACCCCACCAAGGCAAACAAGCAGTTATTTTTTATTTTTGCAGAAAATCGCGATTGGATCCATGAATCTGGCAAACAAAATTTAGAATAAACAAGCAAGGTTTTCTGCGCTTGAGTTTTTTCTTTAAGCCCTCTGGTGAGCCAGGTCCCAGGGGCAAGCGAACTAGGAATTGAAAGGGAGTGCGGGTGCATGCAGACCCCCCTCTGTGCACTTAAAAGTGCCCCAGGGAGCACCACCTTCCCGGGGCTTTAAATATATATAGGAGGAGGGCTGCACAGACCCCTCTCTATGGGCTCCAAAGAGCCCCGGGTACCGCCACCACCTGATTATTAAGTAGGAGGGGGGCCTCATAAACTCCCCTCATTGCCCATTGAGGGCCCCAGGGACCACCACCTCCCTAGAGCCATAAATCTAGAAAAAAGGGGCATGGGCCACACAGCCCACCTTACCAGGCCATATTCAACCCTAGGAACCACCACCTCCTCAGGGCATCGCTGCTATACAAGGGGAAGGGGGGATGCATGGGCCCCTTCCTGGTCCATTTACAGCCCCGGGGACCACCACCTCCCTGGGTCTGACTCTGTGAAAACAAAAGGAGGGGGGCCACCTCCTGGAGCCACTGATGGCCCCCAGGCTGCCTCCGTATCTCCTGAGGTGCCCATCCTTGGGAGATAGCAGTTTGCTTTCATTTGGCAGGAGGTTTGACAGCTCCTGCCAAGCAAGAGCAAACTGCAAGCACGCTCTTAGCAGGCAGGAGCAAAACATGGGCAAGTGGCAGGAAAACAGATGAAAAAATTGCACCACACACAGGGAGCTACATATTTGTAGCTGCTTGCATACAGGAGCAATACTGGCTCCTGCAAGAGGCGTAGAGGCGGCAGGGACTGCAGGGGCATTCAGGCTCCCCCAGCAGTCCCTAAGCAGAGGAATATGAGCACATCTCTAGCAAACAAAAAAGCACTTACTACATTTAATTTGGAGAAAGTACCTTTGTTTGGTGGAGATTTAACACTTTGTAGTCTTGAGCTCGAGGAACAACCACATTGCCAAAACCAGAGACACACAAGGTCACTGGGGACATTACCTCAGGGTACTTTACACAGCTGTGGTGTAGAATACGCACTATAAATGCACTCAACAAGGTAGCACTTACTAATTAGGCAGCACTCCAGTTGGGTAGACATTTTGCGCAAAACTGTGGGCTCTACTTGGATAAATAAGCAGCTCAAGATGCATTTTGGCACAAAGGCTCATTTCACAAAATTTAAAACACAACACAAAGCACTTACACATTTAAGTAAAACAGACATCCCAGATGAAGCTCTGCTAGACACATTATCCTAAGGACTTGCTCTTGGCCAAGGCTAACCCTCACCATGCACGGGACTGGATGCCTGTGGGGGTTGGCCGTAGGACCTGTAGCAAGCTTGGGTTGGATATCTGTGGGGAATGGCTGCAGGGCCTAGCGGACAACCCTATTTGGCTATGAATGGAGTGGGGTCGGATGCCTGCGGGGTTTGGGCCGAGACCCTGCAGCTGACCCCTGCCTTGCGAGGTTTTGAAGTATGCAGGTGTTTGGCCGCAAGGCCTGGCCAAAGGCTGTGCAAGGTGCGGGGTTAGATGCATGCGGTGGTTGGCCACAGGGTTTGGCTGAAGGGGTAAGCGCAAGCTATAGTTACCTTAGGGCACAGATTCTAGTTACTTGAAATAGCTCTAACTATAACAGCTGAATTTCTGTAACCTTTGTTTTTTTTTTTTGTGAAGTTCTAAGGTTTTTTAAATGCTGATTCCTAACTATAATGTCCCTGTAACCTTTGTTTATTTCAGTCAAAAAAAATATAGATATACATAAATATATGATATATATGATACCATTGATTGCTGCACTTAGCAATTCTCCTTCCAGCTGTGTAGGTGCCTGCTACGTCAAATCAATTATCACCATGTATTCCCTTCCACAATTCCGGAGGAAAGAACAAAGCAGCACACCTTGGAACTGAATAATAATTTTATTGTGAGCCTTTTTTGAGTGAGTTGGTGCGCGCAAATTCCCATAGGAATATGACCGTAAGGTCATAAGGTGATAATGTAACGCTGATTCCGATATTTACATGAAATATATTAGAGAATGTTTTTAATGTCACTCGAATATTGGCAAAACTCACTGGAGCTATATGAATTACAAGTAGACGAAAGAAGTATTTTCTCACTTTTTATGAACTTATGGTCGTATTTCTCTGGGAATTTGCACGCACCAACTCACTCGGAAAAGGCTCACGCCGAAACGCGTCGTCTTGGTGCACAATAAAATTATTGTGCAGTCCCCAGGTGTGCCACTTTGTTTTTTCCTCTGGAATTCTGGAAGGGAATACATGGTGATAACATATATATATATTTTCTTTTTTTTTTTTCACAAACGGCTCCTTTTGTCAGATTCTCGGCGCTCAGTACCAGTGCGTAATACTCACAGTCAAGCCAGACCGTTGCAAATCAAACAAACTCCTCTGAAGAAAGGAACAGGTTCGCACTCCGCAAATTCAGTAATTTTTATTTTAATCAATTATTCAGCTCATTCTTTTGTAAAAGCTGCAGATCAACGCGTTTCGTTCTTGGCACAAGACCTTGTTCACGATCATATATATATATGTATATAGTTATATACATATATATATATATATTTCAATGGCTGCACAACTGACACCTCTGGATTTTCAAAAACCATCATGAGTGGAATGTAGAATCAATGCAGTCCCAAGATCTCTTGAGATATGCAGTAAGCAGTTGGCATAGTCAGTGATGTTCAGCCAATCTGGATGCAATGAGGTTTTCTCTGGAGTACAGTGTTTCTTCCTTTTAGTGATGTTCCACATGGAAAATCTTCAAATTTGATAGCAAATGGTCCACAAGGTTAAAATGATGGGTACACACTGGCCAAGGTTCTTATTAATTAATGCTGATTTGTGGTTCCTGAATCTACACAATTGAGGAACCACAGATCAGGAGATCATTCACTGTTTGTCCTACATATTGGTTTTACAGTTTTGGTCCTGGCACTGATTCACATAAATAATGAATGTTGGATAATAAAGAGAATGTTTTTTGCATTATGTTTCTGTAGTTGGGAGCTAATGGATGATAATCAACCGCAAATGGGGTCACTTTTGGTTCTGCTATTGGAATGCCAAATGAGTACTTCCCTGGTTAAAGAAACAAAAAGTTTTTTGAGACCAACATTACAATATTCTTGGACGATCGAAGCCATTAGTTCGACTTATTCATTTGGCAGAGACTCAAGATATTAAGGGGTCAACCTTTTAAATAATATTGTCCTGAGGATGGTCTTGTTAAAGAAAACTTAAAGACCGAAACGTCGACTCTCACACTGTTTTCCAGCGAAAAATTATTTTATTGTTGTGAAAAAGTGTTTGACAAATTTGAAAGTGAAGGCATGAAGAATTGATTTATTTCCTTCCATTGTATGAATAATTGTTGTTATTTGAAGTACCCTTTTGTACTGTGAATATGAATTCAATTTTTACGTATACACCCGACTTTATCTTTTCCTTTCTCTCCTCCTTTTGATTCATTCATTTTATTTAGGTTGATATGTGATGATACATTCGCACTATATTTAACCTTTATTCAGTTAAACTGAACTTATTTAAGAATATAAAAAGTGAGAGTAAATAAAATTGTAGGTATATAATTAACCTACATCTAGTTGATTATTGGAACTATACAAACTAAATTGTTAAACAAATCCCTTGAAGGCACTCTTCTACCTGTTTATTCCCTGAAAAACATGGCACCCCATGCACTGCAATTGAAGTACTCACTAAGGGGTGCAATTAAACATCTAAAGAATTATTAGCATAACGGTGAGAGAGAAATACTCATCAGTACTGATGTGAATGACACTTCATTGAAGCCACAGCTGAACAGGACTGACCAAGGGCTGACCAAAGGCAACCAAAGGCTCAAGGTGAGGGCTCAAAACCTCCAGACCTAAATAGAGTACTTTTAATAAACAAAGTGCTGGAGGTCAATGAGGCTTTTGTTTTCCATTAGTTCCCAAGGTGTTCCAGGACTCTTTGTAAATAGAAAATGCTGCTTTCACTTGTGTAGGATGAGGAAGATGAAGTCCCTTCTGAGAAAAAATAATGCCATTATTATAGGTTCTTGCCTTCAGTCCCAATCTGAACCTTCTATAACAGATGTTTAGCTTTCTTTATTTGTATTTCGTGCATTACTAAATGAACTGCTCTTGGAGCTGTATGTAGTGAAATCATACTGTGGAGTCAGAGGTGCATCGTGGTTGCATTGCTATGCAAAATTATTTAATATGGTGATATCGCTGCATAGATAAAAGAGATATAATTTTAATATTCACTCTGTTACAACATACCATATCATACTTGGATATGTTTATGTTTATCAATCATATGTACAGCGCTCTGATACCATTGGGTCATGTTCGCGCTTTATTAAACACTAAAAAAGAAAGATGCATGGATGACATACATTGGTGCATACTGCATACTGCAAATTATACAATGAATGTACGACACACAGACGGAATGAATTCAACCACATTTCAGTGATGGAATTTGTAGTACAGGTCCACGCTTCAAACTCAAGGTCAAATGTTAAAGGCAGATGTACAAAAGGGCGGAAACATGTTTTCTGTTTTGCTGCACATTGCATGAGACTAAGGGTGCTGTAAATACATAAGAGGTGCCCTTTTCAGAAGCTAGATTGATTGAGCTGAAACATCTGTCACTTCGGGCCCGATTCACAGAACTAACTTAAGACAAAATCCTAAACTTACTACCATTTTGGTATTCACAGAAGGCACTTACTCATTTTGGTATTCACAGAAGGCACTTACTCATTTCGGTATTCACAGAAGTTAGGAGTCCTAACTTTAGGACTCCTAAATGCCTTCTGTGAATACCGAAAGTCTTAAAATTAGGATTTTTCTCAGTTTAGTAGTAGTATAGTTAGGACTCCTAACTTTAGGACTCCTAAATGCCTTCTGTGAATACCGAAAGTCTTAAAATTAGGATTTTTCTCAATTTAGTAGTCCTAAGGTTAGGACTCCTAACTTTAGGACTCCTAAATGCCTTCTGTGAATACCGAAAGCCTTAAAATTAGGATTTTTCTCAGTTTAGGAGTCCTAAGGTTAGGACTCCTAACTTTACAACTACTAAACTGAGAAAAATCCTAATTTTAAGGCTTTCGGTATTCACAGAAGGCATTTAGGAGTACTAAACTTAGGACTACTAAATTGAGAAAAATCCTGTGAATACCAAAATGGTAGTAAGTTTAGGATTTTGTCTTAAGTTAGTTCTGTGAATCGGGCCCACCTACTTTTGTAAGTGCTGTTTTTAGAAAATGTAAAGAGTGGAAAACCTAGATCTTTCCCAAATGTAGATGAGGCACTAACCTTGTTCTTGGAATAAAACAAAAGAGATGCTGTTACATTCTGTGTTGTAGTTTAAATGCTGTTTTGATATTTAGGTTATTGTGTCTTTAAATGCATGCGACATGTGTATCTTTGCTTGGGGTTCTAAGTTCTTTCAGAACTTTCTTGATGTAGCATTCCACTTGGTTGAGGCAGTTGTATCTGTCCTTCAACTGATATGGATGCATGTAGCCGTGCTGGAATAAAGCTTCATATTTAAAGAGTCCTTGGATCTGTTGGATTTTAATATTGGCGACGACTATTACTCCTGCCTTCAAGCAGCACGGGAGCGGAGTGTAACCCACGAGGAGTATTTTCTAACGGAGATATTATTTATAAAGCAGAGCCTCGTCTGATTATCGTTTTCTGGTCGCATCTGGTGCGGTGTGTGGCGTGTCCAAATTGTGCATTTTTCGGAGGTCGACCAAGGTGTTAGCGGTGAGTTAAGACTCTACATAGTGGAGTACCGGCATTTTTTTGAAATCCTTCGCTAACACACTCACCTGCAAAGAATCCTCGGAATTCAACCTTCGACTTCTTCGAATCCTGCCTACGACGGGAATGAGCATTCGGGACTTTAGCGCTTGACATCATCGCGCTAACGTGAGTACGTGTGACGCACAGCGGCCATTTTAGAGGTTGGCATAGCAACCATCAGTCTTCTTACGGAAACACTTGTACTTCAAGAACGCGTTAAGAATTATTACGCGCAACGGAACAATTACATTCGGAGGCCATCGGGCATGAATACTTTTGGTATTTGACATTTTTTTTTAATACAAATTGATTTCAAAACGTGAAATGAGTGAGTGATTATATACTTTGGTAACTAAATTTGTATTTTAAACCTGTTTGCTTCTAAGCCAGTTGGGTTGTGTCAATATCACATTACCATTTTATTTAAGACAACATGCAATTTGAAGCACCAGATAAATTTTTACAAAAAAAAGGTGACCCTCCTATTCCTTGGCCGAGATGGAAAGAGGAGTTCTTTACATACATGAAGGCTATTGATGGGGAGCGTATGGGTGCAGAGAGGAAAAAGAGCATTTTGCTGCACTGTTTGGGTTCTGAAGGACAAGAAATTTTTAGGGCGCTACCCCAGATAGTACCACAATTGGGTGAAGGTGACAACATGAATACATATGTGGAAGCTCTAACTAGACTTGAGAAAAGATTTAAACCTACTTCAAATATCGCAGTAAACAGATTTAAATTTTACACAAGGTCTCAAAAGGATGTCGAATCCTTCGATGATTTTTTAACTTCTTTGAGGTCTTTGAGTTTACATTGCAACTTTGGAAATATGACGGATGAAATGATTCGCGATCAGATTATTGTCCATGTCAAGAACAAACAAACTCAGGAGAAGTTATGGGTCATGGGTAATCCCAGTTTGGATGAAGCAATCGCTGTAGCGAAATCCACTGAGCTTTCAGAGAAATGGATGGTGGTGGTTAGTTCTAATCCCAACAAACAGTCTACAGAAGAGGACATTTGTGTGGTCAAACCAAAGAATGAACCTAAACCTGATACGCAGCAAGGAAAATCTCAATCTAAATTTGGTGTCAGTAAAAAATATGAACCATCGTCTAATGTCATTGCATGTTATAGATGTGGAAGCAGAGCTCATATTGCTTCTTTCCAAGGATGTCCTGCGATATTTAGAGAATGTAAAATTTGTGGTAGGAAAGGACATTTCAGCAATGTGTGCAGAGACAGACGTTATAATAATTACACACGCACCTCGATTCCCAGCAGCTCAGACAGTTACAAAGTTACTAGTGTAAATGATATTCAAGATTACAACAGAGGGCATGTTGTGTCTATATTACAGTATGGTACAGGGAAAGAAAACATGAGTTCTCCTAAATGTTTGTTTCAGATTTGTGGAGTGGATGTAGATCTCATGGTGGATTCAGGTTCGCCATGGACTATCATAACTGCACAATATTTCAATGAAAGGTTGAAGAATGTATGTGATTACAATGAATTACAGCAATCTGACGTATATGCTGAAAGTTTTGATGGTTCAAAAATTGAAATGGAAGGTTTTTTCAGGGTTCCACTGCACTTTGGAGGAAGAAGTTCAGTTATCAAATTGTATATAGCTATAAAAGGGGTTAATGTCCTTGGATGGCGTGACCAGTGGAAGTTGGGTGTAACCCTTAACCCACGTGCTGAAAATCCAGTTTCACTGTGTGACGATTCTCTTATGGGTAAAATAGCCACACTTAATGTTGACATGGAAAATTTAGATAGGGAAAAGAGATTGGTTAAAAAATATGATAAAGTATTCTGTGATAGGTTAGGTAAACTGAAGAACTTCACACATAAAATAGTGTTGAAAGACAACGCCATGCCCGTTAAGCAAAAATTAAGGGGTGTTCCTATCAATATTAGAGACGAACTCAAAGAAATGCTTAAAGATTTGTTGGATGAAAACATTATCGAACCGATTGAATCGTCTGAGTGGGTTTCTCCCATAGTTTTGGTGCGGAAACCTGACCAAAAATTGCGTGTGTGCGTTGATTTAAGAGCATTAAACTCTAATATTGTCATAGATTGCCACCCTCTACCTAACATTAACGAGTTAGTTTCATTATTTGATGGTGCACAAGTATTTTCTACGTTGGATTTGAGGTCGGCTTACCATCAAATTGAGCTTGCAGAGGAGTCTAAAAAGCTGACTGCTTTCATTACCCCAGTAGGGCTGTACCAATATAGGAGAATGCCTTTTGGTTTAGCGTCAGCGGCCTCTGTTTTTCAAAGGGTAATGTTCCAGATTTTCAGAGACATTGACACATATGTCAAATGCTTTCAGGATGATATATTGATTTTCTCTAAAAATGTAGTAGAGCATGATGTACATCTCAATGAGGTGTGCAAAAGACTTGAGAGTAATGGTTTTACTCTTAAGGCACATAAGTGCAATCTATTCAAATCATCGGTTGAGTATTTGGGGCATACCTTATCAGGTGAGGGTTTAATACCTAAAAAATCAAATGTGGAAGCCATTTTAAATGCTCCTGCTCCCACAAACAGAGATCAATTATTATCATTTTCTGGTATGTGTGAATATTACAGTAAGTTCGTTGAGAATTTTGCCACTAAAATGGAGCCTTTGAGAATGTTATTAAGGCAAAGGGTTAACTATGAATGGAAAGAAGAACAACAAAAGGCGTTTGCAGCAATCAAAAATGACATCATTAATGCTCCCACTTTAAAGCCGTTCCGCACAAGAAAAGAATGTATTATAACGGTTGATGCCAGCTTATATGGTTTGGGAGCTGTGCTATCTCAAAGTGATGGCAAATATGAATGGAATGTAGCATTTGCTTCAAAGACGTTGAATGAAACTGAACGCAAGTATGCAGTCATTGAGCGTGAGTTACTTGCATGTGTATGGGGTGTGGAACACTACAGGATTTATGTGTGGGGTAGCAAATTCGTTTTGAGAACAGATCATAAACCACTTGTCAATATATTGTCAACAGGGGGTGGATGGAACTCCACAGCTAGAATTGCCCGACTATCTTCTAGACTTCAGGAATACAATTTTACTGTTGAGTATGTTCCTGGGAAAAAAAATGTAACGGCAGATTGTTTATCACGTCTGCCGTGTGAAGAAGATGATGGTAAAGTAAAAATGGTTAAGGAATGCGATTTTGTTCTAGGCATTAATGATGTGGTGCCTCCACAATATCATGATATCACTGAACAAAATTGGAAAGACTCTCAGATCAATGATGATAGGTGGGTAAGTCTTATGAAATGTGTGAATGAAGGTTGGCCAATTAAGAGCAAAGTGAGTCCAGATTTGTTGCCTTTTTACAATGTGGCAGATGAGTTGTTCTGTGAGGGAGAGTTTGTATTCAAAGCGGGTAAGTGTATCCCGCCAAAAGGGATGCAGGAACTGATTCTCAAATTGGCACATAAGACACATCCCGGCATTTCATCTATGAAAAGGTTAATTAGAACATACTTTTGGTGGCCTGGAATGGACAGATTTATTGATCGGATTGTTAGGGAATGTCAGGACTGTTGTTCTAGTGATAAAATGCTAAGAACACAGGTACCACCTCTAAAAATGGTAGATTGGCCTACTGAACCGTGGCAAAAGGTGGCCTTTGATATTTCAGGTCCTTTTAATATGTTACCTGAAAATTCCCGTTTTGCGTTGGTTATTGTTGATTACCATTCTAAGTGGCCTGAAGTAAAGTTTGTCCCACAAGCAAATACCAATGCGGTTATTAATTTCTTCAAGGAGATTTTTTCAAGAGAAGGGTGTCCTTCTACTTTGATTTCGGACAATGGAGTGCAACTCATTTCGAATGAAATGGAGAGTTTTCTTAAGACTTGTAATATAACTCACAAGTTGACCTCATTGTATGAACCACATGAGAATGGCCAGGTTGAGCGTTTTAACCGTGTTCTTAAGGGTTTTGTCATGGAGGCTGTAAAACAAAGGGGAGATTGGTTAAGTGTGGTTAGAGAACAGTTGTGGGTTTATCGCATCACGCCACACTCTACGACGGAAATCAGTCCGTTCAAACTACTGAAGGGTAGAAATCCTGCTTCGAGTGTTTGTCCTTGGTGGTTCAGAGGAAAGTGTAAAAATTTGTTTGAAAGTGATGAAGGTGTGCACGTTACTGCAAAGAGAGTAGAGTGTAAGCAAAACAAAACAAAGTTGTGGTATGATAACAAATGGAAAACCAGGGAACATTCTTTCAGACCTGGAGATTGGGTAAGAATATTGAGGCCGGGCATTTTAGGTAAAGGTGTAAACAAATATGGCAGGCCAATAAAAATAAAGAAAATATTCAAAAATAGCGTATTGACGCAAGATGGAAAAGTTTGGAATACTAGGAGAATTGCTAAATGTCCTGTCCAATGGTCTTCTGGTGAAGACACACCTAAGGATGGTGTCCATAGGTATGATGATCAAATTAATGGATGCACTTATGAATCTGTGGCCTCAAGGGTTAAGTCTGATACACGTATCAGAAATGCTCCTGCTTGGCGTGATGATTTTGTATAATGCTGTTTGTTGCTTTCTTTAATATGGGGGATGTGTTACATTCTGTGTTGTAGTTTAAATGCTGTTTTGACATTTAGGTTATTGTGTCTTTAAATGCATGCGACATGTGTATCTTTGCTTGGGGTTCTAAGTTCTTTCAGAACTTTCTTGATGTAGCATTCCACTTGGTTGAGGCAGTTGTATCTGTCCTTCAACTGATATGGATGCATGTAGCCGTGCTGGAATAAAGCTTCATATTTAAAGAGTCCTTGGATCTGTTGGATTTTAATAGATGCACTTTTCTATCTCTCACCAGCTCCAACAATTACCACATTCACCGGTATATGAGGAGAAGAGAGAAATCCAACACTCTGAACTTCACCACCTTTACTAGTCACTTCTACTAGTCAATGATGTCTGCAAGATGTAAAGGATATCTAAAGGCAAACATATGTCTTTAGTAACTTGCCATGAAGGTACTGTGCTTATCTGGAACAGTATATATAACTTTGCAATATCTGTGTGTAACCAATTCTCTGATATGGAATTTGTAATTTCTGAAATTAGACATACAAAGAAGGAGTAGCTTAATTGTATCTTTCCTAATACTTCTCCATATGATTTGAATACGTACTTAAAGATGCAGCACTGTGCACTTGCAGTTGTAGATGAGTTATAGTTTCTACATCTAGCACTGCAAAGTAAGTTACAAACTAGGGGTGGGCGGAATTTGCGAAAGTGACTTTCGCAAATTATCGCAAAAATGTTACAAATCTCCGCAAACAAGCGGAAATATCGCGAAGATGCGGAAGTTTTTATCCTGCCTGTTCAGGGTATTTTCTGCATGGTCGCGACTCGCCAACTTACCCATGCGGTTGCTCGCGGGCGCGGCCATCTTGTTTTCACTCTTCTCGCGGTGCATGATCGCGGGAAGAAAGACGTGATCGTGCGACCAATGACATTACTGCGGGCGCGAACTGTCGCGAGACAGCGCAAATGGCTACCAACAATCCAACATCTCGTGGAGAACGCGACCGGATCGGGAAAACTTGTCGGCGAACGCGGGGATTCAGGTAAGGCGATCGGGCGCGCGCGAGAATGTATTATTTTACAGAGCGAGCAAGAAACAAATTATCGCTAAGCTGCGGAATGCGGAAATTTTGACATTTTCGCGCTCTCAGCGGAACGCGAAAATGTCAAATTATCGCAATTTCCGCGAGCGGAACGGAAATTTAGCCCAGGCCTATTACAAACATTAAAAATATTTTTTATAATAATGCTTGTTAGAATACTATAGATCTAATAACATAATCTTTGACATTCATACATAACATGAGAAAATATTCCTGGCTTAGGAATCCTTCCATTTTAGTCAAGGGATAACCCTAAAATGAAATGTAACAACCCCATGGTTTTAGAAAAGTTCTCATATGAACACTCAAATAGTCGAAAGTTCATTTCTACCAAACAACGCAACTTGCAAAAATACTTCTCTGTATTCCCAATGTCCTTCAATATTAATCCAAAATTAAGGAAGTGGCACTTTGCAAAGTACATCTCAGATCCGCCTAGAGAGGTTCCGAGTGTAGCAACATTGTATCATGATTGACCAGCAAAGATGCCATGAGAAGTTATTCCCAGATATCCCAGGTGACAGTCATGTCTTCAGACTCCTCGAGAGTTCATGGCCTGCTTTGAAATGTACTTCATAGAACACTGTCAGTCAGTGCATTTTCCATGAGTGCACCAATACTCCATAGGGACCACCGGCCTTTGCTTTCCTGAAGAAGACTCTGCGTGAGCGGGTTTGGAGTATCTCTCTATTGTGCTTGCCAAGCTTCAAGCAGAGAGCAATGCCTGAAGCCCCGTTCCTGATATTAAGGCATTTATGTGTTATGTAGACTGTCTTAATGTCATCATGACTTGAGCGGGTAGGTAGTGTATCCTTAGCTGATTGATAACTATATTTCCTTTAAAATAGTAGGATAACAAAAGGAGCAACAGCACTCCTACAGAAGGCATTTGACATCTTAAATTGATGAAAAGTAGGTTGTGTCACTTGAGCTGCATCTAAGGCAAATCTCTCAAGAACTGGCTTGGTTATATTTTTGAAAAATATATGCAGCCCTTTTCAGAAACCAATTATTTGTACTGAGTACTTGAAATATATCAACAGTGCTAGGATGTTCCCTCAAAGCAGAATTCTAAGCTGGGCCTACAATCTTTCTAGTAGCAGTTGAATCTTTAAAAAAAAGTCCTGCTTCCCTGGATTAGAAGCTGAGAAGTGGTGCTCTGCTTTTCGCAGCAACCATTATTGGACACAACCAGCATATCTGGTACAGCAGAACCCTTTCCAGATGAAAATTGTTATTGTTTCTTACCAATGGTGTAACGAAACTTGAGCCCCCCCACAAGGTACATGGAAGGCCCCCTGTGGACTCAATTAGGGGCTCTCTGGCCAGAGTACTGTGCTGAGGGGGACTCCTGGAACTTGGGGACCCCCGCACCGCGTGGGCTGCGGGGGCCTGTGTTACGCCACTGTTTCTTGCTTGTAGGATGGAGAATACCCTGGGGGTGACATGTTTAGGCATTTCAAAAGTAAGGATATTACTCATATCATGAGGAACCTAACAGACATGCTTGGCATGCAAATGACTTCCAATCATGTACATCTTTTAGGGGTCACCAGAAGTAACAGCTGCAACTCGTTTCCCCTACTAAACACTAGTGCCCCCTTTGTGACATTGAACTTGGGGGTCTCTCCATGGAATACAGGGTATATAGGTGTGGAGTGCAAACATTTCTTCCCTCTAATGCATTATAAACATATGGGGGGGGAGAGGAGTTGGCCTAACGCCTAGGGCATTCGACCTCGGACCAGGGGAACTGGGTTTCGAGTCTCGGTAATGATGCTGAACATTTTGGGCAAATCACTTAATCTTCCCGTGCCTAGCAAAAAATGAATGTGTGTCCTCATGTAACATAACTGGTGCTATGTAAAGTGCTCTGATACCCGATTGGATTCGGGTCAAGTTCGCGCTATATAAAACTCTGCAAAAAAAAAAAAAATGGCAGTGGAAGGAAAAGTGAAACCAGCCTTCCTTCACCGCCTCTAAATAGTAGCACCATCTACTATTTTTGTACTAATTTGGAGATAGGCGCAAGGCAGGTAGGCCCTTGCAGCGCAGTGGGGCCCTCAACTCTCCAGGGGGGCCAACTCTTAAAAGGGCCTCCTTTTTCAGCCAAGGCCAATTAATATTTGTAAAATATAGGGGGACTAAAAGACCCCGCATCGCATGCAGGGCCCTCATTTTGTATTACTCACCTAATGTAGCAGTAAACGGGGTGGGCCGAATTTGCGTAGTCGCGCTAAGCAAAGCTCCGCGAAACAGTAAAAAATCTCTGCGAGCACGCAGAAATTGCTTGTTCCGCCCGTTTGCAATGCTTTTTTACTGTTCGCGAATGCTGTTTGTGTGCTCTGGGGGAAATATCTCGCGAACACGCATTTTGAAAGTGCAAACAAGGAAAAAATTCAGCAAAATCACAGAGTTTTTGGCAATTCTGGGTTGTCCGCTCAACGTGAAATTACCCAAATTTGCAAATTCCGCGAGAGGAACGGAACTTACCGCCCAGGTCTAGTAAATGGCTGAGAAAGCTTTCAGCTTCTCTCCCGGCAAAACAAAAGAGCCTCTTCGCTTTCAGACCTCAAATGGATGACGGATGACGATCCCTGTAAAGTGAAAAAAAATTATAAAATCTTGAAAGGGGAAAGTGGGACTACAAGTCTGCTGTAAGGAAGAAGAGACTGGCATTTACAATACAGCCTCTATCCTTCCTGAGTTGTTAACTTGGCTCCCTCCATTTTTACACTTCATTTAGGCAGATGATTTATTTTTCTTCCCTGCTTTTTAGTATCCACGCAAGAAATGCTCAGCGTGAGTCTTATCTAGTGCTGGTGACTGTCAGAGTCAATAGGTTTACTTTTTCTTATCTTAACTTTAAAGACGTGGCTACATTAAAAACATGAAACGGATTCGGTAGAGCAGCACGACGTGTCAGAAAGGATTGCTGGTGAAATTATGACAGGTGGAAACTAAAGCTTAATGGAACAAAACTAAAACCATCTGCCAACAAAAAGCTTAGCGGATGAGAGCGTCAACTAGAGAATTCGGGCGTAGAAGTATTTTTGCATTTTAAAACGCTCTCTTAGGTGTGAAATTTCCATATTTGCATACATTGCATACATCAGAACATTGCATTGTTCTGTTGTGTGACGTTTTCATGTCTTATGTGTGATGCTTGCTATGATACTTCATTATCAACTTAATTATTGATGAAAGCGGCAGTTGTAGGGGGGTGACGAATGCAGTTATGGGGTCAGAGAATGGTTTGGACTCTTCTATTAACCACTCTACGACAGGTCAGGACATTGTGAATATTAGCATCAGCAACAATAGTGAGGCTGTGTGCAGTCTTAGGAATAATACCCCCGAGTCGGGGGGAAACCCAAAGGGAAAAGGCTCTAAACCGGATCGGACTGGTAAGGGTGGCAGAGGCCGTGGTGGTGTGGGAACGAAGGCTCAGATTTTCAGAGGCACTTGGACGACTGAAGGTGGCTTCAAGCTCTACTAAGGTGGGCTCGGGGTGAGCCCGCTACAGAAATGGGTGTCATCAAAGGATGAAGTGAGATCAATGGTCTCTCGACTATCCAATTCAGGTATACTGGGGGCTACGGCTGTTTCCGTTTCACCGGATAGTCATCTACACTCTATGGTTACTACTTCAGCTAATACCCCCATAGTCCCGCAATCAACTAGAAATTCTGGGATGGCGGTGGCTAGCTTGTACAACGTGGGCAGCTTGCACCTCAGGGCTCCTGGTGCATGTACTGGTTCTGGTCAAAAGTCATCTTGTGCGGAGCTCTCACATACTAAGGGGTCATCACCCGCTGTAATTAGTAATCAATTTGCAATGCTCAGGCCCCTGCCTACCCCCCCTGCAACACTGGTTACTGAAGAAGTTGGATCAATGCGTAATGCCGAGCTGAACCAGTTGGTGGAAAGGGATGGAGAGGGCGACGAGCCATCACTCTTCAGAATTATGCAGGCACTTAATGTCCAGATGGCGAAAGCATAACTTTACTATCAACAGACAAGGGTGGATAGTACTGAAATCAAACAAGCATTGTCTGAGGTCACTGCCAAGGTTTCTCACTTAACAGCTGAGGTCTCCGATCTTCAACATCGGGTGGCAGCTGTGGAGTAGGTTAACACTCACAATGTTAAGTTGGTCACTTCACATGATGGTCTTGATGCAGCACAAAATTGATGACCTTGAAAATCGGCAGCGGCGCCATAATCTGAGGATTTTTGGGGCCCCGGAAGGGAGGGAAGGCTCCGACCCTCGAGCATTTGTCGTTGATCTTTTGCAGAAAGCCTTCCCTGATTTAGAAGACTGGGACATGGACACACAAGTCCAAAGAGCGCATCGTCTGCCACTATCTCTTCCTCGAAGTACCCAATCTAAAACAAATGTTGCTAGGCCTATTCTGGTATTTTTGGGTAACTTTTTGCTCCGTCAAGCTATCTTTTTTAAGGCCCAGCCGACGGCTCCTGTTAAAGTAGATACTATGTCAATTTTTGTGAGGTCTGATCTATGTAAGTCAACTATGGACAAGCGATGGCAGCTCTGCCAACTTATGGATCCATTTAAGACTGTTTGCTCACAGGTTTTTCTACAGGAGCCTGCTCGTTTAAAAATTATCAAGGATGGCCGTACATATTTCTTTGTTAATGAGCACGAGGCAAAAATCTCACTGGTTAATTGGCAATCCGCCCCCAATGCTTGATTGGTACATTATTTTGGTTTAATGTGTATGGGGGGTTGACAGAATTTGCTATACGGGATTTAATGAAAATGAAATTGGTTCTTTTTCTGTTCTATATTGAAAGTTCTGGCCCTTCAAAATTTTGGGGGGATTTTTGTAGTGAGCATTTTTTTCCCTAGAGGGGATTTTTTTCTGTTCGTCGGGTGGGTATAGATAGAGATGGCATGATGTGGGGGCTTGGTGGGGGTTTCTGAAGGTGCGGCTATGGCGCCCTTTGTTTGCTGTCAGTTCAGGACAGCTTAACAGGGGGGTGTTTTCCAAGAAACGGGGTGGGGGGATGGGAGGTGGTTGGGGGTGTCGGTGGGAAGTGGGGGTTAAATAGTCACGTTGTTGTTAAAGAAGCACAGAAACGGTACAAGCATAGTATTGAGTATAGGCTTGGGGGAAGATTATTCTTATTGCTATGGATAGAGTACGATTCTTTAGTTCAAAATTTGTTTAATGTCGAGTGTTAAATTTATGAGTTGGAACGTTTGTGGGCTGAATCTGGTTAGTAAAAGGTGATTGATTGCTGAATAGCTTAAAGGATTTAAGCCTCAAATTGTCGGACTTGCTGAAACCCACTTGGCCTATAAAGACAGAACCTATTTTAAACAGCTTGGCTGCGATTTGATTGTGTGCACGTCGCAGACGGCATCTATACGTGTTGTCGCCTTACTGAAGGATAAATATTCTAAAATCACGGTTCTACATAAACATTATTTACAAGAGAGCGTACTACCTGCTTTAAATATGTCTCAAACTTTGGGGTTGGAAAGTAATGCTGACCTTGAGGAACTGAATTTAGCAATTGGGGCTTTGCCCTGTGGCAAAGGGTTTGGCGAGGACACCATCCCGCTTGAGTTTTATAAAATATTCAGGGATGTATTGACTCCAGTACTTCTTGAGTTGGTCAATGGGATACTGCAGGGAGGGGATGCACCCCTATCGTGGAACAGAACTAATATTGTTGTTTTTCCCAAAAAGGGCAAATCAGTGGAGGATATGAGCTCATACAGACCAATATCGCTAATTAATGAGGATGTGAAAATCTTTTCGAAGCTTCTCGCTTCCCGCTTAGCCCCATTAATTCATCTAGTGGTTTCAGGAGAACAGCATGGTTATTCCAGGTTGGGACACGGCAGCACACATAAATACAGCTTTCGCAGCATTTGATGTTTCTAGACACTTGGATCAGCGGATTGGAATGTTGATGCTGGACGCCGAGAAGGCCTTCGACCGAGTAACTTGGGGGTTCCTATGGTGCACTATGCTCTCTTTGGGTCTCGGTCGGAGATTTGTCTCGGCGGTACAGAGACTTTATCATAATCCAACCGCTGTTATTAAACTTAACGATCTTGCATCCAGCTCTGTTAGTATTCAGCGGGGTACGCGGCAGGGGTGTCTGCTTTCCCCTTTATTATTCGCTCTTTACATTGAGTCGTTCATTAGGCACCTGCTCCATAATGTCTCTATTACGCCAGTGTCCTTCAATGGCATGATTTTAAAAGTTACTGTTTATGCAGACGACATAGCAGTGTTAACTCATGAGGCACAACATTTCGGAACCTTTTCTGGCTACAAGCTCAAATTAAACAAGACGCAGTCAATTATAAATTACAAACCATTGCTTTAAGAAATTGCTGCTGATTTGCGTAGTTGGCATAAGCTGCCATTGACTATTTTCGGGAGGTGTAATATAATAAAAATGAACATCTTACCTACATTTCTATACTTGTTTCGCACTATTCCTTTAAGAGTTCCAATGTCCTTTTTAAAGCGGCTTGATAGTGTTATTGGAAGTTTTATTTGGGGCTATCGTAGAGCGAGGAGAGCTCTCGGGTATATTAAGTGGACATATGAGCAAGGCGGGTTTAAACTTCCTGATTTTAGTACTTACTTTTGGGCAGCCTTTCTCAACCCTTATTGAGAGCTTACTTTTGGAACCCAACGTGGGCAAAATGTGGTTCGCGTATCAACTGGCTTATGGCTTAAACACGGGGTTTTTACTACATCATTTGTCTCATCCGAACTACTACAAGAGAGTTCGCTTAAAGATAATCAGACATATCACCCACATCTGGCAAGATATCTGCAAAGCTTTTGCAATGCCAGACTTACACAAATTTATTTTTTTGTGGAGCAATCCGAGGTTTCCTGGTATTTTTTCAGACTCATTGGGGAGAATGTGGCTACAGTGTGGTATAGCACGGCTAGGGCAGCTTTATGATGAATACGGTTTTAGGTCATTTTCCTCATTAAAAGATGAATTTGAGTTATCCCATAATTCTTCTTTTAAATACCTGCAAGTTAGGGACTTCTTTATCCAAGGGAAGGGCCTGTTAGCCCTCCCTCATACAACAGAGGTATTACGGGTTATTTTTAAGACCTCAAGGCGGGGTTTTATAGGGAAAGCCTACCAGAGTTTCATATCTGAATTGGAAGATGACGGAATACAGATTACAGCTAAACTGAATCGTATTTTTGCAATTGATATTACTATGGAAGAGGTCTTTGATTCAATGATTTCAATCAACTCTGCTGTCACCTCAATCAATTTAATGTTGCAACAAGATCGTATTATATTTATGCTGTACTACACTCCTAAGGTTATCTCTAAATGGGCTATTTCCCATGATTCTTCAAAGTTATACTGCCCTAAATGTAATGAATACGCCGTGGATCTCTGACATATGTTTGTTATGTGTCCACGGCTAACCATGTTTTGGTATGAGGTTGCCCGTGTGTTGAGTAGGTTAGCTGGCAAGGAGATTCAACTAACCGAGAAAGAAATTCTATTGGGGATAGTAGCGGATTCAGGCAATCTATCGAAGTCTTTAGTTTCAATTATTATTGCTTGTGCTCGGTTGTGTATTGCCAGGGTATGGATTGACATACTTAGTCCCAAGATTACTGACTTTTGGTTATTATTGAGGGGGGTCTATGAAATGGAATTGGCATTAGCTAAAGCTAGGGGTTTACGGCCAAGGGTTACATTTGGGAGGGTCTGGTCAAGTCTTCAGTGGAATTAATTAATTTTTTAATTGTTATTGGTATTGAGTGTTTGTATATTTTTTTAATTCTTCTATATTGGACTTTGTCAATATTTCTATGATCAATATTTCTATGATGGCTGTTTGTACATGTTCTTTTCTATGCTTAGTATGTTATGTTCTTATGTTTAATACATGTTCTTTCCTGTGCTATGTATGTTTTTGTTCTTATTGTACTTACAAGTGGCTAAGAAAAAAAAAAGGAAACTAAAGCTTAATGGGACAAAACTAAAATCATCTGCCAACAAAAAGCTTAGCGGATGAGAGAGTCAACTAGAGAATTCAGGCGGAGAGGTATTTTTGCATTTGAAAATACTCTCTTAGGGGTGCAAGTTTTCAAACTGCCTAGGTGTGAAATTTCCATATTTGCATACATTGCATACATCAGAACATTGCATTGTTCTGATGTGTGACGCTCTCATGTCTTATGTGTAATGCCTGCTATGATACTTCATTATCAACCTAATTATTGAACCATAGCAGAAAAACAAACCTAGATGTTGTCACCAGAAGTACTCACATTAAAACTGGTACAAAGGATCTGCTCTCATCATTTCTAAACATATGGCCAGCACTAAAATGATGTCTGAAAGGATAACAAGAGACTTACAGGATTGCGCCGACGGTCTCTGGTATACCAATTCCATCTACAAACTTTGCATTAATTCTATTTTTTTCACATCCTGTTATCAGTAAATGCAGAATTTGTAACAAAATACACAGGACTAGAGGTAAAAGAATGCATATAAAAAACCTGAACCATATATACAGTACTCACATATGAACTAGGGGTACTTGAGAGGTCTACTGCTCTAGAACTGTATGAGGAGTGATTGACTAAGGTAGAACCTCTGTTGGTACAAAGTCTCACTGTCCACACTCCATAACAGCTGACTTCCTCAAAGTTCTTTGCCACCCTGCTTCACAATAATCTCTGTTGAGGCCAATGCATCTCAGCATCCTTGCAGGATCCTGTAGGAGTCAATCTCTTAGGCTTCAGAAATACTGACTGCCTTTTTCTGGAATGCAAAGAATACATTTCCACTATATGGAGTTGGTGTAACAGAACATCCAACTGTGCCAGGTCAGACTGGGGCAATCAAAAAAGGGGAAACGGACAGAACAACGCTGGCAGAGCCACGCATGTCCCAACAATGCAAGTGCCACCACACTTGCCTTAACTATGCATATGCCTCAACCACACACATGCGTGATTAAGGCAGTGCGTGGTCTAGCTGCCGGAATGGGTGGAGGCAGGAAGGATCGGGAGAGGACGCGGTGAGGTGAGTGTGGCTGAGGCCAGATTTTGGGGATGTGGGGGTAGTTTTTAAGGGGTCGGGGTAGTTTTCAGGGCTGGTAGGTAGGAGTTGTTTTGAGGGTGAGCGGTCAGATACGTTTTTAGGGCTCAGGGGTCAGGTTAGTTTTTAGGGCTCGGGGGTTGGGGACATTTTTAGGACTTAGGGATGGGGGTTGGTTTTCAGGAGGCAGTAGCAGTTTTAGGTCTAAGGGCGGGGGCTTCGGCGGGCTGTTTTAGGGCTCAGGGCAGAGGCAGGGATTGGGGTACTTTTCAGAGCTTGGGAGGCAGGGACATTTTTAGTGCTCGGGGGAAGGGGCTGGTTTTCGATCTAAGAGCGGTGGCTTGTGGGCCCGTTTTAGGGCTCAGAACGGGGAGTACTTAGGCTTACCTGAAAAATTGTAACCATGCATATGTCTTTGCTATACATGTCTTGACAACGCATATTGTTTTGTAAAGGCATGCATGGTAAAGGCATATGCTTGGTTAAAACTTGCGTGGTACAGACCGCGTGTAGCTGGCATGCATGGTAATTGCATGCGTGGTTCCATCAAACAGCTAAAAGGGGAAACGGACAGAACAAAGTGGGAAGAGCCACCCGTGTCCCAAAGACGCAAGCACTCAAAAAAGGCTCTAAGTGGTCACAGCACTCTTACACTTATATCCAAACGGAGTCCTGCAACCATGCAAGCTTTACACAACACTCACTAGACATGCACACAAGATGTCGATGCAACGGTCTGAGTGTCTCATGTAAGCATAACCTTACCCTAGTGGAGCAAGGAGATGCCACACTCCTCCTAAATCAGTGAAAAATGTCGGTTCATTGCTAGAATTATAAAAAACAATATGCTGCCACAACTGCTTAACAATGACAATCAAGAACATGGGTTGTAGTCCCATATCAGCTAAACGGCATGCATTATGTTCCCCTGAAGGTCTCAAAACAAGGCTCTAGACCTCAGAGTCAAAGGACAGCCCTAAACTTCAGCACACACACTCGGCTGGCAGGTGAGCTGGGTCATAACAAGTCATGAAAACAGATATCTTGTTGGATGAAAAATATTCACTGCATCTTAAAGGTAACTAACAGCTTCAAGAACATGAGCGCTGCGTGGCCTAGTGAGAAAAGGGATATGCTTTTTGTACTGTGATTTCATTTATCCAGAGTCCCACTAAAAATCCACACTCTGCAGCCATGTCCATGTATCAAATGGATCACGCTCTGTTCCTTAGAGCTAAATCTGAACATTTATAGAATCCCACTATGTGACAATCAAATCTGTGCATTTTGAATATATTTTAGCAGGCTGTTTTTTAGCAATAGGTGAATTTACTGATTACTATTTGTGGCGTTTTGGAATGATTCCTTAGATTTACAGATTATTTCAAATTGATAATTTGTGCCTACAGTGGTTGATATTAAGTGGCATGTCATGGTGTTTTTAAGCACGTTTTTCTTGTAAATTGGGATGTATGTGTGTTCATTCTGCAACTATTTTATTATTTTTATTTTTAAACCAACCGGCCTATGAGGAATGTGCACCTGACCTACACTGATACATCCTTGGGAGTACATTGTTTAACATGTGGCATATCAGGAGAGCACATTAATTAGTATATGTTTAGCAAATAGATGATCCGTTAGATGTTCCAGTAATATTCTACAATATGCACACCTATTATAATGTATTCACTTCAGTGACACTACGTCCTGTGATATCAGCAAAGTACAGATTTCATAGTCATTTTCCTTTGATGTCATTGTAGTCAAGACTCGAACAATGTCACTTCCGGTAAAGGCATAGGCGAGGGGGTCGCGTGGCACACAATGACATTTTGGTGAACCAACAGCCATGCATCTAATGAAATGTTAAGCCCTCTCTCCTCCCCACCCTTACTGCTGTGAGAGAATTCCCCATAACAACTAGGAAGGTTTCCAGTGAGTGAAATGGTTTTGGTGACCACTAATGGGACTCTTCTACCATAAACTTAATTTCTGCTTTTACAGGAACTGCATTCATGGTGTTTCATATATATCCCCAGCCTCACAGAAGAGCTTCGTGTTCAAATGAATAATGATTGGTGAGGGAGTCAAAGAATTGCAGACATCTCTTTGAAACTTTAAAGGAAAAATTCAATTGCAAAATCATTCACAAGAAGGTTATTTTTAAGATGTATGTTGTCTTTGTAGTGGCAAGACCGAAGTGAACGCCTTATTAAGCGGAATTTGGGGCCCACAAGGTTGTAAAAGTAAGGCTATTTCCGTGAAACAAGGAGATTTCTAATTCGATGTATATTTACCATAGTAGACTTGTGAGCATTTATCGTTGACTATATTATTCTTACCTTTCACAAGTTATGTTGCTGAAAGAAAGATAAAGTAAGCTTTGGGTGTCCACTGCTGTAATATCACTGGGAAAAAGGAGCCGGCTTTCAAACGGCCTTTCCTTTTATCCCTCTGCTCGAGAAACAAGAAGAGATGCGATCTGCCTTTGATGAATTGTTGCTTCGGTTCAGGAGATAACATTTCACGGTGCTCTCCTGCCATCCCGTTTGTGCTCTTTTATTACAGGAGAGAGGATTTGTGAATGGCATGGCAGGTTGCTACATGAATAATTAGTCCAACCTAACCATTTCAGTCCAACTCCCATGATCCGCCTAATATGCTTCATAGGTACAATCCATAATGTTTGGATTTAATGGTATTGTTTTATTTCTTTGTGAGGGATTGGATAGTTCAACTAAGCTGTCTTTGTTGAAGTACTACGTTCCAGGTTGTGAAAAGAGCTTATGACTAGTGATAAATAGGTCCTACTGTGAAATATCTTTTACTTTCTGAACAAATCAAAGCTGCAGATGTTTTTGAGGTTCTCTCGTAATGTCGGAGCACGGGGTTGCGCCAAATTTGGCAGCTCCGCACTCTGACATTCCCAAAACGCAGATATGTGGCGGACTTACAACAATATGGTGCACCCCTGTGTTTTTCCTAGCATTGGCACCAGCATTTGCTGCCTAGCGCCAACGCATGCACCCTTGCACCATAGTGCAAAGGGGGCCTGTGTTGCAGGGAACGATTGTTTATGTGCAGAGTTGGACAATAGATACAGTCACTCATATATGTATTTATCACCATAAAGTGACTGTAGCAAGCATATGAACAACCATTGCTGTGCACCAGGGTCTGCCAGGGTGGATAACATAAAGAGATCCCCAGAAGTGGCACAGGCTCAGTTCACTGGGGTACAGTTGAATCACCAGGTAATCATTTATGGAGTGTATCTAAGCTAAGAGCTGCATGGCCCATCCAAATTGGAGGCATTGTTAAGCTGCCGGATAATATTGTATTAGGTCCATGCATGAGCAGCAGAGACTCAACCTTGCTAGAAGTCCTTTAAAACCATCACAGAATACTGGATTGTGTATTGCCATGAATGTATAGCTTATGAAGACGAAAAAGCTTTCAAGTGGATAAGTAAGTATTAATTCCATGTCTTATTTATAGTTTCAAAGATTTTGGATGTGATGTATCATGTTAAAGGGATTTCTTGGTGTCATTGATGATGATTGGAGGTTTTTCTCAGATTTTCTTGATGTGGTCTTGTCTAGCTCATGGAGAAGAATACACTTGATACCAGTCTGAATTAAAATTCAGCAGAGCATCTGAAAAGGGAGTTTTTTCAGTGAATACAGATGAACCGCAAGGCAGCAAAGAAAGTTGGATTGATGAACAAGCTATAGTAAGGTCTTTACCAATTGTGGTTGGTAAAGTGTTTTTGAGTAGAATTGGATACCTCTTTGGGGTGGCCATGTAAAAATGCAGTACACAGAGTAAGAAAGTGAAAACTCTCACAGCAATATAGTAAAATAGAGAACGTTTTAATAAATTATTTAACATCAAAATGACAAAAATCCAGTCAGTAGAAATAGAGTTATGAATTTTTAAATTTTAAGGTAAAACCGCAGACATCTATTTGCGCAACACAGGGTCCAATTCAAAAATATGGCTGGCTATGACGAGTGCGAGTCAGATTCAAGTAGTGGATTGGGCCCGGTCAACTCTTGCATTTGGACTTGGAATACATTTTGAAGAAAATGTTCTCAGAAGGCAAAGTTAGAGCAAGGCTGCAGGCCTCATCTGAGCAAGATGAGGCGTCATCATCAGAGAGCCGCTGAACAAAGTTACAGTGAAGATTTATGCATTTATACTTAGGGGCTGATTACGATGTAGGGCAGATGGCCCTGCCCGCATGGCATTAGCGATCCGCCCTACATTTCCCTCCACCCGCCACCCATTTCCCCCCTACCATATTAGTATGGCGGCGGGATCCCGGCGGACAGAAAGACTGTCCGCCGGTTTCTCGGTGGTCGACCAGTCGACCGGGCAGAAAAGGGGCTAGATATGGTGGCGGTGTCTGCTAGACACCGCCATCCTTCTTCGCATGGGTGCGGGAAGCAGCCTTTCCGTGCGGCATCGAGGCATGTGGATTTTGCTGCTGGGGGACTGTTGCGGGCCCCCAGGGTATTGGGGGAGTGGGGGGTGCACATGGGGGGTACCCTTGTCATGGACAAGGTGGCAGGCACCTTGCGGTGCCTGTCACCTTGTGCATGACAATGCACACAGTGCATTCCCAGCATTGTGGCGGGCAGTGCTGTGAGCACCACCCGCCACAATGCTGGGAATAGAGGATGCCACCACCACGGTGGCATCCTAATTGCAGGTGCAGGCCCGCCACACCACTGGCAGCCGGTCCCAGCACTGCTAGGGTGGCGGGCGGGCGAAAGTCCACCCATCATCCTAATCGGACCCTAACTCTCTTTTTTGGAAGTCAAAATTCTCCAGTAGGAATAGGCAGGAGGCTGTAGCCAATGAGAGATCTATGAGACTAGATAGCCCTTTTGCCAATGTCCACCAAACAGGATTTGCGGTTGTGACAAAGAACTTAGGGGGAGCTACCCTGAAGATAAGCCGACTGGCGATGCAACTTGGGAAGATAGATAAGCAGGGTGATTCTGTCCTTTACTCAAATCTCAGAGCAGTGTTTAGCCAAAAATGTTCCATGTCCCAAATTTGGTTTTTGACTGTCTGGGCACATTTTGCACCACCACCAAGGGTCCAGGACTGGAGTGGCAAAATGTGGGGGGTTAGGACTCACTCAGGCTGGGTCCAAATGCGGGTTGAAGGTGGTTGCAGCCTTTTATGTTCCTGAGGCTCTGATAAGGAGGCCAGCCAACTAGCCCATGGAGTCACTCTGGTAGTCCTGGGTGCAAGTGTTGAAGCAGGACTCAAGCAGCAGGGCAGGCATCCAAGGGTTTAAGGCGTGCTCCAGGCAGCAAATCAGTCCTTCCAGGTGCACCAAAGCAGGCTTGTGGAGTACATAACAGGCCAGCAGCAGGTTGTACTCTGAGAGACCTTCCGTAGGTCAAGAAAGTAAACTGAAGAGTTGAGTCTGAGAGTCCTATATACATAGACTTGGTGCCAGTTTTGACGCAGGATAAGGTCCTGGAGGTTTCCAGCCCCAGAGGTGTTTGGAATTTCCTGGTTTCCTGCCCTGGACCTAGTTTGATGGTGTCACAAAAGACTAGTGTCAAACCCTTAGTGTGCTTAAGCAGAGGCTTTGTGATGTGCAAGTGTTGTAGGTGACAGTTCCTCCTTGTGATCGAATCAGTGATGGCCCATGCTGCCAATACCTTTTCCCCCTTTCTCTTACTGTCTGGGAGCAAAAAACAAAGACCAATGACCAGTTGCTCCTACTTCCGTGGCCAAGGATACAGGCTGCGGCACCAAATGGTTGGGACAAGAAAATACAACATTTCTAAAAGTGTGATTTTCATAACTGTGACTTTACCATTAAAGAGGGTATTTAATTATAATTCTTTAGACACAAAACCTGACATTCTTACCTGCTCCCAATTGAAAGTTTTTACTTATTAAATGTAATAAGGAACCCAAAGTTATCCTATGGGAGAGGTAGGTCTCCCAGTAGTGAAAAGCGTAAGTTAGTGTGTGACTAACCTGCTTCCTTCCTTGTAAATATGATTCTAATCTGATTGGGAATTTGATTTTGACTGCATGATCCACAGTCAATAAAAATACATACATAAACACATTTCTCAAATGGTTTCAGCTCCATTATTAAAATGCACGCAGCCACGCCTAACACTGCTGATGTACAGAATGCACAGTGGCCATGATTCATTGTTTTCTTCATGTTGTGTGTAGTCTTTTCTCCTAGTTGTACAGCACATGTCTATTCACTTTAGACAGTTTTCCACTTAGTAAAGAGCATAGCATAACGTTTCTGACACTGTGGAAATCCAAAAGGATATTAAAAACATTTAGGTATGTGATGTTTCCTCACTTAAAAGTCAGTCACAAGAGATTCTAACATGTGTGAACAATACTGGTACCAAATTGTGTGACCCTTAACTCTTCAAAAGGCCGTTTTAGGACTGACTGCATTTTCTCCCATTAACATCATAGCTGTGTTGGTATCTGATGAAATGAGTTTAGTATTGCATAACTTGGTCCCATCATGAAATTCAGTAAGCATTCAATTGGATTGGTTCTTCTAACCTTCAAGCACTAGTGTATGTCCATGACTCTTCTGCGTCATTGTAAAGTTAAACCAGTCTGCACAGGAAAGCCCAGTACTGGACCACACCTCCAAAGTATTGGATATCAAACTGCCATTCAAACAAGGTTGCACTGTATTGATGATGAACAGTAATATTTCTCCATTTCATCTATTTGATCACATTCTATCTCTCTTACAAGTCCCTCACCCATACTGGGGATGGAACAAGTTGAAATGTTATTGGGTGCCAGGAATGAATCTTTCTCCTGTGTGTTGAGTGTGAGGTCTACTTTTAGGATCAGTAAGTCAAGCAAGACTTTATTTGCTTACTTAGTGCAATGTTTCTATTGTGATGCACTGGGTACAAGCATTTTGACCACATTGTGGAGAGTTTGGGCACAACTGCTTGACAATGCCACCCACTGGTTTTAGGGGTCATTGTCTCTCCTCTGCTCTTATGTCCGGGCTAGTAGGAAGCACAGAAGGCCACCCTCTAAGCTTTTTGGCTGTCCTCTCGTCGATGCCAGAACACTACACATCGATTGTTTGGACACAATGGGCACAGTGTGTCCTGAAACCTCTGTTGTGAAGGGTCCCAAAAGGTTAAGCTACACTTCAATCTACCAATCAATAAAGTGGCACAGGTGCACTCTTTTTTCTTCTTCATACCTGTGCTGCTTGGTGGAAAGAACCCACATACCCCCACTTATTACCCCACGCCTAACTCCTATTAATTTAATCAACAACAAAGAAACTGCACTACAGTCATGGAATGATTTCCTCAATAAAGAACAATGACCAATAGCCACTAGGTAAACAACCAAACATGGTGTTGGAGTATTGTGCTACTCGCCATAAACTGCTTCAGTGCCCCGTTGGTGGAAGTATATAATACAATAACAATACAATACAATATCACAGTTTTCAAATCTTAATTACGTTTTTTGGATGTGTTACCTAAAGCCTTCTGTCTGATTTATATTTCTTCCAATATATTTAGATGTTATTATTTATCTCAGCATTTCCCTGGTACTAATTGGAGAGATCATTTTGTAGCCTTCAGGTCACAGATGGAGTACTGACAGGGCCAGTTCAGTCTTTCATCCTTCTGAGACGAGATCTCTGAAAGCGCAATATATATAGTAGTCAAGTTCGTATTGTGTTAAGGGATTACATGCCACTTTGATGTGGTGATATTTCCCATGCAGTTTCTTTTTGTAAAGACCTGTGTGAGGGTTTTTCAAAGCCTGTATTGTCAACTTCCAAATGATTCAATTTGTGAGCACAGGGTCCCCTCCATAACGCATCAGTAACATTAAAACAGTCCAGGCTGCAAGAAAAGGATGATTAACAAATATGAAAGAGCAAATCCAGTGTTGACAATTGTTTACATGATGTATAGTGCTGTTAGCCTGTTTATGAATGTTAAGAGCGGTAAGGAAGGAGCTGCCTCGAGTTTAACTTGAGAACGCACTGATTAATGCCAGCTCTTTTTTCTCTTAAACTCTGAAAACTTTACCACAAATTGCCGCAACCTCTTATACTATGTGTAACATTATTTTAAAATAATGACTTTATAGTGCTTTTTGTTGCAGGATGTGAACCCGCACACTCGACCAGTGTGCCAAGCATAATTCAGTTTTTTGACCCTCAAATTGCACACACAGAGTCTGTTATGTTTGCATTGACCACTGCAGCTTTTATAAAATAAACGAGTGCATTTCCTACTGCTCAGTTGAACTTGCATTTATTTTTATTGTAAAGCGCCTATTTTATATTCACAACATCACAATAAAAATATAATTACAGAATATTTTGTTGTACTCATCCATGTCTCTGATTCCGGTCCTGCACTCACTGGCCCAGAACCATTACACTTAAGATCACAATTCCGGGATGTTTTTAAAATCCACTTCAAGACTGGAAGCCAGAGGAAGAGAGTGCACTCGTGGGCGATGCCACGACCAGACCTGATTAACTCATAGCCTTTGCTGCTGAGGAGAATGGTGCTGTGGAGGGCGGCAGGGAAATGTATAGAAGAAAGGTCCTACTAACCTGAATTACTTTTCACAAAGGAATAAATCCCACCGTGAACAAGTCCAGACCAACTGCGAAAATGTATTTAACGAAATTAAAGTTTCTTTAATCTTTATATACATTCTTTTTGTAGTTGTTCATAACATTGTTTACATACATCATTTACATATATTGTGGAATAGACACACTCATTTGATTAAATTTAAAAAGACCATATCACTACAAAACTCAACACACATCCCCATAAGCACTCCTGTTTCACAGTCTCATCTAACATACCATTCATTCCACATTCCACACATCCATCATACATCAGTCCGGAAACCAATATCCACCATACACCGGCGGATTTTAGGGCCAGATGTCGGTAAAAGCAGTTTAGCGAGTCCTTAAGAGCAATTTTTAGGGGATTGCTATTAAGGACTTGCAAATGCTATGTAGGTACGAATCGCAATAATTTTTGCGATTCCTATATATTCCTTATTTGCGACTCGCAAATTGCGAGTCGTAAATAAGGAATGGCTTCCCAAGAGGCCCATAGGAATGAATAGTAATTGTGCGCTCAATTTCAAGGGTGCAAGGGTTCCAGAAGGACACTCTGTTGCACCCCTGAATTGTGCTTGTGTGCACATGTGGCACACATACATGCCCTAAGGGCATGTATATGTGCCACATGGCACTTAAAAAAAATAAAAAAAGTGCTTTTTCAAAGGAAATTGCAACTTACCACCAACTTGAAGTTGGTGGTAATTTGCGATTCCTTAAGGCATTATCACAATTTGCGATGCCTACTAGCGTAGCATTTAGGGAATTGCAAATTGCAATTTCCTAAATGCTTGCGCAAATTAAGAAATCGCAATTTTTGCGATTCCTTATTTTGCAAGTAGGTATTTGCCTACCTACATAGCACAGAGCAAGTTGGTGGTAAGCTGCGATTCCTTAAGGCATTATCGCAATTTGCGATGCCTACTAGCATAGCATTTAGGGAATCGAAAATTGCGATTTCCTAAATGCTTGCGCACATTAAGGAATCGCAATTTTTGCGATTCCTTATTTTGCAAGTAGGTATTTGCCTACCTACATAGCACAGAGCTCAATTGCGATCGCAAACACTGATATTCTGCGAGTTTCAGGGTATGTGATCGCAATTTTTCTTGCTACATCTGCCCCTTAATCTCTTTTCTTCTTCTGGTGTACAGGCCCAGATTGGTTACATCAACAGTAAACGTATGTTTAGGAGGCTATGTAATTGTTTTACCACCTTCTTCAGGACCTATTAGATTTAACTGTATGTGAGAAGTTGGCCTGGTATATGCTGTCCACTAGTTATAGTAGGCACCCTGTACCAGTCCAAACAACCCCTTATTGGTTATAGGTTGAAGACAACCTTTATTGAAAGCTATCCTAGTGGTAGGTATGGAGAGCAGCCTTCAGGCTAAGTCTTGCAGGAATGTAAAGCAGCTTGTTTTACCAGTCTATAATCTCTTGAGTGCCTAAATGAAAGACAACCACACCAGGTATATACATACAATATATTTATTTAATATATTTATTACTAAACACACCCTCCTAGTCTCTTTATGAGACTAGAGGTCAAAACACATAAGTTACACTTCAAATATCACAGTAAAATAGCACAAATACACGTCAGGCCCTAGGGACGGGCCAAACCATATACTAAAATAGTATTATGAGAACCACGACTTAACTAGACACAAGGCCTAGAGCCTGTAGAATTGCTGGGACCCCAAGGAACCACCCAAGGTAGTGACACAGGGGACCCACGGGGCCGTGTGCAGTGTGTGAACACAGCCGTGGGCTCCGGTTAGCTTCTATGGGGGAAGTCGTGGTTAGATTTTTAAAGATTAGGGACACTTAGAAGTGAGTCAGGACCAAACCCTTTGGGACTTAGGAAGTTCTAGGGCCAACACCCACAGGACCACTGGAGTACTCGTGTTACCTCACCCTTGGGAAGCTGGGTGCATAGGTGTCAAATGGCGTTGGGTCGCGTAGTCGATTTCAGTGGGAGCTGGCGAAGAAGTGCTGCTGCCGGGAAGATGCAAAGTGTCCAAAGAGATCCAACCCTGGATCAAATATGAGAAGAACCTGAAAGCAGAGGGGACAGAGTCTGGGTCACTAGCCAGTGACCAGGAAGGCGATAGGCAGATGCCCACCGATGTCGGGTGATTTTAGGTGAAGGAGGTGAAGCTTGACTCTTCAGCCACGAGGACCAGGAGGCATCGAGGACAACCAGGAGCTGGATTCGAGCTGTCCCAAAAAGAATGAAGAGTGCTGAAGCATTGGTGCCCAGATTGGACACAACAAGCCTTGGCAACAGCAACCCACGCAGAAATGGGAAAGATGCTTCGGTGCAGACCAGCAAGGTCTGTGGGACTCACCACTTGGTAGGGAGTCAGGGCACATCTGGAGCAACCAGGGAAGCCCAAGGAAATTTAAAGTTACCCCCTCAGGGACCCACCAGTCAACGGACCAGGGTTTGCGAAGGGACCTCAAGACAAAACACAAAATGGCAGCCCACGGGTCACTCGGGGTGACTAGGCCAACGATCTTCAGTGGATTTTGTGCTCGAGGTGGGGGCTACAAGTCAGCCAAAGCACAATTTCAGGAGACTTTGAGAAGTCAATGCACTTGCAAAAGTGCACAGTGACCAGGAGTTCCGGTTCCACACTACTCACTAGGGCTGTGGGTCTCAGCTTTGCCTCTGAGATGTTTAGAAATCCTATTTCTGGGCTGCAAATACTTCCGAGTCCAGTGGGAGCTTCAGAAATGCAGACCTGCAAATTGCTTTGTTGGTGCCTGCCAAGCAGGGGAGTCTCTCCTTGACCCCAAGGGAGATTTCTTCAGTCCTCTAGTCTTGAGTAGAGCGTCGAAGTTCCAGGATTCAGCTTCAGAGTTTCGTCCAGGGATATCTAAAGTTCTGGTTACAGAGGTTCCTTACTTATACCTAAGGAAGGGGTTGGACTAGCTCTGGGGACCCACCTATGGGAGGATTTGAAAAGAGGGGTGGCTACACCCGTTTCCTTTGTCCAGTTTCACACCAGAGCAGGGGCTGGAAGCCCCTAAACCGGTTTGAGCTGTACTATGCACAGGGACACAAAATGTGCCCCCAGTGCAATACTTCAAAGCACTCAGAGAGTGCTCCCACCCAGCCCCAATACACATAAGCCTGTCTGGGAGGTGGTTACACCTCCCTGTGACAGGAAACTTATTGTCCAGGCCTCCCCTGCCGAAGTTTCGGTCAGCAGCAGGAGGTCAGACCCGTGTCTGTGGCTGCAGCATCCATTTTGTGATGCAAGGGCTCTATTAGATTTCTTCAGGGTATACCAGTACTTCCATGTCTCTCCCTCTAGAAGGGTGGGATCATATCCTCACATCAAGAACGGATGTGGGGGAATGATTCCAAAGTGTTTGACACCATACACAAAATGTTTTCATGCAGCCAGTCCAAAGTTAGCATTAACCATTTAAGATATAATACACTTAAGAGTATATGGTCAGGCTGCACCACTGACAACCCCGGAGAAGAAATTCCAAAGGCTGCAGAGGGGCTCAGCTCATGCCTGGGCGCCCTCTAACATATAACCAAGCACCCTGCCTTCAACATTGATAAGGCCTGCCATAGGGGTGACTGATAGGTTTGTATGTACAGTGTTAGGTGAGGTATAGTGAACCTATACCTCAGTGAGGGGTGCAGGCACCACCTTACCCAGGCTGCAGTAGTAGACCTGTGGTGTCATTTTGGGTGGCTTTCCAGGGGTGGCATAATACATGCTTCAGCCCCTGGTAGGCCTTTGGGGTACCAATGCCCTGGGTACATAGTATACCACATACTAGGGACTCACAAGGGTACCTCAGGATCCAATCTGTGGTGTACCTAAAGTACATGTGATCAATTTAGAGAGGAAGCAGCTAGGCTGGGGCCCTGAATGGCAGGGTCCCAGCCAGACTAAAGTCGAAAACAGTGAAACACCAGCAAAAAGTGGGGATAAACATGTGAAGCAGATCCTACTCTCCTACACTGTATGCATAGAACATCAGGAGGGCAAACGGGGAAATCTAAAAAACAAACAATTAGTACATAATGCATTTAAAAACCGTATAATTTACCAGATCTGGACTTGTTCACAATTTCTTATTTAAACCGGAGATGCATCCAAAAATAAATCAAACATCAAAAATATGTATGACACCTTAGGACTCACTGATCACCCTTATAAGTGATACATACACCATGCAAGAAAATTCAGTCTCCCTTAAATATATTTCTCATACGTACGTCTGTTCATGTCACCTTGTACTGATAGTTGGAGGCAATTATGTTACTGCCCATACAGGTTTTCCTGCTAAGACCCCAACATCTTGCACCCAAGTGTCACCATTATAAGAAAAATAAGTGTCCATGCTCTTTGCAATATAAAAGTGCATAACTTAAGGAAACTTTACCCAGGGCTACCAAAGAATGGTAAGCCAAGGCCAGATAGCAATGGCCCAATGCAGCGGCACAAGGGGAGAAGAAAAGGACAATAGAAAAGACGAGAGAGCCCAAAATACCAGAAGGAAGTTTTTTAATATGGCAGGCTTATTTTCATAAATGCATTGTCTGAAATAGAGCTTTCTTTTTCATGTCCACCCAGAGCATCAAGGGTGATAGTAATCTAAATCACTGTAAACATCCGGAGGAAAACAAACAAAAATGACCCAAGGCCCTCTACATTAATTACCATCTCCAGAACATAAGTGCTACCATTAAAAGAATTTCTTCATAAAGAGAATACCCTAAGGAAACAAACCTTATTGTACGTCAACGCACTCTTTTAGTTTTGCTGAGGATAACCTTCACTTTGGTCTCCACTTTCGAGTCCTGCAAGCCAAACCAATATCCCTTCACTTTTAAATCATTCTGTTTTATGTCACCGGCAGGTTGAGCTCAATCCAATTTGCAGGCATCCTACTTCTCTCATAGAATCAAAAGCAAAGCTTTTATTATGCAGTCCACTATTGCAAAGTCCATAACGTGCACATGTAATTCTTACTATTGCAATATCCTGAACAGCGGTAACAATGAATACCAATCCCATCATGTGCATACACCCCCTCCATCCCTCTCTTGGACATGGGCATAAATTAATACTGGACTTTTAAACGAGGGGTCCATATTAACTATAACTCCAATGCTGTACCTGTTCCAGAGATGGGAAGTTCTGCCTATAAAACTTCTCCCACCCCATTTCGCTCTTTTTACTCTAGGAACAATGATATTGCATTCTGATTCTCAGCGAAGGGATCTTGGTGGAAAATACCAATGAAACCAAAGCTTAAAAACTTGCGGGCCTTCCCCATTAATGTTATTTTGATTTATAGCACGCATGGATACTCACGAGTGTCCCGGCGAGCCCTGAAAGCAATGCACATGGCCTTAAACTATATACGCTTCTTAATAGGTAAGCAGTAGAGAAGCGGAAGTGCAACTGATACTGATTCTCTTTTGGATATACCAAGTAAAAGGGGAGCGGCTGAGTTCTGTAGGATCTGAAGCTTATTGAGACTTTTTCTTCTTATATTTACGATAAGAGCATGTGCATGGTCAATTTTTGAGAGTATCAGAGTAGAAATAACAGTTTCCTGCAGGTCTTTTGGAATGAAGGGAAAGATCTTTCTTAAAAGTTTCATAATAAAAAAGGAGGCAAACGTGATTGCATTTACCTGCCCTTCGAAGGTCAGTTGATTATCAAAGATAACGCCAAGATTGTTTACCTGCGTTGGCCAAGTTCAGGTGGCCACAAGTCTTGGGACCAAAAAGAAGGATCCTTCCCAAAGAGCAGTACCTTGGTCTTGCCTGAATTCAACTTTAAGCAGTTTTGGTCCATCCATTTTTTTATATCCTGCATACAGTTATTAAAACACTATGCTGTCTCTGAAATATCAGATGCTATTGAGCTCACTAATTGGTTATCATCTGTGTAGGTGACTGAAGAGAACCCACAAGATCTAATAAGTTTCACAAAAGGGACTACATGAATGTTAAAAAGGGTCGGGCTAAGAGACGAACCCTGGGGGATGCTGCAAGGGAGAGAGAAGAATGAAGATTTAAAATTGTCAGCTACAACAAACTGAATTCTGTCTGACAAAACTTATTTGAACAAAGCGGGGGCCTTGTTTTTTACCCCAACATCCTCCAGCCTGGTCAGCAGGATTTGGTGGTTTACGGTGTCAAATGCCACTGCGAGGTCCAATAGGACCAACACAGCACTACCACCGCATCAAGATTCGATCTGATTTGTTCCGAGACACTTATCAATGCCAATTCTGTACTGTGATGTTTCCTAAATCCGAATTGGCAAGGGTCTATCTAGTTGGCACTGGTCCTCAATGAAAGCTCTCAGCGGTGAATTATTAGCTTTTTTGATTATTTTAGCCGGGAGGAACAAATGGGAAATGAGACGATAGTTCCCAGGATCTGAAGGATCTAGGTTAGCTTTTTTAATTAAAGAAAGAATGTAAGCTATTTTCCAGACACTGTGAAATTTTCCTGACTTAATCATAAGATTGACAACTAATATGAATGGTGTGTAAATCTCCTATGTCCCTCGTCCATATGTCCCGATTGTAACAATAGGCTCAGAGTCATGCTACTTTGCTTATTTAAAACGTTGATGTACATACATCATGCACGTGCAGCCTGACTTCTAGACCGCTAGACCACAAAGACCTCCACACATCTCTGCCAAGCTCCATGCATCAGGCGTTACACTAACGCATTTTAATGTGGTGATCCACATCACCACATTAAAATGCATGAATCATGCATTTTTAGTGCCTTGACCACATGCGCGCTGAGGGTTGAAGCAGGGTGGCAGCGACCTTCAGAGCAACATTTAATTTTTTATGTTTGAAAAGCTTTATTCGAGAAAATGTTAATACAGAGATATCAGCAGTGGATCAAGAATTAAGGAACTAGAGATTAAACGACATTACACAAGCTAATATCCAACAAAAACGAGCAAAAGCATTTTATACAGTTCGAAGAAAAATGGGAAAAAGGGAAGGGAAAGGAAGCAGATGAAAAAATAAAAAGGGGAGAAAGGGAAATGATAATAACATATTATAAAAATATAAAATTGTGCATTAAAAAGTGGTTGCTATAGGCAAAACTTCAATCAAGAAATAACTTAGAAAAACAACTAGAACAATAAATAAATCCTGTACTATTAATATAGGAGAAGAAGAAGTAATTCCCTCAAGGTGGTTCAGAATTTTCCGAAGTGATACTTGAGACATTCGTCCGAACCATCCGATCTAGGTATGAGGTAAGAGGTAACCAGAAGAGATCCCTATTGTGTGTAGGCTTACAGGAGGAAGCAAAAGCAATATCAAGCCTATGAAAGTGACATAGAGAATTCCACCAGTGACGGATAGAGAGTTTTGCGAGGGATTTCCAATTAGAGGAGATGTGTTGAAAGGCTAGAGCAAGCATAAGATCAAAAAGACCGCGAGAGTGTAGTGGAAGATCTAAAGAATCAGATAAACTGCCTAGAAAAAGGGTATAAATTGAATACTGAGATTAAAGTGTGAAAATACGAGAGATGTATAGCCAAACAGTATGCCAGAATTGAGAAACAGAAGGACACAAGAATAAAAGATGGAAGAGGTTAGCGTTAGGGCAGAACATGTCCAACAATTAGAATCAGAAGAGGAAGAAAAACGGGCTAGAGAAAGAGGAGAGAAATATAGTCTGTGATACAGATAGAATAAAGATTGAGTGAGGGAGGCAGAACGAGAAATTTTCAAAGATCTGAACCAAAGCTTATCCCAAAGGGCAACGGACCAAACACAGCCCAAGTCCGCTTCCCAAGAGAGTTCTAGTTTAGATTTAGGGCGATCGGGATTAGGAGATGAAAAGAATTTATAAATAAGAGAGGCTTTAGGAAGGGTTGAAAGAACACAACACTACCACTGCATCAAGATTCGATCTGATTTGTTCCGAGACACTTATCAATGCCAATTCTGTACTGTGATGTTTCCTAAATCCGAATTGGCAAGGGTCTAGGTGGCTCTGGTCCTCATTAAAAGCTGTCAGCTGTGAATTATTAGCTTTTTTGATTATTTTAGCCGGGAGGAGCAATTTGGAAATTGGACGATAGTTCCCTGGATCAGAAGGATCTAGGTTAGCTTTTTTAATTAAAGGAAGAATGTAAGCTATCTTCCAGACACTGGGAAATTTTCCTGACTTCATCATAAGATTGACAACTAATATGGATTGGGTTTAAATCTCCTATGTCCCTTGTCCATATGTCCCGATTGTAAAAATAGGCTCAGAGTCATGCCGCTTTGCTTGTTTGAAACGTCGATGTACATTCATCATGTACGTGCAGCCCGACTTCTACACCGCTAGACCACAAAGCCTCCACACATCTCTGCCAAGTACCATGCATCAGGTATTACACTAATGCATTTTAATGTGGTGATCCACATCACTACATTAAAATGCATGAATCATGCATTTTTAGCGCCTTGACCACCTGCGCGCTGTGAGGGGTGAAGCAGGGTGGCAGCGACCTTCAGAGCAACATTTAATTTTAAAAGCAATGTATCTGAGTGCTGAAGCAAGGGCAGCTGTTTCTGGAGTGGCTGCCCAGCCAGCTCCTGCAGCATGGCAGCTGCTAAGGGATGAGGCAGGTGCATTTTGAGGCCTGAAGTCGGTCCCCAGAGCCGACCTGCACTGATTCATTCCCACGCTGGTCTCCGCAGAGGGGTGCTTCCAGTTTTAAACCAGTGCTGCAATTATCGGGATTATAGTTAAGAGGAGTTGAGGGGGCCTGGTGATCTGCTCTCTCATGATCGCATGCACTCAACGCTACAGCGGACTTCAGAAGAAGGTGCGCTTACAGCAGCCTGCCACTCCGTCTCCTCTGCTGCTGTGTGTGTCTGTCTCACTGCAGGGACGGTGCTTCAAGGTTACTACTGGCCACGAGTGAGGTCTGTACTTGCCGTTTTTAATAAATAAAATGCATCTAGAGGAGAGCTTACTGTGTGTCATATGAGCCAGTAGCGTCTCTGTTGTCTCAGAGAGTGATTGATTAGCTAGTTTAACACTTATGGTGCCGCCCAGGCTGCGGCTCACTTCAGTCAAGCTGAGCCGGCCTCTGAGTGTCTCAGCACTCGCAGTGCATTAGGTAAGGGTGATATAAGAGTTCAACAGACAGCAGTGCAGTTAGATTGGTTTATTGGCGGCCTCAAGCAGTCACTGAGGCTGAGGGCAGCAGCTTAGTTTATCTTTGCTCTGCCCGTCACTGCCAGAGCAGACAAGGGGCACCAACCTCGTTCATGCCTGACCCCTCAGTGCTGCTTGACGTGGTCTCACAACAGCTCTGTGGTCATGTGCATGATGCAGGGGTCCCACAGTCCTGTCCGACTGAGCGCACCTTAGTACAGTGAAGCCAATATCAGAGCGTGGGGACAGAGGAAAGACATGTCTGAAAAAGTTGGTCTTTCTCGTTCAGCTATCTGCATGTAAAATAACGCTGCTTGCATATTATAATGAAAGATACATGCAAGTATAGCAATCAATGGGAAAGGCACTCTAACATCATGAAGCCTCAAAGGTTAATGGTATCACTATAACGGGACTTCAGGGAGTGGAGTTGGCCAAACGGCTAGGGCGGACGACCTCCAACCTGGAGAACGGGGTTCGAATCTCGGCAATGACGCTGAGCATCCTGTGATTGTGGGCAAATCACTTTAATCTCCCCGACTCCAACAACAACAAAGGAAAATGAATGTGTTCTCATGTAATGCAACTGGTGCTATGTAAAGTGCTCTGATACCCGATTTGGGTCAAGTTCACGTTACATAAATCTCTGTAAAGAAAATAAATGTCCGAGTGTGTGTCACTATAGAGAAACCGAACTGAATAAAGTTTATGTTGGTAGGTACTGACTTGTGTATTTGAATTACCTTCGGAAATGTATTGTTTAATATCATGGGGCCACAATTGTTTTACATTGCTAATATCCTTGAAAGGGCAGTACATTACTTACTTTACATTTCAGGGTTTTTGCAGCAGTTTCAAAATGTTTTTAGAGCTTCTCATTGCTCCAAGAGGTGTAATGTCTGTTATTTTTCTATTTCCATGGACTTCATTGCTTGGAATTACATAAAAGAAAGTGCCACTCTAAGTGTCACATCAAATATTTGGTTGTTTAATGTCGCTCATAAGTACACTGAAACACATATTCAGTCTGAAAACTTGGCAGCTCTGTGAGTCAGCTATAGTGACTGAGTAACTCTCATAATTTATTAGCAGGCAGCTGAGATAATTCGCGCTGGGGTCTCTCACATCCTATTTGGTACAGTCGGGTCCCACAGCACTGTTCCATTCCTAGCGCTTTGCAGAAGTTTTAAGATCTTCTTAGAGTTTCTCATTGCTCAAATAGATGCAATAGATGCAATTTCTGATATTTCTATGTTTCCCTCATCATCGTTGCTTGATTTTGCTCATGAGAAAGTGTCACTCATAGTTGTTTAATGTCACTCATATTTACACTGAAATTATGAAAATGACACACAAGCAATCTGAAACCTTGGCAGATATGTCCACATTAAGTGACTTACGAGGGGAAGAAAAACATGTAACCATGGGAATCCCCCGCAACAATGTACAAGCACTGAAACAATCTCCACAAAATGTTGCAAATCAAAAACCTTTTAACTTTAAGATGGTATACATATCCATGACAGAATTCAATGGGACCAATATCATAGAGAAATAAAGGAATTTCTGAACATTATCCTTCGGTTTCTAACAATTGTGTTGTCTGTTAAATATACACCTAGCAAAAAGATTCTTTTCATAGTTAATATTAAACTGATCCCGCAGGCCAAATACTAAAGTCTAAACCATGCATATTATTAAAGAGATACTATGGGTGATCACCATCCTGGTAATCGATTGAGTAGATATCACAGAGGAGGTCCTAGGGTTCCAACCACAAGAGTTCGTCATTCAACCCTTCTTTATTAGTTTTCAGGGAAAAAATCCAGACGGTTTGTCTCTCCTTATGTTTCCTCATATCTGAGGTCCCAGTTTAAATAAAAAAAAATGTTCAATATCAGCCACCTCACAACATTTTCTGTGTGATTCTTCTCAACACAGTGCCTTACCAATGGAGTTTGCAACTTGTCGGTTCTTATAGCAGACTTGTGTTCTCCATACAGTATACTATATTTTCTCCCCATCACCTCAACATATCCAAAGTTGCAGGCGCATACAACAAGATACACAACATTACTACTCCCACAGTTTGTCATATCATTCAACATGATAGAATACCCATTATGTTTCCAATTCTCTGCTGTTATAGCTGCAGGGCAGACATGGCATGTGTCACAACTATGGTTGTCTTTCATGGGGACCGCACCTAGAATAGTGCTTTGTCGTGTTCTTTCCCTCTGTTTTAGATGGGAATGTACTAATTTATCCCGCAGATTCATTTTCCTCTTGTATGCAAGCAAGGGTCTCTCCAATATTTGATCTTCTTCATTTGTATTCAAGATGTTTCAGTTCTTGTCAAGGATCTTATTTACCTTAAAATTCAGATTGCAGTGGTTGATGATGCAAACCAATTTCTTCTCTTCATTCTTCTTACCAACCTGTTGGTCACAAAATGCATCCCGATTGTAGAACTTAGCTCTCTTGAAGGCCTGTCATTGAATCAATATCTGTTTCAGTTCTTCTCCATTTCTCACATTATCTTCAATTTTGGTACAGTTCCTGTATATCCTTAAAAATTCTTAAAAGTGGATAAAAAGTTTGAAAGTTGGGATGGAAACTTCCAAATTGTAATAGAGTATTTTTCGCCATTGGTTTTCTGTAGAGAGCTTCTTCTATATAGTCTTGTGCTCTCACAATCCAATAAATCTAAAAATTCCGCATGTTGTCTACTGCAAGTCTCAGAAAAGTTAAGGTTTATGTTGCTGGCATTCAACCACAAGATGAATTCGCCCAGTAATTATTTTTCTCCTGTCCAGATGAAAAAAATATCACATTTGAATCTGACCCAAAATTTTACATTTTCTTAAAAGGGTACAAGCTCATTAAAATGTGTTGTTCTTCATGCATACCCATGTAGCTATACATTCATTATGCTGGGGGCACAAGTTGCCCCCACACAAGTAAATTTCACTTGGTGATAGATTTCACCATTAAATAAAAAAATCTATTGAAAATAGATTTCGCCATTAAATTGACCAAGACCACCTCCAGGATAAAATCATCAGAGCTCATCACTGGGGTCCTTTCTAGTACTCTATCTACCAATTCCACTGCTTCTTTTTGGGGCACGTTGTTATAAAGTGCATCAATGTCGAAGGTGACTAATAACTCCCTGTTGTTATCATATGGCATGTTCTCTATCTTGCTAATCAGGTTACTCACATCCTTAATGTAGGATGGAACTGTTTTAACCAAAGGACATAAGTATGTTTCAGCATATCTAGACAGTGGTTCTGTCAAGGCATTAATATATGATACAATAGGTCTCAGTGGGGGGGATCAACCACACTCTTATGTGTTTTAGGGATACCATACATGGCTGGAATAACTGGATTTTCTTTGTTCAGAAATTCATGTTCTTTTTTACAGATGTGTTCGTTTTCCAGAGCCGTGTCATAGTTCAATCCTCCCTTTACGAGTTTCAAATGCTGTCTAGTTGCCTTCTGGTACTGTTCTCAAACTCCCCACATATCCTGCACTTTAGCAACATAGTTCCCAGTGTCCAAGAGAACATTGCCACATAGTGCTGTTAGCCTGTTTATGAATTTTAAGAGAGGTACGTAAGGAGCTGACTCAAGTTTAACTTGAGAAAGCACTGATTAATTCCAGCACTTTTTAATCTTAAACTCTGAAAACTTTAGCACAAACTGCGTCAACGTCTTGTACTATGTGTAATATTATTTTAAAATGTTGATTTTATAGTGCTTTTTCTCGACCACAGTGCCAAGCATAATTCAGTGATTTGACCCTTGAATTACACACGCAGACATCTGTTATGTTTGTATTAAACAATGCATATTTCATAAGATAAAGAGTGCCTCTTCCACTGCTCACTTTAACGTGCATTTATTTCTTATTTTAAAGTGCATATTTTATATCCACAAACATAACAATAAAAAATGTAGTTACAGAATATTTTGCTCTACTTAGCCCTGTCTCTGATTTGGGTCCTGCACTCACTGGCCCAGAACCATTACACTCAGGATCACAATTCCGGTATATTTCATAAAATCCGCTTCAAGTCTGGGAGCCAGAGGAAGCGAGCGCACTGGTGGGCGATGGCAGGACCAGGCCCGATAAACTCGCAGCCTTTGTTGCCGAGGAGAATGGTGATGTGTAAGGCGGTGAGGAAATTAGAGACAAATGCCGTCTGTTATAAGAATGATTACAGACAACGGCCATTTGCCTCAAATAAGGGCCATTCTGTCCATGTAAATAATAGACAGGTGGTCACCCTACCTTGGCTAGTAGTGTATCAGTCTACAGGTTGGGGGCTTTGGTCTTCTAACCCATTTTACATACTTCACCCACACTAAGGAATAATCTGAAATGGATCTTCCCCCACACTTCACCTATTCAAAGCATGTTCTACGGTATAATAATAATAATTCCTATTTGTAAAGCACGAACATGTCACCCCTAAGGGTTTCAGGTCTGTCGGAGAGATTAAGTGACCTATTGCCCAGAGTCATATGATGCTACGCTCAGCTGCCACTGGGGATTGAACCGCGAGCCCTGCTCTGGAGTCAGCAGCTCCGGCCGGTGCGCCACACCTCTCTCATCTGCTCCCATTAAATGAGTTATGCTAGTGTGCAAATTGTATACATGTGAATGATAACTTTATAATGTGGACATACCGTGTAGTGCTCTAGAGATAATAATGAATCTCATATTATGGATCCCTCTCCCCAGTGGCTTTGTTTTCCCTGTTGCTTTTGGGCACATGTCTACTTTATCATTAACTATGCAATTCAAGTCTCTGGTAAACAGTAGTAGTATGCCTACAAACAATGTGAACATATTTTTTCATTGAGTAGACCAACTTATGATCTGTGTTAAGGGCATGTATATTCATGACAGAACCTCCACTCTGACTGCCATTCACAAAAGAAGTACATAGCTGCCTTCCTGGGCCTGTTTAGTGTATGACACTCACAAAGCTGTACCTGGTACCACCCAGGAACCTATAACCCTTAAATAGAACGAATAATAAAATTGGGCCCTCTGCCTTTTTCATATTTACTCCTCTATTAAATGGGATTCTTGTGGGAAGGCTAGGTGTGCACCCTTTCCCCGAAGGAAAGAGCCCCTACACCTTCTCTTAGTGCAGTAATTCCAGAACTGGACATTCCAACTTATCAATTAAATGGCTTGTACTATAGTTCTAATTTAAACCGCACAGCCTTTTGAGCTAATACTTTCTCACAAAAACCTCTATGAGTTACCTGTCTCTAGCTAAAACATATTTTCCAAACATCTTCCATTTTCCCTCACCCCACGGCATCCTCATCAACACCTATTTTTAGCATTGGGTGGCATCTGCTGGTTGTAAAAAAATAAGTGCCGGGGCACTTAACAGGAGGCAGCTTGCACCAGCCCATTTCTCCATGTTAGCACCGTGTAAAAAAGAACCAACAACTAACCATTAAAGTGGGGAGAGGATGTGGTGTAATGGGCAGAGCTGGTGAGTTCGGAGCTGGGGAAGCAGGTTCGAGTCTCAACGTCAGCTCAACATCCCGTGATTTTGGGCAAATCACTTAATCTTCCTTTGCCTATCATAAATTAATGTGTCTTTAATTGATGCTCATGAAAAGCACCGGTGTTGATTTTTAAGTGCCGGTGCAGAGTACTGGAAACGACCAGCTCAAATTAAGCACTGATCCGCAGTCAGGTTCTGTTGCATCCGCAATCTGTCTCCTCCCATATACCCTAAATATCCCAAAAACTAAAGGCAACCGGCCACCTCCTAATAACATAACAGCAACAAATATAACAAAGCACATTAAGGGCATAGGTAGATCATTCTTCCTACTCAGTCTTCTGACCTAGGGGCATAGTAATTCCCAGCATCAGAGTACCCAAGTGAATTCAGCTCTCAGGATTTGGCAGAAGGTTCTCAGTGATACAATGTGTGCAGATCTTGACGCTGAGCTGCAGCAGAGCACCCACCACCTCGAATACACCTTATTACAAAGTTGCCAGGTTGTACCTGAAGCACTCCTCTGTAAGAGTGAATTTTATTTGCAAACAAAAACAATTGTATTAAGAATGTGCAAAAGCCTACTTTTAAATGGCACATATACGAAACGCAAAACTTGCAGTAGGTCATCATACTTAAATGTTAAAGGCCTTGAAGGGTCTGCTTTCCATGTTTAATCATTATTTTTTCAATGAGATGTTTTCTTCTCTTTTGCTACAGATGTTGTAACTTTCTGGAAGCCTTCTGTTAGTTAGTGAACAGCCATTTGTTTTGTATTAGACACTTGATAGTCAGTGTTTGAAATTGGGTTTCTGGTTTGCAAAGGTATGCACTCTGTCCAAGCAGAAGCCACAGTCCTAGTCAGGGTAAGTTAGATACACACTTAAAAGATAACCTGTGCCCACCCTCTGGGAGCATGGCACAGAGCAGCCAGGCTTATCAAAAGAGGCACTATGTAAAGTATTTGTGCAACATACACACACACAGTAACACAATGAATGCATCACAAAAATACTCTACACAGGTTTATAAAAATAGATTATTATATTATGAACAAAACAAGACCAAAATGACAACAACCCACTACATAGAAGTCGAGATATTGAATTTTAAAAGGATAAATGAAGTAAAAGGTTATTGTTTATCCTGATTTAGGTATAATGCATTCTTTCTCTAGTTTCCCTGATAACTGCTGCACAGCCAGTGAGTGTGCTATAATGAAATGTTAATGAGTACCTGGCCTGGGAAAGTGTCACTTGGAGAGTGTGGGCTGAGCAGCAGGATGCTGGTCCTGGTGGGGCATATTCAAGCTCAGCTCTCACTTATATGTTTATCCTCGGTTTCAATTGGGACAATTAATTGTATGAACCCCAGATCAGTACATCTTCTATGTTATTTTTTTCACCCCCACATTCTTTCAAACAGTTTTCACAGGTCTCCATACACCAAGTTCAGGTATATCATACTTTCATGCTCAGCAATGCACAAGTCTTACCTATTGCTTGTAATAAATACCGATAAACAGAGCATCAGATACGATTTGGGAAGCAACCATGGTAGTATCAACTACAGCCCCCTTGGGAATTGTTGTTGTGGTGCTTTTATGCAATCTGTCCGTATGCTCCACTCTCACTTGCTTATCTCTCAGATCCTGCTTGCATTTATGACACCTCAGAGGATGTCCACATGCAGTATTGTGCTACTTAGTTCTTATTTCAATATTTTTAGGTGCCCTTCATGGAGCATGTGAGCACCCCTGTTCCAGTTCCACTCTAGAGGGTGGCCAAAACGTTATGTCATCCAAAAGCATAGTGCAGTCCCTACCCCTGTTTATCTCAATGAGGCCAAAGTAGATTTATGCACTATATATTGGGGCCACATCTTTTCATTAAAAATCTGCAATAAGTCTAAGCCTAAAAGTTCACCCTGTCAACCTCTCCCCAGAACCCTGTATAACCTTTAAGACATACCCCTAATTCATTGAAACCCCACCTCGTTTAGGGACATATTAGCAAGGGCCATATCACCGCTTTAGCAGCACTTTTTGCCGCTAAAGGGGCGATATTTCTATCGCCCTATCAGCAAGCTGTCGCTAACAGCAGTTAGCGACAGCTTTTAGGTGATAGCGACCGGTTTGGGGCCCGCTTTGCATGTCAGCGATATTTATCGCTAATTACATGCACAGTGGGCGTACCGAAACTGTTAGCGACTGAAAGCAGTCGCTAACACAGCTATCTCCGATTAGCAAGGCAGGTGAAGCGATGAAAAAAATTGCGCTAAGCGCGATTATCGCTATAACCTAACACCTGCTAAAAACATGACTTACCTGTTTATCCAATGGGAGGTGGATCTTCAGGTTAAGTCCCCATTGGCGTTAATGCGTGAATATCGCTGGGTTTCCAGCGATATTCACACATTTCGCCGCTATCGCTGGATATTTTAGCACAATGGAGTAAAACGTTGCTAATAGCATGTTTTCCCCGCTAAAATATCCAGCGATAGGCAGCGATAAAAATGAACGTGCTAAGCGCGTTTTGCGATAAATATCGCAACTTCTTGCTAATAGGCCCCTTAATTCTTTATTTCATCCTACAAGGTGGCTTTATGAACATGCACCTCTCCAACATGCAACAGGAATGCCTGTGTCCTGGTCTGTTTTAACCTGTGCTTGCTCTTACGTTAGGTGCACATGTGCAGTCTTCTTCTTTGTGCACTTTCGAGGCCTGCTCTTATGCTTAGGGTGTGGTTTAACCAGGTTTTGCCCCTATAGCAATGGCACTGTGTAACAGGCAATAGCTCCTGCCTCAGGTACAGCTGGCTCCAGCACCTCCTGTTTTCACGGAGGCTCCACAACCCTAAGTCACTAGGTGCACAGCTTCATTGGGATCACATAATGCACATAGACATTCGAGGCTAGTTGATGTCAGAACAGGATGTTTGCTGTAGAATCCAAGGAGCTGCAGTTCTTTTCACAGAAGGCACAGGTGCAGCAATCATAATCTAAAAAAGTTATCCCAGAATAAGCAGCAGCACTTCAGACAATTTCCGGAAGAAATCACAGTTGTGTTAATATCTGCCCTTAACTGACCTTCCACATCCTTAGTTAGGAACATGTCACTGATGCTCTTTATTTCGTTATTCAATTTACATAAATTTGCCCAGGTGATGTTAACATGCACCAACATGCTATTCAAGAACTTGTTTTAGTTTGTCCCTTGTTTTTTGAAGTAACCAGTGCTTGTTTTGTAGCAGCAAAAACTGGAAGGCGATACTCTGTCTACTGAAATGTATTTTTGCTCCCACCAACCAGCACTGACTCCCCTAAAAAGAAGTGAAGTGAGGCAGCACACCCCTACAGTGTGTAACTAACATCTAGGTGCAAATATCGCTAAAGATAACTTAGTATAGCACAGCATGAGCCTTTATATAAAACAATATCTCCCTGAAAATAAATGATTGACTCATTTGAAGTGTCAAAAGAAACTGAACTAGTCATACAGAGTTAAAGAAAATGTAGTCAATTGACATATTATGAATTATAAATATGACAGGTTCTTAGATGCTACTGCCAGTGTGCGTGGGAGACAGTTCAACAGAAAGTTTACTTTTCAATTAAGCATATGCTAAACGTGTCTGAACAGCAGACTAACAATAGCAGCTCTGTGTCCTGTGTTTTTGAGTAACTAGGGGTAGGGGCAGGTGTTGTTGCAAGACTGAATGCAAGGAGTGAGTTGCTGCCTAGCAACTAGAGGTTTGAAGCAGCGAATAATCTCCAGTGAAGCAGCTATATGTTCCATTTACAAAGTTTAACAAAGAAGAGAAAATACTTGGCAAACGATGGACTATAATAACGGCTCATGACAGCTCTCAATATGCAGAGCGGAATGTCATTAGAATGAGTAAAGCACAGATACAGGACACCAGTAATTAAAAAATACTTTGGACATTCTTAAAAAGTCTTGTACCTTAAATTGGCCAGGTCAACAGATATTTTGGAAAAAAAGACAAAGGTATGTTAACTGTAGGGAACTGCTCCTTTTTGTGTGTTTTTTTACTGATGGTGTTTGTTTTTTTCACTCTGCTAACCAGGCCCCAGTGCATGTGTTCTGGCTCTTCAAACATGTCCAAATTGGCTATGCTTCTATTACCTATGAGTCCCTAGTATATGGTTGAATGTGTGCCAAGGGCTTGCAAGTTAAATGCCACAGTTGGATTGCAATACCCATTGTGCAACCAAAAAGTGGGAAAGAAAAGTATGACTGCAGGCCTACCACTAATAACTTGGTAGAGCAGGTTTAAAACACAAATTTGATCTGTCAAAATTACCACTTTTGACATGCTTAAACCCTCCTTTTTAATATTAATGTCACCCCAAAGTAGGCTTTGAACGTACATAAGACAGGGACATTGATATTGAAAACTAGGACATGTAAAGGTTTAATGTTAAATATGTCCTTACAGTGACAATTCATGTACCAGAGTTAGCTGTTCCACAGGAATGCACTGGAATAGTTTATTGAAGTTAATAACGCCTCCACCTATGAACCAGATAAAAAGATAATGTTTGGATTTTTAAAAATATGTATTACAAATCCAAATCATTGGTAAATTTGAATTTGTAACACATATTCCACAAAGTTCCTTTGGCCTGCCTAAAGCCTTAGAGGCCCATTTTCCTAAGCTTCCAACAGTCACCGAGGAGCTTTGAACTGGTTCGCAATGCTGACAGGATAATCATCTTGGCAGTGAAGAAGAACTTAATTATCTTCAAAGGGGGCTGCCCTGTCCCAGGTAGATGTAGCTTGCACGCGGGCCTGCTCCCTCTATTGTCGTTCTGGCCAGCCAAGCACTAATCCCAATGGGAGAGGAGTTACCCTCAGAGCCAGTTTTGAGGGATCACAGGAGAGCATTTGCACATTTCCATTGGTACGCCTGTTGGGTGGGCACATGAGCTCTGTACAGGGGTAGAAAGGTTCTGCCATCTTGCTTTTAGGTAGAGAGGGGCACTGTGGGATTGTTTGGAGTAGGGCACATAGGAAATGTTGCAAAAGTGGGTAGATTTGCTCCTGGGAATTTGTTTCCCAATTTGTCAGGGGGTGTCACAGGATAGTGCCAGGCATACATGTGGCAACCCTGTGTATCTTCTTCAGAACACTACTGAACGTATGGAAGACACAAGAAGGACTGCACCTATGGCTATGAGCTGTGAGGAGAACCTGGACCTGCTCCCACTTGGACACGGGACTGAGAAGTGTAATGCATGTGTCAGTTGGCTGACCGCCTGTTAAAGAATAGGGACACAAAACTTGCAAGATGCCCACTTTACTGAAGGAGCCTATCTGACCAGTTTCAACTTGAGCTGAAATAGACCCTGCTGGTGGCTTTTGTTGGCATGAGTCCTGACCCCCAAGTGTCGTTCCTGAGGCCATGAAACACATGGCTGGTTTTAAAGTGTACACCTCCTGCCCAAACTGCAAAAGCTGGGATGCCATTGAAAACATAGACATTGAATCACAGCTCAACCTCAGCTTGCTAGTTTCCCCCACTGAAGGAAATCCGAGTTCTAGAACGGTTCTCAAGTCCAAACATAAAGGACTTCACCAGGACCCATGCAGAGCAGTATCTGATCAATTTGGAGGCCTTCCTAACCATGGACTTCACCCACTCAAAGCTTTCTCACTTTCGTCTGCAACCGCACCAAGACCTTGCTTTTTAGCAACCCACCGTCAACAAGCCTAACTTCCTATCTTGCCTGCACCGCTGACAACACTTTGATGACCATTTTTTTCCCATAAACATTTCTTTAAGCCAGAAGGTAAACTTTCCACCAGACTGGACCTGGTCCCTATATCTGACCAGTAATCCATCATTGTTGGCTTTAACTTTTGAATTTGACCCTGTCTAGCGCAACCAGTTGCTTGCAGTTGGCACTTTGCACTTTTGAGGCCCAATTTGTTTTTTCCAACTTTAAAAATGTATAACTCTAGTTCCTCTTACTGGATCTTTGTCATTTGGCTGTCATTTTGTTCAATAAAATATCCATTTGTTTTATAAATTGGAGTGGGATTTTTATTGTGTTCTATTATTTTAAAACTTTTTTACTGTTTTGGTACTTCTAAATGCTTAACACTTTTTCCTAAGTTAACCCTGTATGCTCTGTGCCATAGCTACCAGGGGTTAAGCTCACATTTAAGTTACTGAAACCTTTAGTGCCCCTAACAAGAATAGTGCCATTATTACACATGGTGGACAAACATTCACCCCAATTAATAATCCACTTTCTCACGGTTGGCAATTTGTGATTGTCTCCACACTGATTCAATATAAACAATTTAAAAATCTTAGATTATAGAAACAATTTAGCATGAATGTTGTTGGTAGGCAATAGCTCCATGCTTCCTTGCAGCTCCACATTGCTCCATGTAGGATATTTTTCACTGGTATCTGTGGTATTACTTTAAGCAAACATAAACACATTTATAAGATGCACTTTGTTTTATTATTTGAAGTACTTAACATTTAGTCCTTCACTGTTGGTATTTGTCTTTTTCTTGTCTTATTTGAATGACAGTCTATGCAGGCATGCTTCGGAAGATGAGAATGTGGCACATAGCTACAAATGTTGGACTACAGTGATCCTAATGGTGTATATGATTATCCTAAGAGACACTGTTTCTGAGGTACAGGCATGGCATCCATCAGAAATTGCTACCATTTAGTCTACTTGTTTTCACCTGAACAGCTCCAGAGAATAGACCGTTCCCAAATGTAAACTACCTCTAAAAATCTATAGTTTCTGGTGTTTGAACATGGCACACATGTGGGGCAAGTTTTCTAGCTGTTGTCTATGCTGGAGTCGCACATTTTAGATTTTATGTAGCTTTCCTTCAGTAGCTCGATATCTCTGACTGTTATGTCAAACATGTTAGAATATAGTGTGTACCCACCAATGGCTTTTTTTCACAGTGATTGTGAGTGCAGAGGATTTTTTTTTATTTCAATAAATACATTTCAATGTTGTAGTAGACTGCATAACTCCAAAAACGAATATCTTTATGTGCCACAGCTATGCCAATTGATTATTAGAAATTTCAAATCAATGGCTAGCTTAACAGACAGTAACATACCTACAAAAGGAATATGATGCATAGTTTAGACCCAAACATACACATTTTATGATCTTATCTTGATAGTCAATAATTTGATTTTTTCCAGTTTTATTGATGTCAGTGGCTTAGAATGTGCCTTATTAATAATACTTTTAGCTAATTATGTTAATATTTAGTCACTGTCTCTTTAATGCGGTCACAACAAATATACCAAGACCTAAGTGTTCTCCTTCCTATTCAATATGAAACAGAGTAATGGCATCCTCTGATACTCATGTCTTCCTGCTGAGGAGCAACATTTCTTGCTATTCCTCATCAGGGGTTTGTTTGGGAGAAATTTCCCTTCTAATCCATTTTTATTATTTGGCAAATAGTTCATGGCACTGACATATTGTTAATGATTGTGATCCATTAGCAGAACCAAGAAGTCTGACAGTTCTGAGACTCCAAAATCTACCAAGGTAACAGCCTCTTCTTCCTCTTCATGAAACCTAAATAGGGCTAATGTGCAAATCTGCAACTCATAATATGGTTGGCGGTTCTTTGGCCTTTCCAATGGCGATGTCTTGAAAACAGGCACCGCAATAGGAACGGCCAAAAAGTTTCAGTAAGACATGATATTTTGATCAAACAGACTGATGATTTAGACTTCATGATCTTCCAGAAGAAGTTGAGGTTAAGGGCCTTGTTGGGTTTAGGTGTGGGCAGAACTCACGGAGGTTCACTCTGTGAAATTCCACTGAGTTATATAAAAACCCCACAAAATTCCACAGAGTTAAGCGAGCACATTGCGCTGCTCATGCTGATTTTTAGCGCTGGGAGCTTGTTCCCAAACGGCACCACCCAGTGCCAGATGGTGCTGTTTCTTTCTGCCGCTGGAGTAGATTTTCTACTTAAGCTGTAGCTTTGTCAATGCTAATGGTTGTGATCTGGCGTGACTATCTATATTGAGATATCGCACCAGGAGGCGTTCTAGCACCTGAAAATCATGCTAGGGGATGCAAATTCTCACTCGCCAACTTAACATTAGCAAGTCACGCATGAGAAAAAACTCAGCCACGCAGCTGTTGGTGGAGTTTTTCCGGAACTCTGCATCCTAATTGGAGCACAAAGTGAGCAAAACTCTGCAAACACCACTGGCAGAGCGGAATTTTCGCCCACCCCCAGTTGGATTTTAAAAAACAAATGCTCCTCGTGGAGTGTTTAACTGACTTTACACCTTAAGCATTCAGATGGCTCATACCTTGGGTAAGAAACATTTTAGTTTTAGTAAACGTTTGAAACCTAGAGGAGTAAATATTCTTGATGAACCAGTGAAATTAAAAGATTTTGTACACATTGTCAGAGAGGATATGGACATTTCAGAAGGATATCCTACCGACTTTAACATTTTGTATGTGTTTTGAATGTATTTGTCTAGTTTAATGAAAGTGTATTAGTTGACATTGTGTTATAAATACAATTTTTTAACATTTATATATTTTAATATTTTTCTCAAGACCATATGGGTTTTGTTCTGTCTCTGTAGAATTTTAAACCATTACTAAGCTTCAAAAAGTTGAGGCCTACGGGTTTGACCATTACAATTTGAATTTTACTTTCAATTTCTAAGATGCTTCCGCATAATTGTGTTCATTGGCATTATTCTTTTTATAATACATTTGAAGGTTTTGTTTTTCGGAACAATGTTATATATGTGTGTAGGTCCCAGAAACAAAAGAGAACGGGTGCTATCTAAAAGTTACAGGCAAGTTTCTTTAATGAATTACAATCACAAAATATTGCCAAAGGATTTGCTCTGAGGTTCAAAAATGTTTTGCCTAAAAAAAATTCTTTAGCTGATTTTATTGCAGGAAGTTTTATTTTTCTATAATATTCTTGAATAGGCAAGAAAATAACCTATGGCTTCAAAAAATTTGGACACAAAAAAGTCTTTGATTGAGTTGGTTAAAATGTTCTAATGAAAGCTTTAGGTAGGCAGGGCTTGGGCCATACTTTTCCTAGGATTCCGACGCTTTTATTATCTTTTCAATTTAACATGTGCACTTTCCTAGAACTACAGGGTGGCAAAGAATATTAACCCTGAATGATCTCACTCTACCCGGCAGCTCAGCGGTGCTCTGCGTCGCCTTGCGCCTAGCCAGCCCTCCGCTGCAGGGTTCGAGCCTACCCGTTCTTGGTCTCTTCCCATGTGATTGCCTCTTTTTGCCTGGTACTGTTTTGCGCTAGTGTTTTGTAATTGCCCCTTTTTTTTCTGGTACTGTTTTGCGCTAGTGTTTTGTAATTAGACTGTGCCTGCCTCTGTATCATTGTCTTGCCACTGTATATCTGTCCTTTAACCCTCGCTGTATTCTTGCTCCCCTTCGTTTCTCCTCCGTTACTGCCACCATCCTCTGACTCCTCCCCTTTCACCCCGCTCCTGCCTCCCAACTGCTTGTCCCTCCCCTACAAATCCCGACCGCTGCGCGGTCGCGCCGCTGGTGCGCCGCTGGCGCACCGATGGCGCGCCTAAGGCAAGCCCGTCTGCGCTTGTCCGTGCCTGGACCGTGCCCAGTGCCAGACCCCCGCGACCACCACTGGACCCGACGCCGCTACGAGGCACACACCCTCCACGCACTCAACAATGGCTGAAACCCCACCTGTTGCCAGGCCACCCCGAGGACCACCCACGGACCGTTCGCCTGACGAAGCTGCAGCTACACCAGCCAGCGCACACCAGCATGCCCTGCCCACCCCAACACAGAAGGCCACAACCATCTCAGCTGCATACTGCTCAACACCCGCTCAGTCCAGAAGCACGCTGTCGAACTTTGGGACCTGCTTGACTTCTCCGCCCCGGATGTCGCCTTCCTGACAGAAACCTGGATGAACACCTCCTCGGCACCGGACATAGCCATAGCCATCCCCGATGGCTACAAGATCACGCGCAGAGACTGGAACAACAACAAACCAGGAGGAGGAATCACCATCATCCACAGGGACACCATCTGAGTCTCAACAAGCACCGAAGATTCCCTCAACATGGCCAAATGCCTACACTTCAAGATCCACGTCAACAACAACACCACCCTCAAAGGAACCCTCGTCTACAGACCGCCGGGCCCCTGACCACAGTTCAGCTAATCAATCGCCGACCTCATCAGCAAGTACGCCATCACCTCCACAGACTACATCCTCCTCGGAGACTTGAACTTCCACCTAGAGAACGCTAACAACAACAACTCCACAATGCTGATCAACAACCTAGCCAACCTCGGGCTCAAACAACTCTTCATGTCATCCACCCACTCCGCTGGACACACGCTTGACCCCATCTTCTCCGCCAGCGACCACGTCACCTTCAGCCACACCACTGAACTCCACTGGACCGACCACCACTGCATCCACTTCTCCTTCAAGAAACACAACCAACCGCAATGTATCCCGCACCGCAATTGGAAAAGAGTCACCGAAGACCAGCTCATCACCACACTCGCCTGAAACCCTCCTCCCAAGCCCTCCAAGACCGACGTAGCAGCCCAGAACTTCAGACAATGGATCGACAACTGCGCCAACACCCTCGCCCCAATCAGGAAACCCTCCAACAGACACACATACACTAGAGCCATCTGGTTCAACGACGACCTCCAGAGCTCCAAGCATACCTGCAGAAAACTTGAAAAGCAATGGCGCAAGGACCAGACACCAGACAACCACGCAGCCCTCACGAACGCCAGACACAAACACCACCAGCTCATCAGATCCGCCAAAAGAACCTCCTTCAAGGAATGCATAGACAATAACGCACACAACAGTAAAGAGCTCTTCAACATCGTGAAAGAATTCGCCACCCCCAGCTCCAGTTACAATGACATACCACCGTCACAAGAACTCAGCGACTCCCTGGCCACCTTCTTCCATCGCAAGATCGCAGACATCTACGACAGCTTCGATACCCAGACACAAACAGCAGACACCGGCACCCCAGAATCAACACCCACCGAACGCACCGACCTTCTGCTCTCCTGGAACAACGTCAACGACGAGGAAACCGCCAAAATCATGAACACCATCCACTCCATCTACCTTCCAACCCCTGCCCACACCACATCTTCAACAAGGCAAGCTCCATCATCGCACCCCAACTGCGAAACATCATCAACAACTCCTTCGAGACCTCCACCTTCCCAGAGAGCTGGAAACACGCCAAAATCAACGCCCTCCTCAAGAAACCCAAGGCGGACCCAAAGGACCTCACGAACTTCCAACCCATCGTTCCTGGCAAAAGTCATTGAGAAGACCGCCAACAGACAACTGACCCTCTTCCTGGAGGAGAACAACGTCCTGGACTCCTCCCAAAATGGCTTCCGCAGCAACCACAGCACAGAGACCACCTTCATCGCCACCACTGACGACATCAGGGCCATTCTAGACAAAGGCGATACCATGGCCCTCATCCTCCTGGACCTCTCAGCCGCCTTCAACACCATCTGCCACAGCACTCTTCGCACATGCCTGCATGACGCTGGGATCCGAGGCAAATCCATGGACTGGATCACCTCTTTCCTCACCGGCAGTACCCAGAGAGTCCACCTCCCCTGTACCGTTTCGAAGCCACCACAATCACCTGTGGAGTACCCCAAGGATCATCCCTCAGCCCAACCCTTTTTAACATCGACATGGCACTGCTCGCCAACATCGTCCGAGCACACCACCTCAACATCATCTTGTACGCTGACGACACGCCGCTGATCCTCTCCCTCATCAAAGACCCGGCCATCGCAAATCCAACCTCCACGTGGGAATGAAGGCCGTCGCAGAAAGGATGAAGTCCAGCCGCCTGAAACTGAACTCGGACAAGACGAAGGTCCTCATTCTCGGCTCCACCCCCTCCGCATGGAACGACTCCTGGTGGCCGACCGCACTGGGAGCTGCTCCGACACCCACAAACCACGCACGCAATCTGAGGTTCATCCTGGATTCAACACTCGCCATGACCAAGCAAGTCAATGCCATCTCCTCCTCCTGCTTCAACACCCTCTGAATGCTCTTCAAGATCTACAAATGGATCTCCACTGAAACCAGGAAAACAGTCACCCAGGCACTCGTCAGCAGCAGGCTGGGCTACGGCAACGCCCTCTACGCAGGAACCACGGCCACACTTCAGAAAAGACTCCAGCACATACAGAACGCCTCTGCACGCCTCATCCTCGGACTCCCTAGCCACAGCCACATCACCACTCACCTACGAGACCTGCATTGGCTCCCAGTCAACAAGAGGATCACTTTCAAACTCCTAACACAAATGCACAAAGTACTCCACAACACCGGACCAGCATACCTCAACGAACGACTGTCCTTCTACACCCTGAACCGCCAGCTGCGCTCTGCCGACCTCGCCCTCGCCACCGTCCCACGCATCCGTCGAACGACCATCGGTGGCAGATCCTTCTCCCATCTCACCGCAAAGACATGGAATACCCTTCCCACCCATCTACGTAAGACCCAGGACATGCTGACCTTCAGGAGACGCCTCAAGACATGGCTGTTCGACCAGTAGCTAGACCCCCCATACCCATATAGCGCCTTGAGACCCTCATCCCCATGTAACAGAGCGGTGCTGTATCACCTGATATCCAGTAGGCCAAGACCTTTTTTTTTAGTTGACTGTGAATGAAAGTCTGAGCCAATCTAGCTTTTTCCCAACCCCCACAAAGTTGTCACTCAGACTCAGTAGTTTGTGAAGTGTCAAAGTAGGAACCAACAATGGGAGGGATTTAAGGAGAAACAGTATACTTTGCAGGCTCGCCATTTTAAATGCTACTATCCTACCACATCAAGATAATCAGCCCATGTGCCACGATTGCAGGACCCACTGGGTTGCCTGTAATGGGGGCCCATACTTAGCATACATAAACCTTTCCAAAGTAATGTTTATTTGTACAGCTAAGAAGGTCATCAAAACGATTACCCATTGAAATGGTAGCGTATTCCGTTCAGCCACTTGGTCATCTGGCACCGAGAAATTCAGTATTTGAGATTTAACTAAATGAATCTTGAACCCAGATACCTTACAATAGTGTGACAATTCAGCAGGAAATCAAGAATGGACTATGATTGCAACCATCATGTCATCTGCATTCAGGGTTCTACCCCCACCAGGGAATACATATGGGTCTTTTCCACAGGAATTTCCGTATGACAAGCATTGGAGAGAGTGAAACTCTTGTCTGCTTTATCGCTCCACCTTTATTTGTTCACAGTTCTAATTATTCACACTCACTGATGCCACATGGTTCTCATTGCAGCTAAGTATTCGGTCCCAAAATATGACCATACCTCAAAGGCTGCTAGTGAGTGTCCCAGGAATCACCAATGGAGCCTATTGAGCGCATTCTCAGCATGCAACAAGACCATTATTTCCTCCTTGATCATGCTGTGGGCATTGTCTATAAATATTTTACTTGTTATATCCACAGCATATGCTGGGTACAAAACCCAATTGATCCAGTTCTGCTGTTTCTGATAGGCCTCACAAGTCTCCTCTCCAATATACTCATAAATAGCTGAGTGTTGGGGTGTGGCTTGGTCGTCACCGAAGATGACTGCCTAAGGACCAAACATCTCACCTCGTCCTTTCTTTTATAATGCCGGAGTTACCTTCAGGGCTCCAGGAGGACAGGGCAGTGTGGCGGAATACATTTGGCTAACGCAAAATAGTGCATGTTCCACCCTAGCTGGAACTATTATATGCCAAATCTTCTTGAAACCCATGTGCTCATGGATATTCCACAACTCTTGGAACAACAACGGCTCTCCTTTGACTCTGAAATCCCAATTTGATCTAACTAAATGTGAGCTAAAGCATTCATTTTATACCACCTTAAGGAAATACCACATGGAGTAGTCTCTCACCTACCTGCTGTCGTTAGCGTGTTATACTTTTCCAGATATTTTCCATGATCTCTTTGCACTGATGTAAGCTCTCTATCAATCTCCACCTCTAGTCATCTCAGCCCACCATTGGCATTTATAATATGATTGTGATCAGGACATCATCCAAAAGGGAGATGTAATGCATCTCATTGGAAAATACCCTCAAGTTAGATGTGTTTGAGATCAGAAAGTGGTCAAGCCACCCAGCAGTGTGATGCAGAGAAAAACATGTGATCTACATTAGTAGGATGCTGCTAATGCCATAGGTCCTGTAAGCCTATGCTCTGGAGTCAAGCTTTCTTCTCTAATGACAAGCACCAGTGTCTTCTGACCTTTGTGCTGAGAGGTTTTCATGCCCTTCAGAACTATGTTTGGATCATCTTCAATAATGATGTCTCCCTGAGACCTATATAGCATGTCTTCTATGTTGTCTCTCAGGAATCATGTGTTGAGGGTATTCATAAAGGCCACTGTGAGTGCATATGATTATACTCTCTCCATTAGATTTGGTGTTATCCCCCTAAAATCATGACAAGACCTAAATACATACATTGGAAATCCCACCCCAGAAGTATTACTACCCCTCTGGTCTTTGTTCACCCACACCTTCTGGCCAGGCTCCAACTCCACCGGGTGAGCATTGTGGTCATACCACGCCTTCATCACTGCTTGGCTGGCTTCCAAGTTGTCAGGAGCTTGCTTCCACAACTTAGCCATTTGGCTCCGGAAGGCCAGCATGTAGCTCACCACGTCCTGGGGAAGCTTTCTGGGAGTTCTTTCCCATCCGTCTCTCACCAGGCTGAGAGGTCCACGCACAGGGTGCCCATACAAAAGCTCGAAGGGGCTGAAGCCCACTCCCTTTTGTGGCACTTCCCTGTAAGAGAACAATAGACAGGGTAGGAGGACGTCCCATTTCCTCCGCAGGCTTTCAGGCAGACTTCTGATCATGCCTTTCAAGGTTTTGTTGAACCTCTCCACCAGACCATTGGTCTGGGGGTGGTAAGGAGTGGTGAACCGGTAGGTCACTCCACACTCCTTCCACATCGCCCGCATGTATGCTGACATGAAGTTGGTCCCCCTGTCGGACACGACTTCCTTGGGAAAACCCACTCGGGTAAAGATTCCCATCAGGGCCCTAGCCACAACAGGTGCAGTAATGGTCCTCAGAGGTATAGCCTCTGGGTACCGTGTGGCATGATCCACCAGAACCAGGATAAACCTGTGACCAGCTGTAGTAGGCGGATCTAACGGACCCACAATGTCGATGCCCACCCTTTCAAAGGGGGTGCTAACGACCGGAAGTGGTTCCAGGGGAGCTTTCAGCTTCACCCCTGTTTTCCCACTGGCTTGACAAGACACACACGTCCGGCAGTAGGTGTCGGACGACACTTTCATCTGAGGCCAATAAAAGTGTGGGACAAGACGGGCAAAGGTCTTGTCTTGCCCCAGGTGTCCTGCCAAGGGGATCTCATGAGCCAACTCCAGAAGGAAGGCTCGGTAACGTTGAGGGACAACCAAGGCCCGTGACGATCCGTGCATGGGCGCCTTGGGTTCACTGTAGAGGAGGCCATCCTCCCAGTAAATATTATAGTTCCCCTCAACGTTCCCTGCTGCCTGGGCTTCGGCCTGTCGCCTCAGTCCCTCAAGGGTAGGACACTCCTTCTGGCCCTTGCAGAATTCCTCCCTGGTCGGCCCTCCCTCCACGTGCCACTCGGCCGGGATGGGTAGGTTCTCCAGTTTGGTAACATCCCCCTCCGCGGACTCCTGGTCCACCACCTCCGGTGGCCTATCCGTCACACGGGGCGCGGATGCCGAGGCAGGCTCCTCCTGTCCTCGGTTCTTCCCTTGATTGGCAGCCGGCGGTGCCTTTGTTCCAGGCTCCCGCCTAAACGAACTCCCCCTCCGGGTAGTCGCAGACCTTGTGCTGACACAGGCCCAGTCAGGTGTACCCAGCATCTCAGCATGAGTCCGGTATTCCACCTCCTTCCAAGCATTATGCTCCATGTCATTCCCCAGCAGACAATCGACTGGCACGGCAGGGCTTACGGCAACTCGAAGTAACCCTGCAACCCCTTCCCATTCAAATGGAACCTCGGCCACCGGATAGTGGCCCATTCTGCCGTCAGCCATCGCGGCGGGGTGGAGTACATGGGGAATCACCTGCTCTGGAGACACCAGTTGGCTACGTACCATAGTCATACTGGCTCCTGTGTCTCTCAGAGCCTCCCCTCTTTAGCCGTTGATGGTGACCCATTGCCCGTACTTTGTGGTATTTGCGGGCACCTGGATTTTAGGAACCATCTCCCGTTCTCCCAGGGACACTAAAGTGACACCCGCCCCCTCCCTTCCCTTACCTAAGGGCATCTCCTCCCCGAGCACTACACTAGCTACTCCGGGGGTCTTTCCTCCGATGGGAGGGGGTGGTCTTTTCGGGCACTTCACATCTCCCTTATAGTGTCCGACACCACCGCACTCGTAGCAATGGACAACCCTTGGCTGCTGACTCTGGCCAGGATTAGGGTTTCTGGGTGGGTTAACCCTAGGGGTGAATCCTGTTCCCTTCCCTTGGGAACTATTTTGGGGGCCTTTAGAGAACTCCGTTTTCTTTTCCCCTCCCTCTTTCTTCTGGGGGGCGCCCTGTCCGGTCTTTTGAGAGTCCCCTCCAGTCCCCCTTGTGGACACCCGGGTACTAGCCCAAATGTCCGCCTCCTCAGCAAGCTTCCGGGGATTGGTCAGCTTGCTATCCACCAGGTGTTGACGCAGTTCAGGGAAACATTTTTCGAGCAGGTGTTCCTTCAACATCAAATCAAACAACCCCTCATAGTCCCTCACCTCACTGCCTTGTATCCAACCCTCTAATGCCTTCTTTGCATAGTCCAGGAAATCCACCCAATTCTGTGTGCCCAGTTTGTGGCTACCCCGGAACTTCTGTCTATACTTCTCGGGTGTTAGTCCAAACTTCCTTACGAGCGCCACTTTCATGGTGGGGTAGTGGGTCTGCTCAACCTGCTCCAGGGCCAATAATGTATCCCTACCAGCTGGGGGCATGTATTTATACAATCCCCCTCTCCAATACTTCTCTGGAACCCCATGGACTCTTAATGAGATCTCATAGGCCGCTAGCCACTTGGCGATATCATCACCTGCACTATAGCTAGCTACTATGTCTTTTGGCAAATAGGGTTTGGATTCCCTGGTGATTCCTCTTTCTTCGCTGCCACCACTAGGAACAGGGTGTGCCCCGACCCGTAGGATCTGGAGATCTATCTCCCTGAGCCTCAACTCGTGAGCCATCCTCCGTTCCTCTTTTTCATTCTCCAGCTTCGCCAAATCCCATGTGAGCTGTCTTTTCTCCCTCCGGTCAGTGAATTCTGCTTCTAATAAGCCGTGGCTAGAGACACTGCTGCCCTTCCTTGAAAGTGTTCTGGGCCCCGCTACTAGGTCCCCCACCTCAGGTTGGTACAAACCAGCCCCCTCGCTGACAGGCTCTCCATCCCTATCTTCCTTCTCCACCTTACTTTCTCGTCGTGCCTCCCCCCAAGCCCTTAAGCTGGTCTGGAGCTCACCCTTCTTTGCACCTTGGGGACAAAACACCCCCTCTCGCTCACAAAACTCTCTGAGTTGGGCCACAGTATAAGTTTCCACATCCTCTAATACAAACTCCATTTTGCCCACTCAGGATAGAAGACAGTTGCTTACAGAATCTATGCAGGGGGGTACCATTAACGGCCAAAGAGGGGAGGCTCTGAGAGACACAGGAGCCAGTATGACTATGGTACGTAGCCAACTGGTGTCTCCAGAGCAGGTGATTCCCCATGTACTCCACCCCGCCGCGATGGCTGACGGCAGAATGGGCCACTATCCGGTGGCCGAGGTTCCATTTGAATGGGAAGGGGTTGCAGGGTTACTTCGAGTTGCCGTAAGCCCTGCCGTGCCAGTCGATTGTCTGCTGGGGAATGACATGGAGCATAATGCTTGGAAGGAGGTGGAATACCGGACTCATGCTGAGATGCTGGGTACACCTGACTGGGCCTGTGTCAGCACAAGGTCTGCGACTACCCGGAGGGGGAGTTCGTTTAGGCGGGAGCCTGGAACAAAGGCACCGCCGGCTGCCAATCAAGGGAAGAACCGAGGACAGGAGGAGCCTGCCTCGGCATCCGCGCCCCGTGTGACGGATAGGCCACCGGAGGTGGTGGACCAGGAGTCCGCGGAGGGGGATGTTACCAAACTGGAGAACCAACTTATCCCGGCCGAGTGGCACGTGGAGGGAGGGCCGACCAGGGAGGAATTCTGCAAGGGCCAGAAGGAGTGTCCTACCCTTGAGGGACTGAGGCGACAGGCCGAAGCCCAGGCAGCAGGGAACGTTGAGGGGAACTATAATATTTACTCGGAGGATGGCCTCCTCTACAGTGAACCCAAGGCGCCCATGCACGGATCGTCACGGGCCTTGGTTGTCCCTCAACGTTACCGAGCCTTCCTTCTGGAGTTGGCTCATGAGATCCCCTTGGCAGGACACCTGGGGCAAGACAAGACCTTTGCCCGTCTTGTCCCACACTTTTATTGGCCTCAGATGAAAGTGTCGTCCGACACCTACTGCCGGACGTGTGTGTCTTGTCAAGCCAGTGGGGAAACAGGGGTGAAGCTGAAAGCTCCCCTGGAACCACTTCCGGTCGTTAGCACCCCCTTTGAAAGGGTGGTCATCGACATTGTGGGTCCGTTAGATCCGCCTACTACAGCTGGTCACAGGTTTATCCTGGTTCTGGTGGATCATGCCACACGGTACCCAGAGGCTATACCTCTGAGGACCATTACTGCACCTGTTGTGGCTAGGGCCCTGATGGGAATCTTTACCCGAGTGGGTTTTCCCAAGGAAGTTGTGTCCGACAGGGGGACCAACTTCATGTCAGCATACATGCGGGCGATGTAGAAGGAGTGTGGAGTGACCTACCGGTTCACCACTCCTTACCACCCCAGACCAATGGTCTGGTGGAGAGGTTCAACAAAACCTTGAAAGGCATGATCAGAAGTCTGCCTGAAAGCCTGCGGAGGAAATGGGACGTCCTCCTACCCTGTCTATTGTTCTCTTACAGGGAAGTGCCACAAAAGGGAGTGGGCTTCAGCCCCTTCGAGCATTTGTATGGGCACCCTGTGCGTGGACCTCTCAGCCTGGTGAGAGACGGATGGGAAAGAACTCCCAGAAAGCTTCCCCAGGACGTGGTGAGCTACATGCTGGCCTTCCGGAGCCAAATGGCTAAGTTGTGGAAGCAAGCTTCTGACAACTTGGAACCCAGCCAAGCAGTGATGAAGGCGTGGTATGACCACAATGCTCACCCGGTGGAATTGGAGCCTGGCCAGAAGGTGTGGGTGATCGAACCAGGAGAGCTTAGCGTCCTCCAGGATCGCTGGTCAGGACCCTTTGAGGTGTTGGAGAAGAAGGGTAAGGCTACCTACTTGGTGGACCTGAAGACCCCTCGTCAGCCCCTACGGGTGCTGCATGCCAACCGCCTCAAACCCCACCATGAGAGGCCCGAAGTCCTATTGTTAATGGTGACTGACGGAGCAGAGGACGTGGAAAGCGAGCCTCTCCCCGACTTATTTGCGTCTCAAGAAAAGGATGGGTTGGTGGAGGGAGTGATTCTCTCCCCGTCCCTTACTCCTGAACAGCAGGAGGACTGCCGCCAGGTCCTGGGGCAGTACTTTTCGTTGTTCTCCCTTGTTCCGGGTAGGACTCACCTGTGCGTCCATGACGTGGACACAGGAGACAGCCCACCTGTGAAGTCAAAGATCTACTGGATGACAGACAAGGTGAAGGCCAGCATTCACAGTGAAGTCACTAAAATGCTGGAGCTAGGAGTAATTGAACCTTCCAGCAGCCCCTGGTCCAGTCCGGTGGTACTAGTACCAAAAGCTGCACCACCGGGGGCCCAACCGGAACTGAGGTTCTGTGTGGACTACCGGGGACTGAACTCAGTAACCAAGACTGATGTTCATCCGATCCTGAGGGCGGATGAACTGATTGACCGGCTGGGAGCTGCCCAATATTTGAGTACCTTTGACCTTACTTCCGGGTACTGGCAGATCTCTCTGACTGATGGAGCTAAGGAAAGGTCAGCCTTCTCCACGCCCAAGGGCCACTACCAGTTCTGCGTGATGCCCTTTGGGCTCAAGAACGCACCTGCCACGTTTCAGCGTCTGGTGAACCAGATCCTCGCCGGAATGGAGAGTTTCTCTGCTGCTTATCTGGACGACATTGCCGTCTTCAGTAACAGCTGGGAGGATCACTTGCGTCACCTGCAAGCTGTTCTCCAGGCCCTGAAACACGCTGGGTTAACGATCAAGGCCAGTAAATGCCAGATCGGGCAGGGGTCGGTAGTGTACCTTGGACACTTGGTGGGTAGGGGAGCGGTGCAACCCCTCCAGGCGAAAATCGAGGCAATCATGGCCTGGGAACCCCCCAAGACTCAGACTGAGGTCCGAGCTTTTCTGGGCCTCACAGGATATTACCGCCGCTTCGTGAAGGGGTACGGTACCATTGTGGCCCCCCTCACGGAGCTTACGTCCAAGAAACAACCTCGATGGGTAGTCTGGACGGAGGCTTGCCAGCAGGCCTTTGTGAGACTGAAGCAAGCCATGTGCGAGGCCCCGGTCTTAAGGGCCCCAGATTTTTCCAAGGAGTTCATTGTCCAGACGGATGCATCGGAACATGGCATTGGGGCAGTGTTATCGCAACTCAATGAAGAAGGTCTGGATCAACCCGTGGTCTTCCTATCCCGGAGACTACTTCCCAGGGAACAGAAGTGGAGTGCAATAGAGCGTGAAGCCTTTGCAGTGGTATGGGCTCTGAAGAAGTTGCGGCCATACCTGTTTGGCTCGCACTTCCTGGTTCAGACCGACCACAGACCCCTTCGTTGGCTGATGCAGATGAAGGGGGAGAATCCCAAGTTGCTGACGTGGTCTATCTCCCTACAGGGAATGGACTTTCAGGTGGAACATCGGCCTGGAGTGGACCACGCCAATGCAGACGGTCTCTCAAGGTATTTCCGCCTTAGTGATGAGAACTCCCAAGGGGTTGGGTAGCTCTCCCCACTTTCAGCTGGGGGGGACGCGTGTTAGACCTGTCAGCCCTTTGGGTGGTCCCTCCTCATCATTATTTATTTTGTCCCACTTTTGCCTCAAACCCTGTTATACTTTTTCCTTTTTGGTGTTGATGCAGGGTCAGGGAGCCATTTTCCCTACCCCTGGAACTTCTGTCTGAGGGCCTGAGACACAAAATGGTGGCCACCTGTGACATAATCAGAACCCACTGGAGATTTCTAGAACCTTCCGTAACATTCTGGAACCCTGTGACAGTGAGAGGCAGTTTAGAATGTTGGGAGGCCATCTCAGAGTGGCAGTTGGCATATGACTAGAGAGGAGAGAGGACCAGTTCAGAAGGAGGTCGGAGTAAGGCAGCAGGGGTGGAAACCAGTGCTTGGAGTGGGGTCCAGAAACCCACCCTTGATGCTAGTCCCTACTGACCAAGCCCAGCCTAGAGCCCTGTGTGGGACCAAGACCAGAAAAACCATCTTAAGGACCTACAAATTGTGAAGAGGCCTTAAAGAAGAAGACCAGCAAGCTCCTGACCTGTTTAGCGGTGTCCTCCTGGAGTCCTGACGTCGAGAAGCCTGGAGACCTGAGGCCTGAGGTGGAGAAGCGGCGCTGACAGGAAGCAGACGTCGTACCCGGAGCCGTCAGAGGTCGAGAGAGGGCGCCGACGGAGGTCGTGGAGAGGCACCGGAGGTCGAGGTGAAGCGCGCCGGAGGTCGGGAGTGGAGATCGCACTCCGGAGACGCCGGAATCTGAGTTGAAGCGTGCCGGAGGTCGGGAGTGGGGGTCGCACTTCGGAGACACCCGGAAGCGGGGAGGCCGTGACCCTGCGACGCTGGAAGGCGACATCGAGCCGGAGCAGCCCAGCGACATCGAGCCGAGGCCGCCCAGCGACATCGAGCCGGAGCAGCCCAGCGACATCGAGCCGAGGCTGCCCAGCGACATCGAACCGGAACAGCCCAGAGACACCGATCTGAGGCCGCCCAGCGACACCGAACCGAGGCCGCCCAGCGACACCGAACTGAGGCCGCCCAGCGACACCGAACCGAAGCCGCCTAGCGACATCGAACCGGAGCCGTCCAGCGACGTCGACCCGGCGCCGAGCGGAGCCGATCTTCGTAAAAAGGGCAGTAAGTGGTAGAGGGGGCGTCTGAGGCCCCGTGGAGCCCTAAAAGACCATGCTAGGGTCTAGAGGGGTGTTAGAACCAGCCTGGGAGTGCCAGGGGTGAACTGAGACTGGTGCAGTGACCTCTGTGAGGGGTTGTGTATTTTGGGAGAGCCAGATCCTTGGGTTACCCTTATTCTACCTCAGTTCAGGCCCAGCCTTGACCAATCTAGGTGGGACACCCCCCATGTCATCCAAATGACCACAAGCTGTACTTGGGCAAAGTGAAACCAAACTACCTCGTGAAAGTGTTGTGAACTGTAATTGTCATTGATTGTGTTATTTAAGTTATTGAGGGTGCTTTATTTATTCCTGCACTGTATTTAATCCTGACTGTATTTATTTGCCATCTGTATTTATTGCACCTATATTTATTCCGTGTTTATTTATGACCTGATCCTATTTATTGAAACCCCACTGTGGTATTATTTATTTGACCTGCTATTTTCAAGAAAAGTCTTATGGTATTGTATGTATGTTTTGAAACCTGCAACTAAGAGAAAATAAGATAAAAGACAAACTACTTTCTTTCATAATTTTTACGTTGTAGTGTCATTTTTGGAACGGATGAACGCATGGTTATTGTGAGGGTGTGACGTACGCTTAGCACGGTGCCTGACCCCGACCGCTCGAGCCAACCTACCACTGTGTTGGGAACCTGGTGACTGCTAACCCGGTTGCCCGGTTTCCAACATAAAATTGGTGTTCAGCGGTGGGATTGAGCTGTGCTTGCGACTACTCGACAATAACTGTGGGTAGTCCAAAGGCCTACACCGGGAGTTTTCTCCAAGCGGACTTCCTAATTTTGAGTTTTGTTTTTTCCAAATTTACTTCTGGTGGTGGGAGGAGGTATTACAAAAGGTACCCCCCTGCATAGATTCTGTAAGCAACTGTCTTCTATCCTGAGTGGGCAAAATGGAGTTTGTATTAGAGGATGTGGAAACTTATACTGTGGCCCAACTCAGAGAGTTTTGTGAGTGAGAGGAGGTGTTTTGTCCCCAAGGTGCAAAGAAGGGTGAGCTCCAGACCAGCTTAAGGGCTTGGGGGGAGGCACGACGAGAAAGTAAGGTGGAGAAGGAAGATAGGGATGGAGAGCCTGTCAGCGAGGGGGCTGGTTTGTACCAACCTGAGGTGGGGGACCTAGTAGCGGGGCCCAGAACACTTTCAAGGAAGGGCAGCAGTGTCTCTAGCCACGGCTTATTAGAAGCAGAATTCACTGACCGGAGGGAGAAAAGACAGCTCACATGGGATTTGGCGAAGCTGGAGAATGAAAAAGAGGAACGGAGGATGGCTCACGAGTTGAGGCTCAGGGAGATAGATCTCCAGATCCTACGGGTCGGGGCACACCCTGTTCCTAGTGGTGGCAGCGAAGAAAGAGGAATCACCAGGGAATCCAAACCCTATTTGCCAAAAGACATAGTAGCTAGCTATAGTGCAGGTGATGATATCGCCAAGTGGCTAGCGGCCTATGAGATCTCATTAAGAGTCCATGGGGTTCCAGAGAAGTATTGGGGAGGGGGATTGTATAAATACATGCCTCCAGCTGGTAGGGATACATTATTGGCCCTGGAGCAGGATGAGCAGACCCACTACCCCACCATGAAAGTGGCGCTCGTAAGGAAGTTTGGACTAACACCCGAGAAGTATAGACAGAAGTTCCGGGGTAGCCACAAACTGGGCAGACAGAATTGGGTGGATTTCCTGGACTATGCAAAGAAGGCATTAGAGGGTTGGATACAAGGCAGTGAGGTGAGGGACTACGAGGGGTTGTTTGATTTGATGTTGAAGGAACACCTGCTCGAAAAATGTTTCCCTGAACTGCGTCAACACCTGGTGGAGAGCAAGCTGACCAATCCCCGGAAGCTTGCTGAGGAGGCGGACATTTGGGCTAGTACCCGGGTGTCCACAAGGGGGACTGGAGGGGACTCTCAAAAGACCGGACAGGGCGCCCCCCAGAAGAAAGAGGGAGGGGAAAAGAAAACGGAGTTCTCTAAAGGCCCCCAAAATAGTTCCCAAGGGAAGGGAACAGGATTCACCCCTAGGGCTAACCCACCCAGAAACCCTAATCCTGGCCAGAGTCAGCAGCCAAGGGTTGTCCATTGCTACGAGTGCGGTGGTGTCGGACACTATAAGGGAGATGTGAAGTGCCCGAAAAGACCACCCCCTCCCATCGGAGGAAAGACCCCCGGAGTAGCTAGTGTAGTGCTCGGGGAGGAGATGCCCTTAGGTAAGGGAAGGGAGTGGGCGGGTGTCACTTTAGTGTCCCTGGGAGAACGGGAGATGGTTCCTAAGATCCAGGTGCCCGCAAATACCACAAAGTATGGGCAATGGGTCACCATCAACGGCCAAAGAGGGGAGGCTCTGAGAGACACAGGAGCCAGTATGACTATGGTACGTAGCCAACTGGTGTCTCCAGAGCAGGTGATTCCCCATGTACTCCACCCCGCCGCGATGGCTGACGGCAGAATGGGCCACTATCCGGTGGCCGAGGTTCCATTTGAATGGGAAGGGGTTGCAGGGTTACTTCGAGTTGCCGTAAGCCCTGCCGTGCCAGTCGATTGTCTGCTGGGGAATGACATGGAGCATAATGCTTGGAAGGAGGTGGAATACCGGACTCATGCTGAGATGCTGGGTACACCTGACTGGGCTGGCTTCCAAGTTGTCAGAAGCTTGCTTCCACAACTTAGCCATTTGGCTCCGGAAGGCCAGCATGTAGCTCACCACGTCCTGGGGAAGCTTTCTGGGAGTTCTTTCCCATCCGTCTCTCACCAGGCTGAGAGGTCCACGCACAGGGTGCCCATACAAAAGCTCGAAGGGGCTGAAGCCCACTCCCTTTTGTGGCACTTCCCTGTAAGAGAACAATAGACAGGGTGGGAGGACGTCCCATTTCCTCCGCAGGCTTTCAGGCAGACTTCTGATCATGCCTTTCAAGGTTTTGTTGAACCTCTCCACCAGACCATTGGTCTGGGGGTGGTAAGGAGTGGTGAACCGGTAGGTCACTCCACACTCCTTCCACATCGCCCGCATGTATGCTGACATGAAGTTGGTCCCCCTGTCGGACACAACTTCCTTGGGAAAACCCACTCGGGTAAAGATTCCCATCAGGGCCCTAGCCACAACAGGTGCAGTAATGGTCCTCAGAGGTATAGCCTCTGGGTACTGTGTGGCATGATCCACCAGAACCAGGATAAACCTGTGACCAGCTGTAGTAGGCGGATCTAACGGACCCACAATGTCGATGCCCACACTTTCAAAGGGGGTGCTAACGACCGGAAGTGGTTCCAGGGGAGCTTTCAGCTTCACCCCTGTTTTCCCACTGGCTTGACAAGACACACACGTCCGGCAGTAGGTGTCGGACGACACTTTCATCTGAGGCCAATAAAAGTGTGGGACAAGACGGGCAAAGGTCTTGTCTTGCCCCAGGTGTCCTGCCAAGGGGATCTCATGAGCCAACTCCAGAAGGAAGGCTCGGTAACGTTGAGGGACAACCAAGGCCCGTGACGATCCGTGCATGGGCGCCTTGGGTTCACTGTAGAGGAGGCCATCCTCCCAGTAAATATTATAGTTCCCCTCAAAGTTCCCTGCTGCCTGGGCTTCGGCCTGTCGCCTCAGTCCCTCAAGGGTAGGACACTCCTTCTGGCCCTTGCAGAATTCCTCCCTGGTCGGCCCTCCCTCCACATGCCACTCAGTCGGGATGGGTAGGTTCTCCAGTTTGGTAACATCCCCCTCCGCGGACTCCTGGTCCACCACCTCCGGTGGCCTATCCGTCACACGGGGCGCGGATGCCGAGGCAGGCTCCTCCTGTCCTCGGTTCTTCCCTTGATTGGCAGCCGGCGGTGCCTTTGTTCCAGGCTCCCGCCTAAACGAACTCCCCCTCCGGGTAGTCGCAGACCTTGTGCTGACACAGGCCCAGTCAGGTGTACCCAGCATCTCAGCATGAGTCCGGTATTCCACCTCCTTCCAAGCATTATGCTCCATGTCATTCCCCAGCAGACAATCGACTGGCACGGCAGGGCTTACGGCAACTCGAAGTAACCCTGCAACCCCTTCCCATTCAAATGGAACCTCGGCCACCGGATAGTGGCCCATTCTGCCGTCAGCCATCGCGGCGGGGTGGAGTACATGGGGAATCACCTGCTCTGGAGACACCAGTTGGCTACGTACCATAGTCATACTGGCTCCTGTGTCTCTCAGAGCCTCCCCTCTTTGGCCGTTGATGGTGACCCATTGCCCATACTTTGTGGTATTTGCGGGCACCTGGATCTTAGGAACCATCTCCCGTTCTCCCAGGGACACTAAAGTGACACCCGCCCACTCCCTTCCCTTACCTAAGGGCATCTCCTCCCCGAGCACTACACTAGCTACTCCGGGGGTCTTTCCTCCGATGGGAGGGGGTGGTCTTTTCGGGCACTTCACATCTCCCTTATAGTGTCCGACACCACCGCACTCGTAGCAATGGACAACCCTTGGCTGCTGACTCTGGCCAGGATTAGGGTTTCTGGGTGGGTTAGCCCTAGGGGTGAATCCTGTTCCCTTCCCTTGGGAACTATTTTGGGGGCCTTTAGAGAACTCCGTTTTCTTTTCCCCTCCCTCTTTCTTCTGGGGGGCGCCCTGTCCGGTCTTTTGAGAGTCCCCTCCAGTCCCCCTTGTGGACACCCGGGTACTAGCCCAAATGTCCGCCTCCTCAGCAAGCTTCCGGGGATTGGTCAGCTTGCTATCCACCAGGTGTTGACGCAGTTCAGGGAAACATTTTTCGAGCAGGTGTTCCTTCAACATCAAATCAAACAACCCCTCGTAGTCCCTCACCTCACTGCCTTGTATCCAACCCTCTAATGCCTTCTTTGCATAGTCCAGGAAATCCACCCAATTCTGTCTGCCCAGTTTGTGGCTACCCCGGAACTTCTGTCTATACTTCTCGGGTGTTAGTCCAAACTTCCTTACGAGCGCCACTTTCATGGTGGGGTAGTGGGTCTGCTCATCCTGCTCCAGGGCCAATAATGTATCCCTACCAGCTGGAGGCATGTATTTATACAATCCCCCTCCCCAATACTTCTCTGGAACCCCATGGACTCTTAATGAGATCTCATAGGCCACTAGCCACTTGGCGATATCATCACCTGCACTATAGCTAGCTACTATGTCTTTTGGCAAATAGGGTTTGGATTCCCTGGTGATTCCTCTTTCTTCGCTGCCACCACTAGGAACAGGGTGTGCCCCGACCCGTAGGATCTGGAGATCTATCTTCCTGAGCCTCAACACGTGAGCCATCCTCCGTTCCTCTTTTTCATTCTCCAGCTTCGCCAAATCCCATGTGAGCTGTCTTTTCTCCCTCCGGTCAGTGAATTCTGCTTCTAATAAGCTGTGGCTAGAGACACTGCTGCCCTTCCTTGAAAGTGTTCTGGGCCCCGCTACTAGGTCCCCCACCTCAGGTTGGTACAAACCAGCCCCCTCGCTGACAGGCTCTCCATCCCTATCTTCCTTCTTCACCTTACTTTCTCGTCGTGCCTCCCCCCAAGCCCTTAAGCTGGTCTGGAGCTCACCCTTCTTTGCACCTTGGGGACAAAACACCCCCTCTCGCTCACAAAACTCTCTGAGTTGGGCCACAGTATAAGTTTCCACATCCTCTAATACAAACTCCATTTTGCCCACTCAGGATAGAAGACAGTTGCTTACAGAATCTATGCAGGGGGGTACCTTTTGTAATACCTCCTCCCACCACCAGAAGTAAATTTGGAAAAAACAAAACTCAAAATTAGGAAGTCCGCTTGGAGAAAACTCCCGGTGTAGGCCTATGGACTACCCACAGTTATTGTCGAGTAGACGCAAGCACAGCTCAATCCCACCGCTGAACACCAATTTTATGTTGGAAACCGGGCAACCGGGTTAGCAGTCACCAGGTTCCCAACACAGTGGTAGCTTGGCTCGAGCGGTCGGGGTCAGGCACCGTGCTAAGCGTACGTCACACCCTCACAATAACCATGCGTTCATCCGTTCCAAAAACGACACTACACCGTAAAAATTATGAAAGAAAGTAGTTTGTCTTTTATCTTATTTTCTCTTAGTTGCAGGTTTCAAAACATACATACAATACCATAAGACTTTTCTTGAAAATAGCAGGTCAAATAAATAATACCACAGTGGGGTTTCAATAAATAGGATCAGGTCATAAATAAACACGGAATAAATATAGGTGCAATAAATACAGATGGCAAATAAATACAGTCAGGATTAAATACAGTGCAGGAATAAATAAAGCACCCTCAATAACTTAAATAACACAATCAATGACAATTACAGTTCACAACACTTTCACGAGGTAGTTTGGTTTCACTTTGCCCAAGTACTGCTTGTGGTCATTTGGATGACATGGGGGGTGTCCCACCTAGATTGGTCAAGGCTGGGCCTGAACTGAGGTAGAATAAGGGTAACCCAAGGATCTGGCTCTCCCAAAATACACAACCCCTCACAGAGGTCACTGCACCAGTCTCAGTTCACCCCTGGCACTCCCAGGCTGGTTCTAACACCCCTCTAGCCCCTAGAATGGTCTTTTAGGGCTCCACGGGGCCTCAGACGCCCCCTCTACCACTTACTGCCCTTTTTACGAAGATCGGCTCCGCTCGGCGCCGGGTCGACGTCGCTGGACGGCTCTGGTTCGATGTCGCTAGGCGGCTTCGGTTCGGTGTCGCTGGGCGGCCTCGGTTCGGTGTCGCTGGGCGGCCTCGGTTCGGTGTCGCTGGGCTGTTCCGGTTCGATGTCGCTGGGCGGCCTCGGCTCGATGTCGCTGGGCTGCTCCGGCTCGATGTCGCTGGGCGGCCTCGGCTCGATGTCGCTGGGCTGCTCCGGCACGATGTCGCCTTCCGGCGTCGCAGGGTCACGGCCTCCCCGCTTCCGGGTGTCTCCGAAGTGCGACCTCCACTCCCGACCTCCGGCGCGCTTCACCTCAGATTCCGGCGTCTCCGGAGTGCGATCTCCACTCCCGACCTCCGGCGCGCTTCACCTCGATCTCCGGCGACTCCGGAGTGCGATCTCCACTCCCGACCTCCGGCGCGCTTCACCTCGACCTCCGGTGCCTCTCCACGACCTCCGTCGGCGCCCTCTCTCGACCTCTGACGGCTCCGGGTACGACGTCTGCTTCCTGTCAGCGCCGCTTCTCCACCTCAGGCCTCAGGTCTCCAGGCTTCTCGACGTCAGGACTCCAGGAGGACACCGCTAAACAGGTCAGGAGCTTGCTGGTCTTCTTCTTTAAGGCCTCTTCACAATTTGTAGGTCCTTAAGATGGTTTTTCTGGTCTTGGTCCCACACAGGGCTCTAGGCTGGGCTTGGTCAGTAGGGACTAGCATCAAGGGTGGGTTTCTGGACCCCACTCCAAGCACTGGTTTCCACCCCTGCTGCCTTACTCCGACCTCCTTCTGAACTGGACCTCTCTCCTCTCTAGTCAGATGCCAACTGCCACTCTGAGATGGCCTCCCAACATTCTAAACTGCCTCTCACTGTCACAGGGTTCCAGAATGTTACGGAAGGTTCTAGAAATCTCCAGTGGGTTCTGATGATGTCACAGGTGGCCACCATTTTGTGTCTCAGGCCCTCAGACAGAAGTTCCAGGGGTAGGGAAAATGGCTCCCTGACCCTGCATCAACACTAAAAAGTCTGGTGGTTCCCAAAAAGGAAAAAGTATAACAGGGTTTGAGGCCAAAGTGGGACAAAATAAATAATGATGAGGAGGGACCACCCAAAGGGCTGACAGGTCTAACACGCGTCCCCCCCAGCTGAAAGTGGGGAGAGCTACCCAACCCCTTGGGAGTTCTCATCACTAAGGCGGAAATACCTTGAGAGACCGTCTGCATTGGCGTGGTCCACTCCAGGCCGATGTTCCACCTGAAAGTCCATTCCCTGTAGGGAGATAGACCACGTCAGCAACTTGGGATTCTCCCCCTTCATCTGCATCAGCCAACGAAGGGGTCTGTGGTCGGTCTGAACCAGGAAGTGCGAGCCAAACAGGTATGGCCGCAACTTCTTCAGAGCCCATACCACTGCAAAGGCTTCACGCTCTATTGCACTCCACTTCTGTTCCCTGGGAAGTAGTCTCCGGGATAGGAAGACCACGGGTTGATCCAGACCTTCTTCATTGAGTTGCGATAACACTGCCCCAATGCCATGTTCCGATGCATCCGTCTGGACAATGAACTCCTTGGAAAAATCTGGGGCCCTTAAGACCGGGGCCTCGCACATGGCTTGCTTCAGTCTCACAAAGGCCTGCTGGCAAGCCTCCGTCCAGACTACCCATCGAGGTTGTTTCTTGGACGTAAGCTCCGTGAGGGGGGCCACAATGGTACCGTACCCCTTCACGAAGCGGCGGTAATATCCTGTGAGGCCCAGAAAAGCTCGGACCTCAGTCTGAGTCTTGGGGGGTTCCCAGGCCATGATTGCCTCGATTTTCGCCTGGAGGGGTTGCACCGCTCCCCTACCCACCAAGTGTCCAAGGTACACTACCGACCCCTGCCCGATCTGGCATTTACTGGCCTTGATCGTTAACCCAGCGTGTTTCAGGGCCTGGAGAACAGCTTGCAGGTGACGCAAGTGATCCTCCCAGCTGTTACTGAAGACGGCAATGTCGTCCAGATAAGCAGCAGAGAAACTCTCCATTCCGGCGAGGATCTGGTTCACCAGACGCTGAAACGTGGCAGGTGCGTTCTTGAGCCCAAAGGGCATCACGCAGAACTGGTAGTGGCCCTTGGGCGTGGAGAAGGCTGACCTTTCCTTAGCTCCATCAGTCAGAGAGATCTGCCAGTACCCGGAAGTAAGGTCAAAGGTACTCAAATATTGGGCAGTTCCCAGCCGGTCAATCAGTTCATCCGCCCTCGGGATCGGATGAGCATCAGTCTTGGTTACTGAGTTCAGTCCCCGGTAGTCCACACAGAACCTCAGTTCCGGTTGGGCCCCCGGTGGTGCAGCTTTTGGTACTAGTACCACCGGACTGGACCAGGGGCTGCTGGAAGGTTCAATTACTCCTAGCTCCAGCATTTTAGTGACTTCACTGTGAATGCTGGCCTTCACCTTGTCTGTCATCCGGTAGATCTTTGACTTCACAGGTGGGCTGTCTCCTGTGTCCACGTCATGTAAGCACAGGTGAGTCCTACCCGGAAAAAGGGAGAACAACGAAGAGTACTGCCCCAGGACCTGGCGGCAGTCCTCCTGCTGTTCAGGAGTTAGGGACGGGGAGAGAATCACTCCCTCCACCAACCCATCCTTTTCTTGAGACGCAAATAAGTCGGGGAGAGGCTCGCTTTCCACGTCCTCTGCTCCGTCAGTCACCATTAACAATAGGACTTCGGGCCTCTCATGGTGGGGTTTGAGGCGGTTGGCATGCAGCACCCGTAGGGGCTGACGAGGGGTCTTCAGGTCCACCAAGTAGGTAGCCTTACCCTTCTTCTCCAACACCTCAAAGGGTCCTGACCAGCGATCCTGGAGGGCGCTAAGCTCTCCTGGTTCGATCACCCACACCTTCTGGCCAGGCTCCAACTCCACCGGGTGAGCATTGTGGTCATACCACGCCTTCATCACTGCTTGGCTGGCTTCCAAGTTGTCAGAAGCTTGCTTCCACAACTTAGCCATTTGGCTCCGGAAGGCCAGCATGTAGCTCACCACGTCCTGGGGAAGCTTTCTGGGAGTTCTTTCCCATCCGTCTCTCACCAGGCTGAGAGGTCCATGCACAGGGTGCCCATACAAAAGCTCGAAGGGGCTGAAGCCCACTCCCTTTTGTGGCACTTCCCTGTAAGAGAACAATAGACAGGGTAGGAGGACGTCCCATTTCCTCCGCAGGCTTTCAGGCAGACTTCTGATCATGCCTTTCAAGGTTTTGTTGAACCTCTCCACCAGACCATTGGTCTGGGGGTGGTAAGGAGTGGTGAACCGGTAGGTCACTCCACACTCCTTCCACATCGCCCGCATGTATGCTGACATGAAGTTGGTCCCCCTGTCGGACACAACTTCCTTGGGAAAACCCACTCGGGTAAAGATTCCCATCAGGGCCCTAGCCACAACAGGTGCAGTAATGGTCCTCAGAGGTATAGCCTCTGGGTACCGTGTGGCATGATCCACCAGAACCAGGATAAACCTGTGACCAGCTGTAGTACGCGGATCTAACGGACCCACAATGTCGATGCCCACCCTTTCAAAGGGGGTGCTAACGACCGGAAGTGGTTCCAGGCTTCACCCCTGTTTTCCCACTGGCTTGACAAGACACACACGTCCGGCAGTAGGTGTCGGACGACACTTTCATCTGAGGCCAATAAAAGTGTGGGACAAGACGGGCAAAGGTCTTGTCTTGCCCCAGGTGTCCTGCCAAGGGGATCTCATGAGCCAACTCCAGAAGGAAGGCTCGGTAACGTTGAGGGACAACCAAGGCCCGTGACGATCCGTGCATGGGCGCCTTGGGTTCACTGTAGAGGAGGCCATCCTCCCAGTAAATATTATAGTTCCCCTCAACGTTCCCTGCTGCCTGGGCTTCGGCCTGTCGCCTCAGTCCCTCAAGGGTAGGACACTCCTTCTGGCCCTTGCAGAATTCCTCCCTGGTCGGCCCTCCCTCCACGTGCCACTCGGCCGGGATGGGTAGGTTCTCCAGTTTGGTAACATCCCCCTCCGCGGACTCCTGGTCCACCACCTCCGGTGGCCTATCTGTCACACGGGGCGCGGATGCCGAGGCTGGCTCCTCCTGTCCTCGGTTCTTCCCTTGATTGGCAGCCGGCGGTGCCTTTGTTCCAGGCTCCCGCCTAAACGAACTCCCCCTCCGGGTAGTCGCAGACCTTGTGCTGACACAGGCCCAGTCAGGTGTACCCAGCATCTCAGCATGAGTCCGGTATTCCACCTCCTTCCAAGCATTATGCTCCATGTCATTCCCCAGCAGACAATCGACTGGCACGGCAGGGCTTACGGCAACTCGAAGTAACCCTGCAACCCCTTCCCATTCAAATGGAACCTCGGCCACCGGATAGTGGCCCATTCTGCCGTCAGCCATCGCGGCGGGGTGGAGTACATGGGGAATCACCTGCTCTGGAGACACCAGTTGGCTACGTACCATAGTCATACTGGCTCCTGTGTCTCTCAGAGCCTCCCCTCTTTGGCCGTTGATGGTGACCCATTGCCCATACTTTGTGGTATTTGCGGGCACCTGGATCTTAGGAACCATCTCCCGTTCTCCCAGGGACACTAAAGTGACACCCGCCCACTCCCTTCCCTTACCTAAGGGCATCTCCTCCCCGAGCACTACACTAGCTACTCCGGGGGTCTTTCCTCCGATGGGAGGGGGTGGTCTTTTCGGGCACTTCACATCTCCCTTATAGTGTCCGACACCACCGCACTCGTAGCAATGGACAACCCTTGGCTGCTGACTCTGGCCAGGATTAGGGTTTCTGGGTGGGTTAGCCCTAGGGGTGAATCCTGTTCCCTTCCCTTGGGAACTATTTTGGGGGCCTTTAGAGAACTCCGTTTTCTTTTCCCCTCCCTCTTTCTTCTGGGGGGCGCCCTGTCCGGTCTTTTGAGAGTCCCCTCCAGTCCCCCTTGTGGACACCCGGGTACTAGCCCAAATGTCCGCCTCCTCAGCAAGCTTCCGGGGATTGGTCAGCTTGCTATCCACCAGGTGTTGACGCAGTTCAGGGAAACATTTTTCGAGCAGGTGTTCCTTCAACATCAAATCAAACAACCCCTCGTAGTCCCTCACCTCACTGCCTTGTATCCAACCCTCTAATGCCTTCTTTGCATAGTCCAGGAAATCCACCCAATTCTGTGTGCCCAGTTTGTGGCTACCCCGGAACTTCTGTCTATACTTCTCGGGTGTTAGTCCAAACTTCCTTACGAGCGCCACTTTCATGGTGGGGTAGTGGGTCTGCTCATCCTGCTCCAGGGCCAATAATGTATCCCTACCAGCTGGAGGCATGTATTTATACAATCCCCCTCCCCAATACTTCTCTGGAACCCCATGGACTCTTAATGAGATCTCATAGGCCGCTAGCCACTTGGCGATATCATCACCTGCACTATAGCTAGCTACTATGTCTTTTGGCAAATAGGGTTTGGATTCCCTGGTGATTCCTCTTTCTTCGCTGCCACCACTAGGAACAGGGTGTGCCCCGACCCGTAGGATCTGGAGATCTATCTCCCTGAGCCTCAACTCGTGAGCCATCCTCCGTTCCTCTTTTTCATTCTCCAGCTTCGCCAAATCCCATGTGAGCTGTCTTTTCTCCCTCCGGTCAGTGAATTCTGCTTCTAATAAGCCGTGGCTAGAGACACTGCTGCCCTTCCTTGAAAGTGTTCTGGGCCCCGCTACTAGGTCCCCCACCTCAGGTTGGTACAAACCAGCCCCCTCGCTGACAGGCTCTCCATCCCTATCTTCCTTCTCCACCTTACTTTCTCGTCGTGCCTCCCCCCAAGCCCTTAAGCTGGTCTGGAGCTCACCCTTCTTTGCACCTTGGGGACAAAACACCCCCTCTCGCTCACAAAACTCTCTGAGTTGGGCCACAGTATAAGTTTCCACATCCTCTAATACAAACTCCATTTTGCCCACTCAGGATAGAAGACAGTTGCTTACAGAATCTATGCAGGGGGGTACCTTTTTTAATACCTCCTCCCACCACCAGAAGTAAATTTGGAAAAAACAAAACTCAAAATTAGGAAGTCCGCTTGGAGAAAACTCCCGGTGTAGGCCTATGGACTACCCACAGTTATTGTCGAGTAGACGCAAGCACAGCTCAATCCCACCGCTGAACACCAATTTTATGTTGGAAACCGGGCAACCGGGTTAGCAGTCACCAGGTTCCCAACACAGTGGTAGCTTGGCTCGAGCGGTCGGGGTCAGGCACCGTGCTAAGCGTACGTCACACCCTCACAATAACCATGCGTTCATCCGTTCCAAAAACGACACTACACCGTAAAAATTATGAAAGAAAGTAGTTTGTCTTTTATCTTATTTTCTCTTAGTTGCAGGTTTCAAAACATACATACAATACCATAAGACTTTTCTTGAAAATAGCAGGTCAAATAAATAATACCACAGTGGGGTTTCAATAAATAGGATCAGGTCATAAATAAACACGGAATAAATATAGGTGCAATAAATACAGATGGCAAATAAATACAGTCAGGATTAAATACAGTGCAGGAATAAATAAAGCACCCTCAATAACTTAAATAACACAATCAATGACAATTACAGTTCACAACACTTTCACGAGGTAGTTTGGTTTCACTTTGCCCAAGTACAGCTTGTGGTCATTTGGATGACATGGGGGGTGTCCCACCTAGATTGGTCAAGGCTGGGCCTGAACTGAGGTAGAATAAGGGTAACCCAAGGATCTGGCTCTCCCAAAATACACAACCCCTCACAGAGGTCACTGCACCAGTCTCAGTTCACCCCTGGCACTCCCAGGCTGGTTCTAACACCCCTCTAGCCCCTAGAATGGTCTTTTAGGGCTCCACGGGGCCTCAGACGCCCCCTCTACCACTTACTGCCCTTTTTACGAAGATCGGCTCCGCTCGGCGCCGGGTCGACGTCGCTGGACGGCTCCGGTTCGATGTCGCTAGGCGGCTTCGGTTCGGTGTCGCTGGGCGGCCTCGGTTCGGTGTCGCTGGGCGGCCTCGGTTCGGTGTCGCTGGGCTGTTCCGGTTCGATGTCGCTGGGCGGCCTCGGCTCGATGTCGCTGGGCTGCTCCGGCTCGATGTCGCTGGGCGGCCTCGGCTCGATGTCGCTGGGCTGCTCCGGCTCGATGTCGCCTTCCGGCGTCGCAGGGTCACGGCCTCCCCGCTTCCGTGTGTCTCCGAAGTGCGACCTCCACTCCCGACCTCCGGCGCGCTTCACCTCAGATTCCGGCGTCTCCGGAGTGCGATCTCCACTCCCGACCTCCGGCGCGCTTCACCTCGATCTCCGGCGACTCCGGAGTGCGATCTCCACTCCCGACCTCCGGCGCGCTTCACCTCGACCTCCGGTGCCTCTCCACGACCTCCGTCGGCGCCCTCTCTCGACCTCTGACGGCTCTGGGTACGACGTCTGCTTCCTGTCAGCGCCGCTTCTCCACCTCAGGCCTCAGGTCTCCAGGCTTCTCGACGTCAGGACTCCAGGAGGACACCGCTAAACAGGTCAGGAGCTTGCTGGTCTTCTTCTTTAAGGCCTCTTCACAATTTGTAGGTCCTTAAGATGGTTTTTCTGGTCTTGGTCCCACACAGGGCTCTAGGCTGGGCTTGGTCAGTAGGGACTAGCATCAAGGGTGGGTTTCTGGACCCCACTCCAAGCACTGGTTTCCACCCCTGCTGCCTTACTCCGACCTCCTTCTGAACTGGACCTCTCTCCTCTCTAGTCAGATGCCAACTGCCACTCTGAGATGGCCTCCCAACATTCTAAACTGCCTCTCACTGTCACAGGGTTCCAGAATGTTACGGAAGGTTCTAGAAATTTCCAGTGGGTTCTGATGATGTCACAGGTGGCCACCATTTTGTGTCTCAGGCCCTCAGACAGAAGTTCCAGGGGTAGGTAAAATGGCTCCCTGACCCTGCATCAACACTAAAAAGTCTGGTGGTTCCCAAAAAGGAAAAAGTATAACAGGGTTTGAGGCCAAAGTGGGACAAAATAAAAAATGATGAGGAGGGACCACCCAAAGGGCTGACAGGTCTAACACTACTCCTCTGGTCTTTGTTCAGCCCAATGAAAAATACTGTCTGGAGAATCTCTTGGACCACATGCAAAACTAGTCAGATCTCAATCAGTAGGCTTCCTGCAGGACAGATACACACCTCCATAGTGCGTTACATATTTAGATCTGCAACTCCAAATCAGTTCAACCACGGGCTCCTAGTTGAGTTCGGTGTGCAGCCTAGGTGTTTGTTCTGAAGTACCTGCAGTTCCTGGGAGGTATCATACTAAACTAGTTCTCAGTCCTTCTCATCTGATCAGGATAATCACCACCCTTAACAATCATATATCATCAAGCATAAACAAGTTTCCCTTCTCCCATGGGGTGAAGTGTCGGGAACCCCTAGTACCTTATGGATCCTCCACTCTGCTTGGGCCTTTTAACTCATCCAAAACAAACAGATAAGCATATTTTGTCTCCTTTGTCCTGTCCCATTACCAAAAGACACACAATTGATGGACGGAATGCAGAACAAATCAAAACATTCACCCCCAGTCAAGAGATCTGGGTTAAATCCATCATTCTTTTGCTCACCATGCTACTCCGGTGTACACCTGGTCATAAGCAAATCAGTCTTGACCCTGTGCCTCATGGGAACAGTCCAGTCCGAACTGCCAAGCCAGGTCCTCCCTGGACCAGAAACAAGGATCCTAGGACACGTTTCGGGGTTTCACCCCTCAGCAGCCAGGATAGCTTGATTCCAGTGGCAGTGAGCCCTGGACCCACGTCTGGGCATACCCGGCGCACTTAGGGCAAGAAAGCAAAAGACACGCAATTGATGGACGGAATGCAGAACAAATCCAAACATTCACCCCCAGTCAAGAGATCTGGGTTAAATCCATCATTCTTTTGCTCACCATGCCACCTCAGTTTAGACCTGGCCATATGCAAATCAGTCTTGACCCTGTGCCTCATGGGAACAGTCCAACCCGAACTGCCAAGCCAGGTCCTCCCTGGACTGGAAACAAGCATCCTAGGACCGGTTTCAGGGTTTAATCCCTCATCAGCCAGGATAGCTTGATTTGAGTGGCACAATGAGCCCGGAACCCACGTCAGGGAATACACGGCGCACTTAGGGCGAGAAAGCAAAAGACAGACAATTGATGGATGGAATGCTGAACAAATCAAAACATTCACCCCCAGTCAAGAGATCTGGGTTAAATCCATCATTCTTTTGCTCACCATGCCACTCCAGTTCAGACTTGGCCATATGCAAATCAGTCTTGACCCTGTGCCTCATGGGAACAGACCAGCCATAACTGCCAAGCCAGGTCCTCCCTGGACCATAAACAAGAATCCTAGGACCGGTTTCAGGTTTTCACCCCTCATCAGCCAGGATAGCTTGATTCCAGTGACACCGTGAGCCCGGGACCCACGTCTGGGCATACCAGAAGCACTTAGGGCGAGAAAGCAAAAGACACACAATTAATGGACGGAATGCAGAACAAATCAAAACATTCACCCCCAGTCAAGAGATCTGGGTTAAATCCATCATTCTTTTGCTGACCATGCCGCCCCAGTTTAGACCTGGCCATATACAAATCAGTCTTGACCCTGTGCCTCATGGGAACAGTCCAGCCCGAACTACCAAGCCAGGTCCTCCCTGGACCGGAAACAAGCATCCTAGGACCAGTTTCGGGGTTTCACCCCTCATCAGCCAGGATAGCTTGATTCCAGTGGCACAGTGTCCCATTACCAGGCATCTCAACAATTTAGGACCAGAGTCTCATCACCTTTGCCCTAGTTTTCTCTCATCTTTATTTGCTGGTTGCATCTCAGGGCCACGATGCATTCCCGCAAGTGCTTCTTGGTACACCTATGGTTCGTAAAGCCAGGCAATGACTTTCTTTATTTCATCGATCACATCATCTTCAGACAGTTTCACATTAATTATCTTGTCAGTGGGCTTCTGACATTTGTGATCTTGGTCGAAATCTGCAGTTGAATGGGTTTCAGCTCCTCTTGGCTCTCCTGTTTCCTTCTCGATATCCAGGATATCCCTTGGCTCCCTCGTTGCACGTCTTTGGTGTGGCTGCCTTTGCCATGTGAATATCAGGTTGAAGGAATGGTCACATCAATGTGAATCTTTATGATTTTTGAGGTGATCAATCACTGGGTGAAAGGCTTGTCTTGTCTATAGAGTCACTGCATTGAAGGCCTTAAAAAACTCTACCCTAGAGCCTTCGTAGATTATTCCACTTCATTTTCATACCACTTCCATAGTTCTCTCTTTCATTTAGAAGTGTAGAACTCTAATTACATTTTCTGGACAAGTGTTCTTCACTATGCCTGGGCTGAAATTTATATTCATACTGTCTAGTTATATCAGTGTGGATGATTTAGCGATAAGATTTTTCCCTGTAATCTCTGTATATAGCCCTCAATATTTTTTTCCTCTGATTCTTGAGGTAGTCTGCAGATCTTAATGTTGTTTTAACAGGAGTCAAGGTTCCCATCTTGCACCATAATGATGCCTTGTTTTAGGAACTCTTGCTCCTCAAGTCTATTATCCCTATTCTTCTATTGTCCCATATCTTTTTTCATTTTCTGATCTTTTGTTTCAGTTCCACTCTGAAGGAGGAGAAGCTGCTCCTTAGGTCTCAAAATAGTTCTTCAAAAAACTACTGTGTCGCAGAGACCTCTATTTGCCAGTCCAAGACTGGAAGTCAGCCTTCTTGGCTTTCAGTGTGTATCCCTCTCCTGCTTGTTTCTTGATTTGGTGCTGGTGCTCTTACCAATCTTTATTTAACCGACTCTTCTTTTCTCCTTAACTCCTGATATATTGGATAATCCCTTAGTAAGCAGGTCTCGCATTAGCCCATCAAAACTGTGTTGTCTTTCACTCAGCAACACACTGGAGCCATTTAGCCTCATGAAGTTAAAAGATTAAAGCATGGATCATGGATGCCAGGTGCACAGCTGTCCCATGGATTCACTCCCAAATAACTCTGTGTGTGTCCTAAAAGGGTCTTGGGGTAGTATCCTCACTGCCATCTATCTGTACCCTGCTGAGTTTCTTTTTTGCCTTCACACCGATCTTTACTATGTTTCTCCCCCTTGAGTAGCAGCTGAACTACTCTCTTCCTGTGGGGCTCACTTCTACTCCCAAAAAAATTTAAAAAAATACTCCTTCACTACATCCACCAAGTCTTTGAAGTAATGAGTTGCTGCTTCACAGAAACATTTACTGGACCAGGTTTCAATTCATAGTTTTACAGCTCCATATGGCTAGACAGAGGACTCACCTTTTCTAATTGACTGGCAGGATGAATTTGTATTTGATTTGATTTGTAGAGCACATGGCTCTCCAACACAGGCTTCCCACAGCTATAGGCAAACCGTCACAAGACCAAATCTAGAACAGCTAGATATTACATGGTTGAAAAACAACCATATCTTCAATGTTTTCAAAATGAAGCTTTGTGCCATGCATATTTATTTTTAGACACCAGGAGGCCCATTAGTATAGTGGGCGGATCGCCACTGCCCGTATGGAGGTGGCGATCCGCCTGCTAAAACCCTCCGCCCGCATTTAATTTCACCCGCCACATTACCATGGCGGGGGGGACCCCAGTGGACGGGAAGACTGTCCGCCAGTTTTCCACCAGTAGGCAATCCATCCAATTGCCTACTGGGCGGAAAAGCAGTTTATATGGTGGCGGTGTCTGGTAGACACCGCCATCCATATTACTATGAAGGCGGAGACCTGCCTTTCCGTGGCGGTAACGCCACCACGGAAAGGCAGGTGGTGTTTGACATTGGGGGCCCGTAGCGGACCCCCAGGGATTCTGGGGGGTGGGGGGTGCACGAGGGGGGTACCCCCCTGCATTTCAATGTACAACATGGCAGGCACCACGCGGTGCCTGTCACGTTGTGCATTGAAAGGCACAGGCTGCCTTTGTGGCATTGCGGTGGGCGGTGCTCTCTGCCGCAATGTTGCAGATGTGCCATGCGCCCGCCAGTGTGGCGGGCGCATGCTAATCGGGAGTGCGGGATTGCCGCACCCTCAGCGGGTGGTCCCGTTTCCCACCCGCCACACTAATGGTGCCCCAGGTGTCTGCACCCATTGGGTACCCAGGTGCTGTTCTTTCTTTGCGGCAGCATTGTGAGTACACTCCTGCACTACGAAGCTGGCTCTCCTCCCAGCACAAATCTGACATCTCATTATTTCCTGCTCACAGACGGGGCAATGGAGGGCAGTGTGCATCTTGCTCCACTCAGACATGGGCATAAGGAGCAGAGATGTCACAATGACACTGGGGAGCACAAGAGCAATAATCTTTGTGTCCCTGTGAAAGAGCGTCCACGGGGACAATCTCTTAGTGCTTGGGCTAAAAGAGCTCTCTTTGGAAGGGACCCCATGCACCCCCTCCATATAGGAAATTATTCAATCAGGTTGCACTGAGGGATGTAGGATTTTACAGCCGAGCACTACTTTACTCCTTTGTCTGAGGACTGGGCTTCTGATTCTGGATTCTCTGGCCCTCTAGGGCTGATTCTTCACAATTTTGGTCTTGTGTTGCCTTTGGATATCAGGTCTAGGCTCCAGGAGCATTTTATTCAGGCCTCCTCACCTCCAAAAGGTAATTTGTTGTGGGTCTTGATTTGTGCTGCTCCCTTTGCCAGATCTATCCCCTGCCTGGATCCTGATGCTTTTTCCTGTTTGGGGAGCATCTTTCACAGCCCCTTTGCAGCCAACAAGCAACACACCTTACCTGATACACTCCCCAGATTTCACAGTCTCCTAGTTACTTGCAGGGCCCCTGTCTGTCAGCAGAGTCAGGGAGCAGTCCACAACGTTCATCCTTGTCCAGGGGCCTTCCTCCTTCCAGCTGGGCATTAATCCTGCATGCAGCCCCAGCTCCACTGTCTTTTCAAAAGCCCTTACCTTGTGCAGGAGTTTTTAAGTGGGGGTGGAAAGTTTGGTAAGGTAGGCACCTTTGCCAAATCCTAGTGTGCCACATCATCACTCCAAAGCATTCTATGGCATTTCAACAAGGCAACTTCAGGTTGTCTTTGGAAAACCTTCCCTAGGAACCTCAGCCCTGCTCTCAACTGACACAGCTGCCGAGTCTTTTGCCACCAAAACTTCAAAAGTAAGCTCCTTCTGTGTTTAGCTCCAAATGTCTAGGGTTGGAAATGGCCCTCTCTGAAGGGTCATCCACAGATGTTTTTTCATACTCCTCTCCTTTTTGCTGAATTCATTTTTGTTGGCCTTAGGACTCCGCACTTTACCACTGCTAAACAATGCTAAACAATGCTAAAGTGTTTGGGCTCTCATGTTAAAACATAGTGGAATTGGATTATACCCATTTGGCAAATTGAATTTACCTAGAAGTCCCTAGCAAAGTGGACTACATTTGCCCAGGGCATGTAATTAAATGATACTAGTGGGCATGCAGCACTGATTGTGCTACCCACTTGAGTAGCCCTTTAAACGTATCTCAGGCCTACCATGTGCAGCTTTAAACTTCCATGTCGACCTTGCAAGATAAACCTCTTGCCAGGCCAGCCCAAACCTTCCTTTTTAATACATATAAGTCACCCCTATGATAGTCAGCGGACAGCACAGATGGTAGGGTGCAATGTATTTAAAAAGCAGGATATGTACTGTTTAGTTCTACATGTCCTGGTAGTGAAAACCTCTTAAATTCATTTTTCACTACTGCAAGGCCTATATCTCCCTTAGGCTAACATTGCAGTTCACGTATTACATTGTTTAAGCGTAATTGTAAAATGGGAAGATATAACTGGTTCATGTTTGGTGTATCTGGAATCCTAATTTTAAATCCTAATTTAATGTGAAGTCGGATTTTAAATTTCAATTTCCTAAAATGCCACTTTTAGAAAGTTGGCATTTTCTTGCCTTAGCCACTTGGTGAATACAGCCTTCCTTTAGTCACATGACTGGGTATATTTAGCAGTAGGGCTTTGTGTATTCCTCCTAGACAGCCATACACACTGGGAGCTTGGATGTGACTTGATGGGCCATCCTGGCAGGATGGGAGGGAGGAGCTGGATATAGCCTCAGTTACACCTGAATAGGCTGTGTCCTGTCCCCACACAAAGAGCTGCATTCCTCCTGTAGTAAGTTTGGAGCCAGGGCTGGCAGGGCATCCATGTACTTCAAAGGCATTCCTCCAGAAGTTTCCCCTCATTTCAAAGGCACAACTATGTATAAAAGAAGGACCTGAGACACCACCACTTTAGTAAATTTTTTGACCTGTGGATACTCTGCCATGAAGGACTGCTGTGCTGCAGAAAGGATTTCCACTCTGATGGATTGCTATACTGAAGGAGCTGCTGCCATGCTGTGCTGACCTGCTGACTCAGGACCCCAAAGTGACTAAAAGAGCTAGTCTGCTGGCCTCCTCATCTTAACCTCAGTGGCATAACAGGCTCCCTAAAGCGCCTAGACCCACCTTCAATGAGCTCCTGACCCCCAAGAGGCGCCTCTCAGGTACTGGGCCCTTGGAAGTGTTTTTAAGCTCTTAAAGTATAGCTTTTGGGCTCTTCATGAAAACAAATGGACCCATTCTCTCAAGAACTGTGCCACTAGCACCGGAAATTAGCGCGTGCAGTCGCCAGTTCCCCTCTTCACAGAGCAAGTATCGTCCACCAGCATGGATCACCACTGCAAGCTCCAGACCGCCCATCCACAACACCCGGCATGCACTTCGCACCATGCCAACCCCCGCCAGTGACGCTCACCTTGTGCCAGGTGACCTGCTTCCACGCAAACTGAACTCTTGGCACAAAACTTGAGAAGGTAAATCTTCAGTGGGACTAATCTGTGACTCTGTACGGCCCGCGCTCCATTTCAATGTGCTTGAACTTTTGCATTTGCCCCGCTCTAGCATGATCATATATTTACGGTTGGTGCTTTATGTTTTCAAGCACTATTTTACAGTTTATTCTTAAAAAATTCATAACTCTGTTTTGGTCTTGTTTTGTTCAGTGACTTAAGCTCTATTTTGCTAACCTGCGGCCATATTACGCATTGGCATTGTTTGCTCCTGGCAGGGCAGCCGCAAGCTCGCACTGCCCCCAGGGCCGCGCATCCATGTGAAAACACGGAGCAGCCGATACATGTTTTCACACTTCAGGTGGCATCCGTCTGCACTTTCAAAGGGGATTAGAGATCTCTTTGCAGGCAGGTGCAGTCAGTGACTGCACCCACCTGCAAGGGGATGTCTGGGGGGTCCATGGAACCCCTTTTACCCCCTGCAGAGGGCTGCTGTCAGGAGGCTCACTGACAGTGCGCCACCTTTTAAATGGCGCACTGTCAGTGGGCCTCCAGGTAGCGCTGGCGCATTAAGTGTGCCAGTGCTATGGGTATTATAGAAGGGGACGCACAAGCATCTGTGCCCCCTTTTATAATACCAAGGTGGCCCAGGGGCTCGCAAAGCAGGCGCAAATGGCAGTTGCGCCCCCAGTCACCTTCTGCAATAAGGCCCCTGGTGTGGGAATCTTTTTGTGTGCCATTTTTTAATTTTTACTGTTTGAAATGTTGTACAAATACTTTACACATTGCCTCTACGTTAAGCCTTACTGCTCTGTGCCAGGTAACCAGGGGGTGAGAGCAGGTTAATTTCGGGTTTGCCTGTGCCTTACCCTGACTATGATCATGTTTGCTGCTTAACCAGGGCTCACATCCCAGTCAACCAGGAACCCAATTTCTAACATCTAGCCTTGATCCTTTGTTTCCATGGGCTTGATTGAATGAATTAATGAATAGTTTATTTAGAGAGCGCAATTTCATTCACAGGAGAGCATCCTGGCACTAAGCTGGAGACTAATTTAACCTGTACGTGATGACACTGGAAGAAGAACTGAGAGATTGAGCTAAATTAAGGAGTGACAGACAGAGTCCAGGGCAAACAAAAGCCTGGTCTGTTTTTGAATATGGCTTCAGTAATAATAAATAAAAGTGCTGTTGGGAGTTGGGTCCAAATTTTGGACCCCAACAGCATAAAATAATTAATGACCCGGGAATTGAGTTCAGAGGGAGAGAGATTCAGAAGGTTGGCATTGGAAAATCTCAACACCCTCTGGGTCCTGTGGTGACAGAACTGAGCAGTGAGGTATTTTTGGCGGTGGAATTGAAGGCTTTAAACACCAATAAGTTTAGGAAGTGTCAGCACCAGTCTAGCGGAAACATGTTGTACCATCTGGAGTTTCTGGAGCAGGTGCTTAGAGCTTCCTGCATAAAGACTATTGCAGTAGTCAAGGTTGGAAGTTATTAGAGCGAAGGCAATGGTTTTCCTGTTTGCCAGTGGAAGAAATCCAAATACGTTTTTCAAGTATTTGATCAGGACGAAGCACATGCCTACCACTGCCAGAGCTTGTGTGTAGAAAGAAAGGGAGGTAACACATAGATTTGTTGCCACTTTGACTGTGGCAGGGGGCAGGGGCATGGAGTTGGGCCATCATTACATGACGCAAAACAGGTTTGATTTTCCGTGTTGCATTTAAGGTTGTTATTCCCCATCCAGAGAACGTCATTGGTGAAGCTATTTTTTATTTTGAGTCTGGATCCAAAAGAATCTTTGTTCAGGAATCGGATCACTTGTGTGACATCAGCATATGATGTGGTAGCGATTCCATAGGAGGCTATCAGGCAGATTAGAGGGGCGATAGAAATATTGAAACGCACCATGCTTAGAGACAAGCCCTGCAGAACTCCCAAAGTGACTGATCTCTCTGCTGCTGAGAACTGTCTTAAAGCTACCAGTTGTCTCCTGTCAGTCAAAAAAGATCTTATTCAGGACAGTGCGTTATGGGAGATGCCAGTTTCATGGATCTGTTGCAGAAGAATGGTGTGGGATATGGTATCAAACACTGCAGAGAGATCAAGTAGTATCAACACTTCATTGTTGCCAGAGTCCTAGGTCATTTTGATGGTTTCGGATACCTCTAGTAGGGCAGACTCAGTGGAGTGCTTGGGTCTAAACCCTGATTGGTGGGCGTGTATGAATTGAAGTTTTCTAGGAACGAAATGAGCTGACCATTTACAATTGTTTCCAGCATTTTAGTCAAGGAGGGAAGTAGGAAAATAGGCCTTAAACTGGACATGATTGCGGGGTCTGCCAGGGTTTTTTTAATAGGGGTTTCACAACTGCCAGCTTCTAAGCTGTTGGAACTGCAGCCGTGGATAGGGATGTGCTGAATATCTGATTGATTAGTGGGTTAACTGTATTGATGGCCTATGTAGTATAGCCGTGGGCATGGATCACGAGGTGAGCCTGACTTATAGAAAAGAATGTCTAGGTGAAATTCTGGTTCAAATATCTCCTGGAAGGCAGCCAGCATAGCTCTGGATGGTCTGTCTTGGAGGTGGATAGTTATGGCATATGTCGGAGGTGGCTAGTTGTTGGGCCAGATGTTGAAAAGCCCCATTGTAGCTTTAAAATCTTGTCCTCAAAAAAGGGTGAGTTCTGGTCACATAGGCCGTTGGGAGGGAAAGATTTTCCTAGAAAGAGCTCTGGGCTGTAGGAAATATTTGGAAATGTTTAATATCTTTTTGGGATCAAAATTAGCCTGCTCAATTTGGGCGGTAAAGTGTGCTTTCTGGGTATCCCTAATCAAGTTTTTGTAGGATCTCTGGGCAAGCATAAGTGTGTCAGGTCCTCAGGTTTGTAGGCCTGGTGCCATTTGAGTTCAAGCTGCTTGCACTGCAGCTTTTGTTCTGCAAGGGCAGGGGAGAACTAGGGTGCAGAGAGATTTGGACAGCGTTTGCCGGGGCAAACTAGGGGCGCTTATTATTGTGTTCATAATCTTGCGGTTGACTAAATTGAGGTTGTTCGATAATCTTCTTATGAGTGAAGGGGAGGTAATAGAAAACTGGATGTTAAGATTAGGATTCATCATCATCTTTCCCCATGTAAGCAAGGTGGTGGGGCAGATATCAGTGGGGGATATGGATTGATTATGAGTATTGATCAGTAGTTTAAAGGGGAAGAAATGATGATCAGACCATGATTGAGTTACTGGATCCTCAAGTATTAATTGAGGATGATTGATACAGACCCCATCAAGTGTATGCCCCACTCTATGAGTGGGTGCAATCACTAATTGAGGGAGGCATATAATGTTTAGAGTGTCTTTAAGGTTTGTTATGTTGGAATTGTCAGTGGCATCAAAATGATAGTTGAAATCTCCAAGAGTGGTGAAATTCACATATTGGAGTGAGAAAGAATCTAAGGCCTCTCCGAGGGTTGCCAGGAAGGTAGGCTCCGGGCCCAGTGGGCGATAAAGTAAGAAGCTGGTGAAGGACTTCCAGGGGCTGATCTTGAAGCAAAATCCTAAGCTTTCGCCTCCCTTAAGGGAGTCTACCTCGAATGTGCTGCATTGGAAGGAGTTGCAGAAGATGATGGCTGAGGCCCTTTCGTGAACTTCAGCCATGTCGGGTTTGAGGATTGTGTAATCTAAGGGAGGATCAGAGGCGATGTCACAGTTAAACCATGGTTTGGGCCAATATTTGATAAAGAAGAGGAAATCAAAGTGGAGATCAATTATCAAATCGTGAACATTGTTGCTTGTATTTACTAAGGGAGCATGCATTTAAAAGCCCACTTGCAAGGGATTTTGTGACCAGTGTGGAAGCAGAAGTGTCAGCAAATGACAGCTCAAAATAGAGACCAAACTCGCCTTTCCATGAAATACAAGATTCTGGGCCATCTAATTGGATGGGGTTCAATGTGTGACCACAGTGGGGAACTTTAGTCATAAATAATTTTAAGAAATCAGAAGAGAGGGGATCACTGGGTGTAAAACAGGCAGGGGGGCTGGTGCTGGCCATGGAATGGACACAGTCGGGAGCAGATGGGCTTGCCTTCGGCACACCAGTAGAGTGTCCTCTGCGCGTCCGCACCACTGGCCTGCTCATATAGAGAGTTTCACCAGGCCCCACCACCCAAGTGCTTCCCGAGCACACAACTAGAGCATCAACCTTGTAGAAGATGGCTGCTTGCTGAGGTTGAGAGGATGGAGAAATATGCCCCAATGAACACTAAATGTGTTTAGAATCAATCCCCAAGCATATTCAATAATGGTTATAAACAGTGTCCAAATTAAAACGTAAGCAGATTTAAGTAAAACACACACAAATTCAATACAGTTTTTAACATAGCAGAAGTTTCTTCATTATTAAGTAATGACTTTTAGCAGCAGTGAAAAAACAAAAAGTTCAAAAGTGCATAGCGCAGAGAGCATTAAATCATGCAGAAGTTTAGGATTGGGCTTGCCCAGTCCAGGTGTAGTGTCAAGAGTTAATTAGCACATGCAGATTTCCACCCCACCCCTTCCTTTCCAGTAACTGGGTCTAGCACTGTTAATGGATCCATTGTATGGGAAGGACTTTAGTCTGCTCCTGGCCAGCAGAGTAATTAAGCAAAACCAGAGGGAATGATGGACGGAGTGTTGAACATTGCAAGCACTCACCCCCAGTCAACTGATCTGGGTTTAATCCATCACCGTTCTTTAGCCCACTCTGCCACCGCAGTTCAGACATGGCCATATGCAAATCAGTCTGACCCTGTGCCTCATGGGAACAGTCCAGCCCGAACTGCCAAGCCATGTCTTCCCTGGACCGGAAACAAGCTTCCTAGGACTGGTTTCTGGCATTTCAGCCGTCTTCAGCCAGGCTTGCTTGACTCCAGTGGCAAAATGAGCAAGGGACTCACGTCTGAGCATACCCTGCCAACTTATGGCGAACAAAGCAAAACCAAAGGGAATGATGGACGGAGTGTTGAACATTGCAAGCACTCACCCCCAGTCAACTGACCTGGGTTTAATCCATCACCGTTCTTTAGCCCACTCTGCCACCCCAGTTCAGACATGGCCATATGCAAATCAGTCTGACCCTGTGCCTCATGGGAACAGTCCAGCCCGAACTGCCAAGCCATGTCTTTCCTTTGGTTTTTGCGCAGCAGAGTAATTAACCAGACCCAGTAGGGAAGAGCAATAGCCAGGAATTTGATCATGACTGAGCCTGGGAAATATGGCAATTCTCAATGTACAATTAGGAGTTCAGTTATCACAACAGTGACTGACATGCACTCAGTCTATATGCTTATCCTAAAATTGATACCTGACTGGTATCTCTAGGCTTAAGTATGGCAAAAGTGTGCAGTGGTGCAGATTTTGCCCATAAGGTATAATGCAGTGAGCGCACAGTCTTTCAGTAAGCAATACAGATATACACTATGAATGCCCACTCACATTAAAAGGCTTACCCAGGACAGGACCAATCCTCGAAAGACTACTGCTAAAATACATTATCTGTGCACAGATATCTGGCTGCGCTAGGTGTTGTCTCACACGTACAGCACACCTATGTGTGCAAATATATGCTCTAACATGGTGTGCGTGTAACCAGCCCACAGGCTCTTACACTAGCTGTATAGTAGCAGCTTTATATTGAAAGGCAGACACTGCCTGAAAGCACTGTCAGTCCATCCCCACACAATTTGCTGTGAGTGATTCTCAGTCGTGAGACTCACTCAGTCTAAAAGTACAAAACCAGGTAGTCAGAAAGCAAAGGAATCCAGAGCGATATATGGGTGGAACCCTTTGTGTAGAGGTGGCATATGAGTAGTGAAGGTACCTACTACTGCCAATCTTCATTGAATACTGATAGACTATTCAATGCACCTCAATGCATCCTCTTGTCTCAGGATTAGTGGAAAAAGACTACCCAAAACCGACATTGAAATCAATGAAAGTACTATTCAGAACATATTGGTACTCAATGTACTGGAAAGCAAAAAGGAAAAAAAAGAATCCCAGTTAAAAAAAAAAAAAAAATCAGTATGGAAGGCAAAAAGCATAAATAAGTCATGTCAGATACGTATCATAAAACTTTTAAGGAATATATCCCCTTCAGGTGCTCAACTTATAAATGTAGCAGAATTTAGTCACTAGACTATTGCAGCAATTATCCAAGCCTTAGGGACCTCTGCAAGATGTTGGATGTAGCAGACAAATTGTTGCTCCTTGAGAGTCTTTTCAAGTTAAGTACTAACTCTTATCAAAAGTTCTTCTTCACATCTCCAAATACTCTACTAAAAACCTAAAGATTATGCAAGAATTTCAAGACACACTGATTACTAACAATTACCACTGAGGTAGAATATGCTCCCCTGAAATGGACGTCATCTTTTACACTCATAACCCTCTCTAATGGAGGAAACCATCACAGAAGTCTAGAAAATTTCCAAAGTAAAAAAAATACATTTATTACAGTAGGAAACTACTTACTACTCCATCTACACTTATGAACAGAAATGCCTCAATCTCCCTTTGTAATAATAAAAAGTTAACGATCCAAGAGTCAGGCAATATTCTTAATCAATTTAACAGCAAATACCCTTCTACCCATAAATCAACAGCTCTTGTCTGATCCCTCCTCCTCTCAATCACCCATCTCTCCTTCCTTCCTCCTCCATCTACTCCACCTCCCCTATTCTCCCAACTCATTCTCCAGTATTAGACAGTTCACTTCCTTGCATACATTCCAAGAGTATCACAATTCCTATAATGGTAGTATTGCAACTGCGTAATCAAAGAACGAACCTGACAGTAGAACCCTCTATTCGACAGCACCTGAGCTACTATCCCTATACTATTTTAATCCCTCTATGCTTGCTGGGGTTAGTGTGCACACTGGATCGCACCCACTGTCACAATGCAAGTCCCAATAAAGACCTAACAATTTAAACAAATGCACAGGTGCACCACACAATGATAGCACTAAAGAACAACTATAAAGTCCATTTCCAGAATAAGTATTCTTCCAAAGTTTTCTTTTTATTCTTATTCCAGAATCAATGGCTTTTTAAAACAAAGTCATGAGCATCACTGTTCACAACGACACAGCAGACGCGTTTCATCCTTGAAGCGGACTTCTTCAGGGCTGTTAGATTCAAACAAAGAAATATATACATATCAATACATAAAACTAAACATATATATGACTCATCACATACTAGACAAACACTTATATACATTTAAAAGACAGAGTATCTTTTTCTCTAGCCAGGTTGCTGTATTAAAGAGCATCTATACAATACATTCTAACTTGAATAACACCAGACGACAGACCATCATTGTCATACTTATAGGCATCATACTTTTTCTCACCCTCCACATATTTGCAAAATATATTTTTTTGTCAATTCAAAGTTTTTTTAAGTTGTTTAAAGAGTGAAGAGAGCAAAAAAGAAGAAGAAAAAAGGGGAGAGAAAAGAGCCCACATAATATAGATAGCGGAATTCAGAGATGCATAATGAATAAAAAAACTCAAAGGCCAACCGCATAAGCGTATGTCTTATGATTGAAAAGGATATAATCAGAGAGTTTATCTGACATAAAAACCATAATAGGACTGTCAGTGTCTAATCGTATAAGGTCATCAGAAGTGGAACACTCACCGCTGAGTATTTAGAGAGGAAGTCACTCTTATAAAGAAAGGAGCCAGTCGATAACCAGATCCATATTTATGACAATGGTTCCTGAAGGGGTTAGCGCCAAGATACACCTTTGAGTGTGATTTGCTGCACTCTACAAATGGTTAACATATCATATCATTTCATACTCTGTCCAAGAAAGACATCAACAATTTGATCTGACCACATGCTGCCTTTATACTTCATAATCCAATAACTTCTCTTGAGGAGATTACAGTTATTATGAGTGACAGAAATCCTCAACCTCACCTCCAAAGAGCCAGAGATAATGCCTGCAACCTTATTCAAATCTCGATCAACACAGCTGCCATTATCAAAAAAGAGAATTCCTCCTTCAAAAGTGTTCCACACAATTGCAGATCCACAATTATATATCATCTAGAAATTGAACAGCTGATATCCTGCTGTACTGTGGACTTACTATTTGTGCTAGAAACATGGCTGCTGCTCCCAGTACTTAATCTCTGCTTACCACAGGGCTACTTTTTAATATGCCACTATATGATATTATAATACGTCTGGACCACAACGGTGGAGCTGTGGCAGTAATTCACAGAGATTTCATCCTAAACAATTGATTGAAAATGGATCAGTGCCTAATCTACCAATGTCTAGAGAACAAAGAAAAAAGTGGCAGAAAGTGAAGACATGTTTCCCATCATTTACCACCTCCCATGTTAATAACATGTTACTAGCTTTTTTTACTGAAGTGTTAGCTGAGAGAATTAGTTTTGCACAAATAACATATTTTAATCTACATTTGAGAGATGCAAATGATTCATAAGTCTCACATTTCCCTAAAAACATTAATCATATTTGATTATTTTTTATTACCAACACATGTGAAAGGAGCGACCCTTGGCCATTAACTGCCAAAATCTGCAGCACAAAGAGTGAACATCTAATTCCAGTGACTGGTCTGACCACATCCTACTGCATTCACCCTTCTCTGCACCACATCCTATGCAATGGATCAATTAAAAAAATAATAGCGATGGGTGAGATACAACAAAACCACTGCAATCTCGTTGCATCCCAGAACTGAAACAGATGTAATAGGTATGACAGCTCATCAAAACTCTGGGCTATATTTTGTATTAAGGTGCACTTTCCCTGTTTGCAGTTGGCGCACCTTAAAACAGGTGCACCGAGCGCAAACAGAGAAAGTGCGCCCTATTACATAGAATGCGCTGCCCTTGGGGCAGCACATTCATGTGAAGAATGGAGCAGCTGCTTTAAAGCCGCTCAGTGTTTTACTGTGCAGGCAGCAACCCGCCTTCACTTTTAAGGGAGATTAGACATCCCCTTGCAGGCAGGTGCAGTGAGTGACTGCACCCACCTGCAAGGAGATATCTGGGGGGTTCCATGGGACCCCATTCCCCCCCTACAGAGGGCTGCTCTCAACAGCTTCTTTGCCTTGTCACCCGTGTCAGTAATACGGCGTGGGTGCAGAGACAAAGGGATTCCCTCATTTGCATGGGGCACGCACCCATACAAATGAGGGAATGCCCTCTAAAGCTAGTGCTGGCGCTTTAACCCCTTCAGTGCCCGCCCCTTTCCCCGCCCAGTGCCGGCCGTTGCATTAGCGGGCGGGGTCTATGACGAGCTGGACTCGTCATGGGCACAGCGCCACCGCGGCCCATGACGAGTCCAGCTCGTCATGGGCACTGAAGGGGTTAAGTAGGCCAGCGCTATCGGTATTACAGAAGTGGCTGCACAAGCATCTGTGGCCCCTTCGGTAATATCAAAGTGCCCTGGGGGCACGCAAAGCGGGTGAAAATGCCTGTTGCGCCCACGGGACACTTCAAAAATACGGCCCTTTGTAAGCAGTAGCAGATGAAACACCCACATATAAACAATAAAATAATAGAAGAATTTCTTCACAATGTGTCTCTCGAAAATTAAACGTAGACAGAAAACGTCTTAGAGCAACAGAGAGAATATGGTAACAAAGTTCTTTATTTCAAAAACCTCTCTAAACAAAAATCTACATGTAATGTCTGCGAAAGAATCATATTTGAAACTAAGGCTTCCTTCATCAAATCTGATATCGATAAGTCAACAAATCATCCCTAGAAACTCTTCAAGATTGTTAAAAAGCCCCAAATCCCCTTGACTCCCACAAAATCAAAGTCTTTCAAAAAAAACTGCTATAATTTCTTGACTTCTTCAGGAATAATACATATAGACTTCCCTCTCACTGTCCGCAATCTGAATACACCTTCTGACAACTTAACCTGTAAAAAATCTAAACTCTGGTCATCCCTCCCAGACATAACTCCGAATGATAGACAAGGCTACTGTGGGGCTTAGACCATCCTGTCATTTCACAAATGCTATAACACTCAAGCTAGTGAAGGAAATCAGCCCTTCTCACATCCCTTACTTGAAAGACCTGGTAAATTCATCCCTGAAACATTGCATGGTACCAGACATCTGAACAACTAGCCAAGTGACCCCGTTACTAAATAAAAAGAGCCAACCCAAACAATCTAAACACGTTTTGACCTGTTGCCTTTCCTTTCTAAAGTTCTGGAGAGCTGTCTGTGGAGCAATGAAAATGTTTGTGCGGAAAACTATCTCTTTAATGATCTACAATTAGGTTTTAGATCTGGCTTCTCTTTTAAAAACATGAAATTACGAGTGAGAATATGTGCAACAGTGCCGAGGCACTTTCAGTCGTACCTATCCAACCACCCCAAACAAATAAAACAAGCAGGGTTCCTACTGAGCCCTCCCCCTGTCATCAAGGACTAGTGCAAGTAGGATTTCTTTCACCAGTGCTGAACATGGAGCCGCTGTGAATGATTAAAAGGTCTTATTCGATATCTATGTCTATGATACTCATTAATGCTGCTGCTACATGGCTCTGATGCTTGTGGTGCAGATCGGAGCTTCCGAATCCCCTCTACTTCCACGGACGGAGTGATCTCACAGTCACACACGCACACACACATCACACACTGGTGGGGCCATTACACCAACATTCATCCTACCACTCTTATCCGTGCCATGTATAAGGGGAAACACTTTCTGATACCTAACCAATCTGCATGTACCCTGAGGTCAATGGCATCTACTAGTTGCTTATAAATCTGGCGAAAACATTTCAAATAATATACAAATAAATTCAATAAACATGACAAGAAAATAACCACCCGACACAGAGATTCAAACAGAATATTTGTTTATCTAAAATTGTAAGAAAAGCCAATTAAATGCAAATTCATTTCTCTCATATTTACCTATTCTGTCTAAATGTCAGATCCTAAGTCAGAGCCAGTCCTCAGTAAAAGAATCAGAGTTTCTAGCCGTCATGTAGAGTCACCGTCCTCTCCGTCAGCATCGGGACCTCGGATCATCAGTTCGGGAAGAAGTGGCACTAGACCTCTCTAGTCTACTAATATTTATACTAAAAATTACATTCTAAAATGTTACAATCATATCGAGCAAACGGATGAATGGCGGAAAATAATGTCGTCTTGGTACATTGAGATACAATGCGAAATTTTCACACACATTGATCCTTCCAAATAATGAATAGAAAATAAGGGGTCCATAACTATTTCGTTACTTCTACGTATGTCTCTTATTGTATCCAGTTGTGGGATCCTTACAAGTTCATAAATTCAATATTTCGGGATTGCAACAAATTCCATGTTCAGGGGCACTTGGCAGACTTCCTGGGCTTGTCGTCATGATCATGGCTTTTCAGTTCATCAAAAGTGCAAGGTCACGGGCAGTGTGAAACTTCCTTGCAAAATTTCCATCTACTCGAATGCAGGCTGCGGGTGGTAGCCATCTTTTGGTAGGCCACATTGGTCAACTTTAGTGAAATAAAACATAAAACAGAATTACTGCACGGAAATGATTATACAGTGTTACTCCCCTGCTAATACCCTTATGTGTATGTATTTATCTAGCCATTTGCGACATCAAAAGCCATTAATGCATATTAATTATAAGCGCAAAACACAATAACATCACATAAGCAACATCTATTTCTGTCAGTTTGCTCACCAACTTAGTTCATTTATTATTTTAGCCATGCAATAGCATTCCCACGTGTAATTCTCTTGTTAATAAGGTTGGTTAGACAAGACTCGACAAACTTTTAATGATTAATAATTAATCAGTAGTACTTTTAATTCTAACATGCGAAAATGAAACAGGTATTCGGTTTTAAAGAAAAAACCCTGCTCCATCAATCCCCCCTTTGGTGATATCTTATCACCACAAAATCAAAAACCCCCCAAAAAAAAAAAACAATTTAATTTCCCCTTTTGGAAGAAATTCAAAATATCTTCTTGTTCATTCTTTTCAAACCCTTGTTTCCATCTCATCTTCCTTCTTAGTTTCTATATACATGCTTTCTCTTAGCTCTTCAAATTCTATTTCTTGTGGATCTCTTTCTGGTTTCTTTGGTCTCCTTTTAACATTTTCTTTCGTAATTTTCTTTTTATTTCTTCTATATCTACAACACATACACCCTAATCTAAGGATCAATAATGCAACAATTACACAGGTTAATGGAAATAATATCTTACCAAAAATGGTACTACCTATTTTAGCTACAAAATTCTTAATAGCAATCATCTTATTAGCCATTTTAGTCCAGATACTTTCAGCTTCCAGTGGTACTAATTCTTCATGCAAATCAGTAATATTTTTGATATAAACTTTTAGATCTTTGCTTTCGTCAGGAATGTAAGTGCAACAATGTTGAACTTTCAGCATTCCACAGACTCCACCCTCTTTTGCCAAAAGAATGTCAAGGGCAAGTCGATTTTGCATCGCCATAGCACGCAAAGCAACCATTTCTGCATTAACCAAAAGAAAGCCTCCAGCGGTGCTTGTTGACAAGCGATCCACCACTGTTGACAGCTTCCGAATGCCAAAGGCATTTAAAGAAATTCCCACTGCTGGAATTAAAGCTCCAAAAATATCTCCTACAATTTCTGTCCATGTTTCTCTTCTATAGCGTGTTAATAGATTAGTTTGTTCAGCATTTTCTACTCTATCCATGTGAAAAACCAGGCCAACATAACATGTGCCAAACCAATGGTCAGGCAACCTGTAATAAGCCTTGTTCCCACAAATATAATATACTCCCGGAAAAACTGGATCTTCTCCTCCTGTAAATCCCCATCCGGTTGCAATAAAGTATGTATCATGGCACTCACTAGTCCCTATGAAATAATAATCATACTGGGATCTCTTCCTGGTAATGCATAGTTTGCCTTTCTGTGGGGCATCTATAGCCATAGTTGGACTGGCTCCATTTTTCAACTCCTTTTCTTTCTCAATATCCCACATTGTGTCACTCATTTTATGCCCTTCTGCTTTCTTGTGCATGTTCAACCTTCTTCTCTCAACCATGTCTAGAAAATTCTTCTCTTCTCCCTTCAAACTGCAAGTTAGATTAAACATATTCTAAGGTTAATTCTTTGGTTTCTAAAACAATCTCACCTAAAGTGTTAGCTTCTTTTGCAGAATTTAGTGCTTTATTCATAGGCAATTGCCCAAGAATATTATCTACATTAGACATATTATGATCTAATTTCCCTAACTTGTAAAATATACTAATCAACACACTACATGAAATTCCATACATAGCCGGAAGATGATGATAAGTCACTCCTTCCGAAACAGAGGCAGGTAATTGCATGCAAACATAGCAATCCCTTACTTCCATTGTCTTTACGTATTCATACAACAATTTAGAAAAAACATTGCTAGAAAAATCATTAATTGACCTATCCTTATGTATATGTACATTGCTAGTTTTAGTTGGTACCATCTTCTGTGAACTCTTCCCTATAGTAGTTCTGTTCTAAGTATGACCTTCTAAAGTGTCTATAGTAACTCTAAATGAAATCAGTAGAGCAAGCACGCTCCAAAGCAGCATTAATAATCCTGTACAGCAGCAGCACATTTTGCACCATCTTTTCAGAAAGGTACATCTACTTTTATTATTCTCAGTGTTAGCCATTTTGTTATTTTGACCATGTCTTTTGACTTAGCCTCTTCTACTCCTCTACCAAACTTCAGGGCAACAAGTACCCAACAGATTTTACAATCTACTAATTTTAATATTGCTTTTTCTTTTCTTCTCCAAGTGATTTTCCTTGGATTTACTCAATTTGAATTTTCATCACTTTTCACTGTCTCATCATCATCATCAAACTGTATCAGGTCCTGAACATCCGTCTCTTCTCCAATGTCGGACAAGATAACTCTCAGGATTCCCACAGCCTCTTCTTCAGCAACCTCTTTCAGTAAATCCTTCTCTGGACTTCCTTGACTGTCTGCCTCTTCTCCTTGTTCAGGCAGTGCCACATACGTCCATTCCGGTGACTTGTACCTCTGGTTTGGTTTCCTTATTCTTTTAGTTCTCTCAGGTATCTTTGTTTCTTCTTCTTTAGTGGGATTTTGACTTGACACTTCGTTCACTTTTTCAGCTTTCGAAGAGTTAACTCGTGTCAGTCGATACCTCAGTCTCTTTATCTTATTGGGCCAAAGATCTCCTTTAGTATTTCTCTTTTGTCTTCCTTCTTTATTGTTTCTTTCTCCAAGCCAAGTTCTCTTTCTCAGAACTCGTCATCCATGTATCTCATTGTCACTTTCATCAGACTCTGTCTCAGTTGCCTCTTGTTCATCAACAGTTTTCTTTTCTCCAACAACTTCCTTTTCTCCAACAGTCTCTTTTTTCACCAATTGAGATTTCCCTACTTCTGTCCCTCCTCGGGTCTCCGACACGCAATCTTCTTGCTGTCTACTTGTCCCTTTACCTAGCTTGTTGTTGATGTTCCCTACACCTCCTCGGGGTTTTTCCGCAATCTGTCCCTCTCTGTCTTTGTCTGTCCCTTTTTCTTCAATATTTATCTCAGGTGGAACTTGTCCAATTTCCTCATGTGATTCAGGTGTCACTTCTGTTGGAATGTTCTTTTTTTTCTTTCTTTCTTTTTGTGTTGGTTATTGTTAGTTGGAACCTCAGGAACTTCTTCAGAATCTGAACTCGCTTCTGCGGTTTGCACTGTTCTTTTCAGAACCTCTTCTGGTGGGATGAAAATTTCTCTTCACTCACTTTCCCCACTTTCAGGATTCTTTTTCCTTCTTACTGTCTCGCTGTCTGCATCATCACTGGAATCTGATTCTTCAAAGTATTCTTTTCCAGTGCCGTCTCTTGGATTTGGAACGCTCAGTGTGTGACTTGCATGTATCCAATTTTTCACTCCAGCACACTTCACAGCAGTCGTTGTGGTCAAAATGACTTGTCTTGGCCTTCCCCACCTTGGAACAAGGCAATTCCTTCTTCTGTGGACTTTTATCCTTACCCAGTCCCCTGGGCTCAGATCATGGGCTGGTTTATTTTCAAGTGTGGTAGCGTCTTCTCCAACCTGGTGAAACACAGAATGAACTGCGTCAGCCAGGCCCTTACAGTAATCCAAAATCATGTCATCAGTTATAGTCATCAGCTTGTTGACTGGTACAAATGCATGTCTCATAGCACGTCCCATGATAATTTCATGTGGACTCAAACCTGTTGTTCTGTCTGGAGTAGACCTAATGGTCATCAGGACTAGAGGCAAGACATCAGGCCATTTCATTCCTGTGGCTAGGCACATTTTGCCAATTCTATTTTTGATGGTACCATTCATTTGTTCAACCACACCAGAAGCTTCTGGTCGGTAAGCACAATGTAGCTTCTGCTGTACACTCAATGCTTCACAGATCAGACCCATGATTTCATTATAAAAATGTCCTCCTCTGTCTGATTCAATGGTTACTGGGAACCCGTACCTTGGGATGAACTCTCTTAACAGTAATTTGGCCACTGTTATCCCATCGTTTCTTCTTGTTGGATATGACTCCACCCACCTGGAGAACAGGCAGACCACCACCAGGACATACCTCAATCTGTTGACTGGGGGCATTTCAATGAAGTCTATCTGCATTCTTGTGAAAGGTCCTCCCTCTCTGCCTATTGTTGCTAGGCTTACCACTGTTTTCTTTCCAGGATTGAATTGCTGACATATCAGACATCTCTGACAGAGACTTTCTGCTATCAGCCTGAACTTTGGACTATACCAGGTTTGCTTTAAGGCCCTTATCATAGCATCCCTCCTCAGATGTCCTTGGCCATGATACATCCTTGCCATTGTTGACAACAGCTATTTGGCATGACTGGTCTTCCATCCCTATAGACCCATACATGATCTTTTTCCCTTGCTGCACAACCTGCTTTCACCCAATCTTTCATTTCCTCGTCTCCTGCCTCATCCTGCAACTGTTTCACTTCCTCCCATGTTCCCACCTCATTAGTAAACATCAAGGAACAAGAAGATATTTCTCTTTCTTTACTCCGGTTAATGGAATGATTGTTTCTTGCACAGTATTGTGCTATGTCATTTGCGAATTTATTCCGAATGGTGACAAAATCATCACCTTGACCATGAGCAGCACATTTTACCACTGCTAGTTCTTTAGGCAGCTGTATCGCCTCTAGCAGTTTTCCAACCACTTCAGCATTCTTTATAGGAGTTCCACTTGAGGTCAGGAAACCTCTTTGTAGCCATAGCTGGCCAAAATCATGGACAACTCTGAAGCCATACTGGCTGTCAGTCATTACAGTCACTCTTACACTTCTTCCAATTTTACAGGCTTTCGTTAGTGCCACCAATTCTGCCACCTGAGCGGATTTAACTCCTTTCAAAGGTGATGCTTCCACAACTCCTGAAACTGTACATACAGGATATGCAGCACTTGTGTTCCTTCATCCGTTCTTAAACAAGATCCATCCACAAACAACACATGATCACTCTCAGGCAGTGGCAGATCTCTTATGTCTGGTCTTGGTTTTGTACAGTAATCAAGCACATCCAGGCAGTCATGATCAACTTCATTTCTCACTCCCACACATTCAGCATCAGGCAACAGTGTCGCTGGATTCACATTCACACATCTCTCCAGGCTCACATTGGTTGCACCCAGAATGACTTTCTCATATTTAGTCAGCCGACTATGAGACATGAACTGTGTCCGGCTCCTTGTTAAAAGGATTGCCACATCATGAGGTACGAATACCCGTACAGGATATCCCATTATGATTCCCTCACTTTGTTCCAGACTTTTACAGGTAGCAGCTACTGCTTTTAGGCAACCTGGCAAACCCACAGCTACTGTGTCAAGTGTTGATGAGAAGTAGGCAATTGGCCTTCTCAGGCATCCATGTTTCTGGATTAACACTGAAAGTGCACATCCATTTCTCTCACTACAATACAGCTCAAATTCTTTTTCGTAATCTGGCATTCCTAGGGCAGGAGCTTCACATAGTCTGTCCTTTAACTCTCTAAATGCAGCCATTTCTTCTGGGTTTAGTTCTAATGGGTCTTTCACCTCACTTGTGGTCAATTTAATCAATGGTTTGGCAATCAGGTAAAAGTTACTTATCCACTGACGACAGTAACCCACCATTCCCAGGAACATTCTCACTTCTCTTTGTGTCATTGGGGCTCTCATTCCTCTAATGATTTTAATCCTGTCAATGGTCACTTTTCTCAGGCCTTTCTCAATGTTCTGTCCCAGACACTGGACTTCTTTCTTGCAGAATTGCAATTTGGCTGGAGATACTTTTAATCCTCCATCTGCCAAGTGATTCAGTAAAGCAATGGTGTCTACTTCACAAGCTTCACGTGTTTTTGATGCCACAAGTAGGTCATCAATATACTGGACCAAGACTGAATTTTCAGGCATTGTTAGACTTTCCAGAGATTTCTTTAGCAATTGATTAAATATTGAAGGGCTCTCTGTATACCCCTGTGGAATTCGGAACCATGCCAAAATCCGCTCTCCAAATCTAAAAGAAAATATTGGCTGGCTGTCATGATTCAATGGAATTGAAAAGAAAGCATGACACAAATCAATTACAGTATACCATTCTGCATCATGGGGAATCTGATACAAAATCACTGATGGATTTGGCACAATGGGACAACATGACACAACAATCTTGTTAATTTTTCTCAAATCCTGTACTTTTCTGAACTTTCCATTAGGTTTCTTCAGTCCCATTATTGGTGAGTTACATGGGCTGCTCAATATTTCTCTTAACACCCCCTGCTGAATCATCTTCTCAATTATGGGTGTTATTCCTTCAATTATTTCAGGTGTCAGTCTGTATTGCGGTATGTTTGGGTAAACCACTCCCTCTTTTACAGTCATCTTTACTGGATCTACATTTCTCATCAGACCTACATCTTCTCCAGTAAAATCCCAAACTGCTGCTTTCACTGTCTGTTTCAATTCTGGGGGTAATGCATCTCCATTAAATACAGCATATGTCCCCAAAGCCTCACATTCCCTGGTATCCATGGTCATTCTGTATAGGACATCCTCATCTGGTGTTTCAAAGGTTATTCCATCTGGAGTACAGAAAATAGTGCAATTCATCTTGCACAGCAGATCCCTGCCTAGCAAGTTCACAGGACTAGTGTCACACACCACAAATCGGTGCATATCTGAAAATTTCCTTATTCTAACACTTACTGGTTCAGTAAGATGAGTTTTAATCTGTGTGTTGGACACACCAACTACTTGGATTGCCTCATCCGAGAGAGGAAGATTCTTTATATCAGCTGACCTGACAGTTGATCTCGTAGCTCCTGTGTCAATTAGAAAAGTAACACTTTCACCATTGAATTTTCCATCTACAAAAGGTCCTGCCTGGTCTATTTCTAGAGTTGCGCCAAGTACGCACTCTTCCTCCTCTCTTCGGCACCGTCAGAAGTCTCCCTCTGAATCACTTCCCTCATTTTTCAGCCAATATTGAGCTACAGCACTTGCGCGTTTTGGCTTGATTACCTGCTCTTCATCGTAGAACCCCGACTCTTGGCTGTACTTCTGGGATCCTCTTCTCAGCGGCAAGGGTGGTTTTGGCACCTGATTCTGCTGCTTAACAGCCTTCTGCTGTTGCTGATGCTGACCACACCCCTCACTCTGCACCTGTGAATTCAATTATGGATTGTCATCATTAGTAGACGGCGGATTCTTACACTCGGATTTCCAGTGCCCTAATTTTCCACAGTTGTGGCAAGGGAATTTCTTTTTCGCTTCCTCGATATTTCCTTTTCCTGGACCAAACCTGGGTTTATTTCCTGGGTTATTTGCTTGTTCAAACAACTGTGCTTCCTGTCTTTCTGCAACTTTCACTTGTGCCCACATTGCCTTTTCTTTCAGTTTCCTTTGCTTTGCCTCAATCTCATCACTGAAGTATTTTGCATGTCTCAGGATCTCATCAATCTTTTTGCTTTGCCAGTCTACGGTATGCTGCCTGATCATTTCACTGATTTCAGGTCGTAAACCATACACAAATCTATAAACAAAATGGCTCAGATCCTTGTCACCCAAATGCTCATCTCCACTGAACTGTTTGAAAGCCAGTATTAGTCTTTCATAATCAGCATGAACTGATTCTTTCAATTCTTGATGTGTTCGATCTATTTTAACCCAGTCTGTTTCTTTGGGGGGTACCTTATTTTTTAAGAAGGCCATAACCTGTTCGTACTTCTTCATGACCTCCGGATCTGGAGCTTCTGTCTTTGGATCTCTTGGGTATTCCTTAGTGGGCCAGTCTATGACTATTTTACATTCTGCCCACAAGTCTGCTGGTACAAGTATATCAAACAGACTATTCAGGTCAATCCACAGTACTTTTGACAATTTCACAAATCTGTCGACCTGTCTATACCACTCGACGGGCTTCTCCCTTAGTCGAGGGAAATCATTTGTAAATGACAAAATATCCTGTCTGGTCCATGGGACATGTACATACCCACCTCCTGGAATCTCCCTCATGGGGTAAGCTGTCACTGCTTTCTCTTTTTCTTTCAGAGGGAATGTCGAGTAAGTTCTATCTGCCCCATCCTCTCGCTTTCGGTACCATCTGTCTTTCCATCTTTCTACGTCTCCCCATTTCCTCAACAAAGCAATCATCTCCTTGATCTGCCCTGTTCGGCCTGCATTGTTCAGATTCTCAATGTCCTTATCTGTAAAATCCACTCGGTAAGGCTTTTGTAAAGCTTTAACCTAATCCAATTCCCTGGCTATTCCTTTCAACCTGTCATGTATATTCTTTGCTCTCCATGTGATGCTTTTGCACAGGAAGAGGATCTCCCCTTCCTGATAATTTTTCAGCGTTTCTGTAGGGATTGTTCCTACAATCATCTCCTCCATTTCCATACGTAGCCTAGCTACATCAATTTCCTGGGATTCTTTTTCTTTCTTCTGCAAAGCCTTCAGCCAATCATTCAAATCTTCAGCAGTTATTCCCACAGATTTTTCTGCACCCCCTGGTTCTGTCACTCTTTGTAGTTCTAAGATCGATCCTCTGTTCCCTTCCACACATCCAGAATTCAAACTTGAGTTAGTCTGCACACTCAATTCTCCTCCACATATGGTATGTCTCCACTGATTTTCTCTTGTTCTCCACTGTGTTTCTCCTTCTCTCATTTCTGCCTGCTCCGGAAGAACAATCAATCTATTGCCCACATATGGTACTGTCAAACCATTTTCGCCCGTCCTCTGCTTGTCGAAAATCGGCATAACCGGACCTATTGTCACAGGTACCGTAACCGCCTCAAGATTCTTAGTCAGTTCCCTGATTTTCTCTGTCAATTCAAAGGTAGTCCTTGCTAGTTCTCTGGTCTTCTCATCGTCAATTTCATTCTCCCTTTCTATCTCTCTTTCTCTCTCTCTCTCTCTCTCTCTCTCTCTCTCTCTCTCTCTCTCTCTCTTTCTCTCTCTCTCTCTCTCTCCTTCTCTCTCTCTTTCTCTCTCTCTTTCTCTCTCTCTATCTTTCTCTCTTTCTCTTTCTGCCAGAGAACAACTGCTTCTCAACCCAGGGGTGGTACCATCTCTCTTAATAATCTGCAGGGTGTCTCTCATCGGGGTAACTGCTGTTCCTACCTCTGGTTCTCGTCTATACGGGGGTGGTCTTTTATAGAGCATCGTCATCAGACTCATTCGCCCCATATCTCCTTGTTTCTACATTATGTTCTTTTCCTGTACACTTTCTCCCTTCTGACTCCTCTGCTGTTCTTACAGGATATAATCCCTCGGTCATACTGGCATCACGCCACCTTCTCATCCGATCATGATGGGTTTCACGATCATACTTTCGCCCAAACATATACCTGTAACTTCCCCCACCCCTCTGCTTTTCTCGTTCATCTTCCCATTCAGTCAATGCCTCAAACTGCGTCGGCCTAGGCCGAGGCTCTAGATTCATCATCCGTTCCCGTAAATTCCTCAGTATGGCCAGATTAAATGAGCCATGTTCCGGGAAAGCTAAAACTCCATCTTCTTTCGTATACTTCACCCAGTTATCTAACCAAATACAGGTATGATACCCATACTTCGCAACCATGAAGGATGCGGGGGTTCTTATCGGAGGAAGTAACTGTCCTTCCCTAGTCACAATATCTTTATCCTTGTCAAACCAGGTCTTAACCTTACTAAACAGGGATTTCTTTTTCTTCAGCGTGGTAATACATTTTCTTATTTTCCGCAAGCTGTTTGTCCTTTCTACAACTGTACGATCTCCTGTCCAATTGCAGCGTGACTCACAATAACGCACCAATCCTGGAACGTCTACGTCACTGACTCAGTCCACGAATCCCAGCGCGACTCACACCAACGCACCAATCCTGGAGCGTCTACGTCACCCTGTATGTCTCCCAATCCTAGCGCGGCGTACACTAGCGCACCAATCACCGTACTTTCCACCGTTCCAACCCACTGTCCAATCAAAGTGCGGTCTCCCTGACGTCAGCAGTCTCTGCAGCAGCTTCTGCTCCTTTCTCCTGTCTCTCTCTCGTCTACCCCTCCTTTACAAATCTACTTGGTAGACTTTGTTTCAACTTCTACGAGTTTGTTAGTTACAACATACAAACATCTCCATTGTCTGCTTCGCTAGCCACAGACCAGCAAAAGACCTTTCCCACGAGAATTCTGCCTTTCCCGAGAGCAGCGCTTACCTCTGCCCTACTACAGAATCGTTACTTCCGTTGATAAAGTAGCACATCCCTCTACTCTACCCTTCTAACAAGCACCAATTAACTGCTTTCTCCGGAATGCTCCTAAGAGTTTCACAATTAACTAGAATGCCTTCTCATTCACGCAGTTTCACACCAGAGAATGTAGTACATTCACACAGAATTCTGTCTTTCCCGAGAACAGCGAACAGTCTGTCCTACTACAGAATTATATCACACGTTAACAAAGCAGCGCTTACCTCTGCCCCGTCCTTCTAACAAGCTCAGAGAATACCTATTACCTTTCTAATGATAGGCGTTAACGGAATGCCATACGGACCACTGAGACCTAAGACCAGAACTTCACAGATAACCTTCGCTATCATATACACTTCTCTCACACAGAAAATACGTTTCTAATGGCAACACACACCGATGCTACCTCATCGAACCCAGACAATGCGACGCGCAACTTCAATTGTCACACGTTTTCCCCTGTCTGCATACAGGGCCAACAATCCTGCCTTTTTCCGAGAGCAGCACTCCCTCTGCCCTACTACGGAACTGTCACCGACTCCCTACGTCCCAGAAGCCGTTCACAATACATAAAACTCAACACGACTTCAACATACAGTGTTAGTACAAATATCAATCAATAATCAACAAGCCTATATACACGCAAATTCACCAGATCAAGACAATAGTTAACCATCATTCTGCTACCAAGAAACTGGTGCAGATCGGAGCTTCCGAATCCCCTCTACTTCCACGGACGGAGTGATCTCACAGTCACACACGCACACACACATCACACACTGGTGGGGCCCATTACACCAACATTCATCCTACCACTCTTATCCGTGCCATGTATAAGGGGAAACACTTTCTGATACCTAACCAATCTGCATGTACCCTGAGGTCAATGGCATCTACTAGTTGCTTATAAATCTGGCGAAAACATTTCAAATAATATACAAATAAATTCAATAAACATGACAAGAAAATAACCACCCGACACAGAGATTCAAACAGAATATTTGTTTATCTAAAATTGTAAGAAAAGCCAATTAAATGCAAATTCATTTCTCTCATATTTACCTATTCTGTCTAAATGTCAGATCCTAAGTCAGAGCCGGTCCTCAGTAAAAGAATCAGAGTTTCTAGCCGTCATGTAGAGTCACCGTCCTCTCCGTCAGCATCGGGACCTCGGATCATCAGTTCGGGAAGAAGTGGCACTAGACCTCTCTAGTCTACTAATATTTATACTAAAAATTACATTCTAAAATGTTACAATCATATCGAGCAAACGGATGAATGGCGGAAAATAATGCCGTCTTGGTACATTGAGATACAATGCGAAATTTTCACACACATTGATCCTTCCAAATAATGAATAGAAAATAAGGGGTCCATAACTATTTCATTACTTCTACGGATGTCTCTTTTGGATAATATTGTATCCAGTTGTGGGATCCTTACAAGTTCATAAATTCAATATTTCGGGATTGCAACAAATTCCATGTTCAGGGGCACTTGGCAGACTTCCTGGGCTTGTCGTCATGATCATGGCTTTTCAGTTCATCAAAAGTGCAAGGTCACGGGCAGTGTGAAACTTCCTTGCAAAATTTCCATCTACTCGAATGCAGGCTGCGGGTGGTAGCCATCTTTTGGTACGCCACATTGGTCAACTTTAGTGAAATAAAACATAAAACAGAATTACTACACGGAAATGATTATACAGTGTTACTCCCCTGCTAATACCCTTATGTGTATGTATTTATCTAGCCATTTGCGACATCAAAAGCCATTAATGCATATTAATTATAAGCGCAAAACACAATAACATCACATAAGCAACATCTATTTCTGTCAGTTTGCTCACCAACTTAGTTCATTTATTATTTTAGCCATGCAATAGCATTCCCACGTGTAATTCTCTTGTTAATAAGGTTGGTTAGACAAGACTCGACAAACTTTTAATGATTAATAATTAATCAGTAGTACTTTTAATTATAACATGCGAAAATGAAACAGGTATTCGGTTTTAAAGAAAAAACCCTGCTCCATCACTTGTAGGATGTGCTCTTGGAGGCATAGGAAGCCATCACAGTGCAAAACAGGACTGCATAATGAACAGATGCATATCAGCTCTGTGAGTCTCACTAAGGCAAACTTTAAATGGTGGTTTAGCCATGCACAGGCCAATTTCAACAGAGCAACGAGGTCACTCATACACCTAATTTGTTGCAGCCAATGCATCTCAGTTCATGCCACATTTTGTGTGGCCACTACAGCTTTTCAAGGACTGCATTTCTTTTGGAATATGTGCTGCAGATCGGCGCATATAAAATCACCCTACTTCCACGGACAGAGTAAATCCACAGTCGCAATCACATACACTCATCATACGCTAGGGCCCATCACACTGACATTCATTCTATTACTCTATCCACACTGAATATAAGAGAGAAACCTAAACCAATCTGCATCTAAAGCGAGGTCAATGCGACCATAAAGAAATTGTCCTGAGTCATGATTTTAAACATAGGAAATACATTTGAAACTCAATAAATGACAAAGAAATAACCACCCGACACTGGAATTCAAACAAATGGTTGTTTATCTAAATTAGTTCAAATGAAAGTCAATCAATTGCAAAATCATTATTCTCATAGTTACCTATTCTAGCTAAATGGGTCAGGACAGGTCTCTCAGTAAAGTCTCCCGAGTCGCCGTCCTCACGATCAGCATCGATCCTCACGAACATAGGTTCAGGAAGAAGTGGCCTTAGACCCTCCCTAGTCTAACATTATTTATAATAAAACTTGCAAAATAAAAGTAACAAATAAACTCTGAATGTCCGTTGAGCCGTTGAGCAGAGCGAGCAGGAAAGGATGTCGCTTGGCAACATTTAGAAAACCGCTCAGAAAAATCACAAAAATAAAAACACGGAAGAAGGAAACTCGAGCTGAGAAAACGATACATTTATGAATGCTCTTCCTTGGTACCATAGTGAAGCCACCGCAAGTTATCTTAGTTCATTGTGGCTTTATTCTTTTCCAAGGGCAAATGGAAGCAACCCGGAGCTGCTGTCCTCACGGAAACTTTTAATTCAGACAGACGCTATGGTCAGGTGACTCTCAACCATGTTCAGCAAGGCCTCTTGTCAAATCTCAGTCACTCGAGTGCAGGCTGTAAATAGCGGCCATCTTGGCTTAGGCCAAAACGGACCATCTTAATTAAAAGAAACACAAAACAACGTTACCACATTGTAATGATTATACAGTGTTAATCCCCACTAATACCCTTATGTGTATGTAATTATCTAGCCTACTGCAACGCAAAGAAGCATTAGAGCACGTTATTTAAAAGCGCTAACACGAAACAAATAGCACTTTTGCGACACTCATTTAATTAATTTGCCCACCAATTTAGTTCATATATTAATAAGGCAACATATATGCATTCCCGCGTGTAATTTTCTCTTCATTAGTAATGTTGGTTAATCAAGACTTTCAACAAAATTAATATTAATGATTATAAATTAGTAATTTCAATCATGACATATAACATAAACTGGAGTTTAAATCTCAATAAATTTTCAATAGAAAACCCTGCTCCAGCAATCCCCCCTTTGGTGATATATATCACCACAAAAAACCAACCCAAAAAACAAAAATGTAGTCCCAATTTTAGGAGAAATTGAAAATGTCTTTTATGACACAACATTAAACACCAGATTCTCTTTCATCATCCCTCTTCGACTCCAAATAAACACTCTCCCTCAATTCTTCTAATTCTATTTCTTGTGGATCTCTCTTTGACCTCTTTTGTTTCTTTGCAGAATTTCCTCTAATTATTCTCTTTTTCCCTCCCCTGTTTTTACAACACAAACACCCTAATCTAAGCATCAATAAAGCAACAATCACACATGTCAAAGGAAATAATATTTTACCAATGATGGTACTACCTATCTTAGCAATAAAACTCTTAACAGCTAGTAGCTTATTAGCTATTTTAGTCCAGATACTTTCAGCTTCCAGTGGTACTAATTCTTCATGCAAATCAGTAATATTTTTGATATAGACCTTTAGATCTCTGCTTTCGTCAGGAATGTAAGTGCAACAATGTTGAACTTTCAGCATTCCACAAACTCCACCCTCCTTGGCCAATAGAATATCAAGGGCAAGTCGATTTTGCATAGACATGGCACGTACGGCAATCAGCTCCATATTTACCAAAAGAAACCCTCCAGCGGTACTTGTCGATAAGCGATCCACCACTGTTGACAGTTTCCGAATTCCATATCCATTTAAAGAAATTCCCACTGCTGGAATTAAAGGTCCAAACATATCACCTACAATTTCTGACCAAGTTTCTCTCTTAAAACGTGTCAGTAAATGAATGTGTTCTACATCTTCTATCCTATCTATATGAAAAATCTTTGGAAAGACCAGGCCAACATAACACGTGCCATACCAATGGTCAGGCAACCTGTAATAAGCCCTGTTCCCACAAATATAATACACTCCCGGGAAAACTGGATCTTCACCACCTTTAAAACCCCATCCTGTTGCAATAAAATATGTATCATGACACTCACTAGTCCCAACAAAATGACTATCATATTGGGATCTCCTTCTGGTAATGCATAGCTTACCCTTCTGTGGTGCATCTAAAGCCAAAGTTGGACTGGCCCCATTCTTCAACTCTTTTCCCATCTCAATATCCCATATTGTCTCACTCACTTCATATTTCCCTGCCTTCTCATGCATGCTCACCCTCCTTTCCTCTGCCAAGTCTAGGAAAGCCTTTTCCTCTTCCGTCAACCTGCAAGTTAAATTGTTTCTAAAAATGTAATCTAATGTTAATTCTTCTGCCTCAATAAAAATCTCACCAAAAATGTTAGCTTCTTTAGCTGGATTCAGCTTCTTATCCATAGGTAATTGCCCAAAAATGTTATCTTTGTTAGACATCTCATAATCTATTTTCCCTAACAAATAAAAAACACTACTTAGCACACTACATGAAATCCCATACGTAGCTGGTAAATGGTGATAAGTAACACCCTCTGAAACGGACGCAGGTATTTGCATACAGACGTAGCAATCCCTAACTTCCATTGTCTTTACGTATTCGTACAACAACTTTGAAAAAACATTGCTAGAAAAATCATGAATTGACCTATCTTTATGTATGTAAATGTTACTACTTCTAGTTGGAACTACTTTTTGTGAATCCTTCTCTATATTAGTCACATTCTCAGTATGTATTCCAAAAGTATCTATTGTAACCCTAAAGGTAACTAATAAAGCTAGTACACCCCATAATAGCATTAATAATCCAGTACAGCAGCAGCACATTCTACACCATCTTTTCAAAAAGGCACATCTACTTTGATTATTTTCTGTGTTAGCCATTTTACTACTTTGGCAGTGTCTTTTGACTTAGCCTCTTCTACTCCACTACTGAAACACTAGAACACTAGATTATTTCAAACAGCTAATTTCAGACTCTTTCTTTTCACTTTTCTCCAAGTGACTCCTTTAGTTCACTCAATTTGGATTTTCATCACTTTTCACTTCTTCTTCAGCAACATCAAATTGTATCAGATCTTCAACAACATCCTGTGCATCCGACTCTTCTCCAATGTCAGTCAGGATAACTTTCAGGATTCCAACAGTTTTCTCCTCAATCACTTCTCGTACGGTCCCCTCTGGATTTCCTTGACTCTCTGCCTCTTCACCTTCAGACAGTGCCACGTACGTCCATTCCGGTGACCTATACTTCTGGTTAGGTTTTCTTATTCTCTTGATTTCCTCTGGTTCTTTTGAGACCTTCTGTTTTTCACCCTTTGCTTGATTCTGACTGGACACCTCGTTCACCTGTTCAGCTTTCGATGAACTTGAACTTGCACTTGCTCGTGTCAGTCTGTACCTTAGCCTCTTTATCCGGTTAGGCCAAAGATCTCCTCATACACTCCTCTTTGGTCTCACTTCTTTATTATTTCTCTCTCCAATCCAAGTTCTCTTTCTCAGAACTCGACCCTCTGATTTCTCATTCTCACTCTCATCTGATTCTGTCTCATTTGCCTCTTGTCCATGAACAATCCTCTTTTGCTCCACAGTCTTTTCCACCACTGATTGAGATTTCCCTAATTCTGTCCCTCCTCGGGTCTCCGACACGCAATCTTCTTGCTGTCTACTTATCCCTTCACCTAGCTTATCAGGAATGTCCCCTACACCTCCTCGGGGGTCTTCCGCAATCTGTCCCTCTCTATCTTCTACTGACCCTGCTTCTTCAGGTGTAATCTCAAGTGGATTTTCAACATCTGATTCAGGCGTAGTCTCTGTGGAATTGCTCTCTTCTCCTCTTTCTTCTCCACTGTTCGTTGGAACTTCAGGCACTCTTACAGAATCTGATCTCTCCTCTGAGACGCTCAATGTTTCTCTTGAAGCCTCTCTTGGAAAGAAAAAAGAATCACCTGACTCTCTTTCTCCTTCCCCCCTTTCAGGATTCTTTTTTCTTCTCACTGGTTCAGCTTCTGCATCATCACTGGAATCTGACTCTTCAAAATACTCCTTACCAGTCCCATCCTTTGGATTTGGAACTCTCAGAGTATGACTTGCATGAACCCAGTTCTTCACACCTGCACACTTCACTGCAGTTGTCGTAGTCAGAATGACTTGTCTTGGCCTTCCCCACCTAGGAACCAAGCAATTTCTTCTCCTGTGCACCTTAATCCTCACCCAGTCCCCTGGACTCAGATCATGGGCTTGCTTCTTCTCAAGTGTGGTAGCGTCTTCTCCAACCTGGTGAAACACAGAATGAACTGCGTCAGCCAGGCCTTTACAGTAATCCAAAATCATGTCATCAGTTATTGTCATCAACTTGTTGACAGGCACAAATGCATGTCTCATCGCACGTCCCATTAATATTTCGTGCAGACTCAACCCTGTGGTTCTATCTGGAGTAGACCTAATAGTCATTAGCACTAGAGGCAAGACATCAGGCCATTTCATTCCAGTGGCTAAACACATCTTACCAATTCGGTTTTTGATTGTGCCATTCATCTGTTCAACGACACCAGAAGCCTCTGGTCTGTATGCACAATGTAGCTTCTGCTGTATGCTCAATGCTTCACAAATTAAACCCATGAGCTCATTGTAGAAGTGTCCACCTCTGTCTGACTCAATTGTCACTGGGAACCCGTACCTAGGAATCAACTCTCTTAACAGTAACTTTGCAACTGTTATTCCATCATTCCTCCTAGTTGGATAGGCATCTACCCATCTTGAGAACAAACAGACTACCACTAGAACATACCTCAATCTGTTCACTTGGGGCATTTCAATGAAATCTATTTGCATTCTCGTAAAATGACCTCCTTCTCTGCCTATTGTTCCTAGACTCACCACTGTCTTTTTCCCAGTATTGAACTGCTGACAAATCAAACATCTTTGACAGATGCTTTCTGCAATTAGCCTGAACTTTGCATTGTACCAGGTTTGCTTGAATGACCTAATCATTGCGTCCCTTCCCAGATGTCCCTGACCATGGTACATCCTTGCCATTGTTGACAGCATGCTATTTGGCATGACTGGTCTACCATCTCTATAGATCCAAACATGATCTGTTTCTCTTGGGGCACAACCTGCCTTGATCCAATCTCTCATTTCCTCATCTCCTGCTTCATCCTGCAACTGTTTCACTTCATCCCACGTTTCTAGGACATTAGTAAACATCACAGAACAAAAAGACATCTCCTTTTCTCGTCCCCTGTTAATCGAATTATTGTTCTTTGCACAATACTGTGCTATGTCATTGGCAAAACGATTACCAAGAGTAACAAAATCATCTCCTTGTCCATGAGCAGCACACTTCACAACTGCTAATTCTTTAGGCAGCTGTATCGCCTCAAGCAATTTCCCAATCACTTCAGCATTGTTTATTGGAGTCCCACTCGACGTCAAGAAACCTCTCTGAAGCCAAAGTTGGCCAAAATCATGAACCACTCCAAATCCATACTGACTATCAGTCATCACAGTCACTCTCAGATTCTTCCCAATCTTGCAAGCTTTCGTCAATGCCACCAATTCAGCCACTTGAGCAGATCTCACTCCTTTCAAAGATGAAGCTTCCATAACTTCTGAAACCTTGCACACCGCATATGCTGCACTCAGCACACCATCATCAGTTCTCAGACATGATCCATCCACAAACAACACATGATCACTCTCAGGCAATGGCAAATCTCTTATATCGGGTCTTGGTTTCGTGCAGTAGTCAAGCACATCCAAACAATCATGATCAACATCATCTCCCACATTCACATTGTCAGCATCTGGCAACAAAGTTGCTGGATTCACATTCACACATCTCTCAAGAGTCACATTTGATGCTCCCAGAATGATTTTCTCATATTTAGTCAGTCGACTGTGTGACATATATTGAGTCCTGCTTCTTGTCAAAAGAATTGCCACATCATGAGGTACGAATACCCGTACAGGATATCCCATTATTATACCCTCACTCTGTTCCAAACTTCTGCATGTAGCAGCTACTGCTTCCAGGCAACCTGGCAAACCCACAGCTACGGGATCAAGTGTCGATGAGGAGTACGCAATCGGCCTTCTCAGTTGTCCATGTTTCTGAATCAACACTGATAGTGCACATCCATTTCTTTCACTGCAGTACAACTCAAACTCTTTCTCATAATCTGGCATTCCCAAAGCAGGGGCTTCACACATTCTGCTTTTTAACTCTTCAAATGCTGCCATTTGTTCTGCATCCAATTCCAATGGGTCTTTCACTTCACTTTTGGTCAGTTTAATCAGTGGCTTTGCTATCAGGGAGAAATTACTTATCCACTGACGACAATAACCCACCATCCCCAGAAACATCCTCACTTCTCTCTGGGTCATTGGGGCTCTCATTCCTCTGATGATTTTAATCCTGTCATCGGTCACCTTTCTCAGACCTTTCTCAATATTGTGTCCAAGATAATGCACCTCTTTTTTGCAAAATTGCAATTTGGCTGGAGATACCTTTAACCCTCCATCTGCCAGATGATTCAGTAAAGCTATGGTATCTACTTCACAAGCTTCACGTGTCTTCGATGCCACAAGTAGGTCATCGATGTACTGCACTAGTATTGAGCTTTCAGGCATGATCAAACTCTCCAATGATTTTTTCAACAACTGATTGAATATCGAAGGACTCTCTGTATACCCCTGTGGGATACGACACCATGCTAAAATACGCTGTCCAAACCGAAATGCAAAAATCGGCTGGCTGTCATGATACAATGGAATTGAAAAGAAAGCATGACACAAATCAATTACTGTGTACCACTCGGCATCATGAGGAATCTGATACAAAATCACTGACGGATTTGGCACAATAGGACAACATGCCACCACAATTTTGTTAACTTTTCTCAAATCTTGTACAATCCTGAACTTTCCATTAGGTTTCTTTAGCCCCATTATCGGGGAATTACACGGGCTACTCAGTAACTCTCTCAAAACACCCTGTTGAATCATCTTGTCAATTATAGGAGTTATTCCTTCAATTATCTCTGGTGTCAATCTGTACTGTGGGATATTAGGATAAACAATCCCCTCTTTCACTGAAATCTTCACTGGATCTACATTATTCATCAATCCCACATCTTCTCCAGTAAAATCCCAAACCGCTGTTTTTACTGTGTGTCTCAACTCCTGAGGCAAATCATCTGGATTAAACACAGCATATGCACCAACAATCTCACTCTCTCTATTATCTAGAGTCATCCGGTACAAAACATCCTCATCTGGTGTCTCAAAAGCTATTCCATCCGGAGTACAGAAAATTGTACAATTCATCTTGCACAATAGGTCCCTACCTAACAAGTTCACTGGACTAGTGTCACAGACTACGAACCTGTGCATGTCTGAAAATTTCCCTATTCTTACCCTTACTGGTTCGGTAAAACGAGTCTTAATCTGTGTATTAGCTACACCAACCACTTGGATTGCTTCGTCCGAGAGAGGAAGATTTCTAATATCTGTTGACCTGACAGTTGATCTCGTCGCTCCTGTGTCTACCAAAAAACTAACACTCTCCCCATTTATTTTCCCATCTACAAATGGTCCTGCCTGGTCTATTTCTAGAGTTGCACCAAGTATGCACTCTTCCTCCTCTCTTCGGCACCGTCAATAGTCCCCTTCAGACTCACTCCCCTCATTCTTTAACCAGTACTGCTGTACCAGGTTAGAACGTCTCGGTTTGTTTACCTGCTCATCATTGTAGAATCCTGAGTCCTGGTTATACTTTTGGGACCCTCTATTCTGCGGCAAGGGCGGTTTTGGCTCTTGGCTCTGCTGTCTGACAACCTTCTGCTGTTGCTGCTGTTGATTACACCCCTCGTTCTGCACCTGTTGATTCAAGGGTTTATTCTCATTACTCACTAATGGTGGATTGGTACACTCGGATCTCCAATGCCCCATTTGTCCACAGTTGTGACAAGGGAACTTTTTCTTTGCTTCTTCTAGATTCCCTTTCCCTTTTCCTGCATATCTGGGTCTATTTCCTTGATTATTCGCTTGTTCCACCATCTGTGCTTCTTGTCTTTCAGCAACCTTCACCTGTGCCCACATTGCTTTCTCTTTCAGCTTTCTCTGTTTTGCCTCAATCTCATCACTGAAGTACTTTGCATGTCTCAAGATTTCATCAATCTTTTTACTCTGCCAATCAACTGTATGCTCACGTATTCTTTCACTGATTTCAGGTCTCAAGCCATATACAAATCTGTATACAAAATTACTCAAATCCTTGTCACCCAGGTGTTCATCTCCACTGAACTGTTTAAAAGCCAGTATCAGCCTTTCGTAAAAAGCATGAACTGATTCTTTTGCTTCCTGATGTGTTCGATCTATCTTAACCCAGTCTGTCTCTTTCGGGGGTACCTTATTTTTCAGGAACACTATAACCTGCTCGCATTTCTTCATTACCTCTGGGTCTGGTTCTCCCGTTTTCGGATCTCTTGGGTACTCCTTAGCAGGCCAATCTACAACTATTTTACACTCTGCCCACAAGTCTGCTGGAACAATTATATCAAACAGACTATTCAGGTCAATCCACAGCACTTTTGACAATTTCACAAACCTGTCTACCTGCCTATACCACTCGACGGGCTTTTCTCTCAATCGAGGGAAATCATTCGTAAATGACAAAATATCCTGTCTAGTCCATGGGACATGTACATATCCTCCTCCAGGAATCTCTCTCATAGGATAAGCATCCACTGTTTTCTCTTTTTCTCTCATGGGAAAAGCTGAGTAAGTCCTGTCCACTGAATCTTCCCTTTTCTTGTACCACCTATCCTTCCATTTTTCCACATCACCCCATTTTCGCAATAAGGCAATCATTTCCTTAATCTGCCCTGTTCTACCAACACCATTTAGATTCTCAATATCCTTGTCGGGGAAATCCACCCTGTAAGGCTTCTGCAAAGCTTTTACCTTATCCATGTCAACTCCTTGTTCACTCGCTATTGCCCTTAACCTGTCATGTGTACTCTTAGCCCTCCAGGTGATACTCTTGCACATAAATAACAACTCTCCATCATGATGGTTTTTTAATATTTCTGTAGGAATTGTTCCTGCAATAAGCTCCTCCAATTCTATGCGCAACCTGGCTACATCAATTGCCTGTGAATCTTTATCCTTCTTTTTTTAGAACTTTCAACCAATCATTCAAATCTTCAGCTGTTATTTCAGTAGACTTTTTCACTGCACCCACTTGTTCTGCCATCCTCTGTGGTTCCAAAATCGTTCCTCCTAAACAACCAGTATTCAATCCTGAATTAGGCTGCACATCTGATCCTCCACTACATGTGTCATGTCTCGACTGCCTCAAATTATTTTCACCCATCCTCATTCTTGATTCCTCCAAAGTGCAAGAACCAACCAAACCATTACCTACATAGGGAACTGTCAAACCATTTTCACCCATCCTTTGTTTATCAAAAATAGGCACAACCGGACCAATTGTTACAGGCACTGTAACAGCTTCAAGATTTTTCGTCAGCTCTCTAATTTTCTCAGTCAGCTCAGATGTGGTTCTGGCTAATTCTCTTGTTTTCTCATCACTGATTCGATTCTCTCTCTCTCGCTCTCTCTCTCTCTCTCCCTTTCCGTGAAAGAGCTACCACTTTTCAGATCAGGTGTCACAACCTCAGTTTTAACAATTCGCAAAGTATCTCTTATCGGAGTAGCAACTGGCGTGCTCTCTTCTGGTTCTGGTCTATATGGAGGTGGTCTCTTGTAAATCATGTCATCCAAGACCACATCCTCATAATCATTAGGCCCATACCTTCTCACTTCTGTATCAGGCACCTTTTCTGCACTTTTCCTCCCTTCCGCTTCTTCAACAGTTCTCATAGGATATAATCCTTCTGACATACTAGTATCACGCCATCTCCTCATTCGATCATGATGAGTCTCACGATCATATTTCCTCCCGAACATGTACCTATAATTGCCTCCACTCCTCTGCTTTTCTCGCTCATGCACCTCATCTTCCCATTCCACCAACGCCTCGAACTGTGTCGGCCTTGGTCTAGGCTCTAGACATATCATCTTTTCCCGTAAATTTCTCAACACGGCCAAATTAAATGAACCATGTTCCGGGAACGCTAAGACACCATCCTCTTTAGTATACTTAGCCCAGTTATCCAACCATATACAGGTATGATACCCATATTTTGCAACCATGAAGGATGCAGGAGTTCTTGTCGGAGGTAGCAATTCACCTTCTCTAGTTATTATGTTCTTATCCTTGTCGAACCATCTTTTAATTTTACCGAAGAAGGATTTCTTTTTCTTTTCCTCCGGTTGATAATACATTTTCGCGCTTATTACAACCCTCTAGTCCTTTCCGCAACTGTACGATCTTTTGTCCAATAACAGCGCGACTCACACCAACGCACCAATCCTGGAGCGTCTACGTCACCCTGTACTCCTTCCAATCCCTGCGCGGCTCACACCAATGCACCAATCCCAGCGCGAGCACTGTTCTGATCCACTGCCCAATCACAGCGCGGTGTGTATGACGTCAGCAGTCGCTGCAGACGCTTCTGCTCTGTCTCCTGTCACTCGTCTACCCCTCCTTTACAAAGCCTTCTCAGTAGACTTTGTTTCAGATTCTACAAAATCTATTAGTTACAACATATAAACATCTCCATTGTCTGCTTTGCTAACCACAGAATAGTAAAGAAAATTCTTTCTCACAAGAATCCCGCTTCTCTCTAGAACAGCGCTTGCCTCTGCTCTACCACGGAATAATTACTTTCGTTGACACAGTAGCACATCCCTCTACTCTGCCCTTCTAACATGCATCCATTAACTGTTTCCTCTAGGACTGCTCCAAAGTGTCTCACAATCAACTAAATGCTCATACATTCACGCACTTTCACACCAGAAAATGTAGCACATGCACACAGAATCCTGCCTTTCCCGAGAACAGCGAACAGTCTGTCCCGCTACAGAATTATAACACGCGTTTACCAAGCAGCGCTTACCTCTGCCCAGTCCTTCAGACAAGCTCAGAGAATACCTATTACTTCTCCAGCGATAAGCTTTAACGGCAAACCTTACGGATCCCTGGGACTTAAGACTAGAGTTTCACAGATAACCTTCGCTATCATACACACTCCTTTTATACTGAAAATATGTCTCTAATAGTAACACACGACGATGTCACTGATTCCGAACCCAGACAATGTGACGCGCAACTTCAATTGTCACACGTTTTTCCCCGCATACGTACAGGGCCAACAATCCCGTCTTTCCCGAGAGCAGCACTCACTTCCCTCTGCCCTACTACGGAACCGTCACCAGCTCCCCACGTTCCAGAAGCCGTATACACTACATAGAACTCAATACGACGACCTCAACATATAGTATTAGTACATATACCAACATCAATCAATAAATCAATAAATCAAAGCCTTTGTACAAGCAATCTATCAGATCAAGACAATAATCTAACCATCATACTGCTACCAGGAAACTGCTGCAGATCGGCGCATATAAACTCTCCCTACTTCCACGGACAGAGTAAATCCACAGTCGCACGCACATACACTCATCATACGCTAGGGCCCATCACACTGACATTCATTCTATTACTCTATCCACACTGAATATAAGAGAGAAACCTAAACCAATCTGCATCTAAAGCGAGGTCAATGCGACCATAAAGAAATTGTCCTGAGTCATGATTTTAAACATAGGAAATACATTTGAAACTCAATAAATGACAAAGAAATAACCACCCGACACTGGAATTCAAACAAATGGTTGTTTATCTAAATTAGTTCAAATGAAAGTCAATCAATTGCAAAATCATTATTCTCATAGTTACCTATTCTAGCTAAATGGGTCAGGACAGGTCTCTCAGTAAAGTCTCCCAAGTCGCCGTCCTCACGATCAGCATCGATCCTCACGAACATAGGTTCAGGAAGAAGTGGCCTTAGACCCTCCCTAGTCTAACATTATTTATAATAAAAATGCAAAATAACAGTAACAAATAAACTCTGAATGTCCGTTGAGCCGTTGAGCAGAGCGAGCAGGAAAGGATGTCGCTTGGCAACATTTAGAAAACCTCCGCTCAGAAAAATCACAAAAATAAAAACACGGAAGAAGGAAACTCGAGCTGAGAAAACGATACATTTTTGAATGCTCTTCCTTGGTACCATAGTGAAGCCACCGCAAGTTATCTTAGTTCATTGTGGCTTCATTCTTTTCCAAGGGCAAATGGAAGCAACCCGGAGCTGCTGTCCTCACGGAAACTTTTAATTCAGACAGAGGCTGTGGTCAGGTGACTCTCAACCATGTTCAGCAAGGCCTCTTGTCAAATCTCAGTCACTCGAGTGCAGGCTGTAAATAGCGGCCATCTTGGTTTTAGGCCAAAACGGACCATCTTAATTAAAAGAAACACAAAACAACGTTACCACATTGTAATGATTATACAGTGTTAATCCCCACTAATACCCTTATGTGTATGTAATTATCTAGCCTACTGCAACGCAAAGAAGCATTAGAGCACGTTATTTAAAAGCGCTAACACGAAACAAATAGCACTTTTGCGACACTCATTTAATTAATTTGCCCACCAATTTAGTTCATATATTAATAAGGCTACATATATGCATTCCCGCGTGTAATTTTCTCTTCATTAGTAATGTTGGTTAATCAAGACTTTCAACAAAATGAATATTAATGATTATAAATTAGTAATTTTAATCATGACATATAACATAAACCGGAGTTTAAATCTCAGTAAATGTTTAATAGAAAACCCTGCTCCAGCATATGCATCTTGGAACAAAGGCCATCTTGACCCTTTATCAGATCAGAGTGTGGCTAGGACTTTGGTACTCTTCACATCAAGTCGTCATTGTTCTTTTTAGGAGCCAATGTTTGAGAGACGGTTACCCACTGATACAGGGGTATACAGATCACCATCTGCTGTCCTCCTCTTTTTGAAGTCCTAACTGCTGTGGGATCACACTGCATCTATTTCCTCCTGAACAGTCACTTCTGACTCCTTCACACTCACAGAAGGTAGGTTGGTTTTGGTGCACTTTAGGTCCAGTATAATATTCTATTAGCAAGTGGTTAGACTTGCTTTCACCTTTGTTAAAGTAGCTGTCATGCAGGAAACCACCTCAGGTTGAACAACATTCCTATGATTACACTTTGCAGCAAAGAAAACCTTGCCCATAGATGAATCTGAACTTCAAAAAGAGTTGATGTTGTAGGATTCCATTTTTATACAGTAAAAGAATGCATACAATGTGTATTCAATGTTTGAACGTTCAGAAGCGTTTGCTCTGGTTCACCTTTCAAGTGTCCTTTCCAGGCTCTTCACATGACTCAGCCTTTGTGTAAATTAAGGCTTCTTACAGCGTGGTTGTATCCAGCGTGAATCACCCACAACAAAGGCACAGGGAGGTGTGAGGTTTCTGAACCCGGCTGTCATCAGTCGACTGAAGGAGTAATCAGGCAAAAGGGCAGACATCACCAAACCGTTTACTCACCTTGCACAAGTCTCAAGACCCACTCATCACTCCTGCTATCCTCAAAATGACATTGCTTAGAAACAACTAATCAGCAGCTCCTTGCTAGACTAAAGGCATTAAAGATTATTTAAGGACCCCTGTCTACACTTCTCTAACTTTAGAGTCTGTCTCACCTCTATCAACCTTCAGCAATGTCACCAATACTATTGCTCTGTCTGTGAAAAAATCCTTAACTCCATATTGTGCAGAAGGCAAGCCTGGGGCTATCAAAAATGTACACACCCTTCCCTAATATGGTGTACTAAAGTGCACCATGCACATACCATTCAGCTACTTACCCAGTCACACAAATCAAACACTCTAGGGCATATTTACAAGAAAATGTCACAGTGCGGAGCGCCGTGCTACGACATTTTCAAATTGTAGGGATGTGCCGTATTCACAAGAACACGGATCACCCCTGTATTTTCACTAGCACTGGCTCTAAATTGAGCTGCCTAGCACCAATGCAGGCACACTTGCAGCATAATGAAAGGGTGCCTGCGTTGCAAGGAATGATTGTTTATGTGCAGGAAGGTGTCCCTACCTACACATAAGCAATGACTAATGGCAATTTGTTACACCTATGTGTGCTGCAGAATGCAGCACTCATTGAAGTAGCAAATCGTGATTATTTAATGATTGTTTATGTGCAGGAATAAACCCCTTCCTGCACATAAACAATAATTAATGGCATTTTGCTCTTTCTAAGTGTGCTGCAAAATGCAGCACACATAGAAAAAGCAAAAACGAGGAGAAATAAAAGTATTTCACCATCTGTTTTGCCATTCTAACGCCTGCTCTTGCATGGCATTAGTTTTTGGCACTGCCTCAGATTTACAGATCCTTGTAAATCTGTGGCAGCATTAAAAGCAATGCGTGTTTCGGTGGAATGCCCACAGCAACATCCATTGCACGCTCCTTTCACACTAAGTTTTACAAGGCGGCTTTAAAACACAAAAAGTGGCTAAACACCATTGTGTAAATATGGAGAAGGGCATTTCACCACCAGAATGTCGCTAAAAGTGATGTTCTACTGGTGGTATCCCCTTGTAAATATGCCCCTCTTTATGTTTGCACAAGGAGTCAGGTAAGGACATAGAAGTGTACATTTTACAAAAGTGAACCATAAGTTCACCATTTAATTGACGCAGATAAAAAAAGTCTACTCAATAAGTGTGAATTTTGAAAAATAAACAGGTTACTGTCACAACGTCTCTAAGTACTTCAACTGCGACAGGGAGAGAAGTCCCCAGTCTACCAATGCTGGCATCCTTATTATGCCACTCCAAGACACGCCCCTGTTCTACTCCAAGACAAGCCCCTAACGCCACTGGAGCATCCATTTTTCTGATGTTCCTCTGGCATTGCGCCATTCTCAATATTTACAATGCCACTTAACTGGCCTAACGCCACCTTGTAAATATTCCCCTTTCCACTAGAGTTGGCTGCGGCAAAGGGGCGGGCAATGGGTGTTGCAGTGGGCTTTTCTTTAAAACACCCATTGCTTTTTGATGCTGCCCCAGATTTACAAGGCTGAGGCAGCGCCAACAAACTACGGCCAGGTCATATCTGGTCTTAGAATGGCGATACGAGGATAATTGATTAATTTCTTTCCATGGCCATTATTTATTGTTTATGTCCAAAAAGGTGTCCCTTCCTGCACATAAACAATAGACCCTGCAACATGGCGCAAGGCAACTTTTTCAGCTCACGGAGAAACGCTGGGGTGCACGTATTTTTGTAAACATGGCGCATCCCTGCGTTTTGAAAATATTGGACTGTGGTGGTGCTAAATTTGATGTTACACCAGCGCTCCAGCATTTTCCTGTAAATATCCTCCCCAGGGGCTAATTTACAAGCCCCTTGTGTCACTGGTGTGGTCCCTAATATGGGAAAAAGTGTCATACCGGCAGCACAAGGGCCTTGAAAATAAGCCGAGCTAGGCCCCTACACACCCACACCCACCCCCATTAAGATAACACCAGATACAAACTCAAAAACATTGATAAAACAATTGACAAAAAATGAGGCCTTCTGAATCTGCATTGTGTTGCAGTGTGCAAATGTATAGTGGTAGCCCGCATTACCATTTTAGATTTACTTTGATCTATTTTTCATACCATCATTTTGTGTAGCTATCTCCCCTCCCCATCCTTCTGCGTGTTTGTTAGCTATTGTTTGTCATCCGTTCGCTTTATTATTTTGAAATGATATTGGTTGCATGAGGGATGAGATTCACTTTTGTTGCTCTACTGAATACATCTGTTTGCGCTGGGTACTCTTTTGTTATTGTCAATGACCTGTCTTCCTGTAAGAAATGCCTTAGAATATTATGAAAAACTGAAAATGCATAAATGTAGACTCATTCTTAAAGGAAGCAGAGACAGTCTACAAAGCTAAGCAATGAAGTTAACACATAAGCACAAGAAACAAGTGTTTAAAGAAGAAGGCAAGCATTGAGTTACAATTATGCACATTTTTAGATTTTGAAATTCAACTTGCAACAATAAAAATAAAGTTCATGTTCAATATGTTGCTAACATTTAATACTGGAGAAAGATACCAGTTAAAAAACGCAAATGCCGACAATAGCATTTGCCGTCATCGAATTCAATCAATATTGACTCAGAATACTTTATATAGCCCTGCGTTGATTACTTTGATAGAGTATTTACGCTTAATAATTCTCAGATCTTTGGCAACACAATTATGCCCTTCTTGAAATGTTTTTAGGCCCACCAGCATCGACTATTTTTTATCAGCTATAAAAATAGGGACCGACATAAATGTTGGCGACGAAAAACCTGTGCTATAATTTGTTAGAAGAAAAAGGACGATAGCGAACAGAAACAAAAGAGTTCCAAGCACTTAGGGGATGCTGCTAGGCAGTGCATTTTCCCATTTTCATCTTATAGGTGTAATGAGTTGTAGAGTGCTTTCAACTCTACCAAACCATGCGATGTGTAATCCAAATGAATAGGAGGACTGCATTGACCTCTCTTCCTTTCCTATTGCAAGTGACTATTTAAAAGCAACTCAAAAGCAAAAAACAAACAAGCATTAAAAATGCAACAGGTCTCGTCTTTGTAAAAGTGAAAGCATTTTTGTTAGTAAATGGTGTTTCTTTTTAGAAGTGTTTTCATAATTGTGTTATATATATATATATATATGGAGTACGCTAGAACCCCCACAACCTCCTGACGGCGAAGAAGGAGAGACGGACCACGCAAATCTTCATGCAGAATGTTTTATTCGACCATCTTTTCTCAACAAAATGACGCGTTTCGGGCTCGAGAGCCCTTGTTCACATGCGGAATGTGGTTGCACTGAATGTTTTTAAGTGCTGCAAAGTGTACACCCACTTCCTGGTTGTTAGATCTGGGGGTCTCTAGTTGGCAGGGTAGGTACCACTGTCCAAGTAGGGACCCTTGCTTCTAGTCAGGGAAAGGGGGATACACTGTTAAGATAACCCCTGCTCACCCTCTAGGTAGCTTGGCCTGAGCAGTCTAGGCTATCAAAGGCAATGTGTAAAGTATTTGTACCAACACTCACAGTAACACAGTGAAAACACCACAGATTTACTCCACACCAGTTTTAGAAAAATAAGGTATCTTTACTAAAAACTTCACAAGACCAAATACTACAGACAAACCAACATATACTTCAAAAAGGTTACTTTAAAGATAGTTCAAGAGCTTGCAGAAAGTACTCCAGGATGTAAAAGTCAGTGTCCTGCACAATGCGACTCTCAATGCACAAAATGCGACACTTTCGTGCCCAACAGTACCTGTAGTTGCGATAAGGTTCCCAAAAGCTATAACAAGGAAGCTTGCAAAGGCGATGCGATACTCCTGAGATCCTGGGGAGGCTTTGCAGCAGCCCTGCTTCACGCAGCAGAGGTGGATGCGCCGGCTCCGATCTGTAAGGGGAGGATGCGATGACTTTGGCCTTCGTTGCGTAGGTTTCTTAGGGGGAAGCTTCACGCACAGGTTCGATGCAACACGCTTCAATGTGGCACGATGCGCGGCGCAGCGTTGACTTCCGGCGCCGCAACTCTCGATGCGCCACGGAACGGGACTCTGCGTCGACGCACACGATGACTGGAGACTTTCACGCACCGGCAGTGGTGCGGCTCGCAAACTGGTTCTGCGACGACCCTCGCAATGTCAGGAATCTTCACGCTTCGGGACGATGCTCGACGCACTCGGCGATGCGGGGACCCTGCGTGTTGCGATGGTGCCGCGATGAAATTTTCCACGCACTCTCGTTCTTGCGACACGCAATCGGATGATGCGTTGGGTACCAGTTACTCTTTTCACGCTTCTGCTTCCCAGCTCCCAAACACAGCCAAACGACCTCCTGAGGCCCCAAGACTGGGCAAGCACTCCAAGGCAGGTCAGAACTCCCTCAGCAGAGTTCCAGGGGAGCTGGTGGTGAAGTCCTTTTGTTCCTGGGACTTCTTAACAGGGAGCCAGCTCTTCTCAGGCCCTTGGAGATCAGAATCAAAAGAAGGGGACACAGCAAAGTCCTTCCCCTCTCCTTGGCAGCAAAGCAAAACAGCAAGCAGGCAGTCTTCTCCTCTTCAGTCCTTTTCAGCTTTCTCCTTGGCAGAGGTTTCTTCTTAGTTCCAAAGTGATCTAATGTTTTAGGTGTCTGGGGTCCTCTTCTTATACCCCTCCAAGTCTTTGTCTCTTGTGTTGCAGTGGGGGATTCCCCTGCTCAAACCGGTTCCTGGGTGTGCTCTGCTCTGGAGCACCTGGTTCCTTTCAGAGTGAGGGGCAGGGTCGTTAGACGCTCAGCAGGAGGTGGAGCCTTCTTTGTGCCAGCAGAGGCAGAGTCCTCCGCCTGGCCAGCAGGGGGTGGAGCCAGCTTTGTGTTTGTCAGGGGCAGCCCTATTCAAACCCAGGGACTACTCCTCCCACCCATCTAAAGCAGATCTCCCTATTCACCCTGCTGCTGACTCATCCAGGCTCCTGGACCCACCTGGCCCATCACATGACACCAGTCAGCCAACCAGCACACAGGCACACAGGAAGGTTAAACAGGAGAATAGCTACTTTCTAAAAAGTGCTATTCTCACACAGTGAATTTAAAAACCATCTTGCTAAAAAGATGTATAATTAAATTCTGAACACAGAGATACCAAACTTGGATTTTCTATCTTGCCCTTATGGGAAGATAGGCATGTAAACAGCCTTCCCCATTCTATCCTATGGGCAAGATAGCCTCTCAGCAGTGAAAAACGAAAATGGCTGTAATTCACTACCAGGGCATGTTACACACCTCAGTACATGCCCTACCTTGCACTGCGCCCAGGGGGGTACCTAGGGCCACCATAGGGATGCCTGACATGTACAGAAAGGGAAGGATAAGGCCTGGTCAGTGGGTGCACTGGCCAGGTCGACATGGCAGTCCTGGACTGCACATAGGCACTGCAAGCAGGCCTAAGACATCATTTTAGCGCTACTCCTGTGGGTGGCACAATCAGTGCTGCAGCCCACTAGTAGCATTTGAATCACCAGCCCTGGCACACGCAGTGCACTTTACTAGGGGCTAACAGGTGAAACAAATATACCAATCATGGATAACCAATCAATATAACAATTTATACAGAGAGCATATGCACTTTAGCACTGATCAGCAGTGGTAAAGTGCCCAGAGTCCTATTGCCAACAACCACAGGTCAGGAAAAATAAAGGAGGAAGAAGCAAAGCAAAAAGTTTGGGGATAACCCTGCAAAAAGGGCCGTTTCCAACACTGGTCACATGATAATAGACCAAGAAAACAGACTTCATATATATCACTTTACCTTGAGGTATAAAATCAAACCATATGGATAAATATAAATACCTGAAAACTAATAAGTATTTCATTATTAAATTCCAACCTTTGGAAAATTTCTATTTAAGAGAAACTAAAAACCAATCTTATATATTACCTACTGGCGGTCGCCAGTAGGTAGTTATAGTTAGGACCTATTTTCCATAGGAAATCCGCAACATTCTATTTGGAATAACTTTGGCGCCCGTTAACGAATCTTCACGAAATTTTCAAAACTTTTGGCCAGCTCCGGTCCGCTCCTATCCTGAAAGTCTCGGGATGATTCGTGTAGCGGGGCTGAGAAAAAAAGAGGGGGTCCCAAAACATGTTTTCCCCATGCAATTTCCCATAGGACCTTTAGCCGCAGCTACAGCCCGAACTGCTGAACGGAATTACACAAAATGTGGCAGAAAGGTAGACCTTGGTTCAGAGTCGTGCCTTTTGCTTAAATGGTGTAAATCCGTTCATTAGTTCCTGAGAAAATCAAAAGTAAAATCACAGATATATCTGGGCAGAGCCTAACCACACATCTCATCGTGAGATCTGATTGGCTGTCAGCACTTCATCCAAGAAGTGTTGGCAGTCATCTTGGGACCAATATACATGATAGCACCTCATTAAAAAGCATTGCAGTAAATAGAAGGTTTTAAGACTTTAGTTACATTATAAATCATTTGTTGATGGTACCATACTCATTTTAGGAATTGTAGTATGTTCTAAGGTGATTTTACCATGTGAAAAAGCCTTCTGCTGGGATATCATGAATCATGTTTGAGAGAAAACTATTTTCTCATGCTTTTCCCACAGAGGTTTGGAAGGTGACCAATAAGCTAAACTGAGAGCATATTTTCTGTAAATTCACATTATCTTTCTCAGTCATGTGAGAATGAAGTCTGACATTCTCAGTAAAACATGTACATCCAACAAGGGCAGAGACTGTCAATTGATTCCTTTGTGTTCTATTGCAGCTTCCCAGAGTGTTCCAAAGAACAACTAGAGCGCTAACAGTCCTACTTAAGATAAACGAATGGCACACCTGAAGCCATCTTGATTGGAATAAAGGGGTAACTCTTAAAACATAGAATTTAAAAAGGGACAACATGAGGAGGTTCATTTTGCCACAGAAAGTATGATTAGTGCTGCAGAAAGAAAAATTAGGGCACATTTTGAGTGACTTCTCAAATCCTCTTCTATTTCATTAAAAAATTCAGACATGCAGACTGAAACATGCACTTTCAATACCAGCAGCAGACTTCCCCGGTGAGCAGTAGCTTTACTACAGTTATCTAATAAGAACTAGAGTGATAACATTCCGAATTTATGGCAGATGTGTGACACATCTGAATGTCTTCTTGATGGAATGAAAGTAAAAAACCTGAAAGTATTTCCTACTGAAGAGACTGTAGTAAATGGGGAAATTAGGAAACTTCAAAACAAAGAAGTCTCCCAAAATGGCCACCAGAGACAAAAGAGCCCAAATGTAGCACATCACCGAGATGTAGCCCAAGTATAGCCCAATGACAGAATGTCCCAGAGTGTTTTAAAGAACAACTAGAGCGCTAACAGTCTTACTTATAACAAAAGTATGGCACACCTGAAGCCATCTTGATTGGAATAAAGTGGTAACACTTAAAACATTTAATTTGCAAAGGAACAAAATGAGGGGGTTCATTTTGCCATAGAAATTATGATTAGTGCTGCAGAAAGAAAAATTAGGGCACATTTTGACTTCTCAAATCCTCATCTATTTCATTAAAAAATTCTGACATGCAGACTGAAACATGCACTTTGAATACGAGCAGCAGACTTCCCTGGTGAGCAGTAGCATTACTACAGTGATCTAATGAGCAACTAGAGTGCTTCCATTCAGAATTTATGGCAAATGTGTGACATCTGAATGCCTTCTTGATGGAACCAAAGTAAACAAGCATTGAAAATGCAATAGGTCTCACCCTCGTTTAAGTTAAAGCAATTCTGTTTGTAATTAGGTGGCTTTTTAGCTTTGCTTGTATTCGTGTTTTTCAAACTTTCATGTACTTAACATGCATATGTATGCATATATGTATATGTGTATGTAATGCATGAATTTATATTTATATAGATATGCAGATTATATATATATGTTTATATATGTATGTATATATATATCCACATACATATATATAAATGCATATGCATATATATGTGCATATGTGTGCGTGTAGAGAGAGGTAGAGAGGTAGAGGTGTAGAGGTAGAGGTGTAGAGGTAGAGAGGTAGAGAGTAGTAGAGAGAGAGGTAGAGAGAGGTAGCGAGGTAGAGAGTAGAGAGTGAGTAATAGAGAGTAGAGAGTGAGTAGTAGAGAGTAGTAGAGTGAGTAGTAGAGAGTAATAGAGTGAGTAGTAGAGAGTGAGTAGTAGAGTGAGTAGTAGAGAGTAGTAGAGAGCAGTAGAGAGTGAGTAGTAGAGAGTAGTAGAGAGTGAGTGTAGAGAGTGAGAAGTAGAGCGTAGTAGAGAGTGATAGCAGAGAGAGAGTATTAGAGAGTAGTAGAGAGTGAGTAGTAGCGTGAGTAGTAGAGAGTAGTAGAGAGAGAGTAGTAGAGAGTGAGTAGTAGAGAGTGAGTAGTAGAGTGAGTAGTAGAGTAGTGGAGAGTGAGTAGTAGAGAGTAGTGGAGTAGTAGAGAGTGAGTAGTAAAGAGTAGTAGAGAGTGAGTAGTAGAGTGAGTAGTAGAGAGTAGTAGAGAGTGAGTAGTAGAGTGAGTACTAGAGAGTAGTAGAGAGCGAGTAGTAGAGAGCAAGTAGTAGAGAGTGTGTAGTAGAGAGTGAGTAGTAGAGAGTAGTAGAGAGTATGTAGTAGAGAGAGTAGTAGAGAGTGAGAAGTAGAGAGAGTAAGAGAGAGCAGTAGAGTAGTAGAGAGTGAGTAGTAGAGTGAGTAGTAGAGAGTAGTTGAGAGCGAGTAGTAGACAGTGAGTAGTGGAGAGTGAGCAGTAGAGAGAAGTAGAGAGTGAGTAGTAGAGAGTGAGTAGTACAGAGTGAGTTGTAGAGAGTAGTAGAGAGTGAATAGTAGAGAGTAGTAGAGTGAGTAGTAGAGAGTGAGTAGTAGAGAGTAATAGAGTGAGTAGCAGAGAGAGTAGTAGAGAGTGAGAAGTAGAGAGAGTAATAGAGAACAGTAGAGTAGTAGAGAGTGAGTAGTAGAGTGAGTAGTAGAGAGTAGTTGAGAGCGAGTAGTAGAGAGTGAGTAGTAGAGAGAGAGTAGTAGAGAGTGAGTAGTAGAGTAGTAGAGAGTGAGTGGTAAAGAGTAGGAGAGAGTAGTAGAGTAGTAGAGAGTGAGTAGTAGATAGTGAGTAGTAGAGAGAGTAGTAGAGTAGTAGAGGGTGAGTAGTAGAGAATGAGTAGTAGAGAGTAGTAGAGAGCGAGTAGTAGAGAGTGAGTAGTGGAGAGTGAGTAGGAGAGAGCGAGTAGTAGAGAGTGATTGGTAGAGAGTGAGTAGTAGAGAGAGTAGTAGAGAGTGAGTATTAGAGAGTAGTAGAGTGAGTAGTAGAGAGAGAGTAGTAGAGAGTAGTAGAGAGCGAGTAGTAGAGTAGTAGAGAGTGAGTGGTAGAGAGTAGTAGAGAGAAGTAGAGTGAGTAGTAGTGAGTAGTAGAGAGTGAATAGTAGAGAGTAGTAGTAGAGAGTAGTGGAGAGAGAGTAGTAGAGAGTGAGTAGTCGAGAGTGAGTAGTAGAGAGTAGTAGAGTGTGAGTAGTAGAGAGTGAGTAGTAGAGAGTGAGATGTAGAGAGAGAGTAGTAGAGAGTAGTAGAGAGTGAGTAGTAGAGTTGTAGAGAGTGAGTGGTAGAGAGTAGTAGAAAGTAGTAGTGTGAGTAGTAGAGAGTAGTAGAGAGTGAATAGTAGAGAGTGAACAGTAGAGAGTAGTAGAGAGTGAGTAGTAGAGAGAATAGTAGTAGATAGTGAGTAGTAGAGAGTAGTAGAGCGTGAGTAGTAGAGAGTGAATAGTAGAGAGTAGGAGCGAGTGAGTAGTAGAGAGTGAGTAGTAGAAAGTAGTAGAGAGTGAATAGTAGAGAGTGAGTAGTAGAGAGTAGTAGAGAGTAGTAGAGAGTGAGTAGTAGAGAGTGATTAGTAGAGAGAGAGTAGTAGAGAGTAGTAGAGAGTGAGTAGGAGAGTAGTAGAGAGTGTTCAGTCAGTGTCAGTCAGTGTCAGTCATCGTCAGTCAGTCAGTGTCAGTCAGTCAGTCAGTGTCAGTCAATCAGTGTCAGTCAGTGTCAGTCCGTCAGTCAGTGTCAGTCAGTCAGTGTCAGTCAGTCAGTGTCAGTCAATCAGTGTCAGTCAGTCAGATTCAGTCAATCAGTATCAGTCAGTGTCAGTCAATCAGTGTCAATCAGTCAGTGTCTGTCAGTCAGTGTCAGTCAGTCAGTGTCAGTCATTCAGTGTCAGCTAGAGCAGCTCTGCTGACCTGGTTCTCTGGCTCTAAAGCAGCTCTGTTGACCTGGTTCTCTCTCTCTAAAGCAGCTCTGATGACCTGGTTTCTCTGGCTCTACAGCAGGTCTGCTGACGTGGTTCTCTGGCTCTACAGCAGCTCTGCTGACCTAGTTCTTAGGCTACAGAGCAGCTCTGCTGATCTGGTTCTCTGGCTCTACAACAGCTCTGCTGACCTGGTTCTCTGGCTCTAAAGCAGCTCAGCTGACCCGGTTCTATGGCTCTAAAGCAGTTCTGCTGACATGGTTCTCTGGCTCTAGAGCAGCTCTGCTGACCTGGTTCTCTCCCTCTAAAACAGCTCTACTGACCTGGTTTCTCTGGCTCTACAGCAGCTCTGCTGACCTGGTTCTCTGGCTCTAGAGCAGCTCTGCTGACCTGGTTCTCTGGCTCTAAAGCAGCTCTGCTGACCTGGTTCTATGGCTCTAAAGCAGCTCTGCTGACATGGTTCTCTGGCTCTAGAGCAGCTCTGCTGACCTGGTTCTCTGGCTCTAAAGCAGCTCTGCTGACCTGGTTCTCTGGCTCTAAAGCTGCTCTGCTGACCTGGTTCTCTCCCTCTAAAGCAGGTCTGCTGACCTGGTTTCTCTGGCTCTACAGCAGCTCTGCTGACCTGTTTCTCTGGCTCTAGAGCAGCTCTGCTGACCTAGTTCTTAGGCTCTAGAGCACCTCTGCTGACCTGGTTCTCTGGCTCTACAGCAGCTCTGCTGACCTGGTTTTCTGCACTCGCGATGCACGCACCCGACTTCGCGAAAATATATATTTAAAAATAACATAAGTTTATTATAAGTACAAATATATTATTTTCATGAATATGTTACATAATCTCTTGCCCTAATATGTATATTAAAGACACATACATATCATTTTGGAACATACATTTTGTTTGCTGGAGTCGCGCACCCAGCGCTCCCCAGCACGTATATGATGTCACGCGGGACCCGCAACCACGCAAACATCTCGTACCTTAATGCACATGTGTCGCGAATTGGCGGGAGCAGGAGTTGCGGACTGGTCGCATACCAATTGCGCACATCACGTGATATTAAATGTATATGATGTAACTGAAAAACATGCAGTCGTCGCACACCATACGTGGATCCTTCATGGCTTTTCTAAAATGGTGGCTAGAATGCGCGCACCCACCTGACGTGTACGCTTTTTAAAAGAAAATAATAGAAATATATTAAAATAAAAAATGAAAACAAGAAAATTAATCAATATTTCAGTTTACTTTTGTTTATAGTTTTTTTTTCAATTTTCAGAAAAATATATAATTTTGTTTAATGAATTAAATATTTATAAATAAATAGTTAAAAAACTGTAAAAAATCAGTACAAAAAATAGGTATAACTACTATCACACTTAAAAATTAGCATTTAAAAAAGCTTTGAAATTCACTGAAAAAAACATCGGTTTCAGAGACGTTATAGTTAGAAATGAGCATTTAAAAAATCTTTGAAAGTCACTGAAAAAACCAAGTAAAGTAGGTGGCATTCAGTCGTAATGCTATATTTGCCTTTCTCTTACAAATGTTTTTTGGGGGAAAAAAGCATGTTTTGGTAGCTAAGAGCGGGAAGGAGTGTGTGTTTTAGGCAGGAAGACTACAGCGATGCCAGTATAAGTACAAGAAATATAAAAGAAAAGAAAAAGTGAATGAAAGAAAGAGAAAGAGAGAATGTGAAAGAAAAAAAGAAAGAAAGTTGTGTGTGTTAGTACTGCCCTCACTCACACAGGTGTGACATGCTTTATAATAGGGCTGCTTGCAAAACAGCCTGGCATAGCCACGCACAGTGTGGAGCGATAGGGAGGGGGAGAGAATGCAACAGAGAAAAAAGGGAAAGAAAGTGTACGGCCGCAAATTTACAAAATACTATAAAAGCTCAGAAGCTAAACAATGGCAAAGTATTTAGTACGAGAAGTAATGAAAGACAAAGTAAGCACTTAAATTAAAACTATACATTTGGATGTAGTGTATCAACGCTTTAAAAAACTGAAATGGAAACTGATGCAGGCTAATTGTCTGTGTAAACCATAAACAGATGTACGTATTGAAAACGAGGTGGGCCACATAATAAACGCCATAAGGGTTATTTTGTTTCTTTTACAAATTTAAAACACATGCAGGCTAATTGTCGGTATAAACCCAAGAACAGATACACATATTCAAACCAAGGTGAGACACATAAGAGTAATATTGTTTCTTTTAAAAAATTGAAACAGATGCAGGATAATTGTCGGCCTAAACCCAAGAACAGATACATGTACTGCAACAAAAATAGCCCACACAATAAACGCCATAAGAGTTATATTGTTTCTTTTAAAAAAATAGAAACAGATGCAGGATAATTGTCGGCCTACACCCAAGAACAGATACACGTATTGCAACAAAAGTAGGCCACACAATAAACGACATAACAGTTACAATGTTTATTTTAACAAATTTAAACAGATGCAGGCTAATTTATCCTTCCAGTTCAGGTGGTCCTTCCTCTGCGTGCACGCTAAAGAACATGCCACTTGGCTTTCACTTGCTAATTTGGAAGTGAGATAAGATGGTGATACAGATTACAGAGGGAAACTTCCAGACCAGTCAATTATCAAATAGGTGTGAAGATTGTATTGCGCCCACGGAAGTCTATACCTAAACAAATGTTGGCTTGATGGTGACCCTGATACTAATCCAAACTGGAAAAAAAAAACTTTATTTTACCGAAGAAAGTTTTGGTTTTAATGCTCTATGTTACTGTAGGGGGGCAATAGTAAAAGCAATCCAGAGAGAACTGAACATCCTACGTAGTAATATGCAGTACAAACAAGCATTTATAAAACGTACATTAAAAACATAATTGTCCTAAATGACAAACATATAAGCTAACATTTCCAAAAGCATTTCCTCTTACCTTTGTATTGTGGCCTTCTTTCTGCTGTGTGCTTGCGGTAATAGGGAGTAAGGAACATCAAAAAGATCCATGTGTGGTATAAATATCGAAAAAAGGATTAGTAACAAACATACAAATTCATTCCAAAGGACAAATTAAATATAAAGAAACCAACCCCTACCTTTAGAATCATGCCACCCTATGTAACTATCTAGGTGAGGTAAAATACAATGAAAGCCAATAGCGAAAGAAGGAAGAATAGAGAAAAACACAACTTACTTGTAGTGGCATTAACAAAGAGCTGTTACGCTTTTGCTGCTTTCAGAAAAGCACACAAATTACGGGCAGAAACCGATTTAAAGCAAACAACAAACATAGGCGTACTCGTCAAAAACACACTGATTAATAATTCCTTAAAAGTACATTTGTAAGCAAACAACCTAAAAAGCTTCCTAATTAAGTTAAACGTACCTTAAAGCGGTTGTACCCCGCATTGTGCTATGTTAACCAAACAGCCTTACAGAAAAGGGCAATGTCCGTAGATACAACATAAAAGCACGTGCATAATGAAATTAAAAAGGCATACACGAAAATTGAAATAACAAAAGTATCCCTACGTAAACATACCAATACGCTATTTCTACATAATAAACAAATATTTGAAAAACAAGTACTTGTACCTGCGTGTGCACATGTTCCAACTGCTAACTTCTTGCACTCAGTGGGCCTCCATAATGCACCTTAAAAAAAAAAACATAAATTAGGAGCTGAAGACAGATCGGAAAAAAACAACAGACGTAGGCAGAATTGAAAATAAACACCGCCTCCAAAATTTTGAAAATTCTATTTGTGAGCAAAAAGTGAAATAGCATCCCAAATAAGTTTGACCTTACCTTAAATTAGTTGTGCCACACCCTGTGCTACTGTGAACCTTGAAACCTTCTAGTAAACAGCAATGTCAGCTTTTTTCACTTAAAAAGAGGCGCATAAGCCAATTACAAAAACATTAAAACATCAAAAGATTCACTACATAAACAGACAATTATGCATTACCTACCTAATAAACAAATGTCAGCTAAAGACAAACCAAAAAGCATCGAAAAGAAGCGAAACATACCTTACAGTGATTGTGCCCCGCGCTGTGCTACCGTTGACCGAGGAACCGTAGAAAAAAGAGCAATGTGGCCAGATACGACATAAAAAAATAACGAAATCACAAAAGCATGCCAGAAATATTACAGCAACAAAAGCCACCCCTACATATACATAGAAATACGCATTTAGTACCTAATAAACACATAATAGTTAACCAAAAGGTTCTTGTACCTCGGTCTGCACGTGTACCTACTGCTCGCTTACTGTAGTCTGTGGCCCTTCCCAACGGTCCTTAAAAACAAAATGAAACACACAGAATACGGGCAGAAAAGCAAATAGAATCTAAAATAAAACGCAGGTGGAATAGAGAAAAACAGACTGATTAATTAATGTCCCAAAGAAAATTCATAAACAAAATACAAACCGAAAAAAGCATCCCAATGAAGTTAAACTTACCGTAAAGAGTCAGCAGCACGCCCTTTCCTACCGTTAACCACAGAACATTCGCGAAACAGACAATGCCCGCAGATTCGACATAAAAGGACGTGGATTAACAATTTTGAAAAGTATATTTGAAACATTCAAAAAACCAAAGTTTCTTTACATAAGCATTCAAAACTCTCTTTATTTAATGAATACCTAGTAGAAAAAACTTTTACCTGCATGTCCACGTGTGCATTGTCACTTGCTTGTGCTTGTGTTCCAACTGCTCGCTTTTGGTGCTCAGTGGACCTTAACAACGCACTTACCAAAAAAAAAAAAAGAAATTAGTACTTGAAGACGGAATTGAAATAAAAAACAAACGTAAGCGGCAATGAAATAAAAACTCCGACTAAAACAATTCATAAAAGTGCAAAACTGAAAAACATCCCAAATGAGTTAACCCTTACCTTAAAGTAGTTGTGCCCCCCCGTGCTACTGCGAACCCAAGACCCTTTTAGAAAACCGCAATGTACGCAGATTCAACATGAAATGAGGAGCATAAGCAAATCACAAAAACATATCAGAAACATTAAAACATAAAAAGATTTACTACATAAACATACAATACGTATTTCAAACAGAATAAACAAATGTAATCAAAATACAAGCAATAAACCATCCCAAATATGTTGCACTTACCTTACACTGTTTGTGCCCCACCCTGGTTTACCGTTAACTAAGGAACCTTCTAGAACCGCAACATCCGCCGATTCGACATAAAGAGGTGCATAAGCAAATTACAAAAACATAGCCGAAACATGAAAACACCTAAAGTTCCCCGACATAAACATAGTAATATGCATTTCCTACCTAATAAACACATGTAAGCAAAATACAAACAAAAATGCATCCTAAATAGGTTGAACTTACCTTCGATTGTTTGTGCACGGCCCTGGGCCACCGTTAACGGAGGAACCTTTGAGAATCGCAATGTCCACAGATTCGACATATAGAGGTGCATAAGCAAATTACAACAACATAGCCGAAACATGAAAACACCTAAAGTTTTCCAACATAAAAACACAAATATGCATTTTGTACCTAAGAAACACATGTAAGCCAAAAATAAAAAATAAAACATCAAAAATAAGTTGATCCGTCCATATTGGAACAACGAAAGCATACAGGAAATATTAAAACAACAAAACAGACCCCTACATAAACATACAAATATGCATTTTGTACCTAATAAACACATATTATTTTTTTTTTTAAAGTACTTGTACCTTGTGTGCACGTGTTCATACTTCCGCTTCCTGTACTCCGTGGGTCTTCAAAACAGTCCTAAAAAAAAACACACAGAGAAACCAATTAGAAGATAAAAAGTAACGAAGTTGGAATATAGAAAAACAGACTGATTAAGAAATGTCCAAAATAAAACCTGTAAACAAAATACAAATACAATAAAACTTCAGAAATCAGTTTAACTTACCGTAAAGAGTTAGTGCCACGCCCTTTTTGACCGTTAACCATGGAACTTCCCTGCAAATACCAATGCCCGCTGATTTGACATAAAAGTACGTAGATTAACAATGTAGAAAAGCATTTTCCATGCATTACAAATAAACAAAGTTCGTGTACAGATGCATACAAAAGGCTTTCTTTATTTCATGAATACATAGTAAAAAAACGTTTACATGCATCGCCACGTGTCCATTTTCGCTTGCTTGTGCACGTGTCCCAACTATTCGCTTCTTGGAGTCTTTGGACCTTAACAACGCGCCTACAAAAAAAACCATAGAAATTAGAAGTTGAAGACAGAAGTAAACGGAAAAACAAACGTATGCGGAAATGAAATAAAAACACTGACAAAAAAAATTCAAAAGGTACATTTGTGAACAAAAACTGAAAAACATCCCAAATTAGTTAAACCTTACCTTAAAGTAGTTCTTCCCCGCCCTGTGCTACTGCGAACCCAGGAACCTTCTAGAAAACCGCAATGTACGCAGATTCGACATAAAATGAGGAGCATAAGCAAATCGCCAAAACATATCGGAAACATTAAAACATAAAAAGATTTACTACAAGATTTACTACATAAACATACAATACGTATTTCAAACAGAATAAACAAATGTAATCAAAATACAAACAATAAACTATCCCAAATAAATTGCACTTACCTTACACTGTTTGTGCCCCGCCCTTGCCTACAGTGAACTAAGGAACCTTCTAGAACCGCAATGTCAGCTGATTCGACATAAAGAGAGGCATAAGCAAATTCCCCGAAACATTACAACATCAAAAGTCCTCCTACATAAACATACAATACGTAGTCCCTACCTAATAAACGCATGTAAGCAAAAATACCCCAAAAAAGCAATAAACAAATGTAATCAAAATACAAACAATAAACTATCCCAAAAAAGTTGCACTTACCTTACACTGTTTGTGCCCCGCCCTGGCCTACCGTGAACTAAGGAACCTTCTAGAACTGCAATATCTGCAGATTCGACATAAAGAGAGGCATAAGCAAATTCCCAAAACATACCCGAAACATTGCAACATCAAAAGTTCCCCTACATAAACATACAATACGAAGTCCCTACCTAATAAACGCATGTAAGCAAAATCCCCCCAAAAAGCATCCTAAATAAGTTGGACTTACCTTCGTCTGTTTGTGCACCGCTGTGGGATACTGTTAACGATGGAACCTTCTAGAAATGCAATGTCCGCACATTCGACATAAAGAGGTGTATAAGCAAATTACAAAAACATAGCCGAAACATGATAAAACCTAAAGTTCCCCTACATAAACATAGTAATATGCATTTCCTACATATTAAACACATGTAAGCAAAATAAAAAAAAAAGCATCTTAAATAAGTGGAACTTACCTGAAAGTGGTTGTGCCCCGCCCTGTGCTACCATAACCGAAAACTTTGTAAAAAAGACCAATGTCAGAAGATACGACATAAAAACACATGGATAACGAAACAACAAAAACATACCCGAAATATTAAAACAACCAAAGCACCCCCTACATAAAATTACTAAAATGCATTTTGTACCTAATAAAGATATTTAAAAATAAACAAAAATGGTACCTTGGTATGTGGACGTGTTCCTACTGCTTGTTTCCTGTAGTCCGTGGTCCTTCACAATGATCCTAAAAAAAAAATAAACACACAGATTATGGACAGAAAACCAAAACAGAGTGTAAAAACAAACGCATGCGGAATTGAAAAAAACACAATGATTAACAATACCCCTAAAGAAAATTTGAAAACAAAATGCAAATGCCCCAAAACATCGAAAATAAGTTTAACTTACCGGAAAGAGTCAGGCCCCGCCGTGTTCAACCGTTAACAATGGAACTTTCACAAAAATACGAATGCCCCCAGATTCGACAGAAAAGGACGTGGATTAACAATTTTAAAAAGCATATTCGAAACATTGAAAACAAGCAACGTTAGTTTACAAAAGCATACAAAACGCTTTCTTTAGCTAATGAATACATAGTAAAATAAAACTTATACCTGCATCTGTACTCCATAGTGAATCACAACGCCCCTATAGAAGAGAATACATACAAATTACATGGGAAAAATATAATTAAATCAAAAGTACAAACGTTGGCCAAAGTTAGAAAAAACACTGATTATTAAATAAGCACACATTGAAGAAAACTGAAAATAAAGCATCACAACTAAACGTAGCTTACCTTACTTGTAGTGGCATCGACTGTAGTCAGCCCGAGCTGCTCTCTCCAAAACACACGGGCTGGGGTCCGCCTGCATAGAAAACAGAAAGAAAACATTAGAAACCAGAGCCAACATCGCTTACCTTACTTAAAGTGTCATCGCTGCATACATACCTCAGAAAGCCCACACTGCGAGCCGCTCTCGCCTACACACACGAGCTGGGGTCCGCCTGCAAAGAAAACAGAAAGAAAACATTAGAAACCAGAGCCAACATCGCTTACCTTACTTGAAGTGGCATCGCTGCATACATACCTCCGAAAGCCCACACTGCGAGCAGCTCTCTCCTACACACACGAGCTGTGGTCCACCTGCAAAGAAAACAGAAAGAAAACATTAGAAAACAGAGCCAACATCGCTTACCTTACTTGAAGTGGCATCGCTGCATACATACCTCCGAAAGCCCACACTGCGAGCCGCTCTCTCCTACACACACAAGCTGGGGTCCACCTGCAAAGAAAACAGAAAGAAAACATTAGAAACCAGAGCCAACATCGCTTACCTTACTTGTAGTGGCATCGCTGCATACATACCTCCGAAAGCCCACACTGCAAGCTGCTCTCTCCAAAACACACGGGCTGGGGTCTGCCTGCAAAGAAAACAGAAAGAAAATATTAGAAACCAGAGCCAACATCATTTACCTTACTTGAAATGGCATCGGTGCATACATACCTCCGAAAGCCCACACTGCGAGCCGCTCTCTCCAAAACACACGGGCTGGGGCCCGCCTGCAAAGAAAACATAAAGAAAACATTAGAAACCAGTGCCAACATCGCTTACCTTACTTGAAGTGGCATCGCTGCATACATATCTTCGAAAGCCCACACTGCGAGCCGCTCTCTCCTACACACACGAACTGGGGTCCGCCTGCAAAGAAGACAGAAAGAAAACATTAGAAAACAGAGCCAACAACGCTTACCTTACTTGAAGTGGCATCGCTGCATACATACCTCCGAAAGCCCACACTGCAAGCCGCTCTCTCCTACACACACGAGCTGGGGTCCGCCTGCAAAGAAAACAGAAAGAAAACATTAGAAACCAGAGCCAACATCGCTTACCTTACTTGAGGTGGCATCGCTGCATACATACCTCTGATAGCCCACACCGCGAGCCGCTCTCTCTAAAACACACGGGCTGGGGTCTGCCTGCAAAGAAAACAGAAAGAAAACATTAGAAAACAGAGCCAACATCGCTTACCTTACTTGAGGTGGCATCGCTGCATACATACTTCCAATGGCACACAGTCCTCGCCGCTCTCTCCTACAGACACAGGCTGGGGTCTGGCTGCAAAGTAAACAGAAAGAAAAGATTAGAAAAACAGAGCCAACATCGCTTACCTTACTTGAGGTGGCATCGCTGCATACATACCGCAAATGGCACACAGTCCTCGCTGCTCTCTCCTACAGACACGGGCTGGGGTCCGGCTGCAGAGTAAAAAGAAAGAAAAGATTATAAAAACAGAGCCAACATCGCTTACCTTACTTGAGGTGACATCGCTGCATACATACCACCGAAAGCACACAGTCCTCACCGCTCTCCCCTACAGACACGAGCTGGAGTCCGGCTGCAAAGTAAACAGAAAGAAAAGATTAGAAAATCAGAACCTACGATTAGAAGAAAAGAAAACATTAAGCAGGAACAGAAGTTAAAAAAAAAGAATGATGTTATTACCTTCACATGGGAGCATCCCACACGCCGCAAACCTCTAATTAACAGTGAAACAGAAAACACCAAATCGAGAAAAAAAAACCACACCCAGTAAGATAAACACGCCCAGTAAGATAACAAACCTTTTGCGACGGGAGGAAGTCAGACGAACCCGTCCAAGTGGGCCGTCTGAAAAATGGAAAAGTCTACGTCACAAAGTGGTCTTTCCCAATGGCTGGCCACCGTTTAGCATAAACGGTGACCGCCAGCCAATGGGAAAGAGGGGCGGGGCTTGAAGCCCTTTACAGAAGTTCCTCAGAATCATTACATCTCGCCGAGCGAGCTGCGCATGTGCGCTGCCACGCTAGCCGAGACCTAAAAACAGACGGAGCACTAAACCTAAGTAAATCATAACAAAAACAGAGAAAAAGGTGACACAGCTGATATTTCAACTACAAGTGCCACAAATCTCAAATGAAGCACAATTACGCCTTCAGAATGAATTTAAAGCAGTGGTTCATTTATTGTTCTGTTGTGTAAATGTGCTCTGTAATGTAAGTTGATGAACAAAGAAAGACATCCACGTTTCAATTGTTTCTTAATTTGACTATTCTGTGTTTATTTTCAAAACAAAATGTGGGCATGCTACAGTATGAATAGTGCAAATAAAAGATTCAAAAATGCAGAAAGTCTTGTGATGTATTTGTGTTCTTCTGAAGGCTGGTTACCAGGTGTGAATGGAAATTATTTAATGTATTTTAATTTTTTGATTGTTTGAGGAATATAACTGATATGCCATTCACTGTGGCAAATGTTTGCATTTTTCTCTTGCAGACAGGGGTATTGGCTAAATTGTCTCATGACAGGTGCCAGTAAAACTCAGGAAACCTGTGGAGTACTTGAGAGAGCCCGTGCAGTGTTATCTCAGGGGTATGCAAATGAGCATTTGCAGATTCCTCTTTTGGCAGGAATGCACAAGGCATGTGGAATGGCTAATCAATTGGCAGTATTTCCCTCCAGACATAAAATTCTCACATTTATTTTAACGGGGTAGAAACTGCAATCCCTGATCCTTTTGCCACCTACATGAAGCACCGAATACGAAATAGACATGTTGAAGAATTACAATAGTTTTGATCTAAACTAAAAGAAAAACAGAGCTACATCAGATTCCTAACAATGAGAAAGTCTAGAAGACAGAAAGATATTCCCTGGAGATGGGAGGACTCACATTGTTTTATCAGAATCTCATATTTTGTTATTATTACTATGAGGCGGTTTGGAAGATGGTGCCTGTCTCAGGCTAAGATGTGTAGTCCTATGTGAAAAGTATACAAGAGTGTTGCCTACCCCATGTGAACATTTAGGAACAAAAGTGTTATGCGAGAAACTCTGGAGAAGCAGCTGACTATGCCACTTTGAGGATGTTGATGAGCCAAGATGGTTGGTGGTGCCCCTTAGAGAGATTCCATCCAGAATGAATCTTGATTATAGTTTCGTGGTGTAGGCTGTCAGTGAGCCATCAACAGGCTGGGTTAGCAATGGACCAATCACCTAGTCTACCTATTGAATTTACACAATTTTGTAACGATAAGCAAGTGGCACATCGCAAGGTGTGTGTAAGAAATTGGGTTTTTATTCCACAACTAAATTAAGAGACTTAAATATCCATATAGACAATATTGTTTAGTGCTTAACTAAAGTGCAATGCCTTGGTTTGTTCCAAGAAAACTGCTTAAGAATAACATGTTTTGGTATTCGTTGTAAACAATATTATTTGCTACCTAAATAAAGTGAGTCATTTCAAATTCTACATCCTGGCTGTTCCTGGAAACCTTCTTCAAAGTGCATGATGCTCCTAAGATATATAAATACTACTAGTTCCAAGACAAACCTTATTAAGAAGATGGTATAACATACTTTCTCAAAGATATCCTCTACAGCACCTAGCAGCCAGTAATTCTTAATTAAAAGTGCGACCATGCGGGGCGAGGAACGTGCCAAAATACACCCCATCCTCCATTACCATTACCTTATGGCATACGTTTTTTTTCACAAATTGATTTTTGAACTCGGTGACAGCTACATTTGGATAAGGTTCTTGCAGATTTTATATCAGTACAGACTCTTGTGAATCAGGGACCCTTCTTACAAATCTATATGGTGGGGAGTGGGTTAGAAGAAGCTAAGCTTATACTTCTCAATCCTCTTTCACATAGTGTTGAAAGTATCTCTGTCCCAATTAGATTGGGTCCTTTTGTTTGAATACGGCCACGACAGCCCTGGGGTGGCAAAACAAGATTACACAAGTCACCCCTTTATTGGAAACAGACCTACTAGGGATTTTAGCAAAATCCCCAGGGTTTGATAAGTGGAACCTGATAGGTCTTTCAAGAGTAGGCAATATGTGGGCAGGGGGTAAGGTGACTCCTTTCAGTGACCTCCTACGGGACTACGAATTAAATATTGGGAAACCTTTAGATACCTTCAGGCCCGCAAAGCACTACACAGGACGATACCTAGAGGTGCTGATCTCCCAGTCTCCTCGTCCCTAGAGGATAGACTCCTAGACGACTACCTGCCAGAAAAGGTGATTTCCCCGACATATAGAAAAATACTCAATAACAGACCGGATACAATGGGAAAAAACGAGCAAAGTGGGAGGAGGATATGGTTGATATTAGCGACGATGATTGGCAGGAGGCATTAGCGTCTCCCCGGGAGGCGGCGATCCCCTCTCGATTTAAATGTATCTAACTCAAAATCCTACATAGAGCGTACTATACAAGTTCAGCATTGGTCAAAATGGGTGCCCTCAATTCCACGGCATGTCCCAGGGGCTGTAGACAGATAGGAACATACATGCACCAATGGTTAGAATGCCCGATTCGCCAGACATATTGGGGGAAGGTAACGTCGGCACTGTTATCAACCTGTCAGAAAACAATGGAGTTCTCACCCCTATAGTGCCTTCTGAGCATATGGGACACAACAGACCTATCAAGAGCAGAGAGAACGTGGGTCTCCCTTGGGTGTATGGTAGCAAAATGTAACATAGCAAGATCCTGGAAAGGAGTTACTAGGCTCAAATTTAGGGACTGGGAGACATATATGGATTGGTTCATGCAGGCTGAGAGGGTTAAAAATGAGGGAAGATGTTATCCACAAAAATGGTCCAAAATCTGGGGAGCGTGGAACGAAAGTAAAGGGATGATATGCACACCACTCAATGATACTTCCCCACTGGTAGGGGACCACTTGGGAGAGTGAAGTTCAGAAGCGAAGGAAGCAACAAAAAATGAAGCAAGGGATCTATTTTAATGTACTGTGCTGATTGATACCATACTTATGCACTGTGCCTGTTAGAAGTTAATGATGCTGCACTGTAATTGTTTTTTTGGCTTTAGGTTACACAATAAAAAGATTCTTAACAAAAAAAACAAAAAATGTGCGACCATGCCTAAATAATTTGCCTAAAATTTCCTCGTTCCGGATACTACATTCAATACACACGATACACCCCGAAATAATTTCCAAATCTTACACTGCTTCATTTTCTAGACCTACCATGAATTACCATGTGGCAGTAAACTCTTAATTGAACCGACCCTTTTTGCAAAGGCCTTCTCCAATTTTTTGTTTGTTTAATTATATTATGCCACTTTTGGCACATGGGTACTTTAGTTGTCTTCCAATTCTGTAGGATCAAGGATCGAGCTGCTAAAGAGGTGGTCGTAATAAATGTTTCAGCCCCTTTAGTCACTGGTGAATTAAGCCTCTGCCTTATAAAGCCAAAAAGCACCACACTGGCCTCCGATCGATCCTTCTCTGTAATCCTGAACTAATGGTGGCAAATACTTGTTCCCAAACGTTTACTACCATTGGGAAGGTAAAACAAATGTGTAGCCAGTGGCCCCACTTCCCCAGCTGTTGGCAATGAAATCAGCGATCTTCCAGCTCTGGATACATTTTATGGAGGGCTTTAGGAGTGTATTATGCTGTCCAGCATGACAAAAACACTTTTTATTTTTAATTCGCAGCTCTTACAGCTTTATTGCCTAATTGCGAGATCACCTGCCACTCGTCCTTGGAAAAAGTGCTTTTAGTTGCCAGAGTGATTTTATTTAAAAAAACTTTCACCAAGTGGCACTCACCTTGATTCCGTAATAATGTGTGCCAATTCCCTACCCCTCCCTTAGATTTGTTCTAAACAAAGCCGCCATTACTGGGGAGGAGACTATGCGTGACTGAAGACAGTAATCTGCTGGTACCCAAAAATGAGAAGCTTGCAGCAATCCCCGCACCTCGCTTGAAGGTCCTGCCAAGTCATACACTTCCCCCCCACCAAAAAGTGTCCCACATCTTTAAAGCTCTTAGCATTCCAAAAACTCAGATGGCTGTTCAGTATTGGTAGGCCCAGAGCTTTGCATTCCTTAAGCTGCAAATATTCCTACCCTGCAGACTGAGCCTTTAACGAATAGAATGCTTGGAGTCTCCTACAATATTCCTGCACTGTTTTATATCTGGGTATTTTCAGAAGTTTTACAGTCTTAATAAAAACCAGGAGCTGGGGTCCAGCATCCTGCACCACCGTTTTCCCAAAAAGAACTATCTAGAGATCCCCTACTGTCTATTAGTCGAACTAATATATCTATAAGAGAGGCTTTGTGATATGTGCGTACCTGAGGCAATGCCAGTCTCCCCTGATTTATCTACAGTTGAAGCACTGGAAGTTTAACCCTTGAAGCCTTGTTGTTGCAAATAAAGCATCAGAAAAGTGATTCTAATACTCTAAAATAAGTCATACTGTTTTTTATCGGAACTTTTGTAAAAAGAAAAATCAGCAAAGGTAGAATAGACATTTTTTGAGAGCCACTCGGTCAATTAGCGTAAGAGGAAGAAGTGTCCATCTGTCCATTAAGTCTCTAATCTTCTTCCTCATTACCTCATGATTCAGATTATGAAGCTCTGCATAGCAATAAGTTACATATATCACCGAACAAATTGGGTTGGAAGAAGAAGCTTGCTGCTGAAGACAAAAAGAAGGAGGGGTGTTGAATAAAAGCAATTTCGTTTTATTATGATTAATTTTATATCCCCCAATTGTTTGGAACTGTTCAAACTCTACCAATATCATTTTCATATTTTTTCTTCTGGCCTGAGGTATAAAATGATGCCGTCTGTGAATAGGTTTGGCTTAGACATTCCCACTATCGGTGCCTCTATATACAAATTTGCCCTGATCCTAACTGCCAGTGGTTCGCTAAAAAAAAGAAGGTAAATATTATGGAAGACAATGGGCAGCATTGCTGAGTTCCCTGATTAATATCAATCATCCCAGCTAAATTGGGTTTGATGAAGACCTTAGCCTGTGCCCCTAGATATACATTACGGGGCATAGTTATAAACTGTGAGGGAAAGGCCATAAAAAAGAGCATCCCAATTTACTAGGTTGAATGCTTTCTCAGCATCTACCATCATTATCAGTGCGGGCGTCTGATTCACATTAAAAAAATCAGACGACATCAGCCTTCCAGCCGCTAACCCGGTCTGATCCTTATGGATTACCTTCTGGGCAGTCTGAATATTATGATTTGACAACATTTTCATTCAAATTTTGTAATCAGTATTTAATAAGCTAATCGGCCTATATGAGTTTATGTCCCTAGGATTCTTACCCTTCTTTACAAAACTAACAATTGTTGATTCCTTAAACATTGATGGGACTCCTCCTTATTTTATCAAATTAAAAAGCTCACTCAGAAAAGGTGATAGCGCTACAAAAAAAACTTTATAGAACTCTGTTGGGAGGTCATTGTTGCCACAAGTCTTCCCACAGGGCCTTGAAGCCAGGGACTTCTGAATTTCTAATGCTGTAATGTCAGCTACTAATCCCGCTCTCTGTCTGCTTGTTAATTGTGGAAGTTTAATAGCCTGAAAGTACTGATGTATAGTTACCTTTGAGGCCACATATTTGGTGGCATATAAATTACTATAATATGGTAAAAAGATTTTAGACACCTCATCGTTTTCTGAGACTGGGGCCCCTGACCTTAGTTCCAGCAGCTATGAAATTAGTGTGGCCTCCTGCTTAACCCTGGTAGACCAAGCCAGAAAATTTCCTGCCATCTGGCTTTCCTCATAAACCCACTGATAGAGCATCTGTGAGCTATTAATTTCATCTAAAATAAAAAAATTCCCATAGCTTTTGTTTTGCTTCAGCCAACTGCGAACCTGCTAATACTCGTGACACCAAGGAGCTGGTCCTCTTCTGCAAAGCAGCATCACATGCAAATTGAAGTTCATCTATGCATGCCCCCCAATTTTAACTTGTGAAGTCAGAAATGCCACCATCTGACCCTGCATTGTTGCCTTAAAAACTCCCCTAACTGAAAAAAGTGAAGCAGTGCCTTTATTCAACTGAAAAAATTCCTCAGTGCATTTCTTCTTGCTTGTCAACCATTTTTGGTGGGAAGGAAGGAGGCAATCCACCTGCCACCTGGACCTATCCCTTTTCCTTGCCTCCACTTCTAATTCAATACCACCAACGAATGGTCCAAAAATTCATTAGCCCGAATTTTTGAACATACACATTTGAGAGAGCGGGAGATAAGAAAATTATCTATACAGGAAGCTGACTGGAAATGACGGGAGTAACAAATATATTGTGAAATTCCCAGATGGGCACTCAGCCATGGGTCAGTTAATTGATAGTCCTGTTTCATTACATCCAACACTTTTTAGTGTTTGGTTTCAAATGTTTATTTGGTTTGTTCGAAGTATCCATTACCAAATCTTGGATAAAATTATACCCCTTCCCCCTTTATAATTATAGGGCCCACTGCACCCATAGCCAAATTGTTAATCTGCATAATAGCTTTAGGAGCATCCACAACCGGGGCAAAAAAGTGACTACATTAAAGGGGTTGCCATTCCCACCAACTGTAATCCAGATCTATCTGCCATTAGGATCCCTGTGAACTTAAATAACCTCCAATCTATCCTTTGCCCCAGGTAAATTAGTACCCCCCCTTACCGCCAACCCAGCAGAAGCAAAATATGCATTTGAATAATTTTTAGGGATAAAAATCTTTGGTGGATTCATTTTAAGATGAGACTCCAGGAGAAATAAAAACTTGTGTGGAAAAAGAAGTTAGCCACCTAATTAGACCACCATATGTTTGCTTATTGGATATTCCATTGACATTCCATGATATTATTTGCACATTAAGACCAATTGCTCTAGTGAACATCTTTCAATAGAACCTACTTAAAAAAATCCCTCAAATTGTATTGCCCCCTATGCTTCTGCTCATTTTTACTAACCGTGCTCCCCCCAACAAGAACATTCTCCCACCTCCCAAAACAACCCAATCCTACGTGAGAGGGGAATGGCCCACAATACCCCTCTCACAGTGGAGTACATCCTTCCGGGGTGCCATAGTAGTGAGCCTCAGGTGAATAAACCATCATCTCTTCCCACATCATCATCACTTTCATTATACCCATCCATTTCCACATCCGCTTAATATTTCATATCTACATATTTAGCTAGAATTTTCTTACAGTAACTCCTGAGCTTCATCTAGGTGGGCAACCATGTGAAACTGGTCTTTAACTAACATCTTTAGTTTAGATTGTTGAGCAGTTGCTGCATGCGCACCTGAGCTTTAAATAAGTGTAGCGGCTTCACAAATTCTTTCCTATGGCGCGCTGCCACTGCCGACATGTCAGAAAAAATATGGCAGCCAGGTACTTCCTAAATAACAGCTCTGGCCATAATCCACTCTTTTATATGAAAGTCAGCAAAATTTAGCAGAATAGTCCATGGCAGTTTTGAGTTGGAATGCGGCTGGGCCAGGACCCTGTGTGCCCATGTACTTGCAAGGTTTCCTGAATATTCTGGTAGAACGTTCTTTTCAAGAAATGTCTTGACCCATTGAAGGACCTGGACCTCTTCACTTACCTCTGAAATTACTACCAGGCTTAAATTAGAGTGGCAAGAATGTTTTTTCAGCTCATCAATTTTAGATAATTGATGCAGCGATGCTATTTTGTTTGCTTGTGTTGCTTTTCAGTATCTAATTTTGTCCAGAATAGGGTTCAGCATAGTCTTTATCTCCCACCTCCTGCGATTCTTCATTTTCCAGATCATGAGACTGAAGCTGATCTTGCTGAACCACGTCCGGGATAGTTGCAAAAGACAGACATTGTGCTGGAAACAAGGACTGAATCTGTACTATTGGGGATTGCTGAATCTTGCTGTCCTGCTGCTGAGCTAGCAGCTTTGAACTATGCGCTGAAAACTGCACATTTAAAGAGAGCCCAGATTCATGGAGAGAGGGTCCTTGAGGCACAAGTGATGCAACTTTCCCTTTTTTGAAGAGCGGGTACTCTTTCAACTTACTTTGGGTCAAGCCCTTCTGTTCTCTGCACATTAATTAGTTGCTTCGCTTTATATGGGAGATGCCTCTCCCAAACCCACTTCTGCTGTCAGCAACTCTTGTGTAGCATTATCCTGGGTGACTCCTGGAAGGTCAGCTTCTGTGCCATTTGCTGCTAGGTCTCCTCCAAACTCAGAGGGCTTGACACTAGCACTGATGTGACTTCAGGCTGCACTCTGCTCTTGCTTCTGCTGAAGCAATCTTCATTTGGGTAGTCCACGGTTTAGCTTTCAGAGCCCCAGTAGTATCCAGACTGGCCATCAAATTGGCCACTTTCAAATGCTTTCCCATTATAATACAATGTAAATCTCCAGATCTTTAGGGACCCACTACCAGGTACACCTATGAATAAGCCCACATTCAACTAGGTACATACTCCTGATGGCTCTCCCCCTGATGTAGCCTCTGCTACTGTCCTTGCATTGAGGGCATATTCCAGGCACATAAGCACCTCCTTTTTGGAGTCTGCATTGATTGAGGGGCATACTAAAATTTCCTGCTTCAGTGGCAAGCACTGTACTGCACAGAAATGCCTCTTCTGCCTCATAATCTACATTGAGTGTCAAGAGCCGATAATCCTTTTGGTACCAGTAGGCCACCTGCTACACTGCCTTACCTTGTCTTGGCATTTTAATTTTCCAGTATGCTTTATTTATTTAGCGGCGGAAAAAAACGCACTGCAATACATCTTTCATAGAAAGGGAAAATTGCGTTGGTCATACACAATTAATGAAACATGTTGTTTCCCCCTTCAGTGGTGCCTCCGCTTTACTGTATCTAGGGCGTTTGGCATCTCGGCATCACCGTGGGATCGCTGCAGCCAACAACCTGGAAACAGAAACAGGATGCCACTGACGGATTGTGGGAAGGAGGAGCCATCACCTAGCAGCGGCGGAGCATGTGGGATTCGCCCGCCCACTCAGTCTCACCAATATTGAATATTGTTGGACATGGCCATCTCTGGAGGGTCATCCCTAAACTTTTTGCCTTCACCCTCCTGTTTTCTGAACCCATTTTTGTTGACTTTTAGGACTCTGCGCACCTTACCACTGCTAACCAGAGATAAAGTGCTTGTGCTCTCTCCTTTAAATATGGTAACATTGGCTTAGACCCAACTGGCACATTTCCTGTAAACTAAATGCCACTAGTGGGCCTTCAGCACTCATTGTGCCAACCACTTTAGTGGCCTTTTAAACATGTTTCAGGCCTGCCATTGCTGCCTGTGTGTGCAGTTTTAAACTGCCATTTCGACCTGCAAGAACAAACATTTTTCCAGGTCTAAACCTCCATTTTAATACATATAAGTCACCCCTGGGGTAGAGTTAGACCTGAGAACCTTGGGGTGGTCCCCCCCCCCTCTTGTTACCCTCCTTCGCCACTTTTCTGACCTCGTTTTTGCTGGCCTTAATGATTGTGAGCACTTTCCCATTGCTTACCAGTGCTAAAGTGCTTGTACTCTCTCTCTAAAACATGATAATATTGGTTCATCCCCAATTGTCATATTTAATTTAGTCCTTAGTAAAGCGCAACACATGTGCCCAGGGCCTTTAAATTAAATGCTGATGGTGCCTGCTGCACATATTGTGCCACCCACTTAAGTAGCCCTCTAACCATGGCTCTGGTCTGCCACTGCAGAGCCTGTGTGTGCAGTTTACACTACCATTTCAACCTGACAAGATAAACCTCTTGCCAGGCCTAATCTTTCCTCTTTTATACATATAAATCACCCCTAAGGTAGGCGCTGGACAACCCAGAGGACAGGGTGCAATTTACTCAGAAGGCAGGACGTCCACTCTTAGATTTTACATGCCCTGTTGGTGAAAAACTCTCAAATTCGTTTTTCACTATTGCAAGACCTAACTCTCCCATAGGATAACATTGGGATTACCTTATTCCATTTTCTAAGTGTAAATCCCAGTTTTGTACACAAAGACTTTTCAAGTTTTTCGTCTCTAGAATCCCAAATCCTAACTTATGGTGAAGGAGGTTTTTAAATTGCAATTCTGAAAATGTCACTTTTAGTAATTTGGCATTTTCTTACTTTAGTCATTTGATGTCTCTGATCACTTGTCTGGGATGAGTGACAGCTGTGCTTTGTTCCAGGGAGGTGGGGGCCCACGAGGCCAGGGGGGGCAAATTAGCCCCCAGACGTGGTGGTCCCCTGGGCACCGGGGTCCATGAGGCCCCCCTTTGCTTTTTAAATAACCCCTGGGAGTTGGGAGGTCCCTAGGGCACTAGGAGGAAGCACATAGAGGGGGGCCCGTGCTCTCCCTCCTTACATTTTACTTGAGCCTGCATGCCCCCAGGACCCGGTCCTCCCAGGGGCTAAATAATAGAGAAGTGCTTAATTTGGTTTGTTTTTCTGCGGGAGCCATTTCTCCAACGCAGCTCCCGCTGATTTTCCTAATGATTTTTAGGCAAGGTGAGGCTCCTCTGGGATCCCCCTAAGAGGCCTAGGGGGTTAGGTATTCTTACCCTGCCCCCATAACATTTTTCTTATGTTTTGTTTGGATGACAGCCATTCGTCGTTGAATTGTTGGCAGCCAATCACATTTGAACATAGTGATGTAAGGATACAGAGATACAATGTAGAATCCAAGGAAGACCAAAGATAGCCGTGAGGTAAACCAAAGTAGAGGTTTATTAAATTAGTTTCAGGTTAGTCACAGGATGGAAGATACAAGATGGTTGTTCATCAGTTCAGCTGTTAAGATGCCCCACCAGGAGCAGCATCCTTGCCACTCAGCCCACTCTCTGTAACTGTCATTCACCCCAGTCCACCAGGCACACCAACATTCTACTAAGTAATCAGGCATTCCAACATTCCACACACACACTCATGCATACTGGCTGAGCAGCAGGCAATCTAGGTAAAACTCATCCTCTTCCCTTGAGAAAACAATGAACGGAAAGTAGTTACAACATTGTGTGAAGGTAAACATAACTATGCAGAAAGAATATTGCAACATTGCATACAGGCAAATATAACTTTGGTGAAGAAAGGTACGCAGTGAATGAGATCAAGGGAGAAGCAGAAAGGTAAATGCAGATTCCAGAAGAACAGAGGATGGAAGAATGAGTGCAGATAGACACCAAGGAAAAGGGTGCATGATAGAAAATAAGAATGGACAACAAGGAAAAGGGTCCATGATAGAAAATCAGGATATAGCACATCCCTTTCCCTTGGGAAAATAATGAAGAACATTCAGAAATTGGAAGATGCAAGAGGAAACAGAAATGCGCAGAAAGTAATAATGATAGGGAGGAGGCACTCCGAATGTGAGACCGAGAAAAAACAAATATATATATATAAGTAATATACATGGTAAATGAGGATAGGAAGGTAGTCCACTTTACAACAATTTTAAATTCAAGTACAGCATGGTAATAATGTGCAGGGTTCGGAGAAAAGTGGACACCGAGAAGGTGTAGAACCCAAACTACTCACCCATTTCTACACACCACACACTAATGAGGGAATTGTGCAGGGCTAGGAGAATGGAGGACACCAGCGAAGTGTAAATTCCAAGCCATTCACGCTGTTCTGCACGCCACAACTTTGTAGGGTACACTAGGGAACCCATAGTACACTTCAAATTCTGCGCACATCAAAATCAAGTATAGGGTACACTGCCCATTGCTCACTAAAACTTTTGTGAAAAGGGTACAATGCCCATTGCGCACTAAAACTTTTGAATAGGGTACACTGCCCATTGCACACTAAAACTTTTATGAATAGGGTACACTGCCCATTGCGCACTCTAATTTCAAGTATAGGGACACTGCAAATTGCGCACTTAAAATCACTCTGCTCAACAAAACGAATACAAAGGATGCTATAAGTGTAAGAGGGAGTAAAACCGACACTGCTAGGCACATCACTATGTAGGGTACATCTAGTGTAAAGGATGTGAACAACCCACACTGAATGAAAAAAAAAAAACAGGCGGATGGAGACCAGCTCCTACACAACAGATACCCTAAAGAAAAAAACCTAGAACCCTGAAAGTAAATAGAGCAGAACAATAAGTAATGATAATGATGTCATTAAGTCAATACAAATTAGGCAAATACTCAATTCTAGTATGATGAAAAGACAGCGGTACAGATAACACAAGGCACAAGGTACTGAGTGAAATAATGACTTGGCACTCAACAGGAAATAAACTTATCTGGCAGCAAGATCAGCAAATGGGGCACATGGCTAAATAACAGCAAGCAGGCAGTGACATTCCACTAAAAGATGGCAAACTTGCACAGTAAAGACATTAAAAAGATGTCAAAATAAACTGAAATAAACGTTCCAAATAGAAGCAATGTGACCCTGGTGAGCGTTGTCTCACCCAATATGAAATGGGGAAAGTGGGTCTTGAAGCGCCTCAGCATGTGACCTAGAAAAACAAAGCATTTTTAATGAGTTTTCTTGACCAGCATGGGATGCAATTGTGGTTGGCAGAGAAGGCTTGACACACGATCCAAAGTTGGTGAAGCACACGATATGCCAAAAGAAACAGTACCTGTGTTGCTACGATCTGATACATGTAGAGTACTGATGGAGCATTACGAGAGACATGGTGACTGGAAGGAAGTGCTAGCTGCTGCAAGAACATAATAAAAACTGGTTGACAAAAATTGTGCAGAAACAGAAGAGGATCGCATGGCTCAAAACAAACCTAAGATGGTGGCACGCTTCTTGACGCCGCGCTGGGGGGTTCACTTCACGCCAGTGCATTGAGACGTCCTTTCAGCAGTGCCCACAACCTCACTAAGGGAGCCACGAGATATCAACGCGTCCTCGGGATGAAGGTAGGTGCGTGCTGGGGGCTCATGCCCCGTCTTTTTTATTAATTTGAAAGTGCCGATTGGCAACAGGTGCAGGCAACAGGTCTCAGCGTAGACCAAACATGGAAGTAAAAATAAAAAACAACATGTCTCACCAGACATCGCCTAGTACCGCAACCAAGCACAACACAACTAGCTACAGCCAGGGAAACACACCATAGGAAGTAAACTCTGTGAAGGGTATAGAGCTTTCCGTCCTCCACAGCAGGCAGTCCTCTTTTGAGCAGGACCAACGTGGGAAGGTCTCTGCACAGTTCTTGTAATAGATGCACTTTCCATATTGTGCCCCCAAGTGGAAATAGGCAGGTCACTGTGATCTGTTCAGGTATGGACACACACCTCAGGGGCACTCACCGATGGAAATAAGGGGTCCCAAACAGCCCTCAGTGCACAAAAAAAAGTTAATAGTGCCGTTTGATGGTGTCACTGGCTCCGTTAAAGTACTGCCTCAAATATAGATACAGTTGGTGCCCGCTGCAGTATAAACAATGTTGGTCTCTGTTGAGGTGAATTCCAGCTCCAGATAGATTGGTAGTTTGCCAGTCTTTCTTGTCGCTGTCAATGCTGGGTTGGCACCAGACAGGTGTTTGAATATTCACAGCAAGCTGGTTAACATAAATTTATGGAAGGAACGTGAAGCGCCCAGGGCAGGCTGTCCAGTTGGTGGAGGACACTGGTGGGGCTGGGATGGGCATTCTTTTCATTAACTTTGAAGTAGTTTCACTTGAAGTAGTTTCCAGTATACATAGTTTGTTACCTGTTTGAAGTTTCCTCATCTCATGTAGATTTGTAGCCAGTCACGTAGGTTCTTTTCTTCCAGATCGTCGCCAATGATGTAAGGATACAGAGATACAATGTAGAATCCAAGGAAGACCAAAGGTAGCAGTGAGGTAAACCAAAGTAGAGGTTTATTAACTTAGTTTCAGGTTAGTCACAGGATGGAAGATACAAGATGGTTGTTCATCAGTTCAGCTGTTAAGAGGCCCCACCAGGAGCAGCATCCTTGCCGCTCAGCACACTCTCTCTAACTGTCTGTCACCCTAGTCCACCAGGCACACCAACATTCTACTCAGTCATCAGGCATTCCAACATTCCACACACACACTCATGCATACTGGAAGGGAATCTTTGTACAACACATAGCAACAGTTGGATCCCTAGATATACACACTTTTTAAAACAAAATTCTGCAAAATTACTGAATGGATTTACACCAAATAACACAAAACAGTCTTTCTGGACCAAGAGCTAGCTTTCTGACAACTTTGGTGTAATTCTGTCCAGCAGTCCGGGCTGTAGTCGTGTTCACAATTTTCTATGGAAATTAACATATGAAAAAAACTTTTTTAATCTCATTTTTTCTCGGCCCCTGCTTGACGGATCACCCCAAAACTCTTCATGCAAAACAAGGCTTACAATATTACTTATTTTGGGAAATTTCATTAAGAATCTTCAAGCGGTACTGAAGATACAGCAAAGTCAAAAAACGCTTTTCGAAACATGGTCCTAACTATAACTATTTTTATTTATTTATTAACTTTATTTTGGTCATATGACCATAAAAGTATTACATCAACTAATAGAAGAGACTGCAGACAAAAATACCATACAAGTAAAAAGTCATTCAGAGACAATACCTGATAGAAACCTGACACATAAATCAATACATATTTAGTTAGAGGAAGGACTCCATAGGGTGCACACAGAAGGGAGAACTCAATTCTACAAGGCACACAAATGTATACAGACATCTCTATTTCAAAAGCTCTATGTAGCCAAACAATCGACTTACTATAAATTCAACAGTGTAGTAGAGGGCAAATAAGTTAAAATTGGCAAAAAATATCTTGCTTCACCTAAAATATCATAGAAGGGCATTAAGCAAACAATGCAGCAAATGCCACTGCATAAACAACATTAAATAAAAAGAAAGATCAATTAATGAACTAGAAACATTATAATATATATGATATTTTTTAAAACAGTAGTAAGACATGAGACAACCAATCCGCTCAAACTTATACACTACAACTCATGATGACTCCATGATCAATTTTACACTTCATCTGGATCAGACGAAAACCAAAAAGGCTGCTTCAATTATGTTTGGTTTAATTCTGAGCTAAACCTATGGAGGGTAAACCTGTTCTCTCAATCTCCATGCCCACTCCAAAACACGAAATACAGGAAACACAATCAGCTTCCTTGTTTTACTTTTCAGAATTATAAGTGCATTCTGATATTTTCTGACTCCCAGCATCTTCCAGAGCGGAATAATCTAAGTCATGCAAGGTCTTATAATTCATACACAGTGGAACTATAAAAATATAAGTAATTCATTAAAAAAATATTAATTACAGAAAATGAATAACATATAAAGCATTTACTTAAAATATTGTAAACAAAATAAATGAAAATATATATATGTATATATCGCCTTGCTTTTGGGCGATTGTAGACTTTGAATACTGACGGCCGGTCTGGCAGGGAGGCGCAGCGCCGCATATGTCAAGCGGCTCCGTAGCTGTTCTTCAGATGGCTTTGGGGGACAAACTGGCAAGTGACTGAATGAGGGAAGGTGTTGGCGGCACTCCCCTTTGTGATAAACTGTGATATTTTGCATTGAAGACGCCAGCAGCCCACATGGGTATTATTTTTTACTTCTTGACCCAGGATGCACCTATACTCACTTGAGTTGTATTAAAGGGAGAAATCTGGAAAGTCAGTTTGCTGGTCTCTCTTTGCAAGCAGCGCACCTATGAGGAAGGGCGGAAGCCCGAAACACGTCAGGTGCTGCAGACGCTGGGCATGCATGTTCCCTTTCCCTGACCCTATGTTAAGCCGACTGTGAGTGAGCCTTGCTTTTGGGCGATTGTGGACTTTGAATACTGATGGCCGGTCCGGTCGGGAGGCGCACCGCCGCATATGTCAAGTGGCTCCGTAGTTGTTCTTCGGATGGATTTGCGGGACAAACTGGCAAGTGGCTGAATGAGGGAGGATGTTGGCGGCACTCCCCTTTGTGATAAACTGTGATATTTTGCATTGAAGACGCCAGCAGCCCACATGGGTATTATTTTTTGACTTGTAGTCCCAGGATACACATAATACTCACCTGAGTTGTATTAAAGGGAGAAACCTGGACAGTCAGTTTGCTGGTCTCTCTTTGCAAGCAGCGTACCTATGAGGAAGGGCGGAAGCCCGAAACACGTCAGGTGCTGCAGACGCAGGGCGTGCATGTTCCCTTTCCCTGACCCTATGTAATGCCGACTGTGAGTGCGCCTTGCTTTTGGGCGATTATGGACTTTGAATACTGATGGCCGGTCCGGCCGGGAGGCGCACCGCCACATATGTCAAGCGGCTCCGTAGCTGTTCTTCGGATGGCTTTGTGGGACAAAGTGGCAAGTGGCTGAATGAGGGAAGGTGTTGGCGGCACTCCCCTTTGTGATAAACTGTGATATTTTGCATTGAAGACGCCAGCAGCCCACATGGGTATTAATTTTGGACTTCTAGTCCCAGGATGCACCTATACTCACCTGAGTTGTATTAAAGGGAGGAATCTGGAAAGTCAGTTTGCTGGTCTCTCTTTACAAGTAGCGTACCTAGGAGGAAGGGCAGAAGCCCGGAATGCGTCAGGTGCTGCAGACGCTGGGCGTGCATGTTCCCTTTTCCTGACCATATGTAATACCGACTGTGAGTGCTCCTTGCTTTTGGGTGATTGTGGACTTTGAATACTGACGGCCGGTCCGGCCGGGAGGCGCACCGCCGTATATGTCAAGTGGCTCCGTACCTGTTCTTCGGATGTATTTGCGGGACACACTGGCAAGTGGCTGAATGAGGGAAGATTTTGGCCGCACTCCCCTTTGTGATAAACTGTGATATTTTGCATTGAAGACGCCAGCAGCCCACATGGGTATTATTTTTTGACTTCTAGTCTCAGGATGCACCTATACTCACCTTAGTTGTATTAAAGGGAGAAATCTGGTCAGTTTGCTGGTCTCTCTTTACAAGCAGCGTACCTATGAGGAAGGGCGGAAGCCTGAAACGCGTCAGATGCTGCAGTTACTGGGCGTGCATGTTCCCTTTCCCTGACCCTATGTAATGCTGACTGTGAGTGCGCCTTGCTTTTGGGCGATTGTGGACTTTGAATAGTGATGGCCGGTCCGGCCGGGAGGCGCACCGCCGGATATGTGAAGCGGCTCTGTAGCTGTTCTTTGGATGGCTTTGCAGGACAAACTGGCAAGTGGCTGAATGAGGGAAGGTGTTGGCGGCACTCCCCTTTGTGATAAACTGTGATATTTTGCATTGAAGACGCCAGCAGCCTACACGGGTATTATTTTTTGACTTCTAGTCCCAGGATGGACCTATACTCACTTGAGTTGTATTAAAGGGAGAAATCTGGAGAGTCAGTTTGCTGGTCTCTCTTTGCAAGCAGCGTACCTATGAGGAAGGGCGGAAGCCCGGAACGCGTCAGGTGCTGCAGACGCTGGGCGTGCATGCTCCCTTTCCCTGACCCTATGTAATGCTGACTGTGAGTGCGCCTTGCTTTTGGGCGATTGTGGACTTTGAATACATATAAAATCACATATATATGTGAATATAAAATATAAATACAAGTAATTAATGTTATAAAATCTATTTCACCAATATTATGAAAACATTTGGAGTCTATTATTAAATATCCTACTTACACTCTAAATTATGCAACAGTAGGGAAGGTGTTGGACTTCAGAGAGGTTAGATTGACTGTTCCTACTCCAGTCATAGCAATAGTAGAGAAAGTGTTGGACTTTGAGGAAGTTAGATTTACTATTCCTACTCCAGTCAGTGCAACAGTAAGTAAAGTGTTGAACTTCGGAGAGGTTATTTTTACTATTCTTATTGAAGTCTAAGCAAGATTGGGGAAACCACTACAACAATAAGTATTCAGTTAAATACCTCGCTGAGCCAACGATGCAGCGAGCACAAGGTAAGTTGTTTTATTTAATATTTTATTTGACCAATTCAGTCGTCTGTCAACTTCCTCCCGTCCCTGCCCCACCGCCTCACTCCTCTTACCTGAACCGGCCACGCCTGCAACAGTAACAGACTTATTAGTATCATGCAGTTTTATGTCTGTGAAATGTTTAATGCAAGGAGCTATAGGGCACAGCACTCCAAATTTCATTTCTGTGTATGATAAAGTTGAGACGACTCTCTTACATTGTACAAGAGCATCATGGCAAGGACAATATTTCATGTAATGTCAATGGAGGAATCTCTTATGGTTTTAACTTTAGAATGCACTTTAATTTGTCATTAATTTGCACATGATTACATGACATTACACTCACTTTATACCTACATCTTTGCATGTTACTGTTTTAGTCTTGTAAAAGTTCCTCTAACGCAAGACACTTGTCACAGCTTTTTTTTACAGTTATGGGTCTTTAGCTAAGGTTTTGGTGCATGCTAAATCTAACAATACAGTTAATGTAAGGGATTGTAAATATTTTTCTGCTATTAATTTTCAACGGGTTTTAAACATATTTCAGATTATCGAGCTCTTCAATTTATTAATTAAACATGGGACCTTGCGTCTTATCAACACCGGATAAATAGCATATTTCTTCTGCATGCAGGAGCACTAGTTTATTTTTTGCGCTCGAAAGAGTTCAAGCTTTTCATTAAAGACATATTTAAAGACAGAAGAAAGCAGCTATAAAATTATGTCATACAATTCCAGTCAGTCGAAACCTGTAAATTCTTTAGAGAGCGCTCACAATTAATATCAGCGTAAGTATTGCCCAACAAAAATTCTTATATCCCCGCTTTTTATTCTCCTTACTGTCAGCAGAAAATCATGAGGTTTTCCTGCAACTTAAAAATCAGTCTGCAGCATATATCCACAATGTTTTGATTACCTGGGAGCTGTAAATCGCCTTCTAACATTACAAATGTGTTAATACAGTGAAAGCTGAAAGAACCGTGATGGGAAAAAATACTGAAATGTTTTGGAGAACAGATGCGTATGGGAAACAAAATATATGTTGGCACGCCTCCTAATTTCATGACGTGAAAATTACTTGCAGGCGCAACAGGTTTAAAAGCTGGAGCAATTTAGTTGCATGAATATAGCATTTGATGACAGATAAAGAACGTTTAAGACCCCCGCAACTTGCAAAAGTTCATTTACTGTATCAATACAGACATCATCTTTTATTGTTTCATGCCCATTCTAAGTGGTTATACGACGAAATAACGAGGCAAAAATGATCATGACTCAAAACTTCATCATAAAAATATCTAAAACCCTAATGTTGAATGTCTTAGGGGGATATTCTTAAGAAATGGTGAAAACTATCACTAACTTCAGTTAGCGTGCATGTTTTTTATCGCCGTATACCATGGGAAACTATTGCTGTGTTAGCGGCGTGTTCACAACACGCTGCTAACTGGCGATAGTTTCCCCTACCGGGTGAAATGTCTGTCGATATGATTAGCGGCACGGCAATAAAAATCCTCACGCTAATGTGAAAAAAGTGGCTAGGGCCAATTAGCGATCAAAAACTGCACGCTAATTAGCGCCAGGCCTGTATTTTTCACGTTCGGCGGGAAAAAACACTTATAAAACGCCCGCTAAGCAGCCCAAACACACAAAAACAAAAAAAATTAAGAAGAACCATGGACGAAACTGGACCCAGTACAACAACCACCCAAACACCCAGTAGGACCAGCCAGAGACCCAGGGGAAGGGCAAGGAGAAGAGGAAGACCCGGTTCAGTCACCAGGAAAACCAGGTCCTGATTGCAGAGGTGACAGAAAACCAACAGCAACTTTTTGTCAGCTCCACAGTGTCATTGGGCACAAAAAATGCAATATGGCAGTCCGTCGCAGCCAAGGTGAATGCTGTCAGAGAGGTGAGGAGGACAGTGGACGACTGCAAAAAGTGCTGGCATGATGCTAGGCGCAAGACCAAGCAGAGACTTGCAGCCAGGAGATGGAGGTTGGAGTTCCCGGACAAGATACTGCTCAACATGACTAGACACAACACCAACAGGGTGAGTAACAACCAGGGACTGGGGGGACGGGGGAGATGGGCCTAATGGCACCCATGCACAATTAAATATATTGCAGTGCACACCCACAATGACTGCGGATCATGTCCCGGATACCCTTGGCCCTGGTGGCATAGACACATGTCACCCTACTCAACCAATACATTGCAAGACACATTTTGGTGGGCTCACAGACTTGGAAATGTGCACATAAAAATCTACCAAATATAGTCCACGTATCATATCAAACCACAAAATAAGAGCTGCATGAAAGAGCAAAGGGCCACATTGATTGGAGATACGGCAGGTTGTCAAAATGGCCCCCTGCCTCAACACTACACATTTGCATGTTCCTGTATGTCTGAGTCGTGTGCAAGATTGTGCATGTGCATCAAGGGTGACACTACTGCACATACACAATCTTGCACACAACTCAGAGACACGGGCACAAGGGTGCATGTGTGTTGACATTGCTGGGGGCATGCCCACTCATGCACAACATCAGTCACATACACAGTGCATCCTCATTTTGGCGTCATAAAGATGCGGGCTGGTGCAGACCAGTCGTATATGCGTGGTGTTGAGGCAAGGGGGCCATGTAGACATCCTGCCACATCTCCAGTTAATGTTCCCGCTTGCTCGTACAGGAGATGCTGCCCTGTGTTGACCAAGTGAGAAAGCATCTAGTGATTCTGCATACCATAAACACATGCATTGTCACAACAAAGTGATCATGTAGCCTACTGGATAAAAGGTGCATATCCCACAATGCACAAAATCAGCTGACTTGATTCAAAATGTGATGTAATACAATGATCAAGGGGATATGCCTACAGCACTACAGTGCATGGACAATGCATTTCAGGAATGTGTCACCCAAATATGTACCACATTACTTGTCCATGTGCCATACTCACAGAACTACAATGTCCCTGTATAGAGGTATGACAGCAAGCAAGGATAGCAAAGTAGCACCAAATAATGTCAAGTAGCTAAATGGCACCATCACCCCTTAGGTCAAATAGAATTCCTCCACTATCAAGTGAACCCATCTGCCATACAGAAAGCTGCATTCAACATCAGTCCTGGTGTGATTTGCCCATTACACCATTATGTGCATGTAAGCCTATCTGTTTAGTAAGTCAACAGTGTCAGTGAAAGAATATGCAGTCATGGTCCTTATCATCCACACTCAAAGCCCGGCATTCAATAATCTGAACCACGACAGCATGTATCATCCATGTGACCATCTGCATGCCAAAAACACAACCACACATCACCCTGCCATTTGCACCTGTTGGGAGGGGGGCGGAGACAGGGCCTTAGCCCCACTAATACGCTTAGGTAAATCCACATCCATCAAATCCAGGCCCACTCATACACCACACATGGGGTCAACGTTGAGTGTAATGGGTGTTGACACTGTCTGTTCAGCCAGCATAAACAATTGAACCTCAACCGGCACCATACTCATAATGGGTAAGCCAACAGGAGGGCAGTAATCAATGCATGCAAGAAAAAACATGACTGACGACATGCACAAAAGATAAAACACAATAGCCTAAGCTAGCTGGATGCACATGTGTACCGCATTGTGCTGCACACATAAAAACAGCAAGTAGGACTTTGTTGCAAATGTGCATAATGGGGGCCCTCCTCACACATGACTATTCTCGCACCAAACCCATGCACATGTGCAGTACCCAGCCAAGCTGGCTGTCTATGAGCCACACTGACAAAGCAAGTGATAGTGCATGATGAATAGCATGCCTGCCCCCGAAACATTTTAACATGGTGCAGGCCATGTCACTGAAGTGCCTGAGTGTGGACATCATCCTTAAAGGAGCAGGTCACACTCTGACACTTACTCATGTACATACAACCCCTGATGTAAACAATACATCAGCTGACAAACAATGCACAAGTGTCCCAACTCTGACCAAGACCCTTATTTACCATACCTTGCAACATCTCACCATTGTAAAGGCACATGAGTGAAAGGCCCACTGCGTGAAAAGGATAAGGGGCAGCAATACCAAAGCTGCTGGGGCGACTCTCCCACAATTCAGTGTGCACACACTCATAAATCTGAGCCACTCAACATTGACTACAATGTGGGACAAACTACATCACTTTCACAACATAACAAAGGACACAACTGGTAACGCTTGTGTGTAGAAATTAGCCATTCTCATGTGTCATAGCTGCAAACTGTGAGATGACAATGTACAACTAAAACGTCACATCCGTGATATTGTACTAATATTCACTATCCGGCAACAAATATGCATCTCCTCCCAAACTGTCACAATGTACATCGTCATGCAGTCTGCTTGTAAACTAATTCAATGCATGTTCCTACATGATGAAACACACAGTTAAACTGCATCTCCCCTTTACATTGCAGAGGGACAAACATCACCTCCTGAACAGCAGCCTGTCCCACTCTTCACTGATAAAGAAGAGAATTCGCCACCTTCAACACTGACATCCTCCAGCAGCCGCTAAATTCACTCAGAACCCTATCTCCAGGAGCAGGGCAATCCAGCTGCGTCGTGGGACCTCCACCCCCTGCACAAACCACACAGCAGCAAGCACCTACCACCACAGCTGTCTCACAGGACCTTGAGGACCCACTACTGGAATTTCAATACCGTGCGGTAGAGGTCCAGCAGGAGATGGCTGATCAGGTGCAGGTGGAATTTGACAGCCTTGCGTCCAAACTTGATGCTATACGTGGGTGTCTGAGTCCCATTTAGGACCAACTACAGACCATCACAGACACCCACAGTCTGCTCCATGCTCTTCGACATTCAATGGCTGACATTGCTGGAGTCATGACTCCGAGACAAGAACAACTGTCCATTCAGACTTGCTCCAGTGATGTCAGCCAGGAGTTGGGCCGCATGCGATGAATAATGGAGAACATGGAGCGGATGCAAGCAGAACAAATGGCTGCCATGGCTGCACACCAACACAATGTAGCTGGAATCTTCCATGCCCTGCAGCTGCTCATCACTGCAGTGTTGCACCAAGGTTTGGCACAGATAAATGCTGCTGCAGCTTCGATATCCACATCTCCACCCCCTGATGTGTCAGTGCCTCACAGTGCTGCAGCTAATCTACCACCAAGCCCATGTGAGGCACATGACACATCTGAGGACGAAGATGTAGATGAAAGTGCATCATTGCTAAGAAGAAAGCAGTAGCATTCATCCATGCCAAATGGCCTGTTTCTCCTTGGATCTGGGCTCATTATCATGGCCCGTAACATCATCTTCCACTGTCCCCTAATACACTCTGTGTCACTCACCTTGGACCTCGACTTGGTCTTGTTCCCAATGACACTGCAATCAGCCTGCATACTGAACTCCCTCTCTTCCGCTGGACATTTTACCTCAAATGGACTCTGACTGGCCCTCCATTGGGCATCTAAGGAATGTGGGGATTCTTTGGCTAAGTACTGGTCCAGCTTTTACCAATGTCAACAGACTTGTAAATACAATATTTAACTCACACAGATGTGTGTTATCCATGATCATTCAAGTATAGGGGTCTCTAAAAATGTAGGGCCAATGAATCCACCAAAAGGTACATCAAGGGAAATAAGAGAAATGTACATATTTTACTGTGACCCAGATAGGCAGTGAGATGACTGGGTATGTGTGAACTAGCTGTGCCCTCATTGCTCCAATACAACAATCTAGCAACATCCCAACTTAGCCCCACGTCCATTAGGAAAATAGGCATGTGTGAAAAAATGTCCAAGTCTGTTGCAGGCCACAAGTAGTGTCCCCCTTTACAATTGCTAAAAATGATCTCTTGGCATATCTACTCACACTCTACGGGGTGGACAAAGCCAGTTGTGATGGTGCGCATTGCATGTCACATCCCAAGATGGTGCACACCATATTCACATTTATGAAGATTCGTAAGGGCATATGTCTACTAGCCACAATTGGAACCACAATGTCTGCCTCAGTTAAGTAGAGTTGGCAATAGGGACTCACCCCATAGTGCAAGGCTTCAGTCAGCCTCTTCCTGTGGATGAACAATGCTTACAAAATTAGGAACCCTTTCATGCTGTGACAACTGTGAGCGGATAGGGCAATGTGTCTAGGGATGTGTGGTGCACTGCACTTAGCATATAGTCAGATGCAGTGCCACCATTTCAAGGGTGGCATCACTATGAGCCAATGCCAAAATTTACAGCTGGGAGAAGTGGCTATGACACTGGCATTACAGGGAGCAATGCAACATTTCCCCTCGTGTGTGCAGCAGAACAGCATGCCCGCACAAAAACAGTATCTGGGACAAAATCATGACTTTCCAACTTTAGTGATTCACAAAAGGCATTTAGTAGAAGTGAAGTCAGTATACCTAACTGTACTACTCCTAAATGCCATTTGTAAATACCGGAAATCGTAATTTCATGACTTACTCTCAGATGACTTTTGTGACTCAGGCCCACTGTTCTGCCATATGCTGTTCACAATGGACCCACAAAAAGACTACTTCCTGCATGTCCCGGAGGTTGAGCCTCCATGCGCATGAACATATAATTCGAATGCAGCTGACACACTTGCACTATGCAGCAAATGTGCCAAGGTCTGTGCATTGTAGATGGACTCTGCCCCAGGAGCATGTGATATGCAGGGGTTTGACGAAATCTGTGGTACCCGGCGCATACATCCATCTCCATGATGGATAACAGTTGCAAATGCAATATCCACTCAAGGCCATGTCCCTACATTGTGTTGTAAATGGGCAACAATGTGCTGTCCAACTCCGTGAGTCACACGTAAGATGTTGAACTTAACAAACGACTGTCCCTAGACTAGGCCGTAAATCCTACTTGTCATCCTGTTATCCATACAAGTTTACTGTGCTCGCATCTAAGGTATCCTGACACAATCCATCCTGCCAAGAAACTGTCATGACCACACTTACACATTCAATGGATTGTCCAGTGATGGTATGAGTTGCATACAAGGTAAAAAGCCACACTCCACCACATCATCCCTGACATAAGTGCAAGCAGAAATCAAAAGTAGTAATCATTTATTATTGAAGTACAAAACCCTAAATTAACACTAATCATTACTACTACTAATATAATCTAAACTAACTAGAAAAAAGTGGTCAATTACCTAAACTATCTACGCTAACTAATCCTAAACACGCAACAACATATCTAAGACATCACCCCCCACCAACCCTTAAGGCACATCATGAGACAGGACAAAGACATCTAAGCTATACATAAACTAACTACACAGTTAACCTACACAAAGATATATATATATATATATATTTTCTTTTTTTTAAATGTAAACAACAAAGACATCAACCCCCCACCCAAAGGAAAAGGAAACCCAGCCCCAAATACTATATAATAATAAATATATAAAACTACCATGAAATCTAACACTAACTATACCTACACTGCCTAACACTTAAAATTAGGGGTGGGCGGCATTTTTGCGAAATTAACTTTCGCAAATTATCGCGAAAAAATGTTTAAAATTATCGCAAACAAGCGGAAATATCGCGAAGATGCGGAAGTTTTTTTCCCGCATGTTCGCGAGATTTTCTGCATGGTTGCGGGTCGCCAACTTACCCATGTGGTTGCTTGCGGGCGCGGCCATCTTGTTTTGAGTTGTCTCGCGGTGCATGATCGCGAGAAGAAAGACGTGATCGCGTGACGCATGACGTCACTGCGGGCGCGAACTGTCGCGAGACAGCGCAAATGGCTAAAAACAATACAACATCTCATGGAGAACGCGACCGGATCAACAAAACTTGTCGGCGAACGCAGGGATTCAGGTAAGGAGATCGCACGAGAATGTATTATTTTACAGCGCGAGCAAGAAACAAATTATTGCAAAGCTGCGGAAACCGGAAATTTTGACATTTTCGCGCTCTCAGCGGAACGCGAAAATGTCAAATTATCGCAATTTCCGCGAACGGAACGAAATTTTCGCCCAGGCCTACTTATAATACTTACCAAACACTAACTGCAAGACAAGAAAAAACATTGGGGGAAGGGATAAGAGGGGGATGGGGCTCAACATGTCCAGTCTTCATGGGAGACCCAGGGCTGCCTTATTGTCCATCAGGTGCCTGTCATGCTCTGAGATTTCCCTCCATAGTTCTGCCAGTATCACATTATTTTCCATCAGTGTTCTTCGGTCCCGCACAGTGAACGGCACCACCTGATCAGCAGGTGCAGGTGGCATTGTCCCTTGGGTGTGTGGTATTGGAGGGGGATGGGTAACTCTGCCTGTCCACGCTGGGACCCACGATTGACGCCTGAGGGTTCTGGGATGGCCTGTGTGCCACTCTTACTCCCACGTCTTACGTCCTCAGGCACCGACTTCCAACTCCCAGCTGCCCGGTCGTCCTGGTACCTCTGTGCCATGTTGCGGTACCCTTTAGCGACCTTCTTTATGTGGAGGTACCGGTCCTTCCCCACCTGGAAGGCGTGGGACTCCTCTGGCGTCATGTTGTCTGTAAAATAAGAGCAATGACAAAATGTGAGTCCTTTCAACTATGTCTATGTTCTCCATTTAAATCTGAAACACAAGGTCACTGAAACATGGGAGCCTACACTCTAGCATTACAATGTGAAGTCAGAGAATGACCTGGTTAATGAAATGTTGAATCCAGGATCAGTGCCTACATGCTGGGGAGACTGACATGACAATGCATGGCATGGGGCATGTACTGTCACAACCAAATGAGACTGTCAGTGTCAAATGATGGTGCTATGACATACCCTGACTGAGGGTGACATGTATAAGGAATCGGAGGAGGGAGGCATTAGCCCTCCGTGTGTAGGCCTGGGCAAAAATTTCGTTCCGTTCGCGGAAATTGCGATAATTTGACATTTTTGCGTTCCGCGGAGAGCGCGAAAATGTCAAAAATTCCGGTTTCCGCAGCTTGGCGATAATTTGTTTCTTGCTCGCGCTGTAAAATGATACATTCTCGCGCGCGCGCGATCGCCTTACCTGAATCCCTGCGTTCGCCGACAAGTTTTCTTGATCCGGTCGCGTTCTCCATGAGATGTTGTATTGTTTTTAGCCATTTGCGCTGTCTCGCGACAGTTCGCGCCCGCAGTGACGTCATGCGTCGCGCGATCACGTCTTTCTTCTCGCGATCATGCACCGCGAGAACAACTCAAAACAAGATGGCCACGCCCGCAAGCAACCACATGGGTAAGTTGGCGACCCGCAACCATGCAGAAAATCTCGCGAACATGCCGGAAAAAAACTTCCGCATCTTTGCGATATTTCTGCTTGTTTGCGATAATTTTAAACATTCTCGCGATAATTTGCGAAGGTTAATTCCGCAAATTCCGCCCACCCCTATCCGTGTGTAGCGCCACCCTAATCCTCTCCTGTAACACAGTGCTGCATCATAAGTACAATGCTCATGTGCACCCCTGCATGTCCCCCAGCGACTGTGTGCAGCTCATCAAGTCTCAGGCACTCTTTGTGGGAATTTTACCCTACCTGCACAGGAGCAATCCTGGAACAGCCCTATTCACACTTTCATCTGTGCTGCATCATGCAGCACACATGGAAACATGTCAGGTGGCTGAACACTTACTTGTACATGATGCGCTGGCCCTCTCTCCACCCCTACTTCACAATGGGTGAAGCGCTGCTGCCGAGAAGGGGAAACATTGTTTCCTCAAATTTGTCATTCATGCATGTCTTGGATCTGCTATGATCACTCCGTTATCTGTATCTACCCAAGCCTCTACAACGCAAACTGTTACAATGCATTCCCCATTGTAAACGGCACCCGGGAGTCATAATAGTTATTGTGTTGTAATGGGTAATACGTTCTGACAGATAGCGTTGTGGAGCCCTGCATTGTAAAATATATGGCACAGCAATAAATGCAGAGCTAAAGCATGAGGGGTAAATGCATGCAGTGTAATGTCACCAATTTGGACAGATGGGCTCATACGCCTGAGCCTGAGTTGAGCAGGGAATGACCCCAAGGAGACAGCTTGACAACACCATTTCAGTGGTCAAACATGCCAATGAGATTCATAGGGCCATCTTTGTTAGGTGTTTGGGGAATGTGCCATTGATATGTTTGGCTCAAAGCTACGCACTGCTACTTCAGTGAAGCAGGTATGCAGCATACCTACAAAATCACAGTGCCGTCCGGTGTCTGAGCATGCACGGCCTGAAAACCACTGCCTACTTGTGCATGATCGGGCCCACTTGCACAGTCATCTCAGTCAAGGATGTACATGCATTACATGTCTGCTCATACTCATCAGCAACACCACTTACATGTCTCCTCTCCTATCTGTGCGCTCTGTAATCTACATGCATATGCTGTTGTGACAGAACCCATAGATCAAATTTGCATGTGTGTCACTGACTGGGGATGTGCAAAGTTACATCTGGAAGACAAATGCATTGCTCTAACTTCACTCACAGATGTGTACACTCTTCTGACTTCCACAATACACCATCACACTGTAGGCAAGGTACATGTGATACACACCCATACTGCATACTACAATGTCTATCAATTGACCCTGACATTCATGAAATTGCACTATGCCAATATATGATGGCCAAACTCACCAGTGGGTTGCGGGTCCTTGAAGCTGTTGATGTCCCCCTGTGTTATGAGAGGTCGTCCAGCTGTGAGACATGAAAAGAAATGTGTGTTGGTGTCAAACGTAAAATCACACGGGTCATATTCATCATACAAGTCATCGCCATAACTGACAATGCTCCGTAACTGTACTGCTGCATTTCATGTTGGCTACATGATTGGGTCTACTTTGCCTGCCATTCACACGAGACCTGTGAATGCTGAGTTGGGCCATACAAGACAATGGTGCTAGCAAACTTGCACATACTAGTTGTGTGACACATTCACAAGGCCCCATTTGTACACGCAACATGATGTAACACATGCTCTGTGTACAATAGCATCGCTGCAGATCGCACAAGGCTGTTTCACAGATGTTGGTGGCGTATCACACTCTGGAGATGTCCTATTTCCTTTGATCAATTGTTCATATCTCATGCATTGTCACACAGAGCTTATGTACAAGGGCAGCGCAGAAAACGTACCAAATAATGTTGAGGACAGCATTTTTACACTTCCTTTTGTGCAGCACACAGGTCCCAGAAACAATGCCTTGGACTGTTTATGTACAGTCACCCTTACTGTACACAAACAATCGTTGTCATGCACGCAGTATTGCGCAAGGGTGCCAGCCTTGGCACTACAGTGCTAAGTGTTGCACCAGCACAGTGGGTAACACAAATCTGCACCCTATGCTTGTCACTATGAAGCAGCGTTGTGTTGCTGATGTGCCAACGTTAGTCGTGAACGCATGACCTCTCCCACCTCACTCTGCCACATTTTTGCACTTGGACACCAGTGTGTCCCACGCAGCATTTTGGGGTTTTCGTTACAGTGTTAATATTTAAATTTAGAGGTTGAACTTACCACACTGTAAGCCAATGATGACTCCAAGGTGGTCCAACAGGCCCAGGCAATCCTGCCAGCGGTGTTTCCATTGGAGAACAGTCCGTTCCACACCAAAGACACGCTGCATCTGTGCCCGCACACATTCCCACCTGACCTTCCGCAGACTGACGCCATATCCGGAAAGGATACAGCCTCCCCTCTCCACCATCAAGAGCAGGTAAAACTTGATGAGCCAGATGAAGCCCCCCAATGCCCTCTCTGACATCCTGCCCTCCCTGCCCACACCCACAATCTCCCTGCACACACCTAAACCCACAGCCAAAAGGAAAGAAACCCAATATAATAGCCCCAACAACTACAAAGAAAGTTAACTACCCCAAGACAAACACCCGACAATTTTGAGCACAAGAGACAAAAGAACACATAAAAACAAGTACACCACACTTCACAGAGACACTATCAACAGGACACAGGACACAGCAACACTCTCTAAATCACCAATATGCACCACACAACACCAAGCACCTCCAACACTCTCCACAATCACCAGAAATGTGCTCAAAAGAGAAAGTGAAAGTGCACAGCACTCCTCCAGTAAACAGGAAGCATACAGACATCACTTCCTGTGTGTTTACGGCCCGTTTTTTGACAAAGCGGAGAAAATCTGCACGCAAATAGGCATAGGGGTAATATTTCATATTGTTCAATGTGTTTAGCGATGGATTTTCCATTGTGAGTATGAAAAAAGCAACGCGTAACGTTAGTGCAGGCAGATTTTGAACGCCACGTGCAAGTTCTTCACAGATGAACAGTCTTAGATACAATTTCAGACCCCAAAAAACACCATGAAGAGCTTGTTTTAACACAAAATGACACCCTAAAGTTCAATATTTTGCCCCAACTGACACCCTAAAATTCATATTTTACTGCAAATGACACCCTAAAATTTATAGTTAACCACAAATGACACCCTAAAATTCATATGTTACCACGCCAAATAACACCCTAAAATTATAGTTAAGCAGAAATGACACCCTAAATGTCATATTTTAGCCCATATGACATGCTAAAAAGTTGAATTTAGTACCACAATTGACACCCTGAAAAGTCTAGTTTTACACAAATGACTCCCTAAAAAGCAACTCTCTGTACAGAGGAGGCATACCCACCATCAAATTACAATTGTGATATTATTACCACTTTATGTTAAACTTACACTTGTCAGAGTGATGTACTTATGAAGAGGAGAAACATGCACAAAGGGTATGTGTGTTCTGTTTTTTATTTGCACAAACGGTGCTTGGGGTCATTTTGCACTGATATATAATTGCTTAGGACTGTCACAATGTGATGTGCTCAGGTGAAGAAATTGTTTATGATCCAGTCTCATCTTCCTCATCATCCTGTGCATTGTACGGTGCATCTGGCACTTGGATCCATGGGGCAATGGTGTGTACTCATATATTGTGCAATACACACCATGCTATGAATTATCTTGCACACTAGCTCTGGGCTGTACAACAGTCTGCCACCTGTGATGTCAATGCACCAAAAACATGACACACCAAATGTGCACTCCACAATGGCCCTGGTGCCTCCGAGGGCCAAATTATACTGTCTCAGAGCCTGGGTGTTAGTGGCTCAGAGGGGTGTCATCAGCCATGGGGAGAGTGCATATCCTTGATCACCTGTAACATGTAATGGAAAGATGTGTCCATTAGTGGTTATGCATGCTGTGTTGGCAGTGTTAAAAGTTTTGTGGTGTGTGATTTGTGCTACTTTGGAATTCATGTTAGCCATTGTAGCTTCTGACAAATGACCAGCATCAATGCTAATTACATTTCCTCACAGCTGCTCGTCCCTCCCCCAGAGTCTATTTAATTGTGTGCGCTGCACGATTGCATCACTGGCACTTCGACAGTGCTCCAATGTCAAGCCCGTCTGCGCATGTCCACAAGCCTAACACGAACACCAGCAGGGACCCTGGGTCTCCTAACGTCTACTGCTACCACTCATCCGCCCTCCTCGCAGTCAACGCCAGGAGAACATTAAACTGCCAATAGGCCACACCAGACACAGCTCACGTTCAGTTCTGCTGCTGCTACTGCCGTCAGACCTTTCCCACTGCCCAACAACTGCACTTTCCAATCCAGACCTGCCACAAAGCAACACTCTTCGCATGTGGAAACTGCGTCCACTTCATCAACACCACTCAACGCCCATGGAGTGACCACCACTGCGTACACTTCCTCGTCGACAAAGCCCAAGACACCCAAACCCACAGCCGGAGCAACACAAAGTTACTGGTGCTGAGTCACATAGGAGCTGGTACACTCCAACATCAACAGCAACACCCACACTGCTGCAGCCAATGCTAACAGCGCTGCCCGGGATTTCCACACATGTATCTCCAACTGCGCATACTCACTTGCCCCACTATGCTACTCCAACATACAGCGTGCAATCAATGCCACCTCGGTCACCAACAACATCCAAGATGACAGATGCATCTGCAGACGCCTGGAGAAGAACTGGAGCTACATGAAGGGAACCATTAGACATCACCATCTACAAGGACACTAAACTCATACACTTCCTCACCAAGGTGCCCACACACACCAGACTGGGCTTTCAGGTAGGATTGCAGCAAGTTGCAACATGGATGATCAACAGCTGGGGGTGCTCTACAAAGAGGAGACATAAGTCCTCATTCTCGTGACCACCCATCTGCATGTGACAACACCTGGTGGGCCAGCACGTTCCGCAGCCCCCCGATAACTCAAGGTGCCTAGGCATCGTACTCGACTCCTCCCTCTCCATGAACAAACAGGTCTATGCAGTGGCCTGCAGCTGCTTCAATAGCCTCTGCATCCTCCATGCGACCTTCACATGATTCCCCGTCAGGTAGGACATTCACCCACGCAGTCATTGCTCTCAGGCTGGACTACGGAAACGCACTATATGCCCACATGGACTTGTCTGTGCTCTGCAAACTCCAGACTGTCCAGCACACCACCGCCATACTCGGCCTTGTGTACATCCTCAGAGGTCGAGTCCCTCCATCGCACATACTTAGTTCCCACATATCCCCACATTTGCAAATGTGTGGCAGAGCAGCTAGGCCTTTTGGGATGGTTTATTTACATGGCTAGCCCCAGTTGCCACAGTTACTTGTGTTGTTGTGTCTAGTAGGTGGGCATGTTGATTGACATGTTGTATGTGATTTTGGAACGTGTGCATTCTCACATTTGTGAGTTCCATGATTGTGGAGTTGAGGTGTGTGGTGTGTTCAGTTAGTACTTACCAACAAGCAGTGCATTTCCACATGTGCCATCCTGAAAGCGTTGGTTGATGAAGGACTGGTGGAAGATATAGGAATCATGCACACTCCCTGGGAACTTGGCTACGACATTGGTGAACAGGCCCCGGTGGTCCAGTATTGCCTGCACATTGATGGAATGTGTGTGTTTTCTGTTGCGGTATATGTGTGCAGTGTCCGCAGGGGGCACAAGTAGGACATGTGTGCAGTCAATCGACCCCAACACCTGCAGGAAACCAGCTATGGCATAAAAGCCTTGCTTGGTCTCAAGCTGTTCCTGCGCAGAGTGTGGGAAGCATAGTTGCTGGGGTATCAGGCTGATGATGGCATCCAAGACAGTTGGGAGGAACTTTGATTAGGCTGGCTGTGAGACTCCTCCAATTCTGGCAGTTGTTGGTTGGAAGGTACCAGAAACTAACATGTGCAGCACAGCCAGCAGCTTTGTTAGCGGAGGGATGTTGGTTATCCGCTGTGTTGGTGCCGTCAGCCTGTGGGCTATCTGGGTCAGGATGCGGAGGATGTATGTCCTTTGGAGCCTGTTGTGGGCAATGACATCCTCTGGCGTTAGGTCTGTGAGGCTGAGGTTGAGGCGATGGACCCGCTGTCTTATTCGGCGCTGCCTCGGTGGTGGTCCTAGGGGAGGTGGCAGTGACGGTGGTTGTTGTGGCCTTCTTGGTGCTCCAAGCTGCATGAGTAGTACCTCCATGGCATCAGTGGGTCTTCATATGAGGCTCTGGGCTAGTCTCCCTTATATACTACTCTTTATCACCATTTTTAAGGCTTCCTTTTTTCTAACGGCTGTTAACGACAGCTTGGTAATACGGCGATTGAAATATTGCCGCATTAGCGGCATAAAAGAGCCGCTAAAGCGGCGATAACTCTTTGTGAATATGCCCCGTAAATTCCAATGAAAAAAATCTAAATTACCAACAATATTGGCAAAAAAAGTTATAAAAAAAAAAAATTTGAAAACAAATATATGGACAACATATTAAAACAAATAGAATACGACTTAAATAGCGACATCAACGATACCAAACAGAAAAAGTCTTGTAAAATGATCCAAAAACAAATATAAGAAATACATAAATGAAAGGAAGTAGAAAAAAGGCAACATAAAATCTCCAGATAACCTAAACTTCTGACAAACTCTTTCATGAAAGACATTTAAACGAAAGACAGTTAACACACAAAAACAAAGACCTAATATAACAAGCATTTGCAATTGAATAGATCTTGCATTTTTTAGAGTTAGAGCTATTGGCATTGTAAATGATAATATGTTTTATCTATGTGTTTTTGTTTGGAGTATAGTTGTTGTACGAATAGCTGCAGCATTGCACAGAGGACTTAGAATGAGCAATTACCATTGGGACGAGAGAAACTGCTGCAGTATTGTGTAGAGGACTTAAAATGAGGGATTACCATTGAGGACAGAGAAGCAGGTAGCAACAATGTGTAGAGTATTTAGAATGAGGAATTATGGACAGAATAAGAGAAGCAGTTAGCAGCACTCTTTAGAGTAGTTAGAATGAGGAATTATTGACGGGAGGATGTGAAATGAGGAATTATAGATGGAGCAGCAAAGCAGCTGCAGCAGTGTGTAGAGGAGTTACAATGAGGAATTAGTATTGGGACTAGAAAAGTAGGTAGCAGCACTGCCTACAGGACTAAGAATGAGGAATTACCACCGGGAACAGACGCAGCTGCAGCACTGCTTAGAGGTTTTAGAATGAGGAATTACTACTGTGACTAGAGATATAATTGCAGCACTGCCTAGAGGAGTTAGAATGACAAACTAATTGTGGGACTAGAGGCAGCTACAGCACTGCGTAGAGCAACCATAAAATGAAACACTGCTACATTGTAGGGCTAATAAAATAACTGGCAAAACACAATCTCTAGACATTTTCTTTTTGCTATAAATAAACCCACCACCACTGGAATTTAAACATAAAATCAATGAAATGGTGCAGGTTGTTATACTAATTAGTTGATATACGTCTAAATATAGGAGCACATTATTTTAAGGTTGCCTTGGAGATTGAAATAAATACATTAAGCAACCAAGGGGCAGATTTATGTTTCCTGGCGCATCCCTGCAAATCAGCAAGGATGCGCCAGGAATGATGCATCACGCAAGTTTACCCTTGCGCCACACATGATGCGCCGCATTGTAAATGCGGCGCATCATGGCGCAGGAATAAACAGATGCGTGACGCATCCGATGGCGTAAGGTTGGCGCAGTGCTTCAGTTGCGTCGCAAGCGCGACGCAACTCCAGCACTGTTCCAACCTACCCTATCCCTAACAAGGTGCGTCAAGCCTTACGCCTGCTTCAAGCAGGCGCAGGGTTTTGGCGCATCAGCGTTGGGAAAGTGACTCAGTCAAATCTTATAGATTTGACTGAGTCACTTTTCAGGGGCGTTCCTGTGACGGAACGCCCCCCCCTCTGTTGACACCCCCACGTGAAACCTGACGCAGGTTTTACGTGGCGCAGGGCTTTACATCGTGACGCATCTCCATAGATGCGTCACGATGTAAATATGGCGCAACGTGGCGCAGGGTTTACACTGCCGCTGCGTCACAAAAGTGACGCAACTGCGGCATAAAAGTGGCGCATCTCCAATATAGATCTGCCCCCTAGTACTTAGTTGTGACACTCCACGTGCATAAAAAAAACGCAACTATAAAAACACACTATTATATTTTAGCTTATGCTGTCTAGCTTCCAACCAATTTGATGTTAGCATTAAAGCACATTTACTGGATTGTTTTGACTAAATGTGGAAAGTACAGAAAAACATCGGTTGAAATGTTTTATTCACTTCTCCTTGTGCTCGTGGAACAAATTTAGTAGGGCCCAAAAATAAATCCTTGCCCTTTCCAATAAATGTTCTTTTACTGCAAAGAATTCAATTACTTTTCATGCAGCCTTAATAGGGGTTAACATTATCACCAGGTGAAATAACTGCTCGCAGCCAGGATAAGGTAAATGAAAGAGGTTTAATAAAGGAGGAGGTAGAGCTTATAATGCAACAGTGTCATTTGCTGTTATTTAAAGGACTTGAGGTACAAGTTCAGGGAGAACAACTCCCCCCTTAAAAACTTGCAAAGAAGTTAGAGTATAATTAAAGCGTCGAGAAAAAAAAGAATTTTGTACACATGCAAACTGAGAAAATATTGGAGGAGATACTGTAGAAACTAGCTCTACCGCAGCATTATAGCACTTTTTTTGCGCAATAAAACAGCAGGGCACGCTAGCAGGTACGGAAGGAAGGCATAACACAATACTGGCCTGTGCATGCATTGTATATATGCTACGCTTTCGTGAAAAAAAACAGTGTGTTACAAACAGTGTCCAAGTTGCCCACGTTGTACTGGCGTGACTTAGAGGCTGTAAAATGTGCTAGTGAAAATGTCCCACCATTATTTGCGGTTATTTAAAGGACTAAATAAACAATTTCAGGGAGACCAACTCTACCTCCCATGCTTGCAAAGATGTTAAAGAAAGTGTAAGTAAAGTGGCAAAAAACTATTATTATTTTAATCCCAGTGTGAATTATTTTGAAAATATGTTGGGAAGTAGAGTTGAAACCAGCACTTACATCATGTTATAGTGCTTCTGTTTTTTTTAGATAAAGCAGCAGGACCAAGGAGTCTGGACTGCTTTAAATAGTGCTTGATGTTTTGGGAAACAGACAGCACTGGTAGATTAAACTGAAAATTAGACTTGTAGCCCAGATGGTTATCTTATCTAAATTATAGTGGTTTATGTGGTATTATCTTTGAGTAAAGAGCCATAAACTACAGGATGGAAAGATTCCCACAGAAACTGCAGCATAAATTTTAAGCTGCCCAAACCTTCAGTTGTCCTTCTCTTTGAGTCATTGTTTTTAAGCACCTAAGACTAATTTATGGCCATTAAAGCGTAATCTGCCTTTGCTGCAAACATAGGGTAACTTCCTGGCAGCCTCAATAGGGGTTACTGCCATCCCTACATGAAATAACTACTCACAGCTGTGATAATGGAGATATGAATGTTTTGATGAAGGAGTGAGCCGAGCTCATAATACAACAGTGCCCCATGGGTTTGGTGTGACAGCCATGAGTAAACTAAACACCGATCAACATTCCTATAAACTATCTGATATGAAAGCACCAACCACAACGTTACCGCGCAAAAGGCTATTTGCAGGAGTTTTACAGCAGAAGAATGAAAGGAAATTCACAAGACAAAACACAATGAAAACAAGGAGCACCAGTGCAGTCCCTTTTAGTCCCCCTGCTGTACACAAGGCATGGGCAGAGTACACGAGACGCAAATCTGTCTCCCACCGGGAACTTCCAATGTTTGAACGCACAGCAATTAAACGAAACAAGAAGCGCAGAAAATGGTTTCACAGTTTTTATCTGCTAATTATTTCTGTTATACAGTTTATTTTTAGCTCCATAGAAACTTTCCATGGTAGTGCACTGTACAGTAAATTATGTACTGGGAAACTATTGATATGTTTGAGCACGCAGTTTAGATCGGCCAAAAAGAAGAGCCGCTTCAATGCAGAACGCAGATGACATTGGTAATTCAAATCAACAATAAATAATGTAATCCAACTCATACATACGCTACTGGAACTGGTGTGCTTTTAGGGGAAGAACAGTGTTATCAGTGCCAAAATGAAACAAGCCCAGCACCCCTTAAAAAGAAGCCCAAAACCAGTATCCTACCCAAAAAAAGGCCAACTGTTGGTCGACATAAACATTGCAAAAACAGTACTAATGGCCGAAGCGGCTGACTTTGAAGCTCAGGAAAGACTTTTTGCACTCCAATACCTTCGGAGTGCAAGACAGAAGTAAAAAGACTTGCAGTTGCCAAACACGCAAATAGAAGGGACACATGCTGCATTAACATGCACACAGTAAAAAAAACACGAAACCAAGAAAAAATAAATCCCCAAAGAGCAGATCAACAACCGTATCCTTAATGATACCTTACTTAGTCCATGCTGCATAGGAGGAATGGAAGAGAAAAAGGAGGGACAAAAAGGCAGGACTGACCACTAACAAGCATGGATTTTCAAAGGACAGTGGCAGAGACAAGTGAAAAGCAGAGGCAAGCAATGGGTGGACTTGGAACTCCACAAAGCATATACAACAGGTCACTGAGCAACAGCGCAAGCTCTGTCTTCGCTTGACCTAAAAGACAGTTTAAATAGATTGCAGTACAATGAACCTAAGTGCTGTATTTCAAGCTATCCTATTAAGAGACTGTGCTCAAGCAAAATGCTACAAGGTCCACAGAAGGTAACTAATTTAAATTTAACAAAACAATATCATAACCAAGTTTAGAAAAACTAAACGCCCAAACTAATTTTACTATTAAATTACATACCCGTAATATAGGTGAAAACTGGAACATTGAAAAACATAAATTAGGAAGAAAAGCAAAGCCTTGAAAATCAACACAAAAGAAAAGCAACGGAGAAGACACACAGAAAAATTATAATTAACATTAAAAAATCATTAATAACAAATACAATTAATAAATATAAAAACATGTATTAAAAAATAAATGTAGAATATAGTCCATTAAGACAAATTCTAAACCAGCATATGTTGTTCTTTATATATTAAATCTGGAAATAGCATGAAAACCAATAACAACTGCTGAACAAATAATTCAGAAACCTTCCAATATACAGGACAAAAGTAAATGAAAGAAAAAATATACATATAAAATGTGAAATGTAAAGTAAGTAAATAATAGTATTAGTGACTATAAATCAATAGAATTCAATAAATGTAAAATATATTTTTCTCATAATATTGCAATCCACAGAACCCAATACGTCAGAAATAGCTATAAAGGAGAAATGATGGAACTCATTGCAACTACATAATATTTTATTCCAATGCTGGGAGACCAACCATAGTAAATTAAAAGTAGAAAATGAGAAAGAACACCACAGACTCTGAACATATCAGAAGTGCAAGTCACAAACATAGTGCACAATCCAAAGAATGCACATAAGAGTTCCTATTCCTCAAAAGGTACAATATTAAAGGACATAAGCCTAAATGTTCATGAAGAAGCTGTGCAATGGTTAACCACCATTTCTAAACTACAACCATTGATCAGTATATTCCAAAGAACATACTGCAAGCTACAACGGGCGCAAGAACCTTTCAAGATATAGTAATTCCTGATAATTTAAAAGTCACCACACTGATAAAAGTGTATTCTTTATGACAATTAAAACAACGAAAAAAGAATAATATTTTTTTCCACAGCCAGTAAACTACTAACACTCACTCAATGCACTATTTGGTTCATGAGAGGGACCTTTAAATCTTGTGCCACACCATTAGCACACTCCTCTACAATTCACAGCCAACATCACAATGCTAATGCTCCCCTAATTTGTGCACGGCTCCCTAACCAACAAGGTCCGCTATGCCAATAGCTATTCACCACAATAAAAACAACACAATAACTATTTCCCTGAAAAAACAAGCCATGGACTTCGAGCTAGACATGATACAAAAAGTACTAAAATTCTATCTCCATACATTCATACAAAGCTTTTACTGTCCTTTTTAATCAAGCCATCTAAAGATATCTCCAGCAATCAGCAGTCAACATAGATTATTCGACAAATTCCTATTTTGCATCTGAATTTTTAAAAAGAGTAATACACCTTGCCTACGCACCACCTACAAAAGTCATCAGTCACTAAGACCTCCTAATAGAGCCACCATTCTACCAAGACAACAACCACAAATTTCTCATATTGGACTTATTGTAGGAAAATTGGGTTGAGCATTTGCACCTCTCAAGTCAGTCACAGAAGCCAATGCAAATCGCACATTTTCTTGCTGTAATGTGTACAATAGTACACTTTCCTCAGAAGTTGGAACAAACAATCCTGTAGAACAGTGTCACAGTTCCTTCTAAGGAACTCTTGGAAGGAGCCACTCAACCCTCTACCAATATTTGGTAAAAGTTAAAAAGGCATGATGTTACCAAGAGTTACAATAAACACAATCAGTAACACAACTAAAACCTAACATATCTACACAAACCAGACAAATGCACAAAATGCTAGCTGGTAAATTACTCCTATTGGACGTGCATTACTTTAAGAAAGCTACACCAAAAAACTAATTCACTACCCCAACAAACAAAACCTCCGAAACATAACACCCAAATTCCAATTACATATATTTAATGAAATGATAAAATGTTGATGCATTTAAAAGAGTTCTGAAAAAATATACCTTAATCAGAGAAGGAAAAAGTGAAATTAAATAAATTCATATATTAATAATTCTTAAATATTCAATATTCAGTAAACAATACAGTTAGTGCAAACTACCATCTACAAGAACCACAAATGATGACTAATGATGGAAAAAGACCACAAAATACAGTTATCAATAAAAATAAAGGCAGCACACGTGACGTTATAAAAGGCCATGTTTACTTTATAGTTACATGGAGAATAATGTACTAATAAGATTTTCATAGAAAAAATATTCACATTTTTTAAATAAAAAAGAAAAGATATCTATGAACCCAAGTAATAATATTAAAATGTAAATAGAAATGCTATTTTAATAAATACTGGCAAATAAATATGATTGCATTCATTAAGAGGACTTTTTAATACACTAAAATGTATCTTGCATGAAAATGTCTGTGACCTACATCAACTATGATAAGATTGTTATGTTAGAAAATATGGTTAGGTAAATGAATTATAATGTTTTTCAAATGATACAAAATATGTGTGAATTATATTCCGTGAAGTGTTAATTGCGGCAACGAGGGTTGCAATAAAAAGCATTATTCCCAGCCTAACAAAGGAAGATCAACAGACAGTCAGCGTGTGATGTAAGAATGAGCCATTCCATTGTGGAAGGAAGAGCTACTTACACTGCATTTTGCCAAATGACTCTGCCTCTGATAATGATTTCTAATGCACTTCAAGATGGCTACATGCTCGCTCGGTAATGTGAATGGAGACAGGAGATCGAGTCTCCATGCTAATTGACAGGCGATCCAATGGGAGTAAATGCAAGTGTCTTTTTAAACCAGTCATGAGACTCCACATGTAAAGCAAGTATTGAGAAAGGCAGTTGGCCGAAACGCGTCTACTGGTGACATTGGCTAATAAAGTGCACGTTTATCTACCCGCAGATTGCTCCGTGTTCTTTGTGGAATGTTGATGGTGAATTAAACGATGTGAATCCACTCTCACGATACGGAGGCACCCGTTAAATGGTGTTTTGCAATTTTGGTGTGGCATTTGGTGGAACATATTACCTACTAGCGGTCGGCAGTATATAGTTATGGTGGAGGAGCGTCGCCCCACTCCTTTCAATTAGCTCAAGAAGCAAAAAGATAAAATAATAACTTTCAGTTATTATCATTTTATGTTTGTGCTGCTTTGCGGGTGGGCCAGGCTGCTCTGCTCTCTGAGCAGGGCAGTGGAGTGGTGTGCCCACTCCTAAGTGCACAATGACTGTATGATTGGCCCTCTCGGGCCTCCCAAACCTGTCATGCACACATTCCCCCTTCTCCATGCAGGCTGCATTACATGAAGGTGTTGGGCTTGAAGCTGAATAAAACCAAATCATATTTCTTGCCATTGACAGATCCAGGCCCTTTTAGCTGCCTGGAATATACATTGGTGGTCTAAAGCTGTGGTTACATACTATAAGGTATCTTGGGGTGAATATACAGAGACATCAGACCGACATGGTCTCTGGTAACTTGGATAGCTTTGGCACCATCCTTGGGGTGTTTTGGGAGTGGGTTCCTCCTCTCTCTCATGGTTCAAGTCACAAGCTCTAAAATTATATTAGTGCCCCAAATTTCGTACTATTTTTCCACCATCCCGATGACACTTAAAATTGCTTTTCTTGTGACCTGAACACACTGCTGGGAGAATTGACTTGGGGTGCTGGCAGACACAGGATCGCTATGTTTAGGTGCACCAAATTTTGAAACATATTATTATTAATATCATTTAACTTCTAGAGCGCCTAGTTACTCCAACGGAGTGTCCCCGTGCTAGAACACCAACAATACCTCACCCGCAGGCCTGAACCTCCCTCCCTCCACCCTGAGTCCCCAGAAGAACAGGTAAAGGCCTACTTTCATTGCTTTGACCCTGCAGTGGATTCTTCCTTGGCTAGTTCCTCACTGTTTCCAGAGACATGTTATCTCGCCCCCTCTATTGGCAGTGCCTCAGTTGCAAAGCATTTATTTGGCAACTTCCCATGCAACAGTGGGTTGCCGTGCCTCTTGTTGACAACCCAGCACTGTTAGAACAGATATCTTCAGGAGACTAAGTTCCACCATCCTACACCCGAGCTCCCGCTAAGCTTGTTGCATGGGATCCGACACCTCCATGGTTTTAATGACTCCCTGTTTGCTCTGGGGTAGAAATCGAACAGATTGGCCAGCATTACCATGCTGGTCTTCTTATGTCTTTTGAGGAGCTACAGCAAGTTTCTCTGTGTCATTTTCTTGCACATGCTGCATTAAAATAAACTATCAGGATCATTTGGCGCCTAGCCAGTGAGAAACCTGAGAAAAACTGCACTGTGCTCATTCTATTGACCTGGGGTAGTCCATGGAATATGATTGAAATGAAATCCAGTATTTGTAAAGCGCACAATTACCCAAGGGTGTCATGGCGCTGGGGGCCATCGGGAAGATTAAGCGAGCTATTGCCCAGAGTCAAATGGTGCTAGGCTAAACTGCCACCGGCAGCAGAGATTGAACCGTGAACCCTGTGGTCCGGAGTCAGGCACCCTGGCTGCTGCACCACACCTCTTCCACCAATGAATGATAACACCTCTCTGCAGTTCTTTTCGCCCCGCTTATTCAGCTAAGCTTTTTGACTTGAAGTGTAGATATAACCGATCTGAGCTTGACTTTAGCTGACACAGAATGGGCAAGGGCACTTGGGTATGTGGGAGGGGTTACAAGGAATGCTTGCCTGAAATATTTGCAGTTCAATTACCTCTACAAAACGTATCTGACTCCGGCTAGAGTTTATAAAATATTTCACACTGAACCAGAGACATGCCACAGATGCCCGAAGTCTGACGCTACATTTATACACATTGTGCAGTCTTTTCTGGCCATCGCAACTTTCTGGGAGAAGGTGACAGACATTCTTGCGTCAGTGACAAATATCAATTCTTAAGGTGTTCCCCCCTATTCCTTATGTTGTGTCCCAAGTGCAATAAAATGAAATGTAGATTTTAGGACTTGGCACCAGTGGCGGCTGATGAACTTTGAAAGTGAAGGGGCAAAAATCCATCACTGTTATCAAGGGAGTGTGTCATCTACTAAATTCTTCAATATAATTCTTTTATAGCACTACTTATCTGAGTGTAGGATGTCAAAGTGCTTTCATCACACAGGGAGGCACAATAAATCATACAAGTGTTTAAATAAATGTACAGGAAATGTTACACAAGACATTGAGTCTTCTAGGGTGTAGGAATCACATACCATCCATACTTGTAGAAGTTATATGTTAAGAGTGAGTGGTTGGGCACAATACAAAGTCAGAACATAAAAAGTAATGCGGTTGATTGTAAGTGTCTGTACTAACAAGACTATCACTTCCCAAAGAAACCCTACTTTGCAATTGTAGAATAACTACGGATTGAGAACAAATAAGGTTGTAAACCCATGACTTGCAGTCTGCATGCAGCACCTTGATGCCAGTAAATAGATCACTCTACTGTATTACAAGTATTTCAACTTATGAACTGGAAGTAACAAAATGATCTCAGTGTCAGAAGCAGTAGCCCACTTACTTAGCTAAATAATCCGTGATCTGCATGTTACACGGTGTGCCTTGCTGCAGACACATTAATCCAGTATATTACTTTATGAGTCAAAACTGTGAATGGGCAACACAAACAACTCTCCCATAGCAGTATAAATCACTAGAGTCATCTTGCCAGTAAAATCCCCTCAAAATTGCTGGGCAGACAGAGATCTCTGCATCAGGTGTCGTAACCCTGTAAAATATTTTGAAATGCAGCCTCTTTGTTACCAGTTAGGTAATCTAGAACAGATTTACTGTCACATATGTGCTTGATGCCAATTTAATTGCAGCAGATTTACATTAAAATACATTTGTAAATTGACTTTTAGACTTTGGTTTTCAAGCTCTGGTCCTCATGACTTAAAACCCTTTTCCTCTGCCACATATTGGAGTATTTATTTCCAATTTCACTCACTGATAAAGTAAACAAAGACAACATGCACAGAGGCACACTGTCATGTATGAGGTAAGATTATCTGAAACAGATCTAAATTAATCCTTATTGCAGGCAAAATTGGGAAATTGTGTCAGGCTTCATTTTAAGGCAGCGTTGAATCTCGGTAGGCGCTATGCCCAGAACTGAAAGCAAAATGAACTGACAGATCTATTGGTTCATCTGGATACATTTCTGGAGCCTGGAGATGCACCAAGCAGCTTTTCTCTCCGCCTGTGTGCTGGTGATGGGAGGTCCCCGCCCTTGCGCCCCTATCGACCAGCTGCAACTAGAATTATGACGTTTCTGAAATTAAAATAAGTAATATCATGCTATACACAGCTACAATTTGCAATGTATAACCAAGAAACACCAACACTTATTTAAGAGTGCATCCAGTTAATTTGGCCAGTGCTAATAGTCATGGTCAAGAAATAGAAAAAGTCTTACTAAAAACCGACAGAGTTTTAGGGATGCTTTTGAGTTTTTAAAGGTTACAAGAGACTAACAGACAGCTGTGGACATTGTTTTGAAACACACCTGTAGAATGAGACCCGCTTGAAATGACTCTCACCTATGATTTAAATTTGATTTGGCAAAGGAAGGGGCATATTATCAAGACAGGCGACAAAATTAACGCCGCTTTAGCGGCAGAAAACTGCCGCTAAAACTGCGATAATGGGCTTGATAATATGCTCTATGGAATTCCAATCGAAGCTCAGGTTAGATGTCCTTCACATCTAACATGGGCTTCAATTGGAATTCCATAGAGCATATTATCAAGCCCATTATCGCTGTTTTAGCGGCAGTTTTCTGCCGCCAAAGCGGCGATAATTTTATTGCCTGTCTTGATAATATGCCCCAGAGTTCTTTGAAATGTTCATCAAGGAATTAGACCTACAGTGAAGGAACTCGGACGTTTTGCAGAATTTCATGTTTTCTCCCAAATCCCTTCTTCTCATTTCTCCCTGGTACTTTTTGCCCACTCTGGAGAGCACCGTTGGGCATTCAAGGCCAAGATTTGTTTGTCGCTCCTAGGGGATCAGAGGGTCTCAGGTTAGTCAATCTGTTCCTAAATCTAGAAGAAAGTCTGCTTGGTCAAGTCAATGTCTCCCGGACTTGAATGGAATTATGTTCCTGGTCAAGTGGGGTTACTGACTTTATTGAAGTAACATCCCAGAGGTGCTCATTTGACCTTATGATTCTAAGTGAGTCAGATTTCAGGGTAGGTTCATGGTGCAGTTTACATTGCTGGAGTCCCATTTCCAGTCAGCTAAATAGACCAACTGACTTTAGTATATTTACATTCTAGACACTCTTAGTGGCCCCACTAACTTTATTGGGATCATATTCCATGTCAACTCTAATGTTATGTTATGTTATGTCATATATTACGCTATGTTATATATGCATAGAAGCTTGACTAGCACTATCTGCTCATCTCAAATGCTGATGTCAAATAAAAGAAGTAAACAAATTCAATGGACTCGCAGACTGAAATCAATGGTCACATTCCAGGCCATCTCATTGGCTCTACTTCCTTTCTTGATCATCTTAATGGTTCCTCAGTTCCTTATTGAGTCACATTTCAAGTCAAATCTGAGTAGACTAAATGAATCATTTGTCTCGCTTGACCCCATTGATATAGCATTTCACATCACATTTCACATAGAAGCTGACTGGGAAGCCTTAAGCAGTCCAAGCTGAATTACCATCAGTGGCCCAGCACACTGTTCTCATGAGCTGTGTAGATGTGCCTGTGAGAGGCCAGTATGTTTTTATAAGGTCTTTGAGGGAAGAGCGGCAACACAAAGGTGTCCTATTAAATGGAGCTACAGGTACATGTTTTTACTAATAATCACTCTTGTAATAAATTGGGCTGTTGGATCACTGGGCTGGTAGACCACAATCTTTGCCAGGGGGAAGCAGAAGCCAGCCCTTGACACAGAGCAGTCAGGCTTAACTTAAAGGCAATTTGTAAAGAATTTGTGCAACACTTCAAACAGTAGCAAAGTCAGAACACCACAAAAAAAGGATCCCACACCGGGTTAGAAAAACAGGAGTCCTTTAATAAATAAAAAAATACCAAAATGACAAAAATCCAATCAGTAGAAACTGAGATTTTCAATTTAAAGTTTTTAGTGAGAACAGCGCACAAAAGCACACACTGTGGACATCTGGTCGCACCAGATTGGGACAAAGTCACAAGTTCAGGCTGACCGCAATAGAGTGCAGGCCAGCTACAGGAACCCAGTTCAGCCCACTGAACAGAGTAACTCAAATCCTGGTTTGTGGAACATTGCAGGGTCCCACATCAAAGATACACCGCTCAGCCAAAGCGATGTGCCGGTTCTGAGATGTGGTAAGGCTGAAATGAAAGGGCCTGCGTTGTTGAGGATCCCAATGACTGGGCTGGTGATGCAAAGTTCGAGGATGTGGCACGTGGTCAGACGATGAATCAGTTTAAAAGAGCTGCAATGCAGATTCAGTCATCGACGTCGAGGCTGCCGTCAACAAGGGATGCGAGGGCCAGTGTCAATAATGTGTTGACAGTGGAGGTTCTGATGGGACTTTGGTGGTGATGCGAGTCTTTGTGATGGATCCAATCCACACAGTGGTGACAATGTGTCGGTTCTGCTCAGGTTTGTGCAGCAGAGGAGATGTGTCAATTCTAGTGGATTCACAGAGGCTGGCAGAGCACCTTAAGCCCACTTTCAAGGATCCAGGACTGGGGTGGCTCCATTTGGCAGGGTAGACTCACAGATGGCAGAGTCTAGGTGCAGAAGCAAGGTTGTTGGAAGCCTATTACGTCGCTGAGGCTTCAGATCAGGAGACCAGCCAACTAGCCCTTGGGGTCACTCTGGGTTCTGTGTTCAAGAGATACAGGCACACTTCTTCTGACACAGGCAGGAGGGCAGCAGGTCAGCACACCAGGGCAGAAGTCTTTCAGAACAGCAGAACAGCAGAGTGGCAGTCCTTTCAGCAGCACAGTAGTCCTTCTTCCTGGCAGACTATCCACAGGCTCAGTAGCGTACTGAAGCTGTGATGTCTCACGTCCAGTATATATACACTCAGTTTTGCTTTTGAAATGGGGAGAAGCTTCTAGAGGAATGTCTTTGAAGTGCACAGGTGCCCTGTCTTCCTGGCCCTGGCTTCAGACTAACTACAGGGGGTATACAGCCCTTTCTGTGGAGAGAAGACATAGCCTATTAAAGTGTAAGTGGGGCTGGGTCAATCTCCTCCCTCCCATCCTGTCAGTGATGGCCCATCCAGTCACACTTAAACTCCCCGTTGTGTGTGGCTGTCTAGGAGGAATACACAAAGCCCAACTGTCAACTACACCCAGTCATGTGTCCGAAAGACAGGCTGTAGGCACCAAATGGGTAAGGCAAGGAATGCCAACTTTCTAAAAGTGGCAGTTTCCAAATTATAAATCAATATTCTACTTCGCCCTAAGTTAAGACCGCAAAAATGAACTGGTTATTTGTTCCCATTTGTAAATTACACATATAAAATGTAATAAGGTAATTTGAATGTTATCCTATTGAAGAGGTAGGCCTTGCAGTGGTTTTCATTACCAGGACATGTAAAACTTAAATGTACATGTCCTACTTTTTAAATATATTATGCCTTGCCCTCCAGCCCTAGGGATGGCGTTTATGTTTTAAAATGGAAGGTTTTGGCATGTCAAAAGGTTTACTTTGCCAGGTCAAAATGGCAGTCTAAAACTGCATGCACAGATACTTCAATGGCAGGCATGAGATATGTTTAAAGTGCTACTTAAGTGGGTGGCACCATCGGTGCTGCAGACCCACTAATAGCATTTAATTTATAGGCCCTGGGCACAGGTATTACCACTTTACTAGGGATTTGCAAGTAAATTAAATATGCCAGTTGGGTACAAGCCAATGTAACATGTTTTAGAGAGGGAGCACAATCACTTTAGCGCTGGTTAGCATTGGTAAAGTGTGCAGAGTCCAAAAGCTAGAAAAAATGAAGGCAGCAAAAACAGGATGTTTGAAGGCAAAATGTTAGAGGGAAAACCACGCTAAGGATGTCAGTTTTAACAGCGTTAATGAGGAAGAACATAAACATCTGTAGTGAATGGGCCTTGAACCTGCATAGCAATGGCTTGGCAGTCCACCCCCTCAGGCAATCACGATATTGACTTGATTGCCATCCTACCCCTGACTTTACACTTTGGACAATTGTTCAACCTCTATGCTGCATCAATATCCCCATGGACCTTAATTGATTTTCACTCACTTTTGAGCAATCTCACAGAAGATTTAATCTACTAAACTACTCCACTTAAAAATTCAGTCTAATGTATTATAATGAAAGGCTAAAGATATTTGTCTGTACGACACATGAAACATTTAATGTGAACAGTTGAAGCTTCGAATGGACACATTGTGTGTATTCACAATAAAGAAAATGTACCCCCATTGTATTTTCAGGTCCAAGAGGAGAGGGAAACGACATAAAACTGGGAAAGAGCCTCTTATCGGACCTATATTGCTTTTTAGCTGGTGGACCAGCGATTAAGCCACTTTCATCAGGACCAAAATTGAATCATCTATATCTCAGAAAAGTGGACGGGGTTATCTTAATCTTGCCAGACATTGCAAATTCTTTGATTTGGATCAAATTTCTTTACAAGTGGCAGGAAAAGGCCACGGGCCAGTAGGGACCTTGTATTAGTACCTCTGCCAAGCACCGTAGTAATTCTTGCTGAGCTGTAATTGCACACCTAAATGCGTGCGTCACACTTGAGCGAAGTCATCTTTGGCCTTTATCCTTTTCTTGATCAATGCGAGGTCTGCTTGGCAGAAGTACTAAACGCTGGTCCACAAAACGTGCGTTGGCCATTACTAGACATATGGGGAATCCTTTCAGAGATATATACAACAGAGGAACTTAATGGGATAACATTTTACCATAAATAATAAGACAGTCTGTCTCTGACAATTTGTCCAGAATCTCCGACATGATTGGACTTTTTTGGTGTATGAATGTTAGTGTGAGTGAGATGGTTTGACAGGTGAGAATGAAGTACTTATGGCTGAGTGTGGGGTTAGATGTGTATAAATCACATGTATTTTGATTTTATGTTGTATTGCGCGTTTTTCTGCCTCTAATACAGTTGAGGAGTTTGTTAACATCTGTAGTCATGCAAATTCAATCCACCGCTTATGTGTTGATACAAAATGTTCAAATGCTGTAGAATTATCACAAACAAAAAGGTTAGAAGGACTACATGTATATTGGCAATTGTTGTTTATTTGTATAACTGTTATATGTATTTGTAAATAATGAACTATTATAAGCAATGAATAACAGCAAACTAAAAGTAGATATGAAAAAGTAAAAAACCTTTTTCTACACGAAGAATATAAATAATAAAACCAAAAATCTTTTTTGAATTAATCTTCATATTTGACACTGATTTTTGGGGATCTGTTTTGTAGATGAGCCCTAGCACACATTTTGTGTATTGCCTGTGTGTATACTGTGTGTATTTCTGTTCCTACAATGTCTGTGGCCTACTTTTTATTCTCCAAGCTTGTGGTGCCATGGAGCAGATTGCCCAGTGACTTAAAACACATAGCCTGCCCAAATTACTACATGCCTGTGCTTACATGTGGTTGAACTTTAAAGTGTGACCTATTGGCATTGCCAATACTTGATTCCGAGCTCGTGATGCTCAATGCCAAATTTGTGTCACTGTTTTCCAGTGCTCTGCACTGGCACTTAGGGGCCATAAGTACAGAAGTTAGGGATTGCTATTTCCTAATTGCGATTCTTGGCAAATTGTAATTAATAAATCACAATTCCTAATGTACAAAAATGCACGTGTTGGAAATAGGGATTCCTAATTGGGTGACCTACCTCAATATTAATAATGAGGTAGGTTAAAATTTGCGACCCCTCAGGAATTGTAACCATTGCAGGGATGATTGTGAGGGAGAGACTTTAAAAATTAAGACGAAATGAATGGCATTTATGATATTGTGCAGAATTAATGTGTAAGCTTCATGAAAATGATGGGTTTTAGAATGCATAAAAGCTGTAAACTATTTTATTTACTCATGTTAGGCCTAAAATGGCAAAAGTAACACTGCTTGAAAAGTTGATTAGCTAAAATGCTTAAAAACAAATAAAAATGTTTATTTCATGACCTTCCTGCAAATATGTTTTTCATAATGACTTATAGTTGCTTTTAATGTTTTCACATATTTCAACAGCATGTATCTATTCCCACAAAGACCACTGTTAACTCATGATTAGTTTTTGTTATTTAGTAGGGTAATGAAGAATTCGTACTCTGAGATGCAGAACTTAAAATGTGAATTTGACTCTTTAGCTTACTTGTTTTTTTCCAACAATTGATGGTTCTGCAAAATGGGTTATTTTCGTTAATGGATACATTTCAACTTCCACATGGACCATTGACAGGAGACTTGATATAGGAAGGTTAGAGATGTGGCTAATACATGGGAATATAGACCTGAATGAGACACAATTTAAATTAACTCATAATTGCTGCAATTTAGTTGCAAACTTAAAATTGCTGTCTGTGGACTATTGTATTCCTGTGAGAAGATGAGGAGTGATCCTGTTCCCAGGAGAGCATTGAATGCTGATTGGTTGGCAGGGAACGGTAGTTTGCCCCACTTGCTATTGAGGCAATTTTTTCCTTACCACTTTCCAGGCAATTTTTTCCTTACCACTTTCCAGACCATTTTTCTACACCATTTATCCAGACACAGACTTTATGTCACATTGCTTTGATACTCTACTGATTTTCCTGAACCTTTCCTTATGGGAAGTCCTACTTTGATATTATGCACTATTTGGGCCAATTTTAATGCTTAAGCTTCATGCTTTTCTCACTCTCTCGAATTAGAACTCTTTATAGGTTCTGACTAACTCCATTTTAACCATTAACGATAATGGGGCAACCCAGTAACCCTCAGAACCTGGGTGTGATAGTATATGCAGAAACAATGGTTCTGTCGGAGTATAAACGAACTAACTTAATAGGTGCTGAATACACTTTTGATTATCAAGGACACACACAAACCCAAAGAAACAGGACAGAATCCAAGTCACTTGATAGAATGATATTAATTGATGTATCGAGAGCACCAAAATATTTACAGGGTAAACCAACAAAAAAACACATTTATAGTGAAACAATTAGTGAAACAGTGATACTTTGCACAAAACACATTACATATAACGAATATGTACAATGGACAATACATAAAAATAATCAACAAACAAGGTCCTATTTACAATACATAAGCCACTTAAGGGTTCAAATTTCCTTGTTGTCTAAGTGGATTTGCATGTGACGCATAGGACATGTAACGTCGACGTTTCGACCCGAAGATAATTGTGCCAATTAATACGCATCAAGGTGGGTCTTCATCAGGACAAACGAGGTTGGGGACCTGTAAACGCAAGGAGTATGGTGTCAGGGCAGTGTGTGCGTTACATGTAATGGAAATAATTAATTTCCCAATTACGATCACTTAGCTCACCTGGGGAACCGACTTAGTTATGAGGAAAATTATTCCTGTTGTCGCTAATGCAGATGGCCAACATCAAATGTGGAAATGATATTTAATTCCTGCAAGAGATTGGAGAGGAGGGACTATTGTAAAGTCTAGACAGGCTGCGTTGGAAATAATTAAAACATACCTGTTTGTACACGAGAAGAACGTACCTCTGGGACGGGGATATTTGATTTGGAAGGGAGAGTGGTGCTGTCTCTACTATCGCCACGGACTGTAACAATAAAGGATAGAGGCGTGTCTGAGAAATGGAACAAGGTAATAATCCAGAAACATTGAAAGTCGTTTAACTGAGGAGGAGGACAATTAAAGGCACGTGGTGATTAAATTCAGGACATAATGTATATCCAACGTACACAGAAAAATAAAATACTGGTTGTGCCGGGCGCAAAAGCGCGATATATCACAAATATGGTAGGGCTGCATGTAAGTAGCATAAAATTCTAGTCGACCTAATACCCATTTATGAGTAAAATCAACTTGGTCAATTTTAATGCTTAAGCTTCATGCTTTTCTCACTCTCTCGAATTAGAACTCTTTATAGGTTCTGACTAACTCCATTTTAACCAGCTTTTTAGAACAGAAATTCTGTCCTTTCTGGAACGCTTTTTAATGCATTTATTATATAATCTGATTAACCAATAATGATTATATATTTCTGTCATATATTAATGATTGCTATTAATTCGAATTTAACTTGTGATATATGCAATAAAGATGATGTACTAAAAGATTTACTAATTAAACCCTTTTACTCATACCAAACTCTCATTACTGACTTAAAATAGATTTGTGATTGTAATTATAATGTATGTGATGCTCAGCCCTCTTCTTCTCTAAAATGATGGCAAAGATTCATCGCAGTTGGAAAAAAGCGGCGGAGGGGTTAGCCCTGATGCTGGTAAACCGTGACTCTTAGTGGCACATGCATCAACATAAGGAATTGCTATTCCTAAATAGCGATTTTTAAGGAATCGCTATTTAGGAGTCGCAATTCCTTATGCATGTAGAAACCGCAAAATAAATGGTGATTCCTACACATTACCTAATAGCGATTCGCAAATTGCGGATCGCTATTAGGTAATGTCACTCCATTCCTTCTTATCGGCCTATAGTCCCATAGGAAAGAATGGGAATGCATTCTCAAATTTTGATTACCAAATTGGTAATCGCAAATTGCAAATGCAATTGCATGGGTGCTAAGGAGCCTATGGCCCCCCTGATGCGCCCCCCCAATAGGTAAGTGTGCACATGTGGTGCACACACATGCCCTAAGGACATGTGTGTGCCCCACATGTCAATTTGAAAAATTCACTTTTGTACATTTTTCAAAGAATTTGCAAACTATCAACAGCTTGAAGTTGATGGTAATAAGCGTTTTCTAAATGCAAAGTTGCATTTAGGAAAGGCTCGATGCATCTCAAATAGGGAACCGTAATTTGCAATTGCCTAAATGCAGTAGCAATTTAGGTAATCGCAATAAGTTGCGATTGCCTATATTGCGAATGCAAAAATGTACATGAATCGGAAAAGGCCTTTTCGGTCGCAAACAGGTCGATTCTGCGAAATGACCCGTTTGCGACCGGAAAAAAGTTTAATGCATGTGGCCCTTAATCACTCTGATTTTCCGCTACTTCATTGGCCTGCTAGGGGTCAGCAGTTTTTCTAATACAGCCCGTTTTCCTTAAAGGAAAATGGGATGCGTTTCCAAAAATAAAATGAAACTTTTAAGTGTAATTTTTGAAGAATGGCAGTGGTCCCTTGGACCGCTGCCTGCTCTTAAAAAATATTTGTTTCAACATTCACTAATGGGAAGGGGTCCCATTGGGACCCCGTCCTATTTCCGAATGGTTACCCCCCTTCAGGTGTTGGTAATAAATGTATGTGTTGAGGCCGTAATTTGGTCGCAAAACATTCATACATAGAACTCCAATTCGGTATTTGAAAGGGATGCCCTAAACACTCTCCTTCGAAATACCGAATCACAATTTATGCTTTGTGCGTATGGAAAAGCATTTTTTGCAGTCTGTAGTGTCCCGATTCTGGGAATCAGGCCATTTCTGAACCCAAAAATGCTTTTGTACATATGCCCCCTAATACTTAGCACCGGCCCGTGGTGACATTGAGTGCCTATTTTCAGCAAAGCACATCACTTTAGCATTGCAGAAATAACAAAAAATTAGTAATAGTAGTGCATCCCCAAGATATTGGTACTGGGATTTTCCAGCAGTCACAGGGGCAGTGGGTGGTGCAAGCGCAAGTGGGTTGAGCCCTGGCACTATTTTTTGCGAAATTAAGTATTGGTTATGCAGCTGCACTAGAAGGTAAAGGCAACACTACTGGGAAGCGGGCATCCACTTACACTGTACGCACTGGGCTGCTTCTATTGAGACTCAAATGATCTGACCTTTGGCGAATAATGTTAGCGTAACTGTCTTAATATCTCAACCCATTTTCCTATTCGAAATGCCATTTCTAGACTTTTGCTTTTAATTTTTACTCTGTGGCATATGTGCTGAAAGTGCTACCCTCTTCAATTTATCCTGATTAGAGTTCCACCATGAAAGGAAAGTGTTGCAGTGCACGAAAATGAGAGTTGTGTAAAGGCCAGGGCTTAGCACCTGCCCATATCAATTTGAAAAGGGATTTGTGCCATGACGCCTGTGGTCGCTACAGGCACAAAAGAAAAGCTTAGCAGGAAATTGTTAGGCGCGCCAGCACTAACTAATTATAGGCCGCTTTTATTCGGAGCCCGCAGTTCGTGGAAAAGTTTACTGTAACAAGCCACGCTTCAGGAAATTACAGATCATTTCAAGATAAAACTTGCAATATTTTAAGAAATGTTGTTTTCTCGATTTTAGTCGCTGTCACATGGCTCTCTCTGAACAACATAAAAGCAATCAATTTGTCGCCAATCTTTGGCTTCTTGCAAGCTGCTTATCTTCTTGTGAAGGTATACATCCTCCTGCAGTTATTTCAAAGGTTACACACTCGCAGTTCTGGATTAGTATCGATAGAACTAACTCAGCAACCATTTAAGGTTCAGCCAAATTGTCACACTTCATCTGTAGCTCCCCAACCTTATATAAAAAGTGGTTACCCCGCAGCCTGACAACAACAAAATTAATAATGTATAGTGTGCTTTTTATTGCCAATTTGTAATTTTAAATTAATAGGTATTTGTATGTGTTTTGTATGCACGGTTTTATGTGATATAGGTGTTAAAATTAGTATCCTGCTATTTACATACCGTAATCAGTATTTCATAATCATGTGAGATAATATTTTCCTTTGTTATTGCCATATAATTATTGCTGTGCTTGCAATCTGATGATACAAGCAATGCAACAATAGTATTTTCATTTTAAATATGCTAACTGTACAAGTTTTATCACTGTGCAACTATAATGAGACTGTAAGAATGCAGAGTTTGTAACAGTGGAATTATATTTAAAACCTATTAACTGCACTGTTTATTTCATAATACTATAATTTAGGTAATGACAGGCCCTGTGGTACTGCTGCAGGAGTAGAATCATGATCTTGATTACAGAGAGTTTCTAACATAACCTCTGAACCTCACAACATATTCATAAGTACAGGGCGGTATTTTTTCTATGTCTTATTTACAGAAAATAAAAGAATAATCAGCAGAACCAAAATCAGTGGAGAAGAGTATGAGAATAAGCTACAGTTTTAATTTCTCAAGAGTTGAACATAGTGAGAAAGTGCCTCTTGTTGTGTGTCAGTCCCATTTTATGTGTAATGATGCTGTTGGTGTGTAACTCTAATCACTGGGGCACTGCTAGCCAATTCTGAGCGTTTGTGCTCCAAACCCCTAATATATGGTAACATTGGCTAATTCCTAATTGACACATTTAACTCCCCAGTAAAGCCATAGTATATGGTGCAAGAAATATACCATTAGCATGTCGCTTGTCACTTGTGGATTACAGCACATGTTGGTCCATCAACTTGGCTGACAAAGAAATGATGGGTCCAGGCCTGTATAGGATGACTGCTGCAACCTTTAAACTTGCAGACAAACCTTGCAAAATGACTATTTGTGATGGGAAGGTGAACTACATTTAAATATTAAATAAATAACCCCTACATAGGCCATGTAACCCACAAGGTAGTGTGCATAGTATTTCAAGGTGGAACATGCAAGTATTTAGTGTTGGCATGAACCTACTGTGACTAGCTCCCAAAATCTATTTTACTGTAAAAGAGCAGTAGCTGCCCTATGAGAAAAAATATAGTTCAGAATAAAATCATAACTCTGCTAACTTTGGTTTGAGACATGCTACAGGAATAATACAGCGCTCATTTTAATGTTTATTGAAATCCAATTCAGTGAAGAAGTCTGATTTTAATGAATATATTTGAAAAGTCAGTTTGAACATTAAGGGCCATATGTAGGTACATTATTTTTACCGATTCTTAAATACCGAATTTTACCGAATCGGTATTTAAGAATCGGTAAGTTATATGTAGGTCAACAATCGGTAAACATTACCGAATCGGTAAAATTCGGTAAACATGAATCGGAATTTACCGATTCGGTAAATACCGAAGCGGTATTTTCCGATTCGGTAAATACCGACGTGGTATATTCCGATTCGGTAAATACCGATTCGGTAAATACCGAATCGGCAGTTCAAAAACACATGACTTCAAGCAGCCAATCCTGTGCAACCGCAACCTCAACCCCACCCAACCAGGGAGTGGCCACACCCAGGCAGGTGCACACAATTAGCAGACTCTGGAGAGACTGGGAGTGCTGAGGAGAGGAAGAGAGCAACTGCCAGATTCAGACCTGGAGACTGCAAGAATGGCCAGCCAGGACACAGAGAGGGAAGGAGGGGAGAGGAAGCGAAAGCTCAAATTCAGCCCAAAGGAGCTGCAAGTTCTGGTGGAGGAGGTCGTGAAGCAGCACCAGAAACTATTTGGAAAACTGTCACAGCAAGTGCCTGAGTCAGAAAAAAGAAAGATCTGGCTTGGAATCCAGGCACAGGTGAATGCCGTGGGAGTGACCCCCCGGGACATCGATGTCCTGAAGAAGCGGTGGTATGACATCCGCATCATCACAAAGAGGAAGGTGGCAGATTTAAAAAAAGAGGCCAGCCAGACAGGAGGTGGACGCAACAGAGCACCAGCCCTGACAGAACTGGAGGAGCTAGTGGAGACAACGATTGAGCCAGAAAGCATCGTGGGGATTGGGGACGCTGACAGCTCTGCCAGAGGCACCTCCAAACAAGGTAAGACGCTTGCACAGCAATGTGCCCCCCCCACCCCTATCCCAACTCCCAAAATGTGCCATGAGAATCCCACTCCAGTACAGGTATTAGTGCATGCCTTCAATGCATCATGGGAGATGTAGTCCATGAAAGGCCAAACATGAGACGAGGACATTGAGATACTGTCTAGAAATTGTATTGTCATGTCATTCTAGAAAAAGCTTCAGGTACACTTAGCTGCTGTTGCTTTTCTGTCCACAGGCACTACTGCGCACAGAACTGGCCATGAGAAGGGAGAGAGGGCACACCACACACCCAGCACAGAGAAGGCCACCACCAGTTCCGCCCAGGGAACGGCACCACAGGCAGTTACACCACCCCAGCCAGCATCGCCGCTCCTGCCAGCATCCCCAGTCCTGCAGGTTTCACCACCATCTTCACCTCCTGCATTACACAGGTTGAGGAGGCGTCCTGCAGCCAGGTTGGATGTGACCGACTCATCATCCGAGGAGTCGAGGGGCCCGGAAACGTCCACTGTACCCCAGAATGTAACCCATGCCAGTGTGCCTTCCGAGTCTGAGGGAGAACACACAGTTGGCAGACGGCGCCGCAGGGCTCGGCCGCAGAGTCCACCTCCCCTTGGGCAGGGCCATGGAGTGTTCTCAGGTCTTGAGGGCACCATGGTGAAGATACAACGCGTCCAGGCAAGGGCAATGGTGTCGGTACAGCGACAGATGCGTGGCCTCAACAACACCTTTGGTAACATTGAAAAGGGCATCACCACCATGGCAGGGGGCATTGCTGATATGGCAGCGGGCATGCGGGACATGTCCCAATCCATCATGCTGCTGTGCTCGAAGTTCGATGAGGACAGGGCCACACGGCGCAGGGGACATCAGAGGAAGGATCAGACCTCGAGGGCAGTGAACCGGCTGGCGACTGCCACATCGCTGATCTGCAGGCGCTCTGTGGCGATGCAGGAGGGCCTTGCACAGTGCAGCACAGATGTGTCCAGGGGGATGGTTAGGGTCACAAGTGCACTAGAAGTGCTGCTCACCAGCCAGTCTGCAGCAGCTGGCGCTTTGGATGCTGGCGACACAGAAGACACGACCAGCAGGAGCAGCATAACCCCTCCTGTCCCAGACACTCGTCGGAGCAACAGGCGTCAACGTGGTGCCACTGGTACCCCAGTCAGTGAGGACGCCCCCTCAATTCCATCCCGCACTGCTGCGCGTGGGCGCAAACATTAATGCGTCATGAGAAACAATGACACATTTGGGTGAAGTAACCCTTAACTCCAAAAATTTTATTTTTCATTGTTGTTGGAATACAATTTCCTTTGTGTTGTGGCGTAGTGCTGCCTGATTAAACTACGTTATGGCATCCAACTACAGGCTGTGTCCCCTTACTCATTCAGAAATAGTTGCATGTGATCTCTGCCCGTCTCACTCTTCCATCTGTTGCTGTTTGTACTCCTGCTGCGTTGGCCTCTGCATGTGCAGACTCATCATCAGTGTCCTCAGTATATGTAATTTCGACCTCTGTGCCTCTCTTTGTAGCAAGGTTGTGCAGCATTGCACAAGTGGCAATAATCTTGCAGCAGAGGATGGGTGTGTACTGGCGTGCACCTCCACTCTTATGGAGGCAGCGAAACCTGCTCTTCAGTAGTCCAAACGTGCGCTCCACCACATTGCGAGTAGATTTGTGTGCCACATTATATCGTCTATCACTCTGGGTTGATGGGTGTAGGTAGGGAGTGAGGATGAATGACCGCACGGCATATGCACTGTCCCCTAGGTGAGTAAAAGGGAGACATCAGTCACATGCCTCAATACACTATGATTTGCACTGAGTACTATGTAGCGTCACTGTTACTTACCTAACAGATATCCTTCTCCAAATTCTCCCGCAAGCAGTCGTGTGTAGATCCCACTGTTCTGGAAGATGTAGGAGTCATGGGTGCTCCCAGGGAATTTGGCAACGATATCAGTGATGATGTTCCCTGCATCGCAGATTACCTGCACATTGATGGAGTGGGTGGACTTTCTGTTTCTGTAGATGTGCTCAGTGGCAGCAGGTGGGCAGATTGGGATGTGTGTGCCATCTATACAGCCAATGACATGGGGGAACTGTGCCATGTGATAAAAGTCAGTTTTAGTTTTCTGCAGTTCAGCCTGTGTGTTTGGAAAGCTGATGTAGTGGTGCATTCTCTGCATCATGGCATCCAGGAACTTCCTGAAGAAACGGGACAGGCAACTCTGGGATACACCGCCCACCGCAGCTATCACCCCCTGGTAACTGCCAGATGCAAGTAGGTGTAGGCTGCAGAGCACCTGCACATGTGGTGGTATGGCATGCGCCCTTCTTGTTGGCTGGTCCAGGAGTGGGTGCAGGTCCCTTATCAGGTCCATGATGGTTTGGGGGTGTAGCCTGTACCTTTCATGTATCTCTGCGTCAGTCAGTTGGAAGAGTGTGATGCGCTGTCTGTAGATGCGTTCCTCCCGTCTCCATATCCTCAGTCCTGCAGCCTGTAGACGTAGCCGCCTTGCAATGACATACAGAGCGGCCATGTTGTCCATGCTGTTGCATTTTGGGATTGCTTAAATGCACTGTTGAAAATTACCACCTGCTTTCTATCAGTGTTAATTACCGACTCTTATTTACCGAATTTGAAGGATTTCTTAATTACCGAATTTACATACATATCATTTTTCCGTATTACCACTTCATATTTACCACTTCATATTTACCGATTCGGAAAATATGTATTTGGTAAATTTGAAGCGGTATTTTTGAAGTCGGTAAATTTGAATCGGTATTTACCGATTCATATTTACCGAATATGGGTTTTTGGCCTCCTACATCTCAACTATCTAAATACCGGTCGGTAACGGGTTTTTTACCGAATTTCGGACGTTACCGACCGGTATTTGGCTACCTACATGAGGCCCTTAGACTTTGTCTGCCTGAACCTCCAGTGGGCTAATTATTACTCGCCTGCCAGCAGCAGGCCCTTGTCAGTGCATCTCCTTACTGAGGTGGGAAAACTGCACCTGGATGAAAAGACGTATGGAGCTCAGAATTACAGGGGTTCCAAGTGTTTTAGAAAGAATAAAAACCATCTCGTACTTGGGCTAATTTTTAGCACAATAGTATCTTGGGTGGCACATGTCCAGCAAAGCAGGGCAAAAGTGGCCAGATATCTGGGCTCACTCCTCAACCTCCTGTGCCCCGCCGGGGGCTGGTCTTTGGCCCCGGTGATCCAAATTTACACCGCACAATGCTCTCCCATAGCTTTCTACTGTTTGGGCGATTAGGGTTATGCTCTTTGCACATTACTACAGAGGGAGGAAAAAAAACTCTGTAGGAAACTTCTGGCCATACCAGAATTGTATCTGCCACAGTGAACTTGGGGTTACATATTTGACTGACCACAAACAAATTAAACCAATCTTGCTCTTTCTTTCTATTTGGCAAAAGAGGATTCCATTTTATCAAGGGCTATAATTAGTGACTGCCTGAACTGTGATATGGGCATGTAGATCCCATGGCTGGCTTAAGTGAAAAGATCCTTTGATGAGGTTAGCCTACCACATGCATTTTCTGACACTACCACATGTGCTTCCATTAATAAAAGACAAGTTTTGTCAATGTTATTAGCACCTTTACATAAAAAGAGGGTTTTGGAGGAGTCTAAAAAAGCAATGATTGGCAAATATCTGTCTGTGAATACAGAGGTTACATAAAGGTAGCTACATATGGAAATCAAGTAGGACCTGAGTGCTCTCTATCATTTCGGTTTAGGGCAGACACAGTAAAATACCTACTCTGTTTTCCAATATGGTATCAGACCAACTTAGATGTGATTGCATGCCCGTGCAGTAATGGGGCTATTCAGTCTATCATCCACTTCCTCTTCTTTTGTAAATGTTATGTATTATACACAAAAAGCTTCTTGGCTCCATTAATGAGAGTAAGAAACCTGAGGCACTGTGCCCAAGCTTTTCTTGCATTACAATGCCTCCCAGATGCTGAAACAAGTGTTATGGTAACTCACTTTCTCTGTGCCGCAGTTCGATCACGTATCACTATGCACTTTATTTAAACACATGTGATGCTGTTATCGCTGGTGGAATTATTATTCTGTAAGCATTTAAATATATCATTCATTTCTATATATTTGAGTTTTTAACAACTGGTCTTATGAAAGGCATTATTGTAACATTTAAAAATTATGAATTGCATTGAATGCTTTATCTTCTTTTATTTTTACTCTCATGGTTGTATTAATAAACAACTTGATATGATTGGCTTGAAATACGTGAGAGTAGTGCCGGGCAAATATACCCATTAACATGGCGGGCCACAAAGTAGGTTTAAGTTTCTAGGTTCACATAGCCTGGACTGCTACTTTCAAATTATCACGTCCAATCATCAGGTGCGGGCACTGAGATACATGATTCCGCTTTTAAGTGTGAGATTTTTAATTGTGAAATTATCAATCATATTTTATTGCGCACTTTTATTGTTTTATGTACATACTCAATAAAGATTTATAAGATGAGAGACTGACGCAGCCTTTAAACTTACAGACAAAACTTGCAAAATAACTATTTGTGATGGGAAAGGGCACTACATTTAAATAATAAATAACCCCTGCGTAGGCAATGTAACCCACAAGATAGGGTGCATAGTATTTCAAGGTGGAACATGTAAGAATTTAGGGCCCAATTATGATGGCGGTGGGAACGCCACTGTCAGGCCCATGCAGGACCGCATTAGGATGGCGGGTGGATGATGGGCAGATGGAGAGACCGTTTGCCACACTTCCAATGGCTCAAGGAGCCTGTCAGACCGTCAGATGGTCTTAATTCCCTGCAATGGTGGAGGTGCCTGGCAGAAAGTGACTTTGGGGGCCCCTAGCGGGCCCCCTTCCCTCCTGGCCCTTCACCATTAGCCCAGTGGGGCACCTATGGTACCCCCTAAACATCCCTGCACCATGTGGCAGGCACCACATGGTGCCTGCCAAATAGTGCAGGGATGTTTGAATTGTGGTTTCTTTGTACCGCGGTATGTGCTGCAGCCTGCAGCACATGCCACAATACCAAATATACTCATTGCGTACACCGTGATGACAGTTGCATCCTAATGCGTCCGGAGGGACCTCCAACTCCTAGTCGGGCGGACCAGCTTCTGCGTCGGTGTCGGGCAGACATCAGTCTGCCTGACATCATAAACAGGCCCTTAGTGTTGGCATGAACCTACAGCGACTAGCCCCCAAAAGCTATTTTTTATGTAAAGCAGCAGGCCCTTGTCAGTGCTTCTCTTTACTGAGGTGTGAAAACTGTACCCAGAGCAAAAACAATGACTTCGGCCTTTTGTTAGGAAGACCTCAGTGTGAGGTATGTGACTCCTGTCAGCTGTGGTAGGGCAGGTGAGGAGGGTTTCAGGACCTTTATTAACATGAAAGAGACCAGAGTTAGGACTGCCCATTTAAAGTTATGTGTTAAGGTAAACCTGTGGAATAAAGGCCTTGGCTCTATAGGACCTCTGTAGCCAGCCTGGCACCAGCTCAGTGGTAGGGAGAACTTGTCTCAGAACTAGTTTGGTGTTGTTGAGAAAGGGTATTCTCGTGGCCCTAAACACACCCCTGGCTTCCACAGCAGCAGCCACCAAGGGTATAAAGGCTCTTCCATCTTGAATTTGCCTCAGAATGGTGCACTGTGGGATAGTTTGTAAGAAGGCTAACTGGATGTGTTGTATAAGTGGAATGGTTTGCCACTGGTAACTTTCTTCCCCTTGGTTAGGAAGAGTCCTGTCGGCACCCCTGGGTAGTAAATCCTACAAAAGTGACATCTCATCCACGGCTCATCAAAACACTCTCTGGACCTGCGAATAAACAAAACAATACTGAACTTGCAGTTTGAGACTTGTATCTAGTCCGAAGTTCTGGACTTGCTTCTACATGTGCCTATGACTCTGAAGTGGACTTTGGGGGTCCGTTGGCTGAGCACCTCTGTGGCTACAGGCACAGAGCAAGCTGTAAGAGGCCTTTTTTCTTAAGTGCCCAGCTGACCAATAGCAAATGTAACTAGACAGGACACTTCTGGTATTCTCTGCTGGAGTGAGCCATGTCCACTAAGTGCTGTCCCTGAGATTCTCATAATCTTAGAAGTGGTCAAGAGGAGCAGCTACAGAAATCTGAAAAGTTGGGTCCTAAGTGGGACCTTGCAGCTAAAGACGTTGCAGGACTCAGCTTTCAGGATTGTCAAACTTGAGGATTTTTGGCACCAAAAAAGAAACTAAGTCAGAAGGTAGATATTGTGAATGGGCTAAGCAAGGAAACTTTGTCAGCTGCAATATTTGAATATTCATGCTCTTAAATTTCCAGCCAGAACCAGTGGCTTTAGCAGGGCCTCTTCCAATGGCTATTTGCCTTTGAGAGGACTTTGACGGGTGCAACCTGTAGCGTTGCCCCGCTTGACTTTTGACTTTTATAGGTATCTTAGGTAGCTAAGAATGTAAAATATTTGACTGGGATGACCAGCTTGGTGTATCCGACCTGTGCTCCATTGTGATCAGCCTGAAATCATGCCTAGGTCTTGGTCAACCAGCAAAAGTAACTTTTGATTAGTGTTATACTTTTTCTTGCCACTTTTTGCCTTAACGTTTTAGAAATTCATATATCTGGTTACCCTTATTGGATTTTTATATTTTTGTGTCATTTTTCTAATACCTTGTTCTCTATTTTTAGAAATTGGATGTATTTGTTTTCGTTTCAGTTGTGTGTTGAAGACTTAACTGCTTTGGTACTGCTAAATACTTTAGACATTTTCCTAAGCAAAGCCTGTCTGCTCTGCGCCATAGCTGCCAGGGGTTTAAGCCCAGTTTTAAATGATTAAAACTATGGTTTACCCTTACAAGTTTGTGACTTTAGTCCATGTGGTGGACTCCCATCCACCCCAATTAATAATCCATTTCCTTACCAACGTTACCTTTGAAGTGAAACAGCTCACTGCATAGAACCAGTGATGTACATGAAATGGGCTCCTTACTGTCACAGGGGAGGAAAGGCGTTGAGTCTATGTGGAGGTGAGGCATCGAGTCCGGGCTGGCAAGGGAGGTGAGGCAGCTTTGGCGGTGTGGCATCGGTTCCGTTCAGCATGCGCTGTCAATGATTTCAGGAAGTCACCCACGTCGATAACTTGCAGGTGTTGGCAGGCTTCTGTGGGTGTCAGAACTGCGGTGCAGGTGAGACGGTGCATCGTGCACTTCATAAGCAGTGCCCATGGCCCCAGTGTAGGTCACGGCATCACTCGTTCTGTTATGTTAAAATGTTTCTATAGCGCTCGAATACCCATGGGTGTCTTGGCGCTGGTTGTATGGCAGCGAAGGTGAAAGTAATTGGGCGACTAGAGGTTGAAAAGCTAGGTTTTTGTTAGCTTCCTAAAAATCAATAGTGTAGGGGCTGCTTTAGTGTTTATAGGCAGGCTGTACCATAGAACCGGGGCTTCAGAGGTGAAACAACTGCCTCCTCATTTAAGTCTCTTAAAACTGGGGTGCAAAACTGTCAATGAAGATCTCTGTTTGGTATGTACCATGAGAGGGATTCTTTGAGGTAGCTGGGACCTAGATCATGCAAGGGTTTATAGGTGAAGCATAATGCCTTGAATTTGATGCGGTTATTTACCGTCAGCCAGTGAAGTTTCTTAATGGAGGTTGAAACTGGTGGCATCCCTGGCGGCGTCAGTGTTGTTTTTCTTTGGTTGCAGCACCAACCACATGATTTCAAGTGCCCAGGAACAGGAATTGACACTCTTTGGCAAACAGGAGTCCAGAAGAGGAGTCCAGGTGCTGTTTAGCAAGTTGCAGATGAAGTCTTTGTATCCCTGAGACTTCAGAACAGGAGGCAAGCTTTACTTCAAGCCCTTGGAGAATCTTAAGCAGGATACCACAGCAAGGCAAATGTTCCAGTCCTTTCCTCTGCCCAGAGACAGAAGCAGCAACTGAGGGCCAACCCAACAAAGCAAAACAAATCAAAGGGGCATTACTTCTCCTGACACCTCTGCAGCTCTTATTTAAGGCAGGGTCCTCTTAGTCCAGAATTAATCTAAAGTTCTGGGGTTTTAGGTCCAATACTTATACCCCCATTTCTCTATTTAGTCTTTGTGTTAAGAGTCTCCGAGCTCAGTAAAAACTAGATCTGTATTCCGTGTTCCAGCTTCACTACAGTAGGTGGAGACAGCATTGTGTAGAGCAGACACAGCCTATTTAGGTACTAGTGAATACTCCTCCTACCACTTTAAATGCATAAAGGTCTATTCAGCCTGGCTATGAGTCACCCGGAAAGGCAAAACACATCTCAACCCCCCTGTGACTGTCTAGAGTGAATCCACATCCCCAGCTCCTGTCACTCTGAAACCAGATGGTGAATACACAACCAGGCAGAGGCACACAGGATGGTTAAGCAAGAAATTGCCCACTTTCTAAAAGTGGCATTTTCAAACACACAATTTAAAAACCACCTTTACTAGAATATGTGTGTTAATACATTCTACCTTGGGCCTACCTTAGGGGTTACTTACATGTAAGAAAAGGGAATGTTATGGCCTGGCAAGTGGGTGCACTTGCCAGGTCGACATGGTAGTTAAACAACTGTGCGTGCAGACACTGCATTGGCATATCTGAGACACATTTGAAAGACTACTTGTGTGGGTGGCACAGTCAGTGCTGCAGGCCCCCCAGCACATTTGAGTTACAGGCTCTGGGCAAACACAGTGCATTTTACTAGGGGTGTACCAGTAAATCAAATGGGCCAATCATGGATAACCAATCATAATCCCAATCTACACAAAGAGCATATGCACTTTAGTACTGATCAGCAGTGGTAAAGTGCCCATGGTCATATAGCCAACAAAAACAGGGTCATACAAATAGGAGGCACAAGCCAAAACATTTGAACATTAACCTGTCAAAAGGGCCAGGTCCAACAACTACTATGCTGCTTCCAAAAATTAAGGCTATTCCACTGACCAGTATTAAATGCTCCTCTGGGAATTTCAAGACGGCCTACATGTTTCCACCTTTCAGGACAGATTAGTAACAACAGCGGTCCATTCTGACATGCACCCATGCAGGTTTGCCAAGAATTTCAAGATGGCCACCTCATCAACACTCATTTTGGGCAGTCCAGTGAATAAAGCAGTCTAATCTTGACAGGCGCCTTCTTGTTTCATGTATACATATGGCTTTCTCCTTTGCATATTATGAGTTATGAATTTTGTCTATCAGCAACAATCAATACCGTGCCTTGACATAGGGATAGGGATAGAAATATGAGTACATTTAGCACTTAAGCTTATTATAAGATGGCCTTCGTGATCAACTCCAGCTGGAAGCCTTTTTTCTCAAAAGTCTCCAAGTGTAATCGATCATCAGGGCACACATTGCACTATTAAAGGACTAGCTTGAGCCGCCTCTTCACCTCATTCTGGAGTAGGGGTCCATGGAACTAGGTTGGGAAATTCCAGATGAGCATTGCTGCAATTAGTAATGCCCCTGACCCCTGGGTCATTTGTTAGTATATTTTTTCTTCTTTTCTAGAAATGTAGGGTTATCTCTCCCTAAGTTGTCAGTGTCTGACCTTTGATCTCAGCAAGCTCCTGCATTTTCTCCCAAGAGGCCTGGATAATCTCTTTTGCCATGTATATCCCCAACCTAAAACACTGGGAGTCTGATGGCTTACATTCATGTATTTATTCTCCTCTTTCTGTGTGAATCCATGATGCACTGACTAAATATAATAGGATTATGAGATGACTTCAGGATATTTTTAACACTAGCTTTTACAGGTACTTTAAGTAGGCCTGGGCGAAAATTTCGTTCCGTTCGCAGAAATTGCGATAATTTGACATTTTCGCGCTCCGCGGAGAGCGCGAAAATGTCAAAAATTCCGGTTTCCGCTGCTTGGCGATAATTTGTTTCTTGCTCGCGCTGTAAAATAATACATTCTCGCGCGCGCGCGATCGCCTTACCTGAATCCCTGCGTTTGCCGACAAGTTTTCTTGATCCGGTCGCGTTCTCCATGAGATGTTGTATTGTTTTTAGCCATTTGCGCTGTCTCGCGACAGTTCGCGCCCGCAGTGACGTCATGCGTCGCGCGATCACGTCTTTCTTCTCGCGATCTTGCACCGCGAGAACAACTCAAAACAAGATGGCCGCGCCCGCAAGCAACCACATGGGTAAGTTGGCGACCCGCAACCATGCAGAAAATCTCGCGAACATGCCGGAAAAAAACTTCCGCATCTTCGCGATATTTCCGCTTGTTTGCGATAATTTTAAATATTTTCGCGATAATTTGCGAAAGTTAATTCCGCAAATTCCGCCCACCCCTAACTTTAAGTCACAACAGGTCACTAACTCTGCCTTCTTGATGATGGTATCTCTAAGGTTAGGAACGTCACTGTTTTTGAGTGTGTAGTGCAGGGCAAGGGTTTCATTGCTTAAACTACCCATATTCTAATATGGACGTATTTTTCTGGGTTCCTTCTCCTTTTTAGGTCGAGCCTACACAGCGCTTGCGCTGTAGGTGATCTGTTGTCTATACTATGTGGGGTCTGACCCCTCCCACACTTGGGATTGGTTTTTGTGTTTGTCCTTTAAAAATTGTAGCCTGCAATTGGCTAACAGTGGGTGCATGTCCCACCTTTTCTGGCAAGTTCACTTTCATGGAGTATTGCCTTGGGAGGGAGCAGGGACGCGCACGTTCCTTGCATGTGGCCGCCCCCTCCCTTCTTTTTGGTTGGTAGCGCGTCAGCTTTCTCCTCAGTGCTGTCATGACTGTGGGCGTCGCACTAAACTTTCAGCATTAACAACACAGGTGCCATGCTTAATATTTTAGCAGGCGCCTGCTTGATTTGTTGGGTTTGCCAATGCTAGTTTTTATTTTTGTAGTCTTTATTCAATTGCTTCAATTCAATTGCTGATTCTTCTCTTCTTTGTGAGCTGGTTGTATGCTGTTTCCGCGTCCTTACAGTGACGTCGGCAAGCTGAGGGTTGGGTTGTATAGTGGCCTTTGTTACGTGCGAGCCTGATCGGGCTAATGGGCGGGTTTCCATGGCTGTGATCAACAGGCAGCAAAGGCAATGCAGGCTCGCGGAATTGGCTACCTGTGCAACTACTACTCAAACTATGACTCATAAGTAAGGCTGTTGAGCCAATCACAGCGCGAAGCAGGGCATTGAAGGTGGGGAAGCTACTGTGAGGTCACAGGGCGCCATCGGAGCTGTGCATAAATTTGTAGAACTCGGAGCGGAAGAGAAGAGGGAAGGAACATTGAGTTGAGTTGGTGCTCACGGGGTGCACTCGAGGGGCTAATGGGTGAGTAGTGTGACATCAAACATCAGTGAATACCTCCATTGTTCTCTTTCCACCCTGAACTGATGCCTGTTCCCCTCAGTCCGAACTCTCGCTGTATGTGCCCCATCATGTCTGGCACTGTAACAGTTAAGTTGCCTCTTATGACAGTCATGAGGCTGTTACAGGCATTCTGGCTCTTGTGATGCAACGTTCCTGGTGACTATAGAGACTGTCCAGATCCATGACTGTTACAAACAGTCTGGCTCCTACGGCAGGCCATGCCTCTGTAGCAGACTTGTTTTTATGTTTGGGTTCATTTAGCACCTGTCTTCCATTTAAAAAAAATACAGGATGCTCAACTTCAGTAGATCTGGCTTTGTGGGGGTTCGTAGGGGCTTTCGCTGTTCCCGCCCCATTTCACAACCTTTGATAAATTAGCAGGGGCTTAGTGCAATGAAGTACAAAGGTATTTGGAAAACTTCTCGCATACACTTTCAGTGCCAACAATGATTCTTAATGCAAAAGCTGATTTGCGATGACGTCAAGCTCTGCTCGTAGTCCTGCGAGCACAAACGTAACTGTGCAGAAAGTTTGGGCCTACAACTCTTTCTGGAATAGGGCTGGCATCCACATTATCTCTGTAATTAGCTCTATATTATGTAGATCCAACTGGTCCACCTATCAACTTCATTGACTGAGACACAACTGCGTCTTAGCATTTTGGATTTTTGTCTGAAGTGAGCCTCACTAATGCAATTTTCTCCAGCGTGTGACATGGAGAGACAGAGGATTCTGAGCATTTAGCAGAGAATTGAAAGACCTGAGGATCCATATATTCCTCTCAAAACTGCTGATTCTGGCAACTGGCTGGAGTCCTATCTTGGTATTCATGAGGTCGTCACCTGTACTTTAGCATCCCGAGGCTCAGGCCTTGTCCAAATCACTCCTGTAGACATAAGAACGTGAAATAGCATCAATGCCGATGACAGTGAGATGTCTGTTATTTGTTACTTTCTGTCCTGTCGTGGAATTGCAGAAGATTGTTTTAAACAACAATAAAAAGCTATAGTTGGAATCAATATTTCGAAAGTTTGCTTTCTGATAACTTTCAGACATTAGGGGCCAGGCAAGCACCTCATGCTCTTTCCGGTAAATAAGTGCTCAAGGCAAATGTGCTTATGGTTTCTCGTCAGTTTTCAGTCGACCCAAGCAAATTTGCTACTGAAGACTCATTTAGCCGCCAAGATCTTCCTTGCTGAATGTGTTCTCAGAATTGAAATGCTTGGCAGTTCAGCAAAAATGTTCCCGGGTTGCATTTGGCCGCTGTTAAGCAGTTTCATCTGGGGGACAGGTTCTGCACTGACGTACGTCATCTCTTGATGTCGTCCTAGCTCGGGACACTTGGCTCTCTCCCATTGGCTCAACACCCTCCATTCCTTCAAGGCCTCCCAACTATGCCATGACTGATGGTGCTGTCACATTCACATCATGCACATCACAATGAAACTATTCGGCCATGTTGCTTAAACCATCACCCAGAAGACGCAGATACAAAAGAAATCCTGTGCTTGATGAGGGAATTTGCTTGGCACTTCAATTGCTGAGGTGAAGGTATTTGGTAATTCTTAGCAAAGGCTTGGACAGCTCATGCAAGGACATATATGGAGAGACAAAGGTCACACGTTCACTTTTTTACTAACTGGAGAGACAGTGAAAATTAGAACAAAACATAGGGGCATATTATCAAGACAGGCGATAACATTATCGGCGCTTTAGCGGCAGAAAACTGCCACCTAAACGGCGATAATGGGCTTGATAATATGCTCTATGGAATTCCAATTGAAGGCCATATTAGATGTGAAGGACATCTAACATGGGCTTCAATTGGAATTCCATAGAGCATATTATCAAGCCCATTAACGCAGTTTAGGTGGCAGTTTTCTGCCGCTAAAGCGCCGATAATGTTATCGCCTGTCTTGATAATATGCCCCATAGATGGGTGAGCATGTACATGATGACTGTGAGAGTAATCTTATGCTTCTTGTGCCAAATGCAAGATTTAGAAGGAGGATTAATCGCAATTATCTCAATGATAATGCCCCCTCGAATGGTCATAAATCGAAAACGACTTTGCTCACTTTCAGCAACTGTGGTTTAGAAACCACCTATGGAAGTTTATAAAAAAAATAATAATAATGCTTTCAGGAACTGAGGGGCATATTATCAAGCACAGCGTTAACATTATCGCCGCTTTAGCGGCAGAAAACCGCCACTAAAGCGGCGATAATGGGCTTGATAATATGCCGCAGAGAATTCCCATATATGCCCCTGAGAGTAATTTTGCCAGATACATTCTACACAGTGTTGATTGGCAAGCATTGTTATGTGACAGCGCATTGAGAACCAGAAGAAAAGCTAAGCAGGAAAAGGTATGAGAACCCACAGTTGTTGAAAACAGGCTCCCATCACCAGCTTCACTTTGGGAATTCTGATTGGTCATTCCATGGATTGGGCGTGGTTGGTTATAAAGGGCACATAGTAAATGGAAAAGCCTAATCTGAATTTAAAAGAAATGTTTAATATTTTCCTTTTATGCAGTTTTTATACCACAGACCAGACCCAATAAGAACTTCAGGGTGTTGTACAATCCGAAAGATGGTGAAGGGAAACAAACTCAAAAGATAGTGAAGGGTAACAAAACGAAAGATAGTAAAGGGTAACATAAGATTTAAAACAAGCATTTGCAATGCAATAGGTTTTGCATTTGCGAGAGTTTGAGCTATTGGCATTGTAAATGACAATGCCTTCTATTTATGTGTTGTTTTTAAAACAGATAAATAAAACGCAATGTCATTTGCAATGCCAATAGCTTAAACACTCGCAAATGTGAGACCTATTGCATTGGAAATGCTTGTTTAGGATTCTAGAAGTGGATAATCTCCAATGTTCAATCAATTCACCCTGTATAGAAGGGTTGGGTAACTAGCTCTTTATCTTGCATGGAATGCATGCAAATGCGTAAATCCTGCTCACTATAGTTTAGGAGCCCAAGGGTCTGAGATGTCCTGGTGAAATCTGCACATCATGTGAATATGAAATGTGCTGACCTAGAATAGACACACTGGCTCATTAAATTCCACTTTGTATCATGTTATGTTTTTAACTACATCCCAGGACCCCTCTTATTAATTAAGTGGTTTCGGGTTCCCTGGAGATATTTTTAATGTTTTCTGTCCTAAGAACCTATTAAGAACATAGGGGCAAATCAGCAAGGGCTTTATCTCTGCTTTTTTGGCTTTAAAAGCCAGAAAAGCGGAGATAAAACCATTGCCCTATCAGCAAGAGGGTGCTAACATGCATATTCGCATGTTAGCACCCTTTTTCACTACGCCTACCTTTGCATCTCTAATGAGATGCAAAGTGGGCATTCCTGACCTTCACTACATGTCAGAACATCCATAACGCGGCTTCGCGCTATCAGCAAGGATGCCCTAGCATTTTAGCAGACGTTAGTTTTTGGAGAAAACTGCTGTTTTTTCCCAAAACTAACGTCTGCTAAAATCCTGACTTAGCCACCCCTAACATAGGGTGTGGATTCTGCTGATACGACCACAGGGTCGTATCAGCAAGGTTATCGCCGTTTTGCAGGGAACATCGCTGGAAAACCAGCGATGTTCCCTGCACTACGGCGATTTCCCTGCTATCCCAGGAATTTTTATCGCCTTCGAGATACGCGTTGCTAATAACGCGATATCTGCACGATAAAAACCTGCAATAGCGGGCATTAGGAAAAGGAGCGCTAAGCACGCTTTGCGATAGTTATCGCAAAGCGATGCTAATATGCCCCATAGAGATTATCAAAGTGCTCTCTCCCACTGCAAGGTTGAGCTCACCTGGTGAAGAGGGCTGTATGATGAAGCATGCCATATGATTAGCATGTGGGCGAGTGCTCTATAAGAGCGCATGTACTGTGCCAGGTGAGTGCCAAGGAGAAGGTTCGTAGTGACTGCTTGTTTTGGGAGACGCCATTCACTTTTAGTTTATGTTTATTCATAATTGCCCAGAACTCGTGTTTTAGTGCAAGATACTGGTGATGATGTTTAAAGCATTAACACTCTGCAGTTATTTTACAACTCATAATGAGAGCCTTAAAGTGTAAAATTAAGGACCAAAAATTAAAAGACAAAGGGGCAAATTTACAAGCCCCTTGCGCCACTTTTGCTTCACTTTTAACATGGGAAAAGTCACGCAAAAGTGGCGCAAGGGGCTTGTAAATCTGCCCCAAAGAATGAAAGGGAGTGAAAGGAAATGTTTGGGTCGTGGAAGTGGGGGATGGGGGACCTCACGATGATTTGAGGTAAAAGCAGAGTATACTCCTGAGGGCTTTCTGTCTCCATTATCCATCAAAACTTCTTTTCTTCTCACCCATCGTTCTGGAGCTTTATTAAAAGAGTTAAGATAATAAAGGGGCATATTATCAAGCCAGGTGATAAAATTATCGCCGCTTTAGCGGCAGAAAACTGCCGCTAAAACGGCGATAATGGGCTTGATAATATTTTCTATGGAATTCCAATTGAAGCCCATGTTAGATGTCCTTCACATCTAACATGGGCTTCAATTGGAATTCCATAGAGCATATTATCAAGCCCATTATCGCCGTTTTAGCGGCAGTTTTCTGCCGCTAAAGCGGCGATAATTGTATCGCCTGGCTTGATAATATGCCCCAAAGACACTAAATACAAAACACGTTTGTTTGAAGGTTTCCGTCGGGTGCGATATTATGCTCAAATGTAAGTTTGTACTATGTGTGTCAATTTCACTGTATGTGTAATAAAAAAATAAAAAAAAAAGCAACTAAAAAAGACCTCACTGGCGAAGAGTCTTTTGATTGGCATCTGTCTTTCAGAGCACAAGAACGCCGTGCTCAGGGTGGAAGCATCTTGATATCTCTCTGCTTTGCGTTGGCCGATCTGTCAGAGTCAGGCTAGCAGGACCCATCTGTTTCCCTCCGCTCCCTCATTGTGCGATGCCACTGACTGAGCCCCAAACCAGAATGTTTTGTGTAAACACATTAAAAGTCAAATGCTTTGTCAATAGGCAGTGTTTGCTCGTGAACAATGCACACTGCAGACCCGCCATTTTCCCGAGGAGAAGCATTTCAATCAGGTTTCACAGTAAATGAAAGGAACACGTTCATTTCAATTGACTCCAGAATTCTTATTGTCGGGCAGACTTGCGTGCGGCGGGACTGCTAGCATTTAAAGCTCATGTTTACCTCGGAAAAAAACATCAGTGATAGTAAAGTCAACGCGCTTCGATGATGCCAATCATTTTACCTTTGTATGCTGAAACATTTTTTACAAGCTTCTGTCATAGAAAGAAAGCACGTAGGTAGAAGCAGTTACTGCTTATGTCTCACAGATTGACAATATTACACTACGGATGCACACAGTATACATGTTATACGATCCCACTCAAAGGGGCAGATTTACAAGCCCATTGCGACATGTTTACGACATTGCTGCGTCACTTCTGTGATGCAGCACCGTCGTAAACAATGCGCCACTATGCAACAGATTTACAACGTGACGAATCTAGTGAGATGCGTCACCTTGTAAAGCGCTGCGCTACATTATACCTGCATCAGGTATAATGTATGCAGGGTGGGCGTTCCGGCAGGGTGGGTGTTCCGTCGCAAGGATGCCCCGTAAAAGTGAGTCACTTTTACGTCCCCGCTGCGTCAAATCCTTACACATGTTTGAAGTAGGCGTAAGGAGTGACGCTGATGGAGCAGGTTTTTACTCTAAAACGGAATATCTGTTTCATTTTCTCATGTTATAATTAAAAGTACTACTGAATAATTATTAATGACTAATAGTTTGTCGAATGTTGACTAAATCAATCTTATTAACAAGAGAATTACACATGGGAATGCTATTGCATGGCTAAATAACAAGTGAACTAAGTTGGTGAGCAGACTGACAGAAAACGATGTTGCTTATGTGATGTTATGGTGTTTGCGCTTATAATTAATATGCATTAATAGCTTCTGATGTCGCAAATGGCTAGATAAATACACACACATAAGGGTATTAGCTGGGGAATAACACTGTTTAATGATTTCTATGCAGTAATTATGTTTTGTGTTTCTTTACTCTTAAATTGACAATTGTGGCCTACTGAAAGATGGCCACCTCCTGCAGACTGCAGTCGAGTAGATGACTTAATGGAAAATTTTGCAAGAAGGTTTCTTGCCTCTTGTCAAACTGAAAAGCCATGAACATGACGACAAATCCACGCTGACCGCCAAAAACCCCTGGATGAGAAATTTGTTGCAACTGAATAAATCTGACTACATGAACTTTCGTTGGTCTCATAAGATGATACATTTAATCTGGGAAAAACATCCGTAGAAGTATCGGATAAAATTATGGACATTACATTTTTCTATTCATCGTTTAAGACAGACAATATCTGAGAACTTTTGCTCATGTTGCAAGACGACATTATTTCCGCCATTCATCCGTTCTGAATAAAGAAATGTTACTTTTTAGAATGTAAATTTTAGTATAAAAGAAAGTAGACTAGAGAGGTCTAGGGCCACTTCTTCCCGAGCTGATGATGCGAGGTTCCTATGCTGACGGAGAGGACGATGACTCTACATGACAACAGTAGACTATAATTTTTCTCCAGAGGACCGGTTCTGACTTAGGATCTGACATTTAGACAGAATAGGTAAATATGAGAGAAATGAAATTTGCATTTAATTGGCTTTTCTTGAAATTTTAGATAAATGAACAATTTGTTTGAATTACTGTCTCGGGTGATTATTTCTGGTCATGTTTATTTGATTTTATTGTGTATTCTTTGAAATGTATTCCTCTAGATCTTCAGCAACTAGCTGGTCGCATTGACCTCAAAGTATAGGCAGATTAGACAGAGCATATGTGGAAGGTGTTTTCTCCTTTACAGGGCACGGATAGTGTGATTTGAAGTGAATGTTGGTGTAATGGGCCCCACCAGCGTATGATGTGTGTATGCGTGTGTGACTGTGAAATCATTCCGTCCGTGGAAGTAGAGGGGATTTGGAAGCTCTGATCTGCACCAGTTTCTTGGTAGCAGATTGATGGTTAGCCATTGTCTTGATCTAGCGGAATTGCGTGTATATAGGCTTGTTGATTATTGATTGATATTTGTACTAACACTATATGTTGAAGTCGTGTTGAGTTCTATGTATTGTGAACGGCTTCTGGGATGTAGGAAGCCGGTGACAGTTCCGTTGTAGAGCAGAGGGAGTGTTGCTCTTGGAAAAGGCGGGATTGTTGGCGCTGTATGCAGGCAGGGGAAAACGTGTGACAATAGAAGTTGCGCGTCGCATTGTCTGGGTTCGATTTGGTAGCATCGCCGTGTGTTGCCATTAGAAACGTATTTCCGTGTGAAAGAAGTGTATATGATAGCGAAGGTTATCTATGAAATTCTGGTCTTAAGTCCCAGGGATCCGTAAGGTTTGCCGTTAAAGCTTACCGCTGGAGAAGTAATAGGTATTCTCGGAGCTTGTTAGAAGGACAGGGCAGAGATAAGCGCTGCTTTGTTAACGTATGATATAATTCTGTAGTAGGACAGACTGTTCGCTGTTCTCGGGAAAGACAGAATTTTGTGTGAATGTACTACATTTTCTGGTGTGTAAGTGCGTGAATGAGAAGGCATTCTGGTTAATTGTGAAACTCTTAGGAGCATACCGGAGGGAAACAGTTAATTGATGCTTGTTAGAAGGGTAAAGTAGAGGGATGTGCTACTTTATCAACGGAAGTAACAATTCTGTAGTAGGGCAGAGGTAAGCGCTGTTCTCGGGAAAGGCAGAATTCTCGTGGGAAAGGTCTTTTGCTGTTCTGTGGCTAGTGAAGCAGACAATGGAGATGTTTGTATGTTGTAACTAACAGATTTGTAGAAATTGAAACAAAGTCTACCAAGTAGTCTTGTAAAGGAGGGGTAGACGCGAGAGACAGGAGACAAGCGCTGAAGCGACTGCAGCGGCTGCTGACGTCAGGAAGACCGCGCTGTGATTGGACAGTGGGTTAGAACGGAGGAAGCGCAGAGATTGGTGTGCTAGAGTACGCCGCGCTAGGATTGAGAGACATACAGGCTGACGTAGACGCTCCAGGATTGGTGCGTTGGTGTGAGTCGCGCTAGGATTCGCGGACTGAGTCAGTGACGTAGACGCTCCAGGATTGGTGCGTTGGTGTAAGTCGCGCTGCAATTGGACAAAAGATCGTACAGCTGTAGTAAGAGTAAACAGCTAGTGGAAAATAAGAAAATGTATTACCATGCTGAGGAAAAGAAAAAGAAATCCTTGTTCAGTAAGGTTAAGACCTGGTTCGACAAGGATAAGGATATCATAACTAGGGAAGGAGAGTTACTTCCTCCGACCAGAACCCCCGCATCCTTTATGGTTGCAAAATATGGGTATCATACCTGTATTTGGATAGATAATTGGGCAAAGTATACTAGAGAGGATGGGGTTTTGGCTTTCCAGGAACATGGCTCGTTTAATCTGGCTGTGTTAAGAAATTTACGGGAAAAGATGATGAATCTAGAGCCTCGGCCTAGGCCGACGCAATTCGAGGCATTGGTGGAATGGGAAGATGAAGTACATGAGTGAGAAAAGCAGAGGAGTGGAGGTAACTACCGATATATGTTCGGTAGAAAATATGATCGCGAAACCCATCATGACAGAATGAGAAGGTGGCGGGATGCCAGTATGACCGAGGGGTTATATCCTGTAAGAACAGCAGAGGAATCAGGAGGGAGAAAATGTACAGAGAAGGCACATAATGTAGAGACCAGAAGATATGGAGCAAATGAGTCTGATGATGATATTTTAGAGGACATGCTCTACAAAAGACCAACCCCATATAGAAGAGAACCAGAGGTAGGAACAGCAGTTAGCCCAATGAGAAACACCCTGCGGATTATAAAAACGGAGGCTACAGCCCCTGAGCTGAAAAGCGGTTGTTCTCTGGCAGACAGAGAAAGAGAGAGAGAAAGAGAAAGAGAGATAGAGAGAGAAAGAGAGAGAGAAAGAGAGAGAGAGAGAGAGAAAGAGAGTTAGAGAGAGAGAGAGAGAGAGAGAGAGAGAAAGAGAGATAGAGAGAGAGAATGAGCTTGAAAATGAAAAGACCAGAGAACTAGCAAGAACTACATCGGAACTAACAGAGAAAATCAGGGAGCTGACTAAGAATCTTGAAGCTGTTACAGTGCCTGTGACAATAGGCCCGGTTATGCCGATTTTTGACAAGCAGAGGACGGGTGAAAATGGTTTGACGGTGCCATATGTGGGCAATAGGTTGATTGTACCTCCGGAACAGGCAGAAATGAGAGCGGGAGAAACACAATGGAGAACAGGAGAAAATCAGTGGAGACATACTGTATGTGGAGGGGAAATGAGTGTGCAGACTAACTCAAGTTTGAATTCTGGATGTATGGAAGGGAACAGAGGATCAATGTTAGAACCGCAGAGGGTGGCAGAACCAGGGGGTGTGGAAAAATCTGTGATAACTGCTGAAGATTTGAATGACTGGCTGAAAACATTACAGAAAAAGGAGAAAGAGTCACAAGGGATGGATGGAGCTAGGCTACGTATGGAAATGGAAGAATTGATAGTAGGAACCATACCTACAGAAACATTGAAGAATTATGAGGAAGGGGAGATACTCTTTTTATGTAAGAGCATCACATGGAGAGCAAAGAACATACACGACAGGTTGAAAGGAATAGCCAGTGAAGTGGGAATTGACATGGATAAGGTGAAAGCTTTACAGAAAACATACCGAGTGGATTTTTCAGATAAAGATATTGAGAATCTGAACAATGCAGGCCGAACAGGACAGATTAAAGAAATGATTGCCTTGTTAAGGAAATGGGGAGATGTAGAAAGATGGAAGGACAGATGGTATCGAAAGCGAGAGGATGAAGTGGATAGAACCTACTCAGCATTTCCCCTGAAAGAAAAAGAGAAGGCAGTGACAGCTTACCCCATGAGAGAAATTCCAGGAGGAGGGTACGTACATGTCCCATGGACCAGACAGGATATTTTATCATTTACGAATGATTTCCCTCGACTAAGGGAAAAGCCAGTGGAATGGTACAGACAAGTCGACAGATTTGTAAAGCTGTCAAAAGTACTGTGGATTGACCTGAATAGTCTGTTTGATATAATTGTACCAGCAGACCTGTGGGCAGAATGTAAAATAGTCATAGACTGGCCCTCTAAAGAATACCCGAGAGATCAAAAGACAGGAGCTCCAGACCCGGAGGTCATGAAGAAATACGAGCAGGTTATGGCCTTCTTGAAAAATAAAGTACCCCCCAAGGAGACAGACTGGGTTAAAATAGACCTAACACATCAGGAATTGAAAGAATCAGTCCATGCTTACTATAAAAGACTGATACTAGCTTTTAAGCAGTTCAGTGGAGATGAACACCTGGGTGACAAGGATCTGAGTCATTTTGTGTACAGATTTGTATATGGTTTGCGGCCTGAAATCAGTGAAATCATATGGCAGCATACCGTGGACTGGCAGAGTAAGAAGATTGATGAGATTTTGAGACATGCAAAATACTTCAGTGATGAGATTGAGGCAAAGCAGAGAAAACTGAAAGAACAGGCAATGTGGGCACAGGTGAAAGTTGCAGAAAGACAGGAAACTCAGCTGGTTGAACAGGCAAATAACCCAGGAAATAAACCTAGGTTTGGGCCAGGAAAAGGAAAAGGGAATATAGAGGAAGCAAAGAAAAAGTTCCCCTGCCACAACTGTGGAAAGTTGGGGCATTGGAAATCCGAGTGTAAGAATCCTCCGTCCACTAACGATGATAATTCATCATTGAATTCACAGGTGCCGAGCGAGGGGTGTGGTCAGCATCGGCAACAGCAGAAGGCTGATAAGCAGCAGAATCAGGTGCCAAAACCACCCTTGCCACAGAGAAAAGGATCCCAGAAGTACAGTCAAGAATCGGGGTTCTACGATGAAGAGCAGGTAATCAAACCAAAACGCACAAGCGCTGTATCTCAGTACTGGCTGAAAAATGAGGGAAGTGACTCTGAGGGAGACTTTTGACGGTGCCGAAGAGAGGAGGAGGAGTGCGTACTTGGCGCAACTCTAGAAATAGACCAGACAGGACCTTTTGTAGATGGGAAAATAAATGGTGAAAGAATCACTTTCCTAGTTGATACTGGGGCTACGAGATCAACTGTCAGGTCAGCTGATATAAAGAATCTTCCTCTCTCGGATGAAGCAATCCAAGTAGTTGGTATGTCCAACACACAGATCAAAACACTACTTACCGAACCAGTAAAGGTTAGAATAGGGAAATTTTCAAACACGCACCGATTTGTGGTGTGTGACACCAGTCCAGTGAACCTGTTAGGCAGAGATCTGCTGTGCAAAATGAATTGCACTATTTTCTGTACTCCAGATGGAATAACCTTTGAGACACCTGATGAGGATGTGCTATATAGAATGACTATGGATAACAGAGAATGTGAGGCTTTGGGAACATATGCAATATTTAATCCTGATGCATTACCCATAGAGTTGAAACAGACAGTGAAAGCAGCAGTTTGGCATTTTACTGGAGAAGATGTGGGCCTGATGAGAAATGTAGATCCAGTAAAGATTACTGTAAAAGAGGGAGTGGTTTACCCAAATATAACGCAATACAGATTGACACCTGAAATAATTGAAGGGATAACACCCTTAATTGAAAAGATGATCCAGCAAGGGGTGTTAAGAGAAATATTGAGCAGCCCATGTAATTCACCGATAATGGGACTGAAGAAACCTAATGGAAAGTTCAGAATAGTACAAGATTTCAGAAAGATTAACAAGATTGTTGTGCCATGTTGTCCGATTGTGCCAAATCCATCAGTGATTTTGTATCAGATTCCTCATGATGCAGAATGGTACACAGTAATTGATTTGTGTCATGCTTTCTTTTCAATCCCATTGCATCATGACAGCCAGCCAATATTTTCGTTTAGATTTGGAGAGCGGATTTTGGCATGGTGCCGAATCCCACAGGGGTATACAGAGAGCCCCTCAATATTTAATCAATTGCTGAAGAAATCTCTGGAAAGTTTGACAATGCCTGAAAATTCAGTCTTGGTCCAGTATATTGAGGACCTACTTGTGGCATCAAAAACACGTGAAGCTTGTGAAGTAGACACCATTGCATTTTTGAATCACCTGGCAGATGGAGGATTAAAGGTATCTCCAGCCAAATTGCAGTTCTGTAGGAAAGAAGTCCAGTATCTGGGACACAACATTGAGAAAGGCCTGAGAAAAGTGACTATTGACAGAATCAAAATCATTAGGGGAATGAGAGCCCTGATTGCCAAACCATTAATTAAATTGACCAAAAGTGAGGTGAAAGACCCATTAGAACTAAACCCAGAAGAAATGGCTGCATTCAGAGAGCTGAAAGACAGACTTTGTGAAGCTCCCGCCCTAGGGATGCCTGATTATGAAAAGGAATTTGAATTGTACTGTAGTGAGAGAAATGGATGTGCACTTTCAGTGTTAATCCAAAAACATGGACGTCTGAGAAGGCCAATTGCCTATTTCTCAGCAACTCTTGACCCAGTAGCTGTGGGTTTGCCAGGTTGCCTGAAAGCAGTAGCTGCTACCTGCAAAAGTTTGGAACAAAGTGAAGGAATCATAATGGGATACCCTGTATGGGTATTTGTACCTCATGATGTGGCAATCCTTTTAACAAGGAGCCGGACACAGTTCATGTCTCATAGTCGGCTGACTAAATATGAGAAAGTCATTCTTGGTGCAACCAATGTAAGTCTGGAGAGATGTGTGAATGTGAATCCAGCGACACTGTTACCTGATGCTGAATGTGTGGGAGTGAGAAACGATGTTGATCATGATTGCCTGGATGTACTTGATTACTGCACAAAACCAAGGCCAGACATAAGAGATCTGCCACTACCTGAAAGTGATCATGTGTGGTTTGTGGATGGATCTTGTTTGAGAACAGATGAAGGAGTGTTGAGTGCTGCATATGCTGTGTGCAAAGTCTCAGAAGTTGTGGAAGCATCACCCTTGAAAGGAGTTAAATCCGCTCAAGTGGCAGAACTGGTGGCACTGACAAAGGCATGCAAGATTGGGAGGAGTGTGATAGTGACTGTAATGACTGACAGCCAGTATGGCTTCGGAGTTGTCCATGATTTTGGCCAACTGTGGCTACAAAGAGGTTTCCTGACCTCAAGTGGAACTCCCATAAAGAATGCTGAAGTGGTTGGAAAACTGCTAGAGGCGATACAGCTGCCTAAAGAACTAGCAGTTGTAAAATGTGCTGCTCATGGTCATGGTGATGATTTTGTAACAGTTGGCAATAAGTTTGCCAATGACATTGCACAATATTGTGCAAGGAATAATCACTCAATTAACAGGTGTAAGGAACGGGAAATGTCTTCTTGTTCATTAATGTTTACTAATGAAGTGGGGACATGGGAGGAAGTAAAACAGCTGCAGGATGAGGCAGAAGATGATGAAATGAGGGATTGGGTGAAGGCAGGTTGTGCACCCAGAGAAAAGGATCATGTGTGGGTCTACAGGGATGGAAGACCAGTCATGCCAAACAGCATGCTGTCAACAATGGCAAGGATGTATCATGGCCAAGGACACTTGGGGAGGGATGCTATGATAAGAGCCTTTAAGCAAACCTGGTACAGTCCAAAGTTCAGACTGATAGCAGAAAGTCTCTGTCAGAGATGTCTGATATGTCAGCAATTCAATCCTGGAAAGAAAACAGTGGTGAGCCTAGGAACAATAGGCAGAGAGGGAGGACCCTTCACAAGAATGCAGATAGATTTCATTGAAATGCCCCCAGTCAACAGGTTGAGGTATGTCCTGGTGGTGGTCTGTTTGTTTTCAAGATTGGTGGAGGCGTACCCGACAAGAAGAAATGATGGGATAACAGTGGCCAAATTACTGTTAAGAGAGTTCATCCCAAGGTACGGGTTCCCAGTAACCATTGAATCAGACAGAGGAGGACATTTTTATAATGAAATCATGAGTCTAATTTGTGAAGCATTAAGTGTACAGCAGAAGTTGCAATCTGCTTACAGACCAGAGGCTTCTGGGGTTGTTGAGCAGATGAATGGCACAATCAAAAACAGAATTGGCAAAATGTGCTTAGCCACAGGAATGAAATGGCCCGATGTCTTGCCTCTAGTCCTGATGACCATTAGGTCTACTCCAGACAGAACAACAGGTTTGAGTCCACATGAAATTATCATGGGACGTGCTATGAGGCATGCATATGTACCAGTGAACAAGCTGATGACTATAACTGATGACATGATTTTGGATTACTGCAAAGGCCTGGCTGACGCAGTTCATTCTGTGTTTCACCAGGTTGGAGAAGACGCCACCACACTTGAAAAGAAATCAGCCCATGATCTGAGCCCAGGGGATTGGGTAAGGATAAAAGTCCACAGAAGAAGAAATTGCCTGGTTCCAAGGTGGGGAAGGCCAAGACAAGTCATCTTGACCACAACGACTGCTGTGAAGTGCGCTGGTGTGAAAAATTGGATACATGCAAGCCACACACTAAGAGTTCCAAATCCAAGAGATGGTACTGGAAAAGAATACTTTGAAGAATCAGACTCTAGTGATGATGCAGACAGTGAGGCAGTAAGAAGGAAAAAGAATCCTGAATGTGGGGAAAGTGAGTCAAGAGAAGCTTTCATCCCACCAGAAGAGGTTCTAAAGAGAACAGTGCAAACTGCAGAAGCAAGCTCAGACTCAGAAGAATTGCCTGAGGTTCCAATTGACAGTGACCAACACAAAAAGAAAGAAAGAAAAGAAAAGAACGTTCCAACAGAAGAGACACCTGAGTCACATGAAGGAATTGGACAAGTTCCACCTGAGATAAATATTGAAGAAAAAGGGATAGACAAAGACAGAGAGGGACAGATTGCGGAAAAACCCTGAGGAGGTGTAGGGAACATCCACAACAAGCTAGGTGAAGGGACAAGTAGACAGCAAGAAGATTGCGTGTCGGAGACCCGAGGAGGGACAGAAGTAGGGAAATCTCAAGTGGTGGAAAAAGAGACTGTTGGAGAAAAATAAGTTGTTAAAGAACAGAAAGCTGTTAATGAACCAGTAGCAACTGAAACAGAGTCTGATGAAAGTGACAATGAGACACATGGAGGACGAGTTCTGAGAAAGAGAACTTGGCTTGGAGAAAGAAACAATAAAGAAGGAAAGCAAAAGAGAAATGCTAAAGGAGATCTTTGGCCAAATAAGATAAAGAGACTGAGATACAGACTGACACGAGTTAACTCTTCGAGAGCTGAGCAGGTGAACGAAGTGTCAAGTCAAAACCCAACCAAAGAAGAAGAAACAAAGATACCTGAAAGAGAAAAAAGAATAAGAAAACCAAACCAGAGGTACAAGTCACCGGAATGGACGTATGTGGCACTGCCTGAAGAAGGAGAAGAGGCGGATAGCCAAGAAAGTCCAGAGGAGGCTTTACCGAAGGAGGTTGCTGAAGAAGAAGCTGTGGGAATCCTGAAAGTTATCTTGTCCGACATTGGAGAAGAGACGGATGTTCAGGACCTGATCAGTTTGATGATGATGAAGAGACAGTGAAAAGTGATGAAAAACCAAATTGAGTAAATCCAAGTAAAAATCACTTAGAGAAGAGAAGAAGAAGTAGTACTAAAATTAGTAGAGTTTAATAATCTGGTGGGTACTTGCTGCCCATTAAAAAGTTCAGTAAAGGAGTAGAAGAGGCTAAGTCAAAAGACACGGTCAAATTAACAAAATGGCTAACACTGAGAATAAAAGTAGATGTACCTTTCTGAAAAGATGGTGCAAAATGTGCTGCTGCTGTACAGGTTTATTAATGCTGCTTTGGAGCGTGCTTGCTCTACTAATTTCATTTAGAGTCACTATAGACACTTTAGAAGGTCATACTGAGAACAAGACTAATATAGGGAAGAGTCCATTAAAAGTAGTTCCGACTAGAACTAGTAATGTACATATTCATAAGGATAGGTCAATTAACGATTTTTCTAGCAATGTTTTTTCTAAATTGTTGTATGAGTATGTAAAGACAATGGAAGCAAGGGATTGCTATGTCTGCATGCAATTACCTGCCTCTGTTTCGGAAGGAGTGACTTATCATCATCTTCCGGCTACGTATGGAATTTCCTGTAGTGTGTTGATTAGTATTTTTTATCAATTAGGGAAATTAGATTACAATATGTCTAATATAGATAATATTCTTGGGCAGTTGCCTATGAATAAAGAATTGAATCCAGCAAAGGATGCTTACACTTTAGGTGAGATTTTTCTAGAAACCAAAGAATTAACCTTAGACTATGTTTTTAGAAACAATTTAACTTGCAAATTGAAAGGAGAAGAGAAGAATTTTCTAGACATGGTTGAGAGAAGAAGGTTGAACATGCACAAGAAAGCAGAAGGGCATAAAATGAGTGACACAATGTGGGATATTGAGAAAGAAAAGGAGTTGAAAAATGGAGCCAGTCCAACCATGGCTATAGATGCCCCACAGAAAGGGAAACTGTGCATTACCAGGAAGAGATCCCAATATGATTATTATTTCATAGGGACTAGTGAGTGCCATGATACATACTTTATTGCAACCGGATGGGGATTTAGAGGAGGAGAAGATCCAGTTTTTCCGGGAGTGTATTATATTTGTGGGAACAAGGCTTATTACTGTTTGCCTGACCATTGGTTTGGTACATGTTATGTTGGCCTGGTCTTTCCAAAGATTTTTCACATGGATAGAGTAGATGATGCTGAACATTCTAACACATTAACGCGTTATAAAAGAGAAACATGGACAGAAATTGTAGGAGATATTTTTGGAGCTTTAATTCCAGCAGTGGGAATTTCTTTAAATGCATATGGCATTCGGAAGCTGTCAACAGTGGTAGATCGCTTGTCAACAAGCACCGCTGGAGGCTTTCTTTTGGTTAATACTGAAATGGTTGCTTTGCGTGCTATGGCGATGCAAAATCGACTTGCCCTTGACATTCTTTTGGCAAAAGAGGGTGGAGTCTGTGGAATGCTGAAAGTTCAACATTGTTGCACTTACATTCCTGACGAAAGCAAAGATCTAAAAGTTTACATCAAAAATATTACTGATTTGCATGAAGAATTAGTACCACTGGAAGCTGAAAGTATCTGGACTAAAATGGCTAATAAGATGATTGCTATTAAGAACTTTGTAGCTAAAATAGGTAGTACCATATTTGGTAAGATATTATTTCCATTAACTTGTGTAATAGTTGCATTATTGATCCTTAGATTAGGATGTATGTGTTGTAGATATAGAAGAAATAAAAAGAAAATCATAAAAGAAAATGTTAAAAAGAGACAAAAGAAATCAGAAAGAGATCCACAGGAAATAGAACTAGAGGAACTAAGAGAAAGCATGTATATAGGAACTAAAAAGGAAGATGAGATGGAAACTAGGGTCTAAAACAAGAACAAGAAGACATTTCAAATTCTTCTAAAAGGGGAAACTAAATTGATTTTTGGGGTTTTGATTTTTGTGGTGATTATATATGGATTGATGGAGCAGGGTTTTTACTCCAAAACGGAATATCTGTTTCATTTTCTCATGTTATAATTAAAAGTACTACTGAATAATTATTAATGACTAATAGTTTGTCGAATGTTGACTAAATCAATCTTATTAACAAGAGAATTACACGTGGGAATGCTATTGCATGGCTAAATAACAAGTGAACTAAGTTGGTGAGCAGACTGACAGAAAACGATGTTGCTTATGTGATGTTATGGTGTTTGCGCTTATAATTAATATGCATTAATAGCTTCTGATGTCGCAAATGGCTAGATAAATACACACACATAAGGGTATTAGCTGGGGAATAACACTGTTTAATCATTTCTATGCAGTAATTATGTTTTTTGTTTCTTTACTCTTAAGTTGACAATTGTGGCCTACTGAAAGATGGCCACCTACTGCAGCCTGCAGTCGAGTAGATGACTTAATGGAAAATTTTGCAAGAAGGCTTCGCGTTGCCTGTGACCTTGCCCTCTTGTCGAACTGAAAAGCCATGAACATGACGACAAATCCAGGCTGACCGCCAAAAACCCCTGGATGAGAAATTTGTTGCAACTGAATAAATCTGACTACATGAACTTTCGGTGGTCTCATAAGATGATACATTTAATCTGGGAAAAACATCCGTAGAAGTATCGGATAAAATTATGGACATTACATTTTTCTATTCATCGTTTAAGACGTGTTGCAAGACGACATTATTTCCGCCATTCATCCGTTCTGAATAAAGACATGTTACTTTTTAGAATGTAAATTTTAGTATAAAAGAAAGTAGACTAGAGAGGTCTAGGGCCACTTCTTCCCGAGCTGATGATGCGAGGTTCCTATGCTGACGGAGAGGACGATGACTCTACATGACAACAGAAGACTATAATTTTTCTCCAGAGGACTGTTTCTGACTTAGGATCTGACCTTTAGACAGAATAGGTAAATATGAGAGAAATTAAATTTGCATTTAATTGGCTTTTCTTGAAATTTTAGATAAATGAACAATTTGTTTGAATTACTGTCTCGGGTGATTATTTCTGGTCATGTTTATTTGATTTTATTGTGTATTCTTTGAAATGTATTCCTCTAGATCTTCAGCAACTAGCTGGTCGCATTGACCTCAAAGTATAGGCAGATTAGACAGAGCATATGTGGAAGGTGTTTTCTCCTTTACAGGGCACGGATAGTGTGATTTGAAGTGAATGTTGGTGTAATGGGCCCCACTAGCGTATGATGTGTGTATGCGTGTGTGACTGTGAAATCATTCCGTCCTTGGAAGTAGAGGGGATTTGGAAGCTCTGATCTGCACCAACGCAGCATGTTATGTTAGGTTTAGGGCACCTCTGAGCATTGCTGGAGTTGCGTCGTGCTTGTGACACGACTCCAGCAATGCGGTGCCCTTACGACATAAGATGCAACACGCATCTGACTATCCTTGCGCCACATCGGTGGTGGCGCCAGGGTATTCCTACATGTCACATCTTTACTGGCACATCCCTGCTAAGATGCAGGGATGCAGCAGTCCTTGTAGATCTGCTCCTAAGTGTTTCCTTGTGCCTGAAAACTTGCACGTCTATTACTCATGTTGTACCCGAGAAAATCTTGGTAAAGACCACCTCCCTATTCAAAAACAAAACCATTGAAAAATTCAAAGAAGGGTGAAGTGCTCAGAGGCTCAACTAGAGTCAGATTTCGGGGGGGAGGGGGCTAATAAAAATTTGGGGGCGGGGGTAATTCTTCCAGCAATCAGCAGATTCCAGATGCAGGAGCTCTACAAAAGAGTGAAAGAACAACAAAGCCTCGTTAACAAGTAAATGGTCTTTTAAATAACTGTGAAGTAATCGGGTGCGGTTACAGTAAGACAGATGCCAGACCACAACAGCTCAAAAACTGTCTGTGTGAGTGCCAAGGAAGCTGACTCAGCCCGGGCTAACACACACAATGGTGGGGGGGAGATTGGGGGTGAAGCCCTTTGAGCCCAATGGGCGTTGTGCACCTGAGTGAGGTGTTCCAGGGATGAGGGGCTGGATGGAAGGAGAAATAGGCTTCTAAGGCAAAGCAGAAAATGCAAAGGGTTTAGGAAGGGTGCAAGCCCACTTATTCACGCAGAAGAGGTACTGCGCTGGGAACATCACTGCACGCTTTTTTCCACGCAGAACAATAACCACATTGTCACAGCTGTGTAAGCTTCGGTTATGCACAGATAGTACCAGAGTAGCATCAGAACCTGCAAACCTCCTTCACACAGAGAAAGCAGGTGCCACGATCTGGGCATCAGCAGTGAAAAACTACCTTCCACACAGAGAAAAGGAATCACATGGGAATCAGAGGTTCAAGCTTCCCACACCTACACATACACACACACACACACACACACTTGTTACCAACCTTGTCGGAACTATGTATGGCTGCCTCCCTTGTAGGGACTAACCTTTCCCAGTGTTTTTAAAATATACTAATAACAGAAAAAAATGTTAAGAAAATAATCATGATACAGGCTCCTGCTTCAAGTTTTTAAATATATTTCTATCTAATCATTTGCACAGAACCATCTTTGAAGGGACTTGAACATGTGCCGCCATCCTTGTGAGGACCTACACCATAATTACCATTTGTGATTGAATACAGTCAAGACACATTGCTAAATGTTTATTTTATCAAAGTGTACACAAATTACATCATGAATCATGATGTAGACATATATGAATTTGCTGCACATATCCTCAGGGTACACACAAAAAATGATTATGCTTATAATGTGTCAGAAAATGTCATATCATGTTTACAGAAAGACAATTAAAACTGTACTTGAGCCATTGCTTAGTGCTCAAAATCATAGGGAATAGTAGAACTTACACATAACGAAATTAACAGTTGGAATTAAGCAATACAGCCAAACACAGAGTTTGATTAGGTGCTTACATTTTTGTCAAAGTAGACTAGTAGACCTCATCTCCATAGAAATTCATGTAATGTTAATATCTGCAGTTGGATTGTGGGTAATGATGCCCACTAAGGTGGTATGTGATCACAGTAGCATCATGGTTTCTACAGAGATGGTGCCTATGGCTATGAGAAAAATACCCACAGAAGTAGAGTGTGAAAATAATTATATTGAAGTCCCCACAGTAATAGTGCATGAACGTAAGAGTGTACACGTCCCCACAAAGATAGTGTGAGATTATTGGCATGTTCAAGTCCCCACAAAGATAGTGAGTGAAAATGATTGTGTTAAATTCTCCACCAAAATAGTGTTTATAGATTATAGGGATGTTCATGCCCCCCACAAAGACAGTGTGTGGTTATTGGGATGTTCAAGTCTCCAGAGAGATGATGTGTGATGATACTTATGATCAAGACCCACTGAGATAGTGTGTAAAGATAACATTCTATGAAGATGATATTGTTCAAGTTCAAACAGATATAGCATGTAATTATAGCCATGTTCAAGCCTCCACATAGTTGGTGTGTGATTATAGGAATGTAGCTCACGCAGGGAGGCTTTGTGAAGATAATCATGTTCAAGTCCCCACTAAGGTAGTGTTGGGGTTATTTTGAAGTTTAAGTCCTGATAAAGATAGTGTTTAAAGATGTTCTTGTTCAAGTCACCACTGAAATAGTGTGTAAAGATTAGGGGTGGGCGGAATTTGCGTAGTCGCGTTACGCAAAATCTCCGCAAACTGGTTTAAAATCTCCGCGAACACGCAGAAATTCCGCGAACACGCGGAATTGCTTGTTCGCGATGCTTTTTTCCTGTTCGCGACCGCTGTTTGCGTGCTCGGGGGGAAATATCTCGCGAACACGCATTTTGAGATCGCGAACAAGCAAAAATTCCGCGAAGCCGCGGAAAGCATAATTTTGGGCAATTCCGCGTTCTCCGCGGAACGCGAAATTACCTAAATTCCGCAAATTCCGCGAGCGGAACGGAATTTGCCGCCCAGGCCTAGTAAAGATAATGTTCAAGTGTCTACACAGATAAAGTGTGCAAATAAGTCCCAGTAGATATAGTGTGCAAATATCAGAACTGTCATGTGCTACAGCAATGGTTTGTGAAGGCGATCATGTTCAAGTGCCCACAGTGATAGTGTGTAAGTAATGTGATGTTAAAGGCCCCACAATGATGATGTGAGGTTTTCGGGATGTCCAAGTCTCCACAGACATAGTTTGTGAAGATTATTGTGTTCAAGCCTCACTGAAATAGTGTTTAAAGACAATGTTCAGGTCTCCACATAGATAGAGCGTGTAGATAAGTATGTCAAGCCCAAGCAGGGATAGTGTGTTAAAAAAGTAATGGTTAGGTAATTATGTTCAAGTCTTCACAATGGTGATGTGTGACTAATGTGAGTTCCTCACAGAGACAGTATGTAGTTACAGGGATGCTCAAGTCGTCTAAGTCACCACAATGATAGTGTGTGGTTATAAACATGTCACTGGACTGCATTATTGCGGCGAGCGAGGTGGCATTGTCTGGGATGGGGCCCCGTCATTGGCACTGCTTGCTCCCACGAGGGCGGTGGTGTACTGGTCCAGCATACTTTGTTTTGTGGTAGGGCCCACGGGCTTGTCTTTTGACATAGTGGCAGGAGGAAGGACCTACTGGCCGAGCACCACCTTACCTGCAACTTCCCAGTAGGAGCACCTGCCTCGTAGCACCGTTGGCCTGTCCAGACACTTCTTTAGAGGATATCAGGCAGGGTCACGTCGTGCTGGGCTTCATGAAATCTGTCAGCTGCAGGCTGAAGCCGCACTGAGACTAGCCTGGGAACAGACCACAAAGTCTGACCCCCCAATCCCCCAGCAGGACGCACATCTCTGTTTCTCTGAGGGGCTGTCTGGGCCGCCCCTCAATCCACTCAATTTATAGGGGTGAGACCTCGGGCGATGCCCAATATGTGCCCCCACTGAGTGTCCAAGCAACAGAGACTCCCTTAGGAGGCCCTGGGCTGCTGTTGGACTGTGAGTGTGAAAGGCACAGGGCTACCTCCTACCCCGTACACCTCTATGATTGGCCCCTAACTGCGGGCATACCTTGTTTAGGCCGGGTGCTCTATGTGTCCGGTGGTTCCTGCCCACTTCCTGAGCATCCAGGGTGCAGAGCTTTCAACCAGGCCCAGTGGGCCCCACCTGCCAAGTATGGTAGCCAGCGGGGGATATCGCTGCATTGCTTGCAGGGGTCTTCTGTGCTCTGCCCCAGAGCTCGCTCTCCCGGTGAGGAGCCTGCTCATCTCTTCTCTGAACTGTGGTGCGCATACGGCCTCTCCCCATCACCGTCCAGGCCACAGTAAGGCAAGCTCACCACGCCGCTGCTCCGGCCGTCTCCTTACATCCCACGGGGAGATTGGATGGACTTGCGTTCCGATCAATCCTCACTTGGTCGCATGGACCGATGTAGTTCGCCCACCTCAATCTCTGCCCTGGGGTAGTCAGGGAAAATAGTGGGGTGCCACGGACCGCGGAGGCAGGGCTGGGGCAGCTTCCCCTCAGGGCTGATCTCTCATGCCCCTGGTGCACCCGTCTACTGGCCCCCGATCATCACCCTGGCAGCCCCCCACTGGGCTAAGTGTCACCTGGTCTGCCTAAGGTGTAGTTGTGATTGATGATGCCGGATTCAGGGTTTGGTAGGACAGAGTTTGTTCAGATGGCTTCTGCTATGATGGCTTCCTAAGCCACTTCCCATTTTTACAGTTGCTTTGACCATATACATTTACATGTTTTAATCATGAAAAATACATCTGTATTAAAGAAGAATTGTTACATACATTTGACATGAAAACATTTTATAAATTTTCACTATGTGCATGTCAATTGCATTCACAAGTTTTGTATTGTCTACACACCCCCATATCGTACTCCACTCTCTCATTCATACACCAAACAGATTCATCCTCTCATATGCACCACTCACTCCTAACCTAGCCACATATAACTTTCACTATGGGTTGCAACGGTGAAAGGTCTCCAATTTCTGCTGTAGTTGTGTTGTAGAGAGGGGCCTCATAAACAGCAGTCAACGTACGTGTTGGTGGGGAAAGATGTTGGCAATCCACCTTCTTCAGGACCAATCAAGAAGCAGCATATACTGTGGTGGGCCAATAAGGGGTCGTCTGTATCTATCAACTTGTTAAGGCCACATCACTCTTTTCTCATGATTCATCTGTTACATGTGCAATGACTATGATTCCAAATAGCTGTAAGATGCTGGATTCAAATGTTGTCTAAAACAGGTTTGGTACTTGAAAAACATCAGAGTATGCCCATCAATAAGTGGTAGCTTCTTCCAGGATTCTTTAATGCAGGATGTAGATGTCAGAGGGACACCCCACTGAGAAAATCCCACACAGGGATGCCGATCGCCAGCTCAGGTTTCTGCCACGTTCAGTGCCCTGCGATACACATACTCTGAAGTTTTGCACATACCACATGAAATTATTGATGACCTTCTGGAGGAGCTCTAGTGTGTTGGGAGGGCCAACCATGGGTACTATCAAAAACATGTGTTATCCCTGGGATGGTTATCATCTTGCCTACTGCGATATGAACAAACTATTAGAGCTCTCCATTTCTGGAATTCTGTTCATGTTGTGGCCAGCAGTGATTAATGGTTGGATGGATCTGCTTGAGACAGTGTGGACATGATACACATTCCCAGGAAGACAAGTGAGTCGCTCATCCAATGGAATGGATATGAAGCTTTCAATTGACTGACTTGATAATCAAGGAGTGTGAGGCTCATTCCCTTTGATTTTTGCAAGTTTAACTTAAACTCAGCCACTTTACATTATTCCCCAACTCCTCCAACACCTGGGACAGTGAGTCCTGGGGGCTTCAAATAGCTTGCAAGACATCGTCCCTATACATTGTCACTTTATGGTTTTGAAAAATAGGGACCCCTACGTACAAAATATACTTGCTAGTCGTAGGGAAATAAGCAATTGAAGAAAGAAGGTACATAAGCAAATGTATAACTCACCAAACAATTTTCTCGGCAACAAAACAACTTATATTTTAACAATAAACAATGTGCATCAATTGAAAAAAGAAAACTGAAAAATATGTAACAGTATTAACATATTTATTATTTTTTAATTTATATCTTAGTCATTATAAACAATACACTTTTTTTTAGTTTTCTTAACGAAATTGTTAAAACCATTAATACAACCTAATCATGTATCTAAGCGAAACAAATCAGTGATATTACATGGCATTATCCGATTTGATTCAGTAGAGAGATCCAATGTAGCTGTAGATCTTGGGAAGGCTAGCGGTAGATGAGAACTATGCGCGTTTCGGCATGTGTGCCTTTATCAGGTGACTATCTTAGCGTTAAGTGCATGAGCATACATGATAGATATTATTAATGATATATATGCACATATATAGACACATATAGTTAAGTTGCCCAAAATAATTGATAGATCTATATATGACGTTTAAATTTAAATCGTCTTAACTTATCGCGTTATGTATAGAAGGGTGGAGAACCTGAGGGTGCAAACATTTGAAAAGTTAGCATAAAAAAACCATATGTCACATCTAGCTATGATGGGCACATTTATTGTGATCTCTCCTGTAGCATACATTTTATTTAAGACAGTTACCTTATACCCAAGTGAATGAAAGATAGATTCCAAAACGCAAACACAGTGTTAGAAATTAAAAGCTTAGTGCAGTCTTAATAGGTGGAATAGACATGCTGCATTCATGTGATATTCCAATCGATAGCCATAGTGTTATGCAGAAAGAATTAATTGCATAGAGATCGATTTACCTATTGTCATTTTATGATCATCATTCCGTATTTTCACCGCCCCAATGTTCTTTGTTGCTCTGTATCCTGTCCATAAGGAACTCAATTGTCATAGCAAAGAGAAGCAGGCAAGTTACTCCTTCCTGTCATGAATGTGGGTGAGCTGCTGTCATTTACCATGACAAAGGTCATCAGGTCCACATACCTGGTCAGTATGCAGCCCTGCATCCCCATGCCAAACCCAACACCTCCAGGCACAGACGAGAAACTGCCAGATGACACGGTCCTAACCTCTCTGTGTCTCAGTTAACAAGCAGTCCTTGATTACCTGTTAAGTCACATTGTCTGAAACATAACACACTTTCTAGCATTGTTACTCCAATTTCTCCATGGGGTTCAATCTGGCTGCCAGGATGCACATGCATATTTTCATGTCCATATTTAAGAATGATATCAACTTCGATAAACAGCTGGGTCCATGTACAACCAGAGAGCCCTGCAGAACATAATGTAAAATTTAGCAGGGAATTCATCTGGGCTATATTTTAGCAAGTGTTTGCAGGCCATCAGCATTGGAAGACCAGAGCTCGAGAAGGAGTGCCCCAGTCCTCCGAGGATTACCAACTGACATTGAGCCGGGTTAACTGTTCCAGGCCAGTGGCCCTGCTTGGGAACTTGCATGAATTTATCACCTAAACCCTGCTAGCATTGACTTTTAAGGTGAGAGTAGCCTCCAGTAAAGAATCGCGACAAATGAATCCCAATGGATGGAACAGAGTGGCTCGGGGAGTCTGCCAGAGGTGGCGCTACCATGCTGACCTTATAAGGCTGTGGGGGTTATTGAGTGTGTTGATTCTATGCTTTGAGCAAATACATTAAAAAAAGTTCTTGGCCCGGTTACTCAGGACCTGTTAGATCTGGGGGTCTCTAGTTGGCAGAGGTAGGTACCACTGTCCAAGTAGGGACCCTTACTTCTAGTCAGGGTAAGGGGAATACACTCTTTAGATAACCCCTGCTCACCCCCTTGGTAGCTTGGCACGAGCAGACAGGCTTATCAAAGGCAATGTGTAAAGTATTTGTACCAACACTCACAGTAACACAGTGAAAACACCACAAATGGACTCCACACCCGTGTAGATAAATAAAGTATTTTTATATAAACTACACAAGACCAAAACGACAAAAATCCAACATACACAGTTCAAGAATATGGTTTCAAAAGAGTTCTTAGTTTAGCGACAAAATAATCCACATTAGCGTTGATTTTAGCCAACAGTACCTGGTGATGCGATAAAAGTTCCTAGCGGCGCTCAGGCGTCGAAAAACAAGCAACAGCGTCAGTCCTGAGACCCTGGGGAGGCGATGCGACAACCCTGCTGCATGCAGCGGGCGGGTGCGACGAATCCGGCCTGTATGGGGAGTGAGGCGATACTTGTATAGATTCCAAGGCATAGCTTCTCCAGTAGAAATGTACTCGCAAAGGCACGATGCGACGATCTTCGATGTTTCTGCAACGATATTCGCAGCGACGAAATGCAGCCCGCTAACGAGCGGTGCGATGATCTCACTCAGCGGCGGCAGGCTCTGCGATGATACTCGCAGCGACGGGAATCTTCCCGGTCCGGGGGGCGATGCGCTCCGAAGATGAACGTGGCATTGACATTGCAGCGGCGAGAGGCGCTGCGACGATCTTTGTGGCAACGGAAATTTTCTCGCTAAGCCGGCGGTGCCTGAAAAAGTTGCAGATCTTTTCTCTTGGTCAGCTTTCCAACAGCAGGCACCACTTCCAGAGGCCCCACAATTGGATCAAGCACTCTAGGAAGGGCAGAACTCACACAGCAGAGTTCAGGGGAAAGCTGGGGGTGAATTCCTTTTGTTCCTGGGACTTCTTAACAGGAGACAAGCTCTACTCAGGCCCTTGGAGATTCCTTCAAGCCAGGGGACACAGCACACAGCAAAGTCCTTCCCCTCTCCTTGGCAGCAAAGCAACTGCAGGTCAGCCTTACAGCAGGTCAGTCCTTCTTCTTCAGTCTTCCAGCTTTCTCCTCGGCAGAGGTTCCTTCTTGATTCCAGGATGATCTAATTTTCTGTAGTCTGGGTCCCAATACTTATACCCCAAAATCCTTTGTCCTCTGAAGGCAGAGGGGCCTTGGCCTAGTCAGAACCAGTTCTGGCCAGTTCGGGAGCACTCTGTTTACTTGGTTTCTTCTTTCCTTTGAGAGAGAGGGGAAGGGTCGTCAGCCGCCCAGCAGGGGATGGAGGAAGCATTGTGGAAGGCAGGCACAGCCCTACTCAGGCCCAGGTGCTACTCCCACCCATCTACAGGGGAATTTCCCTACTATGCCCTGGGCTGACTCATTCAGCCTCTGGGAGCCACCCCTGTCACTCACAAACCAGACAGTCAATTCACAAACAGGCCAAGACACACAGAAAGGGCAGGAAAGGAAACAGACACTTTCTAAAAGTACTGTTTTCACACACAGGATTTAAAAAACATCTTTCCTAAAATATGTGCTATTAAATTCTGAGTTCAGGGATACCAGACTTTAATTTTCTACCTTGCTCTTATGGGAAGATATGCAGGTAAACACTATACTCAGCATTCCCCATTATAGCCTATGGGCAAGATAGCCTTACAATAGTGAAAACCAAAAATGGCTGTAATTCACTGCCAGAGCATGTCACCTACACCAATACATGCTCTACCTTTCACATACACTGCACCCTGCCCAGGGGGTACCTAGGGTCTTCCATAGGGGTGTCCAATGTGTACAGAAAGGGAGCCAGTAGGGGTGATTCAGCAGACCTGGAGCCTGAAACAGTGGCCCAGAAACCTGCCCGGAGGAGAAGGAGCAGAGGGCATGGGAAACCAGCCCCCACCGCTCCCACTGTCCAGGAAGGAGCATAACTTGAGGGGGATGCCCTGGAACCTAGAGGGGAACAGGTGGCCAAACTGGGGGACCTACGTGAGCTGACCCATTGGCACCAAGAGGGTGTCCTCTCCAGGGAGGAGTTCTGCAGGGTGCAAAAGGAATGCCCTTCCCTCATTGGTATGCGGCAGAAGGCTGCAGACCAGGCAGCAGGTGGAGCGGCCAAGGATCATCTCATTTACTGGGGGTTGCTTTATAGTGAGCCTAAGTTCGCTGAGCCCGGTGCAGCCCATGTGCTGATGGTACCCGAGCGCTTCAGGGACTTCCTACTGGGTCTGGCTCATGACGTGCCTCTCGCACGACATCTGGGGCAAGACAAGACCTTCCAGAGGCTTGTCACCCACTTCTTCTGGCCCCAGATGAAGAAGCACGTTGTGACATTCTGTAGGACTTGCCAGACTTGTCAGGCAGGTGGGAAGAGTGGAGGGAAGTGCAAGGCACCCCTCCAACCCTTTCCTGTGGTGAGCACCCCTTTCGAGCGGGTGGGCATCGATATTGTGGGGCCACTGGACCCCAAGACAGCCTTAGGCAACAGGTTCATCCTGGTCTTGGTGGACCACGCCACCCGGTACCCGGAAGCAGTCCCTCTCAGGACAATCACAGCACCCGCGGTGGGCCGTGCATTGATGGGGATCTTTTCCCGTGTGGGGTTCCCCAGAGCAGTGGTCTCCGACCGGGATATCAACTTCATCTCTAGGTACATGAAGTCCCTGTGGGAGGAGTGTGGGGTAACTTATAAGTTCACAACTCCTTACCACCCTCAAGGAAATGGGTTGGCCAAAGCATCTAAACCAGCAAAAACGAAATCCAGCACAGCATCAAAAATACAAGAGGTAGAGGAAAAAAGTCAGGGGAAACCACGCCAAAGATGCCAGGTCTAACAGGACCCATAGTAGGTTGGGCCCCAGGAGATCAGGAGTAAAATGCCTCCATCCCCACGCACGGCCCAGTAACTCCTGCTTGCCCCAAGGCCCTTATGATTGATTTAATTGGAAACAACAGCACAGCAAAATTGGAACAAGATTCCAGGCAGAATTATGTACAACTATCTGTTTTCTAAATACTTATATTGTGTAACAAGTCAGGTTTTATATCAACAAGGAAAATACAGAAAGGCAAGGCCCTAGCTAACGTGGATCACCAAGCATTCACACATACTCTAGCATGGCCTGGAAGACTTCATTTTGGCATTGATGTCTGGAACCCTAATCTGTCTATGGTTATTACACTTGTGTTCTTTCCTAATGTGTAAGGTCCTCATAATATGAACAACCACACTACTGTTTCAGACAGTAACCTCTGTCTAGTTCCACTGGTCTGCCTATCCTGCAAGATCTTTGGGGCATATTTATGATAGTGTTGCATGACCCTTGTGTCACGCAAGGGGGCACAAGGGTAATGCAACACTAATGTTAGACGTATGAGGCCATACAAGCCCAAATCTATAGTAGTGTAAGGCACAGCAAATTGCTGCCCTGCGTTACTCTGTCCTAAGGAGGCATTCCATGGGTGAGTGTGGGTGTTCCCACACATCCACACATGGATACAGGCACATTCCCTTACTTTCCATTAGTGGTAGACCTGGGAAAGTGTAAAAGTGTAACGTTTCCCCAGGCAAGGCGTAACGAAATATCTTTATTTCTCCTCGTTTATTTCTCTAAAAAGAGGAAAATGCCTTTGAGGATTGTTTTTGTGCAGGAAGTTGTGCCATATGATTTTAAATATGGCGCATTCCTGCCCTTTCACGCAGCCTAGCGCAGCAAGGTATCTTGCTGCATGCATTCCGTGAAAGATTGATAAATGTGGCTCTTTGTGTTTTTCCTTCCAACACTCCTGAGGAGATTCTGCCAGCCGACTGGATTGTCAGATTTGAGTGGTGGACTCTTGCAATTTCCGATAGGCATCTGGTCTTAAGGGGTGACTTTAATTTGGAGATGGACAAGACCATTGATCGACTTACTCAGAGTGGCGCAGGTGGGCACAGACAAGTGTAGACTCTTGCAAAGAAATACACCTCAGTGGACATCTGGAGGAAATGCAATCTTATGGAGCATCAAGACTCCTTTTATGCTGGGGAACAGAACTCCAATTCCTGCATCGAGCACATCATATTCAGGCAGAACTCATACTTGACCCAGGACCATAACTGCAAGCTTCTTGACCCCCAGACTATCAGATCACTCACAGCTCTGGGCAAGTGAGGGAGGATCCAATCCAGACCACGGAGCAATACTTCTGTGAGAATGAGTACGCAGTCCAATCAAAGGTGGTACTATGGGAAGAGTACAAGGCAGTGGTAAGTGGGCAAACAGATGGCACAGAATGCAATCTGTCGAAGAACACCTTCTGCAGTTGAAGGGGCAGAACGTAATTCAACCTAGTGAACACCTGGCTCACTGCAAAGGCTCTGATACCCTCGGTGGTCAAGTTTGCGCTATATTAAACTTTCAAAATAAATAAATAAATAAAGCGCTTCCATGTTGGAGTATCATGACCTGGCTACTGACACTGAACGCAGGTGGGGCACCAAAGGGTGTGACAAAATACATTATACAATATATACAATTTACTAGACAACAAGGAAGAGGACACATATTAAAAAAAGGAACTATAGACGAAAACATACATTATTTTCCACAGACTCGCCAATCCTAATGTTCTCCCGAACACTTAAAGCACGGCATAACATTTCAAATGCTCCATAATATTACTTGAGTCGAAATTTATTAATACCTGAGATAACATTGGGTCTTTTGAGTTCATCCTAAATGTAGTGCTTGAGCAGGTTGGTGAAAAAATATCAAAAGAGGCTCAAGCGTTTAGTTTGTGAAGAGCTGTGAGAGACATGCATTCTTAGGAGTGCAAACTTCCCATACAAGTGCAGATTGGACAGGAGGAATACCTTATTTAATCATAAAGTAACATCAATTAAAGTAAATTTGGAAAATATCAGTGCGTGAAATGTTTCTCTGAACTTTTACATTACACTTATTAAAAGTGTAAAACGGCTCTGACCTGGGAGGACTGTGATCAAAGAGCACCTATGTTTGGACTCCGCAGCCCCTTCCTGGCTGCTGACAGGCAGTGAGGTTAATCTCAACTCAGGGCGCTTCTCTTTGCAAAGGTGGGTTCTTAGCAGCACGTCCGAGCGAGCCACCGATTCCAGGGTTCACAGAGCACTGGTCCTTTGTCACTCTAAAAGGCCTTTTGATAGGTGTGACTATATAATTGCAAGTCTACAGCCTGGGGTCCCCAGTCCTGCCTTGAGCCGCCTGGAAAGACTGATATGGAATCCCTACTTGAGCGACTGAGGGAACGCTTATATCAAAAGAAGGTGGCTATAATTAAACATAGGGATAGATGAGTAAACAGGATGAGATTTATTCCTTTTTCTTTTGAAATTGTTTTATTTCGTTTTCTTGACAGTTCACGTTCAAATCAAATCAAATCAAATCAGGTGTTTGTTAAGCGCGACTACTCACCCGTAAGGGTCTCAAGGCGCTGCGGGGTGTGGGGGGGTTCGCAGGCTCCAGTCCATCAAGGAGGGGGTCTGTCGAAGAGCCAGGTTTTGAGGTTTCTTGCGAAGATGGGGAGCGATGTTATCTGAGTGAGGTGGAGCAGAAGGTCGTTCCATGCTCTGGCCGCACGGAAGGAGAAGGAGCGGTCTCCTGATCTGGTCTTTCTGGTGCGGGTGACCATGGTGTAGGAGAGCTGAGCTGATCGTAGGGTCCTTTGGGGTAAGTGGAATTTGAGTCGGCTATTCAGGTATGCTGGTCTGGTGTCGTGGAGGGCCTTGTGAGCTTGGGTTAGCATCTTGAAGGTGACTCTAGCTTCAATGGGGAGCCAGTGGAGTGTGCGCAGGTGCTGGGAGATGTGGCAGTGCCTTGGCAGGTTGAGGACCAGTCTTGTGGTGACGTTTTGGATGTTCTGTAGCTTGCGGGTGAGGTTTTTGTTTATTCCGGCATAGAGTGCGTTTCCATAGTTGAGCCTGCTGGTGACCAGGACATGAGTGACGGTCTTTCTGTGTTCGAGGGGGATCCCAGGCACTATTAGAGACTGGAGTTAATTTACCGACACAGTTTGCAAATGTCCCTATTTCATGGTTAATGTTCTCAAAGTCTGATGTCATGAATTGCAGAGAGTGCTTTAATGATACAGGTATAAAACAGGTATAAACTACAAAATTACGACTGTTCTGTCTGTGAAAGGCACGCTTTCTGAGCCCTTTTTGTGTGAACTCAGGCTAAACCCGTACTGAAAATCCGTTAAAAACGGATGCGGGTTGTAAAGAATAAAGGAGTCGTAGCATTTAATTCACTCTCGTCATGCATGTCAGTTTTATGCTGAGTGTAACATTGCATATGCTTTACACAACTAAAAGTATTCATCTAAAAAAAGCATTGTTCTTGATGCGGTATGCAACATAACATTTTTAAAAAATTGTTAGAGAAAAACACTCACCAGGATAGCTCAGCGAGCTAAACTCATGCATCTGAAATATGCAATGAATATATGGCACATTGGGGGAAATATACTAGGAAGTGGTGGAGCATGTCGTTAGCCTACTTGTCTTAATCCCTTCGATGCTAGGCCTTTCCCCCCCCCCCCTGTGCAAAGCCTTTTTTGGGATATTTGGGGTAGTTCGCGCTTAGGCCCCAGCAGCTTTTTGACCACATAAGGTATCCACGCCAAATTTGCATCCTTTTCTTCCAACATCATAGGGATTCGAAAGGTACTCAGGGTTTGTGGATACCCATGGAGTGGTCCCAGAAATTAGCCAAAATACAGCGAAATTTAGTTTTTGGGGGGAAAAATGGGAAAAAAGTGCTGCAAATGAAAGCGTCTGGGTTTTTCCCTGCAAATGGTATCAAAAAATGGTTTGTGGGGCTGAAATCATAATTTTCCCAGCTTTTAGGGAATGACAGACTTTTGCCATAAAACCAACATTTTTTACACAGTTTTGGCATTTTCTGGGACATAGCCTATTTTTGCTATTTTTTGGACTTTCAACCTCCTTCCAGTTAATGGTAGAAATGAGTATGAAAGCAATAATGGATCCCAAAAATCTATACATTTTAAAAAAGTAGACAAAATGCTGAATTGAGCAAGGGGTCATTTATGTAAATCCATCAAGGTTTCTGTTAGAAATTAACAGTTAAATATACGAAAAATTCAAAATTAGTTGAAAGAAACAGCCTTTTGTGTCAACATTTTCACCTGTAACTTCTTCTAATTATGACAGCTCTTAAAAAGCAATATACCGTTACATCCACTGGACCTTACTGATTGAGGGGATATATAGGACTTGTAGGTTCACCAAGAACCCGATGAACCCAGAGCCAAAAACTGAGCAGCGTCTTGCAATGATTTTTTATTATGTACCGGGTATATAGCAATTATTCTGGGAAAATGTATACATCGAAAATTCGGTATGAAAGACTCCTATGTATTTCTGAAATGGGAACAAAATATAGAGTTTAGAAACAGTATATATTTGCACATTTACGAAATTGGGAATACTCATACTAGCATGAGAATTACCGGTCATTTTTCAAAATTACTTCTTCTTTTTTACACATTGTCTTTCATTTGGAAGCCAGAAATGCATTGAAAGTTAATAGGAAATAACAGTTGCTTTGCAAATCTGAATTACCCTAAGTCTCCCGATAAAAATGGTACCTCGCCTTTGTGGGTAGGCATAGTGCCCATGACAGGAAACGGCTCGAAACCCAACGTGAACACACCACATTTTCACAACAAAAAATTACCCTTTTTTTGCAAAGTTCCTAGCTGTAGTTTTTGAACCCTAGCTCTGCCGGCACCTAGGGAAACCTAGCAAGCCTATACATTTTTTAAAACTAGACACCCAGGGAAATCCAGTATGGGGTGACTTGACTGGTTCCCACCAGGTTCTGTTACCCAGAATACCTTGCAATCCTAAAGAATTGTCCAAAAAAACACATTTTCCTCACATTTCTGTGGTGGAAAGTTCTGGAATTTGCATGGATCCATAAATTTCCACCCACCCGCGTTCCCCAAAGTCTTCCTAAAGAAATGGTACCTCACATGTGTGGGTAGGCCTAGTGCCCGCGACAAGAAATGGAGCAAAACGCAACGTGGACACACCCCAATTTCACAGTGTAAAAATGACCCATTTTTGGCAAAGTGCCTAGCTGTAGTTTTTTAACCCTAGCTCTGCCGGCACCTAGGGAAACCTAGCAAACCTATACATTTTTGAAAACTAGACACCCAGGAAAATCCAGGATGGAGTGACTTGACTGGCTCTCACCAGGTTCTGTTACCCAGAATCCCTTGCAAACCTAAACAACTATAGAAAAAAACACATTTTCCTCATATTTCTGTGGTGGAAAGTTCTGGAATCTTCGTGGATCCACAAATTTCCACCCACCCCGCGTTCCCCATAGTCTTCAAATAAAAATGGTACCTCACTTGTGTGGGAAGGCCTAGTGCCCGCTACAGGAAACGGCGCAATACGCAACATGGACACACCTCATTTTCACTGTGAAAAATGACCCTTTTTTGGCAAAGTGCCTAGCTGTAGATTTTGAACCCTAGCTCTAATGGCACCTAGGGAAACCTAGCAAACCTATACATTTTTTTAATCTAGACACCCAGGGGAATCCAGGATGGGGTGACTTGACTGGTTCCCACCAGGTTCTGTTACCCAGAATCCCTTGCAAACCTAAACAATTGTCAAAAAAACACATTTTCCTCACATTTCTGTTGTGGAAAGTTCTGGAATCTACATGGATCCACAAATTTCCACCCACCCCGTATTCCCCAAAGTCTTCCAAGAAGAATGGTACCTCAATTGTGTGGGTAGGCCTAGTGCCAGCGACAGGAAATGGCGCAAAACCGAACATGGACACACCCCAAATTCACAGTAAAAAATTACCCTTTTTTGGCAAAGTGCCTAGCTGTAGTTTTTGAACCCTAGCTCTGCCGGCACCTAGGGAAACCTAGCAAACCTATACATTTTTAAGAACTAGACACCCAGAGAAATCCAGGATGGGGTGACTTGACTGCCTCTCACCAAGTTCTGTTAGCCAGAATCCCTTGCACACTTAAAAAATTGTCAAAAAACCCACATTTTCCTCAAATTTTTGTGGTGGAAAGTTATGGAATCTTCGTGGATCCACAAATTTCCACCCACCCCGCATTCCCCAAAGTCTTCCGAGAAAAATGGCACCTTACTTGTGTGGGTCGGCCTAGTGCCTGCAACAGGAAACGGTGCAAAACGCAACGTGGATACACCTCAATTTCGCAGTGAAAAAGGACCCTTTTTTGGCAAAGTGCCTAACTGTGGTTTTTTAACCATAGCTCTGCCGGCACCTAGGGAAACCTAGCAAGCCTATACATTTTTAAAAACTAGACACCCAGGGAAATCTAGTATGGGGTGACTTGACTGCCTCTCACCAGGTTCTGTTACCCAGAATCCCTTGCAAACCTAATAAATTGTTTAAAAAAACACATTTTCCTCACATTTCTGTGTTGGAAAGTTTTGGAATCTGCGTGGATCCACAAATTTCCACCCACCTCGCGTTCCCCAAAGTCTTTCAAGAAAAATTGTACCTCACTTATGTTGGTCGGCCTAGTGCCCGCAGCAGGAAACGGCGCAAAACGCAACGTGGACACACCTCAATTTCGCAGTGAAAAAGGACCCTTTTTTGGCAAAGTGCCTAGCTGTAGTTTTTGAACCATAGCTCTGCCGGCACCTAGGGAAACCTAGGAAACCTATACATTTTTGACAACTAGACACCCAGGGGAATCTAGGATGGGGTGACTTGACTGCCTTGGACCAGGTTCTGTTACCCAGAATCCCTTGCAAATCTATTTTTTTTTTTAAAACCCACATTTTCATCACATTTCTGTGGTGGAAAGTTCTGAAATCTGCGTGGATCCATAAATTTCCACCCACCCCGCGTTCCCCCAGGTCTTCCAATAAAAATGGTACCTCACATGCATGGGTGGGTCAAGGACCCGCGACAGGCAAGGGCCAAAAACCTTTTAAGGCGACATCAAAATTACCTATCACAAACCAACCTGGTTTTGCAAGGGGGGTCCTATGAGTTTTTGGACCGGGGCTTGGCAGCCATCTAGGGAAACGTACCAAACGTACACATTTCTGGAAAATAGACACTTTAGGGAGTCCAGCGAGGTGTGGCTTGCATGAGTCCCCCAACATTCTCCTACCCAGAATCCCCTGCAAACCTCATATTTTGCTGAAAAAATCACTTTTTTTCAAATTTCTGTGTGGGAAAGTTCTGGAATTTGCGTGGATCCACGAATTTCCTCCAAGTCAGCGTTCCCCCAGGTCTCCCGATAAAAATGGTGCGTCACTTGTGTGGGTAGGCATAGTGGTTGCAACAGGAAATGGCCCAAATTGTACTGTGGAGACTTCAAAATTACCTATAGCAAAACTACCTGGTTTGGGGGGGTACCTGAGATTTTGGACCCGGGCTCGGCGGCCATCTTGGGAAAGTACCGAACCCAAACATTTCTGAAAACTAGACTAGTCCAATGAGGTATGGCTTGCGTAGGACCCCCAACGTTTTCCTGCCCATAATGCCATGCAAACCTCAAATTTAGCTGAAAAAAACACATTTTTCACATATTTTTGTGTGGAATGACTGTGCCCTACCCCACATCATTCCCCTGAATGTCCCGAGTAAAATGATACCTCACATGTGTGGGTGGGACAAGGGCCTGCGACTGGGAAGAGACCAAAACAGAGGGAATAAGGGTATTGAACCGAGAATTCTAAGCGCTACATTTTTTCAAAAATATGTTTTTAGGCAATTCTGCATTGGACAACCACCAAAGTGAGGTATCATTTTCTCGGAACACTAAGGAGAACGCTGTGGGGTAGGACATTTATGCCGGCATGGTAATTCCACACAAAAATATGTGGAAAATGTGTTTTTTTCAGCTAAATTTGAGTTTTGCATGGCATTCTGGCATAGGTTTTGAGCCCTTCCCTGACGCGGGTACCGGGCCCACCCATACAAGTGAGGTACCATTTCTATTGGGATACTTGGAGAAATGCTGTGGGGTTGGAAATTTGTTGTTACTTTCTGCAGTGTGAATATTTGAGCACAATAATGCAAGGAAAATGTCACAGTCACATTTTGAGGTTTGCCGGACATTGTGGGTAAGATAATTTGTTGGGATCCACAAGAAAGACGTCACCATGTACTCCCATGGGTGTTTAGTTTACGACAAAAACTACAGTTGTTAGGTTATTCTTAGATGAAATGTACACCTTGGCAGAGAGACAAAACAGAAAAAGATTACTGCACAGCCATCTATTCCTCAAGCAGACACACATACTGGTTGGATTTGGCACGAGGGCGATTGAAGGTTCAGTATATAACATTTTATTAACAAGAGAATTCACAAAAATTAAATGCACTGTCAATAATTGAAAGGACAAAAAACGGAACCAGTGACTCGCAGCACATGAGCTGTAAAGCCACGTCAAGGCACCAACCGCTTTACAGGCCATTCACACACCTTTCATACATGATACACACAAGACTATTCACACTACCAGGCACAAAACCAACACATTACAACATTCACAAACAAGGACAAGGTACACCCTGCTTGACAAAAACAGAAAATACACATTTTTATGCACAACCACCTATTCCTCAAGCACACATACATACTGGTTGGATTTGGCACGAGGGTGAGTGATGGTTCAGTATATACAGTTGTATTAACCAGAGATTTCACAAAAATGAAATGCACTGTTAATTGAAAGGACAAGAAACTGAACCATTGACTCACAGCTCTTGACCTGTAAAGCCACGAAAAAGGCACCAAGGGGCATATGTATCAAACGATTTTTTAATCGCAAACGCTGCAATTCGCAAAATAACAGCGTTTGCGATTAAAAAATCGGTAATCGGGATGTATGAGGCAAATCCCATCGCAAAATTAAGGAATTGCTAATTTAGCGATTTCTTAATTTTGCGTAAGCATTTAAGAAATCGCAAATTGCGATTTCTTAAATGATATGTAAAAAGCACCCATGTTGTGCGAATTATCCTTAGGAAATCGCAAATTACCACCAACTTCCAGTTGGTGGTAATTTGCGATTTCCTTTCAAAAAGCACTTTTTTGAATTTTACAAAGTGCCACGTGGCGCTCATACATGCCCTTAGGGCATGTATGTGCGCCATATGCACACACATGCTAATTTCAGGGGTGCATCAGGGTGTCATCATGACACCCTTGCACCTTTGAAATTATTCTCAAATTGTGATTAGCAAATTGCGATTCGCTATTTGAGAATTATTTCCCATTCATTCCTATGGGTCTCCTGGCCCATAGGAATGAATGGGCAGGTATTCCTTAATTGCGATTTCGCAATTTGCTAATCGCAATTAAGGAATTTTAAGAAATCGCAAAAAGTTTGCAATTTGTGAAATACATCCCGTTTTGCAATTCTCAAATAGCGAATCTTTAAAAATCGCTATTTGAGAATCGCAAATGGTGATGTTGATACATATGCCCCCAAGCTCTTTACAGGCCATTCATACACCTTTCATACGTTTGACACATACAAAACCATTCACAATGCCAGCCGCCTGCCTAGCATATTACAACACTCACAGCAGCAGACAGCACCATTCAAGGGCCCATCACTTTCACACGCCCACATTCCTGACACAGCAACCACACCAGCTCACGGATTGCGTTGAGTGGCGTTTGGCTAGCAGTGTGTGTATTGAAAAGCAGCTAGTGACTACTCACACACTGCCAGCCAAGAGCCAGTCCACATACACCGCCGCCAGCCGAGCGCCAGTCCACGCACACCACCAGCCAAGCTCCAGTCCCGCAAACCGCCAGCCAAGCGCCAGTCCACGCACACTGCCAGTCAAGTGCCACTCCAAAGACACCGCCAGCCAAGTGCCACTACAAACACACCGCCAGCCAAGCACCATTACAAACACACCGCCAGCCAAGTGTTTGGCTAGCAGTGTGTGTAGTGACCAGCAGCTAGTGACTACTCACACATCACCAGCCATGCACCAGTCCATGCACGCCACCAGCCAAATGCCAGTCCACGCACACCGGCAGCCAAGCACCAGTCCACGTACACCACCAGCCAAGCGCCAGTCCACGCACACCGCCAGCCAAGCACCAGTTCAAACACACCGCCTGCCAAGCACCAGTTCAAACACACCGCCAGCCAAGCGCCAGTCCACGCACACCGCCAGCCAAGCGCCAATCTAAACACACCGCCAGCCAAGCGCCAGACCATGGACACCGTCAGACAAGCGCCACTCCATGCACACCGCCATCACATTTAGGATATTTTTGATATAAAAAAGAAAACACAAACAAATTGCAAATAGATACAAATCTACTAACACAAAATCTGAAACTAAACACACTACACAAATGCCAACCTTGAAACTGAATAAAAAATATTAAACAATAGAGGCCAGGCAGTTCACTTTGCCCCTCATGGATGCTCCCAAAAATTATTTGCGTGTGGTACATTCTAAAACAAGCAGGCACACACAGCCCAGGGTTAGAAGGACACTTGGGGCAGTACATACGTGTCTCCTTACGCGTACCTCTTCGCCAACAGACTCTACATCTCCTACTGGGAAAGTCTTTTGAGGGTGTGGGAGGAATGTGATCAGGAAAGTGGCGATCTTTCAATCTAGCAACATCTTCCACCACTCCAACTCTAGGAACACTTGCCTGTTCCACTAAAACAAGGCTGCCTATTATAGACTCCTGAAACTTAGCAAAAGTCATCTTTGACACAGGGCAAGAATCCTGGAATACAACAAAAGCATTAAAGGTTGCCAAGAGGAAAAGATGGATAGCCAAATTCTTATACCAAATGTAAGCCTTACGAAGAGCAGCGTAAGGTTCCAACCACTGATCTACTCTGTCAACACCACCCATGTGCCTATTTTAGTCAAAAATGCACACAGGTTTGCGCACTTCAGCAATGTGACCCCAAACAGTCACAGGTGACGTGCTTTCATCATGGATGGTAGTCAGCCTGTAGACATCTCTCCTGTCTGAAAACTTCACAGCTAGAAGCTCCTCGCAACGCAACATACTGCACTGTCCCCGCACAAGCTTTTGACAAACAAGTTCTTTTGGGAAACCTTTACGGTTAGAGCAGATTGTGCCACAAGCAACAGTGTCCACTTTGGCCAATTCCCTGAACAACCGCACACCAGTGCAGAAGTTATCTACATATAAATGGAGGCCTTTGTTAAAAAGTCCTCTACCAAGTTGCCACACAATTTTCTTAGTCACTCCAAAAGTGGACGGACAACCAGGGGGGTTAATCCTGGATTCCTTACCGGTATACACTCTGAAATTAGAGGCATATCCAGTCCTACTGTCACACAGCATATACAGCTTAATTCCATAGCTTGCCCTCTTACTAGAAATGTCTTGCCTAAAAACCAAGCGGCCCTTGAACAACACCAAAGACTCATCCACTGCTATTTCTTTCCCTAGAGCATAGATCTCAGAAAATCGATCAACAAAGTGATCAATGACAGGCCGAATCTTAAAAAGACGGTCACAATCAGGGTGATCTCGTGCCAACGCTAAACCATTATCGACAAAATGCATCATCCGAAGCAGAAGCAAATACCTATTACGACTCATGACTGCCGGAAATATAGCTGTTGACATCAAGGGACTAGTAGACCAATATGAAGACATTGATAGCTTCCTTAGTAAGCCCATCAAAAAAGTCATACTCAAGAACTTCTTCATCTCTTCCAGGTTTGTGGGAGTCCACAGGGTAGCTCTAGAGTGGGGCTTAAGGCTGGCACTGTTGTCCCTCAAAAACTTTTCAGCATACAAATTAGTCTGCTCAACAATCTCTGCCAAAATTATATCATCCATAAACAACTGAAAAAAATGTATTGGCAAAAAGATTTCAGTATTCATTCTACACCCTGGAACACCAGTAAAGTCTGGCAATGCCGGCTTCACCATGCCTGGGGCAACCCAGACGTCAGCACTTTCAACGGGAAGCCTTGCAGCCCCAGGTTGCAGCCCAGATGCCTCTTGCCGCACTATACCAACGGTAAGCCTTGCAGCCCCAGGCTGCAGCCCATATGCCTCTTCCCACACTATACCAACGGGAAGCCTTGCAGCCCCAGTCTGCAGCCCAGATGCCTCTTGCTGCACTATCGGCACATCAATATCCTCCTCTAACACAGGCACTTCATCCGGACTAAGAGTCGCTTCATCCGCACTGAGAGTAGCTTCATCATCCGATGAGTCCAGGCTGAGAGAAAACTCACTGCCTGAAAGCATACCAACAACCTGCTGAGCATTAATCCTGTGGCTAGCCATTATCCTTACTAAGAAAGGAGACTGCACAAACAAGTCAACAACAACCAACACTGTGCAAAAGAAGTAAGTAAAAAAATGTCTGACTTTATCACAAAGATCTATATACTCAAAAACTATACGATTCACTTACAAGAGACAACTACACTCACCAGCACCTACTCTGCAGAGACACAGCAAAAACAAACGATATCTCACTAGACAGAAAAAAACAAAACCAATTACTCACAAGACAACAAAATACACATCGAGCACAAATGCAAAACGTTTTTGACACTCAAAAAACAGAAGCCAAACATACTGCTATAATTACACCATTTGCAAAAAACACATTCATGCAGAGAAATTAAACTCATGTACATTGTACAAAAAAGTCTCTTACCAATACACATGCAACTACACAAACAGCAGAACCACCAGTAACGAAACCACAACCTGAAACAGTCTAAAGAGCAAAGGCCTTGAACTAGAACAAAAAGGGAGAAATAAAGCATTACAATTGCAATTCACAAGAAATGAAACAATTAACAATTAACATTATAACATGCTATGTCACAAACCAAATGTGGGCAGAAAGGCCAAATAAACGGGCACATCTGCCCCCGGGGGGGGGGCAGAATACACATAAAAAATATATATGTCACCAATTTAATTTATTTTTATATCCCTGGCTCTAGTGGGCTTTTCTGATCCCCCGGGCCAGAAACGCCCAAAATTGCAGGTGATCTGTCCTCCGGGGGGCAGAAAAGTCTTAACAATTATTTTGGCCCATAAGGAAGCGACCCTTGCCCAAGGTGTTGCTTCCATTTAAAATTTAAAATATGGCCCCTGGAAGCGACCCTTGCCCAAGGTGTCGCTTCCAAATTAATAAAAACAAATTCCCTGGCTCTAGTGGGCTTTTCTGCCCCCCTGGGGCCAGAAACGCCAAAAAAAATCAGGCGATCTCTCCCCAGCGGGGGAAGAATATACTTTTAAAATAAATTGGGCCCCTGGAAGCGACCCTAGCCCAAGGGGTCACTTCCGATTTAAAAAAAACAAAACAATTCCCTGGCTCTAGTGGGCTTTTCTGCCCCCCCCACCTCCGGGTCCAGAAATGGCCAAAAATCGTCCGATCTGTCCCCCAGGGGGGTGGGGGCAAAAAATGCCAAAATTAAATTTTCCCCTTAGGAAGCAACCCTTGCCCAAGGGGTCGCTTCCTTTGAAGTAAAAAACAAATCCCCGGTGTCTAGTGGGGCATTCCTGGTGCACAATCGCGATGCTGTGCGCAATCGTGCAAAAAGAATGCCCTGCATTGAGACCTCCCCCCCGATGCCTCAATGTGCCGCAATATGCCCCCCTGGCACACCGGAGCATCAAATACTCACCCTCCTCCTGGATGCGCTGGAAACAAATGGTTTACAGTGCATCCTGCGCATCCTGACGACATCGACGCGTGCTGTGCACGCTGACATCATGGGAATGCATCGGGGGGTCGGGGATGGCGGTGGCAGCGGAAACTCTTCTGCTGCCATCCCCCTCTGTGGGGGCAAGATCGATAACCCAGGGGGGGGAGCGTCTGCACTTCCCCCATGGGCTGTGCTCATGACCGAGCGGTTCTGTCATAAGCACAGCCCAACCGATGCTCATGATTGAACCACTCCGCCATGAGCATTGAATGGGTTAATGACACGCTCCGCCACTTCTGAAACGCAAGGCTGCACCATATTTACAAGAATGGTGGTGTAGCCTTGCATTTCCCCCTGCGATGGTGCTAAGTTTAACAACTTAGGGCCAACGTGGGCACCCTTGCACCAGAGTGCAAGGGTGTCTGTGTGCAGGGGAGGATTGTTTACTTGTAGGAAGGTGTCCCTTCCTGCACATAAACAATTCTAAAATGCAATTCTGTCACTTTCATGTGTGCTGCTTCATGCAGCACACATGAAAGTGACAAAATGGCATTTTTTAAAAGGTTTTTTTATGTACAGGAAGGAACGCTTTTCTGTACATAAACAAGCCATGGCATTTTACTTTTTCCATGTGTGCTGCACAAGGTAGCACACATGATAAAAGCAAAAACGAGGAAATATAATGCATTTCGCCTCATTTCGCCAACTTAAGACCAGTGTTTTCCTGGTCTTAATTTTGGCGCTGCCTCCTATGTACCCCACCCTTGTACATAGGGGGCAGCGTCAAATACAATGGGTGTTGCGGTGGAACGCCTACCACAACACCTACTGCACGCCTCTTTCATGCTAACCATAGGGTGAAAGAGTGCCCTATGTACAAGGCAGCGTTAAGCCACGTTAAGTGGCTGAACGCTGCCTTGTACATAAGGCAAAGCCCCTATCGCCACTACAATGTCCGTAAAAGTGACGTTGTGGTGGCTATAGGTGCTTGTACATATTCCCCATTATTTACAAGGCTTATACATGGTGAATGTTCAGCATGAAACGCTAATTAAAACAGATAATATTAGTTTAAATAGGATTTGCTTAAAAATGTGTACTTTTATTTCTATAGAAACCCGCATGTTTCTTTAGAGTATTGGAATCTTTATTGTGTCAATGAGTATTGATTGAAAGGTCAAACTAACTAGGTGAAAATTCTGCATTATGTGCTATGCTATTAATTGCATCGAATGCCACATATTTTGTATTTCCTTGCAGCATAATGGCAGCTACTCAATAAACCCGGCCTCACAATGTGCCCTAATTCGAGGGGCTTTGAAGTGTGACCTTTAGGAAGCCTTATGTACTAAAGTAGCATGACCAATCTTTGTGTGAAATTCTAGCACCAATGGGAAACAGAAGCAAAGACTGGTCAAGCAGAATATTGTAAAATATTGCAAAGTGCAACATGAATAAGTTCTGCAAAATCATACATTTAATGTGGGTCACCCCTGCACGGTTCTTTGCGCATTGAAATGTGCACCGGAGGGTATGTCTTGTTTAAAAAATCTCACTCAAGGCTCTGCTTGCTTGTCTTTGTGCCCTGGCTAAACATGTAGCATCATGTTAAAACAGCTTTGTTTACACAAAGGATTACATCATCGAAGTGCAGGTAAATTTCCCGTTGTCAATTCTATCCCATTCGCCAAGTCAGCCTTGTGTTTTTTTCCCCAGCTCTGCACCGCCTGATTCTTGGCAAATCTGGGCATGGTATACAAAATCACTTCATTTGATTAAAAATTCTTTTTAATAACAATGGAATATTTATATGACATTGTAAAGCCTGTTTAATTGGTTAAATAAAGCCAGTGACAGATATGGTACCTTCCTACTGTAATGTGTCTGCTCCTAAGGAAGGGATCAGATCAATCAAGTGTGTTTAAGTTCCCCTTTGTGTTTAAGCTTCCAGTACCACCTCCTGTCTAAAGGGGCAGAGCAAAAAAATAAACACACATTGTTGGAAAAAAGACATCAATGAAGGGTCACCGAAACGTTTTGCCTTCTTCCTACTCTTTTTCTGACCTTCTTTTTGTTGACTTTAGGACTCTGGGCACTTTACCACTGCTGAACTGTGCTATAGTGCATGTGCTCTCATGGTATAATTAGTTAAACCATGCTTGGCATTTTTGATTTGCTTGTAAGTCTCTTGTAAAGTGGTACACCATATACCCAGGGCCTGTAAATTAAATACTACTAGTTGGCCTGCAGCACTGATTGTGACACCCGTAGAAGTAGCCTTTCAAACATGTCTCAGGTCTGCCACTGCAGCGCCTGTGTGTGCAGTTTACTGCCACTTCGACTTGGCATTTAAAACTACTTGTCCAGCCTGAAAACTACCCTTTTATTACATATAAGTCACCCCTGAGGTAGGCCCTAGGTAGCCCTAAGTGCAGGGTGCTGTGTAAGTGAAAGGTAGGACTTGGTAGTGACAAACCTGTTAGTGACAAACAGCCTATTTCGTTTTTCACTACTGTGAGGCTTATCCCTTTCATAGGCCAGCAATATAACTTTAAACTGCATTTCCTGATCAGAGAAGAGTAGCATTTTCATGTTTCATATGATTGGAATTGTAATGAGAAACACACCTTACTGGTAAAGTTGGATTTAACATACTGGTTTTTTTTTTTTATTGCCAAATTTAGAAAGTGGACATTCCTCTGTAATTACTGCTCTTTGTGCCTGATAGCCTATCTCCAATACACGTCTGGACTGGGTGACAGCTACACTTTGTTCATTCCCTATAGACAGACACAAACACAGGAAGGTGAGACTCACCTACATTCTGAACACTCATCTGCATTCATCTGCATTCTGATGGGTATTCCAGGGCAGAGAGGAATGGGAGGGGCTGACACCTACACTTTAATAGATAGTGTCCTACCCACACACAAAGCGCTGACTTACCACCACAGATAGCCTAAGAGAGAGGACTGGATTGAAAGGGATCCTAATGAATTTCATAGAGTTGCTTTGAAGTCACCCCCTATATCAAAGGCACTTCTGGGTATAAGTACTGGGTTTCTGACCCCCCTAAAATGAGATACTTCCGGATTGTGGACTGAACCTCTGTCAGAAGGACTGCTGTACTGCTTAAAGGACCCAACTGGACTGCCACTTTGGAAGAACTACTTTTCTGCTTGTTGCTCTGCTGCATGTTGCTCCCTGACTCTGCTGGATGAACTCTGCCTTCCCTTAACCCCTTCCCCGCTCATGACGGAACCACTCCGTCATGAGCCACGGTTGCCGTGTGCTCATGACGGAGTGGTTCCGTCATGCCGCGACCGTTGGCGGCCGCTCCTCCCATGCGGCGCTGTTTCCCCACCTGTGCGGGGGGACAATGCAACTGGGCGGAGTCATGACGGAACCACTCCGTCATGAGCACAGCTCAACCGTGGCTCATGACGGAGTGGCTCCGTCATGAGCACAGCGCCACCGCGCTGCCCCCCCACACCCCCCAGCGCTGCGGCAGAATTCCCATCGCAGCGAAGGGGTTAAAGAGATCTTCAATGGCTTGCTGGCTTGCCTCCTAGTTTCTGAGGTCTCAGGGACACAAATGACTTCCGATAATTCTGCTGATGCTTCCGGACTCTGCCTTCAATGATTCCTACCCTTGCCTGAGGTTCCCCCTCCAAACTCTGTGCCTCAGAAGTGGGTCCTGCAGCTGTTTCCATCACCCACAGCTCCTGGACCCCTGAAATCAAGCTTTTGGGCTCTTAGCAACCGTAAATGGGACTGCACCGCTCGCTTAAAGAATCAGTGAGAGCTGCTGCAGTATCATCCCCTCGCACACCACAACATCGACACCAGAGACCACGAGGTCCCATCTGCCGTGCATAATGCCTGGCCACCTCCTTTCTCCTGCAGGATCATCGCTAGCGATGCTCTACTTGCTCCGGGCGACCGTCTCCCCGTGAATGAATGAATGAATGAATGAATAAGAATTTATATCGCGCAACTAAGCCCGAAGGCATCAAGGCGCCTAGCAAAAGGATCAAACAGACCAGAACTACTCCTGCGGATAAGCCTTGGCAAAGAGCCACGTCTTTAATGCCTTTCAGAACATAGGAAGATTCTGCTGGAATTTGATTTCAGTAGAGCAGGAGTTCCACAGTTTAGGAGCTAGTGACAAAAAGGCTCTCCCTCCCCATTTATCTTTTTGAAAGCGGGGAACTGAGAGTAGATTCCTTCCCTGGGAACGCAGGTTCCTGCTCGGGACATAGGGAGCCAGCTAATCCTTCAATCCTTCTGCCCCGCTGCCAGTCAGGGCCCCAAAGGTCATGCAGAGGATCTTAAAAGCAATCCTATCTTGGATAGGTAACCAATGAAGACTCTTTCTAGCAGCGGTGGCTGACGCAATCCTGGGAGCGTCCAGCACGAATTTGGCTGCCGCATTTTGGGCTATTTGTAAACGGCGCACAAGGCTCTTATTGATGCTAGAGTAGAGGGCGTTGCAGTAGTCCAGCCGTGAGGCGACCAGTGCAACCACGATCTGCTTGCGGGCCTGCGGCGCCAAATAGTGTCTGATCTTCTTAAGGGTTCTGATAATACCCCAGCAGGTGGAAACAGTCCTATTTACCTGTTGAGACATAGAGAGCGCAGGATCAATCATCACCCCTAGATTACGGGCCAGGACCGTGGGTGTGGGACAGACTCCCAAGGAGGGGGGCCACCACTCCGAAGACCAGATGTCCCTATTCCTCCCAAAGATGAGGACCTCGGTTTTTTCCCCGTAAGTTTTAGTGAATTATGAATCATCCACTGAGAAACTGCCTCCATGCAGTTCCTGAACCTAAGAGCAGGGAGCTGACCGAGTGGGAAAGGGACATCATGATCTGGGTGTCATCTGCAAATGACACCACTTCCAACCCAAATGATCTTATTAACCTGGCATGTGGGGTCACATAGATGTTAAAAAGGGTAGGGCTTAAAGCCGACCCCTGCGGCACCCCACATTGCACAGGTAGGGGTGTAGATAGAAATTCACCCAATTTGACCCTCTGTACCCTTGCTTTAACCAAGAGGTTCAGAGCCAGACCTTCCACCCCAATCTCCCTAAGGCGAGATATCAAAACCGAGGGAGATAGGGTGTCGAAGGCGGCTGTCAAATCCAACAGGATCAGAAGGGTGGTGTGGCCTGAATCAATCTCCATGCGGATGTTGTTGAGCACTACCGTAAGGGCTGATTCCGTGCTACGGTGTCTCCGGAAGCCATGTTGGGACTGATCAAGACAGCCCGGGCTGTCTAAGAAAGCCGTAAGATGTTCATTAAGATGCGTTTCAAGCATCTTCGCCGGAGCGGGAAGCAAGGAAATTTTTGAGAATTTCCGGATCTAAAGTAGGCTTTTTAAGAAGGGGCTTCACAACAGCACTTTTCCACAGAGCAGGAAAAATACCCTCCTGTATTACTTTATTCGTAATGGTCAGAAACGGAGGCAGAAGTGTTTGCCGACATTCCTTGAAGATTTTAAGAGGGCAAGGATCCAAGGGGGATCCTGACCTGGTCTTACTCAACAGCACATCAAGCGGTTGCAGAGAGAGCGGAGGGAAATGGAACAGGTGCGCAGACAAAACTCTGCTACCCTCTCCCCGGCCGAAACAGCCGACGGGGGCGGGCTCAGCACTGCTCTCTGCAAAGCAAGGGCGAGTTAATATCGGCTATTTTGGAATGAAAGAATTGTGCTATATTATCACAGAGAGCCTGGGAGCTAGGAATGGGATCAGGCATTTGCAGGGTGCAAAGGGAGTCTGCAATTTTAAAAAGATCTCTGGGGGAGGTGAGAGCAGAGGTCAGCTTGGAAAAATACTCCTGTTTTTCTTTGATCTCCTGAGCCTTGTATCCCTTAAGGAGGAGTTTGTGTTTTTCCCTCTCTTGGTAGCCTCCACTTGCCCTCCACAATCTTTTCTGCCTCCTACAACCCTGCCTTAGCACTCTCAAAGACTCTGAAAACCACGGGGCTGAGGGTGTCTTTCTTGCAGAGTAGCGGAGAGAAACCGGAGCCAACCGATCCACCGCCATAGCTATTGAGTCAGTAAGCTCACATGCTGCCAAGCTAACATCCTTTACTGTGGCAGCGGATACATTAGGAATGAAAGGAACCAACATATCATTTGTGATATTCCTATAGTTACGCTTCGGTTCCCTCCTACCAGGACCTCCCAGTTTAGTATATGCGGGAGAGGTCTGAAGCCTCAAGGGGACCGCTAGGTGATCGGACCAGACCAACGGTATAGGAATCTCTGTCTTCAGCCTCTCATCGTTGGAGAACACCCCATCAAGAATGTGACCTGCCCGATGGGTAGGATTGGTAACCACTTGCTGAAGACCAAATGCAGACAGAGATTCCACAAGCGAGGACGTCTCTCTGGAGTCCACATTATCGAGGTGGAAATTTATGTCTCCCAGAACTGTAAGCTGGGCACAGCCAAAATAGGGTTCTAGGAGATTAAGCAGGATATTCCCAAAGTCCGCTCTCGGGCCTGGTGGTTTGTAAATCAATATACCAGAAAAAGGAGCAGCGGAAGGAGAGGTTATATGAAGTATAGAGTCTGGAAGGGGTCTGCGGGGGCGGATAAAGTAGAGATCCGACAAGTGTGGGAACTCTTATATAGAATCCCCAGCCCTCCTCCCCTACGACCCACCCGGTCCAACCTGACTAGCGCATAGCCCTCAGGGATAGCATCCACCAGGTCGGGCCCAGAGGAGTCAGTGGCCCAGGTTTCCGTGATGAAAACCCACGACGGCTTTCTCACGGCCACAAATTCATAAAAGGCAATGTTATTCTTTACCAGTGATCTGGCATTAATAAGAAAGCCAGTCTCACTCGATGATAAGGAAGAGGGGGCCAGATCATTGGGCGGGTTGATGTTAACGACAGACTCTGTCGACGGGAATGGATACTTGGGCAGACAGCAGCAAGCAGATGAATCAAGAAGGGCCTCCGGGGGGCACGTAAAATGACATGGTACCCAAGGAGGTCGATAAGCCATCAGCTCCAGAAAGGAATACGCAAACCTACCCTTTCTGCAGCCACCTTCTCCCAAACAGTTCAGGTCTAGCCCGGTCCCTAGCCCGTCCTTAGCGCGGACGGGCGCAGACGGGCGCAGACGGGCTGGACTCTGGCGTCACTCCGGCACGATTACTGCGCTTCCGCTGCGCGTAAACGCTGCACGTGTCCATGTTGGAGTAAAGTAGAGTGCTAGCGCGTCAGCTGGACGACTAGAGCGCTAAACAAAATGGCGCCCGCAAAGCGTCCCTTCAAGCCCCAGAATATTCCTAAATCGCCGGTACATCGCCCTAGAGGGAGACCGCTGAAACCGCGGTGCATGAAGTCACAATTTGAGTGCAGGTATGTGGTAGTGGGCTAAAACATGAGGGAGGCTAACAAAACATAATAAACAAATTTTAATATAGCAGGCGATTTTAAAATACACAGAAGGTGCAAAAGCGACACGCTTGAAATATGCAAGGAATTAAAGTGAACAATGCCAGGCGCTACGCGCAGTAAAAGTAGCCTTGTCTAGGCTGACCCACCGCCTTCTCTGCCCTTAAATACAATCCAGCGCGGCAGCCGAACGACTAGAGCGCTAAACAAAATGGCGCCCGCAAAGCGTCCCTTCATGCCCCAGAATATTCCTAAATCGCCGGTACACCGCCCTAGAGGGAGACCGCTGAAACCGCGGTGCATGAAGTCACAATTTAAGTGCAGGTATGTGGTAGTGGGCTAAAACATGAGGGAGGCTAACAAAACATAATAAACAAATTTTAATATAGCAGGCGATTTTAAAATGCACAGAGCATTGAACGCAGCTCTTGGCTCATGTGCATGTGTTGGCAAGATTCTTTACACATTACCTTTGCAAATAAGCCTGACAGATTTGTGCCAAGCTACCAGAGGGTGAGTACAGGTTATCTCAGTGTGTATCTAGCTTACACTGACTACAGTGGTGGCCCATTGCCTGGCCTGGATGCATACCTAAGTCAACCAACAATCTAATTTCTAACGCAGATCATAAAAGCAGATCACCACTAACCCTGGGCGTAAAACTCTGCTCCCCTCGTGGAGTTTTGGCAACTCTGTGTTCCATGTAGAACATAGAGTTGCTGAAAAACTCCGCTCTTCGCAACGGAGCAGAGTTTTTTTTTGTTCACGTACCCGAAATGCATTTTTGCGCGCGCTGGCACAATTTACCAGGTGCCTCCGATCATCGACGAGATTGCTCGAGCCGTTCATGAGTGCCACGAGATTTGCTAGGTGGCTGCATGGTCCCGCTAGAGTTTGCGATCGCGAACACATCATTTGGACGCGCCATTGGACTTCCAACAGACGTTTTGTGAAGAACTTGATCCCGAAAATGCAGAATCTGTAATATAGAGAAGGTTCTCTCCCAAGCTGCATCGGAACCTTCTTGAAATGACGATTTGGATTAAACAAACTCCCCAGATTGACATTTGGCTGTTCTTTTTTGCGCAAGGGGTCCTTCTTTTTTAAACTTTTTTTTAAGAGGAAGGAAGTGCCCCAGAGTCTCCACCTTCCTATTCCTGTCCAGCAGACTCCTCCCAGTGCTTCGTCCATCTCCTGTTCACTTTTCATTTGGATTTGGAGCGGGAAGGATCACTCTTTGTATCTGCTGCATCATTTATCATTGGATTTGAGGACTTTTGAATTGGAGATTTCACAAGTAATATGGAAAATTGGCTTTGTTTGTTTGATTGGGGCCATGCACCTAGATTTGTGTACTTTTCATCTGTATTTTTATATTTATTGTGGTGGGTTGCCTTTAGTTTTAGTAGGGGCATAGATGTTTCTTTGTAAGTCATTTTTCCTCTTTTATAAAGGAAACATGTTGCACAGTTCACTACATTTTCCCCAACTTTTGAAATCAATTTTCAATATTTATTTAATTCACTATGAAGCCCAGTAGTCTGCCAATAGATCCTTCAGCCAGTAGGCCCAGAGCTACTCATGGGTTCATGAAACAATTATTTCTGTGGTGTCTGTTGAATTTAAACATCATTTAGGGCATGGATGGCATTGGATTGAAATACAAAATGTAATTTTTTTAAAGGTATTTCACTTTTTTATGTGCCTTTTTTGGATGTGTGTGCTTGTAACTTGCAAACCTTTTTTTAGCCCTGTGGATTTTCGTTTTTGGCATTGTTGTGTTAACCCCTTCGGTGCTCATGACGGAACGGTTCCGTCATGAGCCACGGTTGAGCTGTGCTCATGACGGAACCGTTCCGTCATGACCACGCCCGCGCAAGAAACCGTCAGCACAGCGGCGGAATTTGCGCAGCATGGAAGGGGTTAAAGATGTGTTGTTGTTAGCATGCCTCCTTTGTCTGGCAAGTGTGCGAGTATTTTTGTTTGTAATAGTGGGCCATCATTTGCCTTGGCTGAACCTCCTCATGTGGCCTGGGGCCATTTTGTAAAATCTGTGTCCATACAGGCCTGCTTGAGTTAATTGTTTTCCTAGGCCTCCTACTTGTTGTTGTTGTTGTGACTTGTGACCATGTGGCTGGTGGCCATTGTGTGGAGGCAGTTAGTGTGCTTTTGCCATAGGCCGGCATGTCTTTCCTTTGTTCATTTTGGCTTATTGCTTCTTGTTGTGGCAGCCTGGCCATGTGGCACGTGGCCATTTTGTGAAGGCAGTCAGTGTGCTTTTGCCAAATGGCTGCATTGTCTGTCTTCCCTTACATGTTGTTGTGGCCTGGTCATGTGGCTGGCAGCCGTTTTGTGAAGGGGCAGCCAGTGTGATTCTGCATTAGGCCTGCAAGCCTTCTTTGTGGTGGCCATGACTTCTTGCTGGTTGTTGTGTTGCATGCAATGTTTTCTTCTTTTATCCAGCAAAAAATGTAGCACAGTTCACTGCATTTTCTAATAAATTTTGCAATATTATTGATATGAATTGATTCACTTTGTGGCTTAGTCAGCCAATGGGTTTTCCAACCAATAGTCCCAGAGCTACTCATGGGTGCATGAAACAACTGTTTCTGTGGTGTCTGTTGAATTTAAACTTTATTTAAGGCATGGATGGCATTGGATTGAAATACAAAATGTGTTTTTTGAGGGGGTATTTCACTTGTGTAATATGTGTTAAATACATTCCCTTGTTAGATGTGTGTGGTTGTTGTAACTTGCAAACCTTTTTTTAGCCCTGTGGATTTTCGTTTTTGGCATTGTTGCATTAAAGCTGTGTTATTTAGCATGCCTCCTTTGTCTGGCCAGTGTGTGAGTTTATTTGTAATAGTGGCCAGTATTTGAGCTTTCCCATGTGGCCTGGGGCCATTTTGTAAAGTCTGTGTCCATATAGGCCTGTTTGAGTTAATTGTTTTCCAGACCTCCTGCATGTTGTGAGTGACCATGTGGCTGGTGGCCATTTTGTGATGTCAGCTAGTGTGCTTTTGCAATCGGCCTGCATGTTGTTCCTTTGTTCCTCTTGGCTTATTGCTTCCATCCATTGTCATTTCTCAGGTGCAGCTCCCTGAAAGCTGCATCCCACATGATGCACAATGCCAAACCGTTAAATTTGTATTTTGGTTCTTGTTGTTCTTCCTTTCTATCCTTCCTGAGTGTACTGTACAGTACACCATGAAAGCCCTTGTTGTCTCATAAAGGCTACACTGTATTGTTAATTGTTTTAATAACCGAGGTAATAAATGTAATAAGATTAATTAATAACACTAACCAGTGTGACCACACACTAAATTATATTGTATTTGTTTGTACTAGTAGTAATTGAACCACAGCAATGAATGCCATGTTTCACTGATGTTCTTTTGGCTTATTTGCTTTTAGGTGCACAAATGAGGAGGAGAAAACATCACCAATTGTACTCCCAGACAGAAGGCCTGCGCATGAAGTCATGTGAGGTGTGACCACAGACATCTCTTCAACTTGTGCCACTGCGTGCTGACATCTTCAAGATGGCCCCGAAGAAAGGTACCAGGTCCAGTACCAAGAATGTTGCCAGTGAGAAGGCACTGCCATTTACCAAGACCCGTATGTCACCCAAGACCTTTTTCAGGAAACCCAACTTGTGCCTGCAGCAGCGGTGTCTGGGGAGTAAGCTGGGAGAAGCACCCCTGCATCACTAGACCCGCACCACCAACCTAGGCCCATGCCCATGTCTGTCACAGGGGCAGCCAGTCTAATCACGAGTCTAACGCCGACTAGCAGTGATGTTGAAATTGACTTATCGATATCTCAAAGTAGTACCCAATCAATGCAGGAAACTCAAATAAGTGGGAAACAACAGCCGCAACCAACTCCAATAGTATTTTTTCCTCCTGAAATAGGGGCAGGTCAGGAGATCGAGCTACCTGCAGAGGAAGAAGAAGAGCAAGTCACTCTTTCAGAAAATTCATTGTCTTCCAGATCCGCAGCAAGGAAAAGGAGGGTTAGTCCATCAACTTCATCTGCAAAGCCCCCTTCTGATGATCTAGACACCACTAGGAAGCCACCTCAGTCTGAGAGTGAGACACACCAGGCGAAGCTAGGGAAAAGAAGGTTTCAGAAAGCCTTAGAATAATGGAGGTAGATGTATACGAGGAGAATGATGATGACGAGCCAGTCATCATGGACATTAGCCCTACGTCAGTGGAGACCGATATTACCCCATCCCAAATTGCTGTGAGAGATGTGGCACAGATACAATCTACACAGATACCACCAACACCACCTACAGCTCCCATATTGAAGTCACGGCAGCGACCTACACCCACCCCAACAACCACTTCTGTAGATGTTGGTACTGCAGAGAGTAAAACGTCACACCTACCTACCAGTTCATCCGACATTGCAAGTGGCACCAGCAGCATCAGAAAGTTGACCTCCCAAGTTTGGGAATTCTTTTCTGTTAGCAGGAAGGGGGAACATTGATATATGCTCCATTTGTGGAGTAGGTGTTAGTTGGGGTAAGCTTGGTACAAACTATGGTACAGGAGGCCAAACAACCCATCTGAGAAAACACCACTTGATCCAGTGGGAGGCGCACTTTAGCGCAACAAACTGCAAGTGTTGTTGGTGGAGGGGATAAAGAATAAAATGTGATCACGTGGAAGGTGAACAAGAGGGAGACATTAACTCAGTTACACAAAGCACCCCTGTCCCCAGCAGTGCAGTCGTAATGCCTACATCATCATCAGCAACATCACAATGGAACAAGAGTCAAGCTGGGAGCACACCAAGTGGTACAAGGCAAGAGAGTACTGCAACGAAAAAAGCCTAAAATCTGGTCTCAAAAAATGACCTGCATCAGTGGCACCAGAAAAGGAAAAAATCCAGGCTACCATTCTCAGCATGTTTAGGCGTAGTTCGAACACACCACCCAATGGCACGTTTGTACAACGCGAAGCTAGCTACAATGTTAGTGCTGAAGCTCGTCCCTTTTTCTTTTTTGAAAGGGGTGGGTTTTCTTGAATTTGTGGCAGCCATCTGCCCAAAAATGAAGGTTCCCAGCCTGTCCTATTTCACCAGAATTGCTGTTCCAGCGCTACATCACGACGTGCTGGAATTGCTTGGACAAGCTTTGCAGCAGAGTGCTGTTCACACTACCCACCTGACAACAGACATGTGGACCAGTTCACAAGCCACTAATTACATGTGCATCACTGAACACTGGATCTCCTTTGTGGGGGTTAGAGAAAAGATATCTGCAGGTGTTGGCACTGCTGAGATTTTTAATGCCACTCGGAAACATGCAACTGTAGCCATGTTTGCCATGGAGAATCTCATACTGCTGCAAACATTTTAGAAGACTTTGACAACAAGGTCTGTAAATGTCTGCGACCAAGAGGGCTTAACATTGGTTTTGTTGCCACTGACAATGGCAGTAATATAGTTAAGGCCATGGCTGATGGTGGCTATTTCAGGGTCCTGTGTTTTGCACACTGTTCAAGACTTTCTGAAAAAAGAAGACAAGGTCAGCAACTTACTGACCACCTGCAGGAGATTCTGCACACATTTCAGCCATTCTTTTAAAGCCCGGAAGCAGCTGAGGATCATTCAACGTGCTAAAAGCATGCCAGTTAAAGCACTCATCCAGGAGGTGCCAACACGTTGGAATTCAACTTATTACGTGCTTGAATGTCTGTTTGAGCAGTACAGACCAATCAATGAATATGTCATGCAAAGAGGTGCTGCCACTGTGAAAGGTATAATCATTGCGATGGACCAATGGGGCCTAGTTAAATGCCTGACAGAGATGCTACTTCCTTTTGATGTCTTCACAAGTGAAGTCAGCAAGAAGGACTGTACTATGTGCCAAGCTATCCCATTATTGCACATGCTGCAGGAACAGCTGAAGGGGGTGTCTGAAATGTACACAAGTATGGAGGGAAAAAAGAAGCATATGAGCATATGAGTGGGTGGAGAGCTTAACCCTTTGCTTATCTGAAAATACAAGGGTGCAAAGAGGCATTTTGTCATCCAACAATTACATTTGTGCCACAATTCCTGATCTACAGTACAAACCATTACTGCACACATTCATTCCTTTTTCAGCTACAAAACTAAAACTTGGATTGCTGTGCAATTAGCCAGCTAGAAAAAAATGGCTGGGAATTAGAGGCCCACTCCTCCAGGGCACAACAAATACTGCAGGGCAGCCGGCTTCAACGTCAGAGCCTGAGGGCTGTGCAGTTGGCTAGCAGCAGCAAAAACGGCCAACAACAAGAACAGGAGCATCAGCCCAACAATCATCACAGGAATGGTTTCTACAGGCAGGGCTTAAGTCCAGTGCTCAGGCAAAGGCAAAAGAGGCAGAGCAAGCGGAGCACCCATGAGCATTGAGCGGATGGTCCAGGCTTTTATATGTGTCCCAACAGTGGTCTACTTTGATCAAAACCCATTGCTGTATTGGTATAGGAAAAGGCGCTAATGGTCAGTGCTCAGCAGGCAGGGGATAAACTATCTGGCTTGCCCTGTCGCAAGTGTCTCTGCTAAGTGGGTATTCAGAGCTTCTGGTGCTGTTCTGGCAGTGAGAAGGACCCGTCTCTCGCCCTAAAATGTGGAGAGGTTAACCATGACCCAAAAACTTTTTTTATAAATCTTTTTATTTAACAATCATCGACATACAAGTAATTTAAAAATCTACTCAATATCAATCGAGGCATGACAAATTGCGATAATAACCATGCACATTATACACAGTGAGGGCTTTTCAAGGGGGGAGCAGGTCATCCAACTCAATACTCTGTGGTGGGGTACAAATGTCTCCATGATATGAGTTCCATTGTGTCCATATGCGAGACAATTTCCTAGGACAGCCTCGAGCGGTATATACTGTCTTTTCTCTGAACATACTCCAGTCCATGCTCTTTTTGCATACTTCCAGCGTGGGAGGGATCACTGCTCCCCAGGCTTGAGCGATATTTCTTTTAGCTAGCATGAACCCCAGTGTGGCCCACTGCGTTTGGTGGGTGTTCAAGTCAGTTGGTTCCCATATGTTCAGCAGGCATCTACGTGCTTCAGGGTGAATAGTGATAGTGAGGACATTCCTTATGACTTCATGTACCTCCCGCCAGAATGCTTGGATGTGTGTGCACTCCCATATGATGTGCATAAAGGTGCCTATCTGCCCACACTTTCTGCGACAGTCTCCTGTTTCAGCCCTTACCATCTGTACTAGTTGGGGGCCGGTCATATATATCCTGTGCAGGATTTTAAGTTGTACTAGTCTTAATCGTGCTAAAATAGCCACCACTCGAGGGGAGGATACCGTCTCCCTCACTCCTCGTCATCCATTTCTATCCCGTCTGCCACCCATTTGTGCCTCAATACAGAGAGAGGGTCCTCCATATATCAGCTTATTATAGATTAAGGAGATGGTGCTATCCGGGAGATGTCCATCTAGGATCCTGTCCTCCAACGGGGGATGATTCGGGAAGGGAGGAGCCCTTTGGAAGGAGTGAGCGGAGTGCATAGCTACCCTGCGTGAAGCGAAAAAACTTGTGTCGGCAAGTTCGTGTTGACTTTGGAGAGTAGCAAACGTCTTCACTCCACCCTTCTCCCATAGTTCTTTAATTTGTGAAATGCCAATCATGTCCCATTTATCGAACCCTTTCGATGTCCATAAGTTACCTAGTTGTGCAGAGTCCCACAGGGGGGTGGCCAATGTTAGTTTACCTCCCATCCAAGGGATCTGTTTGCGGCGTGCCACACCTGTACCGAGTGGCCAGTGGGGCCAGTTAATCGAGGCCGGACAGATTTCCAGTAGAGTTATCTGTTATAGTTCCCTCCCGGAAGGAGCCACCTATCCATATGATAACCTGGATTGTTAGGGTGCCCTGAGGTGCTGTGGTTAATGGCCTTCAGATGCGCGGCCCAATAATATTTTTTTTATGTCTGGGAGACTGGGAGACTGATGCCTCCGTCATACCATTTTAGCGTAAGTTTACCCAAGGCTATTCGTGGTGCCCCAGTCCATAGTAACTGTCTCTGAAGGTGTTCAATTTCAAAATACTTTAGTGGAACAGGATCGAGTGAATTTTGGAGGGCATAGAGAAAATGGGGGAAGAGCCCTCCAACTGGCTATATCTCGTTTTAACCGCAATATTGGAGGAAGGACATTTTTTTCGTATTGAAGTGTAGGGTCTAGGGAGAGCAAAATACCCAAATATTTGAAGCCTGTGGCACTAATCTGGATTGGACAGTTACGGGGCAGGGGGTTGGGCCTCCCTGGAGGACATACAGGTGGGACTTGGTCCAATTGATCGTAAACCCAGAATACCTGCCGAATATTACCAATTTATCAAGAACTGTGATTAGTGATCATTTGGGATAAGTTAGATAAAGCATTATGTCATCTGCATAAAGCGAGATGCGGTCCTCCCACTCAGGTGACCAACGCATACTACGAACAACCGGATCCCGTCTGATCCACGTCGGTAGGGGCTCTAATGCTAAAGCGAACAGAAGAGGGGAAAGCGGGCATCCCTGACGGGTACCTCGGCTCAAATGAAATATGTTCGGTTTTTTATTATTAACCACGACTTGCGCCAGGGGCTCCGAATATAGGAGGCAAATCCATTGAATGAATTCCTGGCAGAATCCAAATTTTCGGAGGGCAGCCATGAGATAGGGCCACTCAATAGTATCGAACGCCATGGTGGCATCCAGAGAAACAAGTATAGCTGGTTCAAGAATTGTGTCCACCCTACCGAGTACTCCATGCACTCGGCGCAGATTTAACGCTGTATTCCGGTGCGGTATGAAACCAGATTGGTCTGGGTGCACCAGGTCAGAAATTGCTTTAATCGGTCTGTTAGCTAGTACTTTGGCAAGGATCTTGGGTTCAGCGTTAAGGAGGGAGATTGGTCTATATGAGGCAGAATTTGTTTTAGGTTTGCCTTCCTTATGTATAGTCACTATGTTGGCTATTCGTTGGTCCTTAGGTAGTCCCCCCCTTGCTCTACTCTCCTCAAACATGACTTTAAGATAAATAGCCAATTTATCAGGGTTAAGTTTGTATAATTCGATTGGAATGCCATTAGGACCAAGGGCCTTTCCTGAGTTCAGCGATCTAATCGCTTGTGTTATTTCGTCTGCTGTCAAGGGGCTGTCCATTAGTTGTTGCTCCTTCGAGGAAAGGGTGGGGAGTGATATGTCCCTCAACAATCCGTCAGAGTCTTTCTCGTATATGGCACCATTGCAGTATACATTGCCTCGTAGTGATTGGTAAAGCGATTTGCAATGTCTTGAGGGTCGGTGATGCAATCATTGTTAGCATCCTGCAGTGTTGGGACCAATAACCATGATCAAAATTAATCAGTACGTTATACCACCAGATTACACCATACCTGAATTAGCCATCAGGAAGATGATGATGGCGACTCTTCATGGAAGTAGTGTGTTAGGTGACCTACTTCTGGGTGAACCACCAGAGTTTGAGGACGAGTTCTACTTCCCTGACAACCTTTCCCTTCTTGTTGTTCAATAACAAAATTGTACTACTGCAGGCGGATCCATTGTATTTTGAGGCTGGATGAGTCTGGACTCACTAAGGACACTTTTGGTAAAGAGTTGGACACCGTGACCATACTATACTCGCAGTCAAATTCAGTAGGATTAGAGATGATTGATGGAATAACTTGGGACATGAAGTGGCCTAAAAGGTAAACAACAATACCAGACCTACATGTATGTGTAGTGGTGGAGGCGAGTGTGTTGGTGTGACTGACTGCAGTGCATTGATTTTGTTACTTAATTTTGAAAATGCTATGTTGCTGTGTGTGTATGTGTTCTCAGTGCTGCCTGGTTCAAATTCAAACCTAAGTGGAGGTTGGGTGGGGGGTCCTGCTCCTGTTGTTGGAGGTAACTGTTGGAAACAAACATGATTTAGCCATACCACCTCTGAAAGTCTTCTTGTTACACTCCTCCTTAATTATGCAGTTTGACTTTTCTCCTTGATTTTTCAATATCCTTTTTGTTTTTCCAGCTACAGGCCGGCATTTACCATGCGCTATACTGGGAAAAACAACTCACACTTACCTTACCATACCACATCCGCCAGGCACCCAAGATTGACGGATGGACAGTCAGAGGAAGAACCAAGAGGAATGCGGAGATGCAACTCTCAATTTGACAATAATTATAGAATAATTTCAATTGATTCATTTTTTCTCTTCAATCATTATGACTGTGTGTGTTGTTTATGTTTGCTTATATTTGACTCCTACAGATATTTCTTAATTTATTTGCTATCTTTCAAAGTAAGCCCGGTACAACAGAACATAAAATGTATGTAACTTGGGTCTCTTTAGGGGCAGACAGGCAAGGCAAATGCATAATCAATAATATACTGCCCTGTACTTGTCTAGTACTACTCATCAAGTCATCATCATGCATGCATTTCCTTTTTCTCCCTTAACAGATATATGATGGTCGGCTGCCAAGATGAATATTGTGTTCTTCACGCATAGTGTTTGCCTTTGTCAAACCTTTTCCCTCAAATCCCCCTTCCCAACCATTCATCAAACTCTAAACCTATTCCCCTGGGCTGTGTGATTTATATTGAGGTGTGACTAAATTAAATTTACACCAGTAATTGATCACACACTTTCTGGGGCGGTTGTGGTGAAAGCAACACTAACTCAAGGCAGGGCGAGTATCTTGTTCTATATACTATAGCCCACACAGGCAATATAGATTAGATTGCCCACCCATGCACAGTATAAAATATCCAGAGGAAGATAATCCATCATTGATTCATCCTCCTAGTTCCAGCACCAGTGGTTACGCAGCTGCTTGTCCACTTCATAGCTCGAGTCGACTTCAGTTTGTAACGTATACTAGGCTAGCCCTCCATTCTGGTTTATTTTATTTTAGCATTGCTTATCATCATGGTTTTTTGTTTGGCAGTCTTCTTCTTGTGCACTGTACTTCTATCACTCATTCTCTAGTCTCCCTCAGGTGACTGACCATGTCATTTAGTTTTTTTGCAGACTGCAAAGATTAGCAGGAGAGACTGACAGTACTAGTAGGACAAGTGAGGGTACCACATCTATCTGTTGATGTGTTACATTATTTGCAGATTTCAATCACAAACTGGCTGCAGCCCTGCAGCCAAGGAAACAATGTGAAGTAAAATCATAACCCCCCACAAAAGATTCATATGTAAAGTATAAATAATTTATTCCCCTATCAAATGAACCAGAATAAAATAAAACACAACACCTGACCCACCAGTCTCCCTAACCCTAACCAATGCCCAACATGTCCACCTTAAATAAAAAAATCAAAATGTCCATTAAAAAACACGTTGCCCCCAATGCCCAATTCCCACCCACCGAAAAAAAAGAGTGAAAAAGGAAAATGATCAAGACAGAGTCTAGCAGTGGGATTTCCGGATCTTCTGCTCCAGGCCGTTTAATCGTTCCTTGATCCCAGCCTCTTGGCGCGCCATCCAGAGGAGTATGCGGTGCTGAAATTGTTTGCATTAACAACAGGGGGGGACAGCAGTGTTTTGAAGTGCAGCGGGCAACTGCCAGACCACGGCGCCGTACCACTGGAGGTCCTGGGGGGCTTGGCTAGGGCCAGGGGGATTGGAGGAGGCTGCAGCTGCTGCCGCCTCCTCCTCCTCCGCCACAACCACCAGCCACTGATATTCATCCCAGGTGGCCTCCCGCTTCTGTTGCCGGGCCCTGACTGCTAACTCCTGCCTGTTGGGTTGTTGTTGTGGTTGTGAAGGAGTAGCTATATCAAGAAAGAAAAAAGACAATTGTAACCAGCAAAACAGTAACACAAAAGTATACACATAAAATTATAGTGGCACAGTAGCAATAATTTTGTTGTATCCTCCCACTTCTTCAGCCACTAACATTTGTGTGATTAGAGTTTCAGGCATTACTAGGCACAATGGAGTAGACAAGTCTTCTTCTTCTCTCTCTTGTTTAGATAAATTAACCTTGCAGGCATGCCAGCACAGTCAGCTTGCACCCTAGACAGACATACTTGTGTCGCAGTTGCAGACTCATGTTACTTTACATCTGTCTGCAGGTGGGGAAGCTGTACTAAGCAATTATCTATTTATCCACTATGGCCATATCTGTTAAATCAATGGCAACTGCACAATTTCACTTTCACACTGACTTCTACAACAAGGCAGATGATATCTGATTACTAATATACGGGACGACTTGAGGCACAACTATTGTTTGATTGTGTAACCAACCCTGCAACCAATAGGCCACCCATAGCTGACACAGTCCAAATGATATAGGTAGGGTCTGGGAGCAGGAGTGGGCCTCGGAGTCAGAGGGAGGTGATTGATAAATTTGGGTGGGTACATACATACACAATATACATGTTGTGCTTGCAAACTACTGTGAGTCAAGGGATTATTCTGAAAAACAACCTTGAATCAAAAACCTTGAAAAAAATCAGTCCTTGTTTATTCCCACCGATTTTTCCATTTATCATTAGATTTATTTTTTTATTCTAATCTTCCCCTTTGGCTTTACTCCTCTGACATGGTTCATTTTTCTTTTGCATTCTCTTCATCCAGTCTCCACCCATGCACTGATTGAATACCATGCAGGCATCCATCCATTTAGAGTAAACAATACATGGCTATCATTCTTAATCTCAAGTAACTCTCAACAAACCTTTCACCAACAATATACATTTATCATTTTGACCACCACCCATGCGTCCTTGCGTACCTTTGAGTTTTGCCCATAAAACCCCCTGAAGGATTCCTATCATCCACACAGTTTCACCCACCTCGGCAGGTATCCTTTCTTTCACCTTTTACCCATCCTTCAACCACCCATACATCTTATCAGCAACCTATGCATCCTGTGACCCCTTCCTTTACCCACGCGTCCTTCTATGCCAGTCATATATTACATGTCACACGTCCTTCCTCCTTCCATCCTTCTTTCCATTTTCCATCAACCCATCCATCAAGGTCATCTGACTCTTAGTCTTCTTCAGAAAAATTTCCCAGCTGAGTTGAAGTCAGAAAGAAGAGGACATTCGTTTTTCAACTCCCGCCGCTGTTGCTAATGCTAATTAAAGGATGTCTTCTTCAACCGTTGTCACAACAACTTAGTCTCTCTCAACAGTACAGTGTACACCCTTGCAGCGAGTGTATTGTCAATAAGTAAGGAATATAACTTACCACCACCAGCCACTGCTGCTGGCTCACCCCCTGCAGCATCTTCTGCTCCCTCCTTACTGGTGTTGCCTTCGCCGCTGGCCCCAGCACTGGTGGTCGGTATGCCTAGAAAAAACATTTCACTTTTTTTAGATGCCATATATGCCTCCCCCTATTTAATTTTTTTTCTCTAGCAAGATTGAAAATATAATACATACATACACCACACACATCACTAGTAAAATTCAGGTACTAGAGTAGAGTAGACAGTATGCACTATCCTTTCAACAACAAAAAACATCTGGCTCGGTAGCCATTTTGTTTGTGGCAATTTTTGAAAAGCCTCTCAAGAAGAGGACAACCCAAATGACTGGACTCAGTGGCTAGAGCTATTGGTGAATCTGAATTTTAAAAATAAAGAGTGCCAACTGGGCGGACAATTGGTCATGAGTTAGAAAATATTATGGTGCCCTCCTCCTCATACTTCCTTCAAGCCATGGTGCACGGTAATCAGTTGTTCAATGTTCACCATCAACTGCTGCTAATAAAAGTAGTACTAGGCCTAGACGAGACAAAGTAAAATACACCACTTTGGGGTGTCCAACATGACCATCATTTTAATTACTGATAAGAGCATGGGAAAGAAGTAAAAGAAAGCCTTCATCTAATCTCAACAAACATGCGTAGAATACCTTAGCTGGACATGCAATCTGAACAGCAGAGCAGTAGTACTGGTAGTAGTAATAACCAATGTGTTCTCAGAGTCTTACAGTAGTACCACCACTAGGCAGTCTAACAGATATAAGGGGAAAGGGAAAACTAACTGAAAAACCAGAATAAAGGAAGCTACAGACAGACTAATAGTACAGAGTCAGAGGCAGTTAAATTTGATGTAAAAAAAAACCTGACACTATAAATATCTGAGTTGGTAGGTAATGCACAAGAATTCAGAAACATATAGATCGTAGAAGATGTGGCAAAAAAGAGAATTAGGAAAAGGAAATAATTGTTTAAAAAGAATAAGGTGCGGTAAAAGTTAGAGAAATATATTATAATAACCACTAGAGGACTTACAGGGGCAAGCAGAGCCATCTGCAGAGGAGCGATCCTGGAAGGCACCTCCAGCTCCCGTCTTCTTGCCCCTGGTGCAATCATGTAACACATAATTAAAGAGACAAAAGTTGATTGGTGTGAAATAAATATAAAAAAAATCGCTCCAAAAATATTTTTGTCAGGAAACAGCAATTGCAATACATTGACCTATCTAATCGGATCGACTAGTAGTAGTTGCGGTTGTGGACTGTCCTATCTTTATTGTTCCACAGTTCCACCTAGCCCGCCTATTCCAGAGACTTTGGAATGAATTGTCCAAAAAATATATTTGCTTCTTCTAAGTTCGGATCTCATTCGCAATCATCAACCCCCTTTGACAGGCCAATTCACTAAGTCTGCATTTATTTTAGTCCTCAAAAAGGCATGGATAGACGCATGCATATTGCATACACCAAATTGGTTGGTTACTGAGTTGCAATATTGTTCACTCACTAACAAACTACAAAAGGTTCTTGTAAGGAGTCAGCACAGCATGTGAGAGAAGAGGGCACATCACACAGACAGCTAAAAAATTACCAACTAATACTAAGTAACTAACTACCACTATCTTAGTGACAGGACAAAGGAAAGAAGTCTCATTAGTCTACATTACTTAACTTAAGTTCTCTAACCTCTCTTACATAATCAGCCCAAGCGAGTGCAAAGTTGCAAACAAGTAAGCTTAGCAGCGCTGAGCACCTGTCTAGTAAAATAACAATCACATAATATGAGATTTCTAAACGTAACTTATCTGCATGTAAGCAGCAGCAGCATTCTTGCTATTTGGGAAATAAATAATATTTGCAATAACACAGAACAGAACACACAATAGTAATATAATTAGCTACTCACCAAGCCCAACGACCTCAACACCTAGCAGGTCCAGCAGGACCTGCTCCTAGTCCAGGTTATCGGACCACTGCTGCATCAGTTGGTTATGAGTGCGCCGGAACTCAGAGCAGCTAAACACTGCCTGGCACACCCTCGCCCACCAGTGGTGATGCTCCTGGATCCCGTACCCGGAACCAAGCCTGCTGCCTGCTGCGAGGGTTAAGGGGAAATGGCGCTGTACTGCTTCTGGGCACCCCCTTCCACAGGGAAAGCGGCTCCTCCTGTTTTGCCGGGAACTGAAGGAAGCCCTCTTTGTAGACTTGGCCTTGGTTCTGGGGGGCGGGGGGTGGAAAAGAAAATGTAGGAGTAAAAAATTAAGTCAGAAGAAAAAGAAGGGAAGTGAAAAAAAAACATAATAGAAAAACAGTACAAAACGCAGTAAAACATACAAAAAGTAGAAAAAAAAGCTAAATATACACTTGGGAATAGATATTAAATAGAAAAGATTAGAAAAAAGTTTTAGGGATAAAGTATTGGAAAGATTTGGGGAGAATTGAAAAACGGGTCCCAGAACTATAATCAGACAAGAAAAACAAGATGGCAGCGCCTATGTGCGACCACGTGGTGAAGTTTACACAATATATCCCCCCGAACATGCAATTCGCATTACCGAACATCAGAAATGTCTCGCGAGCATGCAAAAGCTTGCGGAACAAGCAACTCCACATGGTCACGGAACTCCGGGTAGCGTTGCAGAGTTTTTTAACAGCTTCACAGAGTTCCGCGTAGCTCGGCTATGCGAACTCCTCCCGGGCTTAATCAACACAAGGGACATTTTTAAAGAAAGTTGTAAAATGAACACAGATGTTCCTGAAGTCATTTTCTATCATTTAAAATACTTTACGTTATGGGGACTTAGCTTCAGGTCCCCACAGTCAATCAAGTTCCCACAGCGTGTATTTGCTATCACATATGAGTCCCCAAAAGTATAGTCCACAGCCCCCCACATACACAAAAGAATAGCAAATGGTGTGCAATGAGGGGCAATGGGCAGAACAAGGTGTATACTAGGGGTAGTGCAAATTGTGGGAAGTACAGGATTCAAGTGCATGTTGCCAGTGGAAAGATGGTACATTGAGAGGTGCACAGTGTGTCAGCTGGGAGTGCAGAATGGACAGAGCAACACAGAGTGCAATCTTTTTTGTACCCTTAGAATAGGTGCAGCAAAGGTAATGGTTGTGTATGCCTCCTAGATACACACCAGTAGGATGCAAGGTTCCCTCACACATATAGAAATGGTCTATTACAGGTAGCTCCACACAAATAATTTTTTTAAAGGAGGGTCCATGGAGAGTTTAAAGACCTGCAAAGGATTATTTCCCCAATTCCATAGTTATATACAACACGCATAGAAATCCTTGGGTCTGAAGTGGAGAGGTAAATGGTCAGAGATACTGAGAAAATAACACAGAAATTTCCGTGGAATGATCCCTTTCAGGACGTAATCCCTCACCCACCATAGGTGGCATGCTTCATCATCTAGGATTCTCCTCTTAGTGGGAAGGCCTGGTCCCTCCAACCCCCTCTCTGAGTGGGAGGAGCTCAGGGATGTTTTTTGTTCCACTCTATAAAGGATATTCTAAATCCAACAGATGAGAGCGATATGATCTGGGGGAGGGCGCAGCGCAATACAAAAAGTACTGTGTAGGAAGGGATGTTAAAACGAACTAGTGAAAACAAATTACGTGCTTTATTAGTGTGTTCTCACTGTCAGGATTAAAAACAGTGCCTAACATGTCTAATGTAAAAATATTGTTCAACTAATAATTTAAATTTATATTATAATTTAATAATTTGTTTTAAACGTAATAATGAAACAGATAAAGATATATATGTGCATATAGCCAATGGCATAGCAAATGTAAAAATCATTCCAATGTTACAAATAAAGTAGATAACATAAAAAATACTATTTACTAGAAATATATTACATATTAAAAACATGACTTATTATATATATTATATTTTAAATGTACAAATCATCATACTATAAATGTAAACAATATAAAATAAACTATACAAAATTGTACAAATAATATATATACTATTCACACTCCAATTTATACAACAGGAGGTAAAGCATTGGACTAAGGAGCAGTATAAATGACTATTACTAGTCCAATAAGTAGAACAGTAAGGAAAGCATTCATTTGCACAGTGGTAAAACTTTGTATTCCCACTCCAATCTGTGCAATATTAGGGAAAGCGTTGGACTCAGGAGAGGTAAAATGTTCAGTTCCCATTCCAGTTGCTACAATAGTAGGGAAAGTGTTCCCACTCCAATTTCTGCAACCGTAGGGAAAGCATTGGACTCACGAGGGGTAAAATGTACTATTCCTTCTCCATTCGGTGCAACAGCAGGGAAAATGTAAGTTGCGGAGTGGTAAAATTTACTTTTCCGACTCTGGTTAGTGCAACAGTCGAGAAAGTGTCAGATTGCAGGGGGCAAAATTTACTAATCCCACTCTGTTCACTTCAACAGCAGGGAAAGTGTTGGATTGCGGAGAGACAAAAGTTACTATTCCCACTCCAATCAGTGAAACAGTAGGGAAAGTGTTGGATTACGGAGGGGTAAAATGTACTACTCCCACTGAACTCTGTGCAACATTGGAAACAGACTAATTCACTTCAAGAAAATATACTAAATTGCCAAAAATATCAATCTTTAAATATAAAAATTCTCTCTAAAAATGTTTTAAAGTAAACAAATTACATATTTATTAAAATGTTTAATACATATTATATATTCATACGAATATTATTATTGTAGTCAAAATGCCAATCTATATTCACTACCAATAAATACAAATGTGCATGATTACGATGCAATATGGACTGACTACCATCAAGGCCGATAAAGTTACCCCCCCCTGCTTTACGATGCACCAGCTGCTACCACAGTAGTCTCATCTATTCCCAAATATGTTGCGGCAAGTGGGTGCAAAATCATAGGAAATATGTGACTTGTACACACATGCATGACACATGTGCGGATATGCCTGGTGCACCAAGTAACTTATTGCTGGAGTGTGGTGATCTGTGCACAGTCCAGGCTATAGGGATACATGCCACCTACAGACCTACCTGCATTCTGGCACCCACAGGGTCATAGACTATGAGGTTCAGTTGTTGCAGTGTACAGGGACCTGGAGAAAGGTTCCATGCAGACACTGTTGGGGCGAAGTTGATTTGGGGGAGTATGCACAGCAAATCCATAGTTTCCGAGAACTCGAGGCAGGCAGCCAGCCTGCCACAGTTGGGTCATTGGAAATACACATCGTAATCTGGATGCCAGTCGGAGATCCCTGTACTGCCCTTTGGATGCTGTTTTTCAGTTGGAGAAAGGCTGTCGGAGTCTGCGGTCTTTCAGCAATTGGTCGGAGTACATGATGCATGCACAGTAATCCGATGGTCAGACAGATCACTTCCAATGATCCTGCGGAAGCCGGTCTGACCGGCATTGTAATCAGTCCCATTTTATTTACAATGAAAAAGGACAGCACTATTAACACATATAATATTAAATAATGTAATTAAAAATGCTATTTTTAAATTTGTTATTACTTAAAAATCTTTCAACAACACACATCTAAAATGTATGTTTAAAATTATAATATTTACACATTTTCTATTATTAATTATCAATTTAAATATTAATAATATTTAATTAATAGAAAAATAATTGCACTCAATTAGCTTCCCACCCTTTATTCCTACAAAACCAACAACCACACCTAATATGTGAATTAAAAAAATTGTAATTGCATTATTTACATAATTAATTATCAAATAAAGAATTGCTAATAATAATGAACTAATTAAAAACTATTTATAAAGTACATAACAAAAATATTATTAAGAACAATATTTTTGTAAACAATATGAACAACATAGATTTTTTTGTAAACAATATTAATGATGTCGATATTATTACAATTAAAATATTACTTACCTTAAAATGTATTAAATTCTTGCACACAATATTTCTGTATAACGATATTTCAAACTCAATATTTATATATCTCGATATTCAAATTTCAGTTTTTTGTCAGCTTACCACAATGCTGTTTAAGGGAGCAACACTAAACTGCATCACCTGTGATTGCTTTTGTTTTGAGTTGAGAGGTTTGGTTTCTAGAGCCCTATGGAGTTTGGTATTCATGGTGATTTCTGCTACCCTGGAAGGTCTGTAATCTTGATGAATGAGATCAGTTCCTGGTGATGCATGGAAGATTATAGCAGATCCTGGTAGGGCATTGCTTTTCCTGTGTTTCAAAATGTTATATTTTGTGTGAAAGACTTTGACAACTCATGATATAAAAGCATGAACAGGGACACTGAACACATTATCTGCGGAACACGAAAGTTACACTATATCTTTTTCTGCAGGTAGCTCAGAATAACTGGTGATGTGAACCTAAAATGATTCTTACAGTGTGGTCTAACTGAATGATATTGACATTGGGGTAACACACACACACACTCAAAGTTGCCCAACTGCCACCAAATTATTCCGCTAACAAAAAACAGACCTATTGGCTATGAAATCCTTGTTATTCATCACATGGCTCTTATCATTGGTTCTAACAGAAAAAGAGAATGCAATGATAGGTATAGACTGTCAGGTACATCCAGCCTACACAGTGTCAGTCTGCCACATGGTCCCAAGCTTTACCTTTAAGTTCCCAGCGCCTTTCTTTCCTGTTTCATGCTCAAGACTTCATGAGAACACCACTCTGATTATTTGATGTGAGTAGGGTGAATATTCTGAACAGCACTGCATCAATAATATCCCAGCAAAATCTCTGCAGAAAACAGAATAGCCAGTTGAACTAAAAAAACTCATAAATTTGAATGCGTGTCTGAAGACTGCAGACAACACAGTGCTGCTTAATGTATAGTTGGTGGTGTGTTAAGGATGCAAGCTGCATTTCTAGTATATGTTTTGTCAAATGGAGCAGAGTGGGTGCTTTCATTGCCCTGTTTTCAACTAGTAAATGTTCTGTTATGGCATGTCTTGACATGTCACTGGCATTTCTACAGTGCACATTCTGCTATCAATATGGCCTTTGAAGTTTGGAGGGTGGTGTTCCAGTTCTGAGATTTCCAGTGTTGTCTGGAGATTGATTAAGCTTCGATGATGAATTAGAGATATTTGTTTCTGGTGCAAGTGGCAGTGTGCCATAGTATGGGGATTTACAATATGCCATAGTTATCCTCGGTAAACAAAGGATGCTATGTTGGAGCAGGGGGGTGTGGGATGAACAGCATAAATTTTAATCTAAATATGTCGCAGTGGCAGAGATTTATGATTGTCAGCAGTAACCAAATAAAGATGTTTTTGGGGCAAGCTTCATGAACTGAGATCGACCAGTCTTCTTTCAATCTTTTAGAAACAAGAACATTAAAAGTGAATATGACAGCCATATATGTGAAAATAGATTTGTTTTTTTCATTTAGTAGATAGCACAGGGTGGATTGCTAGCTACTGTAATGAAAGCATGAGCCAATTTGCTAAAAATGATTCTGAAGAGAAGGCTCACTGTGTGCTGCTCTCTAAAAGCATTCTATACCTGCACTTAAACTTTTAAGCATGCTTCCAACATGGTAAAAATGAATACTCCCCAATTGGCATGCATACATTTGCAATAAGGCCATAGGATCTGGTGCGGGAGAATTCACCAATAGCATCTAATGTTAAGTTAAATATCACCTGTGGACTGCAGCCCATGCTATGCCATCCACTAGACTGACAAGGAAAACATGGCTTCAGGTCCACATGAGTAGCCTGACTGCTACCATTTTTAAACCTACAGGTGAACCTATTAAAATAACCATGTTTGACAGGAAGGAACCCTATGTTTAGATATTGTCACCCCTAAGTAGGCCTCAAAGCCCACAAGTGTGGGTTACTAGTATTTAAAAGTGAAAGATGTAAGAATTTCACATTGGCAAGCCCTTTAAAGTTATTTTCACTGTTTAGGGTGGTAACTGTTACTGTGAATAAAATCGCAATCCAATATGTAAAAAGCATCCGATTCAATAGTAAAGTTGGATATTTGATAAATATATAGTAAAAGTAAGTTTTAAAAATGTTGAGATTGCCTGCCTGAACCTCCAGTAGGCTAATGTCAGACCAAGACATTCAGCTAAAGTCAATAGTACAAACCTGTCAACCCTATCAGAGTGATTAATTGCCATATCCACCTGTGTGTCGACATCTAAATTAAGATTTTGAGCTTCACTCAACGATTTAACACAAGACAAAATTGGAAGGAGAATTTAAGAGACTGCTCCCTAGCGTTACTTCACAACTTTGAGAACTTCTCTCTTGCGATATTGTACGCCTCAATCTTATCTACTCAATCCTTAAAAGAAAATAAGCATAAGTATTGTTTTCACATTTGTATTTTCCTTTACATATCAAACTATCCAATGTCTTATCTTTTCCTAATTGTTCTTTAACTGGGAAATGCAAACTAAATGGATTCTTGTCTTCTATGTCTTTTTGCTATTTCATCCTTAATACATCTGCTGCTTTCAAAGCCTGTTAGGGTTTCAGTTCTTCTTACAAGCAGCATTACAATCTTCTTTTAGTTTGAGTTTTAGGATTCATCTGCTCCAAACTAATTTTTTAATTCTGTAGTTTCGTTATTCACTCTTACTTCACTCTTGCACAACTGTCTTTTTTAGCTTGCATGCCTCTTCTAACTTTGTGCGGGGTTTTACTTGATTTAATCTTGTCTTTCTCTTTTCTTTCTAGGTATATTCTGTTTGCAGGGTGACTTCTCTACTTAAGATGTCTCTGTCTTGTAGAATGCACATGAGCAAGAAGATTCTATGAATGGATTTGTCAACTCATATCCCAGGTAAGTATCTACTCAAGTCTGAATTGCCTAGCAAGGCATGCCTGTGATTATGGTGGTATTTATGATTTTTGATCCAACGGCTGCAGAGATTTCAAAGTCTTTCATGACCACTGAAAGATAGTTTCCAAAGTATTTTTCCTTCAAAAGATTACCACTCAGAGGCAAGTTCTCATTTTAGTGAACCTACACACATGTAATGGATCTTGACCTACATCAAGACTAGTGAATCAAAGTGCTGGAGAGGCACTCCGCTAATATTAAGTGTAATCTCCTCACTAAATCAACTTTTCCTATTTAAAACACAGCATGCTACAGTGGGTGGCATGTGCTGTCTAAAGTGTGCCAACTGAAAACTGGCAATATCAAGAGTCACTGCGACTCGTACCTCTGTGCACTGTTGCTAAGGTGTGATTACCATAGACTTGATGAAAATCTAGACAGACAAAATCTTTCAATGAATTGAAAAACTATTTATCTCACATAAAATTACCAAACGGTTTAACATCGTATTCACTTGTTGAATTTTTATAAATTTAATTGGTGACACAAAATGTAAACATGATAAGGGATTCATAGTTAATTGTACATTGAGGGATGGAAAAGGGATCCTTTGATCCCAGGGCCAAATGTTGCTAAGTTGATACCATCATAGTGGGAAGGGGAGTTGGTCTCAGAATGAGTTTAGTGTGGTTGGGGAGAGGGCTGCACATTTCTGTGGGCACGCCCCTGGGTAACCCATTCACTTCATCCAGGAGCAAAAGGATTCTGTCACTTATAATAGTACACTGAGGGACAGTCTGTAGTAAAGTAAAGAGGACGTGCTGCAAAAGTGGGCTGGTTTAGCCTTATTACCTTGTTTCTCATTAGTTAGGGAGTAGTCAGGAGTCACCCCCACCCACTGGCGAGAGTAACCTATGCAAGTGTCACCTCATTCTCATTTCATCAGAACACATCTTGACCTGTTCATGAACAAAATAAGATTGGACATGCTGTCAGTGGACCTGCTCCTATATGCACCCAGGACTGAAAAGGGGACTCCACTGACCAGTTGGCTGAGCTCCTGTGTGATTACTTGTTCACAACAAGCTGCAAGAGAACTTTTCCTGGAGTTACAACCTGACCAATTGCACCAAGATCTGGAATGAACCCTGCTAGTTTCCTTGGCTGGAGTGAGTCCTACTCCTTAAGTGCTGCTTTGTGAATCCTGTGAGTTTAGAAGTGACCAAGAATAACTGCTTTAGAAAGTAATGAAAAATTGGGAATTAAGAAAATATTTGGATTTACAACACCTCTGGAGATTTAGTGGGACCTCACAACAGAGGTAACAAATTTAGAGAGAACTTTATCAGATACAACTTCAAATTTGCCCTGCTAGAGAATTTTGAAAGAGAAGGGTAGTGTTAAAAATTGTGACCGACTTGGTGTATTCATACTCAGCTCCATCGCAGTAAGAATAGCATTTCATCTAGGTCTTAGGATTTTATAAATGTTCTCTATTGTTAGACATTGGTTATTGGATTTCTATTGCAGTGTGTTTTGAATTTTGAATTGTTTTAGTACTGCTAAATACTTTATACACTTTTCCTTTACTCAAGAGTGACTTCTATTTTCCATAGCTACCATGAGTTGCTCCCAGGTTTATTTTGAGCTTGGCTGTGGGACATGACAAGTTTTTGGATTTATTACTTTGGAAAAATGTATATCCTCTCCACCTAATAAACATTTGTTTACACTAATTCCTACCCTTCCTGCCATATCCTTAACTAAATTAAAGATAGAGTGGAACAATCTCAGAAGTCTAACGTGAACTTAGTAGACCAACACACAAGGGTAATACTCTCGCCACTTGGGGCCTGATTCACAAAGGGCCTCTGCACTCATGGTGTAGGCCCTGCAGTCGAGGGGGAGTCTCCACATTCGGAGGAGAATATGTGTAATGAGAAATCTTTTTATGGAGATTTCACCCCAAGTGCAGAGACTCCCCCACGACTATGGGGCTCCACCACGAGCGCGAAAAACCCTTTGGGAATAAGGCCCTTGGTACCAAGGAACTGCAAAGCAATAATGATTGAAATTTACACAATTAACACAACACAGCTATTAAGGGTTAAATGAATGAGTTTGGTTGTACTTTTGAAGATCAAAAATAAAAATATTGAGATACAACAATAGCCAGAAAAAATAAACTATTATTGTGCCTGCACCTTAAAGCAGAAGAGAGCAGCCTGTCACACTGTCCAAAAACTACAAACAACTTTGTATATTTGTATAAGCATTTGAACATTTGAAAGGAAAGAAACAAAACTGTGAAACAACATTTAAAACGTACAACATAAGCTAAATGCATTTACTTTATTCTTTCTGATATCTATTCTATGGAAATAGCAAGAAAACAATTCCCAAGTAACCAAAATAGAGAAGGAAGGGAGCCCTGCCCTACATATCTCCAAGAAAACTATTGCAAATGTAAATAAAAATTAGAAAAGTTTATGTGATTAACCAACAACATTAGTCAATTAAACTAACACATAGAACATTAGACAAAAAATATTTCTAAAATCTGGTGGTGAGCAGAAAACCAATGGATTTAGGCCCAGTACTCTGACTTTTACATTGTTCAGCATTCCACCCATCAATTTTTATTTGCATTCGTCTGCCCAAAGTGAGATGGGTAGACCCAAACGTGGGGTCCTGGGCTCACTATGACACTGGTTTTGGGATATCCTGGCTGATGTGGGGTGATATCCTGAAACCTGTACCAGGATGCTTGATTTCCGTCCAGGGAGGACCTGGCACGGCAATTCAGGCTGGACTATTACCATGGGAGCAGGGTCAAGACTAATTTGCATATGGCTGGGTCCAAACTGGAATGGCATGGTGAGCAGAAAAAGCAATGGACTTAGGCCCAGATCTCTGACTGGGGTGAGTGTTTGACAGTGTTCAGCATTCCGTCCATCAATTGTTCTTTTTGAATTTGTTACCCCCAAGTGGGCTGGGTATAGCTTAAATCCAGTGGCATGGCCAGGACTGGTCCCACACCAGTCCTGGCCATGCCACTGGATTTAAGCTATCCTGGCTGATGAGAGGTGATATCCCAAAACCGGTGTCTGATTTGTTTCTTTCCGGTCCAGGGAGGACCTGACCTGGCAGTTTAGGATAGAATGTTACCTTGGAAAGTATGATCAAGCTTTATTTGCATATGGCTGGGTCCAAACTGAAATGACATGGTGAGCAAAAAAATATTGATTTAGGCCCAATCTTTTGACTGGGAGTGGGTGTTTGACATTGCTCAGCAATCCATCCAATAACTGTTCTTTTTTAACAAGTCAAATTAAAAGGCATCTGAAAACACTCATAGAGGTGATGGCTGTTTTAAAGTTGAAAGGTGAAAGAGCAGCAGCCAGGAGTCTAGGAACATCAAAGGAAACAGGCTCAGGTGAGAGTCTCTCTCAGGCCACAGCTGTGGTCTTCATATGGCATCTTCTGAGGTTTGGGAACAGTAGGACCCTGCAATGTATGCCAGCTCTCAAGGTAGAGCAACCACAGATGTAACATTATGCCCCCTCCCAAGGCACCAGGTTTGTCAGAAAATGCCAATGTGGGGGTGTGGACTAATGAGGATAGAATCCAAGAACCATTACTAGCACCATATATTTTCCAGTGAAAGAAGAACTGTAAACGACCTGTAAAAATTTGAAGTCGCACATCTTACTGATCTCATACTCGGGTGCCCATCTGACATGGCAGGAGGAGGAGGGGTCCAATGAACAGAATCAGACTCAAAAGGCTTTACCGAAAGACATGAAAACTAGAATGAATCTACCAAGAGTTATGAAGAGAGAGCATAAAGGAGACTTGATAAATGTATTTTGTTATAACAAAGGACCCAAAGGATCAAGGACAAAATCAGACTGACAATTTTTGAGTGGGCAAGAATCTGGAAGACAACAAAACTTTCTCTCCCACCTTAAAGTTGGGAAACAATCTTCTCAGCTTGTTAGTGCTAGCCTTTATAGCTGTCTTAGAATCCTGAAGATTTTGAGCACTTACTCTACTCCCAGAGTGAAGTTACTATAGAAATTATTTGGCACCAGACACAAAAAGAGAAGGCAGTGGAGAAGATGGAATGAAATGAGGATGGAAGCCCTGGATGCAATAGAATGGGGAGTTTTTAGTAGCAGAGTAAACAGAGTTCTTACACAATAGCACTGCTAAGGGGAGATATTCTGTCCAGTTGCCTTGAGAGGCATTACAGAAGCACCTCCGATATTGCTCTATGCCCTGATTGACCCTTTCTGTCTGAACATTTGACTGTAGAAGGTAACCTGAGGCGAGAGTGTAATAGATTTCCAGAGTAGGGCAGGTTGAGTGGCAGAGCCAAGAAAAGTATTGAGAGACCCTGTAAGAGATGGCAGTGCAAGGAGTCCATGCATACAAAGTGTACAGCCTGGAATTTCCTAGCTATAATGCTGCCAGTCAAAAGCCTCCAAATTAGGGAAAAGTGAGACAACTTGGAAAAATGGTCTAAGTAAACATAATCACTCAATTTCCATCTAATGGTGTTAAGTGCGGTCCTGCAACTCATCTGGTTGTTTCCTGCAGAGGCAATGCTAGACCGCCTATCTCTCCTGGGGTGGAGTCTGATCAGGGAACTGTAAGCGTGAATCAACTGCAACCCCAGAAGGGAAGAGGGGTTGGGACACAATAACAAACAGAGTAACTGTGTGTCTTCAAGATCAGCCACTGTCTTCTAGGAGTTGTATGTAATCTTTTCTCAGTCCTGGAGAGCTCTGTTGTGATATGTATGTAATGCAGTGCACAGTGAGCTGTACTGCAAATACAAGAAGAGAGGTTATTCAACAAATGTATAGCCATGAAATATTCTGTCCTGCCTTTGACAGTACTAACAGTGAATTACTTGATAACAAATCTATTGCTGCATAGACTTCTAAAAATCAACTGCTACCCTTGGAGTTGTGGCACCCCCAGCAGAATCACATTGCGTTTTCACATCACACACTAAGTTACACCTTGTTCATTCCACACTAGGCACAAGGAGTACAAAAGTGTACTTTTTGGATTCACAGAGTACAGCATAATAAAAGATGGCACGTAAGAATGTCACTGGGCGCTAATGCCGAGGCCTCTGTGTGTGCATTAAATAATACCCAGAATGTCTCAATGTTCAAGAGGTTTTTTAAAAATGTATTTTTTTATTTTATTTATATAAAAAAAATTGATTCAGCCCAAATATCACCATAGTCATAATGAGTAAGCTCAAATATCACCATAGTCATGAAGAGTCGGCCTGAAGGCCCTGGGTGATGTCACTGTTTGTGCTTGATGTTTCATGACTTGGTGGCCTAGGACCCCGAGGGATAATTCCCATGTCAAGAACATAGTCAAGCCTACGGGGCAATGAGTGCCATGAACGGGCAAGGAGGCACTGAGACATATGTTCAATACTGAAAGCCCCCCACTCATAATGTAGGAGGTGTGAGCACACAAGGAGCTCAGGGTCATGAGAAGTCCAAAATAAAGCCAGGGGAAATTGTGTGTGAAGGATGAGTAGAAAAGGGCAAAGGCTGAAGAAAACCATCATCATCATTGAACTGAACTTGACATAGAGCGCTATGTCCTGGTGAACAGTAGGCCACCAGAATGAATGCAGGAACAGTTCTAAGGTTGATTTAGAAGGAGCAGCAGCCAGGAACATGAAAACAACCAGGCCCATGTGATGAGAGATTTTCCAGCCCACAGATGCAGGCTTCATAAAGCATATTCTGAGGCCCGGAAGCCTCAGGACCCCTCACAGCACTGCAGCTCTTTGGCATTTAGGAACCAAGGAACTGCTGATGCAACACCTTTACAAGTTTCACTGCTCCAAGCAGCACTATGATAAAAAATGCACATAGAATACCAACTACTTTCTGTACCCAACATAAAAAGGATAATCTCTTGGAAAAGAATAATGGAATGAATTATTAACTCCCCTCATCAAAAAATATTTGAGGAAATAGACATCTCTCACCACCTAACAAAAAGGCATAGAACAGAAGATTTCATTTTATTTGCATATCAAAATAATGAGAGGAGAATAATCATTCTTGTGACAGCACAAAACTTGTTAACTCTAACTCAATTACTCATCTGGTTCTAGAATCTTTCAAATCTACCCATCTCCAGTCATCAATTATACACCACCAACAGGCAATATCAGGACACCAACACACCTCTAGTTTTCATACTACCACCAAATAAACCGAAAACATTTACAGTAAACTCTTAAACACAATCAGATGGAAAACAAACAATGACTCAACCATTAAAATAGTTAAAAATGTTGAACGTGCAATGACAAATACGATAGTAAAAGTATATCCAAACACCCACATACAATGATGTTACTTTGTTATGTCATGTTATCTTAGGTTATGTTGTCTTATGTTATTATGTTATCTTATGTTATTTTATGTTGATTTGTATAGTGCACTAATCACCCAAGAGGGTATCCAGGTGCTTGGGCAAGGTGTGTAAGTGTGTGGTCCCAAGTTGCTTCTATGAAGAGCCAAATCGTCAGCTTTATGTGGAACTCAAGAAGTGAGGAAGAGGCTCTGATGTGTTGATGGAGGTCAATCCAATATAGTAGAATGAGCAACCTCCAGTTTTGCTTTGGTAGATGCAGGGAGTGTGTGCGAATGAGAGTAAGGCAGATTGAAGGTGTCTGGAGATTTGGTAAAAGTGTGTGCAGCTATTTAGGTATTCAGCTCTTGTGTTGTGTAAAGCTTTATATGTGTGCATGAGAAGTTTGAATTGTCTGTGCTTGCGAATGGGGAGGCAGTGAAGCTTCCTGAGGTTCAGTGTGATATGGATGGGGTGTGGGAGGTTGAGTATGAGTCTTGAGGTTGCATTCTGGAATGTCTGGAGTCTATGTAGGAGTTGTTTGGTGATTCTGGTGCAGAGAGTGTTGCCTTAGTCCAGCCTACTGGTGATGAGTGCCTGTGTGATGGTCCATCTGGTGTTCTTAGGCAACCATTTGAAGATCTTTTGCAGTATGCTTAAGATGTGAAATCAGGAGGGGCACACTGCGTTGACTTGAGCCATCATGTTCAGCTTGCCACCTAGAATGATCCCTAGATTTATTGCATGGTCTGTTGGTGTGAGTGTTGGGCCAATACCAGACAACCATCAACTGAAATCCCAATGGGAGATCTTGTTGGCAAAGACCAGTACTTCTGTCTTGTGTCTGTCCTGAGTTGAGCTTCAGGCATTTGGTTCATAACCAGTCTCCCTAATAAACATCACACTTAACATCAAAACACCATTAAACATTCATTAATCAAAAAAACTATTTCTAATGATGAAAACCTCAATGCACCTTAACTAACATAAAATCCCACCCAAACCTAATCTAACTAGGAAAAAAACAACCTCAATCCTGAATAGACAAGTTAAAATAAGCTAAAAAGCTGCTACCTGACCTGTGTCAAACACCGCTGAGTGAAAAGAAAAAAGAAAGACTGTTACCAGTAAATAAAATAGTAGTTTAAATGAAAGAAAACACACTTTTTACATATAAAAATAAAACAAAAAGCTATTCAATGAAAAAAAGAGCAAAAGAAACAAACCTTAAATGATCTGTTACATTTAAATGTATTATTGTATTTTTGTTTTTATTATAACTATCAATGTATAAAAATAAGTTAAGAATGTTTGAAATATATGTAAGATTGTAGATAGTGCTACAAAGAGATTATTGAAGAAATAGATATACTTATTTTTAGGCCTGGGCAAAAATTTTGTTCCGTTCGCGGAAATTGCGATAATTTGACATTTTCGCGTTCCGCGGAGAGCGCGAAAATGTCAAAAATTCCGGTTTCCGCAGCTTGGCGATAATTTGTTTCTTGCTCGCGCTGTAAAATAATACATTCTCGCGCGCGCGCGATCGCCTTACCTGAATCCCTGCGTTCGCCGACAAGTTTTCTTGATCCGGTCGCGTTCTCCATGAGATGTTGTATTGTTTTTAGCCATTTGCGCTGTCTCGCGACAGTTCGCGCCCGCAGTGACGTCATGCGTCGCGCGATCACGTCTTTCTTCTCGCGATCATGCACCGCGAGAACAACTCAAAACAAGATGGCCGCGCCTGCAAGCAACCACATGGGTAAGTTGGCGACCCGCAACCATGCAGAAAATCTCGCGAACATGCCGGAAAAAAACTTCCGCATCTTCGCGATATTTCTGCTTGTTTGCGATAATTTTAAACATTTTCGCGATAATTTGCGAAGGTTAATGCCGCAAATTCCGCCCACCCCTACTTATTTTCCAAATTTTGTAAACACTAGAGAAAATAGTATTAAAAAATATTTTTCTCTATCCGTTAAGGTTTTTTAAAATATTTATAATATTTAAAATATAGTAAATAGCAAATTATATATTTATTATGTATTATACTATATTTATATATTTCAAATACATTGTTTGATTTTCTTGTAAATAAAAAATATATTATTACCATTTCTAAATGTATATTAAATAAAACCTAAATTGAATTAAATAAAAAAATTGCTATTACTAAAAGTTTCATGGAATAAGTTAAAAACAAAATAAGTCTTATTTCATGGGGGAACAGGCATATTAAAGGCAAGATAGCTTTACCTTTCTAACTCCAACCCAACTTACATTGAGAAAAATGCATATAGTGGGGGGGGGGGGGCAGATTTACTATTCTCACTCCAACCCAACCTACATTGGTGAAAATGCATACATTTATGTGAGTCAGATTTAATATTCTAACTCCAACCCAACAAATATTAGGGCGAATGCATGCATTTATGGGGGGGGTCATATTTAATTGTCCAACTCCGACTCAACTAACTCCGGATACAGTTGGAGGGATGGATATACTCTTCTAATTCCAACTCACCTAACATTGGGGAAATGCAGATATGCTTATAATGGTTACCTATTTTAGCACCAAGTAACAGTGGTGAAATGGACTAACATTTGAGAAAATATGTACAGTTAGCTGGTCAGATTTACTATTATACCTTCAATCCAACTAACATTGGCAAAGATAAAGATTGTTAAGGGGTCAGATTTACTCTTTTACCTCCAAACATTTAAAAAAATACAATATACTTTGACAATGCAACAATATTTTTGAATAAAATATTAAATCAACCAGAATAATTTTCAGATATTGCCATCCCCTACACCAGTGGTCTTCAAACTTTTGGATGCCGAGACCCCCCTGTCAACATTTTGAGGCGTAAGGACCTCCTCCTGACAAAAAGTTCTAAACCTGTTGACTAAATTGTGTGGGATGAAAATGTAAATGAGGTTATGTGATGCCGCGTATTTTGGGATAGCATTGCTTCATTATTTTGACATTTTTTACACACAGTAACACCGAGGAAAGGTTTCACCCAATCAGTACCCATTTATAGCCAAAATACAGCAATTATCATCAGAAAGATTTCAAGTCAACTTTTGTGAAGGGCCTTCCACTCTGTAGCAATATGTGTTGCCACATTAGAAGCTCACCTGGCCCTGACCGGGAGAAGCAGGGGTCCCTTAAAACCCTGGCGGTTTTGTGCAGAGTTAAACAGTTTACCCATGCAGCTTTCCTCTCACCTCCTCCCTTCCATCCCTCTCTCCTCACCCCGGATCCCTCTCTCACTTTGCAGGCCATTTTCTTTCAACCCTTTTTACAACTTCTGAATTCTCCCCATTCAACCTCTCACTTCACCTTTAATCACCTCTTGCCATTCTGTCTTTTCACTGCCCTCATCTCAAACAATCTCTCACATTTATCTCATGGCCTCTCTGGCCCTGTCACCTCCTGTGACCCTCAGCACTTCTCATTCACCTCGTCTCTCCATTCAAATTTTTGTCTATTTGTATCTTACACCTCTCCAGTCCCCCCATTCCTCTTTCACATCTCCCCTTTGTTCTAACAGAAGCCCTCACCTTTGGATCACACTCACTTCTTGCGTGTCCACACTTCTCTTCGGCAATTCACATTTCTCCTCATCCCTGACCTCTTCAATCAAATTCTCTCACTCCCTTGCTGCCCTCTCTCATCCTCTCATCTCTACTCACCAAGCATACGGGTCGGACTCGTATGCTCCTCTCGGCATGTGCCACTCTGCTTATTGTTCCCTAATTCAAGAAGGCATGAGTTGTCTGTCTCGCTGTTTTGATGCAGGCCGTGCAGTTATGGAACGTGCACCCTCCTTTGCTTCGCTCCACGAAGATTCTATTATCCTTTAGGAAGATATAAAAACCTTTCTTGATGCTCTGTAGGTTACCCCATTTGACTGGTTCTCCTTCTGTGTGTTTCTCATTTGCCTTCAGGCAGTAGATGGTTATTAGCCCCAGGACATCTTTTGGTAACAGTAGTGCATTACAGATGTAAATAATAATAGGCAGAAGCAGGGGAGCCACTAGACCAGAACTTCAGGGGGGGCGGCTAACACTCCCAGTCAGGGCTGGTCCTAACACTGGTCGCACCCAGTGCAACAGTCTTTTTTGATGGCCCAGCCCTGTTTCCTCCTTCTCCATGAATTCCTTCACTGCCACTCACCAACAATGCACCACATCTCTATAGCACCTTTCTGACAAACATTTCATTTTTTATAGCACTACTCATAGTTTACTCACACTCATTTCTGTGATCTGCATGGTGCATATTCTTTGTAGCAGGCACATTAACCCTCTGCACTGTGTGGGTGACAAGAGTGCCCATGTGAGTGCACGGTGAGCGATGCAACAGTGCGAGAGTAGGGCAAGATGAGTGACTGCAGGGTGAGTGAGGTGGCGTATGAATTTGGGTGCGGATGCAAGTTCAGAATGGGATGAATGAATGTATGATTACTGATGGGTTGTTTGAGTGAGTTGCATATTGAGTAGTGAGAGGGACAGGTGAGTGAAGTGTCAAATGAGTGCAGGATGTGTAGTGTACTCGTGTGACTGCAGGGGGAGGTATAGGGTGAGCAGCACAAGTGGATTGTGAGTGCAGAGTGATCACTGTGAGTGCAAGGTGAGCGGGTGAATGGTGCGAGTGCATGGTGATCAGTGTGAGTGCATTGTGATCGCTGTGTGTGCAGGGTGAGCGTGAAAGTGAAGGGCGAGAATGAGGAATGAGTTGTCTGAATGTAGGGTGCATTCCCAGACCCATGAAGTAACTCAGCATGTTATTGACGGCGGCGTAGAGTTTAAGATCTAAGTTAAACTATTGCGGCATTAATCGGGGCTCGAGGGTGAAGGAAATAAATAATGTGCTGATCCTGCAACAAACTTCCAGCCCTATGGTTAGGGTTGCCAGAAGAATATTTTGATGGCCCAGTCGGTACAAAAAAAAGCAGTCACCTAAAGCTGTATTTTCAGTATTTATCTGTGCATACTTCGAACAGCAAATATAAATAGAAAGCACTTTTAATTGTGTTCTAGAGCTGCCTCAATGATCAATGACTGATAATTAAAGAGAATAAAGACAGAAAAGTCATATAACGAATGCATGCAAACTTTTTTATTTCTAAGTCTATTTAGTGCCAAGAGGAGATCTTTGCAGGCTCTTTAAACAAAACACGGCAGGCATTTTTCTTTTGGCAAACCTACTTTGTATTCCTTTCCATGAAATGCATTCTCACACTACAGCAATAAATGTAAAAGACAAATGTAAGGAATAGGCTGAGTGGGGACCCAGGGGGTACTGGAACCAGGGATAAAAACCTAAGCCTCTGTAACCAGTTTGCAAAGGCATGTAAAAATGCAAATGGTCTTTAAAGACAAGGGAGTGCTGGAGATAAGACTCCAGACACTGCCCAGCTGAGCCCCCAGCAGCTCGAGTTTCACTGCAGCAGCCTGGACTGAGACACAGGACAGGGGGAAGACGGAGGGGGGGCTGAAGCCCTTGGGCCTGTGCAGAAGTGTGACTGGGAAGGCGCGACCCACTTTGCATCACTCCACGGCCCCCCTGGGGGTCGCGCCCCACAGTTTGAAGACCCCTGCCCTACACTCTCTCTGTTTTTCCGACTGTCGCTCTGGTCTCCTACATTGCAGCCAAACCTTGAAACTCTCTCCCACGTTACTTTGAGAACTTCAAAAAAGTCTCAATAACTGGCTTTTCAGGTACATCTCATACCTGTTAGTGTGCTCCTTCATTAAAGCCAGGACACCTGTCTTGCAGGCAATAACTGCACGTATAAACCTATTAACATAACAATCCACAGAATTTTACTCTGGAAGGGATTGAGGCAATAGGGTTTATTTTTCAATGAAAATTATTGTAAAGTCCCTGTAGATATTTAGTATTCAAGCTCAGTTATTTGAAGAAAGGAAACGTTAAATGTTAATTTAGTTAGTAAAATACTCAAGAGCGCTCAAAAGAAAAGCCACCAACCAATACATCATTTAATGACAGTCTGTTTAGGATGACACTTCAAAGTAGATGTGGTCCATTAACTTCTGTTTTTACCAGACTATTGAAATTTTATTTCATTAAAATCTCTGCAGTGATTCAACGTATTTTACAATTGAAATTAATCAATTAATTGAAACCAGTGTGGTTTGAAACATTTATTGAATATAGTGTGCGCTAATTCATGCCCGAGTGAATTCTTGAGCAAGAAAGTCATCAGAAAGAGCTCTCGAAGGTGTTTTAATGGTACCTGGTTCAATGTCACATGCTGTTCCCTGAGGCAAATGGAGAATTTTAAGAATGATTAAATAGTTAAATGTTCATGTTTTTGAAATATTGTATTTGAAATTATGTAAAAGGCTTCCCAGGTATGAGCACATTAACACAAACGTATAGGACAATGTGAGTGTGTGTGTTACAGGGGAAAATTGCATTTTCAGTGTGTTTTAAGTACTGTATTGCATAACACGTTGTGAAGTGCTATTATGTAAATCACAAAACTACTACTGTAAGCATAACATGTATTGGTTATGTTTTTCATTAGAAAACATTTTAAATTAGATGTGGTTTTATGAACTTTAGGTGGAAATGCTTATTGAGGAAAAATGTAAACTATTACAAGTCCACACCGATCTTAAAAAAAGCAACCACCAGCTCAAATTAAGTACTGGCACTCTGTTTGATCAGTAGTCCTTACACAGTTCCAGCATACACCAATCATTTGTATTTTCAAATCCCCGAATGAGCACTTAGCTTAACATCAAGACTACTTTGTGATTGCTGTTATTTTCCCTCTAAATAATAAATAGCCCTCAGAGGTGAGGCCTCATAAACAAAAAAAGTGACTGCATAACCTGACAGTTAACAAATGATGAGGATTTATCTAAAACCCCTATGCACCCAGTGTTACTGTTTCCTAGGACTTACCAATATTTATAACTTGAAAATGTACATGTGCTGAACTGAAATAATTGGACCAATTAAATCAGATCATTCTCAGGGAATCACCCAAGGCCTTCCCTCTTAATGTCATACTTTATATCTTGATAGTTGAGACCTGCAGAAGAAACCTATATTACAGTCATGCATCCCATTAGAGCTCCATTTTAGAGCTCTAGGAACCAAGACACAAGTGTAGCACTATCGCTGGTGACTTTGTTTCAACTCTGATGTTAGCAATTGTCTGCTGAAGGATAACATTTGACCCCAAACTAAATCAGATCACACTGCGACACATCTACAATGCCCTTCTAAAATAACTTCAAACCATTACAATAAATTTCACAGAAATGTATTGTCAATTTCCGTTCTAATGATGGGCGCAATGCTGTTTAGCAGTAGCTCATGTTCTTATGAAATTGTCTTACTATAGTCACACTAAAGAAATGCCATCAGCCCCACTATTTGCACAACAAGAAATGGAGAATATTCTGTAAGTGTGTAATTCCCACATCCCGAGTGATTTCTTGGTAATGAGCATTGCCTTGTCTTCTAGATATAAACAACACTCCAGTGCCTTGCCTGAAAGTCTACAACTACTACAGTGATATCTCAGAGGGCGGGTTGCAGCTAGCACAATTTGAGAACCTTGATGCAACCAACAGTTCTTTGAAATAGTCACCGTTTCATTGCTTCTACTAGTCCCATTACCATACATGTCTACTAGTGTATATAGGTATTTTGATGGACCAGAAGCTGATATTATGACCTGGGATTTACGATAGACCATTCACTTAGTAAAATTAATATATAGGCTATATAACTGCATAACTTCAATTAGAAATGCACCCATGTGAAACAAAGGCCCGCCCCCTAGTATCCACCAAGTAACAACAATAGCACACGGTTGCTTGATTTCTTAATTGCATTCAAATAGTCTGGTTTTCCCAATCCCTGGACCTAATTCAGAAACTCCATTTAATATTACTACGGTAGTACTACTGTCTTACTACAAAATGGAATTCACAATGCTACAGGTGGAATTTCCCATCTCCACCTATCCTATCTTTTCGATGGGGAGATCTCCACATATGTAAGTTTACTACTTAGGAGCCAGTTATGATGTTGGTGAGAGTTGCAACCAACCAAATTCTCTGCGGGTCTCTCGGGATTGGGTCTCTGCGATGACACATTAAGCGGTCACAAACTCCCATTTCCCTATGGGAGCTTGTGGTGTGGGTGGAAACCGCCTGCAGCACAAGCTCTCAAAAGGAATGGGAGTTTGTGTAAATCCCTACACTGTGTGACAAGCACCTCACGGTGTCTGCCACACGATGCAGGGATTTTTCCCCCAAGCCATTAAGCAGAGGACGCAGAGGTAAGGGGGCCCGCAAAGGGGCCCCCAAAGTCACTTTGTCTGAAACCAACATCATAATCCCAATGTTCGGGATTACGTGCAGTATACAGCTGGCCGCCGGGCTCAAGGAGCCCATCAAAAGCCAATCGGTTTGATCGGCTGATTAAAACTCTGACCGCCTTCTTTGTAAGAAGGCGGTCAGAGTTTAAACCATGGATATCAGTCAAAACGCCTCTGATCTGGATTAAACCATGGATCCGACTTCACCATAACTTAGGATTTTAAATTGTGATTCCAGAGACACCAAACATGAACTTATTATCTATTCCCATTTGGGTATAAGCTAATGTTGTCATGTTTTAAGGACAGAACACAATCACTTTAGCACTAATTAGCAGTTCTAAAGTGTGCAGCGTCCTGACACCAGCAAAAATGAAGTCAGAAAAAACAGAAGGTCTGAAGACAAAAAGTTAAGGGGAATCACACCAAGAATACCAGGTCAAACGGGGTAGCACTGATGTTTCCGCTCAGGCCCTTGTTTGATTTGAAATGAGGAAAGAGCTCTGTCTTCTGAAAATGCAGTAGGCAGTGTTTCAATATGTCTTGACTCAGCATTTTCGATTCACTATTCTGTGAGTATCTGGATGACTTTCGTCAGCCACATGTTTTTGAAAGCATTTGATTTGGTGTTTCTCATTTCAATTCACTGGTACCTAATGTGTGTGCTGTTATTTTATGTTGTGTAGATGTGTTATATGTATGTTTGAATGTGGATTTCCTATGAAGTAAACTGAGCCAAAATTCAGCAGATTACTGGACAGGTCCCAAATACAAGAATAAAGGCAACAAGTAATAGAAATAGTTTGTGCCAAGTGATGTAGTTATCTTTAAAAAGGTGCATCTCAAACTCTTTCCTAAATTAGAGCAGCATTTTGGCAGTCCTCATTGAAACAGGAAGGTTATTGAAGATCCAAAGTGTGTAGATGGAAAAATAATGTTTTTTTTCTTTTTACACTTCTTGATAAGCAGTCTGATGCTGTTTGCCAGTGGGCATGCCAAGAACTAGCAAAGATAATGAGAATTTCTCCAACTTAAGAGGGATGCTGGTCTTTATAGCTTTGTAAATGATTCAGCCAGTTTGTAAGATGGTATGGACTGAAAAGTAAAACCAATTGAGTTTCATCAGGATGAGTGGTTGTTGCTGTAACAATGGCTGATGTCAACTACTGTTCCCTGTCCTTTTTCATTTGCCAGTTATTTGATTTATTTGTAATCGTGTTGTGATTAATTTCATCTATTATTTTAGTTGTGTACCTTTGCAATTACATTGAGAGGGGAGACAGCCTACACACTGCACTCTTTGCTATGCAATGCCTTTACCATGCAGCCTTTACTATGCAGGTAAGTACCATACAGCTAAGTATTTGGACTTTTACCATGAAGGTCTTCACAACCTAGGTAAGTATTTTTGCTAAATAACATAATTGTTTTGTTATTTTTAAAAAAGGGTTTCATTGCGGTTAGTGGTAAAGGTAGGGTAAGGCTAATCATAGGGTTCTAAGGTGGGCAGTAGTAAACACAGGTAAGGGTAATTTTAGGATTAGAGGGTGGGTAGTGGTAAAAATGAGGTAAGCATAGTTTTAAGGTTTAGGGGCAGGCAGTGGTAAATGGAGATCATTGTAAATTCAGGGTTATGGGTGTGTAGTGGTAAAGGGATGTAAGGGTACTTTTAGGATTTATGGGTGGGTTGTGGTAAGGGGAGGTTAGGAGTAAATAAAAAACATGAGGAGTTGGGGGTTACCCCCACAAAATATAAATTAAGTTGTTAAAGAAAAGCTATGTATACTAACTGTGGAAACAGGGTTCCTGGTTGAGGAGGTGGAAACCCTTTTCAAGCAGCAACCACAATTCCTGTCAGGGCGAAGTCAAAAGAAAATCCCAAATCAACCTACGTTCAACCACCTGGTAGCTTGGCAAAAAGCAGTCAGGCATAACTTAGAGGCAATGTGTAGAATATTTATGCAGTACTTCAAACAATAATAAAGTTAACACAAAACGAGATAAAGGACGCTCCAGCTGAGAAAAATAGAGTAACATGTAATACATTATTTGAGACCAAAACACACAAAAACCAATCAGTAGAACCAGATATATGAAATGTTAAAGTTTTAAGTGAAAATAGTGTCTAGAAGCACAAAGCGTCAACTGTGGTTATCTAATCATGCTTTGGAGCAGGGCAAAGTCACACGCTGAGGCCAACCACAATGGCATGTGGGTCAGATAGGGCAATCAAGTTTGGCCCGCTGAACAAAGTACTTTAAATCCTGGTTGCGGAATGTTGGGAGATTCCACATCAAAAATTCAACATGCAGAAGAGGTTCTGAGGAGCTGTAAGGCAGTGATGCAAAGTCCTACATCGTCTTTGAGGATGCTGTCGATGAGGGGCTTGTAATCTAAAGTGCAGCACATCCGTGGTTCTGAAGAAGTTGTGGGGCTGTGATGCTGAGTCCTGCCTTGTCATTGAGGATGCCGTTGATGAGGCGCTTGTAATGCGTCTGTTCCAACCAAAGGACCACAGCTGAACTGGCAGAGCACCTTCAGACCCACTTCCAAGGGTCCAGGACTGGGGTAGCATCACCTGGGGGTAGGACTCTCAGCAGACAGAGTCCAGGTGCTGGGTTCAAGATACCCGAGGCTCTGATCAGGAGGCCAGATAACTAGCCCTTGAAGTCGCTCTGTTGGTCCTAGGTTCAAGATGCAGGTCCAGACCTTTCACTCAGTCAGCAGAGTAGCAGTCCTTCTTGCAGAGCAGCACAGCAGTCCTTCAGAGTCTTCAACAGGTCCAGAGGTGGACTGAGAAGTTAGGTCTGTGGGTCAATTATTTATACCTGGTTCCTACTTTGAAAGAGGAGAAGGTTCTGGACATTTCCACACTCAGAGGTTTTTGGAATTTCCTGCCTTCTTGTCCTAGCCCCAGCTTGCCTGAGGTCATATAAGTGAGCTACAAAACCCTTTGTGAGTGTGCGGGGCAGAGCCTTTGCGATGTGCAAGATTGGTAGGTGTCAGCTCCTCCCCCTCATCGAGTCAGAGATGGCCATCCTGCCACCTACTATCCCCTTTGTTTCACTGGCTAGGAGAAATACACAAAGACCAACTGCCAGATACACCTAGTCATGTGACCCAGGATACAGGCTGCAGGCTCAAACTGGATATGACAAGTAAATGGCAACTTTCTAAAATTGTCATTTTCAGAAGTGTGACTTAAAATCCAAATCCACCATTAAAGAGGGTTTTAAATTGCAATTCTTTAAACACCAAGTTTGATATTCCTATCTGCTCCCAAATGAAAGTTACCATTTATTAAATGTAACAAGGGCACTCAATGTTATCCTATAGGAGAAATAGGCCTTGCTGTAGTGAATAACAAATGTAAGAGTTTTTACTACCAGGACATGCACAGCTTAAAAGTACATATCCAATTTTGACTACACTGTATCCTGCCCTCTGGGCTGTGTAGGGACTACCCTAGAGATGATTTATATGCTTTAAAAAGGAAGGTTGAGGCCGTGCAAAAGGTTTATCTTGGTAGGTAGAAATGTCAGTTGAAAACCGCACATGCAGGCTGTCTACAGTGGGTAGCACAATGGGTGCTGCTGGCCCATTATTGGCTTTCAATTTACAGACCCTGGGTACATGCAGCTTTACCAGGGACTCACTGATAAATTAAATGTGCCAATTGGGTGTAAGACAATTTTCCCATGTTTGAAAGAGAGAGCATAAGCCCTTTAGCACTGCCATCTCTCATTAAGGGATCCCGCAAATTATGTGTTTCTCATGGAATGAGCTGTGACAGATAGGACAACCACCCAGCTTCTCATCAATAATTATTTGAAGTTCTTACCTTTCAAGGTTTTTATAAAAACAGTACATACGTTGACAACTCTGGTGGTTAATCCGTCGATGTTTTGGTCCCCAGAAGTCTAGAAAGTTCTTGAGACCATCTTCAGGCTAGTGTGTCGATATTAAAATGCATTCTAGGCTCCTTCTAAAAAAAAGAGGTCTAAAAAATAGTAGAACCTACATGCAGAACATAATAAAGAAGAAAGAATTACAATCTGATAAAACAATAAAATCATGAAGGACTCCACAAATAAAATCATGATGTGAATCACCCTGCAACTCATCCTCAAAGTTGCACCCAGCACATGGAAGAATTGTGAGAGACTTAATCAAAATGACACAAAGGAAAGTTTCCACTCTCATGAGACCACACAGTGGAAAACAAGACAGTGACCATAGTGACTCCAAATCACAAAACACTGACAAATGCTCTCAAACTACTGAAAGCAGTGTAGTGTTGTCTTATTTCTGGACACACATGGTGAAAAAAATGCCCTCGACCTCCAAACAGTAGTGGCTCGCATCTACAGTAATGACACCAACTGTTTGTAAAACCCTCCAAGTGATATAATGTAACATCACCTCAGTACAAAATGGTATTACTTACGAGAAATATATTGGCAAAAGTGGCCAACCAAAGGGCAATAATCTCCCAGATCAACTGAACATAACAGCAAATCTGATCAAAACAGGCAATAATGAAAACTATGCTTGTGAACTGATCTAAGAGAGCCAATGCTTTCTAATTCAAATCTCTACTTACCAAAAGCCATAGACCAAAGAATCTTGGCCTTTGCCGTGCGCAGAATTAGGTTGGCCTTTAGTCCCTGGGAGCCCAATCAGAGGCCAAATACAAGAAAAAAGGGAAGGGGACAGTTTAGGCCCCTTCCCCAGGCCTTATTATGTCATGGGGATTCCAACAAACTGCGGTAAGTGGGCGCGCACGCCACAAATGGTGTAAAGTAACTTAGCATTTAAAAAACCGTACAAATTCACTGAAAAAACCATAGGTTTCACACACGTTATAGTTAGGAATTAGCATTTAAAAAAACTTGCAAATTCACTGAAAAAACCATAGGTTTCTCACATGTTATAGTTAGCTGGACATTTTACTGATAAAAAACCAATGAAATTCCCCCGTTATAGTTACTGTAGGCAACTATAAATCACGCGACCGTAATCCTCTGCTGATGACATATGTGTCTTTATGAAAAAAAAATATTTGTAATATATGTATAGCTAAAATTTAATGGAAGAAGACATGGGCAAATAAGTGTCTAAATACAGTATTAGCATCAGCAGAGGATTACGGTCGCGTGAGTTATAGTTGCCTACAGTAACTATAACGGGGGAATTTCATTGGTTTTTTATTAGGCCTGGGCGAAGCACTACGCTACGCTCGCGTAGTTTGCGAAGTTCGCGCTACTTCGCACTACGCGAACTGCACGTAGCACAGTGCGAACACGCGTAGCGTAGTGTTGCGTAGTGCTGCGGTCATTTTTTGCTTGCTCGCGACCGCGAGCAAGCAAAATGACATCCTGGCGAGACTTTTTCCTTGTTCGCGATCGCGAGCATGGAAAATAAACCTCCCGGCGAGATTCCCAACGCGAGAAGGTAAGGTTTCTCATTGCGAGGGGTCGCGTATGCTCGCGACCGCTCGCGATGAGAAACTACCAGTTCGCGTTGAGAAAGCTGCAGCTCGAGTAAAAATCTACTCGAGCAGCAGAAAACTACAGCTCGCACTGTGCAAGATGCCATTTTCAATGATTGCACAGTGCCGGTTGCTTGTCCGCACTGTGCAATCATTGAAAACAACATCTTGCACAGTGCGAACATGTTACTTCGCAGTTCGCGAAGTGCTACGCGTAGCTCGCGTAGTGCGAACTTCACTTTGCGTAGCTTCGCGAAGTGCTACTTCGCGAACTACGCCCACCCTTATTTTTTATCAGTAAAATGTCCAGCTAACTATAACATGTGTGAAACCTATGGTTTTTTCAGTGAATATATATATATATATATATATATTATCTACTGGCGGTCGCCAGTAGATAGTTATAGTTAGGACTGTGTTTCCATAGGAAATCTCAAAATTCTATTTTGAATAACTTTGGCGCCGGTTGACAAATCCTCGCGAAATTTTCAAAACTAATGGGGCGCTCCGCTCAGTTCCTACCCTGAAAGTCTCGGGGGGATTCGTCAAGCGGGGGCTGAGAAAAAAGGGGGGTCCCAAAACGTGTTTTCCCCATGCATTTTCCCATAGGACCTTTAGTCGAAGGTACAGCCCGAACGGCTGAACAGAATTACTTGAAATTTGGCAGAGAGGTAGTCCTCATGTCAGGGATGTGCCTTTTGCATATATGGAGTCAATCTGTTGAGTAGTTCCTGAGAAAATAGCAGTTAAAAGCACAAACATATCTATATGCGCACCGTGCGCGCACCCTAACGTGCGCGAGCGTAATTCTGATTGGTTGTTACATGTCAGTCATCGTTCGAATCGGTCGAAATCAGGAAGTGTCAGACGCCATTTTGTTTGTTTTCAGTGCGAGAGTGGAAAAGGAAGGTGGCGAACGTGAAAAGGGGGCAGGGTAGAGAGTTCCTTTTCGCTAGCCGAAGGCAGAAAAAAACATCAACATTTTTTTTTTTTAATTCACGGGGGTGCGCGCACGGCGAAAAAGCAAAAAAACAAATTTTTTAATACGTAGTTTATTGAAAAATAAATATATAAAAAAAAAATAATACATACATAACTTAGCATTTAAAAAACCGTACAAATCCACTGAAAAAACCATAGGTTTCACACACGTTATAGTTAGGAATTAGCATTTAAAAAACCTTGCAAATTCACTTAAAAAACCATAGGTTTCACACATGTTATAGTTAGGTGGATATTTCACTCGTAAAAAACCAATGAAATTCCACCGTTATAGTTAGTTCAGATAACTATAACTCGTGCGACCGCCACTCTATCACAAGGATAATGTCATCAGTGATGTCAAGAGTGATGCCACTGACCATGTCATGAGTGATGTAATATGTGACGTCATGAGCAGAGGATTGCGGGCACGCGAGTTATAGTTATCTGAACGAACTATAACGGTGGAATTTCATTGGTTTTTTACGAGTGAAATATCCACCTAACTATAACATGTGTGAAACCTATGGTTTTTTAAGTGAATATATATATATAACAGCGGTATGCCAATATACACTAAGGCGGAAAGAACTAACCAGATAAGAAGATTGTCTTGATCTATAAACTCAGCATTAATTCAGTATCACTGGCCAGTTAAAGATGGATAAAAGAGCAGTTAACAGGAATGCACTCATTGACACGTTTTTCGATGAAGAAAATGTTACCAATACTGGCGAAGGAGCATCAAGTGGCTCTAACAAGCCTGACATTAAAAAGAAATTAAGAACATGGGAGAAACTGTCCAAAAAAGAAATAAACAAGTGGTGGGAGGTGGCGTCTCTAAAGAAATATCTTGAAGTCAAACGAGTGCCACGTGGACTTCGCATTGGCTTGATGCCCAATCATGTGGACACAAGTAATGAATTATTAAGTGAATGGGGCGAATTCATCTTAAAATCATCACTAGGATTGATGGAAATCTTAGTTAAACACATTGCCATTGCTTTAGAGAAGACCACCTCTCAACTAAAAGAAATCGAGAAAGAACTCGCAACTGCGGAGATGAACTCGGATTTAATTAAATTCAAAGAAGAATTGGAGCACTATATTGAAAAACATGAAGTTACTGTGCGAAGCAGAAAACAATCCAAATTTCAACGCGACAAGGAAGACTACTTGGAAGGCCGCATTTTTACTTATGCGAGGAAATACGACCGCTTCAAACAGTATGAAAAATCTGACATAGAAACAAATAGTAGCAGTCTGTCCTCACTCACATCAACGGACTTAAGTGACCTAGAGGGAGATCCAACTGAAGCAAGAACAAAGCGCTCTTTTTTAGGGGAAATGAGATTGGCCCTGCAACAAAAGAATTGGGAAAAGACAACGGGAGGACCATCCCCCAACAATCGAGGAAGAGGCAGGGGACGTGGCAACGCCCGCAGAAACCAACAAGGAGAGGCAAGCGAAAGTACAAAACAAAGTTTCAGCGCAAACCGAGTGGGAACGATGACACGGAGCATGCGACAGAAATGGACCTAAAAAATCTTGAGAATACTGTCACCAATGACATAAACGAACTACAAGTCATTAACCTCTCAAAAAAAGTCCTCACGGAAACTGAAATGGAACTCCTTAAACGTGGCCTCAACTTTTGTCCCACCAGTGGCCTGGATCTAGCGGAAACAAGAATAGATCTATACAAATTCATCAGAAAAATCAAACTAGCGAAACTGTTCACCGAAAACCCAAAAATGGCCAAACTCAGTGGTACCACTACAACACCGAACATGGATCTAATTGCACAGGATGCAGAACACTTCATCACCCTAATGGAATTGGATAAAAACCCTGAAGAAGAAAGAGGGGACCTACAGGCTTATTGTGACCAACTGGGAGCAGGAACCAGTCGGAAGAAATCGCAATCCAAATTCTATCCGCAATTGCCACACGGAAACAAAATTGATTTGTTTCACGAGTGTGTGATACGAGATCTTTATAAACTTAACCACTCAAAAAAACGAGACAATTTGACATGTGAAGAACGAAAAGCGCTGTCCATTCTAAAAAATGATGATACCATCGAAATAAAAATGGCAGATAAGGGAGGAAACGTCATTGTTTTAGACAAAGAGGCTTACATGAAAGAAGCATACTCACAACTCAGAAATGAAGAATACTATGAAAAATTGAAAACTAACCCTACTAAGAAATGGAAAGAAGAACTGGATATGAAATTGGACACATGGAGCAAGCAGGGTTTATTGGATGAGGACGAAGCAAAATATCTTAGAACGGAATATCCCAAAATGGCCACAATTTATTTTCTGCCGAAAATACATAAGAACTCAAAACACCCTCCAGGCAGACCAATAATTTCAGCCAAGGATGCTTTATTGGAACCAATGGCCAACTTTCTAGATGTGTTCCTTTTACCATTTGTCAAGGGCCTCCCTTCATACCTTCAAGACACAGGAGATCTATTGAGACACTTATTAGATACCCCATGGCACTCGACATACAAACTCATAACGATGGATGTTATTTCATTATACTCTAACATCCAGAACGACATTGGACTCAACGCATGTAAACACTTCTTGTCGGAGAGAAACATTCATTTTTCCAACCACAACAAGATGTTGTTAGAAATGATCCAGATGTGCCTGGAACAGAACTCGTTCATGTTTGGAGAGGAAATATTTCGCCAACGCAAGGGTACTGCTATGGGATTTTCCTTCAGTCCATCATACGCCTGCCTAACCATGGGTCAATGGGAGAAAACCTGGGCATGGAGCATGGAAAATGACATCTTTGTCAACAAAACCATAGCCTGGTTTAGATATATCGACGACTTGTTGATTGTCTGGGAAGGAACGGAGCAGGAATTTGCGGATTACTTTGAAATCTTGAATAATTCATATTTCAATTTGAAATTCACATACAACATCAGTGACCAAAGAGTGGTATTCCTAGACACTGAAATTTATATCTCGGAAAACACTGTCCACACTACCTTGCACCGCAAAAACACAGCGACCAATGCAGTTCTTCACGCTGGGAGTTTTCATCAAAAAAGTCTAATTGACAACATTCCTTACGGCGAGTTCCTGAGGATTAAAAGAATTTGCTCTAAAGAGGAGGAGTGGGTTAAACATCGAAATCAAGCCATCTCAAGATTCAAACAAAGAAATTACAGTATCAAGACGATTCAAACCTCATTGCTAAAAACGACTAATATCATCAGGCAGGACCTGTTGAAAGAAAAACCCAAAGAAACAAACGAAGAAAACAAAATAAGATTCATTACCACCCACTCCACGGAAAATTCAAAAGTGATGCAAATACTTCGCAAAAACTGGCATATCCTCCATATGGACACCACAACAGCTACTATAATGGGGGATCACCCAAACATCACGTACAGAAGGGCCAAAAACCTAAGAGATCAATTGGTCCATAGTCATTTTAGAAATCCTAAAAAACATGACACTTGGCTTAAACCCAAAGGATTTTTTAAATGCACAAGCTGCAAAGTATGTACTATCGCACAAAACACTAAAGAAGTACTGATGGCAAACAAACGTACATGGCAAATTCAACAGCTGATCAACTGTAAGACCCAATTTGTAATCTACATCATAGAATGTCCATGCCCTATGAAATATGTGGGGAGTACAAAATGCGAATTGAAAAAACGCATCTTGGAACACGTAAGGGCCACCATCAACATCGACAGGAGCAATGCGGTGGCCAAACATATGGAGAAGGTACATAAAGGAAACTGGAAAGATCTGAGATTTTATGCCATCGAAGCAGTGGGGACACATCCCAGAGGAGGAGACCGTGAAAGAGTGATGAGGCAAAAAGAATCGAAGCACATCCTTAATTTCAGAACTTTGACCCCTGATGGTCTAAATCAAGACGAGGAACTCCACTACCATCTTTAAAATGCAGAACTATTTTTCAACATGAGTGACATTCTCTGTAACTGTCAGCAATCTCAGCTGTTTTAATTGTTTATTTTTTGATTTTTTGATTATTTATTTTCATCACAGTTTGGGTAGACTCGGGAGCACTGGGCAGAACAGTATTAATCTTAACCAAAATAAGAATCGAAACGAAAAACAGACTGGGAAGAAATTCAGTTATAAAACAATGCTTTATTAATAAGGGCCCACCAGAGGGCGAATTCGACACCCAGTTAAATTAATTATGAGTGTATTACTTAGGTTAAAAAGGATGACCCACTAGAGGGTGTTAGTTTCAAACCAATGAAATAGAATTTCAGTTATATTATTGCACTATTCACGAAGGTTGTCGTAATTATGTACATATACCTATGTTGCATCCTTACTTAAGGGTTGAATCCCAGTATTCGTTTTATTTAATTTAATCGGGGACAGTATGAACTTCGAAGCTAAAACTGATTGAACTTCATGTACCAGAATGCCTAGCTCCGGAATAGGAAGTGATGTCACTGTTGATTGTAGAGGTGGATTTAAAACAAACAAAAAAAAGTTTGACCAAAGACCAGTCTTGTGAACAAGGTCCCTGGTGGGACTGAAACGCGTAGAGCTTTTTCTAACTGGCATGCTGTAATAAAGAAAGAAACCTGATGAAATGATTTGGTGACGATCTGTTCTTTCCGGGAGTGCGCGAGAACCCAGCCCCACGGGGAAACGAATGAACATATATATATATATATATATATATATATATATATATATATATATATATATATTATCTACTGGCGGTCGCCAGTAGATAGTTATAGTTAGGACCTATTTTCCATAGGAAATCCACAACATTCTTTTGGGAATATCTTTGGCGCCGATTGACAAATCTTCGCGAAATTCTCCAAACTTTTGGCCAGCTCCGCTCCGCTCCTACCCTGAAAGTTTTGCAGTGATCTTTGAAGCGGGGGCCGAGAAAAAAGGGGGGTCCCAAAACGCGTTTTCCCCATGCAATTTCCCATAGGATCTATTGTCGCAGCTACAGCCCGAACCGCTGAACGGAATGACACCAAATTTGGCAAAGAGGTAGTCCTCAGTTCGGACTCGTGCCTTTTGCATATTTAATGTGAACCTGTTCAGTAGTTCCTGAGAAAATTAGGGTAAAAAAGTTAGTGATATCTATGGCCGCGGATGATCCGCGGACCGTACCGGCACCGTAAGCGCACCCTCCCCGAACGGAGCGCGCACCCTCCCGATCGCGCGCTGAATGCTAATTGGCTGTCGAGCGTCTCTCTACATTCGAAACCAAGAACTGTTGGCGGCCATTTTCTGCCTCGGTTGAAGCGAGGCTGAAGATGGAAGGGGAATAAGTGTGTAAAAGATATAAAGGGGGCAGAGTGGAAATAGTATGACCGTCTAGATCTGTTTAGGGGGTCCCAGAAGGACCCCCTATGGCCTCCCTTTTTTAAAAATAAAAAAGCGGCAAAATGCGCGCACGGTGCGCGCATTCTATCGCGTTGGATGCACGGATTCTCTCTCGGTGGGTTCGCGGATTCAAGGAAAAAAAAATGAAATTGTTGGGAGATAAAGATTAAGCTTTAGTGTTTTGTTCTTGAGTGGCTCTAAAAAGAGCCGTTGTGTTCATTGAGAGTTTTTGGTACTTATAAGTAAGTACCTATACAGAGTCTAAAGTTGTTGAGGAAGACTCTGTTTCCTTCATCAGTAAAGTGTACTCAATCTCTCCTATACATCTCTTGCATATGAAAGCGCAGATTGTTATTGTAAATGGACCCCATTCTGTAGTCTCGGAGAAAAGCAGAAACAGATTTATTCACATGTTTCCAAGCTTTCTCAATCTGTGGACAAAAATGATCGGACCAGTTCCATTTCTGCCTTTTGCATATGTTAGAATACACAAAGGCAGTTTTAGGGAAAAGTGAAATCAGTTGTGCAAAGGTGTCCTTCATAAGCATTTCCAGACCTACCCCAGTCAAAGTGCCTAGGTCATTGCCACCACAGTGCAATATTATGAGGTCAGGGTGTTGGATTTGCATGAAGGATTTCACCAATGGCATCAATCGGTGCCACTTTAACCCTCTCTGTCCAATCCATTTAATTTCTATATTTGGCAAACCTAGGTCTTTGTGAATGCCTTTGTTTTCTGCATACCTTTGGCTCCAGAAAATGTAGCTGTGTCCCACAATCCACACTGTAAGCATCTTGTAAGGAGGTCTGGATGCACTCAGATGGTCTCTGTAAATGAAATGGCAGTTTGGAAAGTAAGATGTTTCTAAAATGGTGGCTAAGATGCAATTTTGAAAAAAGACAAGAAATCATTGGTTGTTTGACAACCTTCTACACCGAAAGGTAGGGTGCATATTTCTGTTTTTTAAATGCATGATTCTTATTGGTTAACAAAAAGTGCGTGAAAGGAACATTATATATGATAAGCTGATATATTGAGAAGTCAAGCACACTTGCTGTTTTGATTAGCAACATTGTGTGTGCTGAACTTGTGACCTGTGTGCTCAGTACAGTGTTCCATGACCTGTTTCTATGGTAATGGGCAGAAGGCAGATTGGGGGAAGGGTTGAAGTTTATGTCATTTGGAAAGGGTTGAAATGTTTAAGCAATAGAAATGTGTGTTTGCTTTTGAATTTATGTGGGAAGGAATGTGATTTGATGTTTACATGTATATGTGTGGAAAATGAGAGGGAAACTTTGCCATTCTTTGGTTCTGCTGACAGGTGCACAGTGCAGAGATTCTGTATAAGAACATCTGGTGTGTGACTGATATCTGGTGTGTGACTGATATACTTCTTAATCTACAAAACATCTTGAAAGGTGAGTTATTTAATTGTGATGGGATGTATGTAGACTATTTTTATTTTAATCAGACTAATGTATTTTTTCTGCTAAAGTGTAGGGAGTATTTTTTTTCCTCTACAATCTTATTGACAGTGTGTGTGCATGTGGAAACCATTTTGTGATAAGGATTTGTGTTTTTTCATGTGTTTGTAGACAGATAACTATGCAGTTCTTATATTTTGGTAGATTTAGAAACCACTTATTGTTTATGAATTTGTGAAATGAGTTATGTTTCTGCAGTAAAATGTAGTACTCCTTATAGATGAAGTAATGTGTTTTGGTATAGTGCAAGGGATAGTGTTGTTTGTCTAGAATCACACAGAGAGCCTGTGTGCATTTGGGAACCACTGTGGAGAAGCGTTTGGTAACATCGTGCATTTGCTGACAGATAACTGTTTTGAAACCTGTCATGTTGTCAAGTTTTGGTAGCATTAGAAGACCGTTATGGCTTATGCTTTCATTAAATGAGTTAGGTATTGACAGTAAAGTGCAGTCGTGAAATATGTAGATTGTGTGCAGTTCCCTTACCACTTCCAGTGTAGTGAATGAGTTTTGGTAAACTCCTAGGGATACTGGTGCTTGTCTAGAATCACACTGTGAGTCTTTGTGCATTTGGGAACCACTGTGAAAGAAGCGTTTGGTAACATTGTGTATTTGCTGACAGAAAACTGTTTTAAAACTAGTCATGTTGTCAAGTTTTAGTAGCATTAGAAGCAAGTCTTTCCTTATGTGTTGATTAAATGAGTCAGGCATTGACACTAAAGTGCAGTCGTGAAATATGTAGATTGTGTGCAGTTCCCTTACCTCTTCCACTGTAGTGAATGAGTTTTGGTAAACTCCTAGGGATAGTGGTGCTTGTCTAGAATCACACTGTGAGTCTGTGTGCATTTGGGAACCACTGTCAGAGAAGCGTTTGGTAACATCGTGCATTTGCTGACAGAAAACTGTTTTGAAACCTGTCATGTTGTCAAGTTTTAGTAGCATTAGAAGCCAGTCTTTGCTTATGTGTTGATTAAATGAGTCAGGCATTGACACTAAAGTGCAGTCCTGAAATATGTAGATTGTGTGCAGTTCCCTTATCACTTCCACTGTAGTGAATGAGTTTTGGTAAACTCCTAGGGATAGTGGTGCTTGTCTAGAATCACACTGTGAGTCTGTGTGCATTTGGGAACCACTGTGAAAAGAAGCGTTTGGTAACATCGTGTATTTGCTGACAGATAACTGTTTTAAAACCTGGCATGTTGTCAAGTTTTAGTAGCATTAGAAGCCAGTCTTTGCTTATGAGTTGATTAAATGAGTCATGCTTTGACACTGATGTGGTGTACTTAAATATGTCGATGTTGTGCAGTACCATTAACTCTTCCAGAGTAGTGAATGAGTTTTGGTAAACTCCTAGGATAGTGTTGCTTGTCTAAAATCAGACTGCGAGTCTGTGTGCATTTGGGTAAGGATTGTGAGAGAAGCATTTGGTAACATCGTTTATTTTCTGACAGATAACTGTTTTAAAACCTGTCATGTTGTCAAGTTTTAGTAGCATTAGAAGCCAGTCTTTGCTTATGTGTTGATTAAATGAGTCAGGTATTGACACTAAAGTGTAGTCGTGAAATATGTAGATTGTGTGCAGTTCCTTTACCAGTTCCAGTGTAGTGAATGAGTTTTGGTAAACTCCTAGGGATAGTGGTGCTTGTCTAGAATCACACTGTGAGTCTGTGTGCATTTGGGAACCACTGTCAGAGAAGCGTTTGGTAACATTGTGCATTTGCTGACAGAAAACTGTTTTGAAACCTGTCATGTTGTCAAGATTTATTAGCATTAGAAGCCAGTCTTTGCTTATGCGTTGATAAAATGAGTCATGCTTTGACACTAAAGTACAGTACCATGTAGTATTGTCTTTGCTGCCCCAGAACTGAAAATGTAATATTTTTACCCAGGCACTGTCCTAGAAGTAGTCTGATGATTTAGTCAGTTTCTAAGTACTTATGTTGTGAACCATTCATTACCAAATAGACTGCTTCAAATGTCCATGCAGTATGCATGTAGTTCTCTAACCACCTACACAGTTGTTTTTCACACCTTCAATTCTCTAGACAGTTTCCATACACTACCAGGAAACACCCTATCACTCTCTTTGTAGTCTTCTAGTGACCCATTCAGCACCATGTAGTAATTCATTCACTGAGCCAAAAACCAAACATTTATAAATTCAACAAGACACTCTCTTTCCAGTACTCTAATGATTCAGTTACTGTCTAAGTATTCATGCACTGAGCCAGGACTTAGCACATGGACTGCTTCAAACCCCTATGCACTATGCATGCAGTCTTTTAACCATCTAGAGATTTGTCTTTTATACTTTCAATTCCCTAGTCAATATCCATATAGTCTAGTAAACATCTTGTCACTCCCATTGCAGTCTTTTAGTGACCTTTTTAGTACCAAGTACTAATTCATTTCCTGTGCGAAAAGTCTACCAGTTATAAATTCATCCAGGCAGTCTCTTTGCTGTAGTCTAATCATTTAGTCAGTACCCAAGTACTCATGCCTTAGCACATGGACTGCTTTAAATGCCTATCCAGTATGCATTCAGTTCTCTAATGAGCTACACAGCTGTCTTTCGCAGCTTCAATTCCCCAGTTAGTATTCATACACTTCTAGCAAACACCCTGTTACTCACCCAGTGTGTCTCTTTTTAGTACTGTAATCATTCAGTTAGTTAGCATGAAGTCTTTTAGTGAGGTAGGCTTTAGGGCATGAACTGCTTCGAAGTAGTATGCATTATGTATGTAGTGTTTTAATCATTGTCACACTTGTGGTTCAGGGCTATAGTTTTTTAGTCTGTTTTTATATAAAATGTGTTTGTACAGTAATTGAATATTGTAAATTTGAAAGTTATTAATATACATTTATTTGTGACTCTTTTTTGCAGATACTGTTTTTCAACGTTAAAATCGAGAAAGTATGCCAGAAAAAAAAGAAAAAGAAAAGAACAGAGACAGGAGGATTATTTGAAGAAACATCAACCACAAGTATTGAATGAAAACGATAATGTGGCTAAAAGGAAAAAATCTTCTGGTAAGATCACGAAGCAATTTATTAAAAATGTTTGTAGGAGCAAACAGAATGTAGAGAATGCTGCAACTTCAAATAATTTTTTAAGTAAGAAAAAAAATCCAAATAAGAGGAAAAGTAAAAAAGAAAATGTTCAGTCAAAGGAGATAAAGTATGGTAAAGGAAGACAAAATCAGTATAAGGAATTACGCAAAAAAATATTTTACAAGAGAGTAGTGCATAATTTGCTGAAAGATGTAAAGAAATATAAAAAGAGAGCTTTATTTTATAAAAAGAAGAAGCATATTGAAAGCATTGTGGAAAAGGCTTTTGAAGTAAAAAGGAAACTGTTTATTTTAGTGTTAAACAGAATTCGATCACTAGATAAATCAATATATGTAATGAAGGCCAAAAGTAGGAGGAAAAGAGTTATTAATAAAAAAAAATGTTCTGATGTTTTTTTGGGAGAATGGAAACACTGTTCTAGTTCAGAGCCTTTTTTTAATGAAGAGAGTTATTCACTAAGTGAAAAATTATTGTATGCAGTTGACACCAGTTGTAGAGGTTATGAGGTTAGTGATGCTTGTCCAATGGAGAAAGAGAAAATGGTTGAAAGAAATGCAGAAGAAGTGATAGCTGTTGAAGTTTTAGGGAGACGTGCTAAAAACCCGGTGTACACTTGCAGTAGTGTTTGTAGTGTACGACAGGAATCTATTGAAAAATTATGTAGTTTTTTACGAGTCTATACTAAAAAAAGTGTAAAACAAAAGATTAAGCTGTTGCAAGGACTAGACCCTTGCAGAGTGAGAAAACATACTGGTTTGCAAGGTCATTCTCTGGCTTGTCTTTCTAGGAAAGTTTGTGAAAGTGTTTTTCACCATTTCAGAATGCTGGCAGTACATCATACTCAAATGCGGAAGTTAGTGAGAAGGTTGTATTATGCAAAAAGTCCAGCACTAAAGTTAAGTGAGTTGAACAGTGCTCTTTTGCGTGGGTCAGTTTCAGATGTGAAGCAGGTCTGTGAGGATATTGAGTTTTGTTTCTTTGGGCCTCAGCAAGAGAGTGAAGAAACTGACACATTAGTAGAACAAAATGTTGAAGACAATGTAGAACTTGTAATTACAGAAAAATTTGAGGATGAAATTACAAAGTTTAAGGTAATTTCAGGTGAAAGACCAAATGTTTCTTGTATTTGTTGTCGGCGAAGTCACTATAAAAATCAGACTAGGGGTGTCAATCTGTATTTAAAAAGTGAAATAGAAGATAATGATAAGTGGATGGAATTTGCAACTTATTTGTTGGTAGAGGATTGTTTTGATTTGGGATGTGAGCAGCATATTTGCTAATATTGTTATAATAAATTAAATGAGAATAAAATGCCTGCTAGAGCTGTTCATAATAATCTAGAGTTGGTTGCTATTCCTCCAGAGCTGATAGATTTAAATACGTATGAGTCTATTCTGATACAATGCGTTCACCCATTTCAGGCTATTGTTCGTATGGAGCCCAAAACAAGTAAATTACCTCCATCAGAGTTGCTAAGAGGATTGAAAGGAAGAGTTGTGTATTTACCATTAGATTTAAGGAAACATTTTGAAACTATTGGAGTAGATCATGCAGAAAATGAGCCACTAGTCATTCTAGTTAATGGTGTTCCTACTAAGAATAAGAAAATCTGGCAAGAGTTAGTGGATGTTAGAAAAGTGCAAAAGGCATCATTGTATCTGATAAAAATAATGAGTACTATAGAAATGTGTTTGTTGGAGAAGAAGAAATAGATTCAGCAGAAGATAGTGAAACATTAAGTGGACAAATTGAAAAAGTGGACATGTCCAGATGTGAAGAGATTATGAACATTACAGTGTACATCCACTTCATTCCAAAGAGGTGATGGGGAATACAATTGAGTTGTTTCAAATGAAAAAAGCAACAGGAAGTCCCATGAGTGTATGGGAAGAGAGTTTGGAAGCTCGTTGTTTCCCGCAGCTGTTTCCAACAGGAAAAGGTGGACGATATGATGAACGTCCTGTGCAGATTCCTGCATCTGAATATCGGACAACAAGATTATATGCAGAAGATCCAAGATTTCGACAATGTATCCCTTATATGTTTCATCTTCTGTTTGAAAGTGACTTGTCTGGACTTTCATATGCAGTAAATCACATTTTAAAAACTGGAATGCATCTGCAAAATGTAACTGCAAAGGATTTTATGGATAAAGTGCATCAGAGAGATGATGATTTAGAATCTCAGTTGATTAACCTGATGGTATGTCAGCGTGGGACTAATGAATATTGGTACCGTCGACATGGAGAACTGAAATGCATGCTACGGAACTTGGGAACTCCTACATGGTTGGTTACACTAAGCTGTGCTGAGTATGCTTGGGATGATTTACTTGAATTTCTTCGAGAGGCAAATTCCAATATAAATAATATTGAATACAAGACACCTGGAGAATTGTGCTCTTTGGATCCTGTCAATGTATGCAGATATTTCAATCATAGATTTGAAGCTATGATGTCTTTCATCTGTAATATAAAGAATCCTCCTCTTAGAGAAGTTGTGGATTTCTTTTGGAGAAAGGAGTATCAAGCAAGAGGTGCTCCTCACATACATATGTTATGGATCAAGGACGCCCCCAAATTTGGAACAGATTCAGATGAAAGTGTTTTGTCTTTCATTGAAGATTATGCTACATGTGCTGTACCAAATAGCAGAGAAGACAAAAACTTAAAAGAACAAGTCTTACGATTTCAAAGCCATAGGTGTGGAAAATACTGTCGACGAAAGTACAAGTCAAAGGATGAGTTCTGTACCAAATGTCGTTTTGGATTTCCACGTCCTGTATTAGCCAAAGGAAGAGTGAACAGTTTCATGTCAGCTGTACGACATACCATCACTAGAAAGTCTCCGACAAACACCTACAACTTAAGAAGAAGCGAAGAATCAAAATACATAAATGACTACAACCCAGTTATTTTATCCATGTGGAACGCTAATATGGATATTCAGTATGTTGCGGACAATTCTATTGCTGTTGCTCGATATGTAACGTCTTACATTACTAAATCAGAAAAGACTGAATTGAAAGAAATGTGGGAAGAGATTTCTCACGAGATGACTCTAAGTAAGAAATTATACAGTTTCAGTTTGAAAATGTTATCGCATCGTGAAATTGGAGCATATGAATGTTCAGATTGGTTATCATCTGCAAGTCTATATTCCAAAAGTAGAAGAATCATTTGGGTGAGTCTAGGTCTTGTAGGAATGTGAAATCGGGTACTGAAATCTGTTCAAGAAATTGAATATTTAGCAGAAAATGACCCTGAAAGTACAGATATTTTGAAAACCAATATGTTGGACACATACTATCCAAAGAGAAGTCATCATCTTGAGAACATGTGTCTCTATGAAGTGTTGCAAAACTACACTTTTAAACGGAATATTACAGAGAACATCAACGATGGAAAATATGGAGTGATTGGTTCTGAAGGATGTCTGGTGAAACAAAGGAAAGGAAATTTAATTAATCACAGAAAACTGAGTTGTGACACTGCTGACAAAAGGGAATTTTACTATTTAGCCCTTTTGCAAACGTTCAAACCATGGCGTTCTGAACTGGAATTACTTGGAGATTTTCCCAGCTATGAAGATTCATTTAATGCTTGTAAAGATAGCATACAATGCAGTGCTTTCGCAAATTATGTGAAAATGTTGAATGATGAAATTGATCAAGAAGCTACAATTGCAGCTGAGATTGCTAGAGACAGTTCTCAAGACAGTCAAAGTTCTGCTGCACTGAGTCAAGATCCCCTTGGACAACCAATTGTTGAAAATGAAGCAACGATTGCCATGAATGAGGTGGAAACAGCAATGTATCAAGCACAAGAAGATGCAATAGAGTTAGGAAAATTGGAAGAGCAACTAAATGTTGAACAGAAACAAATATATCAGCAAGTGAAAGAGCAGATTGACCATGGATTACTTCATAAAAAGAAAGACTGCTCATGTACATCATTTCAACCTATCCGAATGTATGTGAGTGGTCAAGATGGAACAGGAAAGAGTTTCTTAATTAAAGTAATTACAAGTTATCTGCAGACAACAACTGAGTCGCATTTGTCTTGTGCTGTCACTGCTCCAACTGGGTTGGCAGCACATAACATTAAAGGAATTACTTTACATTGTTTACTAATGCTGCCAGTAGAGCATGAGAACAAATTGGAATACCACAAGCTATCTGGAGAAGCTTGTTGTGAAGTTTCAAGAGTGCTGAAGAAAATGAAACTTCTCATTATTGATGAGGTGAGCATGGTTTCAAACTTGATGCTTGCCTTTGTGCATTTAAGAATGCAGCAAATTCTTAAAACAGAGTATGACGTGTTATTTGGAGGAAAACACGTCATAGTTTTTTGAGATCTACTGCAACTGACACCGGTAAAAGGACAACCGGTATTTAAAACACTTGCCCATGAAGATACTAGAAAGTCTCTTGGCAGTGTTGGTAATGTGAACATTTGGAGTAATTTTGAATACAAAGAACTGACAACAAATATGCGACAGGCAAATGATGCTGAATATGGAAGTATTCTTCAAGATATAAGAATTGTAATTCTTTAAAAAAAAAGGGAAAGAAGCTTTGGAGAGTCGATTACTTTGCAATGTCTTTCCAAATGAAAATGCAGTTGCTGCAAAAGTGGACATGGAAATTGCTAAAAATAAGTCAGTGATTTGCTTAATGCCAACGCTGCGTGAGTTTTCAATATTCAACGAAGAATTATTAAAATTGGAAAATGAAGAAATTGTCAAAATGGAAGCCATCAATAAAATACTACATGAAGGAATCACTATTATTTTAACGGTTAAGTTGAGATCAAAACTAGATTGTTTAGAAAAAAAAATATCTAAAACTGCTGGTTTGGAAAAGACACTGTATGTGTGTGTAAACTGTCGTGTCATTTTAAGGCATAATTTGGATTTAGAGAAAGGTTTAGTTGATGGTGCAATGGGCAAAGTGGTGGATTTTGTGAATTATCAGAAAAAAGAAGGAATTGAATTAAAAAAAATTAAATTTGATCTGATTGATGAAGTTAAAGAAATTGGTAAGCCTGGGCAAAGCGCTACGCTCGTGTAGTTTGCGAAGTTCGCGCTACTTCGCAAATTGCACGTAGCACAGTGCGAACATGCGTAGCGTAGTGTTGCGTAGTGCTGCGGTAATTTTTTGCTTGCTCGCGGTCCTCAACGTCAAGTTGGCGACCGCGAGCAAGCAAAATGACATCCCGGCGAGACTTTTTCCTTGTTCGCGATCAGCAACATCAAGTTGGCGATCGCGAGCATGGAAAATAAACCTCCCGGCGAGATTCCCAACGCGAGGAGGTCAGGTTTCTCATTGCAAGTGGTCACGTATGCTCGCGACCGCTCGCTATGAGAAACTACCAGTTCGCGTTGAGAAAGCTGCCGCTCGAGTAAAAATCTACTCGAGCAGCAGAAAACTACAGCTCGCACTGTGCAAGATGCCATTTTCAATGATTGCACAGTGAGGGTTGCTTATCCGCACTGTCCAATCATTGAAAACGACATCTGGCACAGTGCGAACAAGGTACTACGCAGTTCGCGAAGTGCTACGCGTAGCTCGCGTAGTGCGAACTGCACTTTGCGTAGCTCCGCGAAGTGCTACTTCGCGAACTACGCCCAGGGTTAGAAATTGGTCGTTGTTCAATTCGTTTTTTGCTTGTTAAAGATTTATATGTCCGTAGGAAACAATTTCCATTTTCTCTGGCATATAAAGTGACTATTCATAAATCTCAAGGATTAAGTGTAGACAGTTCATTGGTGAACATTGGATCTACTGTATTTAAAGAGGGTATGGCATATGTTGCTTTGTCGCGAGTCAGAACATTATCTGGTTTGTTTTTGATTGATTTTGATGAGACAAAGGTTACTGCAGATGCAAACTGTGTAAAAGAGTATAATAGGTTAAGAAGGGTGTATGCTCCAAATTTAGGTCAATATCCTGAATTTGAAAAGCGTGTGGTTGGTCGTAAAAGAAGGTTAGAGAATATCTGTTCAGAAGGTATCAAGAAAAGAAAAGAACAAGATAATGTTGTGATTGCAGGTAAAAAGAAATTGGACACTGTTGAAGAGATTGTTGGTTATCAGTTTGAAAATAGTTCTGGTGTCAACTGCTATGCTAATGTAGTGGTCAATGTTGTTTTTTATCTTGAAGATTTGCAAGAGCAAATTATGGAGAATCGGCAAAAAAGATTTTGTTCTCTGTTGCACTCTGTTTATGAAAAATTGACAACAGATAGAAGTAAAATACAATCGGTTTCAAATGTGTGTAGTCTTTTGGATGTGTGTTCTAGTTCTACATAATTTTCACAAAATATCCAACAAGATGCTCAGGAATTTTTAATGTATATGCTTACCATTTTTGAAAATGAAGGTGTAGAAATAGAAAATATTTTTGGCCTTTCTTACAAATGGGAACATCATTGTTAAAATTGCACATATACATGTAGCACCAATGTAGACACTGAGAGATTTCTGTATTTAACATTACCAGACTGTAAATCAGTGGCTTTCAATAAATTAGTGAAAGGTGCAATTCAAAACATGGAGTGTATCCAATGTAAATCAGAAATGTTATCCACATTATTGTTAACAAAATATGGAAAATACATAATTTTAATGATGCAACGTTGTACAGCTGATGGAAGAAAATTGGATACTTTAATAAAACAATTTGTAGCAGCACAAATATCAATATCAGGAAGGACTTTTGTAACAATTGCAATAATTTTCCATGATGGTCCTTCCACCACATCTGGACATTACACTGCCTATCTAAAATGTGACAAAGGCTGGACACTTTGTAATGATGCCCAGTTGGTTTTCAAACAACGATTGCCTAGGGAATTACAAAATTCCTACCTAATATTTTTGAAGCCAAAGTTTTAGGAAGCTAATTCACTCTCTGAGGAATTTATTATTATAATTTAACAGAACTACCATTGGACAGTTTACATAAAGAAGAAGTGCAAAAATACCAATTGGCCTCAAGGAAAGGTATATTTTTTAATTATGGACTTTTTGGTGGTCATTTATTCGGTGATTATTTTAATGTGGCAACATTTACAGTTTTTATAAGTTAAAGTTATAACATTTTGTAATCTGTAAGCATTTCATATATGTATGATTTGCATTTTCTGGTATTTTACTGAGAATAGTATGTTGTTTTTTTTTTAACAATCTTTCTGATTGTTTTTTTTTTTGCCCGCTGTTAAGTGATGTGTGGGTGGGGTGTGTGTGACTCTGTGCATAGATGTGTGAGTTGGTGATTCTATGGGTGCATGGTTTTAAGAGTGCAACTCTGATGGACTGTATGGTTGGGTGAGTGTATGTAAGGGTGTGTTAGTGATTGAATGTATATCTCAGTTGTACATGTGACAGTAACTACATATGTGAAACACAGTGTATATGTGTATAAGAGTAAATAACTATCTATATGTGAGAGTGTGTGATTGCGGGACTGGCTGTATGGATGAGTGAGTGTGTGCTTGTACCAGTAATTGAATAACAGTGTCAACATTTTTTAGTATTTTTATGAGTAAATGAACTTGAGTGTGTTTAACTGTATAGGTGAGTCAATTGGACTGTGTTTAATTATTTGCACAACTGACTAGGTGTGTCAGTACCTCAATGGATGATTGGCAGTGTGTGAGTGTCTATATATCTGTATAAATGCATATGATAGTCTTGTACGAGTGACTGTAAGTATGAGTGACTATACAGGTGAGTGAGTGGAGGTGCATGTAGACCTAAGAGTCAATGAGTGAGTATGTAGTTATTGGTATTGGAGTATCTATGGTCTTCAAAATGGCCGTCTGAAATTTTGAGTTGGTGTATCAAAAGATAAATTAGGGTGTGAGAAGGTGTACTAATTTATCACATAGATGACGTCATCAGTGATGTCATCAGTGATGTCATTTGAGATGTCATCAGTGATGTCATGAGTGATGTCACTGACCATGTCATGAGTGATGTAATATGTGACGTCATCAGCAATGCATTGCAGGCTCGCGAGTTATAGTTAGCTGAACTAACTATAACGGGGGAATTTCAATGGTTTTGTACGAGTGAAAAGTCCAGCTAACATCACTGATGACATCACTGATGACATCATCCAGTGAATGTGTGTTTTTCTGAAAATTAAATATGTTTTATATATGTATATCTCAAGGTCGATGGAAGAATAAATGGGTATATAAGTGTCTAAATGGATGATTTGTTTTTGAAAAATTGATTGTGTAACTGACTGATTAGGTGTATCATAGTGAATACATGGCTTAGTGAGTAATGTTTAAATATGTATATATCTGTATCAGTCTTTCACTTTGTGTATAAGTGGCTGCATGGGTTGGTGAGCAGCTACATGAGTGTTTATATAGGTTATTAGTTGGTTTTTTGGGTATCAGTATAAGTGTCTGATGTCTTTATGGTTCGATGGGGGGTATTACGTAGTGCATAGGTGCATGAATGAGTGACTTACTGTTTGTATGTGTTGAAGATAGTATGTGTGCAGGACTGCATGGGTGGATGAGTATGTGTATGGGTGTGTTAGTGAGTGAATGACTGTCTCTACAGTGTTTTTATGAGTAACTACATATGTTTTAAACTAGTATATGTGACTATTGGTGTATATAAGTGAGTATATGTGAGAGTGAGAGATTGAAAGAGTTCCTGTATGAATAAGTATGTGTTTCTATAAGTGATTGTTTAAAAGACTAAGTATGTGTAAGTTTTTGTAGAAGTAAGTGTGGTGGTGTGTGTATAACTGTATATGCAAGTAAATGGATGTTTGATTCTTTATTAGCATGAGTGACTATGTGTGTGAGTAACTCTACGGATGAGTGGCATTGTGTAACAGGATGTATAGGTGTATGAGTACATATGATGAGTGAGTACATGTATGTGACTGTATAGGACTGTTGGTGAATGAGTGGATGTGTATGTGGATCTTAGAATTACTGAAGAGGTTGTTGTAACTGGTATTGGTATGTCCATTGTTTTGAAAAGTTTAGTCTCTATTTATGAATGTGTGTATCAAAGGTTATATTAGGGTGAGAGGAGGTCTGCCACTCTATCACAAGGATGATGTCATTAGTGATGTCATCAGTGATGTCATTTGAGATGTCATCAGTGATGTCATGAGTGATGTCACTGACCATGTCATGAGTGATGTAATATGTGACGTCATCAGCAGTGCATTGCGGGCGCGCGAGTTATAGTTAGCTTAACTAACTATAACGGGGGAATTTCAATGGTTTTTTACGAGTAAAATGTCCAGCTAACTATAACGTGTGTGAAACCTTTGCTTTTTTCATTGAATTTCTAAGGTTTTTTAAATGCTAATTCCTAACTATAACGTGTGTGAAACCTATGGTTTTTTCATTGAATTAGCAAGGTTTTTTAAATGCAAATTCCTAACTATAACGTGTGTGAAACCTATGGTTTTTTCAGTGAATTTGTACGGTTTTTTAAATGCTAAGTTATGTATTTTTTTTTTTTTTTTTTCATATTTTTTTTTAAAATTTTCTATCCTTTTTTTAAGACTGTGGTTAAATTTTTAAAATTCTATAATATGTTTTTTAAAAAAAATTTTATAATACAAAAAGGTAACATTTATTAGCAATACATTTTTTCCTTTTTTTTAATTTTTTTTTTAGTACGCGTACCGCAAGCTTACGGTAAGCGTATGGTTTACGCAACGCCCGTAATTTTTCTACGCTGTTTGCGTATAGTTACGCAATTTGCGTAGCCGCGCGTACTCCGCGTGGGACGCGTACGCGTGTACGCTACACGCGCACGTTACGCGGAAGTGTCGGGTAGTGACTGTTATGCGCATGCGCGCAAGCGCGTGTCTTTTTTACGCGCATGCGCACTTTTGCCGTAAGCGCACCGTAAGCGTACCGTAAGCGTACGGTAGGTCATGTGATCATGAAACACAACTTTTGATTGGTTGAAACTACTTTCAGTTCTAGAACTCTCCTACACCACACCCATTCCCCTCATTTCTGCTTGTGATCCCTTAGGAGAAGGAGCTGGGTTGTCTTTGTGATACGATGGCAGACCAGCAGAGCTCTTCTGAGAGTGAGGCTAGCACTAGCAGCACTACCTTGAGGCAGAGAGCGAGGAAACAAAAGACCTCTTATGTATGGGATTATTTTACTTTTCCTGAAGGCCAGAAAAAGGTAAATGCACCCTTGGTAACTTGCAAGCTGTGTAAGCGTGTACTTTCAAGAGGTAATCCTGACAGGAAGTATTCCTTTGGGAATCATACCATGAAGAGACACCTCAAGGATGTACACAGAAGGACACATGCTCGACTTTTTGGAGGTAACCCTTCAGAAAGTCAACCAAGCACATCCACAGCAGCTCAGCCTGGACCATCATCTGCAGGGCTGACTCCTTCTTCTGCAGGTCAGGTGAGCCCTTCATCTGTGGGGGGAGCATCTCCTTTTGCTGGCCCTCTGGAAATTAACCCTCGATTTCTGAGGGTTGATATTCGATGTGCCTCTTGTCATGATCTAATTTGTCATAGGGAGACCAGTGTTTCCCTAGTGGACCTCAAAATAGATCAGCACACTTGTCACAGAGACTAATTTTCCCATTCTTTCTTTCCTCTCTCCCTGCATGAACACAACGGCTCTTTTAAGAGCCAACCTTATCTTTCATCTTTTTTTATAGATATTTTTAAAAACTTTTTTTTTTTTTTTTACCGTACGCGTACGGTGCGCGTAATTTTTTTATTTTTTTTTTTAAAAAAACCCACTATAAATCAATAATCACATTACAAGGACTTTGAAACACTACAATTATTATTATTGACTTACCATACCCACTCAAAAAAATATTTATTCATTTGTTTTTTTAAAAAAAAATTCCTTTAAAAATGGGTCTAGTTTTCGAAAATTTTCTATATCAATCTTAAAAAAAAGAAAAAAGTATTAATATTTTTTAAACATTTTAAAATACAGTACTCGTATTTACATATTTTAAAAAAAATATTTTTGCCTTATTTTTGCTGTTTTCAGAATATATTGCATTTCACTTTAAATTGTGAAAGCAATTGCATTCATCATTTAACAGCGGGCAAAAAAAAAATAACAATCTCAAAGATTGTATTAAAAAAGCCCAGAATCTCTTCTCACTTAAACTTAACATTACAGAAATGCATAATATTCTAAAAAAATATCATCAAAAAACAATACTTATTTCTTTAAAATACCGTCTGATATTTTTGTTTCAGAAGTATAATCACAATATTATATCTCAAATAACTCCACAATACATCTGATTCCATTTCCTTTAGGCAAAATAGTAATTTTAAAAATTTTTTTGGATTAAATTTCCAACGGTAATCCAATAAAATTCTAAAGTTTAATTTGTCCAGATCTCACCGATTCTCTGTAACATTTTGGTACAAGAATTTTTTTTTAATAATTTAATAAGTCCACAATAGAATTGGTTACTTTTCCGCATGGCCAAATAGTAATTTTTAAAATCATTTTTGAAAAAATTTCCAATGGCACTCCAATAACATTCCAAAATTTAAATTGTGCAGATGTTACCGATTATCTCTAAATTATTGGTTTTTGAAAGTTTCATTAAAAATTAAAAAAGTCAACATTACAATTGGTTATCTTTCCATTAGGCCAAATGATAATTTAAAAAATCTTTTTTTTAGAAATTTCCAATGGTAATCCAGTAAAATAGAAAAATTATTTTGTCCAGATCTTGCCAAGTTTCTCTAAAATTTAGGTTTCAGGAAGATTAGATAGGAATTTGCTAAATCAAAAGGCAAACGTTGTTTGAAAATCAATTGGGAATCATTACACAGTGTCCAGCCTTTTTCACATTTAAGATAAACTGTGTAATGTCCAGAAGTAACAGTAGGTCCATCATGGAAAATTATTGCAACAGTTACAAAAGTTTTTCCTGAAATTGATAATTGCTGTCCTGTAAACTTCTTTATTAAAGTATCCAATTTTGAACCATCAGCTCTACATCGTTGCATCATTAAAATTACATACTTTCCGTATTCGTTTAAAATTAATGTTGAAAACATGTCAGATTTACACTCAGCGCATTTCATGCTATGATTAGCATCTTTAACTAATTTTGCAAAAGTGACTGTTTTACTGTCTGGCAATGTCAAATAAATAAACCTTTCATTATCAACATTAGAGCCACATATATTATAACAGTTTTCACAACTATGTTCCCATTTATAAGAGAGACCAAATACATTTTCAATGGGAACCCCTTCTTCTTCCAGTACCTGAAGAAAATACATCAAGAATTCCTGTGCATCTTGCTGTACATTTTGAGAAAACTGTGTTCGTCCTGAACATATATCTAAAAGTTTTCTAATTTCAGTAGCACTTTCTATTTGAGTTTTATCTTTACTCAGCTTTTGAAAAAGGAGACTCAGCTCAGAACAGAATCTTTTTCCCTGATTTACTATTATCTGCTCTTGCAAACTTTCCAGATAAAATGCAACATTCAGCACTACATTTGCGTAGCAGTTGACACCAGAGCTATTTTCAAAATGACATCCTACAACCTGTTCTTCATTTTCCTTTTTCTTTTTGCTTGCAATTACATCACTCCTCTTTTCTACATCTTCATTACAGATATTCTCATTTTTTCTTTTACGAGAAACTACACGTTTCTCCAACACAGGATACTGACCTAAATGAGGAGCATAGCTTCTTCTTAATCTATTATACTCCTTTACACAGTTTGTATCAGCACTAACTTTTGAATCATCAAAGTCTATCATGAATAAACCTGATAATGTTTTCACTCGTGACAAAGCAACATATGCCATACCTTCTTTGAATACAGTTGAACCAATGTTCACTAATGCACAATCTACAGTCAATCCTTGAGACTTGTGAATAGTTACAGCATATGCTAGAGAAAACGGAAACTGCTTCCTACGTACATATAAGTCTTTCACAAGCATGAAACGAACTGTATAACGACAAATATCTTTAACTTCTTCTATCTGATCAAATTTTATTTTTAAACATTCAATTCCATCTTTTTTCTGATAATTAATAAAACCCACAACTCTTCCCATAGCTCCATTAACTAAACCTTTTTCAACATCCAAATTTCTTCTTAAAAATACTCTACAGTTCATGCAAACATATAGATTTTTTTCTAATCCAGCTGTTTTTGAGATGTTCTTCTCTAGTGAGTCCAATTTATTTTTCAGTTTGCCTGTTACTGTGACAGTAATTCTTCCATCCTCAATTTTGTCCACTGCTTCCAATTTCCTGATCTCTTCCTTTTCCAATTTCAAAAGCTCCTCATTAAATATTGAGCATTTACGTAGAGTTGGCATTAAGCAGATGACACTTTTGTTTTCTGCAATGTTCTTGTATATCTTCTCTGCAACTATTTCTTCCTTTGGAAATAAATTATGTAGCAGCCGACTCTGTAAAGCTTTTTTGCCAACTTCTGTGAGTAGTCCAATTCTGATATCTTTCAGAATACTTCCATATTCTTCATCGCTTGCTTGCCTCATATTAGTAGTAAGTTCCTTGTACTCAAAGAAGGACCAAATATTTGTATTTCCGATGCTTCCCAATGACTTCTTCGTGTCTTCATGTGTGACAGTACTAAACACTGGTTGTCCTTTAACTGGAGTAAGTTGCAAAAGATCTCCAAAAACTATGACGTGTTTTCCACCAAATAACATGTCATAGTCTGTCTTCAAAATTTGCTGCATTCTTAAATGCACAAAGGCAAGCATTAAGTTTGATACCATGCTCACCTCATCAATAATGAGAACTTGCATCTTCTTCAATACTCTTGAAACTTCCAAGGATGCTTCTCCAGTTAGCTTGTTGTATTGTATTTTGTTCTCATGCTCCACTGGTAACATTAGCAAACGATGTAAAGTGATTCCTTTTATGTTATATGCTGCTAACCCAGTTGGAGCAGTAACCACACAAGACAAAGTAGAATCTGTTTTTTGCTGTAGGTAGCTTCTGATGACTTTTATAAGGAAACTTTTTCCAGTTCCAGCTTGTCCGCTTACATACATCCTGATTGGATGAAATGATGTGCATGAGCACTCTTTTTTTTCATGTAGAAATCCGTGTTCAATTTTGCTTCTGATCTCTTCATAAATTTGTTGCTGCTCTTGATTCAGTTGTCTTTCCAAATTTTCTAAGTCTATAAATTCTTCTTGAGCTTGATTCATAGCCGTTTCCACTTCATTCATGGCTATTGATGCTTCATTTTCAACGATTGGTTGTCCTAGGGGATCTTGACTGAGTGTTCCTGAACTTTGGCTGTCCTGAGAACTGTCTCTAGCTATTTCTGCTGCAATTGTAGTTTCCTGTTCAATTTCTTCATTTAACATTTGCAGATAACTTGAGAATGTACTGCATTGTATGCTGTCTTTGCAAGCATTAAAAGAATCTTCATAGCTTTGAAATTCTCCCAGTAGTTCATCCTCTGTACGCCATGGTTTAAACAACTGTAAAAGAGCCAAGTAGTAAAATTCCTTCTTGTCAGTAGTGTCGCAACTCAGCTTCCTGTGATTTATCAAACTTCCTTTTGTTTGCTTCACCAAACATCCTTCCTCACCAACGACTTTATATTTTCCATTGTTGATGTCTTTTGCGGCTTTCCGTGAATAAATGTAGTTCTGCAGCACTTCATAGAGACACATGTTCTCCAGATGTTGACTTCTCTTGGGATAATATGTGTCCAACATGTTTGATTTCAAAATATCTGTACTTTCTGGGTCATTCTCGGCCAAATATTCAATTTCTCCAACAGATTTCAGTACCCGATTTCTCATTGCTGCAAGGCCTAAACTTGCCCAAATTATTCTTCTTGACTTCGAGTAGAGACTTGCAGAAGATAACCTATCTGAACATTCGTAGGATCCAATTTCTCGATGCGATAACATCTTCAAACTGAAACTGTACAGCTTCTTACTGACAGTCTTCTCGTGAGAAATCTCTTCCCACATTTCCTTCAATTCTGTTTTTTCTGATTTCGTAATGTAAGACGTTACATATCGAGCAACAGCAATGGAATTGTCAGCTACATACTGTATATCCATGTTAGCGTTCCACATGGATAAAATGACTGGGTTGTAGTCATTTATATTTTTGGATTCTTCTTTTCTTTTTAGGTTGTAGGTATTCTTAGGTGATTTCCTTGTGATAGTATGTCTCACAGCTGACATAAAACTGTTGACTCTTCCATTTGAAAGAACAGGTCTAGGAAATCCAAATCGACATTTAGTGTAGTATTTATCTTTGCTCTTGTATTTCCGTCGACAGTATTTTCCACACCGATGACTTTGGAAACGTAAAACTTGCTCCTTTAACTTTTTCTCTTCTGTGCTTTTTGGTATAGCACATGTTGCATATTCTTCAATGAAAGATAACACTGCTTCATCAGTATCTGTTCCAAACTTTGGGGCATCCTTGATCCACAACAGCATATGAATATGAGGAGCACCTCTTGCCTGGTACTCTTTTCTCCAAAAGAAATCTACTACTTCTCCAAGAGGTGGATTTTTTTTATTGCAGATGAAGGACATCATAGCCTCAATCTATGATTGAAATATCTGCAAACATTAACCGGATCCAATGAGCACAGTTCTCCTGCTGTCTTGTATTCAATGTTTTTAATGTTTGAATTTGCCTCTCGTAGAAAATCCAGTAAATCATCCCAAGCGTACTCCGCACAGCTTAGGGTAACGAACCATGTTGGTGTTCCTAAATTTCGTAACATGCATTTTAGTTCACCATGGCGTCGGTACCAATATTCATTTGTCCCACGCTGACAAGCCATCAGATTGATCAGTTGTGTTTCCAAATGATCATCTCGGTGCTGCACTTTCTCTTAAAATCCTTAGCAGACACATTTTGTAAATGTACTCCACTTTTTAAAATGTGATTTACTGCATAAGACAGTGCAGACAAGTCGCTTTCAAATAAAAGATGGAACAAATAAGGAATACTTTGTCGAAATCTGGGATCTTCAGCATATAGTCTTGTAGTCCGATACTCAGAAGCTGGAATCTGTTCTGGACGTTCATCGTATCGTCCTCCTTTTCCTTTAGGAAACAGCTGGGGAAAACATCGAGCTTCCAAGCTCTCCTCCCATACACTCACGGGAGTTCCTTTTGCTTTCTTCATCTGAAAGAGATCAATATTATCTCCCATAACTTCTTTTGAATGAAGAGGATGTATGCTAAAATGTTCATAAATTTCTTCTTCCTTTGACTTGTCCACTTTTTCAATTTGTCCAGTTGGTGTTTCTGTGTCTTCTTGTAAATCTTCTTCTTCTTCTTCTTCTATATAAATTGATTCATACCATTTGTTATTCCTTTTCAAATACAAATTTGCTCTTTGTACTTTCCGCACATCTACCAGCTCCTGCCAAATCTTCTTATTCTTTGTAGGTACACCATTAACCAGAATAATTAATGGTTCAGTTTCCAAAGTATCCGCATCAATAGTTTCCATATTTTTTTTCAAATCCAAGGGCAAATACACCACTCTTCCTTTTAAACCTCTCAGTAAATCAGAAGGAGGCAATTTACCAGTTTTGGGCTCCATACGTACTATGGTCTGGAACGGATGAACACATTGAATGAGTATAGACTCATATGTATTTAATTCAGAAAGTTCAGCAGGAATAGCATCCAATTCTAAATTATTATGTACAGCTCTGGTCGGCATTCTATTTTCCTCTAACTTGTTGTAACAGTATTTACAAATACGCTGATCTTCACCCAAATCAAAACAATTTTCTAGAAATATATATGTGGCAAAATCCTTCCACTTATAATTATCTTCATTTTCACTCTTTCTGTAGAGATCAACATTCCTAGTTTGTTTTCTATAATGAGTTCTGCGGCAACAAATACAAGTAAAATTTGGTCTTTCATTAGAGACTATTGCAAATTTTGTTATATGTTCATTAAATGTGTTACTTATAGAGGGTTCTACATTCTCTTCCACTTCTTCCTCATTTACTGTGTCCTTCTCTGCACTGTTTTGTTCAGGACCAAAGTAACAAAACTGAATTTCATCCACAACCTTCTCTACATCTGATACCGTTCCTCGGAACAGAGCCCTATTCAATTCATTTAACTTTATTGCTGGACTTTTGGCAAAATACAACCGTCTCACAAACTTTCTCATTTCAGTATGATGAACAGCCAGCATCCTAAAATGATGGAAAACACTATTGCACACTTTTCTAGATAGACAAGCCAGAGAATGACCCTGCAAACCAGTATTCTCTCTCACTCTGCATGGATCCAGACTTTGAAGCACCTTAATCTTCTGTTTTATACTTTTTTTACTATATTCTCTTAGAAACTCTCGAAATTTGTCAATAGATTCCTGACGCACAGTGCAAATACTACTACAATTCCAAGTGTACACTGGGGCTTTAGGACGTCTCCCCATAGCCTCATCTGCCATCACTTGTACCTCATCTCTTGGAACCATTATCTCCTTCTCCATTATGCAACCATTTTTTACTTCGTAAGAACGACCTCTGGTGTCAACTGCATGCAGCAAACTATTACTTTGAAAATAGCTCTCTTCATTAAAAAAAGGTTCACTACTTGAACTATGCATCCACTTTCCTAAAAACACTTTACAAAAGTTTGTTCTGTTCACTACTCTTTTCCTTTTGCTATGTGATTTCAGTACATTAACCATTTTGTCCTATTCAAAATTAAAATGAATAGTTTCCTTTTTAATTCTAATGCCTTTGCTGCAATGGCTTCTATTTCTTTTTTTCTTTTATAAAACTTTGTCTTTTTCTTATATTTCTTCACATCCTTCATCAAATTGGACATAACTCTTCTCTGAAACATTTTTCTACGTATCTCTTTAAACGCTGTTTTTCAATTTATATAAATCTTTTCAGTTGCTGAAGGTATATTTGCATTAACTAAATTTTCAATTTTTTCCTCTCCTTTTTTGTTCAAAACATCCTTTCGAGTACAGACATTTTGTACATTTTTCATTCTTTTGAATATTTTTTTTAGAAATTCTTTTTTCTGCTTACCAGAAGATTTTTTCTTTTTCCCAACATGAGCTTCTTCTACTAACTTTGGTCCTCTAGTTGTCTTCAAATATAGTTTTTTTTTGTGCGTTTTTTGAACTCTGGATTTTGTAGGCATCTTAAATTTTGTCCACTGCTCTTCAGCAATACCTGAAAAAAACTAAAAAAAAAATCCTTTATTTTATTTAAATATATTACTACATTTCTTTTCACAATAGTCACAAAACGTAATTTCTTTGCCAATTTGAATGCACACTTACTGCTCTTTTTTTTTGGCAAGTTAAAATCACTTTTACAGACTGACACATTATGAAACCACTTTTCAGTTTTTTAAAAAAGCCCATGTCCAGACTGCTTTTTCAGACCACCACCATGTGTATCCTCGGTGACTACCTACACTCCAGCAAGGGCAACCAGCCTTAGTGATGCTGAATGTATTTGCATTACAGACAGAAACCTGAAAACCCCATTCGCTTCTAAATACTGTGCATGATTATACATGGAAAGGAGCTGGGTGTGTGCTAAGAGTCTGCTTCTTCCCCCAAAAAATCGCTCCCCCTTTTTCCTACTAATGCAACTGTGAAATCACCAGAGCAAAACGCAATAAATCTCTGCCTGTAATTCCTATTTCCACACAGAGTCATGTTTTCACATTAGTCCCAAAACGAAATTTCTTTGCCAATTTGAAAGCAAACTTACTGCTCTTTTTTTTTGGCAAGTGAAAATCACTTTTACAGACTGACACATTATGAAACCACTTTTTAGATTTTTTAAATTGCACATGTCCAGACTGCTTTTTCAGACCACCACCATGTGTATCCTCGGTGACTGCCTACACTCCAGCAAGGGCAACCAGCCTTAGTGATGCTGAATGTATTTGCATTACAGACTGAAACCTGATAACCCCACTCGCTTGTAAATACTGTGCATGATTATACATGGACAGGAGCTGGGTGTGTGCTAAGAGTCTGCTTCTTCCCCCAAAAAATCGCTCCCCCTTTTTCCTACTAATGCAACTGTGAAATCACCAGAGCAAAACGCAATAAATCTCTGCCTGTAATTCCTATTTGCACACAGAGTCATGTTTTCACATTAGTCCCAAAACGAAATTTCTTTGCCAATTTGAATGCACACTTACTGCTCTTTTTTTTTGGCAAGTGAAAATCACTTTTACAGACTGACACATTATGAAACCACTTTTCAGATTTTTTTTTAAAAGCCCATGTCCAGACTGCTTTTTCAGACCACCACCATGTGTATCCTCGGTGACTGCCTACACTCCAGCAAGGGCAACCAGCCTTAGTGATCCTGATTGTATTTGCATTACAGACTGAAACCTCAAAACCCCACTCGCTTCTAAATACTGTGCATGATTCCACATGGTAAGCAGCTGGGTGTGTGCTAAGAGTCTGCTTCTTCCCCCAAAAAATCGCTCCCCCTTTTTCCTACTAATGCAACTGTGAAATCACCAGAACAAAACGCAATAAATCTCTGCCTGTAATTCCTATTTGCACACAGAGTCATGTTTTCACATTAGTCCCAAAACGAAATTTCTTTGCCAATTTGAATGCACACTTACTGCTCTTTTTTTTTGGCAAATGAAAATCACTTTTACAGACTGACACATTATGAAACCACTTTTCAGATTTTTTAAAATTGCACATGTCCAGACTGCTTTTTCAGACCACCACCATGTGTATCCTCGGTGACTGCCTACACTCCAGCAAGGGCAACCAGCCTTAGTGATGCTGAATGTATTTGCATTACAGACTGAAACCTGAAAACCCCACTCGCTTCTAAATACTGTGCATGATTATACATGGACAGGAGCTGGGTGTGTGCTAAGAGTCTGCTTCTTCCCCCAAAAAATCGCTCCCCCTTTTTCCTACTAATGCAACTGTGAAATCACCAGAACAAAACGCAATAAATCTCTGCCTGTAATTCCTATTTGCACACAGAGTCATGTTTTCACATTAGTCCCAAAACTAAATTTCTTTGCCAATTTGAATGCACAATTACTGCTCTTTTTTTTTGGCAAGTGAAAATCACTTTTACAGACTGACACATTATGAAACCACTTTTCAGTTTTTTAAAAAAGCCCATGTCCAGACTGCTTTTTCAGACCACCACCATGTGTATCCTCGGTGACTGCCTACACTCCAGCAAGGGCAACCAGCCTTAGTGATGCAGAATGTATTTGCATTACAGACTGAAACCTGAAAACCCCACTCGCTTGTAAATACTGTGCATGATTATACATGGACAGGAGCTGGGTGTGTGCTAAGAGTCTGCTTCTTCCCTCAAAAAATCGCTCCCCCTTTTTCCTACTAATGCAACTGTGAAATCACCAGAACAAAACGCAATAAATCTCTGCCTGTAATTCCTATTTGCACACAGAGTCATGTTTTCACATTAGTCCCAAAACGAAATTTCTTTGCCAATTTGAATGCACACTTACTGCTCTTTTTTTTTGGCAAGTGAAAATCACTTTTACAGACTGACACATTATGAAACCACTTTTCAGATTTTTTTAAATTGCACATGTCCAGACTGCTTTTTCAGACCACCACCATGTGTATCCTCGGTGACTGCCTACACTCCAGCAAGGGCAACCAGCCTTAGTGATGCTGAATGTATTTGCATTACAGACTGAAACCTGAAAACCCCACTCGCTTCTAAATACTGTGCATGATTATACATGGACAGGAGCTGGGTGTGTGCTAAGAGTCTGCTTCTTCCCCCAAAAAATCGCTCCCCCTTTTTCCTACTAATGCAACTGTGAAATCACCAGAACAAAACGCAATAAATCCCTGCCTGTAATTCCTATTTGCACACAGAGTCATGTTTTCACATTAGTCCCAAAACGAAATTTCTTTGCCAATTTGAATGCACAATTACTGCTCTTTTTTTTTGGCAAGTGAAATCACTTTTACAGACTGACACATTATGAAACCACTTTTCAGATTTTTTTTAATTGCCCATGTCCAGACTGCTTTTTCAGACCACCACCATGTGTATCCTCGGTGACTGCCTACACTCCAGCAAGGGCAACCAGCCTTAGTGATGCTGAATGTATTTGCATTACAGACTGAAACCTGAAAACCCCACTCGCTTCTAAATACTGTGCATGATTATACATGGAAAGGAGCTGGGTGTGTGCTAAGAGTCTGCTTCTTCCCCCAAAAAATCGCTCCCCCTTTTTCCTACTAATGCAACTGTGAAATCACCAGAGCAAAACGCAATAAATCTCTGCATGTAATTCCTATTTCCACACAGAGTCATGTTTTCACATTAGTCCCAAAACGAAATTTCTTTGCCAATTTGAAAGCACACTTACTGCTCTTTTTTTTTGGCAAGTGAAAATCACTTTTACAGACTGACATATTATGAAACCACTTTTCAGATTTTTTTAAATTGCACATGTCCAGACTGCTTTTTCAGACCACCACCATGTGTATCCTCGGTGACTGCCTACACTCCAGCAAGGGCAACCAGCCTTAGTGATGCTGAATGTATTTGCATTACAGACTGAAACCTGAAAACCCCACTCGCTTGTAAATACTGTGCATGATTATACATGGACAGGAGCTGGGTGTGTGCTAAGAGTCTGCTTCTTCCCCCAAAAAATCGCTCCCCCTTTTTCCTACTAATGCAACTGTGAAATCACCAGAACAAAACGCAATAAATCTCTGCCTGTAATTCCTATTTGCACACAGAGTCATGTTTTCACATTAGTCCCAAAACTAAATTTCTTTGCCAATTTGAATGCACAATTACTGCTCTTTTTTTTTGGCAAGTGAAAATCACTTTTACAGACTGACACATTATGAAACCACTTTTCAGTTTTTTAAAAAAGCCCATGTCCAGACTGCTTTTTCAGACCACCACCATGTGTATCCTCGGTGACTGCCTACACTCCAGCAAGGGCAACCAGCCTTAGTGATGCAGAATGTATTTGCATTACAGACTGAAACCTGAAAACCCCACTCGCTTGTAAATACTGTGCATGATTATACATGGACAGGAGCTGGGTGTGTGCTAAGAGTCTGCTTCTTCCCTCAAAAAATCGCTCCCCCTTTTTCCTACTAATGCAACTGTGAAATCACCAGAACAAAACGCAATAAATCTCTGCCTGTAATTCCTATTTGCACACAGAGTCATGTTTTCACATTAGTCCCAAAACGAAATTTCTTTGCCAATTTGAATGCACACTTACTGCTCTTTTTTTTTGGCAAGTGAAAATCACTTTTACAGACTGACACATTATGAAACCACTTTTCAGATTTTTTTAAATTGCACATGTCCAGACTGCTTTTTCAGACCACCACCATGTGTATCCTCGGTGACTGCCTACACTCCAGCAAGGGCAACCAGCCTTAGTGATGCTGAATGTATTTGCATTACAGACTGAAACCTGAAAACCCCACTCGCTTCTAAATACTGTGCATGATTATACATGGACAGGAGCTGGGTGTGTGCTAAGAGTCTGCTTCTTCCCCCAAAAAATCGCTCCCCCTTTTTCCTACTAATGCAACTGTGAAATCACCAGAACAAAACGCAATAAATCCCTGCCTGTAATTCCTATTTGCACACAGAGTCATGTTTTCACATTAGTCCCAAAACGAAATTTCTTTGCCAATTTGAATGCACACTTACTGCTCTTTTTTTTTGGCAAGTGAAATCACTTTTACAGACTGACACATTATGAAACCACTTTTCAGATTTTTTTTAATTGCACATGTCCAGACTGCTTTTTCAGACCACCACCATGTGTATCCTCGGTGACTGCCTACACTCCAGCAAGGGCAACCAGCCTTAGTGATGCTGAATGTATTTGCATTACAGACTGAAACCTGAAAACCCCACTCGCTTCTAAATACTGTGCATGATTATACATGGAAAGGAGCTGGGTGTGTGCTAAGAGTCTGCTTCTTCCCCCAAAAAATCGCTCCCCCTTTTTCCTACTAATGCAACTGTGAAATCACCAGAGCAAAACGCAATAAATCTCTGCACGTAATTCCTATTTCCACACAGAGTCATGTTTTCACATTAGTCCCAAAACGAAATTTCTTTGCCAATTTGAAAGCACACTTACTGCTCTTTTTTTTTGGCAAGTGAAAATCACTTTTACAGACTGACACATTATGAAACCACTTTTCAGATTTTTTTAAATTGCACATGTCCAGACTGCTTTTTCAGACCACCACCATGTGTATCCTCGGTGACTGCCTACACTCCAGCAAGGGCAACCAGCCTTAGTGATGCTGAATGTATTTGCATTACAGACTGAAACCTGAAAACCCCACTCGCTTGTAAATACTGTGCATGATTATACATGGACAGGAGCTGGGTGTGTGCTAAGAGTCTGCTTCTTCCCCCAAAAAATCGCTCCCCCTTTTTCCTACTAATGCAACTGTGAAATCACCAGAACAAAACGCAATAAATCTCTGCCTGTAATTCCTATTTGCACACAGAGTCATGTTTTCACATTAGTCCCAAAACGAAATTTCTTTGCCAATTTGAATGCACACTTACTGCTCTTTTTTTTTGGCAAGTGAAAATCACTTTTACAGACTGACACATTATGAAACCACTTTTCAGATTTTTTTAAATTGCACATGTCCAGACTGCTTTTTCAGACCACCACCATGTGTATCCTCGGTGACTGCCTACACTCCAGCAAGGGCAACCAGCCTTAGTGATGCTGAATGTATTTGCATTACAGACTGAAACCTGAAAACCCCACTCGCTTCTAAATACTGTGCATGATTATACATGGAAAGGAGCTGGGTGTGTGCTAAGAGTCTGCTTCTTCCCCCAAAAAATCGCTCCCCCTTTTTCCTACTAATGCAACTGTGAAATCACCAGAGCAAAACGCAATAAATCTCTGCCTGTAATTCCTATTTCCACACAGAGTCATGTTTTCACATTAGTCCCAAAACGAAATTTCTTTGCCAATTCGAAAGCACACTTACTGCTCTTTTTTTTTGGCAAGTGAAAATCACTTTTACAGACTGACACATTATGAAACCACTTTTCAGATTTTTTTAAATTGCACATGTCCAGACTGCTTTTTCAGACCACCACCATGTGTATCCTCGGTGACTGCCTACACTCCAGCAAGGGCAACCAGCCTTAGTGATGCTGAATGTATTTGCATTACAGACTGAAACCTGAAAACCCCACTCGCTTGTAAATACTGTGCATGATTATACATGGACAGGAGCTGGGTGTGTGCTAAGAGTCTGCTTCTGCACCAAAAAATCGCTCCCCCTTTCCATCTAATGCAACTGTGAAATCACCAGAGCAATACGCAATAAATCTCTGCCTGTAATTCCTATTTGCACACAGAGTCATGTTTTCACATTAGTCACAAAACGAAATTTCTTTGCCAATTTAAATGCACACTTACTGCTCTTTTTTTTTGGCAAGTGAAAATCACTTTTACAGACTGACACATTATCCACTTTTTAGATTTTCTTAAAAAGCCCATGTCCAAACTGCTTTTTCAGACCACCACCATGTGTATCCTCGGTGACTGCCTACACTCCAGCAAGGGCAACCAGCCTTAGTGATGCTGAATGTATTTGCATTACTGACTGCAACCTCAAACCCTTAAAGTATTCCTTATTTTTACCAGTACACCTTAATTTATCATGAAAAAATTGTCCATATTATTTTACATGTTCCTCACATTTAAATTTCTCCCAAAACACAAAATAATAAACACAACTTCTACAAAAGGAATTCCAATTCTATTATTCATTTCTTAATTTACCATATACAACCCTCTCAAACTCTAAACTCACCTTTAAAATTAGTTAGTTGTGAAAGAAATGTGGCACTCAAACAGCAGATTATCAGAGCCAGGATCTCTGTTCTCTACACCTCTCTCCTCTCAGCAGAACCAGATAATGGCAAACTTTCCCTCTATTTTTCCACACATATACATGTAAGTTTCAAATCTCAGTGCTTCCCCCTTTTTTTCAAATGTAATCACACATTTCTATTGGTTGAAAACCAACCCTTTTCCAAAAGTACCCTGCCCCCAACTTGACTTCTGCCTAGTACCCTTCCCCCAACTTGACTTCTGCCTGCTACCATGGCAACAGCTCATGGAACACTGCTGTGTGGAGTTAGGTCAGAAGTTCGCCACACAATGTTTCAATTCCACAGAGCAAGAGTGCTTGACTTTTCAAACCTAACAGCAAATCCATAGTACTGTTCTTTGGTAACACATTTTTTTGTACCAATACAAAACATGCTTCTATTAATTTACACATACAGCCTAGTTTTTATTCTAGAATGGTATGAAACAGCCAATCAGTTCTTTTTGTTTTGAAAAAAATATGTATGCCTCCATTTCCAAACTGTCTTTCTTTTCTTATTGCCATTCTACTGAAAGACACCTCCTGAGTGCATCCAGTTCTCCTTTGAAGATGTTCACAGTGTGGATTGTAGGGCACAGCTATGTCTTCTGGAGTGAAAAGTTTGCAGAGAAAACAGGTATGGTGAGAGACCTTGCTTTGCCAAATGTAGACATTAAATGGATTGGTCAGAGAGGGTTAAAGTGGCACCAATTGATGCCATTGGTGAAATCCTTCATGCAAATCCAACACCCTGACCTCATAATAGTGCACTGTGGTGGCAATGACCTAGGCACTTTGACTGGGGTAGGTCTGGAAATGCTTATGAAGGACACCTTTGCACAACTGTTTTCACTTTTCCCTAAAACTGCCTTTGTGTTTTCCAACATATGCCAAAGGCAAAAATGGAACTGGTCCAATCATTTCTGTCCGCAAATTGACAAAGCAAGAAAGCACGTCAACAAATCTATTTCTGCTTTCCTCCGGGACTATGGTATGGGTGCCATTTACCACAACAACTTGCGTTATGACATGCAAGACATTTATAGAGGAGATGGTGTGCACTTCAATGATGAAGGGAACAGAGTCTTCCTCTTGAACCTTAGACTCTGCATCGGTACTTACTTGTAGGTACCACTTAAAAAATCACTTCATAAACACAACGGCTCTTTTTAGAGCCCCCTAATATCTAAACTCTTAAATCTGCTTTTCTTTTCTTTTATTTTATTTTTTTTCTACCGTACGCATACGTTGAGCTTACCGTACGCATACCCCGCGATTTTTTTTAAAATCAATAAATGTTTTCTTTGTACTTTTCTGTCCTTCTTTGACCCCCTCACAAATGTAAGGGGGTCTGTAACTCTCCTCCTTGCCCCCTTTTCTTGTTTTCACTCTTTTTTTTCTGAGTGAAACACACAAAATGGCGGCCGACGCTTCCTGGTTTCGGCCGATTCGAATGTTTACTAAGATCTAACAGCCAATCAGAATCGCGCTCGCGCACGCCACCGTACGCGTACGGTAAGCTTACGGTAAGCGTACCGTAAGCCGGCTCAGATATATATATTGATTTAAATGCTATTTTCTCAGGACCTACTGAACAGATTTACACCAAACCTACAAAAGGCACTTCCTTGACCTAGGGAGTACCTCTCTGCCAAATTTCTAGTAATTCTGTTCAGCCGTTCGGGCTGTAGCCCTGTCTAAAGGTCCTATGGAAAAATGCATGGGAAAAACGCGTTTTGGGACCCCCCCTTTTTTCTCAGCCCCCGCTTGACGAATCCCCCCGAGACTTTCAGGGTAGGAGCGGAGCGTAGCGCCCCACCTATTTTGAGAAATTCGCGAGGATTCGTCGACCGGCGCTAAAGTTATTCAAAATAGAATGTTGCGGATTTCCTATGGAAAAGGGGTCCTAACTATAACTACCTACAGGCGACCGCCAGTAGGTAATATATATATATATATATGTGTATATTACCTACTGGCATATCTGAATACCTTCTTGATGGAATCAAAGTAAAAAACTGAAAGCATTTCCCACTGAGGAGACTGCAGTAAATAAGGAAATTAGGAAACTTCATAACAAGCAAATCTCCCAAGATGGCCACCAGAGACAAATGAGCCCAAATGCAGCACAAATATCACCCAGATGTAGCCCATATGTAGCCCAGTGACAGAAGTGTGCAAAACACTTATTTTTTGTGTATTTGCAGTTTTATATAGTGCATACTTGTCAGGTATTGGAGTGCTTTACATGAGCATTGGTTACATCACACAAGATCAAATTCATTTTGGTTGTAGACATGGAGAGATTAAGTGATTTGACCAGAATCACAGAATGTTGAGCTGAAGCAGAAACTCTAACCTGGTTTCCCAGTTGCAAAGTCTGCAGCTCTGGAAGTAACACCACATCCTCTCCCCTAGGTGCAACATTTAATCAAGTGGTCAACTGGATAAAAAAACATAAAGATTACAAATAATTTAAAAGTTCTTTGTCGCTATTTGAAAACTCAGAAAATATGTCCTCATTTTAGTTTTTTAGAGCACTAACCATAATTTTGATGCAAGTAAGACCCTCTAATATATGTAATTTCTAAAGGAAATGCTCTAGGTATTACAGTTTTGATTACATCAAGATTACATCAGGCGTTCCACACTTTTGTAATAAATATAGAATGTTAGCAATCTAGTTGTTCATTGGGATACTGTTGAGAGGCAGAGGCCAGGGACACAGACTCTGAACATTGAAAGCAGGTAGGAGAGTGCAGAGGCAACAATTTGACCACACTGGGCAGGAAGGAAGAGCAGTGGAAGCACAACAGACTATGGAGGGCAGTGGAAAGGGGGGCAGGGGCAACAAACCAACAATACAGGACTGGCAAGAGAGGCTGTGGCAATATAATAGACCATTGTGGGTAGAAGTAAGAGGCAGTGATAGTACAACCATACATGCCAACAGACTAAGCCTGGGCAAAGCACTACGCTACGCTCGCGTAGTTTGCGAAGTTCGCGCTACTTCGCACTACGCGAACTGCACGTAGCACAGTGCGAACACGCGTAGCGTAGTGTTGCGTAGTGCTTCGGTAAGTTTTTGCTTGCTCGCGGTCCTCAATGTCAAGTTGGCGGCCGCGAGCAAGCAAAATGACATCCCGGTGAGACTTTTTCCTTGTTCGCGATCAGCAACATCAAGTTGGCGATCGCGAGCATGGAAAATAAACCTCCCAGCGTGATTCCCAATGCGAGGAGGTCAGGTTTCTCATTGCGAGTGGTCGCGTATGCTTGCGACCGCTTGCGCTGAGAAACTACCAGTTCGCATTGAGAAAGCTGCCGCTCGAGTAAAAATCTACTCGAGCAGCAGAAAACTACAGCTCGCACTGTGAAAGATGCCATTTTCAATGATTGCACATTGCCAGTTGCTTGTCCGCACTGTGCAATCATTGAAAACGACATCTGGCACAGTGCGAACAAGGTAGTACGCAGTTCGCGAAGTGCTACGCGTACTACGCCCAGGGTTACAACAGACCCATTTCTGCCAGGAAACGTCCAATGTTTTTAAACTCAAATGGGCTTTATTTGATCTGTCTCCTGTCTACAATCTCCTCTTTTTCAATGTAACTCAAAGGGGAAAATCAATACCTCAGTTTTTTTTCAAAATCTCCCTCTTACCAAGTTCAAAATGTTCGCAAGTATGGTAGGCAGGAGGAATTGTGGTAGGGACATGGACTCGGATAACAGAGGACAGGAGAGACATGGAGAGGTGCACCAAACTGACCCTACAGGGCAGGCATCAGGGTTTGCAGCAGCACAATACACCACACAGGGCATGCGGGACGGGAGTGCAGCATAACAATCCATAGAAAGCAATAGGGAGGGGACAGGACCATGCACATGGACTACAGAGAACAGAGGGGAAATAGGCAATGGTAGCTAGCTGACCATAATGGACAGACAGGAGAGAAAGATGCAGCATAACAGACCATAAAGGGCAGGAGGGACGGATCAGGGGCATTACAATGGAACAGACAAGCCAGGAGGGAGGGAATAGGGGTCTGCACATGGAAACAGAGGGCTGGGGGCAAGGGGGCAGGGCAGGAGCAGCAAGAGGACCATGGAAGTCAGGCAGGATGGGCACTAGAAACAAGACACACCATGGCGAGCAACCTTGAGACTATGATGGCATACACACAGACCATGGAGGGAAGGTGGGAGTGGGTCAGGGGCAGCTAGCTGACCACACAGGGAAGGTGGGAGGGGCCATGGCAGCACAGAAGACCATGCATGGCAAGCGGGAGGGTTAGTGTCTGCACAATGGCTATGATGGGCAAGAAGGAGGGTGCAGGGGCATGCACAAAGGACCATGGAGGATAGAAGGGAGATTCAGGACCTGGGCACAGACAAGAGAGTTCAGGGGAAGGGGCCTCACAACAGACCACGCGGGGCAGGCAGGAGGAGCAGTTGCAGCACAACAGACCAGGGAGGGCAGAAGGGTGTGGCAGTAAAATAGGACAGGAGGAAGGGGATAGGGGCATGGCATGTGAACAGGCAGGGTGGAGGTGGCAGGGACAGGTTACAGTCATCTGACAATGCTAGGCGGGTGGGAGGGGAGTGGCAGCTCAACAGAACACTCAGAGTAGATAGGAGTGGCAGGTCCATGGAACATGGTGGGCGAAAAGGATGGAGCAGGGGCATGCACAAAGACATTGGAGGGCAGGGGGAAGGAGAATAAGGGCAGCAAGCTAAGCACAGAGGCTAAGCAGGAGGTCAATGATGGGCCATAGAATTGGGCAATGGAGGGCAGGGGGAGTGGACTGGTACATCATGCTAAATGGACGGCAGTGGCAGCACATCAGACCATGCATGGCAGGAGGGAGGAGGCTAGTCCATGGATTCAGACAACAGAGGATAGGGAGGAGGTTGATGGGGCAGCAAGCTAAATGTTCAGAGAAGGTGGGTATTAGGAACTTTATTGTTTTTAAAATGTGTGTCTGTGGGAACTACTTAAAATATGAACAAGTATTCAGCATAATCTCACTTTTATTCAGGAAGAAGAGGACGTTTGTGACTGTGACTCCGGGCTCACTTGGCAGAAACACCCCCTGACCCTCCACCCCCCATTGCAAAATGTAATGCCCATGAAAAAGGTAGGTGAACGCAGTGTTATATAGAACATAGTCCTGAGAGTACAATTGAAAATGAAAACTAGATAGTATATGGTATAAACTATGCACCAAAAAGTGTGATATAAGATGAACCGGGGCGTGAAATATAATATGCAATACGTTGTGCGCAATGACAGATTCATTGGAGAGCGCGAGATAGCACAGGTACAAGCGCGTGCTATGCGATATGCGCCTTGGAGTGTAATATGCACAGGGCAGTGTTGTGTAACCTAACTAGTCTCTAAAGTTGTAATATAAAATATGTGCTGGGGAGTGTAACGTTGCATATGCACTGTGACAAAGATATGGATCCCAGATTGTAATATGTATGGCATAGTGCTGTGCGTTATAACATAGGCATCGAGGAAGGCACGTTAGATGGGGCAATATAACCCGTGCGAAGGCAAGTGTGGCATAACATATTCACGGGGTTGTGTTACAGTGCACATGGGCTAGAGAGTGTCATAGCATATGCACTAGCTGGTGGAATACAACACAGAGGTGTGTGGCACTCGGCGGGCACTGGTGGGTGTAACACAGCATTGGGCTCAGCCAGGAGCACGCTGTGACTCTCAAGTGAGGTTCGTCTCCTTTCCAGAGAGTAAAATAAAAAGTATTACACATCCGGCAGTGGATGTGTGTTTTATTAACCGTGAGGGGGGTTTCTTGCATAGTTTGGTCGAATTTTTGTCGAATCCCGTTTGGATGGCTTGGTGTGCGTGTGTATTAAATGTGCCCATCAATAGCTACCCATGTTTGTATAAATAAACGACAAGGGTGTCTACTTGGAGAGTACCCACCGGCGGGGGCACCGGGATTAGGCACGGTAGGGCATCAGACATGTCAGAGCTTCACTCGTGGTGTAAATACATTCCACATGGATTCATTGTATGCATAGTCGCCTTTTAATGAATATCACGCAAATCGTCATGGTGATAGGTACATACGGTTTGTCCAGCATGTCCTAGGTGTTTCTATAAATATAATAATAAAAAAAAAAAAAGGCCATGACCCGGTGGTTGGGGCCCCCATGGCCGATTAAGGCCTTGGGAATGACAGATTAATTTTTTTCAACAAAAACAATTAGGGTGCAGGTCCTGGGGGATAGGGTCCCCAGGGCCAATAAATTAGAAAAAGAAGGGGGGCCCCACAGCCCTCCTTCTTAAAAAAATAAATTAAATAAAAGACCGGCATCGCGCCGGAGGCTACGCCCCCTCCTTGCAGCACTCTGCAAATGTGCCCCCTGGCCAGTTGTAAATTGGGGAATTAATTCCCCTTCAATACTGAGGGTCCCTGAGGGCCAACTAGCCAAACAGGTATCTCCAGTATGCGCCAGGGAGCTGCATTGCAGACAGGTGTTCTGAGGCCACGCCCCTTTTTACACCTCTGTACAACACAGCTCTGTGGCGCTTACTGGAGGTACCGAGTAGGCTAGTTTGACCCTAGGGACCCTTAGAATTCAAGGGGACTTAATCTCTCAACTTAGAACGGCCGCAGGGCGTGTTTACACAGTGGTGAAGGGAGGGGACGGGGCCTGAGGGGACGTGTTCAAACACGCCCTGTGGTGCGTTTTAAGTTGGAGAAATAATTCCCTTTCAATCCTGAGGGACCCTGGGGGCCAACTAGCCCACCAGGTGCTTTCAGTTAGCGCCACTGCTCTGCGTTGCAGAGAGGTGGTGCAGGCCATGCCCCTTTTTACACCTCTCTGCAATGGCACTTACTGAACGTACCTAGTGGGCTATTTTGCCCCTAGGTACCCTCAGGATTCAAGGGGACTTAATCTCCCAACTTAAAAAATGGCCACAGTGCGTGTTTACACAGTGGGGAAGGAAGGGGACGGAGCCTGAGGTGATGTGTTCAAACGCGCCCTGTGGCGCGTTTTAAGTTGGAGAAATAATTCCCTTTCAATCCTGAGGAACCCTGGGGGCTAACTAGCCCACCAGGTGCTTCCAGTTAGCGCCACTGAGCTGCGTTGCAGAGAGGTGGTCCAGGCCGTGCCACTTTTTACACCTCTCTGCAACGTAGCTCTGTGGCGCTTACTGGAGGTACCTAGTGGGCTAGTTGGACCCTAGGGACCCTCAGGATTCAAATCAACTTAATCTCCCAACTAAAAGCGGCCACAGGGCGTGTTTACACAGTGGTGAAGGGAGGGGACGTGGCCTGAGTTAACGTGTGCAAACAAGCCCTGTGGCGTGTTTCAAGTTGGGGAAATAATTCCCCTTCAATCCTGAGGGACCCTGGGGGCCAACTAGCCCACCAGGTGCTTCCAGTAAGCGCCACTGCACTGCGTTGCAGAGAGGTGGTCTAGGCCGTGCCCCTTTTTACATCTCTCTGCAATGCAGCTCTGTGGCGCTTGCTGGAGGTACCTAGTGGTCTAGTTGGACCCTAGGGACCCTCAGGATTCAAGAGGACTTAATCTCCCAACTTAAAATGGCCACAGGGCGTGTTTACACAGTGGGTAAGGCAGGGGATGGGGCCTGAGGGGAAGTGTGCAAACACACCCTGTGGCGCGTTTTAAGAGGTAGTTTTAATCCTCTGCCCTATTATATACTAGGGGCTTACAGAGGAGGTCATGCTAATCACAGGGGGACCCCAACGCATAGTGTTCCCTAGTGTATGTAGGTGTTTTCACTGTATTCTGCGTGTCTTTTAACATAGCACTGGCTCTAGGACTGGTTAGTCAGACTCAGTTACCACCAGTATCCATCTGAAAAAGTTGAGGGTACAGGATGATTTTGCAACAAGGCTTCTTTCTGCTCTTCTGTTTGTTCTTTCTGCACGATATTCTTCTTCCTGCACTTTTCTTCGTCTTTGAGGACTTCTGTTGCTTCTTTCTGCATTTCTTTTTTTTCTTTCTGTGCGCTTTTTCTTCTTTCATCACATGTCCTATCTCTGTAGGCATAGTTAGAAATTAGCATTTAAAAAACCTTTGAAATTCACTGAAAAAACCATAGGTTTCAGGTACGTTATAGTTAGGAATTAGCATTTAAAAAACCTTAGAAATTCACTGAAAAAACCATAGGTTTCAGGGGCGTTATAGTTAGCTGGACTTTTCACTCGTACAAAACCATTGAAATTCCCCCGTTATAGTTAGTTCAGCTAACTATAACTTGCGTGCCCGCAATGCACTGCTGATGACGTCACATATTACATCACTCATGACATGGTCAGTGAAATCACTCATGACATCACTGATGACATCTCAAATGACATCACTCATGACATCACTGATCACATCATCCTTGTAAAAGAGTGGCGGACCTCCTCTTCCCCTAATATAACCTGTGATACACACATTCAAAAATAGAAACTAAAATTTTCAAATCAATGGACATACCAATACCAGTTACAACAACCTATTCAGTAATTCTAAGATCCACATACACATCCACTCATTAACCAACAGTCCTATACAGTCACTCATACATGTACTCACTCATCATATGTACTCATACACCTATACATCCTGTTACACAACGCCACTCATCCATAGAGTTACTCACACACATAGTCACTCATGCTAATAAAGAATCAAACATCCATTTACTTGCATATACACACCACCACACTTACTTCTACAGAAACTTACACATACTTAGTCTTTTAAACAATCACTTATAGAAACACATACTTATTCATACAGGGACTCTTTCAATCTCTCACTCTCACATATACTCACTTATATACACCATTAGTCACATATACTAGTTTAAAACATATGTAGTTACTCATAAAGCCACTATTGAGACAGTCTGTCACTCACTAACACACCCATGCACACACTCATCCACCCATACAGTCCTGCACACATGCTGTCTTCAACACATACAGTGAGTCACTCATTCATGCACCTATGCACTACATAATACCCCCACCGAACCATACAGACACTCAGACACTCATCCTGATACTCAAAAAACCAACTAATAACCTATATAGACACTCATGTAGCTACTTACCAACACATGCAGCCACTTATACACAAAGTGAGAGACTGATACAGATATTTACATATTTAAACATTACTCACTAAGCCATGTATTCACTAAGATACACTTAATCAGTCAGTTATACAATCATTTTTCAAAAACAAATCATCCATTTAGACACTTATATACCCATTTATTCTTCCATCGACCTTGAGATATACATATATAAAACATATGTAATTTAAAAAAAAACATACATTCACTGGATGATGTGATCAGTGATGTCAACAGTGATGTCATTTGAGATGTCATCAGTGATGTCATGAGTGATGTCACTGACCATGTCATGAGTGATGTCATATGTGACATCATCAGCAGTGCATTGCGGGCGAGCGAGTTATAGTTAGCTGAACTAACTATAACGGGGGAATTTCAATGGTTTTGTACGAGTGAAAAGTCCAGCTAACTATAACGCCCCTGAAACCTATGGTTTTTTCAGTGATTTTCTAAGGTTTTTTAAATGCTAATTCCTAACTATAACGTGCCTGAAACCTTTGTTTTTTTCAGTGAATATATATATATATATATATATATATATATATATATATACACGAACCTCCTTCTTGCGAATGAGTAGAGACCACACTGGGGGGCATGAAGAAAGCAGCTTTATTCCTTTGTGGGGCGAATGCATTTCGGCTGCACATCAGCCTTCGTCAGCGCCATAATGTCCAGGAGGCTTTCATATATATATATATATATATATATATATATAATCCAAAATGGTTCAGTTGTACCTGGCTTCAGGCGCTACTCGACGGGTGCGTTACCTCGCGGTTGAACCAAACCGCCAATATCCACCACAGCACTCCCACAAAAGGAAGAAGAGGTCACACTCCAAACAGCTTTTACTCCGTTTTTAATCCTTCATGATCGCAGAACCAACAATTTCCAACGCGTTTCGGTATACCATATACCTTGTTCACGGTTGTTGTTTGCTCAATACATGTGAAATTCTTTTTGAAAAAATGTTCTTTTAATAAAGTAAATTGAAGGAAGTTCTCTGACATCATCTCCTGATGCCTCTCACCCATTCACCCTTTGGATTATGGGTGATGTATTCATTTTTAAACCAATTGATTCATTCTCTTGTTTTAAATGTTCATATTGATTACATTATCATTATATTATTTCAAAAAATGTTTCTTTTCCGTTATACGACCCTCTTGTGGATTTTATGAGTCCTTTTAGTTTAAAGCCCTCTGGTGGGCTTACGTTCATAGTCCCTGGCGGGTATACGTTTGGAACGTCATGTTTCTAGTCCTCCAGTGGGCATGCCCCTTGTATTTTTGTGTTGGTATTTATTATGACTCTTTAAATTTATGATTTCAAACTTGATTTGAGTCTGTATATACCGGATCTTTCCTTCATCAACATGGTTGTTTCTGTTTCATAAGTGTATATACAATTCTTCTGACTGATTCAACCCGAATGGAGTCATGGATCTCAAGTTCAAAATCTATCGAGATTCTTTTTGGCGCAAGATTTTCTCCCTATTGCCACCACGCACATTCAAAGGTACTGATTCAATACCATAGAATTTCAAAGATTTCCAGTTGGCGTTGTGATAAGTTTCCATGTGCTTGGCTACTGCGTTGTTTCTATCTTTATTTTTTGTGGCCCGTACATGAAGGAAACCTCAACAGCCACATTGTAAATCACAAAGAGAGCAGCAGAACCATTCAAGCATACGATCAACATCAAAATTGATATAATGGAAAAACGTGAAGCGAAAAGAAGGGAGCAACTGACAACAATGTTTGACAAAGAACATTTACAAACTGATTCTGATAAACAAAACCCCAGTGGCAAAACGGATACCAAGAGCAAAATAAGGCAATGGGAGAAATTAAGTAGAAAAGATATTAACAAATCATGGGAATTAATTACCCTGCAGAAATATTTGGAAGTACAGCGGGTTCCTCGTGGTCTAAGAATCATGTTAATGCCCAGTCAACAAGATGCATCCAACGATCTATTACAAGAATGGGGTGAACATACCTTGAATTCTTCATTCGGTTTAATTAAAATACTAGTTAAACACATTGAAATAGCATTGAACAAAATTAAAGAACGATTGCATGAAATTGAAAAGGACGTGGAAATCCCTGAAATTAAACTCAGAAATGTCAAAATTCAAAGAAGACTTGGAAAGACAAATAGACAAACATGAGCATATCGTAAGGCAATGAAAACACAGCAAATTTGTACGAGATGCCGAGGACTATGCGGAAGGTAGAATTTTTACCTTCGCACGTAATTACGATCCATTCAAACAAACATCAGCCAGTAATTACTCAACCACTTCCAGTAGTTTCTCATCCCTGGCCTCAACTGGACAAAGCGAAGGGGAGAATGAGGCAACCCCTGAGGGCGCAAGAAAGGTTTTTTTTGGGGACATGCGTCTGGTACTACAACAACGCCAATGGGAACAAAATCAAACATCACAACGTCAACCACGAGGAAGAGGCAGGGGGAAACCCTGGCAGCAAAGAAAACGCGACGGACAAAACGAAGGGGACGAAGAAGCAAGTTCCGCAACAGAAAGGAGTGGGATAAAAACGAGGAGCATGAGGCAGAGGAAGGATCAATAAAAGATGAACTTCAGATTATAAATTTAACTGAAAAAGAATTATCGATGGAAGAAATATCATTATTAAAACGTGGCATTAACTATTGCCCCACACAGAGAATGGATCTGGCACAAACACGAATTGATCTATATCTTTATGTTCGGAAAATCAAACTTGCTAAATATTTTTGGGAAAATCAAAACAAACCTAAATTGGAGAGAATATTTGGGAAGCCAACCTCAACACTCTTGGCAAAAGAGGCTGATGACTTCTTAACTCTACTCTATTTAAATGTAGAAGAAGGAAAAGAAATCACCCTTAACACGGCATGCCCGCAACTGGGCGCAGGATTAAGTGAAAAAAGACCACGGTCAAAATTCTACCCACAATTAACCCTAGGAAATAAAATTGACCTTTTTCATGAGGCGGTCATTCATGACCTCTACAAACTGAAACACAAAAAATTTCAGGACAATCTGAGTAAAATAGAAAGAGATGCATTATTAAAATTATCTAACGCAGATGATTTTGAAATCAAAATGGCGGACAAAGGGGGTAATATTGTGTTATGGGACAGAAACATGTACATTGAAGAAGCCCTTTCACAACTAAATAATTCTGCATACTATGAGAAACTGCAAAACAACCCCACAACAACAATAAAGAGAGATTTAGATAAGAAATTATTGATATGGGTAGCTAACAACCTGATTGATGAAGATGAACACAAATATCTAATGGTGGATTTTCCGATCTTAGCAACCATATACTTTCTCCCAAAAATACATAAAGATTCTAAAAAACCACCAGGGAGACCCATCCTATCAGCAAAGAGCTCGCTCATGGAACCAGTGGCAAACTTTATTGATCACTTTCTAATGCCATATGTAGCAAAACTGAAATCATACATTAAGGATACTTCAGATTGTCTTAGGATTCTGAAAGACATAACCTGGCAAAGCTCCTATCGCCTCATCACAATGGATGTGGTGTGACTATACACCACAATTGATAACACACAAGGATTAAAAGCTTGTGAATATTTCCTACGAGAGAGGAATATTCATTATAAGGAACACAATGAGATGTTATTGGACATGATTAAACTCTGCTTAACAAATAATGTCTTTACCTTTGGGGACAATATATATCGCCAAAAGAACGGAGCGGCGATGGGGTTTTCTTTCAGCCCCAGTTACGCTTGCTTGGTAATGGGATGGTGGGAGCAAGAGGTAGCTTGGAACCCGAAAAACCATCAATACACAAGACATATTGTAAGCTGGATTTGTTTCATAGACAACCTCCTTATCATATGGAATGAACAGGAGGAAGCTTTTGAGGAGTACTTTGCAATCTTAAATATCAGTACACCCAATCTAAGATTCACATATGATCTCAGCAGAGAACGAGTTGTCTTCCTGGATGCGGAAATTTACATATAAAACAATTGTTTGGAAACCACGTTACATCGTAAAAACACTGCAACTAATGCCACCTTAGAAGCAACCAGTTTTCATCAGCCATCATTAATATCCAGCATACCATATGGAGAATTTCTCCGCCTGCGAAGAATTTGCAGTGAGGAGCAAGAATGGCAAAAACACAGTGCCAACACGATCAAAAGATTTGTGCAGAGAAAATACCCCAGGAACACGGTAAACACATGCTGGAGCAGAGCAAACCAAAAAACCAGAGCAGAGTGCTTAATGCCAAAGGACAAAAAAGATGGCATTACAGAAGAACCCATAAGACTCGTTATGGACTATAGCCAAGAATCCAAAGATATTGTACATATCTTGAAGAAAAACTGGAAAATTCTCCAGTTAGATGGAACTATCGGTGATAAAATAGGTGGTCACCCTGTGACCACGTTCAGAAGAGGAAAAAATCTGAAAGATCGTTTGGTACATAGTCATTTTAAAACCAAGAAACCCAAAGAAACATGGCTACATTCAACGGGATTCATAAAGTGTCATAATTGCAAAGTTTGTGAGATCGCCAAGCCAACAATGGAAGTCACAATGGCCAATAAAAAAACTTGGCAAATCAAAAATCTAATAACGTGCAAAAGTCAATACACGGTGTATGTTATAGAATGTGCTTGCCCACTAAAATACGTGGGATCTACCATCTGCGATCTAAAGAAGCGAATACTGGAACATGTACGGGCCACAAAAAATAAAGGTAGAAACAACGCAGCAGCCAAGCACATGGAAACTTATCACAACGCCAACTGGAAATCTTTGAAATTCTATGGTACTGAATCAGTCAGAAGAATTGTATATACACTTATGAAACAGAAACAACCATGTTGATGAAGGAAAGATCCGGTATATACAGACTCAAATCAAGTTTGAAATCATAAATTTAAAGAGTCATAATAAATACCAACACAAAAATACAAGGGGCATGCCCACTGGAGGGCTAGAAACATGACGTTCCAAACGTATACCCGCCAGGGACTATGAACGGAAGCCCACCAGAGGGCTTTAAACTAAAAGGACTCATAAAATCCACAAGAGGGTCGTGTAACGGAAAAGAAACATTTTTTGAAATAATATAATGATAATGTAATCAAAATGAACATTTAAAACAAGAGAATGAATCAATTGGTTTAAAAATTACTACATCACCCATAATCCAAAGGGTGAATGGGTGAGAGGCATCAGGAGATGATGTCAGAGAACTTCTTTCAATTTACTTTATTAAAAGAACATTTTTTCAAAAAGAATTTCACATGTATTGAGCAAACAACAACCGTGAACAAGGTATATGGTATACCGAAACGCGTTGGAAATTGTTGGTTCTGCGACCATGAAGGATTAAAAACGGAGTAAAAGCTGTTTGGAGTGCGGCCTCTTCTTCCTTTTGTGGGAAGCTGTGGTGGATATATATATATATATATCTATATCTGTACATATATATATATATATATATATATATATTATCTACTGGCGGTCGCCAGTAGATAGTTATAGTTAGGACCGTGTTTCCATAGGAAATCCGCAACATTCTATTTGGAATAACTTTGGCGCCGATTGACGAATCCTCGCGAAATTCTCAAAATAGGTGGGGCGCTCCGCTCCGCTCCTACCCTGAAAGTCTCGGGGGGATTCGTCAAGCGGGGGCTGAGAAAAAGGGGGGGTCCCAAAACACATTTTCCCCATGCATTTTTCCATAGGACCTTTAGTCCGAGCTACAGCCCGAACGGCTGAACAGAATTACTTGAAATTTGGCAGAGAGGTAGCCCTCAGGTCAGGGATGTGCCTTTTGAAGGTCTCGTGTAAATCTGTTCAGTATTTCCTGAGAAAATAGCATTTAAATCAATTATTATATCTATGGGCGCGCTCCGAGCGCGTACTGTAAGCTTACCGTACGCGCACACTGCCGTGCGCGAGCGCGATTCTGATTGGTTGTTATATCTCAGTAAACATTCGAATCGGTCGAAACCAGGAAGTGTCGGCCGCCATTTTGTCTCTCGCAGTCTGAGGGGGTGAAAAACAAAGGTGGATAACGTGAAAAGGGGGCAGGCTGGACAGTTCCTGACCCCCTAGCCTTTGTCAGGGGGTCCCAGAAGGACCCCAAGGGCAAAAATTAATTTTAATTTTTTTTCAAAAAATCGCCGAATGCGCGCAGCGTACGCGCACGGCGTAAACGGAGAATTTCCGCGAGGAGGAATTCCGCGAACTTCGCGTAACTATTACGCGTACCGTGCACGCACGGCAAAACATTTTTTACAAAAAGGAAAGCTTAAAAAAAAAAAAAAAAAAATTGTGAGGTAAGGTTGGCTCTTAAAAGAGCCGTTGGGTTAATACAGGGATGGAGGAAAGAAAGAATGGGAATATTATGAGCGTCTACAAACGTGCTGGTCTATCTTATTGTTAATAAGGGAAACACTGGTCTCCCCAAAAACAATAAGACCACAACACGTTGTACACCTCATTGCAACCCTCCCAAATCGAGGGTTAACGTCCAGAGGAGCAGAAGAAGGTGATGCTCCCACCTCAGAGGAAGGGCTCAGCTGAGCTGCCGATGATGTACTCTGCTGAGCTTCTGAGGTTGGGCTCTGGTGACTTACTGAAGAGTTTTCTCCAGTATGTCGAGCAAAGGTCCTGGGATGTTTATCCCTAAGGTGTCTCATCATAGAGTGATTTCCAAAGGAATACTTCTTCCTTGGATTTCCTCTAGATAAAACACGGTCACAAAGTGTGCAAGTGACCAATGGAGCATTGACCTTTTTCTCCCCCTCTGGAAAAGTAAAATACTCCCATACAAAATAATTCTTTTGTTTCCTCCTTCTCTGGATGATGGTGGTGCTGCTAGCCTCACTCTCAGAAGAGGTCTGCTGTTCTGCCATTGTATCTCAATGTCCATTCAGCTCCTTCTCCTAGGGGATCTCAAGCAGTAATGAGGGGAATGGGTGTGGTGTGGGAAGTTTCTGGAACTGAAAGTAGTTTCAACCAATGAAAAGTGTTCTTTGTGGATCACATGACCTACCGTGCGCGCTCCGTAAGCTTACGGTACGCGCTCGGAAACAAGTACGCATGCGCGAACGTGACGCTTACAGAGCGCTTACAGAGCGCGTACGTAAGACGCACTCGCGCATGCGCATTACACGCCCCTGCGTAACCACGACGTTGCTTCCGCATGTACGCGTACGTCACGTACGTATCACGTAAGCGCGCTGTACTTATGACGTACGGAGCGCGTAGCGCCAGCTTACCGTACGCGCATCGTATCACGTAAGCGCACCTTACTTATGACGTACGGAGCGCGTAGCGTCAGCTTACCGTACGCGCACGGAAAAAAATGCATAAAAAAAAAAATAACCATTCCATAATGCAGGATATAGTACATATATTATTTTATACATAGGTTTACCAAAAATCTCAAAAAAAAATTTGCATTTAAAAAACCGTACAAATTCACTGAAAAAACCATAGGTTTCACACACGTTATAGTTAGGAATTAGCATTTAAAAAACCTTGCAAATTCACTGAAAAAACCATAGGTTTCACACATGTTATAGTTAGCTGGACATTTCACTCGTAAAAAACCAATGAAATTCCCCCGTTATAGTTAGTGCAGGCAACTATAACTCACGTGACCGCAATCCTCTGCTGATGATGTCAGATATTACATCACTGATGACATATGTGTCTTTATGAAAAATAAATATTTGTAATATATGTATAGCTAAAGATTAATGGAAGAAGACATGGGTAAATAGGTGTCTAAATACAGTGATGTAATATCTGACATCATCAGCAGAGGATTGCGTTCGCGTGAGTTATAGTTGCCTGCACTAACTATAACGGGGGAATTTCATTGGTTTTTTACGAGTGAAATGTCCAGCTAACTATAACATGTGTGAAACCTATGGTTTTTTCAGTGAATTATATATATATATATATATATATATATATATATATATATATATATATATATATATATATAAAAGTACCGATAATGTCTATATTGTCCCTGGTATATATCCACGCTCCCCATTCACAAACACTATTGCAGACTACATTGCGCCCCATGCCCTTGCCTTTGCAGACTACATACTGCTCGGACACCTGAATTTCCACATTGACAACCTCAGTGACCCCCAACTCCACTACCCTCCTAGAGAACCTCGCCAACATTAGACTGAAGCAACTCATCACCACCCCCACCTACACAGCTGGACACACTCTCGACCCCATCTTCACCGGAAGTGATACAATTTCCTTCAGTCACACCATGCAACCTCTCTGGACAGACCACCACTGCATCCACTTCTCCTTCTTGAAACCCACTTCACACAAGCCAATTTCACGCCTCCTGCGCAGCAACTGGAGCAAGATCACCGACCAGCACCTCACCTCTGCCACCACAGACGACATCCTGACTCATTGATCAAGGCCACACTGCAGCCCTCATCCTACTAGACCTCTCAGCAGCCTTCGATACTGTCACCCACTGCACACTAGCCACCAGACTCCACAACACTGGTATACAGGGAGCTGCCTTAGACTGGATCCGTACCTTCATCTCTGGTAGAACACAAAGAATAAGACTCCTGCCCTTCCTCACCGAACCCATAGAGATCAGATACGGAGTACCCCAAGGATCCGCCATGAGTCCTATGCTCTTCAATATCCATATGGCCCACCTCGCAACCATCATCAGACAACATGGACTCAGCATAGTATCCTACACCGATGACATCAATCCCATCCTCTCCCGCACTAAGGAACACAACATCATCAGGCACAGTTTCCAGGAAGGAATTAAGACTGTCGCATCCTGGATGAGCAGCAGCTGCCTGAAGCTCAACTTGGAAAAAACAGAAGTTGTCATCCTCAGATCCACCCCCACCGCATGGGACGAAACCTGGTGGCCCCCTGCCCTTGGAAACCGCCCCACTTCCACGGACCATGCAACCTCGGCATCATACTCGACTCCTCTCTCACCATGAACCAACAGATCAATGCCATATCCTCCACATACCTCAACACCCCCCCGCATAGTCTGCAAGACCTTCAAATGGATCCCTTTGAATCCAGAAAGGCTGTCACCCACGCACTCATCACCAGCAGGCTGGACTACGGGAAAGCTCTCTGCGTCGGAATCAACAAATCTCTCCTTCACAAACTCCAGACCATCCAGAACGCTGCAGCCACAAGACGACGAGATCACCCAGCACCTCTGAGACCTACCCTGGCTCCCCGTTGAAAAATGAATGACATTCAAGCTACTTACCTCGGCTCTGCCACCCTAGCCCTGGCAGACATCCCCCCACATCCACAGAGCCAGAACGGGAGGCAGATCCTTCTCTTACATTGCCAAGACCTGGAACGAACTCCCCCTCAGCATCAGACGAAGCCCAACACTCCAACCCTTCAGAAAGGACCTCAAGACCTGAGTCTTCAGATGACCTCAGAGCTGCCTGAACCCCCTCCCCTAGCACCTTGAGACCCTCACGGGTGAGTAGTGCGATATATAAATCCCTGATTGATTGATTGATTGAAAAGGAAGAGGTCCATGTGCAATCTTCCCAGGGCCAATTTAGGCCCTTGGGACCCCATCCCCAGGACCTTTGTTTTTATTTTAAAGGAGAAAGGTGTCACATGGCTTCCCTTCCAAAGCCTATTACGGCCCTGGGGAAAGCTGACCTAACTATAACTACCCAGTTGCGAATAAAGTCATGCATTACATTGAAAGGCGTCTCTTTGATCTCTTCAAGGATGAGCGTAATGTTGCTTCTGCTTGGCTGATAACATAAGAGTGTGTTTCCTTTTTGTGTCTTAGCTTCCTGCCTGCTGATTTGCACTTCGGCAGCATTACACTCCCTGTGTACATCGTTCATTCGCCCATTGCCACACCCTTTTTTTGTGTTGACATACCCCTGTTTTGGTCCAACCGATTAGAAATGTCCTGATTTTCACCATGGTAGTAATTATGGTGTCCGAGGTTAGACTTGTGCAACTAGTACATTTCCAAATGGGGCTTTGCGAATTGCAGCTATATATGATTTATGTTTGTCTGATGTATACTAGGTGTACAATACTGCATTGCTATAACAGTTCTGCGAATCGGACCCTCTGTGATCTATTCAGGTTCCCAAACTGATAATTAGAACAATTGTAACTTCACTGGAAATGAGAGCAGATGAAATTTGCCTTGATGATTTTATCGCAGGATTTCAGATCACATAACAGTGGTCCCAGAGCAGAGTAAATGTCCATGGGCGTCTGGTCCATTGCTAGAGATGAATGACCTGCTATAAATGAGGAGACAGCACAGAGTGGCCAGCTGCAAACAACATATCTCTTCATCAGGAAATCGACCAATGCAGTTTCACCACTTTGAAGCGTTCACATCTGATTTGAGTCTTTCAGAGATTTGTTGACCATTTAATTAAAGCCCAAATGTTCAAATGGCAACTTCTCCAAAAACAGTAAAATTAACTTAGGTGACTCTGTGGAGTGGAGTGTTGCCACAAATGCTACAGCCTATCTCTTGCACCTGGAGGGTTGGAGTGCATGCCCTGCGAACTATACTTCGATTTTTATTATTTTATGAGTCTTTAATATTTCACTTTGTCATGTGTAAAAATGTTCTTACATGTCGCCTAATATATTAAGTTTTGACAACTTTAAGGAAACATTTCGAAAATGCTATAAAAGTTCTTCGGTGAAATGCACTGCTGCCTTTAGATTGAGACTATGTTATTCAGAATTTCAATTTATTCATCACAAATGAAAATAAATATTACTGTGAAGTTAAGATTTATTATCCTCAGAATTAGATTACAGAAATCTATTACATTCTCTAATGTATCTTTAATGTTATTAATCGTTTCTTATAAAGCGCTCGGTTTCATCCACTGGCAGTCTATATAGCTTCAGAGTTAATTATGCCACACAGACTTGTTTAATTTATAATGGTGACATAAATTATGTGCATTGTACATGTATTTTAAATTCTTTATTTGATTCTCGTGCAATGTGCGTATGAAAGAGAATTTGTATTCCATCAGGATATACAGACTAGATTTTAACTTGCAGTCCCACTCTACCCTCTGTTCCCGCTAGCAATAATTTAACCTTGCTCTACGAAGTAACATTTTATCTGCTGTGATGGCTGTTCCTGATATCAAGGAATGTTAGAAAGTCATTTTCTCTCTGCTACAGAGCAGAGCTACTAGCAGTAAACTGACAGTTCTGTGTCGCCCCCTAGGGAGAGGAGCTAAAGAGACACTGGCACTCCCACAATTTCACCTCCACAAGCTAATCTTCACAGACTACCGCCCAAATATCACTTTTAAACAAATTTCATGTTTGAATTTAAATCACCTGTAATTCAGAAGCTCCGTCACTTATGTAATCTTGTGCACTCAGACAAGGGTTAGACTGCTGCGGGTGGGAATGGGATGCTAACAATGCAAATTAATTCTCAAGCAATGCAAAAAGCCAAGCAAATGTCACTTCCATAAATTCATCACCTAATCGTTAATGGGCAGATATATACAGCTAGTGGTAGCCTATCTACCATGGCAGTACTAGTGCAGAAAACTGCATACTTGTAATCGCAAAAGAAAGACACAAGCATCTTATGATAATGGTGTTTCCGTCTTTGGTACCCACAACATCAATCACACTCTATTTATAGGACACCACATCAATAGCACTACATGGATGTGACCACTAGAGAAATTCTCACTATAGACAAGGCCACCACATTCTTTAAAGTAATTATGAAATAGCTTATTTTAATTCCGAGGTACTATATTATATAGCAGATACGATTACGTTTAGTATTAATTCATTTAAATAGTGTCATAATCTCTGAGTTTGGTCTACAGTTAACGGCTTTCTACATACTCTATTGATATTGATCAGAAGTTCCACATTGATGTACACATCATGTTAATGTCAATTGTTTCATTTAACCTTTTTTTTCTCTCTCCCCGTTTACTTCTGTACTGTTTTTTCCTTTTTAAAAAAACAATAAAAACATTTTGAACTATAAAAGTGTCATCGTTAATTAATTCATGTGTTTTAAAAAAAATACAAAAAATAGTAAGGAGTTCACATAAATTGGGCTTAAGTTGGTTTATGGTTCGGTTAAGACTAATTAATGTAAACTTTAAATGTGAGAAACAGTCTTGAATAATTTTATGAGTAGGTTAAGGAGAAATATTTAATTATTTTAAATCTACATTGAAATTAATCAAAGGGTTTGATTTTGGTCTTAGGTCAAGGATAGTAATTTAACTTAAATTAAATCAATTGGGGGTTAACCCATTACTAGGACTGGGTTAAGCATAATTATTTTATTTGTGTTAGTTTATTTAAACTTGAGGAAGAGTTAGTATTAGGGTTAGGACAGGAAAATATAATTTAAATTAATGTAAATAAAATTAAAATATCTAAGGTTAAAGTTTAGTGTTAGGGCTATGTTAAAGATGATTAAAGTTAAGAATAACTTAATGTTGGCTTATTTTAATTAATTAATGTACCTGGGTAATAGGTATTGTCAGGGAAATGTGAAGTTGCACAATTGTGTTGAATTTTTTTTGTGTGTTTAAAGACTTGTGACACAGTGAAGGTTATAGTTAGATTAATTAAATAATTAATTTAATGATAAACAAAATTAATTTTACTCGAATAAAAAAACGTATTTGTGCGAGGGAGGTAGCGGTGTTTAAGTTGTTGGAAATGCATTAAAAAAATTCACTTAGGGATGTAATGGCCACCGATGTAGTATTATTCATATTATTATTACTATTACTAATACTAATAATAATTTTAAAGATTGTAAAGGGCAACTGGTACTTTGGATGATGTCCTGTGCTGATAACAGCCAAATACAAAATGCTCAAACCAATAAGCACAGTACAAGTATAAAGCCAGGTTTTTAAAGCTTTCCTGAAGCGGACCAGCTCTGTAGTGGAGGGAAGAGACAGAGGCGGATTGTTTCAAAGGCTGTGGCTTGAACTGAAAAGGTCCTACCACCTGCTCGTACCCTTTTAAACTTTGTTTAACCTTTGCGTTGGATGTGTACCTTAGGTGAAACTGAACAATGCTCTTTCTGTGGTAGAAAATGTCAATGTTCAGAGTAATGACTTCCAAAACTCTCTTTAATGACACAAACCACAGTTACACAGTTTACATATAAATATTAAGGGCCTCATTACAATGTCAGTCGGAAAGTCTCCGACCAACAGTCGGATTTCCCTAGGGAGTGTCGGAACCCATCTGCCCGAGTTGGTTAGAAACAAATCCAACCATCTGATTACGATGCTGCAGTCGGAAGAGGAACCGTTCGGTCATTCCGAATTGGTTCTGACCGGCAATCGGAGAACCCGATTCGGTCTGAGGTGATACGTACAGCTCTACGGACAGCGTTTCTGTCCGACCAATAGCAATGTCGGATTCTGACAGCCTTTCCGACTCCGTTTGTCCGACTCAAAAAGGCTGTCGGAAATTGACTAGCAGGCCCCACTTCATCCTGAGTCCTCCGTTTGTGGTCGAGGGGGTACCCAAGGGACCCCCCTGTCAAACCTTGCACAGAGTGGCGGGCCCCATGGGTGCACGCGACAGGTTGCAAGGTTTACCGCAGACACATATTTTCCCCATAGGAGCCTGGTTTGTCTGTCGGAACACAGACTCCCATTGAAGTGTTAGACCTTCACTCACCTGAAATCCAGGACATTCAACTTGTGAGATGAGAGGATTGGTCTTAGCTACCCCCAAGAACTTGCGTCTGGAAAACTGAATTCGTAAACACAGCTTACCAGGAGCAAAATCCTAAGGGAAGGGGGAATTGGGACAAAATAATAAACAGAGAGAAACACTCCAGTTTCCAGCTTTTATCTGTTGTGGATGACCAGACGTCTATGGACTGTATCTCTAATGTCAGACAAAAGAAACAACAAAACATAACATTAGCATATGATATTAGAACCTAACATCTCCAATTATCTCCCGGCTATACAATGAATCGCGATACCTCTTTATTCTGGTCTTGCCTCCACCAGAATGTCATTCGTATAACTGCAAAATTTAGAGCAATTTACTCTTTCTGTAACAGAAATAAACACACTTTAGCACAGATGTTCTATTATTACTACATCAACCAAAGAGTATGAGATCTGGTGCCTGTTGTACACTTACTAAAAATAAATTATGCTTTGTTTCATAAAAACGCCTTATTTCACCTAAGAATGTTCTTCTGTTCTTTATATAGGTCCATTGGATTGATCTTTGCCAAGAAGACGAATTGTCTAAATAAAGATAAGTACTGTTTGTATCGTAGCTTGCCTTGCTTGACTTTCAAAATCCTCAATAATGACCTTTGTTCGTTTGTCCAAAGTCGTTTTCTCTTTCGTTTCCAAAATAATAAATAAAAGACTTACTGTAATCTTCTGCACGTCCTTTTCGTGACCGCTAACTTACTTTCCTTTTTTCAGGTCGAGGCGCCTTTAAAAAACGGGACCGGAACGACGAGAACAGGTTTCCTTTGCTGAGAAGGGGAAGATTAAACAGGTTGGACCGGAAAGGCTGCTCAGCGCTTAGGAGATGCCAGGATGACGGAAGAGGGAACTCCGACCAACGAAGGGCTGCAGACTCCAGGTGAGTGAAGCAATAACGAGTGTAAGCGTGTGCTTTAGTTCGCTTGGGGTTTAAATAGATTTTCAGGTGTGTGGGGTTGCTTAGATGCGAAAGGAATAACACGTGCAGCACATGGACCAACTGTCTGAAACGTCAACGTGACTCGTCCATACTGCATACAGAGTGTGCTCCAAAACGTGCTTGCTGAGAACAAGAGGTCTGAACCTTCAACGTGACTTGTGCATGCTGCATACTAGCAATAACCTTAATCTTGCAAATAAGCATTGGCAAAGTACAAATAATAATACACGAATACAAAAGAAAACATAAACACCTTTTCTTCTTTTTACAATCAATAGTGTGATTTTTTTAAAACAATATTTTAGCAAAGATTTCTGGAATACACATGAAAGGCACTTGCGTATTGGATCTGCACAATCGGTATTTATTCATTAAGACTCTGCATGAAGTTGAGCGTGATTTTTACGACAAACCCTAACATGAAGTCAATGGGATTCCTTCCGAACAGTGTTTGGAAGCATCATAATCGGTCGGGCAGAACCGCTGACCGTGAGTCGGTTAGAACCGAATCTGACAAGGAGTTGGGTGGTTTGGTACATGACCGACATTGTAATGAGGCCCTCAGTATCCAAACAGTTAAAAAATAAAAAAAAGAACCATAGTTATAGAAGACTGCAAATTCCCAATAGTCATTGAATACCTACACACAAATGCTTCCAAAGTCCAAATGGTCCAAAATGTGTGTGCCACTGAAGTAACCAATCTAAATATGCAAATTTTTCATTCAAACTGTTGTTGCATGTCCTGGCAAATGGCATATGCATTTATTTAGCAAACACAAGGAGATGATGGACGGAGAGCTGAAACTTTTCAGACACTCACCCCCAGTCACAGATCTGGGTTGAATCCATCATCGTTCTTTAGCTCACTTCGCCACCCCAGTTCAGACACAGCTATATGCAAATCATTCTTGACCCTGTTTCAGCGCTCCATCCATCATCTCCTTGTGTTTGATATGCATTTATTCACACATGCACTTAAAGGTTTATTTAGCACAATCCTGCATCTCAGGGAGTATTGTGGCATTTTCAGCAGAATTTGTTCAGAATTTAAATATTAATATTTAATGCAATAGGTACAAACAAATATTTAGCAACATTTGCACCAGTAGGAGAAGATCAGAATTTTGTCCTTGTGTAGGAACTTATGAAGCCAAGTGTCGAAGCTAAGTTATTTTGTGTGTTTGTTCCAATAGCCTAAAAATCCAGAATAATTTGTCAACCTCTGTTGAATGTGGTAGGATGGTTTATTAGTGCCCAACGTTTTCCAAGACAGGAGTTGGAACAATCCTTCCTCATCTATAAGTTGAGGTTTTGTTAACACATCCAGAATAAGTCAGGGATCCTAAGGAAGAGGGATGAGAAACATACTGGAAATTCTAGATGTGCAAAGCCAATGGCTGGGCCAGGCAGAAGGTGTTCCCAAAATTAATGGAGATCCGTGTCTCCTTTTCTTATCACTTTTGTAACCAAAATAAAAAATGGAAATACGTTGTCATTGTATTCTGTTCTTGGATGAGACCACCATTGCTTTCATCATTGACCCAGGATGCCAGCAATAAAAACAAACCTCTGCACTGTGCATCAAGACTGGATTCAAACAGGCCCCTGCATATGAATTCACCTGTCCATCAGACCATGCATGTAATAATCTCTAATCACTGGAGTACTTGAGAAATTGTGAATTCTCATTGAGCGCTGCATTAGGCAGTCCCAGAATTTATTCTGCCTTATCGAAAAGTTAGTGTCAGAGGTCTTAGGCCAATTCTACAAAGATTTAGCCTTTTTATGCTCAAGATGCATGATGTACCTCGCCCCTGACCATGTGGAGCATTTTGAAACATTGCACTGTATCCTTGGCCGGGCACTTGGCCATGGAAAAGCTATCCTGAGACCTGTGAGAAGAAATATGGAGTCCTGGTTTCCCCAGAGATCCGTTTACAGGTGTCACAAGAGACATTTCTCCTTGCAAACCTTTGTCCCAAGATTCCATCATCCATACAAGATCCACTAAAGGGTTGGTCAGGGCTATACCTGATCAAAGTTCACAGTGCTTTCTGACAAATTTTGCATTTCTGGAGAACACTCTAATGTAGCAGTGTGAGAAAGATTAATCAAATTATAGTTGAAAGAGTCATGAACCACTACATCTTCCTGAAGGAGATTACCCCTCAAAATGTCCTGTGCTTTCTCATGGGGCAAGTTCAAGCTAGCTCATGTCCTATTTCCTTATGGTTAATTTAAAGAAATTCATCCTTAATTTAGGTGCCAATTTGATTTTTAATTTAGTAAGAAAGCATGCTCTGTCACTAGCTCATTGATGTCTTGACTGGCTCAAAACATGTACTCTCCACTTGTGACATTAATATTATGCTGTACAAGAAAACTGTCATTTGAATGCCTCTCTCTTGCAGGACCATAACCATGGGTCGCAGCTGTTTGCTAAATCCCAGAGTGGAAATCCCCATAGTGATGATGAGATATAAAATGGCAGTCATGTGAACTTACAGTGACAGACCATCTTCTTGCACATAAACTCTAAAAAGGGTGAGCTATTCATCTTTGAGGTGTAGTCTTGTCTACTTCCCTATTAGCAAGATGTTCCTCAGAAGACTTGTGTACTACAGTCTGAAATGACAGGAAATTAACTGTGCTTTGAAATATTTGAGGTTTATCACCACCCTAGGATGTTTCGTTTCGAACTAAAACATTATTTCTTACAAAATCCCTAGAATTTAGACAATTTTCACTTTTTAGACAGCTTCTTGACTACTTCGGCATCAAGGCCTTCTCGTCTTGTACAAATAAATAAGTCTTGTGTCTAAATGATACAGGCTTCAGATATAAGTGCATGCCAAGTGTTCAAGAACTGTGCCACTCTTCACCATCCTTTACAAAACACAAAGAGAGAAGGCTAACTTGAGACAAAGGACAATCATTATCTGACTTTGCTTTTCCAAACACTCTCATGTCATGATACTCACCTCCAAGGTGGCCTGATCATAATCCATTGGATCTTAATATTAAAGCTCTCTTTGCTCTCTACAGAGATTGAACAGATTATACTGCGAAGAACTGAATTGCCCATTATGTTCAGACTCATAACACTGACTGACTGACTGACTTATTGTATTTATAGAGCGCACTTATGCCGAGGCGTCTTGGCGCTAGCTAGCTGAATCTGGGAAAACACTGAGGTTAGCCTTGTAGGAAAAGCCTGGTTTTTATGGCCTTTCTAAAGATGGAGCGTGAGGGCTGAAGACGGAGGGAGGCAGCGAGGGCGTTCCAAAGTTTGGCTGCCAGGAATGAGAAACGTTTACCACCCCATCTTGCCCTCTTGATTTTGGGAGGATGGACCAGCCCTACGTCCGAAGACCGTAGACAACGCGCTGGAATGTCGCAGCAGAATAGAGATTGAACATCTTCGGCCTCGCCTCCATAGAAGGCTTTGTGTACAAGGCAGAGGGCCTTGAATTCAACCCGGCCTCTTACCGGAAGCCAGTGAAGTGCTTTGATGCTCGCAGAGTTGGGATGGTGTTTTGGAAGGTCACATAGAACTCGGGCAGCAGCGTTTTGAAGTTTGGTCAGCTGTCTTACCCCCGAGCCCAAGTAAAGTGCGTTACAATAATCTATCCTAGATAGAATAAGAGCACCCACTACAGTTTTTCTGAGGGAAGGTGGGATAAAAGGGAGAATCTTGTAAAGAATTTTAAGTGTAAAGAAACATGCGGAAACCACTTGGTTGATTTGGGGGGCACAGGTGAGCCCACCGTCGAGGAGAAAACCAAGATTTCTAGCCTTGGTAACTGGCGAGGGGCATAAACCAGCCTCCGGGGGCCACCAGCATTGGTTCCATATGCAGGGTTTATTTCCGAAATTCGAGGACCTCAGTTTTTTGGGTATTAAGCTTTAAAAAATTAACCCTCATCCATGACATTACGGAGGAGAGACAGTTGCGAAATCGCTCGGCTGGCATATTGTCCTTGTGGGTAATTGACACCAGTAGTTGTGTGTCGTCGGCGTAGGACACGAGCACTAGGCCATGACTCTTGATCAGTCTAGCCAATGGGGTTACATAGATTTTACAAAGGGTGGGCGAAAGGGCCGAGCCCTGTGGGACTCCGCCTGGGAGAGTGAACCTTTTCGATTTCAGACCTTCCCAATGGATAAGCTGTTCCCTGGAATCAAGGAAGGAAGCGAGAAGAGACAAGGCCTTGCCACTGACTCCCACAGATTGTAGCCTAGTTAATAATACTGTATGAATTACAGTGTCAAAGGCTGCTGTGAGGTCTAATAGTATAAGGGCAGCTCTACCCCCATCATCCAAAACCCTACAAATTCCTTCTGTTGCCATGATCAAGGCAGATTCAGTAGAGTGTTGGGATCTAAACCCATGCTGGGTGGAATCTAGCAGGTTGGTTCCCTCCAGATAGGATGTCAGATCCTGATTCATGGCCTTTTCCAATATTTTGGAGGTTATAGGCAGACATGAGATGGGACGGTAATTCTTCGCCTCCAAAGGATCAATAGAAAGTTTTTTCAGTATAGGCCTAATGCAGGCCAATATCCATACTACTGGAAAGATCCCAGTTTCAATCACTAGATTGAGCAGCGGGGTCAATGCTCTGCCGACCTCTTCCGCTGCTAGGTGTAGGATAAATGGGGGGCAAGGGTCAAGTGGGGATCCTGATTTAGTTAGAGAGAGTGATTCAACCACTTGCTTCACCTCCAGGTTTGAAAAGTTAGTTAAGCTGCCATGGTGGGACTGTCTGTCCCAAGCCTCAAGGGGTGTGGTTGTATTGACCTGGGGTAGGTTCAAATTTCCTCATAGACCAGATTTACCTTGGTCTGGAGAGGACTGCTAGGTTGTCGATAAAAGTTTGGTTAGGGCGAAAGACAGAATCCCTTGGTCGACTGGACAGTGCAGTGACAGTTTTGAATAATTCTTTGGAGGAGTTGGAGGATGCAAGAATTTTAGCAGTAAAGTATGTTGCCTTAGCTAGGATTATAGCTTGTTTGTATTCATTCAAGACTGCACCATAGTCTGATTTGAGCGAAAGGCTATAGGAGGAGCGCCAAATGTGCTCCTTCTGTCTGCATTTGATTTTTAAGCTTTTTAACTCTGCCGAGTACCAAGGTGCTGATACGTGTCAGAGGCTTCTCCAGAGATCTTGGTCACCTATGACAAATCAAAAATGTGACCTTTAGCAATCCATCCCTTTAGAATTCTTTGCAGGAGATTATTTCTTCGGTCACCACTGACCTGTGGCACAATACCATCAGGCTATTTCCTCTTTTCATTTCTCAGGCTTTCTCAGAATTACTTTGACTCAGCTTATACCTTTTAAAAAGGTGCCCTGTTAAATAAATGTGAATGTCTTAAAAATATTGTGATTAAACATCCAACTCTCATCCTAAAATATGTATTTTCTTACATCAGATACGTGAACACCACCATCTTCTGGATTTGACTTTGTCTAAGGGTAATTCTTCAATGCATCCATGTTAGGAACCTCTTTGCTAAACTCTTCCACTGAGACTTGGCCCTCTCTGACTCACACTTAAAACCCATGATCAAGCCTGCTTTGCCAGATTTCATGACTTCCTGGACTGATGGTTGAATATTGGAGAGACATGGGCTATTAAAGAGGGCCATGCTCAATTGATAAAAGGAGACCATGGATCCTACATTTGAATGAAGCTGGCTTTCAGGCCTTACTTCACTCTTCACGCTTTGTGGCTGCCTGCCCCCATCTGCAGTCTAGAGTAAAAGAGTGAATTACCCTGTGCCTAGAGTTGTATGCTTATATTTTGATCTCTTCTACCTCAGGTTCATTATATTGCTTACTGGAGAGAGAGAGATTATGAAGATTCACTGCTATCAGCAATAGATTCTCCATTTCCTTTCCTTTTTCTTCATTTATTGTCTTATTTTCCTATTTCCTGTTTTTTTTATATTGATTTATTTTCAGATATAAAATTCCAAATTGTACCTCCTATTAAATCTGTATTTTATTGAACCACCAGCCCACCCTTCTCCTTTAAAGTTTTTCCTATGAATTATAGATTCGGAGCATCTGGCTGCTTTGGAACAGCCCTTGAGAGGTGCTATCAAATGTGCATCCTTTACCTAACTGCATCACCATGGGAACTCTTTATCCAGGTCAATCAATAAAGCTGCATAATTCCTTTTTTTTCATTTTTTTTATTATTTATGCTTGTAAATACATACAAACTGGGGACATACAATGTTTGGCATTTCCGCATTGTACATTAGCACTTCCGAAAGGCATATTTTTATAGTCCACATGTTGCAAAAAGAAAATAAAAGTAAATAAATGATATAGCTTTTGTTAATTGAGTTAATTAATCCAGTCATTAAGTGGTCTCCAGATCTTAAGTCCCTTAATTCTTCCTCCCCTTGCGGGCATAAAGGGCATTCTCCAGGTTGAATATATGCAGCATACGCTTTTTCCATTGTCCACATGTGGGTGGTAGCGGATCTAGCCATGAGGAGGCAATACATAGTCTAAGTATTGACATAGCAATAAATAAAAACTCCTTGCATTATCTACAAGTGTAGATACTCCCAGTAACATAAGTTGGGGGTTAACAGCAGATTTCTATTCAAAACATATTGCAAAAACAAAGTAACCTCCCGCCTTAAATTATCCCAAACCGGACATGTAGAGAAGATGTGCACCAGATCTGCCCCCAAAATATTACATCTAAAACAGTAGATACCCTCCGCGCCCCCCCAGTTAGCGATTTTCGAAGGGGTAATATAAAGATCAAAAAATGTCTTGTAGCATTGCGCCCTAAGGTTTGCTGTGGATAATACAGTATTGGCCAATACAACAGCTCTTTCCAAACCTGGGTCTATAACCTCAAACCTTTCCTGCCATTTTACAGAATGTTTCTCAATATAATCTGGAGCCCCTTCAAGAAATATCTTATAAAGTTTGACGGAGGATCATTACTGGTAATGGCCTCCAGCAGAGGTATCATAGAGTAGCCGTTTATACCACCCCTTTTTTTAGTAATAAAGTTCCTTAATTGTAAAAATTGGAAAAAATCTCTATTACTGAGATTAACCCCTTCGGTGCCACGCCCTTTTCCCCTCCTGTACCGGGCGTTTCACACGCGGGTGGGGTTCATGACGAGATAGTCTCGTCATGGGCACAGCGCGACCGTGCTCCATGACGAGACTATCTCGTCATGGGCACAGAAGAGGTTACATCTATTTTTGATTATTTCAAATGTAGCTGGTTGATCCCCATCGAATAGGTCCGCAATCCTGCGTACCCCCGCCTTTATCCACCTCCCAAAGTATCCATCCAGCAGAGATCTGTCTGTTATCCGAAAATGGAGTATATTTACTGAACCAAGTTTTTTTCTAACATGGGTCCAGTTTTTATATGCTGTTATCAAAATCTTGAATCGTGTTTTTTTTAAATAACTAGGCTGGTATATTTTTAGTAAACATCCCCTGGCATCCAAACCCATTAAGATCTCAAATATAGAGGGTACATAATTTGGGATGACAGAAACCTTATTATCTGCTCGAAACATAGGCCAATAGTATTTAAATGACGCCGCTAGATAGTACAATCCAATATCGGGTAATCCTAATCCTCCTCTTTCCGCTGGGAGTGTTAGAAAGCAATTTGCACGACGCGTTTTTTTAAAAGACCAAATAAATCTCGCTAACTCACTGTCAATCTGTCGGAACCATATATTATGTATTTCTAAGGGTATTGTGCGAAAAATGTATAATAATTTCGGCAGGACAATCATTTTGATCAGATTACATCTCCCTATAATGGATAATTTCAAATTGTCCCATCGACCCATATCCTTCTTAATTTTAGAAATAATAGGGAGGAGATTAACATCAACTATTTCCTTGGTTTGGGCCTTGACTCTGATCCCAAGGTATACCGCCTCCTCGACTATTCTTTCATCCGTAGAGGCCATATATTTATTTACTAAAATCTGAGTTTTTTCCCTATTAAGCTTATACCCAGAGATTCTACCGAATTTCTCTGCCAACGTTTCAACTTCGACCAATGTATTAGATAATTCCGAGGTAACAATAGCGACATCATCTGCATATGCCAACATTTTCGTACCCGTATCGTTCAAGATGAAGGGGGAAATATTCTCAGAAGCCTCCAAAAGTCTAAGAAAAGGATCCATATATAACGCATATAACAAAGGTGAAGATGGGCAGCCTTGTCTTGTCCCTCTTTCTATAGAAAAGGGTTCGGAAAGGCATCCCATAATCTGGACCTGTGCTAGAGGTTTATGGTAAAGAGCCTGAATTGCCCTGATAAAGCCTCCTCCTAAATTATTCGCTTCCAGGCATTTCCACAAATAATTCCAGGAGACGCGGTCGAACGCCTTTTCTGCATCTAAAAAGGCAACCGCTTAAGGAAGTTTTAAGACATCAGAAGCATACCAATAATGTGATAAGACTTCTTATATGATCCTCTGTTCCCCTTCCCTGAATAGATCCATGCTGCCATCGGGAGACCAATTGCAGCATAACTCTATTAAGGCGTGAGTCAAAAATCTTAGAATATAATTTGGTATTGCTATTTAGGAGCGTGATTGGTCTATAGGAACCCATATTTAGCGGGTCCTTCTCCTTCTTTAGGAATATTACAATATTTGCCAACCCCCAAGACAGCGGTGGAGCATCTCCGCCCTTAACGGTAAAGCTGCATAATTCCATGGGTGAATATGCTGCCTTTCCTAGTTCTGGTCTATGATGTCAGCCAACATTTGGTGATCACCTCCGTTTTATGTACTTCTTTCCCTCCTCAGCACCATACTAACAACAGAGATGCAAAATTTAGATCATGCTGCATTTATCTAGATATACCTCTTGAAAAAAGACAGCAAAGCAACAGAGCACCACAAGCCACAGCCCTTTAGATAAATTAGAAGTTATGATGAGGGTTGAGGGGACAACTCCTTCAATCCTCACTATAAATTCCACCACTCCTGCTCTGCCCCTCTATTCTCTATGGAGTAATAGGTTTGTGAAGGATAGTAAATATCTAATACAATGGACACAATATGTCAGTGTAATAACCAGGATACCGACGGTGAATTCCACTTACTGATGGCTCAACCGCCATTGTTTAGCAGAACTGTTACGCCTGTCAGTCTTAGGGTGGTATCCCCTCACGCGTTTTTCCTGCTTACCTCCTCTTTTTGCTGATTCTTTTTGTGGGCCTTAGGACTCTGAGCACTTTACCACTGCTGACCAGTGCTAAAGTGTATGTGCATCTTCCCTAAACATGGTCAAATTGATGTATAAACAATTGTCATATTTAATTTAGTTACAACTCCTTTGTAAAGTGGTATACCATATAATCAGGGCCTGTAAATCAAATGCTACTAGTGGGCCTGCAGCACTGATTGTGCCATGCATACACAAGTAGCCTTTCTAGCCATTCTCAGGCCTGCCACTGCAGGGTCTGTGTGTGCAGTTAACTGCCACTTTGATTTGGCACTTAAAAGCCAAGCCTTAAACTCCCCTATAATTACACATGAGTCACCCCAAATATATGCCCTAGGTAACCCATAGGGCAGGGTGCTGTGTAAGTAAAGTAAGGTAGGACATGTACTTTTATGTTTTGCATGTCCTGTTAGTGACACACGCCCAAATTTGCTTTTCACTACTATGATAACATGACTACACTTTTAAGTTGTAATTCCTAATTAGAAAGGAGTTGCATTGCCATGTTTTGTATTTTCGGAATGGTAATGATAAATCCTCTTTACTGATAAAGTTGGATTTAACATTGCTATTTTGGAGATGTCACTTTTAGAAAGTGGACATTTCTCTGCTTGTACTGCTGTGTGTGCCTGCAACCTAACTCCAATACACACTGTGGTAGGTGGCAACTTCACTTTGTGCATTACCTCTATACAGCCACACACACAGGAAGGTTATCTGCATTCTGATGGCCATCCTGGGCAGGAAGGAAGGGAGGAGGTGACACTTGCACTTGAATAGCTGCAAGGTGAATAGCTTATTACCCCTACTGATAGTCTGGAGCCAGGGTGGGAAGAGGGGACCTCTGTGCACTTCAAATACCCTTATTGGAAGCTACTTTCATTTCAAAGTCACATCTTGGTATATTTTATATGTCTCTGCCCCCTCCAAACCACATACTACTGGACCTGTGATGAACTATGCCAGGAGAAAGGATGCTAAGCTGCTACAAGGACTGCCACTCTGCTGGACTGCTGAGCTGAATGAACTGCTTTTCTGCTCTGCTGTGCTGCCCTGCTGCCTGCTTCTCTCTGCCCTGCTAATGAAAAGGACTAGACCCATTTCACTTGAACTCAAAATGACTCCAATGGCTTTGTAGCTTGCCTCCTGTTCTAATGTCTGAGGGGCATCCAATAATTCCTACAACCGTGCATCAGCACCTGGACTCTGCCATCTGTGAGTCCCAACCTGCTAAGTGGTGTCAACTCAGTCCTGGGCCCTTGGAAGTGAGTTTTCTGTGCTAACCCAACAGAATTGACGCATCATCTCCATTGCACCGACCAAAACCGAAGCATCCTCGCTAACACAAATGCATTGCTGCTCAAAGACATGGCTTTGACAATTGCGTGGCTTGACAATGACGGGACTGCGCTGCTTGAAGAGTGAGGCATCAACTGCTTTGCAAAGGGGTTCAACGAAGAAGCTTCTCAGACTATGTGAATCGGAGACACTTTGCCTACATCCAAGGGATCGACGACGATACATTACCTCCTCTGCTCCTTGCATCAGATTTTTGATATCGGTGCATCCTCCAGCCAATATTCTTCTCTAGCGGGCGAAGATCCATGTATTCAACTCACACTTCATTGTGGTCTGCCTAAACTTTGGATTTTCCCCGGTCAATCATGACCAACTGTCTCCTGTTAGCGCTTTATAACTCTAAGCACTATATTTTCACTTAATCTCTAAAGATTTATAACTCTGGCTCTACTTATTGGATGTTTGTCATTTTGGTCCTAATGTACTCATAAAAGTATTGTCTAATTTTCTAACTGGGTGCGGAGTCTTTTGTGATGTTTTCATTATGTTACTGTGTGTGTGTGTGTTGCACAAATACTTTACACATTGCCTCTTTGTTTAAGTTTGACTGTTCTGTGCCAAGTTACCAGAGGGGGAGCGCAGGTTATCTATTAGTGTGCATCTAGCTTACCCTGACTAGAATTGTGGTTTCGTCTTGGACAGGGTGCATACCTCTGCTAACCAGAGATCCAATTTCTAACAGGAACTATCTCCAAAATGTGTTAGGAAGGCTCTACAAAATGCAAAACCACTCAACAGTGCCTTAACCTAAATGTATCAGCAATTAAGAATATACTCAAAGGAAGGTCAGTACCTCTGCATGGAGATTTGGACAAAATATTACATTTTTAACATTGTGATACCAGAATATGGTCATCATAAAATTGCAATGCAGGAACTAAATTCAAAAGCAATGTTACAGGTACGAATATTGTTTGTTAGGTATGTTTTTAATATTGTTATTGAATATGTCTAAAAAATACAGTTTTAAGTAACATCTTTTTTACTGTCATTTCTGTTAAAATTGACAAATAAAGGTTATAAAAAACAAACAAACGTGTTAATTATGATATTTTTTATCTAAAAACCTTTTTTTAAATGCAAAGAATAACATTTTTAAGGTAAAATAATATTTTTTAGTAGCAGGATATTGGATTTGAATTTATTAACAGTATATTTCTTCCCACCAAAAAGCATTTCTGCCTTTCAAACAAGAAGGATACATAGTTACATAGAAGAATACATAAAAACACTTTGTACAATATGGATACCAATTAAAGCTTTCAAAAAACCATACAAAAAAGGATAGAAAGAACGAATTCTTATAATCATGGGTCCCGGACTGTTCCTCAAAGTATGTCAAACCATCAGTCTAGATAGATTGTTTCAGAGGCCAGCAGCAGGACCAACACAATTCCCCATCTGCACCATTTTTGGTCTCCAGTCTCAGCTTTTCCTCAAAAATATTCCCGTTCATTATGTTGCTCGTCCGGAAAGTCACTTATGAGGAAAAAGAATTGCTCATCCAGCTTATCTAACTGTTCTTGTTGGAGCAATTTACTAACAGTTTGTGTTCCTATGGAACTGTACAAGGGGCAGTCTAATAAAAATTTGTCAAATCTTCTGTTGGACTGCAGACACAATTAGAAGAAATTGCTGTATATTTTCTGTTCAGGTTTTTGTTTAACTATAAACAGCCTCCAATCACCAGTGCCTAAAGCCATCTTTCACTAAGATTTGCTAGCAGGATCATATATTGTTATGGTTTTGGCAAAGGATCAGACAATCCCCTGTGAGCAATATGGGATATATTATCGAGTGCATACATTCTTTGTTCCTTTGGCAAATGCATACAATGTTTAGTAACTATAGAGTTAATTTGTCTCTGAGTTCATTTGAAGATCATTCAGTGCTTAAGGTAGTGCCAAATTAAGGGGCCCATTAGCGTGGCGGTTGTTGGGACCGGCCATGAGTTAGGATGCGACCGCCACCATGGCGGCTGCATTCTGCATTTTAACATGGCTGAGGGTGCTGCTGCTGCTGCTGACAGCAGCACCCGCCGCAATGTTAAAATCGCTTGCCTGGCATTTCACTGACCACATGGCATGAACCACACGGTGCCTGCCACTTGGTGCAGCGAAATGTAGGGGGGGTACCATAGCTACCCATCAAGTGTACCCCACCTCCTCCAGACACAAGGGGGGCCTGCAACGGGCCCCGTGAGGCAACCCCCGCCAGTCTTTCCATGGCAGCTTTGCCGCCGTGGAAAGGCCTTTAAAACTCACCATCCTAATATGGCGGACGGTGCCTGCTAGGCACCACTATATTAGTCCCCGTGCTCCGCCCTGCAGGTAATCGTGATGATTGCCACCGGCGGAAAAGCGGCGGACGGACTTTCCCACCGCCGCCGCGATACCCACCGCTATCATAATGTGGCGGGGGTAAATCTCATGACGATGGCGGAACGATTGCCACTGCCGGCCCGGCAGTGGCGATCGTTTCGCCACTGTAATGAGCCCTATAAGTCTCTTACTTTCTTTGAGCCAGAGAACTGTAAAATATGATTTGCTATTTAGCTTGAAATGTTTGTTCCAAGTCCAGTCCACCAGGTTGTTATGGATTGATTTTGATGTTTTAGACCGTATTTAATTGGAGCCATTCAGCATTTATTTGCTATGGAGGTGTACCCCACATCTGATTTCAGGATAGCAGTGGAAAATACTTTTTGGAGGTTGAGGATTGATTTCCAAAATTTCCTCTCAAAATGGACAACAAGGTAAGTACTCTTATCCAGACCCCAGACGTTTGCAACATGGGCAATTTAGCTTCCTACTTTTGTAGAGAAGAACTTATAAATGTGTTTGGAGAATTGGTCACCGTTTATCCTTAGCAGTCTTGCAATGCTTTTTGCCAAAGCCTCTGCATTTACTAGGGTAGTTTGGATATGAGTGGTCCAGTTAAGATTTTTTATGTATTTCTACCGCCACATAGTTTAAGGATTTAACTTCTTCTATGGTTGAGCCATTTATATGGAAACACATTTCTTCTTTCTATTTAAATTGAAAGTCATGACTTTAGTTTTCCCAGTGTTAAACTTTTAGTTGCTTTGTTTTGCAATATGCTTCCAGGGCTGCCAGTTGAGCCTGCAGTCCCCTTGCTATTTCAGCTATCAAGATTGAATCATCAGCTTATAATAAGGCTGAGATTTTATAGCCGTTTGTGATGGGGATATCCTCAGTGCCCAACCTTACTCCTTCATAAAGGTCATTGATCTACCAAGAACAAAAGAGGGGCCAATAGACGCCCTTGTTTTACTCCATTCCTAATATGGAATGTTTTACAGATTAACCCTTGTTGGGTTATTCTTACTTGTGAAGTAGTGTATGTGTATAAGAGATGGATTAAGGACAGAAGGGCTCTATCTATCCTCATAGTTGTTAACATTTACCAGAGGCAATGAATCTGAGCCAAATAAAAGTATGAGGTACAGTCTAGGAAAGCTAAATAAATGAGTATTCTGTTAACAGCGCTGAACTTGTGCATGAAATGCAGAAACATTAAATATTTGATTGATGGTTGACAGGCCTTCTCTAAACCATTCTTGAATTGAAGAGAGGATGTTTTCTCTGGTGACCCAGTCACCAAGTTCCTTTAGAATCACATTCGAGAATAGTTTACAGATTATGTCTATTAGGCTTTTGGGTTTATAGGAGAAGCGTGCGGGGAGCATTTTAAAAATATAAAAAATATATATAATTTAAAATTTAAAATTCCATTTTAAGAATCTGTTTTATATGTAATAGGTGTTATTAATTACATTCCATTTAAAAGTCTATTTTATAGATTTATTTGTTATCAATGTGTGTATATTTTCAATATTTAACATTTGTATATATTGTTTTTAAAGAACAAATGTTTATGCAATTTTTATAGTTTAAAAAAAAGAATTTAATTCAAATTTGGAATACAAATGTAAGACTTGTTTGGATTTTATTTATGTTTTTAATATAATAATAATCGTTATTGCTTGTTAATGTATCAAGTTCTATTCAAAATAACTATGTTTCACTTAAATTGTGTTTGATTACTAACAACTAAATTAAATACGGAGTGTGTAATTTCTTTAAAAAAAAATCTATATTTTCTTAAAAAATAAAGGAATTCAAATAAATATTTACTCTTTCTATTAGTATGAAAAGATTTCAGTTTTTTAGTTTGTATGTGTTTTTATTGAATTGGGAAAGGTATTTGGGATTGTGTTTTAGTGTTTTAAATACATTTTATAATTATTACTTTTTAATTTTAGTATGAATTGGTTATATAATAACAATAATCTTTATTCAGAAGTAATCATGGCCATAAAAGATAAAAAGACAGTAAATATAAAACATCAACAATTCATTTAAGAGTTCAAATGGTTATAGATTCATATATATTATGATTCATTAGTGGTATCATTTGTACACTTTTCGGTTTAGCAAACCTGACTCCTTTAGTTTCCAACACCTTCCCAAGATGGTTTATTTTGTAGTGATCATAGTAAATTTGAACCCTTTTGTGTCTATCGCCTCTCCCAAGATGTTTTACATTGGAGTGAGAACGGTGAATATGACCCTTACACTCCTTTACTCTTCAACACGTTCTCCAAGAAGGGGTACTTTGCAGAGAGAATAGCAAATCTGACCCCTTCAGTGTCCAATGCCTTCCCCAACCTCTTTAGCATCCAACATCTTCCCCAAGATGGTTTACTTTGAACTGGGAATAGTAAATCTGACTTCTTTTAGTGCCCAGCACCTTCTCGAAGATGGTCTAGTTCGGAGTGAGAATGGAAAATCAGACCCCTTTAGTGTCCAACACCTTTTTAAAGATGATATAGCTTGAAGTGAGAATAGTAAATCTTATCCCTTTAGTGTTCAATGCCTTCCCCAAGATGCTTTAGTTTGGAGTGATAATAGTAAGTTTGACCCCTTTCATGTCCAATATCTTCACCAATATTGTTCAGTTTAGAGTGGGAATAGTATATATTGTGTTGTAGGGATTTAAGTTGTATTTAAGTTATGTATGTATTTGTGTTAGATAAGTCAAGTGTTTTACTATTGTCATAGTTGTAGTTGATTGTAGTGTGGTTTTGTAAGTAAAAATAATTGAAAGTTTTTAAATATATTTATTAACACATTTTTAATAGTTATTAACACACTTTCTTAATTATACATATCAATTTCTGATATCATGAATACACAATTTTAGAAACTTTTGTTTGGTATACATATATTTAAATTTTTACAAAAAATATACATTTTTGTCCTGTAATTACATTTTTATGCCACATACTTTTTTCTTTCTCTACTAACACACATTTTCAAAAGTACATTGCATGTGAACTTTTTATAACATTATTTACATATGTTTGTATGTGAATTAATTATGGTATGTTTTTTATATGTATGTTTCATAAACATTGGTATTGGTCTGTAACATTTAAATATATTTTTATATATTGTATACATTGTTTTCAAGCATTTATATAATTGTTTAACTTTCATTGTAACATTTACAAGACTTTTGGTAGAAACATGGGGCCTGATCATGATGGTGGTCGGATGAGTATCTGACCGCCATCCCATCAGGATTAAGATGCAACAACTTTCAAGGCGGTTGCATTCTATATATTTTGTAATTCGGCATTTGCTGCAGGCTGCAGCACATGCCGCAGTCCAAAATAATCACATTGCACATATCCCTGCACTATGTGGCAGGCCCCATGGGGTGCCTGCCACATGGTGCAGTGATATGTAGGGGGAACCATAGGTGCCCCTCAGGGCCCATATCGGAGGGCCAAGGGGAAGGGGGGCCTGCTACGGGCCCCCAAGTCCCTCTCCTCCTGCCTTTGCATGGTGGGCTAACTGCAGGACATTGTAATCCCTACAGCAGTGCCTCAGCAGGCACCGCCACAATTGTGGGGATTGCAGGCCACCTGATGGTCCAGCTGGCTCCTTGAGCCCATTGGATGCGTGACGGTTGGTCTCTCTGCCCGCCCTACATCTGCCTGCCATCACAATGCAGCGGGAAGACCAGCAGGGTCAGATGGCGCTGGGACTGCCACTGACGGCCAGACAGTGGCGGTCCCATTGTCATCATAATCGAGCCCATAGTTTTTTTATTCATTTTTATTAGTCAGACCTTTTTTTCTGCTATCTGTATTTTGTATCTTATCATTGATTGGCGGTTTTTGTTCCAGTCGGTCACGGTTTCCTGATGCTACTCAAGTTTTAATGTAAGATTTATTTTAACTCTATTTTTGAGGGGGGATGCGGCCAAGATGGCATTCGGAGCGGATGCTACCTAAAGAGCTCCGCGCCCTGCCCATGTAAGATGCTGCAAAGTCCTGGCCATCTGAGGCTGATATTTGCAAATAACGGCACCTCCCATTGCTGGGAAGGTCGGTGGCTGTGAAATATGTGGCCCAAGGCGGAATCGCTGTGCTCAGCTGCGATCGCCCCCGGCCTGAGTCCATGCTGCTCCGGAATGTGACAGGCAGTGGGAGCCCTGGAGCTGTTGTGGTGGCTGCCTGGACGCTGAGGTGGACGCCGACCTGCCCTGTTCACTATTGCATTGAGGGAGCTCAACTGGAGGCCCCCCCTGTCCCTGAGACGCGTCCACCTGGAGTGTGGGGGCGGCGCAGCCGGTGGGCCTACCTGGTGACTGTAGCTTGGACCAGAGGATGTCCGGGAGCAGAGCTGCTGCGGAGCGAGGCAATCGTCCGGATCCTCGCCGGGAGGCGGATACTTACTTCTGCTGGAGTGAGAGGGTGAGGGGACAATTGCCCCTGCGAGTCCAGTGGAGGTGATTGGTTGGGGCAGCCTGCTGCAGGACAGACACAGGACAGTTGGCTTGGGGCCTGCCCATGGGCTCTCCTTAGCTCTTCTTTTTTTCATTCCGGCATTGGGCAGTGGAGCAATCTGGAGTCTCCCCATCCCTCTCTCACTTGTGGGTGGGCCTCGCGGCAGCAATCGGCTGTGGAGTGGTACTGCCTGTGTGCATCATGCCACTCCTGGACTGCAATTGGAGGTGAGGAGTGTGGGCCTTGAGACGGGGATGAGACGGCCCCCTGGGACGCCTGCGGGGCCAAAAATTGCTGGATGGCTGGAAGTGAAGGGGGAGCAATGGAGGCCGTGAACTCGACGCTGGGCCCTCGTCCTGGGAGAACTTATCCTTGCGAGGTGGACTGGTGGGACCCAGGTACGATGAGATGTCATGCAGGGATAGAGATGCACCAGGCTTCCCTCCTCCATTAAGGCAGCATGATATAGGGAGGTGCCGGGATTTGGGGCTGCATGTGAAGTTGGTCTCTCCCACCCTTGCCCCCCTGTACATTGGGATTTTGCGGCACCTACTGGGGATGGCTTCCTCCTTACCCCCACTTTCAGTTTTTGCAAAAGTGAAACTCTTGGGGTCACCTGCTCCCCCTTCTTCTGATTGACTCCTCTTCTTCTGATTTACCCTCTTGCGACAGTGGCACCACAACTGGGGCATCCCAGTCCCTCCTCTTAAGATTTGCAGGTAGCCTGGGTTGTCAGGTGCAGTTGCTGGCTGAGGCTCGACTCCCAGCAATTGATGCGGTCTCCTGGGATGTTGGGCTGCTGCGCACTGATCTCCGTGAAGTCGTTCGTTGGCCACAGAACAAATGGTTAGAGAGCTGAAGGAAGAGGTCGCTGCACTAAAGATAACACTGTCCAAACTCTCACAGAAAACAGCGACCTCGGAGCGCCGCCCCGAAGATGCAGAGGTGCGGTCCCGATGGTGTAATCTATGCTTTGTGGGGTTTCATGAGGCGGTTGAGGGGAAAGAGCTGGAACTCTCTTTGGAACAATGGATCAAAGAAGCTTTATCCATGGCTGAACTCTCCTCTATTTTCATTGTGGAACGGGTGCACAGGCGGTAATTGTACTGCCGCCACCGAACGCCCAGCCCAGAACCATAATTGCAAAAATATTGAATTTCAGAGAAAGAGACTGTATCCTTGAGGCGACCAGGCGTGATGGAGATCCTTCCTTTGGGAATCAAAAATTTAGTATCTTTCCAGATTAAACACGTCTCGCCAGCAGCAGAGAAAGTCTTTCTTGTGTTAAAACAGAAGCTACAGAATATGAATCTTCAATATATGCTCCTTTACCGCGCAAAGCTAAAAGTTCTCCATGAGGATCGAGCTCACTTCTTCACAACCCCGGAAGCAGCCTGGGATTGGATGGAGGTTTATGGAGACAAGAGGACATTGCGCAGAGGCCGCACAGTGGGAAGACCTTCCACTGACCCTCGAGGCGGCAGGAACAAGAGCTGGAAGGGAAAGTCCAAAAAATCTTCTAGATCAACACAGCGGGTGGTGGTGTGCCGAGATGGGTCCATGGGTCTGGAGCGAACAGACCTAGAGACACAGCATGCCAAAAGGGAGGCTGCCAGAGCATTGGTGGAGGTGGTGACAGCAACAGACTCGGACACAAACACGGGTGATATTGTTGAGGACACTCCACAGTTGGCAGGTATATGAGAGATCTGCAACAAGTGGAAAGAGGGGAGAGGTCGGACTCACTGAAGACGTTGCAGTGGCTGTGTTTCCCCGTCTAACTTCTTTGCAGACTTTTCTATATTGTCCTTTCCTACTTTGTCTTCCTTCTCAATTCTCTTTCTTCTTCTCTCTATGTCTGGATTATTCTGCCTCTAGGCTGGTATCAGAATTGAAAGTATGTGTGGGTGGGGATGATAGTGGTATGTGTGGGAGTGTGTGATGACTGAGGTTAAGGTAGGCGCACCAGGCGGACGAACTGTGAGTCTGGATGGTGCGCTGTCCATCAACCTGCCAGTATAGAGATATAGGATGACCGCTTATGTGGTGACTGTTGGTTGAACGAGTGATATGGATGCTTTGAGGAGTGCATGTGTTATATATTTTTTTATATGCATGTTTCATGATAGAACTGTTAAAGATCGCTTGTTAAAAATGTTTCAGAGGGGGGGAGGAGGTTAGGACAGGGGATCACATGGGGATGCACGTTTTGTTTATACAGTGTCTACCCGGGGTTGTTGTTCTAATTGTTTGGGTTCTGGGACTCCCTGGCATCGATAGTGGTGATGTGTGGGTTACTCAAACAATGGTTTGGGCTGGCAACTACTGGTGGAAATGGGACAGTATAAAATTATAACATGGAATGTAAGAGGGTTGAACTTATTTGTGAAGTGTTACAGAGTACAAACATACCTGCGGCAACAGGGCACCCAGGTGGCAATGTTATAGGAGACACACCTCCTAGACACTGAGTCACAGAAACCTAGGCATTCCAGGGGTGTGGCCATATGGATACCCCACAGGTTCTGTTCAAGCTACGTAAATACAAGGCAGATGTGGAAGGCAGATATGTGATAGTGCACATTGATCTTGAAGGTGAGGAAGTGTGTCTGCTGAATGTTTATGCCCCAAATACAGATGATGGCGAATTTTTTATCATAATGGAGAATCTCCTCCTCCCATACATTGGGACACTCCTAATCTGGGCTGGTGATTTTGAGTGTGTATTGGATGGGGCACTGGATAGAAGCCCACCAAAACATCACACTAAACCATCCACCCCAAATGAAGTGATGGGTAGGCTTCAATGCGTAGATATCTGGCACAAAACGCATCTAGAGGAACGGACTTACACCTGCTATGCGCCAGCCCGCGAGGTCTACAGCAGACTTGATCGCTTTTTGCTCACCCATGAGATGTGTGGTGCAGTGGGGAGAACGGAGGTGCTGGGCGTTTTTCGCCAGACCATGCTCCGGTATTACTGGAGTGGGGACCCGAGAGGTGCAGGTTGAGGATCCCACTGTGGAGATTGCAGCCAACCACACTGCATGATGCAGTATTTAGAGAGGAACCTAGAGAGGTAGTTGCAGGTTATTTCGCAACAAATTGGTTGATCAAGGCTAGGAATACAGAGCGGGATGCAGTCAAGGTGGTTACTAGGGGGTACTGTCTGTCTAGAGTGGGTGGCACCAGAAAATGACTGGAGCTGGAGCTATCAGAAGCTGAGTTTGAACTGACTACTCTCCAGCAGAGGAATCGAGAGACAGGGCGGCACCGGAACTTGCTCCTGCAGGCACAGCACCGAGTCGGAGAGGTCTGGGGCAGATTGAATTGTCTAGTCCGAAGGGAATATAGACAATAATAACATATAAAGGGTGATAAGTGTGGTAGGCTGTTGGCGTGGCTGTTAAAGCGAGAGCACCCACCTCCAATGATATAGGCCCTCCGTAGCCTGGATGGATTTATTGCCACTACACAGATTGGAGTCAATGCAGCGCTATTGAACCACTTAGCTGGCATTTATTGTGAAAGTACAGGGAGGGAGTGGTTAGATGAAGGGCAGTATCTTACGGATGTCCCACTCCCACGGCTCACGGCCGAACAAAGGGAGGAGCTGGAGGTAAAACTCCAATTGGAGGAACTGCTGGAGGTGCTGCGGGGCATGGCTTGCTGTATATCACCAGGCCTGGATGGAATCCCTGTCGAATTTTATCAGGCAAAGGCTGAGGTTTGGCTCACAAGTTTACTGGACACTTCACTGGAGGCCAAAAAGGCTGGATGTCTGTCACCATCTATGTAAGAGGCCCAGATTATTATGCTTCCCAAGCCTGGCAGGAACCCAGTATCCATCCGCAGATAGGCCCCTGTCCATGTTGGGAGTAGAGGCTAAATTGTTGGCTAAGGTACTGGCCATGAGATTGCGAAGAGTCATGACCTCCCTGGTATAAAAGGATCAGTGCAGCGTCATACCGGGGAGGGGAACGCACATGGACCTATGGCGATTATCACATGTCCTTCACTCGGTGGCTGAAAGCAAACTCAGGGCAGAGATTGTCGCACTGGATATCGAGAAAGCCTTCGACACACTGCGGTGAGACTATCTCTGGGAGGTTTTGAGGAGAATGGGGTTCAGCAGTGAATATGTTGCATGGGTCAAATTACTGTGTCACCAACTGAGAACCAGAGTGCGGAATGCGGACAGGTGTCAGGGAGTATATTGCTCGAGAGGGGCACATGGCAGGGATGCCAGCTATCCCCGCTGCTTTTCGCATCAGCGATGGAGCCCTTGGCAGTGAGATTGAGGAGGCATATGGCACCATGGGGAATAATGGTAGACAACCGTAAGCATGTGGTCTCCATGTATGCGGACGTCGCGCTGCTCTACATTAGGGAAACTGAAGGGGCAATTCCATTGGCCCTGGAAATATTGACCTCATTTGGTGTAGCCTCTGGCCTTCGAATAAACAGCCAGAAAACAATATTATTCCCTCTCACAGCCCTTGCGCGGATGACCCCCAGGATTTTCCCGATGTGGGTTTGGACTGGGAAGGTGACCACTTTCGATATCTGGGCATCCAGGTGGCCCATCGGCCGGAGAGTCAGTTTGAGTTTAACATGGGAAGAGTTCTTATGGGATTGCGGGCCTCGATACAATTCTGTAACAAATTGCCATTGTCGGTTATGGGAAGGGTGGCGGTAGAAAAGATGGTGCTGCTGCTTGGCTGCCTCTATGTACTGCAGAACTCTGCAGTATCCCAACGTCCATGTTTGATACATCAAATAGTCTCTTGATCTCGCTAGTGTGGGCGGGAGGAAGGAGTAGAGCCAAGCTGGAGACGCTCAAGCTAAAAATGGACGCTGGGGGCCTAGGACTGCCTGACCTCAGATTTTATCATATAGCAGGATTGTTACAGTACGCAGCGCAGTGGTGCATGGAGGACCATACACTGGAGAAGGAGCTATTGGGACACTGGAAGGATGGGATACAGCTACAGAGGTTCCTTATGATGGGTGCTAGAGTTCCCAAAGATTGGCCTCATATCATACGACAGATGACTGAGGCTTGGGAGCAGGCAGTCGTGCTGGGTTCTTCGCACGGCACAGTATGCCAACACAGTACCACTCCAATGGCTCTGGGGTTCTCATTACATTCAGGCAACTATGGATATATCACGGTGGTATGAGAAAGGGTGTAAAACAGTGGCAGATCTATAACAAAATGGAACCTTTTTGATGAGGCACAAGACTGGTTCCATATACCAACTGGGCATTTTCTACAATATGCGAAGATCTCACGCACGGTTCAGGAGATGTGGACCACGTTTCTGGAAGAACCGCGGGAATCGCACACCTTGATGACACTGCTGGATCCAGGCTCCAGTAGGGGCCTCATCTTGCGTATGTACATTGCTCTGAAGGAGGACCGTGGGGCTAGCCTGTCGGTAATCCGTGGGAAATGGGATGAGGATTTACTTACTCCACTGACTGATGGCAAGTGGAAAAATCCTCTGGCACAGGTGGCTGAAGCAACAAGTAACACAAGATTTAAGCTCATCCAGTTCCACTATTTGCATTGCACTTACCTAACTCCACAGCATCATGCGCGATTCGCACATTGAATATCCCCCTCTTGTCCGCGATGCAGTACCGATCCCGACACTTTTTTACATATGCCCTGGAGCTACATGCACTTGCGACTGCACTGGAAGCGGGTGGTGCATTGCCTCCGTACAGCAACAGCGGTACGAATGGAAGCCTCTATAAAACAATGTATATTAGGTATATCTCCAGCTCCGAAGAAAGGCACACAGATACGACATAAATTTGCCCTGCTGAGGTTGGTACTGGCAAAACGATGAATCGCGATCCACTGGATCCATCCGGCACCCCCCTAGCTGGATAAATGGAAGGATGATATATGAGAGTGTGGAGTTACAGAGGAATGTAGCCATAGAGCTGTACGAATGGGTGAGAATGCACAGAGTGATTCGATGGAATGGGGACAGATGCTATCAGAAGTCTCAGCAATAATGGCACGAAGTGATGATGAAATTGTAACTACAATGCCATCCACTTACAATTCACTGGTGTCCACTGTGGGTACCCCCCAATAGCCCTCTCACATATGCTTCATACTAGGTTTCCCAGTTGCCTGACTGCCACATAATGAATAGGGATGTTGCCGCTGCTGCCAGGGGGAAGAGGGCTAGGGGAGGGGGTTTTGACTCTTTCTTTTTCATTTTGTTGTTCTGTTTTTTATTTAGATTTCACGGTTATCATAAAAATGTAAAGCATACTGCTGGGCATGGTAATCCACCACACTAGTGGTGATGGCAGTGTTAAGTCATGTGATCAATTGGCTTAAAAAAAAAAGACTGGTATAATGTGTTACAAATGCAACACATTACTTTGTTGTGTTCTGATGTGGTATTTTTAATACAAACAAGTTAAAAAAACATATTTTTTAGGGCTTTTGAATTGGGGTGATGCGAGAAGCTGTTTTTACTGGAGTAGATTGTGTTAATTTGTAGTTTTCATTTTGTGTAGTTTTAGTTAGCGTTTTAGTGTAACATGGTGTTATGGGCTAGGTCTGTTGCAATTTGTATGGTCTAGGTAGTTATAATAGTGGTTGTAATTATGTTGGTACTGTTTCCTATGTAATGTTGAAGTGTTTTAATATGTTTGATGTGCATGATTTGTGAGGGTGTGTAAGTTTCTTTTTATTACAGTTAGTTGATTTGCATTAGAAGAGTGTTCCTATTTTGTGATTTTGTTTTGTAAAAGGAGTTTTTTAGGGTTATTTTTAACCAATATTATTTTTTTACATTTATTTTTATTTTTTTGTTTTCCTGGAGTGGTTCTTATTTCATTTTTTGTGTTTTGTATAGTTTCAAAGGTTTATGGATATTGGTGTGGATTTTTTTAACCTTTAATTTTTGCATTTCATGGGTTTCTTTTTACTAATATTTGTGGATTACCTTTTTGTGGATTCATGGTGGATCATGGACATAAGCTACAAAACCATAAATTTAATTTCTTTTTATATGTTGGATGAATAATGTAATTTGTGCTACATTTATTTATGTGCTTGTGATATAAAATGTAATATAATATTTCGTTCCTATGTCATGAGGAGTTCTTAATGCATTGTATTTTAATGTAATTATGTTTTGATATATATTTTTAAATATTTTTGTTGTGCATTTGGTACTTTGTGTTGGTTTCTATTGTTGGTGCAATGTTTAGTGTGGTTAGAGTATTGTTTTGGCTATCATTTCAAGGTAGTTTGCTATTTACAAAGAGTTGTACTTTAAATTGCAACATTTCGTACATTTCTTTGGTCTGCTTAGACATTTTAGGTTTGATTTGGCTTGCTGATTTTCTATTCTTAGTTGTTGGCAGTGCTGCTCTTTTTTGGGGATTTATAGGATTTTGTTTAAGGTAGGTAATGTGGTTTGGAAGCCATTGAACCATGCTTCAACTACGTTGTTTTTTTGGATTGTTTGTCTACTGCACTGTCATACACATTCCACAAAAGGATGTGGAATTTCGGTCGGCACCTGTGGCTAGAATGGTGCAGTCTGCCAACTAGGGGGGCATATTTACAAGCCCCCAGAACCACCAGAGCGTCACTTCTTGTGACACTCTGTGGTGCTTTATGAAATCTGATATTTACATGGCCGTGTTACGCTACTTTGCGTGGCTTAACACAGCCTTGTAAATATGGCCCTCTGCAAAGCAGTTTCCCGCGGCAAAGGGCCGTGCAATGGGTGTTGCTGTGGGCATTCCCAGCAACACCCATGGTTTTTTGACACTGCTCCAGGTTTACAAGGATTTGTAAGTCTGAGGCAGCGCCAAAAACTAACGCCTTTCAAAAGGAGGCGGTAATGTGACACAAGGGGAAATACTTTTATTTCTCCTTGTTTTTTACTCTTTTTATGTGTGCTGCATTCCACCCATATCTATGAGGCCCCACAAAGCCACTTTGCATGACCTTTCATGGCCTCATAAATATGGTGTAAGGCAACTCAGCGCAAATTGCTGCTTTGCCTTACACTACGTCAGGGAGGCGTTCCATGGGTGTTAAGGTGCATTCCCAGTTTTACAAGGATCTATAAACCTGGGAATGTGTCAAAACTGTATGCCTCTCCAGGGCAGGTGTAACAAGGAGAAATATCTTTATTTCTCCTCACTTTTTCTTCTGTCCATGTGGGATTTATTTTGCAGCACACATAGAAAGAGGAAAACACCTCCATTAATTGTTTTTGTGCAAGAAGGTGTACCTTCCTGCACAAAAACAACCCTCCCAACAATGGAGACACCCTTGCACCATGGTGCAAGGGTGCCTGCATTGGCGCTAGGGACCAAATTGTGCACTGGTGCTAGCTGAAAGGACAGAAATGCACAGTATCTCATAAATACGGTGCAGTCCTCCCCTTTCAGTTTGGTGTAGGGCAGTGCCGCAAGAAGACTTGCTGTGCTTCCCTACGCAAATCATTGTAAATGAGGCCCCACATCTTTAAAAATGGTGGGGGAAAAAATATGGATGCGAACCAGCATGGAATTGGGCTACATCTACTTACTATGAGTAGCACCAAAAAGTTATTTTTCACTGTGGCAGGTCTAGCTGTCCTATGTAGAAAACCACAGTACAGATTAAAATCCTAATGCTGTATCACGGGAATGGGCCTAGCTAGAAAAATAATTAATCACCTATTTTTGATAGTTATTAAAAATCCAATTCAGTGGTGAAGCTGGATTATTAGTACATATTAAGGAAATGTAAACATTTCACTGAGTAAATCTCCTGGAGGCTAATTTGTCTTTCCTCTCCATTTTCTTCCAGCCAAGGATTAGCATTTTAATAAGTGTGAAAACTGTGTGAAATGCCTCCGAGGAGCTACGCAATAGGTCACTGTGATTGACAGGACGATATACATAGGTTGGGGTGACTCCTTTGAGCTCAGCAGAAGGGTGAGCTCTGTCAGAATTTTGTTTTACATTACAGTGTCAAATTCTGCTTGACAAGTCTGATGTTGATATATCTACAATTTGAGACTCACTTGAAAGGAAGTTAACATGATGCAAAGACAATTCCTATGTACACAGTATCCGGTTACTTGAAAACCCTGTTTTTGCACTACCAGACCATTGTCTCTGGGTAAACAGGGGGTAAAGTTTCAAACTGAGCCCTGAGAGTCAATTTTTAGTGTAACTGAAGACTTTCACCATCTTGAAAATGCCGGAAAAAAGCTAGGGTTGACCTTGGGTCTTTTACTTCATCTACATCCACTAACTTGCTCTAGGCATAAGTGTGCTACCTCCAGGGGCGCATTTCAGAAAACTGTTGGATCTGAGGAAGAACATTTGAGAACTGGACCTGCTGTCTGTGATCTGAGAGGAGCCCTGAAGTACGTGACATGCTCCCTCTTGTAATTATGACGAAGAAGTGGTCTCCAAGGGTCATGGGATTGACCTCCTGTTCAAACTACAGGGATTCAACAAGTGACAAATGCTAATAAAGGTGTTTAATAAAAGAGGCCATTCCTGCAAACTCCTCAGCTGATTAGTGGTTACCTGACCTGGACTGGTCCATGCTGTTGGCCTCTGCCTGACAGCCTGTGGGTCTCTAAGTGACTCCTCTGAGATCCTGAAGTTCTTTAGAAGAGCACACTTGTGGTGGTTTGGGACTTAAAGGACTAACTCAAAAGATAAAACCTTTGACCACGATAAACCTGGTTGGTGTATCTGACCTGCACTCCATTGTGGCCAGCCTCAAATTGTTTCTACCGCCACCATTGACCTTCATTGGCACTTTTTACCTTTTGGTGCTATCTCTCCTTAAAAATGTAAAAAATCATAGCTCTCGTTCCCCTTATTGGACTTTTTCCATTTTGGTGTCATTTTGCTAATTAAATGATTTTATATTTTTCAAATCCAGTTTGGGATTTGTATTATTTTGCCTTTCTACTTTATTGCTGATTTGGTACTGTATAAATAATTTGGATATTGACTTACAGTTAGATATTGGGTCTTGAGTTGGATGAGGTATGCACTCTGCCTAAGTAGGGACTACAATCCCACTCAGGGAAAGTGAGATACACACTAAAAGATAACCTCTGCTCACCCTCTTGTTGCTTGACACAGAGAAGTCAGGTTTATCTAAAGAGGCAATGTGTTTGTGCAACACACACAGTAAAACAATGAAAACACCAAAGAAGTGCTCCACACAGGTTTAGGAAAATAAGAGAATATGTTTTGAGAAAAACAAGACCAAAACAACAACAATCCAATGAGTAGTACCGAAGTTAGGAATTTTTAAAGAATAAATCAAAAATAGTGCTTACAAGTCAATAGCGCTAAGGGCTTACTTGAGGTCGCACTAGACCGGGTAAATCCAAACCAAAACTCAGGCCGACCAAAAGGGAGGGTAGACTTGCTACAGGAATCGGACAGGTCCTGCTGACAACATGAAGCAATTTCAAATTCGTAGACTTGATGCGAGTGGACAAGGATGCGCAGCATCGTTGTCAATCCTGTAGATGGAGGCAAAGCTTTGGAGCTGATACACGCAGGCGATGAAGGCTTTGGCATCGAAACCCTATCCCAGGCAGGCTCTGTGTTGTCACTAAGCCATGCTGTCTCCTAACTTGAAGTTTCTGAAACTTGCGTTTAAATGTATTTGCGGAATTCACTGGCAGAAAGAAATACTACACACACAGAGTTAAGATTGTGTCAAGAGACACTGACCCACAGCCTCTTGCAAATTCTATTGACACGGCTCTCTCAAGTTTCCCTTCAGTATTTCACATTCAAGAACTGATTCCAGGTCAAGTCTCAATTCTCCTAAAAAAATGCTGGTGCGTAGAAGAGACACCATCGCTCTCCTCAAGTTTTTCACTTGAAGTGTGCCACACTCACGCGCACCTCGACTTGGATTCGTACAACCACTAGACCGCACAGAACCAACCTTTTCGATTTTGGTGGCCATCTTGGAATTCTCGCAACGCATACTTTGCACATGTTTAAGTAGTATACGGATCCATAGTTTGCTGCAAGGAAATCCATCTTTTCTTTTCTGTAGAAGATAATGCAAAACCAAGAGATATTTAGCTTTTCTCTTCTTACTAATTGACTCAATTATGTTGCAATACAATGGATTCTTGGCACAAACAGTCTAGAGGTGTGGCAGGGCTCACAGAAAAATGTCAGAATCTCTGAACCACCCACTCAAATAGAACAAGGGCCACTGGTTAATGATCCTCTCTGTTGTCAGCCACCATAACTTGGTGGAATGCATTTGGAATTACCTGCAATGCTGAGACAAGCTGACTCCTTACCATAGTCATGCTGGCACCTGTATCCCTCAGAGCCTCAACACCTTGTCCATTGATTGTGACCCATTGCTTATACATAGCAGTATTTGAGGGCTCATGGATCCTAGGAACAACTCAATCTCTCCCAAGGAGACTAGGGTAACCCCACTAAACTACCCCTATTAACTGGGACAAACTCCTCCCCCAGCATTATACCAGCCATACCTGGATTATTTCCTTCAGTGGGAGGTGTTGCTTTTTTTGTATACTTGGGATCCCCTTTGTATTGTCCATACTCCTAGCACTCATAGTACTTGATGGGCATAGGCTGCTGTACTTTGTCATGGACGTTTTTCTTCTGTTTGGCAGTTTGGGAATGGTAACCCAAACCTTTTTCCATGTGAGTCATTTAGGGGCCTTTAGAGAACTCTGTCTTTTTTATCTACCCCATCCTTCTTCTGCTGGGAACTCTGACCATCCTTTTGGGAGTCCCCCACTGACCCAAATGTCTGCCTCCTCAGGAAGCTTCCTGGGGTCAATAAGCTTGCTATCAACAAGATTTTGCTGTAGCTCTTAAAAACAAATATCAAGCATGTGCCCCTTGAAAATTAAGTTGTGCAGCCATGATTTTCATCAACCTTGCTGCTCCTCGCCCAGCGTTCCTGGCATATTCCAAGAAAACCACCCCTGTTTGTGATGCAATCTTGTGGCTGCCCTTGAAACTGAGCCTTTACCTCTTAGGGGCCAGTCCAAACTTACTGACTCGGATGGCCTTCATTACACTGTAGCATGTCTGGCCCTCTACCTCTAGAGTAAGGAGTGCATCCCTCCCTACCGTGAGCATATAGACTACCACCCCAGAACTGCTTTGGGACCTTTGCACTCTCAGAGCCACTTCAAAGGCTTCAAACCATATCTATGTTATCCCCCACCATGTTATTGGGCACCAAATCATTGGGTATCCTGACTCTGGACTCACCAGTGGACACTGCAGGTATGCTGCTACCATTGCTGTTGCTAGTCTCCTGTCTCAGGGCTCTGATGTCCAGCTCTCTAATGCTGAGCTCAATGACCATTGTTCTATCCTCCATGGCCAGCTTCTTCTCCTATAGAGCGTACTCTCTCTCCAATTTTGCAAGGCCTTGATCCTTCTCTAACTTGGCAAGGGCCTGCTCCTTTTTCATTTTCAATTTGGCAAGCCTAGCATCACCTTTCTCTCCTCCCTCGTGTCATCTAGCTCCTCTTAGGACTGGTTCCTTGAAGATACAATCCTGCCTTGTCTGCTGCAGACTTCTATTCCTGGCAGGATGTTATCCCCCACATCAGTAGGTTAAATGACAAGATATCCTTACAGGTTCTGCTCCAATTTCTTCTTCTCAGCCATTGCCCCCTCCTCTTCTTACTCTGTGTTCGTCTGGTGGACTGCTATCTATGCTCTTCAGACTTTCTAAAGCTCTGCCTCCTTGGCACTTTCTTTTTTGAACACCCTTCTCTCCTGGCAGAAGCCCTTGAGGGGGGCTACTGTGTAGGTTTCTAGATTGACTGCTCGAATTCCATATTGCCATATAAGGCCACAGACATTATAGAAAAAGTGAGTATGGGGAAAAAGGATTTTGGAAAAATCAAAGCTGTCAATTGGGGAAAATTGAAAAAGGTTTGAATTGGTCTTAGTATAGAGTTGTAGTGAACAATGAGTTACTATATGGTATTGCACGAACACAAGTCCTGTCCTCACCTCTGATCACCAATGTTAGAACTTGGGTCTTTAGTTAGCAGAGGTATGCACCCTGTCCAAGTATGGACTGCAATCCTACTCAGGGTAAGCTAGATACACACTAACAAATAACCTGTGCTCACCCTCTGGTAGCTTAGCTCAGAGCAGGCAGGCTTATCTAAAGACCCAATGCATAAAGTATTTGTGCAACACACACACACACACACACATTAACACAATGAAAACACTACAAAAATACTCCACATAGGTTTAGAAAAATAGAGAATATTTTATCAGAAAATCAAGACCAAAACAACGAAATCCGTTGAATAGAACCGGAGTTATGAATTTCTGAAGAATAAACCAAAAATAGTGCTTAGAAGTCAATAGCACTAAGGGGTTAAATGCGGTTGTGCCTGACCGGGGTAAATCAAAAGTTCAGGTTGATCACAATAGAGGGCAGCCTGGCTACAATACTCAGAGAGGTACCGCTGACAAAGTACTTCGGATGGAGCAAGTGTCGAAGTCAAAGACTCGATGCGAGGGGTCAAGGAGGTGCCACATTGTCATTGATCCCATAGATGGAGGTAAAAGAATGAGCGCTGAGAGCGCAGTGGATGAAGGCATCGGTGTTAAACCCCTTTTCCATGCAGGCTCTGCATTGTCATCAAGCCATGCTGTCTGTCATCTTCGAGCCACGCTGTCTGTCGAGGCGGTGTCATTAATCGGCTCCTGCATCAGCATCAAAGGCCTATACATCAGTTCTGATCAGTGCAAAGTTGCCACTGCATCGATTTTGAAGCAAAAACAGCTGCAGAACCCACTTCTGAATCCCAGTACTGGATTGGAACCTCAGGCAAGGAAGAACTCACAGATAGCAGCGTCCAGCAGCAGCAGGTTGTAGGAAGTTGGTCATGGCCCTGAGCATTCACAGCATGGGGCAAGTGAGGAAGCCCTTGGAGTCACTCTGGGTTCAAGTGAGATGGGTCCAGTCCTTGCCCTCAGTAGTGCAGAGTTCAGCAGTTCTTCCAGATCAGCAGTCAAGCAGAGTGGCAATCCTTGTAGCACAGCAGTCTACACAGGTCCAGTAGTGTACTGTCTTGGTATGGTCAGAGGCCCAGTACTTATACCCAGATGTACCTTTGGAGTGGGGTGACTTCAAAGCAGGGCATTTGAAGTGCACAGGTCCCCCTTTCCTCACAACCCTGGCTCCAGACTATCAGTAGGGAGTAATCAGCCTTTTGTGTAGAAAACAGGACACTGCCTATTCAGGTCTGTCAGCTACCCCCTCTCTTCCTGCTCAGGATGAACTATCAGAATGCAGAATGATCCAGATGAGTTCTCTTTCAAACCCACCCTTCCTGTGTTTGTGGCTGTGTAGCGGTAATACACAAAGTGTTGATGTCGCCCATCCTAGACCTGTTTTGGAGACAGGCTGCAAGGCACACAGAGCAGTACGTGCAGAGAAATGTCAACTATATAAAAGTGGCCTTTCTAAAACAGCAATGTTAAATACAACTTTACCAGTAAAGAGGATTCATCATTACCATTCCAAGTATATGAAAAATGATGCAGTACTGTTTAATGAATTTCAAATGCTAGCCCATGAGGGGAGTAGTCCTCACAGTAGTGAAAAACTAATTTAGCTGTTTGTCCCTACTGGGACATGTAAAACATAAAAGTACATGTCCTACCTTTTAGTTACACAGTACCCTGCCCTTAGGGCTACTTAGAGCCTACCGTACGGATGACTTATGTGTGATAAAAGGGGAGTTTTAGGCTTGCCAAGTAATTTTAAATGCTAAGTCAAAGTGGCATTAAACTGAACGCACAGGCTTTGCAATGGCAGCCCTGAGACAGGTTTGTAAGGCTACTTGTGTTGGTGGCACAACCTGTGCTGAAGACCCACTAGTAGCATTTATATTACTGGCCCCGGCTATATGGTATACCACTTCACAAGGGACTTATAGGTAAATTAAATATGCTGATCAGGTATATACCAATGACATCATGATTAGGGGAGAAACACATCCACTTTAGCACTGGACAGCAGTTGTAAAGTGCTTACAGTCCTAAGGCCAATAAAAGTTAGAACAAAAGTGAAGGTAATCAGGCAAAACGTTTGGATGAAGACGGCACCAAGGATGACACATTATGCCTGTCTGCTCCATTCAAAAGCTAGCAGAGGGTTGAACCCAGGTTAATTTAGTGATTTTGAGTGTTCACCCTGACAAGTGTTGTGAATATTCCCTGAGGTAGGTAGACACCCACCCCAAATAATAATCCAGTTTATTACATTGCCAAGGCAACAAACTCTGCTCTTCTCCGGGTCTATTATTACACTCAACTATGAATGGACAGGGCTCACCCTGGTCCGTTTTAAATGTATGAGGTCTAAGAATTCTCCTCAGCTGCCTTTTCTGAGGTAGAGAAGTCATATACCTAGCACCAAGGTCCTCCTGCCAAAATGTCTAAGGAATGGTTTTTAATATGGAAGTAGTTTTGCACCTCATTAGGGGGAAACATTGACAGAGCCCAACTGCTGGCCGGCAAATGCTGTTTACCCCACTTGAGGCTCAGCCAGACTAAGTGAACCTTTTTAAAAGTTACTTTTCCTAAATATTTATTAATGACCACTTCAACAGTGAATAATGTTGAATAAACATTAAAAACAGTGGTTACATCATTCCAGTAGCTTCTGCTAGACCAGTAATAGCAGAAGTATTATTTGATCTGAACTTTTCTTCAAAGAGATGCTACTGCCCTTGACCTTGAAAATAGCTTTTCGGGTTAGTCACTGGAGGTACACGCCACCACTACATTCATGAATGTACCATTTTTAAATACTAGTCAACCTGCCTTGTGGGCTACAATGCCTACTTAGGGATGACTTATTTAATATTTAAAAGGAGGGCTCTTGTTTACCCTGCAGCCTTGTTCACCCTGCAGGTTTAAAAGCTGCAGGAGGCAGGTTGCACAGGTAGGCCAAAGTATTGTTATCTCTGCCAGTCTATTAGATGGCACATGTGCTGCAGTCCCCAAACAACATTTACCTTGTCCATGCCTTTGACATATGTACACCATGATCCATGGCCTTACTGAAAAGTTGAATATGCCAATTCTGTCATGTTACAGTGGTTAAAGGACATACACTGGGCCTGGATAGCAGTGCTCTGGTTTGCAGAGTTAAAAATCTTACAGCATGGTCCACTAAAAATGGAGGTGACAAGACAAAGAGAGATACTTTTTCACATCTAGGTAATTTTATGCTTCTGTCAGCTCTCCCAAGGCCATGGCTAGTCCTACGCTTATCAAGGACAGAACCCTTAGTTTTCCTAAAGTTAATTTCCAAGTTCCAAGCACGAGTGTTGTAAAACTGCTGTACATAAATAGAAAATAAGCCCTGCCTTTTAGATCTTGAATGTCTGAGACTGAGTTGACTAGGAATCATCACAATCCATTACATTTAATCCAGGTCTGGGTATGCAGCTGAAGGATCATGTTTAGAAGTAAGTGCTAATGCCCCATTGCCAATGACACTGGAATTATGTAGCAGGGAAGGACAAAATTATGTGGCAGCACTTAAATTATACAGCAAGAAAAGGCAAATTGTGTTGCATAGTATGGCACATTTTGTAATAGCATTACTTCATTAGGTTTTCATTTTTACACAATAAAATTCTCTGGGCAGATGTTTCAGCTCATTAGTACTAGTTTAACTCTTTAATACACCATTAGGCAACTGACAGGTGACTAATAACCCTTTGAGAAGGGCTTCCACAGCAACAAGTATCCCTTGCTTTTATGTAACCTTTGACCCGTTTGAGCTAGAAACAACGTTTTTGTTAAAATCTGCAGATTATGCATGTGCTGATGGATTATGTGGCAAATGCAGCAAATCCATAATTATTCAGAAATCCAGTGGCCCTGCCCATTGTTCATTATTCACCGAAGCCCTTCTACATAAACTCTATCCAAGACTCAGGAGAAATTTCCAAAACAGTCAAAGAGTGGTGCGGCCTGGCTCTTCACCAATGTCTGAGCCAAGACACAAAGGGCCAACGCATTATCAATCATAGATTCCCTTTTTTAAAACAGGCTTGAAAATACTTCCTTTATGTCCATATCGCTTGCTCTACCCACAGGATTCTTGTGTAGATTTTGGAATCTGATTCAGACCTGCAATCAATCCATAATTGGCTGAGTTTTGTCTGTCTTTATGTTTTCTAAGTAGCACATGCCAAAGAGTCCGGGGTTAACCCATCTCTGGAAAACAATCAGAAAAAAATTGAGCAAAGAAAGCAGGAAAATCTATGTGCTTTTTGTATAGAATCAAATGAAGTCCATTAGCACCTGGGAATCTGGGGCTCTTTGACTTATCCGAGGTGAATAACTCTTTCAGTTACAGTCATTTATTTAGTCAAGGTAGGTCAGGAGTTGCTATGAGTGGGGGATAACTGGTCTACCATGTAGGAGGTTTTAAATATTTTTCTCATTCCCCCCAATACCGTTCAAATGATTTTCTTACTTAGGTTCTTTGGTTCAAACGACCTAATCAATTTTCAAAATTTTCTTTTAAACATTTATTCGAGCTGAAAATGCAATTAATATCCTAAAAATAATGTTCACTGCAATGTTGAGCCAACCTTACACTAGGTCTGGATTGAATTTCAATTACGCATGAAAATCAGAGTGAAAATCGGGAATTCCGCTTTACTCTTTTATGCTGAATTATCCATAATAATGTGATTGCGTCAGCTCCTATAATTAAGAGTAATTACACAATGGGGGCATTTTTTCTCTAGAACAATTGTGCTAAATGCTAAATAACTCTTCTTGTGTAATTCCGCATAAAATAGCTGAATTTTTGGGTAATTCTGCATGATTGCATTGCATGGAATTATGTGAGTACACCCACACCTACCCGGCAGCTCTAAGATGTTTACTGTAGAGACTAATGCTTCTGAAAGAGCAGTAGGGGTTGTTCTGCCTTCTATCTCTATCATGTTTTGCCAGAAACTGAACTGAACTATTTGGTCCTAGAAAGAGAGTTGCAAGCTATGAAGATGGCTCGCACTAAATAGCGACATTTATATTGATGGGCACGAGGGAACCTTGTGAAACTGGCACTGATCACAGGAACGCTCAATATGTATGGAATCTTAAAAGTAAAAACAATTATCATGTCAATGGCTATTTTTCTTTGCATTTTTCTTTGCATAGTACAACTTTGCTTTAACCTATATTCCTAGATCAAATAATCTTTCGGCTGGTACTTTATTATGTCGTTATCTGGAGTTTTCTTTTAGATATGATCAATCCATGATCAATCTGCTTAGGTAGCGCTGGGATGCCCCGTCACTGGGGCAGCTATGCGCTGTATAAATCTGAATAATGATAATAACAATAATAATAATCTTTAATTCCTGCTAAGAATAGTTCAGTTTTTCTGATAGAGGGCAAAAGATGCTCAGCAACAATTAGATGCTAAGGGATAAGAGAATCTTCATATTAGGGACTCGACTTGTATGATGTAAAAAGTTGTATTTCAAGCAATTGCACCTTGGAGGAATGCTCTTGTGTTATGACTTTGCTATTTCAGACCATAGAGAACACTATATTAGATCTTGTTGTATGAATTTTCTTGTAATCTACAGATCATTCTGATATCCAAGAATAAGTAATTTCCTGCCCTACTTGTGCTCCAAACAAACATTTTGAATATTTCCAGGTGCTACCCGTTGCTTCTGAACCGTAAAGCATGATCTCAGACATGAACAGTAAGTTTCACACTTTTGGAGGGCTCTTTGCAAGGCACTAAGAACTGATCAAGCTCTTTCTTCTGGTTATAGTACCCGCTATATTGGGTGAATAGAGCAGACTAATCACAGTGTGGAGCACTATCTTTATTTTTACTGAAATATCACTCAAAATGACCCGACTTCATATTTGCGAGAAGCCAAAGTTTCTTACATTAATGTGACACATAGTGTAAGCAAGATTTCACCATTTTCCCGTTTTCAGCCAAGAGTTTTTCCTTCTCTACCTTTCATTGATCCAACAATTCCAGAACCAAACAATTGGGGGCCTGAATATGATGCTGGTTGGAGTTGCCTCCGACCGTCATCTCTGTGGTTTCGAAACCGACCGACCTCGGGTCAGCAGTCCAAAACTGCAATTATGATGCAACCACACATGGTGCTGTCGCAACTCCCATTTTCACTATGGGAGCCTGTACAGCAGTCGGAAACCGGCCACACCACAGGCTCCTATAGAGAAATGGGATTTACAGGGCGGTGCCATATGTGCCCCCCAGGCCAACAACTGGAGGCCTGAGAGGGAATGGGGCCCTGCTAGGGACCCCAAAAGTCCCTTTTCATGTCAAACAGCCCAACATGGAAACCAAAATCATAATCCCAACGGTGGAAACACCGTCCGTAAGGAATTATATGGCGGTTTCGAATGCCCAATGGGATCCTTGAGCCTGTCGGAAGCCAGTCGGTTTGACAGGCCGCTTTAATCTCCGACCGCCTTCTTTGTGATAAAGCAGTCGGAGTTTAAACCATGGATGTCGGTTCGGACATCCTCAGACATGCGTTAAGATGCTTTCTGACTGACATCCAAATAAGGCCCTTTGTGAATTATCAGCAGAAACAAAGACAATTGGTCTCAGTTAGGCTACATCATTCTAAGATCAAGATGACAGAATATGCTTACAAAGGCTAGAGTGACTTTAATTTGTTGTGATACTGGTTTTTAGGTTTGACTATCTTCTTTTTTTCTTCCTGTTTCTATCAGAATATTTTGCTTCCTTTCTCATTACTAATCAGGTTAATATTTGAGATATTTCTGTGAAAATATCACATACCCGGAGAGTCATCCAGTCTTTAGTACATTGCGCTGAATCCAAATGTTTCTGGTCTATATAATCATCTATCTGCAGAACCACAACCAAACGTGCAAGGTCAACCCCTACATGAGGTTCAAGCAATTTGTGATTCCTAAATCTTTCAAGCTCATCTTAATTTTTTTTGACACATTGGAACATTTATCCACCTAGTGAAGACTCCTAGGGAGATGCATCTTCAGTCCATGCCCCAGATAATTTATTGTTTTTTCAAGTGACATCCTAATAAACCTGGAGCCTACGGATTTGGGCACTGTTAAACCCGTCAGCCTTAGGGGGGGGTTCCCTCAATTCCCCCTTATTTTTACTGATCTCGTTTTTGTTGGCCTTACAACTTTGTGCACTTTACTAACTAGGGATAAAGTGCTTGTGCTCTCTCGCCTAAACCTGGTAGAACTGGCTTATACCCAATTGGCACAGTTCATTGACTTATAAGTCCATAGTAAAGTGGTACCCCATGTACCTATGGCCTGTAAATAGTGGACCTGGGGCATTGATTGTGCCAGCTACTTAAGTACCCCTGTAAAACATGCACATGTGTATCCCTCTTTCTCCCTTCCCCCTTTTTCCTTTATTGTGTGTGATTTATGAAAGTGTGTCCTACCATTTGAAAGAGAGAGGAGCGGAACAAGTGGAATTCTCATAGCTCATAACGTCTTGCTCAAAGCTTGATATTGAAGAGGAAATATGAGCTACAAGAGCCTGCTAGATCTCCATCTGGATCTCTAGTTTAGGTATTTGTCAGTTCAGAGTGCAAATAGCCTCATCCAAAGTCAAAAATACGGTCTTCATAGAATCAATATCAGGTATCTAGAAGAAATCTTTATTAGGGACAATGAGTCATTAGGGGATATATATCGGGTCAAAGAATATTGAATGAATTAGAAAGGTGCTCTATCCATTCACGGTTCACAATCTTTTTTGATCATAATCTGGAGAACAATTAACTGAATCAGTGGAAAAACTCCTTGGAACATCAATGCTATCTTTGGAAGCCGGACTAGACAACTCCTATCTTTCCAATGAGACTCTAGCAGAAGCCTCCACTGATCATATTATCAGAAAGTGCAAAATGTAACAACAACAGCCATGAAAACTTTTTTTAAAACAGTTTCATCTATAAATGGTAGCTTAAATTGTTTGCATGCAATTTTCAAAGAGAGTAAGAGGCAAATAGATCGTTTGCCATTTCCTGTGCAATATGCTCTGACCGAGTTACAGAGGGCACCCCCAAAGGAACGGACAGATTTTTTGAGAGATATCAGTCAGTACTGTAATCCTAGAAAAATCTGCCACACAACAAAAGATGATTCAGTATTCAGATGCTGGACTCATTTGGTATAGATGTGCTTCTCTATAATCCATTCGTCAATAACTACCAGCAGAGGACAAAAGAGCCAAAACCAGCAGTATTATTTGACATACAAATGAACATTATTCACCTTCACTACATCCAGTTCACTGTCTACTTAAAATGTATACAGGCCTGTTATACTCTCCCTTAAGGGATCCAGTGCAAACTATTTATGGAAAACCTTTGGCTCTAATATGCTCCAATGTAATGGAAACTGCAATCTATAAGGGAGTGTTTTTACAATTTATAAAATGTATTTTCTGCACTCTCTCCTGGCCAAACAACAGAGATTCAGTTCCAAGCTTCTTCACTGACAAAAGACAGGATTTCTCCTCATAGAATGCAAAAAGCTATGAATGAGGGCCAGGATCACTGATAGCCAGTTTCCCAAAGATGCAGGGGCAACCCCTGAAGTTCATGCATCGTACTTGAAAACTGTGGGACATGGAAGTATGCCTGCCTGCTAAAATTGGAGAAAGAGTTTTGGGAATGTACTTAAATTTGGCCTAAGTGTGCGAAGCAGCCGTTGGACCTCCCTCTGCACCCAAGGCAAACCAACGTAAATTTGTGACTCACCAAATTGCCTACTGCCATGACTGCAGCAGAGAAAGACCAAAGTACCTGTGCTGAGTCTGCCTTTTCTGTACCCTAATGACTGACCCTGTACCTCAGAGCAAATTAAGGAAAGAAGCAGTCCCCTAACCCCCAGTACGAGATCTGTCTGACTGGAGTGCAATCCCCTATGCTGCAACTGTTGCCATCAGCCCTATGCAGAGAATAGTTGGGCCACTCAAATCAGTTTCTGTAACTGCAGCACATTACTTTCAACATGTAGTTGAGGACTACACACGCATGCTTGGAGATACCAAGTGAGCTTCACCTCAGATAACTCTAACACATGAACATAACACTCAATGAGAACTTGACTAGCACGTTTTGGCAAGACTTTATTTAGATTATTGCAACCCACTTAAGACAACTGCCTAGCCAACACATACTGTCTGACTTACAGGTCACAGAACTCAGGACATCTGTTCCATTTCACTGTAGTGAGTTTGTACCTGGGCTTAAATCTTAAGCTGTTTGTGTGTGTAGTACCTCCTGTAGCATTCATGATGTAATATGTGACATCATCAGCAGTGCATTGCGAGGGCGTGAGTTAAAGTTAGTCGGCTGAATTTCTCTGCTTTAGTATGAGTGAAATGTCAGCCTAACTATAACGACCCTGAAACCTCTGGTTTTTTCAGTGAATTTCTATGGTTTTTTAAAAGCAAATTTCTAACTATAATGTCCCTGAAACCTCTGTTTTTTTCAGTGACTTTTTCGATTTTTGTACATGTTATTTTCTAGAAAAGAGGATTGTAACAATTTTTTAATTTTCTGTCCGTTTTTCAATGATTTTTATCATGTTTTAAAATAATTATAACCTGTTTTAAAAAAGTAAAACATATAGCTGATGAATGAGTTCTAGTATTATCTACTTAAATTAACACTGTTTTATTATTTGTAATTTTGATCAGTGTGATATAATATAATGGAATTTTCAATTGAAATTTTTTTTTAGAATGTATAATTTTTTTTCAAGTATTTGTGCTAAGTTAAAATGTGTTAGATTGCTTTTAATACTATGAAAGTTGTTTTTTTGTATTCTTATGATAACTATCTTTTTTACCTTTTTTTAATTTAAAAAAAGGGGTCGCGCACCTTACGCAAACCTACAAGATGGGTGCGCTGATCCGGTATACGAATCACAATCTCAAAAACACATTGAGAATGAATTAAGATATGTTTTGGAGGTAGAGGTCTATTACTGACTACATCAAAATTGTAATAAAGGTGTTTGAAATTTGTTTTGAAATGTTTTGGACAGATTTTTGTAGACGAGATGGTATCATCTATGTAATGCAGTGAGTGCACGAACCCTGCCGTCAGGCACTTTCTGGGTTCGTGTAGAATACGCGACTTCCGGCCTAATTTCAAAAGTGTGAAATATGACTGTTTCCAATTTAAATATCAGATCTGCATGAAGAGTTTTGATTGAAACACTTTGAAACATAATATTCTGATAGCAATTTACCGTTGTATATGACATTTAGTACATTTTACGGGTGCACAACGCATATGCGTCGTCATGTGACATAGAAAGAAAGCTTGTTATTGGTTGAACAGGATTTCACTCTCTTCGTGGGTGGAACCAACACCTCTTACAGTCCTTTCTTTTTGGGTGTGTCTGGCTTGAAGACAACCTGTTTTGTAGGCTTTGTCGTTTTTCTTTTTTTTGTGGTGATTTTCATTTTACATCAAGAAAAATGGCATCTGCATTCCCAGAAGAGCATAAGGAGGAGATTGAGGAGGTAGAAGAACCTGTAAAGAAAAGGAAGGAAAACATTGTGTGGGCCTTCTTCTCTGTGGCTGAAGGTGAAAAAAAAGTAAATGCCCGTAAGGTGACGTGTACCATCTGCCAAAAAGTACTATTGAGAGGCTCGTAGAAGAAGTACTCTTGTGGTACTTCTTCAATGAAGAAGCATTTGGAGACCATCCATCCAGTTCGCCAGGCACGTGAGGTGAAGTGGAGAAGACAAGAAGAAGAAGCCAACAATGATGGACAACAACCATCAACATCTGCAGGGGGTGTTTTGACCACTCCACAACCCCTGATAGTTCTGGAGTTGGCAGATGCTGCCATCGTCTGCCGCCACTGCCTTACAAAACTGTTTGTGGGAGAGTTATGCATTGATGCCATCAAGACACTCCTCAAGAGTCACAAATGTTTTTTTTGTTGTTGCTTATGTTTCTAGTTATACAGAAACAGCAGAGGTAGACTGTTTAACAGTTCTTTAAAATAAAAATGAAAACTCCCCAAAGAAAATTCAGAAAATACAAAAAAATATAAATTGTTCTATAAAAAGGGTTCTAATGGAACAACCTAACCTGGTAAAAAGTGAAAGTGAATGATTGTATGAATGTGTGTATTATTAATGTTAGAATGTGTATAAGTAGTGTGTCAGTAAGTGAATGAATGCATGGATAGTATTTGATGGAATGGGCGGGTGCAACATTAGTGCCTGAGTGCATGGATAGTGCCAGGGAGATTGCATGAGTGCAGGGGTACTGCCTGGGTGATTGGATACCTGCATGGGTAGTGCCTGAGTGAATGGATGAGTGCATGGGTAGTGATTGAGGGAATGGATGAGTGCAACAGTTGTGCCTGATTGATTGCATGAGTGCATGGGTACTGCGTGGGTGATTGCATAAGTATAGGGGTAGTGCCTGAGTGAATGGATGAGTGCATGGGTAGCATTTAAATGGAAGGATTTGTGCAACAGTAATGCTCGGGTCACTGAAAGACTGTATAGTTAGTGCCATAGTGAATGACTGAGTACAAGAGTAATGACTGAATGATTGCATGAGTGTATGGGTACTATCTGGGTGATTGTATGAGTGCAGGGGTAGTGCCTGAGTGATTGGATGAGTGCATGGGTAGCACTTGAGTGGAAGGATTGGTGCAAGACTAATGCTTGGGTCATTGCAAGAGTGTATAGGTACTGCCAGAGTGAATGACTGATTCTAAGAGTAGTGAGTGAATGATTGCATGAGTGCTTGGGCACTGCCTGGGGGATTGCATGAGTGCAGGGGTAGTGCCTGAGTGAATGGAAAAGTGCATGGGTAGTGCCTGAATGACTGTATGAGTGCATGGGTAGAGCTTGAATAGAAGGATTGGTGCAACAGTAATGCTTGGCCCATTGCAAGAGTGTATAGGTATTGCCAGAGTGAATGACTGAGTGCAAGAGTAGTGAGTGAATGATTTCATGAGTGCATAGATACTGCCTGGGTGAGTGCATGAGTGCAGCGATAGTGCCTGAGAGAACGGATTAGTGCATGCACAGTGTGCTTGAGTTATTGGATGAGTGCATGGGCAGCACTTTAGTGGAAGTATTGGTGCCAAAGTAATACTTAGGTTATTGCAAGAGTATATAGGTAGTGCCTGAGTAAATGACTGAGTGTAAGAGTAATGAGTGAATGCATGAGTACATGGTACTGCCTGGGTGATTGATTGCATGGGTGCAGGAATAGTGCCTGAGTGATTGGATGAGTGCATGTGTAGCGCTTGCGTAGAAGGATTAGTGCAACAGTAATGCTTGGGTCATTGCAAGAGTGTATAGGTAGTGCCACTGTGAATGACTGAGTGCAAGAATAATGACTGAATGATTGCATGAGTGTATGGTTACTGCCTTATTATAAGATGCCACATACTTTGTGTTCTGTATGGGCCTGTAATTTTTGATCTGGACTGTTGAACAACATGGCATGCTCTTGATAGTTATTTGTATTTCATTCAGGCTTTGACGAACCATTTCTATGGACCCCTGATGAAGGCACATAGCCGAAACGCGTGTAGGATTTTGGAAATATCCTAAGGCCGTACTATTGACAAATTTGGTGGATTCTGAAAAATATTCTAAACTTTATTATCATTGTGTCATTATTACACTTTTCATGTTTTGTGATTATTCATGCAATTTATGATCTATGATTATTTCATAGCAATGAAACAATGTCAATTATTTGCATTTTTATATGTATGATTTAAAATTGATTCTTCTTTCTATATAAAAATTAAAGATGTGTTATATAAACAATCATCATTTTTGTATTACTTTGAATATCATTGTTGCTTTCAAGATTCATGCTCTTTTGTTGTCTAGGTTCATTCAAGACAAAAATATTGTTTCCTAAATCTATGTTTTTTCACACATGTTCACTTGCCCTGATTTAGGATTACCAATTAGGGGTACCCCTGTTTTTTTCAAATACTGCCTGGGTGATTACATGAATCTAGGGGTAGTGCCTGAATGATTGCATGGGTAGTGCTTGAGTGGAAGGATTGGTGCAGTGGTAACGCTTGGGCCATTGCAAGAGTGTATAGGTAGTGCCTGAGTGATAACATAAGTGCATGGGTAGTGCCTGAGTAGTTGCATAAGTACAGCGGTACTGCTTGGGTGATTGGATGAGTACATGAGTAGTGCGTTGGTGATTGCATAAGTGCAGGGGTAATGTGTGGGTGATTGCATGAGTGCATAGTTTTTGCCTCTGTGAAATGAAAAATTCAAAGATTATATCTGGTTAGCTTATTAGTGCCAAAGTTGCTCTACAGAGATTAGATGACAGTATGGATGGTGTGTGTGTGAAAGGATGACTAATTGGCTGATGAGTTCAACAACGTAATGAAAGATTTTAAATAGTGTAAATGATCAACATTATTTTGATTAGAAAAAATTAACATGTAAATGTACTTTAAATATTGTTTCACGTTATCATGCATATTATGTTATGTTTTCTTACCTTTTTTAAGCAATTTAGATACATAACTCTGTTGAACTATTTTAAAGTAGTATTGTAGTAAACAGCATTAAAACTCTTTTCAAACTTCAGCATTACCTCCTGTAAACAAGAAGAAGAAAAACTGTTAGGTGATGTAATATATTACAGAAAATATAATATATTTTTAAGACAATAATATAATTTTAGAATAACATAACATTTTCAGTTTACCTTTTTTGCTGTTCTCAGATTCTACTGAACTTCACCATACACAGTGATTTCAATATGGTATCATCAATGAACAGCGGGGGAAAAACAGTCAATGAGATAGTAAAAAAAAATAAAAATATCAGTGTAGAGCATTACTGTCAATATGTGTAGCTATTTGTTTACCTATCTACAGTTTCTTAATTACATCCTTCTTGTACATTAAGTCGATTATTTCTCTCAACTACATTTGTTGAAATGGACACTCTCATTTACATCTACTGCAATATAGATAATAAATGTATAACCTTTTTGGTTTCAAACACAATTTTCCAAATGCAATATCAATTAGCACAAATAATAATCCAAACACTAATTATAAATAGTAATTGTTTCAATGCTGTCCAGTTTCTGTTCACATCTTTCCAATAGGCCACATAATGTATTCAAAACTTTTGCTTAAAAAATATCCAATATAAATTTGTTCATTTGTGGTAACATCTTTTCAATAGGGCGAATGATTTATTCAAAACTTTGGTTTCATAAATATCAAATATGAATTTGATAATTCATAAGGCATTCTAGCTTTGAATTCCAAGTGGGCATCTTTGCAATGGGTCCATCCTTTACTATGCTTTAATTACATCGTATAGTGTCCAGATGTTGTAGTAGGTCCATCATGGAAAATGATAGCCACTGCTTTAAAAAAGTTCTTCGTGAAATAGATATTTGACGTGCAACAACATTTTTTATGTTGTTTCCAGTTTTCTTCCATAACTTTCTATATGTACTCTCTGATCTACAATGTTAACATTTCATGTCCTGATTGGCTGTTTTAATCAATTTGTTAAAAGGTACTGATTTACAGTGTGGTATGGTCTAGTATTTGAATTGTTCTGTTTGTATTTCAGTGACAATAGTAAATAAACACTCTTTACATTATGATCCCATCAGTAACTTAGTCCAAATAAGTTTTCAATTTGAATCCCTTCATGTTCTAACACTCCAACCAGAATGATTAGAAATTATTGTGCATCCTGTTGTACATTAAGAGAAAATGTCAGTGAACCACTATATATATTCAAAAGATGCCGAAAGCCAGAAGCAGTATGGCTTTTACTTCTGTCAATTACCAACTTCTGAGATACATGATGTAATAAAGAACAACATATTTTTTTATGATTTCCCATGATTTCACAAGGAAGCTCTTCTACAGGAAACACAAACATTCAGAATCACATTTGCATAGCAGTTGATACCTGAACTTTTTTCCAACTGATATCCTACAATCTCATCAACAGTTTCCATTTTCTTTTTCTTTACGCCTTCAAGTTTCTGTTCATTTCTTATCTTTTTTTGAACCTCAATTCCATCTTTGGACAGACTATACATTTCTCATATATGGGGCATTCACCAAAATCAGGAGCATAAAGTCTTCTCAAACGATTATACTCTCTCACAGATTTTGCATCTGCACTAACATTTTTCTCATCAAAATCTATCAAATACAAACCAGACAATGTTATTACTCGAGATAATGCAACATATGCCATTCCCTCTTTGAACACTGCACTTCCGAAATGTACAAAAACAGTGTCTATACTTAAACCTTGATATTTATGGATAGTTACTGCATATGCTAAAGACAGAGGAAACTGTTTTCTGCGAACGTACAAGTCTTTTACAAGCAAAAAACGTACGATCTGTGTTACCTCTTCAATCTGATCAAATGTTATCTTCAAAAATTCAATTCCATCTCTGTTCTGAAATTTATACAAACGCAACAACTTTTCCCATTGCTCCACTTACTAAACCTTGTTCTATATTCAAATTACGCAGTAAAATTACCTGACAGTTTATACATACATGTAACGTGTTTTCTAAACCTGCTGTTTTAGATACAGACTTCTCCAAAGAATGCAATTTGGATTGTAGTTTGTCTGTGAGAAGAATAGTCACTCCCTGGTGTTCAATTTTATCAATAGATTTCATTTGAACTATTTCCTGTTATTCCAGTTTCAAAAGTTCTTGATTTAATGCAGAACACTCTTTCAGTGTAGGCATTAGGTAAACTATAGACTTCTTTTCTTCTAGCTTATTGTACATTATTTCAGACGCTGTGTTGCCAGTTGTAAACAAGTTCTTTAGTAGCTTGTTTACCATGTTTTGTCAATACACCAATTCTTATATCTTGAAGAATATTTCCATAATGTTCATCACTTGCTTGTCGCATATTCTTAATAGGTTCTTTCTATTCAACATTTGACCGATGTTCACATTTCCAATACTTCCCAAAGATTTCCTAGTGTCTTCATGCACATATGTTTTAAAAGCAGGTTGTCCTTTTACAGGAGGAAGTTGAGGTAGATCTCCGAATACAATCACTGGTCAAAACTTTAATTAGGAAACTTTTTCCTGTTCCCCCTTGGCCACTGATGTACATTAAAATAGGTTTAAATGAGGAACATTGTCATTCTTGTTTGTGTGCGGCACACCATGATGTACCTGTTGTGTCACTTGTTGATATATTTCTTTTTGTTCGATATTTAGTTGTTCTAACTTTTCTAACTGGATATTATCATGTTGTGCTTGTTGCATTGCAGTTTCTACTTCATTCATGGCAATTTTTGCTTCATTTTCGATAATTGGTTGTCCTAGTGGATCTTGGCTTAGTACAGCCAAACTTTGACTATCTTGAGAACTGCCTCTAGTTATTTCACCTGCAATAGTAGTTTCTTTTTCAATCTCCTCATTTAACATTTGTAGAGAAGTTGGGGAAATTGTGCATTGAATGCTATCTTTACAGGCATTGAAAGACTCTTTATAGCAGTCAAAATCTCCAAGTAATTCAAGGTTTGAACAGTTCCAGAAGTGCTAAATAGAAAGAAATCCCTCTTATCTGGACTTTCACAACAGAGTTTTCTGTGGTTAATAGGATTTCCTTTGGCATGTTTTACCAAACATCCATCACATCTAATTACTGCATATTTTTCTTCATTTATATTTTCTGTAACATTTCTTTTAAAGCTGTAATGTTGAAGTATTTCATAGAGACATAGGTTTTCCAGATGTGGACTCCTTTTGGGATAATACATATCCAACATATTAGTTTTAACAATATCTGTACTTTCTGGTTCATTCAATGCTAAGTATTCGATTTCTTGTAGAGATTTCAATACTTTATTTAGTATGGCGGCAAGACCTAGACTTACCCAAATGATTCCTCTTTACTTTGAATATAAACTGGCAGAGCTCACCGGATCCGAACATTCATAGGATCCAATCTCTCGTGGGAAAGTATTTTCAAGCTAAATCTGTGCAATTTCTTGCTAAGACTCTTTTCCTGTGAAATTTCATCCCACATTTCTTTCAACTCTGTCTTTTTCGATTTGGTTATATATGACATTACATAGCGAGCAACAGCAATTGAATTATCTGCAACATATTGAATATCCATGTCTGTATTCCACATTGTCAAAATCACTGGATTGTACTCATTAATATACTTTGAATCTTCAGTTCTTTTTAATTGTATGTATTCTTCAGTTAATTCAGAGTTATAGTACGTCTTACTGCTGACATAAAACCTTTGACTCTTCCTTTTGAAATTATTGGACGTGAGAATTCCAATCAACATTTTGTATAAAATGTTCCCTTTGACTTGTATTTTCGTTGACAATATTTTCCACATAGATGACTTTGAAACCTTAACACTTATTGCCTCAAGCGGTTTTTTCCTCCTTCTTTTGGAATGGCACAGGTACCATACTCTTTGATGAAAGACAAAACACTTTCATCAATATCAGTTCCATATTTTGGTGCATTCTTGATCCATATTAGCCTGTGTTAATGAGGAGCACCTCTGCTTTCTACAAAAGAAATCATTAACTTCTCCAAGAGGTAGATTATTTTTATTGCAGGCATATCTTGAAACCTATGATTAAAATATCTGCACACATTTACAGGATCCAAGGAACCCACTTCTCCAGCTGTCTTCAATTCAATATTTTTTACATTTTAATTTGCTTCTCATAGAAATTCAAGTAAATCGTCCCATGCATATTCAGCAGAGCTAAGTGTTACAAACCACGTAGGGGCAGCTAAGTTTCTTAACATACATTTATGTTCTCCATGACAACGATACTAATACTCATTGGTACCACGTTGACACACCATCAAATTACTTTACTGAGATTCTAAATGATCATCTCTTTGTTGAACTTTGTCCATGAATTCCTTTGCAGAAACATGTGTAAGATGAACTCCTGTTGTTAATATGTGGTTCACTGTATATGAAAGTGCAGACAAGTCACTTTCAAACAGAAGATGAAATATATATGGAATGCACAGTCAAAATCTTGGATCTTCTGAGTACAATCTTGTTGATTGGTATTCTGAAGCTCGAATCTGTACTTCTCTTTTATCATATTGTCCAGCTTCTCCAGCGGGGAACTGCTGTGAAAAAAACAAGCTTCTAAACTTTTTCCCATATGCTCATGGGAGTTCCCTCTGCTTTCTTCATTTGAAATAATTCAATATTGTTTCCTATCAATTCTTTTGAATGTATACTGTAATGTTCATAAACCTCTTCACTCCTGGACTTATCCACTTTTTCTATTTGGCCACTTGAAATTTCTGTTTCATCTTCTAAACATATTTCCTGTTCTTCCACATTTACAGTTTTATAATAAATATTGTTCTGTACAAGATATAATGTAGCCTGAAGTTTGGTTACATCTACTAACTCTTGCCGTATTTTTCGACACCATTAACTAGAATAACTACAGGCTCACTTTCCTCTCTCTCTATACCAACAGTTTCAATATTTTTCTTAAAATCTAAAGGTAAGTATACCACTCTTCCTTTCAGACCTCTTTGTAAATCTGTTGGAGGCAGCTTACCTGTTTTAGGCTCCATACAAACTTTAGCCTGAAACGGGTGCACAGTTTGAATAAGAATGGACTCATATGCATTTAAATCTGCCAGTTCCGGAGGAATAGCTACCAACTTTAAGTTGTCACGTACTACTGTAGCTGGCATTTTGTTCCCTTCTAATTTGTTGTAGCAATATTTACAAATACGTTGATCAGTTCCCAACTCAAAACGACCTTCTACCAACAAATAAACACCAAATTTCTCCCACTTATCATTGTTTTCATTTTCACTTTTTAAATACACATCATCATTCCTAGTTTGACCTTTATAGTGAACACGTCAACAACAAATACAAATATAGTTTGGTTTTACACATGAAAGTATCTTAAAGTTTGGAATTTCTTCTGCAAACTTCTCAGTACTAATATCTTCCACCTGTTCTTCAACACCTACAATTATCAAGCTGTCACTCTCTCTACAGTCCTCCTGTGAACCAAGGAAACACAACTGTATATCATTACAAACTTTTTCACATCCGATACTGAACAATGCAAAAGAGCTGCGTTTGTTTCACTTAAAGATAATGCAGGACTTTTTACGTAGTCCAATCTCCTTACTAACGTTCGCATTTCTGTGTGGTGTACAGCTAACATTTTTAAATGATGAAATGTACTTTTACACACTTTTCTGGAAAGACAAGCCAGAGAGTGACCCTGTAACTTACTCTATTTTCTTACTTTACATCTATCTAGTCCTTGCAACATCTCAATCTTCTGTTTAAGACTTTTTTTTGGAATATTCTTGTAAGAAAACTTGTAATATGTCAATAGAGTCCTGTTGAATACAACAAATACTACTACAATCCCACTTTTACACTGGAGCTTTTGTACGTCTCCCTTGAACTTCTTCAGCTATTACTTCTTCCACACTATTGGAAACCATCTTTCTTCTCATAACATCAACCACTGGTATCAACTGCATGAACTAATGTGATTTGTTAAAAATAGCTTTCTTCATTAAAGAAATGCTCAGTACTAGAAGTGTGCTACCATTCACCAGAAAACGTTTTGCAAAAGTTACTTCTATTAACCAGTCTTTTTCTTTTGCTTTTCTCCTTCATAAAGTTCATTATTTTATTCAATGTTTTCATTCTCTTCAATACCAATATAAATAATTTTCATTTCAATACAGAAGATGTTTCTACTACACTTTCAATCGGTTGCTTTTTCTTATAAGCTGCTGATCTTTTTTTATATTTTTTGCAATTTTTCAATAAATGTGGTAGTACTCTACTTTTATACATTCTCTTTCTAATGTTTCTATATTCTTTCATCATTCTTTAAACATAGATTGTTTTCCCATAACATGATTTTCTACTACTATGTCCTTTTTTTTTTGTTTCCTTCCGATTGGTTGTACAACTTTCCTTTCTCTTTTCCACATTTTCAAAATTCTTTACATTCATTTACAAATACTAGTATTATTAAAAATAGGTTTTTGAACTCCCGTAAGGGTTCATGGCTCCATGGCGACCCTACTATGCAGCACCGCGGTGCAGTGGCGACTCCAGAAAATTACAGTTTGGGCACTTTTAGAAGACAGGTGGAAAGGATTAATATGACTGAACAATAGAAATGTGTTTAACAATTTGAAATAATGTAGGAAGTAATTTTATTTGTAACTTACATTTATTTGTGTGCAGAAACGGAGGGGAGGTTTGCCATTACTGGTTTTACCTTGTTCAGAGGGGTGCATTATATTTATTGTGAGCAAAAGAAAATCTTTTATGAGTTTCTAATATTTCATATTCTGCAATACTATTTTCAAACTTTTGAAATTATTATAATTATTCAAGAAATGTGATGTTTGAAATATGCATTGAAATGTAGGGATGTGTATTGTAGTTTATTTTATTGTGCAAAAGTGATGATTGAAATAGGTTGTACATAGTAATATGTGTACATCGGTAGATGGATTAGGGAATATGCTAGTTTGTATTGGTGTGCGGAAATGTACAATTGAAGTACACTGCATAATTTTAGGTATCGCTTTCCAATTGGAAGTGTAGTCTGTCAAGTTTTAAATTGTGCATGGACTTGTGACTGAGGTATGTCTCCACTTGCATAAGTATTCTAATATGTCTTGTACATTTGAAAATGTAAGATGTATAAAAGACAGGTGTTGATGCTTTGTATTTGGCTAGGCCCAACACTGTGAAGAGTACTAGAATGGTAAAGGCGCAGCACAAAAGTAAGGTTTAAAACATGTTCAAATGAGGTATTAGTGATTAAGATACTTTGTATAAGTCTCTGGAGAGGTACAGTTGAAATAGGACACATATTGTTTGGTGTGTGCTTTAAATGGGAAGTGTGTTCTGTGAGGTTTTCAGGTCTGCACAGTGTTGTGATTGAGGTATGTCTCTACTTGGAGACGTATTCTGATAGGTGTTATGCATTTGAAGATGCTTTACATATAAAACACAGATATAAATCTATTTGTATGTATCTTTTTATATGGTGTCACTAACAAAAGGTACAAACACATGCATACATGCTATCAAGAATATGGTGAGACATATCAGATAGATGTGAAGGGTTGCTGCTTTGTATGTGTCTAGGCTCAACACCCTGAGTAGCAGTAGAATGGTGAAGCAGCAGCACAAAAGTGAGGCTTAAGATATGTTGGCAGAGGAATTAGTGATTAGGCTACTGTGTTTGAGTCTGTGGAAAGGTACACTTCAAATATACCGTATAATTTTCGGTGTCTGTTTGAAATGGAAGTGTAGTCTTTGAAGTTTTAAGTCATGTGTCTACTTACACGTGTATTCTGATACATGTTATCCATTTGAAGATGCTAGACGTGTTAAACACAGGTAAACAACTATTTGTATGTTTCTTTTATAAATGGTGTCAGTAGCTAGAGGTACTGACACATGCATGCATGCTTTCAGGAACATGGTGAGACTTGCATCAGAGACATGTGAAGGGTTGCTTCTTTGTATTTGGCTAGCCTCAACACCCTGCGTAATAGTAGAATGGTGAAGCAGCAGCACAAAAGTGAGGTTTAAGATATGTTGGCAGAGGAATTAGTGATTAGAGTACTTTATATGAGTCTGTGGAAAAGTGCACTTGAAATATACCGCATAATGTTCGGTGTCTGCTTGAAATAGGACATGCAGTCTCTGAAGTTTTAAGGTATGTATGGTCTTGTGACTGAGGTATGTCTGTACTTACACATGTATTCTGATATATGTTATCCTTCTGAAGATGCTAGACATGTAAAACACAGGTGTACATCTATTTGTATGTTTCTTTTATATATGGTGCCACTAGGAAAAGGTGCAAACACCTGCTTGCATGTTTTCAGGAATATAGTGAGACTTACAACACAGCCATGTAAAGCATTGCTTCTTTGTATTTGGCTAGGCCCAACACCCTGAGTACTAGCAGAATGGTGAAGCAGCAGCAGAAAAGTGAGGTTTAAGATATGTTTACATAGGGATTAGTGATATGGGGACTTTGTATGAGTCTGTGGAAAGGTACACTTTAAATATACCCCATAATTTTCGGTGTCTGCTTGAAATGGGAAGTGCAGTCACTGAAGTTTCAAGGCCTGCATTGCCTTGTGCCTGGGGTATGTCTCTACTGACACGTGTTTTAATACATGTTATACATCTGAAGATGTTAGACAGGGAAAACACAGGTATGCAACTATTTGTATGTTTCTTTTATATTTGGTGTCAGTAGCAGAAGGTACAGAGACGTGCATGTATGCTTTCAGGAATATGGTGAGACTAACATCAGAGGCATGTGAAGGGTTGCTGCTTTGTATTTGGCTAGGCTCAACACCCTGAGTATTACTAGAATCGTAAAGCAGCAGCAGATAAGTAGGCTTAACACCCTGAGTATTACTAGAATCGTGAAGCAGCAGCAGAATAATGAGGTTTAAGATATGTTGGTAGAGGAATTACTATTAGGCTACTTTATATGTGTTTGTAGAAAGGTACACTTCAAATACATCGCATAATTTTTGGTGTGTGCTTGAAATAGGAAGTGCAGTCTTTGAAGTTTTAAGGTCTGCATGGGCTTGTGACTGAAGTATGTCTCTACTTGCATATGTATTCTGATATTTGTTATCCATCTGAAGATGCTAGATGTGTAAAACACAGGCATACATCTATTTGTATGCTTCTTTTATATATGGTGCCACGAGGAAAAGGTGCATACACCTGCATGCATGTTTTCAGGAATATGGTGAGGCTTACAACAGAAACATGCAAAGAACTTCTGCTTTGTAATTGGCTTGGCCCAACTCCCTGAGTAGTAGTAGAATTGTGAAGCAACTGCACAAAAGTGAGGTTTAAGATATGTTGGCAGAGGGATTCGTGATTAGGCTACTTTGTATGACTCTGTGATAAGGCATAATTCAAATATACCACATAGGTCTAAGTATCCGCTTGAAATGGGAAGTGCAGCCTGTGACGTTTTAAGGTTTGCATGTTCTTGTCACTGAGGTATGTCTGTGGAGTAGTGTGGCTCACTGGTTAGAGGCGGCAGACCCGGAAGCAGAGGATGGCCCAGGACCAGGGTTCAATTCCTGACGTGGCAGGGTCGTGGACCAGGGTCAGCGGACTCGATAATTCTCGCCTTGGTGCCCACTCCAACCAGGGATCACACTCAGCAACTCTGGGCATTAGCTTGCGTCATCTCCACAACGGCCCCCCACATTTGCCGGGGATGCCTGGTTTCACCTTGGAGATACCAAGGAGGGACCATTTCACAGGGATAGCCAGGACGGGTTCCCCAGCGGTCTACAGCGCCACGACGCCTCGGCAGCAGTGCGCTTTACAAAAACACATACATTTACATTTACTTGCACATCTATTCTGGTACATCTTATCCATCTGAAGACGCTAGACGTGTAAAAACAGGTATATACCTATTTGTATGTTTCTTTTATATATGGAGGCGCTAGCCAAAGGTACAGAGAAATTCATGCATGCTTTCAGTAATATGGTGAGACTTCTTACAACAGAGACATTTGAAGAGTTGCTTCTTTGTATTTGGGTATGACCAATACCCTGAGTATTATTGGAATGGTGAAGCAGCAGCAGAAAAGTGAGGTTTAAGGTATATTCCTAGAAGAACTACTGATTAGGCTATTTTGTATGAGTCTCTGGCAAGGTACACTAACAATATTTTGCATACTTTTTGATGTGTGCTTGGAATGCTATCCATCCGAAGATGCTAGACGTGTAAAACACAGGTATACATCTATTTGTATGTTTCATTTATATATGGTGCCACTAGGAAAAGGTGCAGATACCTGCATGCATGTTTTCAGGAATATGGTGAGACTTACAACAGAGACATGCAAAGTGGTGGTGCTTGTATTTGGCTAGGCCCAACTCCCTGAGTAGTAGTAGTATGGTGAAGCAGCAGCACAAAAGTGAGGTTTAAAATATGTTGACAGAGGGATTAGTGATTAGGTTACCTTGTATGACTCTGTGAAAAGGTACACTTCAAATATACCGCATACTTCTTAGTGTCTGTTTGAAATGGGAAGTGCAGTCTGTGAAGTTTTAAGGTTTGCATGGTCTTGTGTCTGTGATATGTCTTTTCTTGCACATCTATTCTGGTGCATCTTATCCATCTGAAGATGCCAGACGTGTAAAAAACGAAGGTTTCTTTTATATATGGAGTCACTAGCAAAAGGTACAGACACATGCATGCATGCTTTCAGGAATATGTTGAGACTTTCAACAGAGACATGTGAAGGGTTGCTTCTCTTGAATTTGGATATGACAAACACCCTAAGTATTACTAGAATGTTGAAGCAGCAGCAGAAAAGTTAGGTTTAAGATATGTTGGCTGAGGTATTAGTGATTAGGCTACTTTGCATGCGCTTGTGGAAAGGTACACTTCAAATATAACATAATTTTTTGTGTCTGCTTGAAATGAGAGTGTAGTCTCTGAAGTTTTAAAGTCTGCATGGTCTTGTGACTGAGGTATGACTCTACTTACACATATATTCTGATGCTATCCATGTAAAACACAGGTATGCATCTATTTGTATGTTTCTTTTATATATGGTGTCAGTAGCAAAAGATGTTACAGCAAACAAATGATGGACGGAATGCTGACAATGCAAAATGTTTCCCCCAATCAAAAGATCTGGGTTAAATCCATCGTTTTTTTGCCCACTACGCCACCCCAGTTTGGACCCAGCCATATGCAAATCACTCTTGACCCTGTGTCCCATGGGAACAGTCCAGACCGATCTGCCATGCCAGGTTCTCCCTGGACCGGAACCAAGCATCCTGGGACCGGTTTCAGGGTATGTCACCCTTCTTCAGCCAGGCTAGCTTGAATTCAGTGGCACAGTGAGCAAGGGAACCACGTCTGGGCATACCCATCCCACTTAGGGCGAAAAGTGTTACGGCAAACAAATGATGGACGGAATGCTGACAATGCAAACATTCTCCCCCAGTCAAAAGATCTGGGTTAAATCCATCGTTCTTCTGCCCACTACGCCACACCAGTTTGGACCCAGCCATATGCAAATCAGTCTTGACCCTGTGCCCCACGGGAACAGTCCAGACCGAACTGCCAGGCCAGGTCCTCCCTGGACCGGAAACAAGCATCCTGGGACCGGTTTCAGGGTATGTGACCCTTCTTCAGCCAGGCTAGCTTGAATCCAGTGGCACAGTTAGCAAGGGACCCACGTCTGGGCATACCCATTCCACTTAGGGCACAAAGTGTTACAGCAAACAAATGATGGACGGAATGCTGACAATGCAAACATTCTCCCCCAGTCAAAAGATCTGGGATAAATTCATCGTTCTTTTGCCCACTATGCCACCCCAGTTTGGACCCAGGCATATGCAAATCAGTCTTGACCCTGTGCCCCATGGGAACAGTTCAGACCGAACTGCCAGGCCAGGTTCTCCCTGGACCGAAAACAAGCATCCTGGGACCGGTTTCAGGGTATGTCACCCTTCTTCAGCCAGGCTTGCTTTAATCTAGTAGCCCACCTGTTCCCTCTAGCAAGCCCCACACACTGTAATTGCTGAGAGGTGGTGGGAGGCCATGCCCCTTTTTCCACCACCGTGCAAACATGCCTCTCAGTGCACTGCTGGGGGGGCGACGAGGTCCCTTTGCGTCCTGAGGGCCTCAGGACTAAAGTGGACTTAGTCTCCTAAGCAACAGTGCACCAAATGGCACGTTTGCAGAGTGGTGGAGAAAGGGGGCGTGGCCTCTGACCACCTCTCAGCAATCCAGCTGTGTGGTGCTTACTAGAGGTACCAGGAGGGCTAGTTAGTCCCCATGGACCATCAAGAGGCAAGGGGACAACCCCCAACCAAGAGCACGCCTGGAGGCACGTTTGCAGAGTGGTGGAGAAAGGTGGCGGCATGCGACCACCTCTCAGCAGTCCCACTGTGTGGTGCTTACTGGAGGTAACAGGTAGGCTAGTTGGCCCCTAGGGACCCCCAGCAATGGAGGGGACTTCATCCCCCAAACAAGAGCGCGCCAGGAGGTGCAATTGCAGACTGGTGGAGAAAGGGTGTGTGGCCTAGTATCAGAACTCATCAATCCTGCTGTGTGGGACTTACTGGAGGTAACAGGAAAGGTATATGGCGCACAAATATGTCCTTGGGGCCAACTAACACTCTTGTTACCTCCAGTAAGTCCCACACAGTGGGATTGCTAAGAGGTCTTCGGAGGCCATGCCCCCTTTTCTCCACCACTCTGTAAACACGCCTCCTTGTGCACCACGTGTTGGGGATGAAGTCCGCTTTACTCCAGAGGGACCACGCAACTATTGTTGTTTGTTTGCCTACCGCAAAAGCAAGCATCCTTGTGTCATGGTACAAGGGAGCCGCTGCCTACGTTACGGGCAGGATTGTTTTTGTGCAGAAAGTGATACCTTCCTGCACAAAAACAATCTTTAGAGGCATACTCCTGTTTCAATGTGTCAGAATGCACCACACATAAAAAGAGGAATTAAGGAGGACAAACAGAGATATTTTACATTGTTATGCCCTCTCACAGGTAGGCACAACATTTTGGCATGTACCTTGGTTTGCTGTCTATAGAAAATGTGGGTTTGCATCAAAATGCATGAGTGGATGCATAGGAACTCCCATGATCCACCTATGTATTGTCTACCCGAGGCAGTGTAACAGAACAGAGCGCAAAACACTGTATTGCATCACTTTTTTTTCAAAACCTGTAAGTGACACAAATCAACCCTGGCATGGCTTAGTAAATTTAGACTAGCACTTTGTATTGGGGCTGCGCCAAAAAGTTGGTTCAACCATATCGCAAAATGTTAGTAAATCTAGGCCTTAGTATTGTGAGAATCAATTTGGTCCATTTGATCTATGTGTTATTAAGAACCTAATAGGGCTTCAATAGGATATTGCCTTTGGTTATTTGTGATGTCATTGAGCAACTCTGCATCTTGTAATAGCTTTCGTCTAATCCTGAGAAACCTGCCAGTTAATAGTATGTGGGTCGATTTCAACTGAATGCAGATTTTTGGTCGCACTATCACTGGGTGAAGGAACACATCATTAACCTTTTCAATTCCTGATGAAATATGCACTCAACCAAACAGCATTGGATTGATAAGGCAGTCAGTCAGGCATTGGCCGATGGGCCAGTACCTGATGGGTCACCTCTGGGCCGGTTTTTTTAGGAGCTCTGTCAACCGGCCCACAGAGCCTTACTGTCTTTTCCCGGCCAGGCCACTGTAATGTGGAGCCAGCATCATGGGGAGGTAGGTTAGGAGGGGAAACTTGCAGCAACGTCGCTAGGCGGCCAGATTCTGGCTGCTGCAGACTTTAACTAGGCCCCCGTGGGGCCGGGGTAGAAGCTCAGGAGCAGTGCCCCACTTCCCTGCTGTCCTCTTAAACAGAGGTGTCTGGCTGGGAACAGGTTATGTGGCTGTTGGGCCATCATCACCTCATCTCCCCTGGAGCAGCAGCAGTTCCCTGATTTTCTTCACTCCACCCCTGCTAGGCCATCGCCCTGAGGCTTTAGTTTGCTGTGGAGGGGGGGAGAGTAAGTGAAGGGGCTTCACTGATGGCCTTTTGTTGGCACCTAGGCCCCAGTGTCTTTCACACCTTGGTGGGAGGTGGGGGGTGGGGAGTATGTTTGCATAGGCTTCGCTGTGAGGCATCTTTCCCGGCGAGGAAAATTATAAAAACGTCTGTATTCCTTCTTAACATGGCTTTTTTGCCTTTGTTTAGTTTTAACTGTCACAGAACATTAAAGCAGCTTCAGGCCACATTTTAAACTGCGTTCACCTTATATTTATTGTTTGAAGTACATATTGATCAGAGGAGAAAATATGAGCTTTAGGTTTTTATCATCATTTTCCTGCCGGCCAGGACATTAACATACCAGAAATGCTGATTAAAAAATGGCCAGGTGGCAAATATAGCCACTTCAGGAGTTGTGGCCTTTGCGCCACTTTATTTCACCTCACTTACCCAGCCAAAATGCAGTGCTTTTAGCTTACACGAAGGTTTCTGGCTCTAAGAGCTTTAAAAGCTTTAAAATACGTAATGTATCCAACATTTTTCTAAAAATGATCTCTATGAGACTAGCCAAATGATGTTTTATAAACGGGTGTGACCCAGAAATGTGCGCCACTTTTGTGGGTGTGCCTGGGCCAAATTGTGATCCCAATCCGACCCTGCAGCCAAATAATGCAACACATTAACAATGCCATGGATGTTTACATTTTATATTTAAGCGTTTCACTTGAACACTTGGTACTTCAGCACACAATGCAGAAACAAGTAGGCCATGACTGTCTTTTGCAAGTCGAGTAAAAGTACATTATGCCAAAGTCTGCTTCAGATCCACATTCCTTTCAAATTAAAAGTATCAGCTGTTCAGTTCAGTATTCAATTGCAACTCTGGATGTATCATCTTATTTTTTTCAGACTGAGCCAATGGAAATATAGGTCTTGAAGTGCCCTGGGATGTTTTACAATTAGCATCTTTTCATCTGCTGGCCCTGGAGCATGACCCCGGTATATTTGAAGTTTATTAATAAGCTACTAAGTAGACGAGTAGATTTGTGTCAAGTGGATATTCAAAGCCCTCTAAGCTTCAGCTAAAATATATTGATTAGAGACAGCTGCTGCCAAGGAAATAAAAATATTCCAAAAGAAAAGGATATCAATGTCTTTATTCCTAGGACTTCATGTCCATTTCTTATAAATGATTTGTTAAATGAGCTGCCCTAAATAAAGTGTCATATATCACCAAGGGCTGCTTATCTCTGCATAATGATGCCAGAGGAAGTGGAAGTAGGGCAAAAGTTTTCAAAGTGCAAATTGCTAAAAGAAGCATAGTCATGAAATCCTGGAATGAGAGGAATTTTGCTTAAACTAGTGATTAAAAGAAAGCATGTCATTTTTTTCAAAGTGGGAATATGTTTATAGAGAGCAATGGGCACAATATCCTACATATAAGAAAAGAGATCTACCCTCTGTGATTACTTAAATTTGTTTTAGACCTTTGCAATTTTCACTTCCACCATACAGGGGACATGCAAAACACTCCCCAGCCTCTCAATGTACTCTAGAAGTGACTAGCTTTCAGCCATCTACAATAAACTATCTGAAAAGTTAATATAGAAAAAAGTCCACTACATTTTTCAGTACTAGAGGCCAGATATACAAAGCATTTTTTGCGGTTGCAGACTGCTCGATTTGCAGAATCGGGCCATTTGCAACTGCAAAAATGCTTTTTCAAATGTACAAAATGCAAAATGTGATTCAGTAACTTGATACCGAATCGTAATTTGCATTTGCACTTCAATATTTGGAAGGGGCGTGTTTTAGGTGTGCCTTCCATATACTGAATCACTATCTTATGTTCTACTGTTTTGTGACCAAATTCGGATTGCAAAAGAGTTATACTTTACCACCAGTTTAAAACTCGCGCTAACCTATCCTCAAAGGGAACGGGGTCCCCTGTGGACCCCTTACCCCTTGAGAATGGTAAAATAATATTTTTAAGAGCAACCTACGTCATTATAATTCATGAGGTAGGTCATTTTGTGACCCACTAGGAATTGCTATTTCAAAGATGTAAGTTTTCTTACATTTAGAATAGTAATTTCCTAATTGTGATTCGGTAAGAATCGAAATTAGGAAATCGCAATTCTAGATGTTTCTACATCTGGAATGTGGAGTGCTGGGATGTGAGGCAGTGTGCATCCAGTCTCTTTTTATTTGAAAAGGCTACCTTGAGCTAATGAGCTGACGAGCTCTGGCTGATGCACCTACACCCAGAGAGTGCACCCAGAAGACTTTGGGCAGCATTTCCAGCACCCCAAAACAATGTATTGCTCCCTACTGAAGAAGGACAACTATCCTGAAATATGTATCTAAAGATACACAGCACTGGCAGCACCAACAAGGATGACAAACTTAGGTCTGTCACTGTACTAAATGTTATTATGCACTGCATTTAGAATGATGCATTTGGAGCAAACTGAGTGCTGGGATGTGAAGCAGTGTGCTCCCACTCTCTTTTTATAATATAAACAAGGTTTATATAGGTCTGGTAAAGCTGCAACTGAAATAATGTGAACAAAATGTTACACAAAACATTCACCTATACTAGTGAATAATTTGGTGGAAGGTTCTAGAATAACCCTTGCATTTTTGCATAAAGTTATTGTTGGAAAAGGGATTTTTGGTCGGCTAGGGCATGTGCCTAAGTCTGTCAGAAACCACCACTTTAGTCAGGATAAGGGAGTTACACTCCTAAAATACCCACTGGTCACCCCCTTGGTAGCTTGGCACGAGCAGTGAGGCTTATCTTAAAGGCAGTGTGTAAAGCATTTGCACATAACCAACAGTAATACAGTGTAAGCCCTACAAAAGGACACCACACCTGTTTAGAAAAATATCCAATATTTTTTATATATTTTAGACAAGACCAAAAACTATACAAATCCCCAATACAGGACTTAAAAATCTTCAATTCTCAAAATAAGCTTGAAAAAGAGTTCCTTGATGTTGATAGCTCCATCCAGGGCTATCACGGCATTGTAAGCAAACAAATCCAAAGAGTTCTGGCTGACCGCGGCGTCGCAGTCCAGCTACGGTGTCGAGAAGACCCGCAAACAGTACCTTTTGGAAATGCAGGGCATCGGCGACCTCTCGTTGAGCTTCCGAAAGCACGGCGTCTGCAGGCGTCGGTTCCAGAGGGCAGTGCGGGAGTCGTCCGGGGCCTTGAAGTCACACGCGTTGCAGGTCGAACTCCCCTCTATTGCAGTCAGGAGCTCTGGCGTCGGCAGGCATTGGGTGCTGTGGTGCGAAGTGCAGCTGTGCGGCGTGCGGTGCCCTGAGGTCGAGGTGCGATCAGCGGCTCAGTAGCGGTGTCAGATGGCATCATCGGTGAGACCAGGATCGCGGTGAAAGGTGAAGGCGGTGCGCATCGCAGTGCTGACAAGTCATGGTGAAAGCAGCGTCATAGTTGTGGCTGAAGCGCTGTTGTCGGCTGTTGAACTGGAGTAGATGGTGCCAAGGCTGCGGTGTGGGATGAGGATGGTGCGTCGTGTAACTTTACGAGCGGTGCCCTCGAACGACGGTGCAAGCAGCGGCGTAGATTTGGGCGTGGAGCGGCATTGTTTAGGGTACCAAGTCGTCGTCGTGAAATGAGGCGGTGCGGAGTGCGGTGCCCACAGGTCGTGGTGCGAGCAGCGGCTTGATGGCGGCGTCAGCAGGCGTTGTCGTGAGACTAGGGTTGCGGTGTGGCATTGCGGTGGTGCCCTCTGCGGTGCCTTTAGGACACGGAGTCAGCAGTGGCATCGTAGACTACGTCGGGTTGCTTTTTCCTCTGTTGCAGCACAAAACACACAGTTTCCAGTGCTGAGGGCAGAAGAGCTTGACGTCTTTGCTGTTCCTGAGACTTCTTGAACAGGGGCCAAGCTCTACCTCAAGCCTTGGAGAAACTCACAAAAGTAGATTGCAGAAAGTTCAGTCCAGTCCTTTTAGTGCCCAAGACAGAAGTAGCCACTGCAGGCCAACACAGCAAAGCACACATCAAAGTGATAGTTCCTCCTCACAGCATCTCCAGCTTTTCTTCTTGGCAGTCTTCTTGATCCAAAAGAGTTCTAAAGTTCAGGGGTCTTGTCCCCAGTATTTGTATCCTTTGATCTCGTAGGCAGAGAGTGTCTGTGCCCAGCCAGAACTAGTTCTGTCTTCTCTGTTGTGACTTCCTGGCAGGAGGTGGAGACGGCATGGTCAGAGGCAGACCAGGCCCTTTGAGGTGCAAGGAAATCTCCTCCCCCTTCCCCAATTGCAGCCCAGGCCTATTCAGCCCTTTCCTGACCGACCTACACTATCTGGAGCCACTCCTGCTCCGGAGCTGTCTGTCATCCAAAACCCAGACAGGCAATCCACATTCCAGCATGGGCACACGGGATGAATGAGCAAGAAAAGACCTACTTTCTAAAAGTGGTATTTTAAAACACAGAATGTAAAAAGCACCTTCACAAAAAGATACATCTTTAGATTTGAGTTCAGGCACACTAAACTTTATTTTCCTACCTAATTCCCTGGGCCAGTTATGTTTATAAGATGTTATAAACAAACTCCCCATTCTGTCATGTGGGGAACAGATAGCCTTGCAATAGCGAAAAAAACTAAATTGGCCGTATTTCACTATCAGGGCATGCCACACACACCAGGGCATTTCCTACCTTTCAAATACACTGCACGCGGCCAACAGGGGTACCTTGGGCCTAACTTAGGGGTGGCTGACATGTAAGAAAAGGGAAGGTGAGGAACTGGCAAATGTGTGCACTGGCCAAGTCAACATGGCAGTTACAAACTGCACGCAGACTCCGCACTGATGGGTCTGAGTTACCTTTTACAGGCTGTTCGTGTGGGTGGCACAATCCCGTGCTGCAGCCCACCAACGGCATTTAATTCTCAGGCCCTGGCACACGCAGTGCACTTTACTAGGGACTGCCACGTAAATCAAACAGGCCAATCATGGAAACAAAATATAATCAAAACAACGAAAGAGTGTGCCTGGAATTTATTGGAAGAGCACAACTGTAGAACCCAACTAGGTTTCTTAATAAAGCCCTCACTCACCAACCTGGTTGGTGACATGCTTTATCATTGGGCCCCACCGGGAGAGGCCGAGTGCCACCCCGGTGTGCTTTGACGCCAGAATTACTGCGGAGCTGGTGGTGTGTGTGGTGGGTAGTGAAAGTGTTAGTTAAAAATGTCTTGTTTGTGTCAAAAATAATAAACTTTATTAGAAGCCAAACAGACATGTATAAAAACAGAGTGTGGGACGTGAAAGCTGAATAGATTGTTCAGCCAGGTCCCTCATGATATGGTCAACATGTTTCTGCCTATGTGTTATATTTAAACCGGCATTCGTCAGGACCAAGGAGACGTGTAAACCTCGGCGGTATGGGCGCGCTAAGGTCCACCCTAACCTGAGGTTGTAAGTGTGAAAATATAAAAATGTATTATAAAAAAATATTATTAATATGGTGACTCCCGCATTGGAGAGGAACCGAGTTTATTCTGGGTGAGTAGAACAAACATACACAGACAAACAAGAAAAAAGACAAACAGTCAATGATTAGACATGGTCATATGGGTTTGCCAACGTGGAACATACAGATAATTATGCTCTGCGCGGTGCACTTATTTGGTAACGCTTGCCATCTGTGCTGCTGTGAGGACAGGAAAGTGCATACAACACGACAAATGCGATCTCTAGACGCAAAAACAATTAAAAGATATGGAGAGCCCAGGACGGTCATTAGCATTAGCCAAGAACTTAGGTGGTAGAACACTATGCGCGGTAAAAGACACAGTGTTGGTTGGGCACTAGAAATACATAAGAACTAACAGTCTCACATGGGGTGTAGTCAGTATCTACACCATGGGTCTCGGGAGGGGGGTGGAAGCTACAATGGCACACCCTAGGGATAGGGAATAAAGAAAAAGAAAAAGAAAAAGGGGGGGGGTTAAAAAGTGCAGAGAGATTCTCCTGAACTTATCTGTAATGCCTGGTTGTAGGACTCACGTCCGCTCAGCTAGGCACCCGCTTGGCACCTACGTGATCCCTCGATAACCGGACCCCGATGGTAAGTAGAAGGTGAAAGCCGGCATGATTATAAAGAAATGAAAGGAAACTCACGTTCGAGACGCGAGGCAAAATGGGGGCGTGTCATGACGTGGTACGCGATGCGTGTCAGTACACCGCCAATCAGGAGACTGTAGTTACGCTTAGTGGCCAAACACGCAACAGTGCTGTGTGGCCAATCAGTAGTGGGAGTGCTCGTTGTCAAGGATACGGTACACAGCACTACGTCATAGGAATCCCTGTGCCGAAGCGAATCGCTAAGTTCAAGAAAAGTTAAAGCATGCTCGTAGAGTCGGTAGACATGCCGCTATGAGCTAATTAATTAAGCCTGTTCGAAAAGAGGAAGGACTGGTATGGGGAAAGGGACGAGAGGATTGTTTCCAAGGGCAACACGATGAGCAGTGTCCAATGGTAGCATCTAAGGTGAAAGTGCGGTGGCAGCGAGGGGAGCAGGGCATTTGAAACAACCATGCGGTGTACGGTGCACAATGTGCCCGTAGGATTACTAATAGGAGGAGTATAATAACACCAACCACATATAAAAGGGAAGTAGGGGATACATAGGAAAGGTGGGGGGGGTTGGGTGAAAGAGGGAGAAGGGGGAGATGGGGGGATTGAAAAAGGATCAATGTCCCTGTTTGGAAAAAGAAAAAAGCAATAAGAGGGGAAGGTGTTAAAAAGAAATAGAAGGGGAAAGGAAAAAGGATAAGTTCACCCAACCCCCCCTCCGCCTTGCCTGTGTATCCCCTACTTCCCTTTTATATGTGGTTAGTGTTATTATACACCTCCTATTAGTAATCCTATGGGCACATTGTGCACCATACACCGCATGGTCGTTTCAAATGCCCTGCTCCCCTCGCTGCCACCGCACTTTCACCTTAGATGCTACCATTGGACACTGCACATTGTGTTGCCCTTGGAAACAATCCCCTCGTCCCTTTCCCCATACCTGTCCTTTCTCTTTTCGAACGGGCTAAATTAATGAGCTCAGAGCGGCATGTCTATCGACTCTACCAATACCAACATAACTCCTACCTCCCACCTTTTTTAGGAAGGGGCCGGAGAGGAAGAGGGAGAAGGAGAGGGCAAAACCAAGTCCGTTGGCAACAGGACGACCCAGTGGGCAACAATACTCGCAGCAAGTCACAACAAGCGAGCACAATTGCCCAGGAAGTTTAATTGTTAACCTCTCCAACATTTCACTATCTCCTCTAGAGACACAAGTCCTTGAAAAAGGCCCGGGCTTTGTACCCACTGCCCGTTGGGACAAATTCTGTCTCCATTGCGAGCTTGACAATTTCTTTAGAAAATTAAAACTAAAGGCCTTTTTTGAAGGTAGAAAAGAAACGGCACTAGGTACTAACCAAGTAGATACTGGCCTTAGGAACAAATCCACTTTTACTCCTCCACGTCATACAATACCAGCAGAAATCACTGCTTTTGAGCAGGCAGTCTCTCTGGAAATTGAGAATCTGGATGAACCAAAACAATTTAAGAACTTAAGTACCTTGGAGTTCAAGGCTCTTGATAATCTCAAAGCCAATTCCACCATTACAATCAAACCCACTGACAAAGGCGGGGGTATTGTTATACTAAACACAGTGGACTACAACACTGAATGCAGACGGCTCCTGAGTGATAATAAAAACTATCAACCACTTACCGTGGATCCCTCAGAAGAGCTCAAACCTCACATTCACAACCTTGTGAGAGAGGCAGAGGCCAATGGCCATATCACGAGACATGAGGCAGATTTTCTGACTACAGGGGATAGTGTGGTGCCATATTTCTACACGCTGCCTAAAATTCACAAAAACAAGACGCCACCTCCTGGATGCCCCATTGTCTGGGGCATTGGTTCCCTTCTGGAACCACTGTCGCGTTTTTGCGACCATTTTTTAAAACCTCGGATCCAGCAAACTCCTACCTATCTCAAGGACACCAAAAATCTCCTCAATCTACTGCAGGAACTCCCTTTGGACACTGAATCCACTACTCTCGTGACTCTCGACATCGAGAGTCTGTATACTAGCATACCCCAAGATGACACCATCGGAGTCTTGGGTGAGGCTTTGGACCACACCAACTGGGATTACCAAACACCCAAATCCTTTATCCTGGAATGTGCCACCCTAGCACTAAAACATAATGTATACCTTGAATGATGTTTCATCTTTTACCACTTAGGTGACAGCGCATATGCGGTGTGGTCATTTATCCTCACTCCATACCTCAACACATCTACCCCAAGTGAGAGGAGATTCAATGTGGTGCATAAATCAACGCGGAATGTGGTGGAGCATACATTTGGACTCCTGAAAAGCAGGTTCTGCTGCCTCCACAAAAGTGACGGTGCACGGCAGTACCGCCCTCTGATCTGCTGCAAGATAATACAACATGTGCCATGCTACATAACCTGGCCACACAAGGAACACCCATGGAACTCACTGAATCAGAGGATGATGATGAGGAATGTCCACAGCCACTGCACTGCGCAGCAGGTGTCGCAGCAGCGCCAGATGGGAGACACAGACGGGCTGAGATCACACGCAACTATTTCTGATAATGAGTAAGTAATGAGACAAAGCGAGTAATTGCAAATGTGCAACAGTGTTTTATTGACCTTACATCAGGCAATAGGAATTCACACCGCAGCACCATATTGGCCCCTCATTGAGTCAACAATCCCAGTATGGCATTGATTCACTGCATGCTCATTGTAATCCCTTAGAATTTGGTAACATGGGTTACCTCACCCATCTCCCAATGTCAGCTGAAGCATGGCTTCATTTCTCGCGCCCACGCACAGCACTGCTCCGCTCACCCCGCACACTGCCCTCGCCAGAGGACTGTCCTGCGGCTGGACCGTGCCTTGCACTGCGCCTCCTTGAATCTGCTGTAGATGGAGTGATGCTGCTGCAGCTTGTTACCTCCTCACTTTCACCACCATCTCCAGACCCTGTGGCAGCGATGTGTGCTGTCTGGAACTCTTCCAATGCAGTAGTGACAGTAACCAACCCCCTACCCACATCATGGCTGCAGTGGGCCATCTCCACCTGCATGGCCACTGAGCGTCAGCTAAAGACAGAGGTGGCATTACATAGCCGATTCACAGCCTTTGTATACCCTTCCAGGCGCTGTTCCTCCCTGCGCCTTGCCGCCTGTTCCTTGTCCATTTTGCCGCACAACAGCCTAACAGCATCGGCCATGTCCCGCATGCCCCCTGCAATGGTGGTATTTAGAGCATTTATGCCCTCCTTCATGTCCCTCATATGTCTGTTCATGTACACCATCTGGCGTTGCATTGACCGCATTGTTTTACCTTGCAGCCGCTGCACCTTCAACATGTTTCCCTCCAGACCTGCAAATACACTGGTATCTTCTCCCTGTGCATCTGGACTGTATGCCCTTGGTCTGCATTGTCGGGCATTTGTGTGGCAATGCTCCATGGGTGACTCTGTCCCTGGAGTCTGTCCTGCCTCTTCCTGCATGGTCTGTGGGGCTCCCGTGCTCTCCTCCTCTGAACCCTCCATCTCCTGAAGGCTACCCACTGTATCCCTCCTGTGTCCCGGTGGTGGTGGTGGTGGTGGTGGTGGCGTGACATCGGCAGGTGTCAGGGCCTCATCATCCTGAGTGTTGTGTTCCCTAGGTTCCTCTTCTGTCTCCCTCTCAGCAGTCTGTGGTGCAGGTTCGCCTGTGGATACATAATGACAATTTACTGACTTGCCTGGCGACACTTGATTTCCATTAAATTACATGTTTGGCGTTGAAACTGACAGTCCCCAGCTTGCTTATTTACTGATGTGGGTCACATGCACTTTGGTTCATTGGAAAAACTTGTATGGTATGTGTTAATTTGGACTGCATCTCCCAAGATGCAATGCTGTTTGTTGGCAAATCATGGACTGGAGTGGGATTCATACTTGCTTATTGGGGATTGGGGAGGGGGGGCACAGCATGCTGTGCATGCTTCCTACCTTGTCTGTTGTTTCCCCTGGCTGAGCTGTCCGCGTCTCCTATGCCAACGATGCTCTCTGGCTGGAGGGTGGACTCTACCATTTCCTCCAGGGGTGATGGTTCTGGCACAGTGGATGTTCCGCCACCTGTCTGATTTGCGGAGGTCATACCAGCGCTTCTTGAGTCCGTCAATGGAGCGCTGGGTGACACCAATGGCATTAATTTTTGCCTGTATTACAAGCCATATCTTCTGTTTTTATGAGTCTGGAACATGGAATGAGTTCTTGCCAAACAACTGGTCATGGTCCTTTACCACCTCCTCAATTAGGACCTCCAACTCCTTCTCGAATAATTTGTGTTTCTTCCTCTTCCTCTCTGCCTGCTCCTTTCCCTTCTCCTGTGTGTCCATGCTTGGTTTTGGTGTCTGCTTGGGGATTACTGTGCAACTCCTGGGTCTCTGCTCCTGCTCCCTGCCTCTCCCACAGCTTCAGGCTCAGTGAAACAGCATGTGTCAGGCCACTTCCTGGTTGTGAGGTCATCAGGCTGCACCCGAATAGCGGATTCGCTAATTTGAGATTTTTTTAAATTGCAATTTCGCTAATACCGATGCGGTAATGCGGATTCGGTATTTTATTTGCGATTATTGCCGAATTGCTAACTTTTAGTGATTTTTTATCTACATCGGATTTTGCGAGTTCTTGATAGCGATTCGGTAAAAATCGCTATTAAGAACTCTCAATTTTGTTTTTACCTACATATGGCCCTTAATACTTTAAAAAAAATATAGGTTGTAATTTTTTTATAAGTTAAGAAGAATAGGTTGAGATGTTAACTGGAATTTAAATAAATTTAAATTTAGTGTTATATTTTTTATTGTACAACAAACGATTAATTTATTATTATGTAACTCTTTTGCCATTTTAGTTGTTTCCTATGTGCTTAATATTAATTTATGTTTGCACTTTTTATTTACTATTAAATTTATATTAGTAATTTGTATATAAATATTAGGATGCTGGGATTGTAGGTGGACCTGGTGCGAAGTTAAGTATATTGTGATTAATTTAATTTATAAGTTAAATATTATTTATTGTAAATTTGAGTTTTAATTGATTCAAATTTTTTCATTAGTTTCATTGTTTATTGACTATTTTCTTTATATTAGTTTAATTTGTAAATTATAAGAACATTTACATTTCTATACTCTGTTACTAGTATATATTTTAATAGCAGGTTGTTGGGTTTGTTGAAGAACAGGGTGGTAAACTATGGTAATTATATTTTTAATTCTTTGTTCATCTTCATTTTTAATTGATAATCAATTTGTTTTATTTGATTTAATTATTATTTATTGTTACACATTTTTATTATTAATATTTAGACATATGTATTTTTACATTTTATGTTAACTTTATTTGTTTAACTTAACCCCTTCAGCGCGGCGTGGATTTCCGCGCCACGCTGAAGGTTCTGAGCGCGGGCGGGGCCATGACGGAGCGGTTCCGTCATGCGCACAGCGCAACCGACGTGCATGACGGAACCGCTCCGTCATGCGCGTCGAAGGGGTTAACTTATATTATCATTTAAATATGTGTATTCAACTTTTGGGCTGTTTGTGTTTTTTAAGTTGTAGTGAGAGGTGTGAATTTAATTTTAGTTAGTTTTCTTTTAACACTATTTTGTATTTTTTGCGTTTTACATTTATATTATTTGCACAATATATAATTTAATAATTTATTGTTGTTATGTGTTTTAATTTAAGTAATTATGAGTTTTAATGGTATTTGTAATCCTCAAAAGGTGTCCCTACTTCTGCATACATTGCAATTGGGATAGTCAATGTAATCCTTCTGAAGTCTAACATATTCCCTTTGGTTGCTTAGACTGGAGTGGAAGTAGTAAATATAACCCCTTTGAAGTTCAACACTGTTGTTGAGACTGGAGTGGGAGTAGTAAATGCAACTCCTTCAAAGTCTAACACTTTCTGTACTGTTGCTTAGACTGGAGTGCAAATAGTATGGGGCTGATTATGAGTCTCGCGGTGGCGGTTGTCCGTCCACTGCAATACAACTTCAAAAGTCGTTGCGGTGGCTGGCAGTGGAGGAACAAAGGGGGCCCATGTGGATGCATTCAGGGGGCACAACATGTGCACCCCTGTCTGTATTCCCCCAAATTCCAGCATGGTTTAAACATTACCATCCATGCCATGCTACCACGTCTTTGCCTTTACCATTGCAGTACCTGTTTTCCAGGCACTGCCATGAGAAAGGCAAAGGACCTTCCTCCACACACGAGTTCAACTCGTAATTAGGCGGGTGGTCCTTGCATGGCTTCACCACAGCTGTGTAGGCGGAGAGCAGGAGCAACTGCGTTAAAGTCGTAATCAGGCCCTGAATGTAGCCACTACCAAGTCCAACACCTTCTCAGTGTTGCTCAGACTGGAGAGGGAATTGTAAATGTAATGCCTTCCGAAGTCCCACACTTTCCTTGCTGTTGCTAAAGCAGACATGGGAATAGTACAACACTTTCCCAACAGGCTGAAGTGGAAATAGAAAATTTACCCCCTCTGAAGTTAATCACTTTTCCTACTGTTGGTCAGGCTGGAAGTGGAATTGTAAATCGAAACCCTCAGAAATCCAACCCTTTCTCCACAGTTTTTTAGACTGGAGTATGTATAGCAAATGTAACTCTTTTAAAGTCCATCACTTTCCCTACTGTTGCTTACATTGGAGTGGGAGTAGTGTATCTAACCTCTTCAAAATCCAACATTTGTCCTACTATAGCTTAGACTGCAGTGGGAATAGTAAATCTAACCCCTTCAAACTCTAACACATTCTCTACTGTTGCCTGAACTAAAGTTGGAATAGTAAATCTAACCCTTCCGAAGTCCAACACTTTCACTACTGTTGCTTTGAGAGAATGAGCATAGTAAATTTAACCCTACTAAAGTTCAATACTTTACTTACTGTTGCATGCATTGGACATTTTTCCTACTGTTGCTTAGACTGGAGTGGGAATAGCAATTCTACCCCATCTGAAGTGCTACCCTTTCCTTAGTGTTGTGTGGATTAGAGTTGCAATGGTAAATCTAGCCCTGCCAAAATCTAACACTTTCCTACTGTTAAATAAACTGGAGTGGAAATAGTAAATTTGACCCCGCTGAGATGTATATATATAAATATATATTCACTGAAAAAACCATAGGTTTCAGATACGTTATAGTTTGGAATTAGCATTTTAAAAACCTAAGAAATTCACTGAAAAAACCATAGGTTTCAGGGAAAGTTATAGTTAGTTGGACATTTCACTCGTATAAAACCATAGAAATTCTCCCGTTATAGTTAGTTCAGCTAACTATAACTCGCGCCCCCGCAATGCACTGCTGATGACATCACATATTACATCACTCATGACATGGCCAGTGACATCACTGATGACATCATTGATGACATCACTGATGACATCTCAAATGACATCACTGATGACATAACTGATGACATAATTCATGTGAAAAATTGATGCATCTTCTCACATCCTAATATAACTTTTGATTAATGGTGGGCGTAGTGCTCCGCTCCGCCCACGGAGTGTGCGTAGTGCTGCCTGCTTCGTGGGGCATGAAGTAGGCATAGCAGGTAGCGCTACACACACACCACGGCGGAGCAGAGTTGCCCGCCACCCGCCTCCCGCCTCCCGCCCGCCCTCGCGAGAAATGCGCATGCGCGGGCGCCCGCGCATGCGCATTTGTGAGGAAGAAGTTGCCGCTGAAGGAGGAACTCGGAGCCCCGGGACGCTGCACCTCAGGTAAGATATTTTCTTACATTTAAATACTTTAATTTATTTTAAAATGAGGGCGGGCAGCGGGCGGTGTGTAGTGGGACTATGCGGAATGTGCGAGTGTGCATAGATTTGACCACACTACGCGATGCTCTACGTAGCCCCACTAAGCCCAGGGTTACCTTTGATACACCCACTCTAAATTACAGACTGCCATTCTCAAAACCATAGACACTCCAACACCAATAACTACAAACCCACTCACTGATTCTTAGCTTTACACACATATCCACTCACTCACCTGTACAGTCACTCATACTTATGGTCACACACCGCCACCTAGTCATTCATGCAAAAAATTAATCACACTGCCATTTACTCACTTATACAGTTTTACACACAACAGCTCACTTACTCATACAAATACTAGCACATACTTACACTCCTATACAATCACTGATACAAGCACAGACTCATCCATACAGCCACTCTCACAATAACACACTCTCACTTATATCCATTTATATACTCCGACACACATATATACTGCCTTTCACATATGTAGTTACTAACACATATACAAGTGAGATATACATTCACTCACTAACAGACTCACCCGCCCATACAGTCCATCACAGATGCACTCTTGAAACCATGCACACAGTGAATCACCCACTCACACATCTATGCACAGAGACACACACACCCCACCCCCACAAACACTCAGGCACCCATACAGATACTCAGACAACCAATCAATAACCCATATAGACACTCATGTAGCTATTCGCAAACCCATTCAGCCGCTTACACACCAACAGACAGACGGACACAGACATTCACACAGTTTACTCACTAACCCATGCATTTACTAAGATAAGTTAATTCACTCACTTATAGAGTCAGTCACACACCTACTAAATCATCCATTCAGACACTTATACACTCACTCATTCTTCAATACGCCGTTCCCTATATATATTAAACATATTTAAACTTTACAGAAACACATAGTCACTGGATGATGTCATCAGTGATGTCATTTGAGATGTCATTAGTGATGTCATCAGTGATGTCACTGACCATGTCATGAGTGATGTCATATGTTACGTCATCAGCAGTGCATTGCAGGAGCGTGAGTTATAGTTAGCTGAATTAACTATAACGGGGAATTTCTATGGTTTTATACGAGTGAAATGTCCAACTAACTATAACTTTCCCTGAAACCTATGGTTATTTCACTGAATTTCTAAGGTTTTTTAAATGCTAATTCCTAACTTTAAAGTGTCTGAAACCTATGGTTTTTCAGTGAATTTCTAAGGTTTTTTAAATGCTAATTCCTAACTATAACGTGTCTGAAACGTATGTTTTTTTTCAGTGAATTTCTAAGGTTTTTTAAATGCTAATTTTTAATTATAAAAGTAGTTATACCTATGTTTTTTATACAGACTTTGAAGATTTTTTTAAACGGTTAATTTGTAAATATATTATTTATTAAACAATATTATATATTTTTCAGAAACTTGTTTAAATTATTTAATTATTTTTTAAAAATTAAAACTGAAATGTACTGTAATTATTTTTCATTTTTTTATTTTAACATATTTATATTATTTTATTTTTTATTTTTTTAAAAGACATTTTGGAGTCGCACACCCTAAGCTTACCTAATGCGACGGGTGTGTGTATTTCAGCCGCCATATTGGAAAAGTTGTGAAGCATCCAGGTATGGTGTGCGACGGGTGCATATTTTCCAATTACGTGATATACGTATAATATTACGTGTTGTGCGCGATAGGTATGCGACTGATGCGCGACTCCTGCTCCCGCTAATTCGCTACACATGCGCATTAGGGTACGCAATGCTTACACGGTGGCGGGCCCCGTGTGACATCATATGTGGGTCGCGCTGGGTGCGCGACTCATGCAAAAAATGTTATGTTCTAAAATGAAATGTATGTGTCTTTAATATACATATTAGGGCTAGAGATTATCTAAGGTATTCATAAAAATAATATATTTCTGTTTGTAATAAAGTTATATTACTTTTAAATACATTTTCACGAAGTCGTGTAGGGTGCGTGCTTCATAAGCGCGGGGTGCGCAGATTCCATTTGACCTAAAAAAAAGATTTGATTGGTTCATAACATTTCACACTGTAACTATTGAAGGACCCCACCCATTTCAATCATTCTTGTTGGAGCCTGTTTAGAGAGACATCTCTTTTCCATAAAGAACCCTTTTTTGCTTGTTTTCTTTGGTGTTTTTTTAAAAAAAAACAAAAAAATGGCTTCTGGACAGCAGGAGGAGGAAGTTTCTTCTGAAGAAGAATTTTTGGAAGAGGCACCACGTCCACAGAGGCCGGTCTCTGTTGTATGGAAATTCTTCACATATCCACCAGGACAGAAGAAAGTGAATGCCACAAAGGTCACATGCAACATTTGTGACCGAGTCCTGTCTAGAGATAGTGACAAGAAGTATTCTTGTGGCACTGCCTCAATGTATAAACATCTAAGGACCATACATCCTCTGTACCTGGCTCTGGAGGAATCGAGGCGAGCAGCTATGAACCACTCATCTACATCTACATCTGGAGCATCCTCAGCAACACCTGCACCGGACATTAGGCCAGAATTTGCGTTTCTTGAACAGCATTGTGTGAAGTGCAAGAAACTAATATGCTTCGGTGAGCAGTCAGTAAATGCAGTTTGTGCTGCTCAACGTAATCATCATTGTTAATTTTTTTTTATTGGAATGATACATAATTCCAAAAGTTTCCTTATTTATTGGTTCTTTTTGTGTTCATTGTTTGAAATAACACCAAAAAAATACAAGCCTGTTCAAAAAGAGAAAAAAAGAAAAAAGGAAAAAGAAAAAAAAGTTTTTATCAGAACTACCTTACCTGGTTAAAGAAGGAACTATAATTGCATGGTAATCTGGGAAAGTTTGGTTGAATATATGTGTAGAGCATGATTGAGTGAAAGAATGCATTAGTAGTGTATGGTGAATGTATAAGTGCAGATCTATAAGGAAGTACTGTAGTATGACACTGCAAGCTCTTTAGCTGCACCACGCTGCTGCACTTCCGAAGCACAGGGATGTGACATATTTACATAAATATGTCGCAACTCTGTGCTTCTTCCTGCACTGGCGCACAAACAGCTGCCAAGTGCTACTGCAGGCACCCATACATCATGGTGCAAGGATGTAAGGAGAGTACTGTGAGTTGACAAAAGGGTGAGTTTTTTAGTGCTTGTGTGTTGGCACGGACAGTAAATAAGAACATGGTTCTGTCAGGATGATTGCATGACTGGATAGAGAGTGACAGTCTAATTGGGGCACTACTTGAATACTACCTGGCTTATAGCAAGGGTGAATCTGTACTCTGCTGGGGGGTAGGGGCCTGCATACATTGCACACATTTCACTATAGCACTATGTGTCTTAATGCTTGAGGCATTCTACAGGTGCATGGAGACTGACTAGATTGTGAGAGTGCTGGTAGGTGACAGGAGAGTGAGCTTTTAAGTGCTTGGGTGTTGGCACAGCAATTACATAAGGACATGCTTCTGTCAGGATAATTTTAGGACTAGACAGAGACTGATAGGCTGATTGGATCACTGCATGAATACTACCTAGTTATTGCAAGGGTGAATCAGAAGTCTTCTGGAGGTTACAGGCCTGCATACATTACGCACATTTCACTGTAGCATTATGTGTCTTAATGCCTGAGGCATTCTACAAGTGTATGGACACTGACTAGATCGTGAGAGTGCTGTGAGTTGACAGAAGAGTGAGTTTTTAAGTGCTTGTGTGTTGGCACAGACAGTAAATAAGGACATGGTTCTGTCAGGATGATTGCAGGACTGGATAGAGAGCGACAGTCTAATTGGGGCACTACTTGAATACTACCGGGCTTATAGCAAGGGTGAATCTGTACTCTGCTGGGGGTTAGGGGCCTGCATACATTGCACACATTTCACTGTAGCACTATGTGTCTTAATGCCTGAGGCATTCTACAGGTGTATGGAGACTGACTAGATAGTAAGAGTGCTGGTAGGTGACAGGAGAGTGAGTTTTTAAGTGCTTGTGTGTGGTACAGCGATTACATAAGGGGCACTGCATAAATACTACCTGGTTATTGAAAGGGTGAATCAGAAGTCTGCATGGGGTTACAGACCTGCATACATTGCGCACATTTCACTGTAGCACTATGTATCTTAATGCCTGAGGTATTCTACAGGTGTATGGACAGTGACTAGATAGTGACAGTGCTGGTAGTTGACAGGAGAGTGAGTTTTCAAGTGCTTGTGATACAGACATAGTGCTGTCAGGAAGACAGGAGCACCCTGGGCGCACCCTCCCGATCACGATCTTCATGGTAATTGGCTGTCAACACTCCAAACCAGGAAGTGGTGGCAGCCATTTTGTGCCTCGGTAGAACAGAGGCAGAAGAAAACTGAAAAACAAATGTGGAAATCAGGAAAAGGGGGCAGGGTAGAAACACCCTGACCCCCTCGGCCTTCTCAGGGGGACCCACAAGGACCCCAAGGGCAAAAAAAAGATTTTTTTTTAAAAGGGCAAAATTCGAGTTGGGGTCGCGAATCCCGCCGAAATATTTTTTTTAAAACGAAGTGCGGGCTCCTGCGCTTTGTTTTCAATAAGCCCTGGGTGGGCCAGGTCCAGGGGGCAACCTCAAATAAATTTGCAGGGGCCCTCGGGGGGCCCCCGCAGCCCAGGGGACCGCCACCTCCCTGGGGCTTTATTGATTATATGCAGGGGGTATGCAGACCCCTGCAGCCACGGGGACCGCCACCAACCCAGGGCTAATTTTAATATATGCAGGGGCACTGCGGCCCCCACAGCCCCGGGGACCACCACCACCCCAGGACTTGAAAAACAAAATGTGTGGGGGGGTCCCAATCCCCACCATGCTGCCCTGGGGACCGCCACCACCCCAGGGCTCTGTACCTCTTTTTAAAAGATTTGTATGGGGGCTCAAGTCCCCCCTGATGCCCCGGGAACCACCACCTCTCCGGGGCACTAAATATTGAACCTCTTCTGTGCCCATGATGAGATAGTCTCGTCATGGAGCACGGACGCGCTGTGCCCATGACGAGACTATCTCGTCATGAAACCCGCCCACTAAGGAAACGCCCGGCACAGGAGGCGGAAAGGGCGTGGCACCAAAGGGGTTTAATTGGGGGGTCTAATACCCCAGACCCCGGGGACCACCACCTCCCCGGGGTATAGAAAATTAAGGGAGGGGGCTGCATGGCCCCCTCCTGGAGCTCTTTGGCCCTGGGGACTGCCACCCCGCAGGGCAGGCTCCTGCAATGTCCCGGGGTGCCCACCCCCCAGACATTGCTGTTAGCTATGGCTTTTCCAAAAGCCAAAGCAGAATTGCTTTTCCACAAGGGGAGCTGCATGTCAGTAGCTCCTCCTGTGGAAAAGCAATGCCAGCTCCCGCAGGACGCGGGGCGCCGGCATGGACCGTAGGGGCATTGAGGCTCCCCACACGGTCCCCAAGGTACCGGCCAGGGGATGGGGTCCCCAGGGCCAGAAGTGGCCCGGGAGGGGGTCCACATGGCCCTCCTTCCCTGTGAAAAAAAATTAATTAACTTAAAGAGAATAAAGACCTACCCCGGTGGATGGGATCCCCAGGGGGATAATTGGCCTGAGGAGGGGGGCCTCCACAGAAACAATTTTATTTTAAAAAGGACAAACGACTGGCCATGCCCCGTGTGATGGGTCCCCGGTGCGAAATTAGCCTCGGGAGGGGGGCCACGTGGCCCCTTCCTGATTTTTTTTTTCAAAATAAAAAGGGGTCAGGCCAGGGGGGATGAGGTCCGCAGGGCCCAAGAAATGTAAAAGAAGGGGGGCCACACAGCCCCCCTTGTATAAAATAATATTTTAAAAAATAGGCATTTAGCCAGAGGCCATGCCCCCTTTTTCCACCACACTGCAAATGCGCCCCCTGGTGCATTGTTTGTTGGGAAATTAATTCCCCCTGAGGGTCCCTGGGGGACAACTAGCCCACCAGGTACCTCCAGTTTGTGCCACAGAGCGATGTTGCAGAGAGGTGGTCCGAGGCCACAACCCTTTTTACACCTCTCTGCAACACAGCTCTGTGGTGCTTACTGGAGGTACCTGGTGGGCTAGTTGGACCCCAGAGACCCTCAGAATTGAAGGGGACTTAATACCCAACTTACAATGTGCCAGGGGGCACGTTTGCATAGTAGTATAGCGAGGGGGCGGGACCTGAAACAACAAGTGTGAAAATGTGCCCCCTGGCACGTTATTGTAAATTGGGGGATTACGTCCCCTTTAATCCTGAGGGTCCCTGGGAGCCAACTAGCCCACCAGGTACCTCCAGTAAGCACCACAGAGCTGCGTTGCAGAGTGGTGGTCTGAGGCCACGCCCCTTTTTACACCTCTCTGCAACACAGCTCTGTGGTGCTTACTAGAGGTACCTGGGTGGCCAGTTGGCCCCCAGGGACCCTCAGGATTGAAGGGGACTTAATCCCCCAACTTACAATGTGCCTGGGGTAGTGTTTGCACAGTCATGCAGCGTGAGGGCAGGGCCTGAAACAACAAGTGTGCAAGCATTTAAAAAGCCTTTGAAATTCACTGAAAAAAACCTAGGTTTCAGGGACGTTATAGTTAGAAATTAGCATTTAAAAAAACATTGAAATTCACTGAAGAACCATAGGTTTCAGGCACGTTATAGTTAGAAATTGGCATTTAAAAAACCTGAGAAATACACTGAAAAAAACGTAGGTTTCAGGGACGTTATAGTTAGCTGGACATTTCTCTCGTACAAAACCATAGAAATTCCCCCATTATAGTTAGTTCAGCTAACTATAACTCACGCCCACGCAATGCACTGGTGATGACGTCACATATTACATCATTCATGACATGGTCAGTGACATCAATGATGACATCACTGATGACATCTCAAATGACATCACTTATGACATCACTTATGACATCACTGATGACATCATCCACATGAAAATCTGATACACCTCCTCACACCCTAATATAATCTTTAATACACCCTTTGTAAAATACAGACTACCATTTTCGAAACCATAGACACAACAACACCAGTTACTACATACGCACTCACTTATTCCTACGTCAGCACACACATCCACTCATTCACCCATACAATCACTCATACATGCAGTCACTCATCAATACAACAATATCATATGCACTCATACACTTATACAGACACTCACACACCACCACTCATTCAGAGTTACTCACACACCTAGTCAGTCATGCAAAGAATCAATCACACTTCCATTTACTCACGTAGACAGGTATACACACACCACATCACTTATTCATACAGAAACAAGTGCATATTTACTCTCTTATACAATCAATGATACAAGTACACACTCATTCATACAGCCACTCTCACAATCACTGACTCTCACGTATAGTCATTTATATACTCCAACTCTCACATACACTGCCTTTTACATATGTAGTTACTTGGACATGTACCACTGAGACATCCATTCTCTCAACAACACACCCATACACACACTCACCCACCCATACAGCTGTTTGCACATACACCCTTGAACCCATACACCCAGTGAATCAACCACTCACACATCTATGCACAGAGTCACACACCTCCTGCCCATCCACACACACACTCAGGCACCCATACAAATGCTCTGGCAACCAAAAATAACCCATATAGACACTCATGTAGCTACTGACCAATCCATGCAGCAGCTTACACAACAATAGACAAGCTGATACAGACATTCACATAGTTTAGTCACTAACCCATGCTTTCAGGTAAACGCATGTAATCACTAACTTATACAGTCAGTCACGCACCTACTAAATCCTCCATTCTGACACTTATACACCCACTCATTCTTCAATACACCTTGGCATATATATAAAACATATTTAAACTTTACAGAAATATACAGTCACTGGATGATGCCGTCAGTGATGTCATCAGTGATGTCATTTGATATGTCATCAGTGATGTCATCAGTGATGTCACTGACCATGTCATGAACGATGTAATATGTGACATCATCAGCAGTGAATTGAGGGGGCGCAAGTTATACTTAGCTGAACTAACTCTAACAGCTGAATATCTATGGTTTTGTATGAGAGAAATGTCCAACTAACTATAAATGTCCCTGAAACCTGCGGTCGCCAGTAGGTAGTTATAGTTAGGACCTAGCTTCCATTGGAAAAACTTTATTGATTTGCAAATATCTTTGGCGCCGTTTGACAAATCTTCGTGACATTTTCAAAGCTAATGGTTCACTCAGGTCAGCTCCTATCTTGAAAGTTTGGGGGTGATTCATCAAGCAGGGGCCAAGAAAAAAGGGGAGTCTCAAATAACCCTGGGCGTAGTTCGTGAAGTAGCACTTCGTGAAGCTACGCAAAGTGCACTTCGCACTACGCGAGCTACGCGTAGCACTTCGCGAACTGCGTAGTACCTTGTTCGCACTGTGCCAGATGTCGTTTTCAATGATTGCACAGTGCCGACAAGCAACCGGCACTGTGCAATCATTGAAAATGGCATCTTGCACAGTGCGAGCTGTAGTTTTCTGCTGCTCGAGTAGATTCTTACTCGAGCGGCAGCTTTCTCAACGCGAACTGGTAGTTTCTCATCGCGAGCGGTCGCGAGCATGCGCGACCACTCGCAATGAGAAACCTGACCTCCTCACGTTGGGAATCTCACCGGGAGGTTTATTTTCCATGCTCGCGATCGCCAACTTGATGTTGCTGATCGCGAACAAGGAAAAAGTCTCGCCGGGATGTCATTTTGCTTGCTTGCGGTCGCCAACTTGACGTTGAGAACCACGAGCAAGCAAAAAATGACCGCAGCACTACGCAACACTACGCTACGCGTGTTCACACTGTGCTACGTGCAATTCGCGTAGTGCGAAGTAGCGCGAACTTCGCAAACTACGCAAGCGTAGCGTAGTGCTTTGCCCAGGCTTAGTCTCAAAACGCATTTTCTCCATGTTAATTTCCATAGGGATTTTGAAACAGCTGCAGCTCGAACTGCTGAACGGAATTACACCAAATTTAGCAAAAAGACAAGTCTTGGTCCAGAAAGATTTTTTTCAAATGGTGTAAATCCGTTCAGTAGTTCCTGAGAAATAAAAAAAATATATATATCGATATCTGAGCACCCGAAGAGGATACACGAACCTTCCCGAGCTTTACTCTGATTAGCTGTCAACACTCTAAATCAGAATGTGTTGGCAGCCATCTTGTATCACTAGAAATCAGTAGTAAAAAGGATAAAAAACAAGAAAAGGGGGCAGGGTAGAAACACCCTGACCCCCTAGGCCTGCTCAGGGGGTGCCACAAGGACCCCCAGGCCCAGAAAAAGTGTTACTTTTTTTTTAAAGGTCGAATTTGCGCTGGGTGCGTGAATTGGGCTCCCGTGCTTCCTTGTACTTAAGCCCCTGGTGGGCCAGGTCCCAGGGGCAATCACTAATTAATTTGCAGGGGCCCACCCACAGAGGCCCCGCAGCCCCAGGGACTGCCACCTCCGTGGGGCTTAGTTAATTAGATGTGGGGGGCACGTGGCCCCCCGCAGCCCCGGGGAACACCAGCTTCCTGGGGCTTGATAAATAAATGCGTGGGGGAGTCCTAATCCCCCCAGGCTGCCCCGGAGACCACAACTTCCCCGGGGCTTCTTTTATTATTGAGGGGGCCTTGTGGGGCCCCCCAAGCCCCGGAGACCACAACCTCCCTGGGGCTTTTGTTATTAATGAGGGGGGCTCCGGGAGTCCCCCCAAGCCCCGGGGACCACCACCTCCCCGGGGCTTCTCTCATTAATGAGGGCGGCCTTGTGGGCCCCCCAAGCCCCGGGGAACACCACCTCTCCAAGGCTTCCTTCATTAATGTGGGAGTCCTATCGGGCCCCCTCCTGGAGCCCTTGATGTCCCTGGGGACCGCCACCCTCAGGGCTGGCTCCTGCAATGTCCCGGGGTGCTCACCCCTGGGACATTGCTGTTTGCAATGACAGGGCGGGAGCCATACGGTTCCTGCCCTGTTATTACAAACACTGCTTTGCTTCTTGGAAGTGAGAGCAGGAAAACTGCTCTTACTTCCAAGAAGCAAAGCAGTATTGCTTTTGGACAAGGCGAGTTGCATGTTAGCAGCTCCCTTTGTCCAAAAGCAATGCCAGCTCCCGCAGGAGGCAGGGAGCCGACAGGGACTGTGGGGGCATTGGGGGTCCCCCCATGGTCTTCATCAAAGAGGCCAGGCCCCAGGGGATGGGGTTCCTGGGGCCAGGAGTTGCCCATGAGGGGGGCCACATGCAACTTTTTTTAAAAAAAACCTGGCTTGCCATGCCCCGGGAATGGGGTCCTAGGGCCATTCTTAGCCTGAGGAGGGGTGCCACGCAGTCCCCCTCCTTATTTTTTATTTGTTTTTTTTAAATGGTGGTAGGCCCCGGGGGATGGAGTCCCCGGGGGCGAATACTAAATATTGGCAGTGGATCTGTGTTTCTTTTTTTTCGAGTTCGGAGTCACTACTCCAACGCGGCTCCCAGCTTGGCCCCCTGTTTAATCACGATGAGTTCGCGAAAGCACCTTAAATAAATAATTAAGTAGTATAGAATAATATTGGAGCTTGTAGAGCGCGACAGCTACCCCAAACAGGGGTGTCCCGGTGCTAACAGTAGAGGGAGCTCGATAGCATACAAAGGTGAGATGCCCGGACTCCAAAGGAAACCAGTTAAGCTGAGCCAAAGAGCCAAGTTTTCAGAGCTTGCCGAAAACAAGATTCTGAAGTTGCCAGTCGTAGATGGCTGGGCAGGTGGTTCCAGAGTGAGGTTGTATTGACCGTGAAAGATCTTCCACCCCGTCGTGATTTTCTAAACCGGGATGGATGAAGTAAGTTGAGCGTGTTGGAGCGTAACGACCGCTCCTGCTTGTAGGGACATAATTTGTCCTTCAGATAACGTGGACAGTTTCCATGCAGGGCCCTGTAGGCCAAGGTCAGTGCCTTGAAGATGATTCTTTTTTCCACCGGCAGCCAATGGAGCAGTCGGAGGTGCGGAGAGACATGTTGTCGGAAAGGAATCCGTCGGACCAGTCTCGCAGCCGCATTCTGAACCGACTGCAGGCGTTGGATGGCATGTTTAGGGAGGCCCAAGTAGAGGCCATTTGCATAGTCCAATCTGGACGTGACTGTGGCATGGACAACTATTTTCTACAGTCCTCTGGGAGGAGGTGCAAAATTTTCCGTAAGTTTTTTAGATATCTAGAACAGGTAGCGGAAACCTGCTGAATTTGAGCCAGGAGAGAAAGATCCGGCTCCCATCTTACACCCAAATTACAAATGCAATTGGAATGTAGAAGGTTGTGTTGTATTTGTGAAGTTGTTTTAAAGAGGTACAGTGATTGAAGTTAATGAAAAGATTACAATTGATAGAGTTGTTAAAAATATATAAAATTAAACATTAATAGTTAAACTTGAAAAGTGTGTTGTGTTGTAGTACATTGAGTTTGTGCTTTGGTTTTGAGAATTCGCAACGGGTTCGTGAATTCCCACCAACATTTTTTAAAAATTGTTTGTGTAAAAGAAATTATAATCAGTATTATATTACAGGGTGGCTCTAAAAAGAGCCCTTGTTTTCATTGTGAGTTTGTTGTAGCTACATGTAAGTGACAATTCAGGGCTTTAGGTTTTTGAGAAAGACTCAGTTTCCTTGTTCTGTGAAGTGTACTCCATCACTTCTGTAGATGTCATCCATATCAAAATGTAGATAGTTGTTATATATGGAGCCCATCCTATGGTCTCTGAGGTAAGCAGAAACAGCTTTATTGACATTCTTTCTAGATTTCTCAATATGTGGACTGAAGTGATTTGACCACTTCCATATCTGTCTTTGGCATATGTTAGAGTATACAAAGACAGTTTGAGGTAAAAGCAACATCAATTGTGCAAAGGTGTCCTTCATTAGCCTTTCCAGACATACCCCAGTCAATGTGCCTAGGTCATTGCCACCACAGTGCACAATCATGAGGTTAGGGGGTTGGAGATGCAAAAAGGTTTTAACCAAAGGCATCAATTGTTTCCACTTTAATCCTCTCTGTGCAATCCATGTAATATCTACATTTTGCAAAGGAAGGTCTTTGTCAATACCTCTGCGTTCAGCATACCTTTTGCACCTGTAAACATAGCTGTACCCAACAATCCACACTGTAAGCATCTTTAATGGAAGTCTGGAAGTAAAGAAAAGATGTCTGTAGCTGAGGTAGTCATTGGCTGTTTAAGAACTGATTGGCTGTTTAAGAACATTGTATATTCAAAACTAGGGTGCATTTTCTTTTCTTTAAAAAGCATGTTTCTTATTAGTTAGTAAAACAATTTTGAAAGGTACAGTAGATAGGATAAGCTCATATTTTGGAAATGTCAACCATACCTGCTGTTTGCATTTGTAACATTGTGTGGTGAACTTGAAAATATGGTGAACTTGTGACCTGTCAGTTTAGTTGAATGTTCCATGAACTGTTACTATGGAAACTGGTATTAAGAAGAATGGGGGAAGGGTTGAAACTTAACTGTGGACTTAAAATGTGAAATTGTAATTTATGTATAAGTGAAATCTTATTAAAGTAAGAATTCCCAAGTCAGTAGTGTCTTTAGAAGTGGTGTGTTCTTAAAAAATAGTGGTATTTTTATTTGTAATATATTTTTGAACTCCTGTATGGATTTGTGGCTCCATTGCGGTGGTGCGCGGTAGAGTCCCGACTCCGGAAATTTCCAGAACCAGTTTGGGCACTTTTAGAAGTCATTTGGGAAGGGTTAACATGTCTAACCAATAGAAATGTGTTTTATAGTTTGGAATAATGTAGGAAGGAATGTGATTTGTTACTTACATGTATTTGTGTGGAAAAAGAGAGGGAAACTTTGCCATTGCTGGTTTTACATTGCTGAGAGTGGTGCATTACATTGATTGAGTGCATAAGAAAATCATGTACGAGATTGTGATATTTTAAATTCCACAAATCTATTTGGAACGTGAGTTATGAATTTGTGAGGTGTATTATGTATTAAGTTTATTTTAAACTTTACAAATAATACAAAACATTTGATGATTGAAATATATTATTAAATTTGCAAGATGTGTATTGTAGTTTGTTTTATTGTAGTTAAGTGTTGTTTGAAATAGATTCTGTATAGTAATATGTGTATGTTAGAAGATGGATTAGTGATTATGGTAGTTTGTTTTAGTGTGTGTATATGTACATTTGTAGTATACCGCATAATTTTAGCCGTTGCTTAAAATTTGGAGGCGGAGTCTGTCAAGTTTTAAGGTGTGCTTGGACTTCTGTGTCAAGTATGTTTCTACTTGTATATGTATTTTCATATGTCTTATACATTTGAAGGTGCATGATGTATAACATAGAGATGTTGTTGCTTTTTATATGGTAGGCTCAAGACTGTGAGTACTAGTAGAATGGTGAAGATGCAGCACAAAAGTGTGGTTTAAAAGATGCTGACATAAAGTGTTATTGATTAGACTTCTTTTTTAAAGTTTCTAGAGAGGTACATTTGAAATATGCTGCATAATTTGTGATGTTTGCTTGAAATTGAATGTGTGTTCTGTGAATTTTTAAGGTTTGGATAGTGTTATGGTACAGACATATTCATATATGCTCTTAGTAATATGTTGAGACTTTTACTAAAGATATCTGAAGGGTTCCTACTTTGTATTTGGGTAGGTGTAATATTGTAAGTAGTTGTAAAATGGTTTAAAAGCAGCCTGAAAGTGAGGGTTGAGATGTTTGTACAGATGTTATTTATTAGAGTAATTTGTATGATGTGAGGAAAGTTATATTTCATATATACCACTTAATTTTCAGTGTCTGTTTGAAAATTGAAGTGTACTGTGTGAAGTTTGGAGCTGTGCATGCTGTTGTGACTGAGACATATGTCTACTTGTTCATATATCATGGTATGTGTTATGTGTTTGACGATGATAGATGCATAAAACACACGTATACATTTATCTGTTTTTTACTTTTATATATGATGCAGGTAGGAAAATGCATAAACATATTCAGACATGGATTTTGAAATATGGGGAGACTTTTATGAAAGATAAGTGAAGTGTCGCTTTGCTGTTATCTATGCTCAATATCTGTTTTTTGCTAGAATGGTGAAGTAGTAGTATTGGAAAAGTAAGGTTTAAAATATGTTGGGAGAGGATCTATTTTTTATGGTACTTTATAAGAGTCTATTTATGTAATCACACAGCCAGTACTCATGTACTTATAAAATCACCTAGGCACTACCTTTGCACTTCTGTAATCACTCAGGTAGTACCTTAGTACTTTTTTAATTACCCAGGCAGTACTCATGGACCTTACAAAATCACCCATTCACTTTCTATGTATTGCAGTAATCCCCCAGATATTACCCCTGCAGTCATGCAATCACCCAGGCACTAGTTGTGTACTATCCCTGCAGTCATACAATCATGCAAGCTGTACCTATGTTGATAAGAATTCACACAGGCGGTATGTTTGCACTCCTTTATTCACTCAGGCACTAACTCAGTAGTCCTGCAATCACCCAAGAAGTATCCATGCACTTATAAAATCACCCAGGCACTACCTTTGCACTCCTGTAATCAATCGGGTAGTACCTTAGTACTTTTGTAATCACACAGGCTGTGCTCATGGACTTATAACAATATAGTATACATATTTCTTTTAGATATGATGTTGGTTTGAAAATGTAGAGATATATGTATGCATGCTTCTAACAATATGGAGAGGCTTATAGTTGAGTCATGTAATATTCTGCTGCTTTATACTATACTTATGCAGTCATACAAACACCCAAGTCCTACCCATGCAGTCTTCTAATGATCCAGGTACTACTTATGCACTGCTGTAATCACTCAGGCATTACTGCTACACTCATGCAATCACACAGGCACTACCTATGCACTCATGCAATCAGCAAGGTATTACCCATGCACTCTTTCAATCATGTAGCCACTACTTATGCACGTATATAATCACCCAGCCAGTACCGTTGCACTATTTCAATCACGGAGGTACTACCCTTGTACTTATGTCATTACTCAGCCAGTAATCATGCTGTTAATAAATCACCCAGGCACTACCTTTGCACTCCTTTATTCACTCAGGCTCTACTTCAGTAGTCCTGCAATCACCCAAGAAGGACCCATGCACTTATAAAACCACCCAGTCACTTCCTTTGTAGTCCTTTAATCCCCAAGACCTTACCCCTGTATTCATGCAATCACCAATGCATTAGGTATACAGTGCTTCTTTCAGCCACCCACTATCTTTCCACTCTTTCAATCACACAGGCACTACTCTTGTACTTATGAAATCATTCAGCCAGTACTCATGCACTTATAAAAACACCCCAGTACTGGCCACACAGTCTTCCAATGATGTAGGCACTACATATGCACTGCTGTAATCACTCAGGCATTACTGCTGCACTCATGCAATCACCAAGATATTAACCATGCACTCTTTGAATCATGTATCCACTACTCATGCACTTATATAATCACCCAGGTACTACCCCTCCACTTATGCAATTACCCAGGCATTATCTCTGTAGTCATGGAATCGCCTAGGCATTATCGCTGCAGTATACAATTGGACAGGCATTACCAAAGCAATTCTTAAATCATCTAGCTAGTACATATGCATTCTTCAAATCACCCAGGCATTAGGCCTGTGCTCTTTGAATCACCCAACCAGTATCTATGCACTTATAAAATCACCCAGGAACTATCTATGCACTCCTCCATTCACCCAGCCACTACCACTATACTCATACAACCTCCCATACACTACTCCTGCACTCATGCAATCACCCACACTTTACTTATGTACTCCGCCAATCTCCTAGACATTACTCCTGCACTTATGCAATCACCCAGGCATTACCCATGCACTCTTTCAATTACTTAGACAGTACGCATGGACTCTGTACCTCTGTGAGTTCCTTCTGCACTTCTGTTGTGTCTTTCTGCACCTGTCACTTCTTTCTGCATCCCTTTGAGGTCTTTCTACACCCCTGATTCCACTTTCTGAATCCCTGTTGCCTCTTACTATACCCCTGTTCATTCTTTCTGCACTTCTTTTGTTTTTTTATTGTACATCTCTTGCTTCTTTCTGCACCCTTTATGCCTCTTTCTGCGACCCTCTTTTCTCTTTTTCCACCCCTGTTGCCTCTTTCTGCACCTCTGTTGCTTCTTTCTGCCCTCCTCTTGCTTCTTTGTACACCTCTGTTACTTTTCTGCACCCCTCATGTGTCCTTTACACCCCTTTTCTCATTTTTTGCACCCCTCTTGCCTCTTTCTGCACCTTTGTTCCTTTTTTCTGCACTTCTTTTGTTTCTTTTTGCACCTCTCTTGTTTGTTTCTGAATCCTTTTTGCGTCTTTCAGCACCCCACTTCCCCCTTTTTGGATGTCTGTTGTTATTTTATGCATTTCTATTGCTTCTTTTTGCACCCCTCTTCCCTCTATGTTCACCTCTCTTCCCTCTTTCTGCATTTCTGTAACTTTTTTCTACACTTATCTTGCTTCTTTATGCACCTCACTTGCCTCTTTCTGCGCTTCTGTTGCCTCTTTCTATAGTTTTCTTGCCTCCTTCTGCAGTTCACGTGCCTCTTTCTGTAACTCTCTTCCCTCAAACTGCACCTCCCTTGCCTCTTTCAGTACCTCTGTTGCTTCCTTATGAATTTATTTTTTTGTTTTCCTGCCTGTGTAACGGTTCTTTCTGCACTGCTTTGCCCTCTTTTTGCACATCTCTTTCCTTCTGCTGTATTTCTGTTGTTTCTTACTGCACTGTTATTGCTTCTTTCTGCACCTTTGTTGCAGACCATTTCCTTATATGTTTTAAACGTCACTCTTGTCCTACTGCTTTACCATTCTAGTAATGCTGAGAGTTCTGGGCCGAAACAAATATACAAAAAGGTCTATAACATGTCTCAGGTGTAAGTCTCACCATATGTCAGGATCTATCACTCAGACACTGCCATAGTACTACTCCAATCACCCAGGCTGTAACAACGCAGTTATAAAATCACCCAGGCACTTCCTATGTACTTTTGTAATCCCCCAAACATTACTCCTGCATTCATGCAATCACTTATGCTTTAACTATACACTGATTGAATCACCCAGGCACTCCTCCAATCACTTAGGTAGTACCCATGCACTTATAAAATCACCCAGGCAGTTCCTATGTGTTCTTGTAATCCCTCAGATGTATCCCTCAACTTATGCAATCACTCATACATTACGTATGTAGTTCTCTAATCATCTAGATATTATCTCTGCACTCATGCAATCACCAATGCATTAGCTATACAGTAGTTCAATCACCCAAGCACGACCCTTGCACTCTTGCAATGACTGTGTCGGGATCAATGCATTCCTCCAATCACTTTGCAAGTACTCATGCAGTTATAAAATCGCTGAACCACTACCTATGCACTTATGCAATTACCCAGACAATACCCTAGTACTCCTCCAATCATTCAGGCAGTGCCTTTTTTCTCTTGCAATCACCCAGGGACTACAGAATACACTTCAAATTTGATTTAGATAGCAGAAGAGAAATGTTTTAGTTGTGCTCTGTGATTCTGTTGTATAGGTTATGATGTCTTCTAATTGTAGGACTTCTGCAGTGTCTGACATACCTTTGGAATGCAATTAAAAATGTGTATTTATTTATATATGATAACATCTGTATATAGTTATTTATTATTATTATTAAATGATTTAACAAACGTATTTAAACTATTTCTTTCTTTTCAGATACTTACCATTATTGTTAATAAAGATTGTGTATGGCAAGAAAAGATCAAAAGAAAAGAAAAGAAAGAAAGCAGTACTATTTAAAGGAAAGAGAAAAGGAGAAATTAGATAAAGTACAACATGTGACATTGAGGAAAACGGCTTCTGGTATGAGAACTAAAGAATTTGTTAAAAGAGTTTTAAAGAAGATAACAAATTTTCAAAATGGAGAAAAGAAAAAGAAAAGTAGTACAACCATTCAGAAGGAAATGAAAAAAAGGGCCTATTAATAGAAAATCAGGTTATGGAAAACAACTCTATGTTGAAAGAAGGATGAACGACTATACAAACATTAGAAAGAGAATGTGTAAAGGTAAAGTACTACAACATTTATTGAAAGATTGCAAAAAATATAAACAAAGATCTACATTTTACAAGAAAAAACAAGACATTGAAAGAGTAGTTGAAAACGCTTTTGAATTGAAAAGATTGTTTATATTTGTTTTAAAGAGAATGCAAACATTGAATAAAACAATGCATTTTATGAGGAGAAAAGTAAAAGAAACATACTTGTTAATAGAACTAACTTTTTCAAAACAAAATGTGGGTGAATGGAAGCACACTTCTAGTTCAGAACCTTTTTTTAATAAAGAAAGCTATTTTCAACAAAATAAATTAGTTCACAGGGTTGATACCAGTGGTCGTTCTTATGAAGTTAAGAATGGTTGTCCAATTGAAAAAGAAAAGGTGGTTGCTGGAAATGTGGAAGAATTAATAGCTGAAGAAGTTCAAGGGAGACTATCACAAGCTCCAGTCTATAGGTGGGATTGTAGTAGTATTTGTAGTGTACAATAGGAATATATTGATATTTTATGAAGTTTCTTACGAGACTATAGTAAAAAAAAGTGTTAAACAGAAAATTAAGCTGTTTCAAGGACTAGATCCTTGTAAAGTCAGAAAAAATACTGGCTTACAGAGTCATTCTCTGGCTTGTCTTTCTAGAACAGTGTGTCAAAGTCATTTTCATCATCTAAGAATGCTAGCAGTACATTGTTCACAAATGTGTAAGTTAGTAAGAAGATTGTACTATGTAAAAAGTCCTGCATTATCTTTAAGTGAAATAAACACTGCTCTTTTGCATGGTTGAGTGCTGGATGTAAAAAAAGTTTGTGATGATATAGTTTTGTTTCTTTGGTCCTGAAGGGGAATGTAGAGAAAGTGAGAGTTTGATAAGTGTAGGTGCTGAAGAAGAGGTGGAAGATAGTACTACTGAAAAGTTTGCTGAAGAAATTACAAAGTTTAAGATACTTTCTTGTGAAAAACCAAACTATGTTTGTATTTGTTGTCGACGTACTTACTATAGAAGTCAAACTAGGAATGTTGATGTGTATTTAAAAAGTTAAAAGGAAAACAATGATAAGTGGGAGCAATTTGGTGCTTATTTGTTGGTGGATGGTCATTTTGAGTTGGGTAGTGATCAACTTATTTTTAAATGTTGTTACTGCAAACTAGAAGAGAATAACATGCAAGCTAGAGCTGTACAGAATAACCTAGAGTTGGTAGCTATTCCTCCAGAACAGGTGGATTCAAATACATATGAGTCCATTCTAATTCAATCTGTGGACTCGTTTCAGGCTATTGTTCGTATGGAGCCTAAAACAGGTAAGCTGCCTCCCACAAACTTACAAAGAGGTTTAAAAGGAAGAGTTCTGTATTTACCTTTAGATTTTAAGAAAAATATTGAAACTGTTTGTGTAGAGAGAGAGGAAACTGAACCTTTACTTATTCTAGTTAATGGTGTACCAACAAAGAGTCTGAAAATATGGCAAGAGTTAGTAGGTGTCACCAAAGTTCAAAAGGCTACGTTATATCTCATAGAAAACAATACTTATTATAAAAAAGTATATCTGGAAGAACAAGAAATATATTTAGGAGATGATAGAGAAATTTCAAGTGGCCAAATTGAAACAGTGGACAACTACAGGAGTGAAGAAATGTATGAACATTATAGTATACATCATTTACATTCAAAAGAAGTGATTGGAAAAAACTATTGAATTATTCCAAATGAAGAAAGCGAAGGGAACTCCCGTGAGTGTTTGGGAAAGAAGTTCAAAGCTCGTTGTTTTCCACAGCTCTTCCCCACTGGTAAAGGTGGACGATATGATGAATGACCAGTACAGATTTCAGCTTCAGGACACCGTTCAACAAGATTGTATTCAGAAGATCCAAGATTTCGACAGTGTGTTCAATATTTATTTAATCTTCTGTTTGAAAGTGACTTGTCTGGACTTTCATGCAGTGAACCACGTATTAAAAACAGGGGTTCATCTTAGACATCTTTCTGCAAAGACATTTTCGGACAGCTTCAACAAAGAGATGATCATTTAGAATCTCAGTCCATTAATTTGATGGCATGTCAACATGGTACCAATGAGTATTGGTATCGTCATCATGGAGAACTTAAATGTATGTTAAGGAACTTAAGAACCCCTACGTGGTTTGTTTTGCTTAGCCGTGCTGAATACGCATGGGATGATTTACTTGAACTTCTAAGAGAAGTAAATTCAAATATTAAAAACATTGTTTCGAAGACAGCTGGAGAACTGTGTTCCTTGGATCCTGTAAATGTGTGCAGATATTTTAATCATAGGTTTCAAGCTATGATGTCTTTTATCTGCAATAAAAATAATCTACCTCATGGAGAATTTATGGATTTCTTTTGGAGAAAGGAGTATCAAGCCAGAGGTGCTCCTCATATACACATGCTATTATGGCTCAAGGATGCACCTAAATTTGGAACCGATTCTGATGAAACTGTTTTGTTTTCATTGAAGACTATGTTACCTGTGGTATTCCAAAAACAGGAGGAGAAAATAGCTTAAGACAACAAGGTTTATGGTTTTATAGTCATTGATGTGGGAAATATTGTTGACGGACAAACAAGTCAAAGGGAAAATTTTATACGAAATGTCGTTTTGGATTCCCACGTCCAGTAATTTAGAAAGGAAGAGTCAACAGTTTCATGTCAGCAGTAAGACATACTATAACTCGAAAATCTCTGAAGAATACTTACAACATAAAAAGAAGTGAAGATTCAAAGTATATTAATGACTACAATCCAGTGATTTTGATGATGTGGAATGCAAATATGGATATCCAATATGTTGCAGATAATTCAATTGCTGTTGCTCGCTATGTTACATCATATTTAACCGCATCTGAAAAGATGGAGTTGAAAGAAATGTGGGAAGAAATTTCACAAGAGAAGACTCTTAGCAACAGATTGTACAGATTTAGTTTGAAGATGCTTTCCCATCAAGAGATTGGATTCTACGAATATTTGGATTGGTTGACCTATGCAAGTTTCTATTCAAAGTCAAGAGGAATCATTTGCATAAGTCTAGGTCTTGCTGCAACACGAAATTGAGTATTGAAATCTGTACAAGGAGTTGAATACTTAGCTTTGAATGAGCCGGAAAGTACAGATACTGTTAAAACAAATAAGTTGAATACATACTATCCCAAAAGGAGCCCACATCTGGAAAACATATGTCTCTATGAAGTACTGCAACATTACAGCTTTAAGAGAAATGTTACAGAAAATATAAATGAAGAAAAATATGCAGTAATTGGATGTGATGGATGTTTGGTAAAACATGCTAAAGTAAATCTTATTAATCACAGGAAACTCAATTGTGATACTCCAGATAAAAGGGAATTTTTCTATTTAGTACTTCTGCAACTGTTTAAGCTTTGGCATAGTGAAATGGAATTACTATGAAGATTCTTTTAATGCATGTAAAGATAGCATTGAATGCACCATTTTTCCACAATATTTACAAATGTTGAATGACTAGATTGAACAAGAAACTAGTATTGCAGCTGAAATCGCTAGAGATAGTTCACAAGATAGTCAAAGATCTGCCTCACTAAGTCAAGATCCACTAGGACAACCAATTCTTGAAAATGAAGCAGCAATTGCTTTGTGAGTGAAGTAGAAACGGCAATGCAACAAGCACAACAGGATACTATTGATTTGGTAAACTTGGAAGAACAACTGAATATTGAACAAAAAGAAATATATCAGCAAGTTACACAACAGTTACAGAAATGGTTTACTGCATGAAAAAAAGAATTCCAATGTACATCATTTAAATCTATTCGAAGGTATATCAGTGGACAAGCTGGAACAGGAAAAAGTTAATTAATTAAAGTTTTGACCAGTTATCCACATAAAACCACTCAATCACATTTATCTTGTGTTGTAACCACACCAACTGGGTTAGCAGAACATAACATTAAAGGGATTGCATTACATCAATTACTCATGCTACCAGTTGAACATGAATATAAGTTGGAATATCACAAGCTATCTGGAGAAGCTTGTTATGAAGTTTCAAGATTACTAAAGAAAATTAAACTGGGCATGGTCTCAAACTTAATGCTTGCCTTTGTACATTTAAGAATGCAACAGATTTTAAAAACAGATTATGATGTTTTATTTGGAGGAAAACATGTAATTGTATTTTGCGATCTATTACAACTTACTCCTGTGAAAGGACAACCAGTTTTTAAAACACTTGTCCATGAAGACACTAAGAATTCTTTGGGAAGTGTTGGCAATGTGAACATTTGGTCTCTTTTTGAATATAAAGAACTTATTAAGAATATGCAACAAGCAAGTGATGAACATAATGGGAACATTCTTCAAGATATTAGAATTGGTGTTTTGACAAAACATGGTAAAGAAGCTTTACAAAGTCGACTACTAACAAACTTGTTTCCAATTGAAAATATTGCACCTGAAATAATGTATAAAAAATAATTCTATAGTTTGTCTAATGCCAACACTTCAAGAGTGCAGAAACAACAGTTGATAGACAGAATGCAGAACAATGTCATACATTCTCCCCAGTACAGAGATCTGGGCCTAAATCCATCGTTTTTTTGCTCACCATGCCATTCCAGTTTGAACCTAGCCATATGCAAATCAGTCTTGACCCTGTGCCTCATGGGAACAGTCCAGCCCGAACTGCCAAGCCAGGTCCTCCCTGGACTGGAACCAAGCATCCTAGGACCGGTTTCGGGGTTTCACCCCTCTTCAGCCAGGATAGCTTGATTCCAGTGGCATGGAGAGCACGGGACTCACGTCTGAGCATACCCGTCCCACTCGGGGTGACAAATGCAAAAACAACAGTTGATGGACAGAATGCAGAACAATGTCATACATTCACCCCAGTACAGAGATCTGGGCCTAAATCCATAGTTTTTTTGCTCACCATGCCATTCCAGTTTGAACCTAGCCATATGCAAATCAGTCTTGACCCTGTGCCTCATGGGAACAGTCCAGCCCGAACTGCCAAGCCAGGTTCTCCCTGGACTGGAACCAAGCATCCTAGGACCGGTTTCGGGGTTTCACCCCTCTTCAGCCAGGATAGCTTGATTCCAGTGGCATGGAGAGGGGTGACAAATACAAAAACAACAGTTGATGGACAGAATGCAGAACAATGTCATACATTCACCCCAGTACGGGATGGACTGTTCTCATGAGGCACAGGGTCAGACTGATTTGCATATGGACATGTCTGAACTGGGGTGGTGGAGTGAGCTAAAGAATGATGATGGATTAAACCCAGATCAATTGACTGGGGGTGAGCGTTTGATTTGCTCAAATGCTCCGTCCATCATCCCCTTTGGTATCACTTTGTTCGCCCTAAGTTATCAGGGTATGCCCAGACGTGGGTCCCTTGCTCACTTTGCCACTGGATTCAAGATAGCCTGGCTGATGAGGGTTATGAACCCGAAACCGGTCCCAGGATGCTTGTTTCCGGTCCAGGGAAGTCATGGCTTGGCAGTTTGGGCTGGACTGTTCCCATGAGGCACAGGGTCAGACTGATTTGCATATGGCCATCTCTGAACTGGGGTGGTGGAGTGAACTAAAGAATGATGATGGATTAAACCCAGATCAATTGACTGGGGGTGAGTGTTTGATTTGCTCAAATGCTCAGTCCATCATCCCCTTTGGTATCGCTTTGTTCACCCTAAGTTGGCAGGGTATGCCCAGACATGGGTCCCTTGCTCAAATTGCCACTGGATTCAAGATAGCCTGTCTGATGAGGGTTATGAACCCGAAACCGGTCCCAGGATGCTTGTTTCTGGTCCAGGGAAGACATGGCTTGGCATTTCGGGCTGGACTGTTCCCATGAGGCACAGGTTCAGACTGATTTGCATATGGCCATGTCTGAACTGGGGTGGTGGAGTGAGCTAAAGAATGATGATGGATTAAACCCAGATCAATTGACTGGGGGTGAGTGTTTGATTTGCTCAAATGCTCCGTCCATCATCCCCTTTGGTATCGCTTTGTTCGCCGTAAGTTTGCAGGGTATGCCCAGACGTGGGTCCCTTGCTCACTTTGCCACTGGATTCAAGATAGCCTGGCTGATGAGGGTTATGAACCCGAAACCGGTCCCAGGATGCTTGTTTCCGGTCAAGGGAAGACATGGCTTGGCAGTTTGGGCTGGACTGTTCCCATGAGGCACAGGGTCAGACTGATTTGCATATGGCCATGTCTGAACTGGGGAGGTGGAGTGAGCTAAAGAATGATGATGGATTAAACCCAGATCAATTGACTGGGGGTGAGTGTTTGATTTGCTCAAATGCTCCGTCCATCATCCCCTTTGGTATCGCTTTGTTCGCCCTAAGTTGGCAGGGTATGCCCAGACGTGGGTTCCTTGCTCACCTTGCCACTGGATTCAAGATAGCCTGGCTGATGAGGGTTATAAACCCGAAACCTGTCCCAGGATGCTTGTTTCCGGTCCAGGGAAGACATGGCTTGGCAGTTCGAGCTGGACTGTTCCCATGAGGCACAGGGTCAGACTGATTTGCATATGGCCATGTCTGAACTGGGGTGGTGGAGTGAGCTAAAGAACGATGATGGATTAAACCCAGATCAATTGACTGGGGGTGAGTGTTTAATTTGCTCAAATGCTCCGTCCATCATCCCCTTTGGTATCGCTTAACACTTCAAGAGAGTTGTACATTCAATCAAGAACTTTTGAAACTGGAGAAACAACCAATAGTGAAAATGGAAGCCATTGATAAAATGGAACATGAAAGGGTTACTATTCTTCTCTCAGAGAAATTACAGTCATTAAAATCAATCAAATACAATCCAGATAATGTTCTTACTCGAGACAATGCAACATATGCCATACCCTCTTTAAACACTGTACTTATATATTTTTTTTATTTACTCATTTGTATTGCGCAACGAATCATCCCCAGGGGGATCTCTCGGCGCATGAGAGAGAAGCACCATGTTGTGGAGTAAACATTAGAATAGCCAGATCTTGAGCAGCTTTTTAAAGCGGCAGAAATTGGTACAGGCACGGATCTCGTCTGGCAAGGAATTCCACTGAGTGGGGGCCAAGTACGAAGAAGCCCGGCCACCTATCCTAGCCTTCCTGACTCTGCGAACACAAAGTAAATTACGGCTACTGGATTTCAGCAGTCGTGTGGGATGATACCATTCAAGCTTCTTCGTCAGGTAGGCAGGGCCCAACCCATGAAGGGACTTATAAACTAGACATAACAGCTTAAAAGTGGACCGCTTTTTGATGGGAAGCCAATGTAGTTGGCGCAGGAGAGGTAGCGAGGGGGTCCGTCCCGGCTTGTCAAGGAGAAGACGGGCCGCCGTATTTTGGACCACCTATAACTTGGCGGCCAGATCCTCCCTCATCCCAACCAGCAGTGAGTTACCATAATCCAGTCGACTAACCAGAAGTGACTGGATAAGGGTCTGCCTGGCCATAAATGGAATCCACGGAGGGATCTTTCTAAGCTTTCACATGGTTCCAAAGCAGGTGCCTGCCACTGATTTTACCTGCTCATCCATTGATAGGTTTTTGTCAGTTTTTATGCCCAGATTCTTAGCCCAACCTCTGGGGGTGGGTGCGTCTCCTAGCTCAGATGGCCACCAATCAGAGGTCCACATCTCCTTCGCCTTGCCATATAGGACGATCTCGGTCTTTGAGGAGTTGAGCTGGAGAAAGTTCTTCCTCATCCACTTCGCTATGCTGATCATACAATGTCTAAATTTAAGTCTGGTGACCGCAGGACTGTTCTAGATAGGGACTATCACCTGGGTATCATCAGCATAAAATATGGTTTCAAACCCACAATTTCTAATGATTGAAACCAGTGGAGCCACGTATATGTTAAACAAAGTGGGGCTCAAAACCAAGCCCTGTGGAACCTCTTTGTCAACGCTAGTGGTTTGAGAGATAAATGACACATTGAGTTCTATCCGCCAGAAAGTTCTGAAGCCATCTAAAGGCCCTGCCTCCGACACCAATTTCTTGCAACTGGTCCAAAAGGATTTGATGGGAGATGGTGTAAAAGGCAGCTGACAGATCCAGCAGCACCAACATAACAGGGACATCCATGTCCAAGGACATCCTTATGGTGTCTGTTACCTCCAACAGTGTCGCCTCCATGCTGTGTGAGGCACGGAAGCCCGACTGGGAGGCATCCAGTATGTTGTTCTGCTCCAGGTAATGGTAGAGATGTCGGTTAACTAAGGCCTCCATAATTTTAGAACAACATGGCAAAAGAGAAATAGGTCTCAAATTCTGAAGATCTCTAGGATCCGCTAGCACCTTCTTCAGAAGGGGTTTTATGCATGCATTTTTCCACTTACGCGGAACAGTGGAGGTTGCAAGCGAGATGTTGCTGACATAACGGCGGGCGGCATTAAATCTGATGGAGAGCCGGAATTTGCTCGCGTTAATAGAGAGCAAACTTCTTTCCTCGTAACATTAGGGATAAATTCTAGACTTAACGGACTCTGACTCTCCAAAATAGAAGCTTTACCGTAAGCGCCCTCTTCAGAACCAAAGGTACGATAAATCACATTGATTTTATTGGTAAAGTGGCTCCCTAGGTTCTCACATAATTCCTGTGTAGGCAGTGGGAGCGGATTATTGGCCCTAGGATTAGTGAACTCCTTTAGGATGATAAAGAGTTCCTGGGGTGAGATATTAGCTTCCATAATACGGGCACCCAAATACGATCTCCTTGCTGAATTACAACTATTCAGGTAGGCTCTATGTGCGGTTCGATAGAGCAGTTCATCCTGCTCCAGCTTGGACCTTCTCCATCTTCTCTCCTTGGTCCTACAAGAGGCTTTCTCTCTCCTGAGACTATCTAAGTACAGGTGCAGCCCTTGCCTGGATCTTTAACCTCTTAAATGGAGCAATGGAGTCTAAGGCGTTGGTTATGGCTACTTCGAACCTATCTAAAGCCATATCACCGTCATCGTCCTCCTCAAATGTGGGAGAGATAAAGGCCTCGCTAAAGGCGGCCGGTGTCACCTTTTTCCAGGGTCTACGAAGGTCCCTGTGACTATGAGGGGGGCTAGAAGATTTTATAGACACCCAGAAGTTAAGAGCTGAGTGATCTGTCCAGCCCATCCTCTGCGGGGGTTCCACAACCACCTACCTTTATGTAAGTAAAAATAGTGTCCAGCATATGACCCGCCTCATTGGTGGCACCAGTGACTCTAAGGGAGAGATCAAGAGCCTCCATTGCCGCTATTAGACAGGCAGATTCACTGCTGCAAGGCGTCTCCAGGTGATGGTTAAAGTCCTCGACCAGCAGGAACCCATCCGCTTGAAGCGTGTACGGGGCCAGCCTTTCCAACGGAGTAGAGAAGAATTCTCTCTTATTGCCTCCAGGGGGTTGATACACTAGGGCCCCCGTCCATTCAATGACTTGGCCCTGCAATACCGTAAATATCAACAACTCTAGATTGGGGGAAGAGATAGTGTTTAGAGTCTTAAAATGATATGGGAAGCGTGATGCAATGGCCAGCCCTCTACCCCGCTTACCCGATCTGTCCAGCCGGACCACAGAGTAGTCCGCTGGAAATGCTATTGCCAATGCAGGGGTTGCTTCATTATTTAGCCAAGTCTCAGTAAAGAGACCTATGTCGGGTCTGGATTTGTCTAGTAAGTCCCAGATTTCGGCCACGTGTTTTGGGAAAGATCTGACATTAAGATAGAGCACCTTGAAGGGCACTCCTGGCCCTCCCTCCCAATCCCTTTTGATCCCCTTATCGTGTATAATCCGCGGGGGTTTAAGGGGTGGGTATAAAAATTTCTTAGGGGATGTACGTATACATTCTTTCCGGGCCCAACCACACCCTCTGCACCTCCCAACCGGGGTGGCAGTCCCTGATTGGGGGGTGGTTAACCCACCTACACATGGTACCAAATGCCTAAGTTCCACCAACCTGTCCTGAGAGTAGATCCGCCTAGGCAGCGGGGGTGTCTGTGTGTGAGCGGGCGGCATTCCCTGGCAACCGGCAACGTCCGGCCGCGGACGGGCACAGACGGGCTTGCCTTAGGTGCGCCTTTGGCGCGCCAGTGGCAAGCCCGCTGCACGCGTCCGCTGCTCGGCTGGAAATGCCTGGGATTTATAACCGGGCAGGCCAACCACTAGAGCGCTAACCGCTCCCCTGGTGCCCAGCGCGGCAGATAAAAAAGCTAAGGGCCGAATCTTGTGCCCCAGCCGGGTAAGATAGAAATGAGTCCAAAGCTCTAAGTTCAGAGCCCCCACAAGTGCAATACAATTCCCCAATTAAAAACAAATTCAAACAGTTTCCTCCAAACAGCGTCTAAAAAGAGTACATCCTTCTTCACTGCGCGGCCGGAAATGCCTGGGATTTATAACCGGGCAGGCTGACCACTAGAGCGCTAACCGCTCCCCTGGTGCCCTGCGCGGTGAAAAAAAAGCTAAAAGGCGGACTCTCTCCACATCAATCAATCGGAAAACCGATTGTGGTGGACCGGAGAGTCGTCCTCGCTACAGGAGACTTTTGTGCCCCAGCCGGGTAAGATAAAAATGAGTCCAAAACTCTAAGTTCAGAGCCCCCACAAGTGCAATACAATTCCCCAATTAAAAAGAAATTCAAACAGCGTCTAAAAAGTGTACGTCTACTTCCAATATTTATCAAAGCACTGTCTACACTTAAGCCTTGAGATTTATGAATGGTCACCACATAAAAGGGGTTACTATTCTTCTCAGAGAAATTAGTCAAAATGAAATTCTTTGGAACAGTCAGTGTCTAGGACTGCTGGATTAGAAAAGACTTTATATGCATGTGTAAACTGTCGGGTAATATTACGGCGTAATTTAGATGTTGAAAAAGGTTTAGTGAATGGAGCAATGGGAAAAGTTGTTGATTATGTGAATTTTCAGAACAGAGATGGAATTGAATTTTTGAAGATTAAATTTGATCAGATTGAAGGGGTAAAAAAGATTGGACATTGTGCTGTTCGTTTTTTGCTTGTAAAAGATTTGTATGTTTGTAGAAAACAGTTTCCTCTTTCTTTAGCAAATGCGGTGACCATTCATAAATCTCAAGGTTTAAGTGTAGACAGTGCTTTGATAAATATTGGAAGTACAGTGTTTAAAGAGGGTTTGGCATATGTTGCATTATCTCGAGTAAGAACATTATCTGGATTGTATTTGATTGATTTTGATGAGCAAAAGGTTTGTGCGGATGCAAATTGTGACAGAGAGTATAATCAGTTAAGAAGACTGTATGCTCATAACTTAGGTGAATATCCCGTACATGAAAAACGTGTAGTATGCCCAAAACAAAAATATGACACACATTCTAGTGAGGTTGGAAAAAAGAAATCAATTCAAGAGAATGATGAGGCTGCAAAGAAAATGAAAATGGACACTGTTGATGATATTGTAGGATACCAGTTAGAAAATAGTACAGGTATCAACTGCTATGCTAATGTAATTCTAAATGTTGTCTTTTATCTAGATCTTTATTATAAAATAATGGAAAATCGAGAAAAAAGATTCTGATATTTATTACATCATATTTTTCAAAAGTTGGTAACTGATAGAACTAAAATCCATACTGATTCTGGCAATCGGCATCTTTTGGATATATGTACTGGCTCTTCGCAATTTACACTTAATATACAACAAGATGCTCAAGAGTTTCTTATGTTCATGCTTGCAGTATGGGAAGATGAAGGGATTGAAATTGAAAATGTGTTTGGACTAAGTTACAGATGGGATCATAAATGTAAAGAGTGCTCATTTTCTTCTACCACTGAAATAGACACTGAATGATTAATATATTTGACAATACCAGATTGCAAATCAGTGTCTTTTAACAAATTAGTAAAAACAGCTAATCAAGATATGAATTGTTCTCATTGTAAATCAGAAATGTTGTCAACATTATTTATAGAAAGATGTGGACACTGTGTAATTTTAATGCTACAACGTTGTAGAGTAGATGGAAGAAAATTGGAAACCAAAATTAAAACTTTTGTGGCAAGTCAAGTATCAATTTCAGGAAGAACTTTTAAAACAGTGGCTATTATTTTCCATTATGGACCTACTATAGCATCTGGACACTATACTGTGTATTTAAAGTGCAAAAAGGATGGACACATTGTAATGATGTTGAACTTGAATATATTTTCAACATGGATTTGTTTTTTTTAAAAATCTTACTGATTGGTTTTTTTTGCCCGCTGTTATATAATGATCAACATTGAAATCACTGTGTATGGTGAAATTCAATAGATTCTGAAAAGAGCAAAAAAGAGAAACCGACTATTTTATGTAATTCTAAAATTATGTTGTGTTCTTCAAACTATAATATTATATGCAATAACAGTAATTTCCTTCTCTTTTAGAGAAAGTAAAACTAAAATTAGAAAATATTTTAAATTTAGTTTACAATAAAACAATTGTAAAATAGTTTCAATGAGTTTGATATCTACTTAAATAAAGAAGGTAAGATGAAATAATGTAATAAGCATAATAATATGAAGTAATGTTTACAGTCACATTTATTGCAGTCATTCATTTTTTCAAACTCTACCAACTCACTTCTCCAATCACCTCAGCACTACCCACGCACTCCTTCAATCACTGAAGCATAACCTATGTACTTGCAAAATCACCCAGGCATTACCAATCCACACCTTTAATCACTCTGGCAGTACCTATACACTCCTGCAATCACCCAGACTTTACTCCTACAGTCTTGCAATCACCAAAGTCTTACCTATGCACTTCTTCAATCATCCAGACATTACCTCTGCACTCATTGAATCTCACAGCCATTAACCATGCACTTACAAAATCACCCAAGCAATACCTATGCACTTACAAAATCATCCAGTCATTACCAATGCACTCCTCCGATCACCCAGGCACTACTCATCAACTCATGCAATATCCCAGGTACTACCCATGCACTCATCCAATCACCCATGTACTACCCATGGACTAGTCTAATCACCCAGGCACTACCCATGAACTCCTCCAATTACCCAGTTAGTACCCATGCACTCATCCAATCACTCTGTCTCTATCCATGCACGTATAAAATCACCATGCACCACCCATGCACAACCCATGCACTCCTGCAATTAGCCTTGCATTATCCATAAACTCATGCAATCACTCGGGCATTACCCATGCACTCTTCTAATCACCCATTCATTACCTCTGCACTCATGCGATTACCCTGGCATTACCTATGCACTTACAAAATCACCCATTCAATACCTATGCAGTTACAAAATGACCCAGGCATTTCCAATCCACTCCTCCAATCACCCAGGTACTACTCATCCACTCATAAAATAACCCAGGCACTATCCATGCACTCATCCAATCATCCATGCACCACCCATGCCCTCCTCTAATCACCCAGACACTACTCATTCACTCCTCCAACCACCCAGTCACTAGCCATGCACTTATAAAAATACCATGCACTATACTTGCACTCCTCCAATCACCCAGGCATTACTCATGCAATTATCCAGGTATTACCCATAAACTCATGCAATCACTCAGGCATTACCCGTGCACTCTTCCAATCACCCATACATTACCTCTGCACTCAGGCATTACCTATGCACTTACAAAAACACCCATTCAATACCTATGCACTTACAAAATCATCCAATCATCCACTCATGCAATAACCCAGGCACTACCCATGCACTCATCCAATCACCCATGCACTACCCATGCACTCCTCTATTCACCCAGACACTACTCATTCACTCCTTCAATTACCCATCCAGTAGCCATGCCCTCCTCCAATCACCAAGCCACTACCCATGCACTTATAAAATCCTGATGCATTATCCTTGCACTCCTCCAATCACTGAGGCACTACCCATGCACTCATGCAATTATCCAGGCATCACCCATTAACTCACACAATCACTCAGGCATCACCCATGTACTCTTCCAATCAACCATACATTACCTCTGCACTCTTGCAATTACCCAGGCATTACCTATGCACTTAGAAAATCACCCATTTAATACCTATGCAGTTACAAAATCACCCAGGCATTATCAATGCACTCCTCCAATCACCCAGGCACTAGTCATCCACTCATGCAATAACCCAGGCACTACCCATGCACTGATCCAATCACCTAGACACTACTTATTCACTCCTTCAATTAGCCAGCAAGCAGCCATGCACTCCACTAATCACCCAGGCACTACTCATTCACTCATTCAATTACCCAGCCAGTAGCCATGCACTCCTCCAATCACCCAGGCACTACCTATGCAGTTATAGAATCACCCTGCACTATCTTTGCACTCGTCCAATCACCCAGGCACTACCCATACACCCATGCAATCATCTAGGCAGTACTCATAAACTCATGCAATCACTCAGGCATTACCCATGCCCTCTTCCAATCACTTATACATTACCTCTGCCCAATTTCTGAAGCATTACCAATGCACTTACAAAATCACCCAAGCAATACCCATGCACTTACAAAATCACCCAGGCATTACCAATGCATTCCTCCAATCACACAGGCACTACTCATCACTCATGCAATAACCCACACAATACCCATGCACTACTCCAATCACTCATGCACTACACATGCACTCCTCCAATTACCCAGCCAGTACCCATGCACTCATCCAATCACACTGTTACTACTCAAGCACTTATAAAATCACCATGCACTACCCTTGCACTCCTCCAATCACCCAGGCACTATCCATGCACTCATGCAATCACTCAAACACCAGCCATACAGTCATGCAATCACTCAGGTACTACCTATGCACTCTTCCAATCATTCAGACACTTCTATTACACTCATCCATTCCTTCAAACAGTACCTATAAAGTGATGCATACACTGAAATACTACCCATTTACTCATGCAATCACCTACACACTACCCATATATTCCTCTTATCACTCACACACTACCGCTTCACTCATACAATCACTCTGGAAAATGTTCTATTTTTAACCAGTTTATGTGGTTCCGTAAGAACAGGTTTTTTTAAAAAACAATTTTGTATGTTTTTCATATTTTTAAAGATTTTATTTTTTGGGGGTGTTTTTGACTTTTTTTCACACAAAACAAAATTAAAGACTCCAAAGGAACTGTTTGAGAAAAAAAAGGAAAATAAAATTTGGGAGCACATTAAAAAAAAAAACATTTATGTGCTTTAATTGTATTGTTAATAACGTCAATGCACTGCTCCCCAATGCAGAGTATTGCATCACATTTTTTACAAGCTATGGCCACATCCAACAGTTCCAAAACAATATGCGGCCTTGGTGTTAGTGGAAGTGCTTGAGAAGATGTTGAAGGGGCATTAAGATCTTGTTCTGCCGCTTCATTCCTCTCCCTCCTTGTAACTTCCCTTGCCAGATGTAAGGGATGCATTGTTTCCAAATGCTTTTTCATGCTTGATGTTCCACTGAGATATTTTTTTAGGAGCCTCTTGAGAGTACTCTCTTGCAGATGGTAAAGATGACTTTTCTGGCGTTCGTCTTTTTTTCTCCCTCTGGCACACTAAAAAAGTCCCACATCACACTTCCCTTCCCTTTCTTCACTGGCTCCACAATGTCATCTTCCTCAAACTCCAGTGGGTCAACATCAGGATGGCTAGATGCCATAGTTTAAAAATAAAAGTTCAAAAACACACACAAATTTGAAAAATGAAGGGAGGTAGAACAAGCAGGTCTTGTGAGCAGCACAGATAATTAGAAGAGGGATAAAACAAGTGTTGAATCCTCCCTTTTACAGAATGAAAATAATTTAAACCAATCAGAAACCGATATGTATAACTTCTACAATGATATTTCATACTTTAAAAATTACGCTGCAGTCACAACCCCAGCGTGACTCTGGAAACACGCGTCAGCTGAGTTACCGCACCCTTAAATGGTGCACCCATTGTGTAGGTGCGCGTAGGGTGCGCGACACCTGTGTAAAATAAAAGCATAACAATAAAACAAAACACCTTTTACAGTATTAAAAGGATTATTTCAAGTAAATATAAATCTAAGTTGTACGTATAACTAATAAAGTATATTTTTAGTAGGGTACAATATATGTATTTCAAAATAGTGATTTTAGTTGTAGAAAAAGATTTTAGAGAAAGGAAGTATAATTTAAAAAAGAAAAGTACAAAAATATACTTCCAATCTTTTTGAAAAAGAAGGAATTCTAAAAAAACACTTACAAATATCGTAGGAATGGTAAGTTTAAAATAATTATATAGTTAAGATTAAGCATTTAAAAAACCTTTCAAATTCACTGAAAAAAACACACGTTTCAGGGACGTTATAGTTAGAAATTAGCATTAAAAAACCTTAGAAATTAATTGAAAAAAAAAAACAGGTTTCAGGGATGTTATGGTTACTTGGACATTTCACTCGTAGAAAACCAGAGAAATTCGGCTGTTATAGTTAGTTGAGCTAACTATAACTCGCGCCCCCGCAATGCACTGCTGACGACATCACATATTACATAATTCATGACATGGCCAGTGACATCACTGATGACATCACTGATGACATCTCAAATGACATCGCAGATTACATCACTGATGAAATCATCTACGTGATCATCTGATGCACCTCCTCACACACTAATATAACCTTTAATACACCCACTCTAAAATACAGACTAACATTTTTGAAACCATAGACACACCAATACCAGTTACTACATACCCACTCACAGATTCCTAGGTCTAAACACACATCCACTCATTCATACATACAGTCACTCATACATGCAGTCACTCATCAATACAGCACTACCATAAGCACTCAGACACTCACACACTGCCACTCATCCATAGAGTTACTCACACACCTAGTCAATCATGCAAAGAATCAATCACACTCCCCTTTACACACCTATACAGTTATACACACCACCTCACCTATTCATACAGATACTAACACATAATTACTCTCTTATATAATCACTGATACAAGCACACACTCATCTATAGAGCCACTCTCAGAATCACTCACTCTCACATATAGTGATTTATATACTCTAACACTCACATATACTGCCTTTCACATATGTAGTTACTCACACATGTACCACTGAGACATCCATTCAGTAACCAACACACCCATACACACACTCACCCACCAATACAGCCCTTCACAGATGCACTCTTGAACCCATACACCCAGTGAATTACCCACACACACATCTATGCACAGAGTCAAACCCCCACCCATCCAAACAGATACTCAGGCACCCATACAGATACTCAGACAACCAATGAATAACCCATATAGATACTCATGTAGCTACTCACAACCCATGCAACCGCTTACAAACCAACAGACAGACTGATACAGACATTTACACAGTTAAATCACTAACCCATGCATTCAGTAAGACATGTTTAATCACTCACTTATACAGTCATTCACGCACCTATTAAATCATCTATTCAGACACTCATACACCCACTCATACTTCAGTACACCATGGCATATATGTATTTAAAACACTATTAAACTTTACAGAAACACACAGTCACTGGATAATGTCATCAGTGATGTCATCAGTAATGTCACTGACCATGTCATGAATGATATAATATGTGATGTCATCAGCAGTGCATTGGGGGCGCGAGTTATAGTTAGCTCAACTAACTATAACGGCTGAAACTCTCTGTTTTTCTACGAGTGAAATGTCCAACTAACTATAACATCCTTGAAACCTGTGGTTTTTTTCAGTGAAAAAAATAAAAATAAAATATATATATATATATATATATATATATATATATTCACCATAAATATAGAAATAATACACACACATATTTTTAATAAATAAAAACACATTTAAACAGTTTCGAACAAATCTAACAATAATGAAAAAAATGTGAATATATATATATATATATATATATATATATATTCTAACAATAATGAAAAAAATGTGAATATATATATATCTATATATATATATATATATATATATATATATATAATATATATATTCACATTTTTTTCATTATTGTTAGATTTGTTCGAAACTGTTTAAATGTGTTTTTATTTATTAAAAATATGTGTGTGTATTATTTCTATATTTATGGTGAAGTATTAAATATATTTTGACTATATTATTTACATTAGGTTAAATATGTTTAGTTAGTCTTATCAATCAATCAATCAATCAATCACTTAATTTGTAAAGCGCACTACTTACCTGTAAGGGTTTCAAGGCACTGAGGGGGGCGGGGGGGGCTGCTGCTACTGGTCGAAGAGCCAGGTCTTGAGTCGTCTCCTGAAGATCAGCAGGTCTTCTGTTTGCCATAGGTTGAGGGGGAGGGTGTTCCAAGTCTTGGCGGCGCGATGGGAGAAGGACCTGCCTCTGGATGTGGTTCTACGGATGCGCGGGAGCGTGGCCAGGGCGTGGTCAGCGGAGCGGAGTTTCCTGTTGGGTACGTAGAAGGAGAGTCGACTGTTGAGATAGGCTGGGCCGGTTTTGTGGAGTGCCTTGTGTGCTTGGACCAGGAGCTTGACGGAGTTTCTTCTGTTGACGGGGAGCCAGTGCATAATCTTATATACGTGTTTGCCAATGTCCAATTTTGTATATATATTGTGAGTGGGTATTTGGGTTAGTTAGCTGGTGTATGAGTGGCTGTATTGGAGAATATGTGTATGTGTGAATGGGTGTATGGGTAAGTGAGTGGATGTGTGAGTGCTTGTATGGATGTATGAATGAGTATGCAAGTTGTTGTGTGGGTGTGTGAGTATGTGAGTGCTTACATTTCTTGATTATTTGATATATTTAATATTTTTTAAATTATTCAAAATAATATATATATATATATATATATATATATATATATATATCTATATATATATATATATATATATATATATATATATATCTCTATATATATATTACCTACTGGCGGTCGCCAGTAGGTAGTTATAGTTAGGACCACGTTTCCATAGGACATCCGCAACATTCTATTTTGAATAACTTTGGCGCCGGTCGACGAATCCTTGGGAATTTTTCAAAATAGGTGGGGCGCTACGCTCCGCTCCTACCCTGAAAGTCTCGGGGGGATTCGTCAAGCGGGGGCTGAGATAAAAGGGGGGTCCCAAAACGCGTTTTTCCCATGCATTTTTCCATAGGACCTTTAGACAGGGCTACAGCCCGAACGGCTGAACAGAATTACTTGAAATTTGGCAGAGAGGTAGTCCTCAGGTCAAGGAAGTGCCTTTTGTAGGTTTGGTGTAAATCTGTTCAGTAGATTCTGAGAAAATAGCCTTTAAATCAATATATATATCTGAGCCAGCTTACGGTGCGCTTACGGTACGCTTACCGTACGCGTACGGTGGCGTGCGCGAGCGCGATTCTGATTGGCTCATAGATCTTAGTAAACATTCGAATCGGCCGAAACCAGGAAGCGGCGGCCTCCATTTTCTCTCTCGCACTGAGAGTGATGATGAAAATACAAAGCACAAAAACATGTAAAGGGGCTGTTTAGACAGCCCCCACACACATAGCCATGTTGAGGGAGTCCCCAAAGATCCCCCAAGGCCAAAAACTGAACTTTTTTTTTTTCGCTAATTTCGCCGATTACGCTTACCGTACGCGTACGGTAAAAAATGATTAAAAAAAAAAAATTATCCACACTCTCACCACCCCTTGTGCAATTGGTGGCTGAAGGCCACCAATTGTGCATGGCTTATAACAGATGAGATAAACTATAATATTTAACGAAAAAAAAAAAAAAATTATCCACACTCTGTCCACCATTTGTGCATGGCTTATAAAAATTACGAAAAATTAAAATATTACCTTTCAAAATGAAGTGCATCATATGTCCTCCATGTGCGCACGGTGCGCGAAGCGCATCGTGCGTACATGGCCCATCTAGCGTAACGTGGGCACGCGGTGCACGTAGCGCACCGCGTGCCCACCGTGCGTGCACGGCACTAACTGCGTAAAGTGGGCGCGCGGTGCGCGAAGCGCACCGCGTGCTTACTGTGCGCGCACGGTGCGCGAAGCGCACCGCGCGCGCACGGAACGAACTGCGTTAAGTGGGCGCGCACGCCACGAATGGCGTAAAGTAACTTAGCATTTAAAAAACCGTACAAATTCACTGAAAAAACCATAGGTTTCACACACGTTATAGTTAGGAATTAGCATTTAAAAAACCTTGCAAATTCACTGAAAAAACCATAGGTTTCACACATGTTATAGTTAGCGGAAATTTTACTGATAAAAAACCAATGAAATTCCCCCGTTATAGTTAGTGCAGGCAACTATAACTCACGCGACCGCAATCTTCTGCTGATGACATATGTGTCTTTATGAAAAAAAAATATTTGTAATATATGTATAGCTAAAAATGTATGGAAGAAGACATGGGCAAATAAGTGTCTAAATACAGTATTAGCATCAGCAGAAGATTGCGGTCGCGTGAGTTATAGTTGCCTGCACTAACTATAACGGGGGAATTTCATTGGTTTTTTATCAGTAAAATTTCCGCTAACTATAACATGTGTGAAACCTATGGTTTTTTCAGTGAATATATATATATATATATATATATATATATATATATATATATATATATATTACCTAGTTATAGTTAGGACCTATTTTCCATAAGAAATTCGCAACATTCTATTCCCAATAACTTGGGGGTCAATTGACGAATCTTCGCAAAATTCTCAAAACTCGTGGGGCGCTCCGGTCCACTCCTATCTTGAAAGTTTTGGGGTGATTCATCAAGCGGGGGCCGAGAAAAAAGGGGGGTCCCAAAACCTGTTTTCCCCTTGCAATTTCCCATAGGAAACTTTAGACACGGCTACAGCCCGAACTGCTGAACGGAATTACACCAAATTTGGCAAAAAGGTAGCCATTGGTTCAGAAAGATACCTTTTTGTTAAATGGTGTAAATCCGTTCAGTAGTTTCTGAGAAATTGAAAAAACAAAAAGTTTCGATATCTGGGCGGAGCCTAGCCCTCCGAGCACGAGCTTGACTCTAATTGGCTCCCAATACTTCAAACCAGGAAGTGTTGGCAGCCATCTTGTGCCTCGCATTGAGTGAGAAAGAAAAGGTAAAATATATATATATATATATAGCTCATTTTTATTGTGAGAAACTTCATTAAAGTCAGTGACACACGCCTCATAACATATATATCTCGTTAAGTTTGTTCTAGATATATATATATATTCACTTTAAAAACCATAGGTTTCACACATGTTATAGTTAGCTGGACATTTCACTCGTAAAAAAACAATGAAATTCCCCCGTTATAGTTATTTCAGATAACTATAACTCGCGCCCCCGCAATCCACTGCTCATGACGTCACATATTACATCACTCATGACATGGTCAGTGGCATCACTCCTGACATCACTGATGACATCATCCTTGTGATAGAGTGGCAGTCGCGCGAGTTATAGTTATCTGAACTAACTATAATGGGGGAATTTCATTGGTTTTTTACGAGTGAAATGTCCAGCTAACTATAACATTTGTGAAACCTATGGTTTTTTAAGTGAATTTGCAAGGTTTTTTAAATGCTAATTCCTAACTTTAACGTGTGTGAAACCTATGGTTTTTTAAGTGAATTTGTAAGGTTTTTTAAATGCTAAGTTATGTATGTATTATTATATTTTTTATATATTTATTTTACAATAAACTACCTATGTATATAGTTATAGATTGACTGTATCCTGTAATATGGAATGGCTCGTTTAAAATGTTTTTTTTTAAAGATTTTTCACCGTGCGCGCATGGTGCGCGCACCCCGCGAATTTTTGAAAAAAAAGTAAAATGTTTTTTTCACCCTTCGGGGTCCTTCAGGGACCCCCTGACAAAGGCTAGGGGGTCAGGAACTCTCTACCCTGCCCCCTTTTCACGTTCTCCACCTTTCTTTTTTACTGTCACACACCAAACACACAAAATGGCAGCCGACACTTCCTGATTTCGACCGATTCGAATGTTGACTGACATGTAACCACCAATCAGAATTGCGCTCGCGCACGTTAGGGTGCGCACACGTGCGCGCACGGTGCGCTCTTATAGATATTTATGTGCTTTTAAATGCAATTTTCTCAGGAACTGCTGAACAGATTGACACCATATATGCAAAAAGCACATGCCTGACCTGAGGACTACCTCTTTGCCAAATTTCAAGTAATTCTGTTCAGCCGTTCGGGCTGTACCTTCGACTAAAGGTCCTATGGTAAAATGCATGGGGAAAAAGCGTTTTGGGACCCCCCTTTTTTCTCAGCCCCCGCTTGACGAATCACCCCGAGACTTTCAGGGTAGGAGCTGAGCGGAGCGCCCCATTAGTTTAGAATATTTTGCGAGGATTTGTCAACTGGCGCCAAAGTTATTCAAAATAGAATTTTCAGATTTCCTATGGAAACACGGTCCTAACTATAACTATCTACTGGCGACCGCCAGTAGATAATATATATATATATATATAGATATATATATATATGAAACACGTCTCGCCTTTTAGCGAGGTAAAGAATGCACTCACTTGTTTTCAGAAGTGATAAGGCGGATTTATTCAAGGTTTGCCATGCCCTACGCGTTTCGGTCAAGTTACTTTGACCTTGTTCATGGGATAGTGCAATACAGATAAGAGTTTTCTTTTATTTCTACCACCACACAGTTACTTCCTGTTTTGCATTTGCACTTGGATATCGCTCAACCCAGAATTGATTTATATAAATATTGCTAATATTGCTATTGCTAAATTAAGCTGGCAAAAATACATACAGAAAAACTAAAAACAAACCATCCAAAGGTCTGGAAAACTTGCTAACAATGGGGGCAGAAACAACATCACAAGAAATAGAGACCTTATCAGAGTTACAAAAATCACAACCACCAACAGGAGCAGGGGAGAGTGGCCTTAAATCAAGATAAAAAATCTATCCAATTCTACCATCAGGTAACAAAGTGGATTTATTTCACGAAGCTGTTATAGAAGATCTATACAAAATACAATGCAGCAAATGCAAACATAACTTATCCAAAAACGAGAGGGTAGCATTGAATAGCCTCCAACAGGACACAAACATCGAAATAAAGCCCGCAGACAAGGGAGGAAATATCATAGTCCTGGAGAAAAGAGATTACATTGCTGAAGCAAATAGACAACTTACAGATCAAGAATGCTACCATCAAGTAAATAATGATCCCACTAAAGAAATCACAGCAAAAGTGACACAACATCTGCAAAAGTGGCTAGAGAGTGATTTGATAAATGAAGAAGAACATAAATATCTCAAATGTGACCATCCGATTATGGCAACCTTCTACCACCTACCTAAAATACATAAAAGCAAAGTAAATACCCCAGGGAGACCGATAGTCTCCGCAAATGGCTCTATATTAGAACCTATTTCGAACTATATCGACCACTTCCTGGCACCATTGGTAAGAGATCTCAGTTCCTACCTACGTGATACCACGGATCTTCTACAAAAACTAGAAGGAATAACATGGCAATCCGCTTTTAAACTAGTAACAATGGACGTAATTTCATTATACACAAACATCGAACACTCAATTGGACTCCAGGCTTGCAAATATTTCTTAGGCAAAAGAAACATCCAATATTGTCAACACAATACAATGCTAATAGAAATGATCACCCTATGCCTGGACAATAATATTTTTACATTCAATAAACAAATCTTCAAGCAAATAAAAGGATGCGTCATGGGCTTTTCTTTTTCCCCCAATTATGCTAATCTAACGATGGGATGGTTAGAACAACAAATTGCCTGGGCCCCAGAAAATGATGAATTCTTGGAAAAAAACATCTTATGGCTTCGTTTCATAGACAACCTCCTAATCATTTGGGATGGCACAGAACTAGAATTTAAAAGATACTTTGAGAGATTGAACAACAAAATATCAAAATTACAATTCACCTTTGAAATCAGTGCCAAACAAATAACTTTCCTTGACACCAACATCAATGTGGAAAACAATACACTCCACACAACATTATTTCGCAAAAAAACATCAACAAATGCGATATTACATGGGGAACGTTTTCACAAGGAAACCCTGAAATGGAGTGTCCCCTACGGGGAATTTTTAAGACTCAGGAGGAATTGCTCTGCGGATAACGAATTTCAGAAACACAGCCAACAAGCGAGTGACAGAGTCTTGAAACGGAAATATCCAAGGAAAGTAAATGAAAAAAGCCTACAGAGAGTGGTAAATCAACAACGAGTGGATCTATTCAAGAAAACAAAATCAAATGTTGAAGAATCTGTCAACCCACAAGCAATAAGGTTAATAACAATGTACAGTATGGAAAATAAAAATCTAATCAAAATCATAAAAAAAATTGGGGTATTTTACAACTTGACCCAACATTGGCAAACATAATGGGAGATCATCCAAACCTAACGTACCGCAGAGCAAAGAACATCGCAGATAAAATTACACATAGCCACTTCAAAGAAGCACAAACAACGACATGGCTACAAAAAGAAAGATTCTGGCCGTGCAAACAATGTAAAGTGTGCAAAATTGCAACACATAAAAGAGAACTGAACATACAAAAGGGCACCAAATGGAAGATTAAGCAACACCTGACTTGCAAAAGCAACTATGTAATTTACATGGTGGAGTGTCCATGTAAGCTACGCTACATCGGAAGCACCATCTTTGAAGCAAAGAAAAGAATTCTTGAGCACATTGAGCCACCAAACATAAGGATCGCTCCAATGCGATAGCAAAACATATGGAAAAAGAACATGAGAGTCAGTGGGAATGTCTCAAATACTGGGCCATAGAACAAGTATAACAACAAGAAAGGGGAGGAAACCGTGAAAAAATCCTACGCCAAAAAGAATCTAAACATATAGTTGCGTTCAGAACCCTGGATCCGAGAGGCCTCAACCAAGATGAAGAACTCTATGTACATCTCTGAAATTCTTTCCATATTATCAAAAAGTGAACACCAGAAAATATGAAGAATGCACAGCAGTGTGATAAGTCACTAGAGAGTCAAAAATGCTATGGAAACAAAGTGAGTAAAAGAAGATAAAACATAAACATTAAAAACAAGAAAACATGGAAAAGCGATATCAGAATCGCCATGAAATCGACTTTGTGATTAAAATCGAAGCTAAATATGCCCACTTGAGAGCGTTAAAAACATTGGAAATAAGGGCAGCCAATGGCCAAGAAAACAGACATCTAAGCAGGACTTGCCGAAAGAATAATAAACAAAAGAAATTGTTTATACAAACAAAAAATGAAATAGAGCTAAGAACACTCAATTCACTTTATTAAATTTCACTATGTTTTTTTCTAATAGTATAAACCACATCAACCACAATGCACTATAATGCAAAACAGGAAGTAACTGTGTGGTGGTAGAAATAAAAGAAGACTCTTATCTGTATTGCACTATCCCGTGAGTAAGGTCAAAGTAACTTGACCGAAACGCGTAGGGCATGGCAAACCTTGAATAAATCCGCCTTATCACTTCTGAAAACGAGTGAGTGCGTTCTTTACCTGGCTAAAAGGCGAGACTTGTTTCATTAATACCGGCGTGGCTCTGCCGAAAGAAACGCATCGCCCGTCATGATTGCAGCGCCAGCGTCAAACACTTGGGCGGAAAACTGACGATATATATATATATATATTATCTACTTGCGGTCGCCAGTAGATAGTTATAGTTAGGACCGTGTTTCCATAGGAAATCTGAAAATTCTATCTTGAATAACTTTGGCGCCGGTTGACGAATCCTCGTGAAATTTTCAAAACTAATGGGGCGCTCCGCTCAGCTCCTACCCTGAAAGTCTCGGGGTGATTTGTCAAGCGGGGGCTGAGAAAAAAGGGGAGTCCCAAAACGCATTTTCCCCATGCATTTTCCCATAGGACCTTTAGTCGAAGGCACAGCCCGAACGGCTGAACAGAATTACCTGAAATTTGGCAAAGAGGTAGTCCTCAGGTCAGGGATGTGCCTTTTGCATATATGGAGTCAATCTGTTCAGTAGTTCCTGAGAAAATAGCAGTTAAAAGTACATAAATATCTATATCTATAGGCGCGCACGGTGCGCGCGCGCACCATAACGTGCGCAAGCGTAATTCTGATTGGTGGTTACATGTCAGTCAACGTTCGAATCGGTCGAAATCAGGAAGTGTCGGCCGCCATTTTGTGTGTTTTGTGTGTGACAGTGAAAAAGAAAGGTGGAGAACGTGAAAAGGGGGCAGGGTAGAGAGTTCCTGACCCCGTAGGGTGAAAAAAACATTTTTTTTTTCAAAAAATCGCGGGGTGCACGCACGGTCAAAAACCTTAAAAAAAAAATATATATATAAAAAATATAATAAAACATACATAACTTAGCATTTAAAAAACCTTACAAATTCACTTAAAAAACCATAGGTTTCACACACGTTATAGTTAGGAATTAGCATTTAAAAAACCTTGCAAATTCACTTAAAAAAGCATAGGTTTCACACATGTTATAGTTAGCTGGACATTTCACTCGTAAAAAAACATTGAAATTCCCACGTTATAGTTAGTTCAGATAACTATAACTCACGCGACCGCCACTCTATCACAAGGATGATGTCATCAGTGATGTCATGAGTGATGCCACTGACCATGTCATGAGTGATGTAATATGTGACGTCATGAGCAGTGGATTGCGGGCGCGTGAGTTATAGTTATGGCATTTAGCTCCCTGAAATCTTCCCAAACGTGTGTGAGAGTGCTCGGTTTTACCGCTTCATGCGTAATACCCATCATTGAGGAGGGTAGGTGTGGTGGTACTCTGATGGAGGGAATTCTGCCACACTTTATAAGACCCCTGACCAGTGAAGCAGTAGAGTATAGGGCGTTCTATAGGGCTTCAGTGTGAGGTGGCTGTCAATGTTCAGCTTCCCTCATCAAGGGGTTGCTGTGAGAACATATTTTGGGCACCTGGGGTTGGAGAGAGAGTCCATAGGCACTTGTGACTGTACAAGGCATCGGATGATTGATCCCAATTCCCCGCTGCTCTTAAAACCTGTTGTCACTCACCCCTGTAAACGACACACCGGATGCCCCTGCCTGAAGAGGAAGATACTGACCACCTCACCTGTGCAGCCCCCAGGCCCATCCACGTCCCATCCACACCGACGCTGCTCCCTTGCACAGCATGGCTCACCCCCACAGAGAACACACCTACAACTCCCTCCTCCCCCCACCCAGACCCTTGGACATACAGGCACTGTAGACTAGCACCGCACATGGCCCGACCTCCCCACAGTGCAGTGCGGTCAGTCATTTTCCAAGCAGGTGTGCACCGCCATTGTGCGTGAGGTGCCTATATGTAACACCTGGGCATTATAGCGTTAAGTAGAAATCTCATCATTAAATGTGTCGGTGCATGGGCTGGTCTGTCTGCCCTATGTCTGCTAATACAACCGATACACCAAAGGCTTGAACGACCCGGGTCCTAGCGCCCACCCAACTTTAACGTGCCAGCGGCATCTGCCATCTGCACCAGGGAGCCCTTCTTACACCACGGTCCATGCTCCTGCCACTGACCGCTTTCTTAGAATATAACCTGATGCTCCAGTCCAAGCCTCCCAAACTCACCCCACCAGCACCTCCCTGGTGGCACCAGAGAGCGTTAGGTGCGTGCAGGATGCACCCCTCACACCTGCCTGCAGCACTGCGCACTGCTTGTGCCACTGACCCCCTCACTGCTGTCCCATTCCCCTCCCCACTCGAGGGTTGCCGGTGCCCCTCCACTCGATGCCATTCATAAAATGTTTCGATATCTGGGCGGAGCCTAAACCCCCCAGCACAAGCTTGGCTCTAATTGGCTGCCAACACTTCAAACCAGGAAGTATTGGCAACCATCTTGTGCCCGGACTGAGGGAGAAAGAAAATGGTAAATTGATTGTAATGCTCATGTGCACATCCATGTTGCACTTTTAGAGCTCCTCCGGCACTGTGTGGCTGGCTGTTTACTCACAGCGTCTCGCGAGCCACAGGTGCATAGATTTATTAATAAGGGATGTAAGTATGGCACTCTTAATGAGCCTGGTAGTCTCCGGTACCGCCCAGAACTAGAGGCCCGCCGCCACTGGGACATCATGGAGCGCTGAGCATCACCGCCGGCACCCATCACTCCCATCCCCGCAGTGCGCTCCCGCACCGCAGAGCAAGCTAAGGAGGGCCGCCTCTGGGGGCTCCCGCCCGGCCAGCATTGGACTGAGCTACAGCCTGCGCCTGCGGCTGTATGGGGACCCCGGCTCCATCTCCACTGCCTCCAACTCCGATCACCTTCTGCCCGAGCTGAGATGCCGAGGCGTCGATGAGAGGCAGTGCTCTCCGGGTGGCGGGGACCGCAGGCTGCCTATAAGCCCTTGCCGTAGCTTCTCCCAGTTTTTGACTTGCTACTGCTTTTATTTGTGGCTGGACTTATAGAGAAGCAAGTCCGGCCACAAATACAAGCAGCAGCAAGTCAAAAGCTGGGAGAAGCTGCGGCTGGAGAACAAGGAGGCCAAGAAGGAGGCCAACAAGCAAAGCTGAACCCAGGACAGCCTGGAGCAGCAGCAGGTGCCTGAGACAGATCACAAACACCCCGGAGCCGACCGGGGAGGGCACATGTGAGCCAAGGAGTGCAGTGTGCGGCTGAGGAGGAGCCGGGACAGGCACACAGACAGCTGGAGATACTCGTGAGCCCAGGAGTCCAGCCAGCAGCTGAGCAGGGATCAGACCTCAGAGCCCCCATCACACACCAGGATATCCCATAACAGGCAGCATCCCAGGGAAACGTCTCCAGCACCAAGAGACCCGGAACCGGTGGAAAAACACCCAACTTTCTCTCCTCACTGAAGGAGACTCTTCAGGGCGCAAGAGCACTCCGGTCCATTATCATCTGTTAAAGCCCACGGCGCCTGCAACGTTAGAATACAAGTCTGAGCCACCAGGTCATAGCTGAAACCAATCCTTGGACTTTAACTGCCCTTGGACGGAATCGCCCACCTATTCACACTTCAAAGGCTCCTAGTCCAACACCCTCAGCCAGTAGAGATACTGCTTTTAAAATGCAGGCATTTCCAATGGAAGGTGTCTCTGCCAAAGTTAGCCCCACTAAAACGACAGTCATTTTGGGAAAAATCAAATGGTCAGATTTCATTTTATCCATACCTGTAGGGATTGAGAGAAACAAAAATTGTCACTTCTGTTAAATCCACTGTTACAGCTCGATTTTAACGTCAAGGCATTCAGTTTTTATCAACCTGTAAAAATATTGAATCTCGACTATGCATTTACCTTAATGATACCGTGGTGATCGATTTTTGGGAGTACATGTTTTTGTTGGTCGATATAGAAAGCGATCTACATTGCGCTTTTCGTTCAATACATAATTAGAGAGCTAGTGACAGTCTGGAATAAAGATGCAGCATTGGTCATTTACTTCACGTACTGATGTGTGTCCTTATCTCTCTGATAACCCCTTCAATGTCCATCACCTGTGAGATGAGCCATAACGTAAGTAACTATGCAAACACTTTGTACATGCCGGAGCAGGCGCCCTACGAGGCAGAAAATGTCCTCTCACTGCCCGGCGCAGATCTACCCTTTGAACTGACAGGTAGGTGCCGGATGGCAGGATGTAGCCGTGTTTAGTGCACATATATGAAAAGCAACTGCACTACCCCATCCGTGGCTTCTGTAATCTGGTCTCAACCAGTGCTTGTTTTGAAGTACAGCATCCACTCCCTCTTCAGTAAAAACAAAAAAAAATCTCTGTAAAGAGTTCTACTCCTTCTTGCCCCTATGCCTGAACTATTCCAAATACTCAATATAAAAAGTAAGAATCATGCAAGTGAACTATTACACTAATCAGAGCTTTGTTGGCCCAGTAGACAAGTCCAGTTAGTCGAGTGAGCTACCAATGCTGTGGACCAGGCAGCACGTGCTGGAATGGATGGGTTATCACGTGGGGAAGAGCGAGTGGGACACCAGAACCATTGACTTCACCTGCTGCAACATGGATGGGACCTGCTGTGCCAGCTGAGCCACGAGTACTTTGATCAATAGCGCTGTCCTTCGTGAAGGGGCGTCCCCCAATAGCACTCAATAAAAATTGTAAACACGTGTAGTTGATTTCTTTTGATGAATTTATTGTCAAGTATTATTGAATAAACTCAAATTTTCATCGTTTTAGCTTGTGTATATCAATAAATAGAATCCATGTTTTCAAAAAGAACGACCTTAGATTGAGAATAATACAGATATCCAATTGAACATAAGTTTCACTTGTGTCACATTTGCCCAATGCATTTCGGGCCGTAGCCCTTCCTCAGGGGCCATATATCTGTGAAAGTCAAGCGTGTTTATATCAGTCAAGGCATCATTTATAATAAAAGATGATGGTGTGAAAAATGTACATCTAAATACACTGCACATGGTGAATAATGAAGGGTCAGTGATGGTGCTCGTTGCTAAATAAAGGTGATGCTCACCGAGAAAGGCGTGCTCATAAAAATACGATAGGAAAAAGTCGAAAAAGCTTGTGCCATAGAAATGAGCCCAAAAGTAATAGGAGGCAAAGATAAATGTAAATATAAGAAAAATCGTTTACTATGTTCAATATAGTATCGGTGTCCACATGATGCTGGATAGTTCTGAAACAATGATGCACGGGTGTAAGGTCACGGAAGATCAATGTAAATGAAAAAATCGTACGAAATCCCCAACGTGTCTTACCTAGAAGATATTAAGTTTCGTGCTCGAACTCGGGCGTATTCTGCTTCCGGGTAATGCGTGCGTGAGTTATCAGAGACGAATTTACGTTGGGGTAGAATGTCACGTGGTTCATTGAAAAATGGAGGCACGTACACGATGTGTTCTGAAGTTATCAAGATCATACGGATAAAAAATGAGAAAAAAGCGAGAGACAAAGGTATGTCTCTCGCGTGATAATGTCAAGTCATACAATTAAAAGTGTGATAAAAAATGAACGGAGCGTCGAGTGACGCGTAAAAATATGTAAACCGAAGATAAATGTGTAACATCACGGTCGAAAAAAAAAAAAAAATATATGTGTATGACAAGGTAATCTCCAAAAATATAAGTTCATGTGTCAAAAATCTATTTGATAACGCGTATGTGTCTCCCGGGTAACGTGGTTAATAAACACTGAAGAATTTGTAGTTTAAACGAATGAGCCTCGTGGTGTGATGGAAAGAGAAGAAAGATGATAACTTAGACTCAAATGAAACTTGCTATCACCAGTGAAATGGGAATGATGGTAAAAAAAGAGTTCTATTCTGTATATAATACAGGAAGTAATGTGTGTAACTAAATCAAGCGAAATGAGAAATATGAATTTGTTGAAAGGAAATGCACGTGACAGGACTAGTGAGTCAAATTTTAACATGTGTGAACAACACGTGTCAGCAAATACTCAACATGTGAGAAATAACACATAACACAAAAGTACATTGTAAAACATATTGTGATGCTGATATTTGATGAGTCTCAAAGAAAGCAACTAAATTCTAATTTTTCATTTAATCCATTGGGATAGGTGGTGTTCAAACGGTAAATCCAAAACGTTTCTCTCTGTAAGAGAGTTTTTGTAAGGTCCTGGCCAGGTTTGGGTTTTCTCACACTCTTCGGCGGTCTTGGTGAAAAGCTCTTTAGCCACCTCTGGGAGCTCTGCAGCTGTGAGTACTTTATTTCAAGTGATCCTGAAGGCATGTGGGAGGAAAGTTGGTGATATTCAATATGACTGCTGTAGCGGGTGCTTCAAGCAATATGTGCTTGTCAACTAGAGTTAAGGGCCTGAGCGGGTGGTGGGAACATTTTTAAAGGCATTGAACTGTCATCAGTAATCCACCCTTGAACACAGACTTTGCATAGTTCTAACTTGTGTAGTGGTCACGCCTTGCTCATAATATTAACTTCTATTGGTGCCGATAGAGCAAGACTTCTGTCCCCCAATTGGAGATTCCCGCCTTAGCTGACATCTGCACTAGAATGTGTATGGCTCTTGCCCTTTGTGATGAAAAGCCTGGAGCTTAGCACCACCATAGGCTTGTATGTATAGTATATATGTATGCAGTATTTGTATGCAGTTAGTCTGCACCTGAGGGTCTTCATAGTTGAAATCCTGCTTCGCCTATGATTACCCTTCACATCCACTGCAATGCTATGTCTTATTTTGTGGTGCACTCACCTTGCAGTACTCTAATCATTCAGTCAGTACCCAAGTACTCATGCAGTGACCAGGCCTTAACACATGCACTGCTACAAACCCCTATCTACTACGCATGCAGCCCTCTAACCACCTACACACTTGTCTTTCACACCTTCAATTTCCAGGCAGTATCTATATACTCCAGCAAACACCTTGACACTCCCCATGCACTCCTTCAGTAAGCCATCCAGCACATATACTAATACAAACACTACGCCAAAACCCAAACACTTATAAATTCACCCAGGCACTCTCCTTGCAGTTCTCTGATTATTCAGTCAGTGCCCAAGTAGTCATGCAGTGACCCAAGCCTTAACACATACACTGCTACAAAACCCTGCCCACTACGTATTCAGTCCCCTAACCACCTATACACTTCTCTTTCACACCTTCAATTACCCAGGAAGTACCTATACACTCCAGCAAACACCCTGTCACTCCCCATGCACTCTTCCAGTCAGCCATCCAGCACCATGTACTAATCCATTCACTGTGCCAAAACCAAACCACATATAAATTCAACCAGGCACTCTCCATACAGTAACCTAATCATTCAGTCAGTACCCAAGTACTCATGCAATGACCCAGGCCTTAACACATGCACTGATACAAACACTTGCCCACTACGCATGCAGTCCTCTAACCACCTACACACTTGTCTTTCACACCTTCAATTACCCAAGCTGTACCTATAAGCTTCAGCAATCACCCTGTCACTCCCCATGCACTCCTCCAGTTAGAAATCCAGCACCATGTACTAATCCAAACACTGTGCCAAAACCCAAACACTTATAAATTCACCCAGGCACTGTCCTTGCAGTACTCTAATAATTCAGTCAGTACCCAAGTAAACATGCAGTGACCCAGGCCTTAACACATGCACTGCTACAAACCCCTGTCCACTACCCATGCAGTCCTCTAACCACCTATACAATTCTCTTTCACACCATCAATTACCCAGGCAGTACATATACACTTCAGCAAACACCCTGTCACTCCCCATACACTCCTCCATTCAGCCATCCAGCACCATGGACTAATCCAAACACTGCGCCAAAACCCAAACACTTATAAATTCATGCAGGCACGCTCCTCGCAGTACTCTAATCATTCAGTCAGTACCCAAGTACTCATGCACTGACCCAGGCCTTAACACATGCACTGCTACAAACCCCTGCCCACTATGCATGTAGTCCTCTAACCTCCTAGACACTTGCCTTTCACACCTTTAATTACCCAGGCTGTACCAATACACTCCATCAAACACCCTGTCACTCCCCATGCACTCCTCCAGTCAGCCATCCGGCACCATGTACTAATCCAAACACTGCGCCAAAACCCAAACACTTACAAATTCACCCAGGCACTCTCCTTGCAGTACTCTAATCATTCAGTCAGTACCCAAGAACTCAAGCAATGACCCAGGCCTTAATACATGCACTGCTACAAACCCCTACCCACTATGCATGCAGTCCTCTAAACAACTACACACTTGTCTTTCAAACTTTCATATACTCAGGCAGTCTGTATTCACTTCAGCAATCACCCTGTCTCTTCCCATGCACTCCTCCAGTCAGCCATCCAGCACCATGTACTAATCAAACACTGCGCCAAAACCCAAACACTTATAAATTCACCCAGGCACTCTCCTTGTAGTACTCTAATAATTCAGTCAGTACCCAAGTAAACATGCAGTGACCCAGGCCTTAACACATGCACTACTGCAAACCCCTGCCCACTACCCATGCAGTCCTCTAACCAACTATACAATTCTCTTTCACACCATCAATTACCCAGGCAGTACCTATACACTCCAGCAAACACCCTGTCACTCCCCATGCACTCCTCCAGTCAGCCATCCAGCACAAAGGACTAATCCAATTACTGCGCCAAAACCGAAACACTTATAAATTCACCTAGGCACTCTCCATGCAGTACTCTAATAATTCAGTCAGTACCCAAGTAAACATGCAGTAACCCAGGCCTTAACACATGCACTGCTACAAACCCCTGTCCACTACCCATGCAGTCCTCTAACCACCTATACAATTCTCTTTCACACCATCAATTACCCAGGCAGTACATATACACTTCAGCAAACACCCTGTCACTCCCCATACACTCCTCCATTCAGCCATCCAGCACCATGGACTAATCCAAACACTGTGCCAAAACCCAAACACTTATACATTTATGGAGGCACGCTCCCTGCAGTACTCTAATCATTCAGTCAGTACGCAAGTACTCATGCACTGACCTAGGCCTTAACACATGCGCTGTTACAAACCCCTGCCCACTATGCATGTAGTCCTCTAACCTCCTAGACACTTGCCTTTCACACCTTTAATTACCCAGGCAGTACCTATATACTCCAGCAAACACCCTGTCACTCCCCATGCACTCTTCCAGTCAGCCATACAGCACCATGTACTAATCCAAACACTGCGCCAAAACCCAAACACTTATAAATTCACCCAGGCACTCTCCTTGCAATACTCTAATCATTCAGTCAGTACACAAGTACTACCATTATGACCCAGGCTTTAACACATGCACTGCTTCAAACCCCTGCCCACTATGCATGCAGTCCTCTAAACACCTAGACACTTGTCTTTCACACCTTCAATTATCCAGGCAGTACCTCTGCACTCCAGTGATTACCCTGTCACTCCCCATGCACTCCTCTACTCAGCCATCTAGCATCCATGTACTAATCCAAACACTGCACCAAAACCCAAACACTTATAAATTCACCCAGGCACTCTCCTTGCAGTTCTCTAATCATTCAGTCAGTACCCAAGTACTCACGCAATCACCCGGCTTTAACACATGCACTGCTACAAACCCCAGTCTACTACGAATGCAGTCCTCTAAACACCTACACACTTGTCTTTCAAACCTCCATATACTCAGGCAGTATCTATTCACTTCAGGAATCACCCTGTCACTTCCCATGCACTCCTCCAGTCAGCCATCCAGCACCATGTACTAATCAAACACTGAGCCAAAACCGAAACACTTTTAAATACACCCAGGGACTCTCCTTGCAGTACGCTAATAATTCAGTCAGTACCCAAGTAAACATGCAGTAACCCAGGCCTTAACACACACACTGCTACAAACCCCTGTCCACTACCCATGCAGTCCTCTAAACACCTATACAATTCTCTTTCACACCATCAATTACCCAGGCAGTACATATACACTCCAGCAAACACCCTGTCCTTCCCCATGCACTCCTCCAGTCAGCCATACAGCACCATGTACTTACTAATCCAAACACTGTGCCAAAACCCAAACACTTACAAATTTACCCAGGCACTCTCCTTGCAGAACTCTAATTATTCAGTCAGTACACAAAGACTCACGCAATGACATGCACTGCTACAAACCCCTGTCCACTCCGAATGCAGTCCTCAACCACCTACACACTTGTCTTTCACACCTTCAATTACTCACGTAGTACCCATAGACTCCAGCAAACACCCTGTCACTCCCCATGCACTCCTCCAATCAGCCATCCAGCAGCATGTACTAATCCATTCACTGCGTCAAAACCCAAACACTTATAAATTCATCCAGGCACTCTCCATGCAGTACTCTAATCATTCAGTCAGTACCCAAGTACTCATTCAGTGACCCAGGCCTTAACACATGCACTGCTACAAACCACTGTCCACTATGCATGCAGTCCTCTAACCACCTATACAATTCTCTTTCACACCATCAATTACCCAGGCAGTACATATACACTTCAGCAAACACCCTGTCACTCCCCATGCACTCCTCCATTCAGCCATCCAGCACCATGGACTAATCCAAACACTGCGCCAAACCCCAAACACTTATAAATTCATGCAGGCACGCTCCTTGCAGTACTCTAATCATTCAGTCAGTATGCAAGTACTCATGCACTGACCCAGGCCTTAACACACGCACTGCTACAAACCCCTGCCCACTATGCATGTAGTCCTCTAACCTCCTAGACACTTGCCTTTCACACATTTAATTACCCAGGCAGTACCTATATACTCCAGAAAACACCCTGTCACTCCCCATGCACTCTTCCAGTCAGCCATACAGCACCATGTACTAATCCAAACACTGCGCCAAAACCCAAACACTTACAAATTCACACAGGCACTCTCCTTGCAGTACTCTAATCATTCAGTCAGTACACAAGTACTAACATAATGACCCAGGCTTTAACACATGCACTGCTACAAACCCCTGCCCACTATGCATGCAGTCCTCTAAACACCTAGACACTTGTCTTTCACACCTTCAATTATCCAGGCAGTACCTCTGCACTCCAGCGATTACCCTGTCACTCCCCATGCACTCCTCCAGTTAGCCATCCAGCACAAAGGACTAATCCAATTACTGCACCAAAACCAAAACACTTATAAATTCACCCAGGCACTCTCCTTGCAGTACTCTAATAATTCAGTCAGTACCCAAGTAAACATGCAGTAACCCATGCCTTAACACATGCCCTGATACAAACCCCTGTCCACTACCCATGCAGTCCTCTAACCACCTATACAATTCTCTTTCACACCATCAATTACCCAGGCAGTACATATACACTTCAGCAAACTCCCTGTCACTCCCCCTGCACTCCTCCTCTCAGCCATCCAGCACCATGTACTAATCCAAACAATGCACCAAAACCAAAACACTTATAAATTCACCCAGGCACTCTCCTTGCAGTAAGTACTCTAATCATGAAATCACTACCCAAGCACTCCTGCAATGACCCAGGCCTTAACACATACACTGCCAAAAACACCTGTCCACTATGCATGCAGTACTCTAAACACCTACACACTTGTCTTTCAAACCTCCATATACTCAGGCAGTATCTATTCACTTCAGAAATCACCCTGTCACTTCACAAGCACTCCTCCAGTCAGCCATCCAGCACCATGTACTAATCAAACACTGAGCCAAAACCCAAACACTTATAAATTCAACCAGGCACTCTCCTTTCAGTACTCTAATAATTCGGTCAGTACCTAAGTAAACATGCAGAGAACCAGGCCTTGACACATGCACTACTGCAAACCCCTGCCCACTACCCATGTAGTCCTCTAACCACCTATACAATTCTCTTTCACACCTTCAATTACTCACGTAGTACCCATGCACTCCAGCAAACACCCTGTCACTCCCCATGCACTCCTCCACTCAGCCATCCAGCACCATGGACTAATCCAAACACTGCGGCAAAACACAAACACTTATAAATTCATGCAGGCACGATCCTTGCAGTACTCTAATCATTCAGTCAGTACGCAAGTACTCATGCACTGACCCAGGCCTTAACACATGCCCTGCTACAAACCCCTGCCCACTATGCATGTAGTCCTCTAACCTCCTAGACACTTGTCTTTCACACCTTTAATTACCCAGGCAGCACCTATACACTCCAGCAAACACCATGTCACTCCCCATGCACTCTTCCAGTCAGACATACAGCACCATGTACTAATCCAAACACTGCGCCAAAACCCAAACACTTACAAATTCACCCAGGCACTCTCCTTGCAGTACTTTAATCATTCAGTCAGTACACAAGTACTCACACAATGACTCAGGCTTTAACACATGCACTGTTACAAACCCCTGCCCACTATGCATGCAGTCCTCTACACACCTACACACTTGTCTTTCACACCTTCTATTACCCAGGCAGTACCTCTGCACTCCACCGATCACCCTGTAACTCCCCATGCACTCCACCACTCAACCATCTAGCATCCATGTACTAATCCAAACACTGCACCAAAACCCAAACACTTATAAATTCACCCAGGCACTCTTCTTGCAGTGCTCTAATCATTCAGTCAGCACCCAAGTACTCACGCAATGAGCAAGGCTTTAACACATGCACTGCTACAAACCCCTGTCCACTACGAATGCAGTCCTCTAACCACCTACACACTTGTCTTTCACACCTTCAATTACTCACGTAGTACCCATACACTCCAGCAAGCACCCTGTCACTCCCCATGCACTCCTCCTCTCAGCCATCCAGCACCAGGTACTAATCCAAACACTGTACCAAAACCAAAACACTTATAAATTCACCCAGGCACTCTCCTTGCAGTAAGTACTCTAATCATGAAGTCACTACCCAAGCACTCCTGCAATGACCCAGGCCTTAACACATACACTGCCACAAACCCCTGTCCACTATGCATGCGGTTCTCTAAACAGCTACACACTTGTCTTTCAAGCCTCCATATACTCAGGCAGTATCTATTCACTTCAGCAATCACCCTGTCACTTCACATGCACTCCTCCAGTCAGCCATCCAGCACCATGTACTAATCAAACACTTCACCAAAACCCAAACACTTATAAATTCAACCAGGCACTTTCCTTGCAGTACTCTAATAATTTAGTCAGTACCTAAGTAAACATGCAGAGACCCAGGCCTTGACACATGCACTACTGCAAACCCCTGCCCACTACCCATGTAGTCCTCTAACCACCTATTCAATTCTCTTTCACACCATCAATGACCCAGGCAGTACATATACACTCCAGCAAACACCCTGTCACTCCCCATGCACTCCTCCAGTCAGCCATCCAGCACCATGGACTAATCACAACACTACGCCAAAACCCAAACTCTTATAAATTCATGCAGGCACGCTCCTTGCAGTACTCTAATTATTCAGTCAGTAGTCAAGTACTCATGCACTGACCCAGGCCTTAACACATGCACTGTTACAAACCCCTGCCCACTATGCATGTAGTCCTCTAACCTCCCTAGACACTTGCCTTTCACACCTTTAATTACCCAGGCAGTACCTATATACTCCAGAAAACACCCTGTCACTCCCCATGCACTCTTCCAGCCAGCCATACAGCACCATGTACCAATCCAAACACTGCGCCAAAACCCAACCACTTACAAATTCACCCAGGCACTCTCCTTGCAGTACTCTAATCATTCAGTCAGTACACAAGTACCAACATATTGACCCAGGCTTTAACACATGCACTGCTACAAACCCCTGCCCACTATGCATGCAGTCCTCTAAACACCTAGACACTTGTCTTTCACACCTTCAATTATCCAGGCAGTACCTCTGCACTCCAGCAATTACCCTGTCACTCCCCATGCACTCCTCCAGTTTGCCATCCAGCACAAAGGACTAATCCAATTACTGCGCCAAAACCAAAACACTTATAAATTCACCCAGGCACTCTCCTTGCAGTACTCTAATAATTCAGTCAGTACCCAAGTAAACATGCAGTAACCCATGCCTTAACACATGCACTGATATAATCCCCTGTCCACTACCCATGCAGTCCTCTAACCACCTATACAATTCTCTTTCACACCATCAATTACCCAGGCAGTACATATACACTTCAGCAAACTCCCTGTCACTCCCCATGCACTCCTCTTCTCAGCCATCCAGCACCATGTACTAATCCAAACACTGCACCAAAACCAAAACACTTATAAATTCACCCAGGCACTCTCCTTGCAGTAAGTACTCTAATCATGAAATCACTACCCAAGCACTCCTGCAATGACCCAGGCCTTAACACATACACTGCCACAAACACCTGTCCACTATGCATGCAGTACTCTAAACACCTACACACTTGTCTTTCAAACCTCCATATACTCAGGCAGTATCTATTCACTTCAGCAATCACCCTGTCACTTCACATGCACTCCTCCAGTCAGCCATCCAGCACCATGTACTAATCAAACACTGCGCCAAAACCCAAACACTTATAAATTCAACCAGGCACTCTCCTTGCAGTACTTTAATAATTCAGTCAGTACCTAAGTAAACATGCAGAGACCCAGGCCTTGACACATTCACTACTGCAAACACCTGCCCACTACCCATGTAGTCCTCTAACCACCTATACAATTCTCTTTCACACCTTCAATTACTCACATAGTACCCATGCACTCCAGCAAACACCCTGTCACTCCCCATGCACTCCTCCACTCAGCCATCCAGCACCATGGACTAATCCAAACACTGCGCCAAAACACAAACACTTATAAATTCATGCAGGCACGATGCTTGCAGTACTCTAATCTTTCAGTCAGTACTCAAGTACTCATGCACTGACCCAGGCCTTAACACATGCACTTCTACAAACCCCTGCCAACTTTGCATGTAGTCCTATAACCTCCAAGACTCTTGTCTTTCACAGCTTTAATTACCCAGGCAGTACCTATACACTCCAGCAAACACCCTGTCACTCACCATGCACTCTTCCAGTCAGACATACAGCACCATGTACTATTCCAAACACTGTGCCAAAACTTAAACACTTATAAATTCACCCAGGCACTCTCCTTGCAGTACTCTAATCATTCAGTCAGTACTCAAGTACTCACGCAATGACCAAGGCTTTAACACATGCACTGCTACAAACCCCTGTCCAATACGAATGCAGTCCTCTAACCACCTACACACTTGTCTTTCACACCTTCAATTACTCACGTAGTACCCATACACTCCAGCAAGCACCCTGTCACTCCCCATGCACTCCTCCTCTCAGCCATCCAGCACCATGTACTAATCCAAACACTGTACCAAAACCAAAACACTTATAAATCCACCCAGGCACTCTCCTTGCAGTAAGTACTCTACTCATGAAGTCACTACCCAAGCACTCCTGCAATGACCCAGGCCTTAACACATACACTGCCACAAACCCCTGTCCACTATGCATGCAGTACTCTAAACAGCTACACACTTGTCTTTCAAACCTCCATATACTCAGGCAGTATCTATTCACTTCAGCAATCACCCTGTCACTTCACATGCACTCCTCCAGTCAGCCATCCAGCACCATGTACTAATCAAACACTTCACCAAAACCCAAACACTTATAAATTCGACCAGGCACTCTCCTTGCAGTACTCTAATAATTCAGTCAGTACCTAAGTAAACATGCAGAGACCCAGGCCTTGACACATGCACTACTGCAAACCCCTGCCCACTACCCATGTAGTCCTCTAACCACCTATACAATTCTCTTTCACACCATCAATTACCCAGGCAGTACATATACACTCCAGCAAACACCCTGTCACTCCCCATGCACTCCTCCAGTCAGCCATCCAGCACCATGGACTAATCACAACACTACGCCAAAACCCAAACTCTTATAAATTCATGCAGGCACGCTCCTTGCAGTACTCTAATTATTCAGTCAGTAGTCAAGTACTCATGCACTGACCCAGGCCTTAACACATGCACTGTTACAAACCCCTGCCCACTATTCATGTAGTCCTCTAACCTCCTAGACACTTGCCTTTCACACCTTTAATTTCCCAGGCAGTACCTATATACTCCAGAAAACACCCTGTCACTCCCCATGCACTCTTCCAGTCAGCCATACAGCACCATGTACTAATCCAAATACTGCGCCAAAACCCAAACACTTACAAATTCACCCAGGCACTCTCCTTGCAGTACTCTAATCATTCAGTCAGTACACAAGTACTAACATAATGACCCAGGCTTTAACACATGCACTGCTACAAACCCCTGCCCACTATGCATGCAGTCCTCTAAACACCTAGACACTTGTCTTTCACACCTTCAATTATCCAGGCAGTACCTCTGCACTCCAGCGATTACCCTGTCACTCCCCATGCACTCCTCCAGTTAGCCATCCAGCACCAAGGACTAATCCAATTGCTGCGCCAAAACCGAAACACTTATAAATTCACTCAGGCACTCCCCTAGCAGTACTCTAATAATTCAGTCAGTACCCAAGTAAACATGCACTAACCCAGGCCTTAACACATGCACTGATACAAACCCCTGTCCACTACCCATGCAGTCCTCTAACCACCTATACAATTCTCTTTCACACCATCAATTACACAGGCAGTACCTATACACTCCAGCAAACACCCTGTCACTCCCCATGTACTCCTCCAGTCAGCCATCCAGCACCATGGACTAATCCAAACACTGCTCCAAAACCAAAACACTTATAAATTGATAAATGCACGCTCCTTGCAGTACTCTAATCATTCAGTCAGTACCCAAGTACTCATGTACTGACCCAGCCTTTAACACTTGCACTGCTACAAACCCCTGCCCACTATGCATGTAGTCCTCTAACCTCCTACACACTTCTCTTTCACACCTTTAATTACCCAGGCAGTATCTATACACTCCATCAAACACCCCGTCACTCCCCATGCACTCCTCCAGTCAGCCATCCAGCAGCATGTACTAATACATTCACTGTGTCAAAACCCAAACACTTATAAATTCACCCAGGCACTCTCCTTGCAGTACTCTAATCATTCAGACAGTACCCAAGTACACATGCAGTGACCCAGGCCTTAACACATGCACTACTACAAACCCCTGCCCACTACCCATGTAGTCCTCTACCCACCTATACAATTCCCTTGCATACCATCAATTACCCGGGCAGTACATATACACTCCAGTGAATACCCTGTCACTCCCCATGCACTCCTCCAGTCAGCCATCCAGCACCAAGGATTAATCCAATTGCTGCGCCAAACCGAAACACTTATAAATTCACCCAGGCACTCTCCTAGCAGTACTCTAATAATTCAGTCAGTATCCAAGTAAACATGCACTAACCAAGGCCTTACCACATTCACTGATACAATCCCCTGTCCACTACCCATGCAGTCCTCTAAACAACCTATACAATTCTCTTTCACACCATCAATTACACAGGCAGTACCTATACACTCCAGCAAACACCCTGTCACTCCCCATGTACTCCTCTAGTCAGCCATCCAGCACCATGGACTAATCCAAACACTGCGCCAAAACCAAAACACTTATAAATTGATGCAGGCACGCTCCTTGCAGTACTCTAATCATTCAGTCAGTACCCAAGTACTCATGTACTGACCCAGCCTTTAACACATGCACTGCTACAAACCCCTGCCCACTATGCATGTAGTCCTCTAACCTCCTACACACTTCTCTTTCACACCTTTAATTACCCAGGCAGTACCTATACACTCCATCAAACACCCCGTCACTCCCCATGCACTCCTCCAGTCAGCCATCCAGCAGCATGTACTAATCCAATTGCTGCGCCAAAACCGAAACACCTATAAATTCACCCAGGCACTCTCCTTGAGGTACTCTAATAATTCAGTTAGTACCCAACTAAACATACAGTGGCCTAGGCCTTAACAGATGCACTGCTACAAACCCCTTTCCACTACCCATGCAGTCCTCTAACCTCCTACACACTTGTCTTTCAAACCTCCATATACTCAGGCAGTACCTATTCACTTCAGCCATGACCCTGTCACTACCCATGCACTATTCCAGTCAGCCATCCAGCACCATGTACTAATCAAACACTGCACCAAAACCCAAACACTTATAAATTCACCCAGGCACTCTCCTTGCAGTACTCTAATAATTCAATCAGTACCCAAGTAAACATGCAGTGACCCAGACCTTAACACATGCAGTGCTACAAACCCCTGCCCACTACCCATGCAGTCCTCTAACTACCTACACACTTGTCTTTCACACCTTCAATTCCCAGGCAGTATCTATACACTCCAGCAAACACCTTGTTACTCCCCATGCACTCCTTCAGTCAGCCATCCAGCACATATACTAATCCAAACACTACGTTAACACCCAAACACTTATAAATGCAACCAAGCACTCTCCTTGCAGTTCTCTAATCATTCAGTCAGTGCTCAAGTAGTCATGCAGTAACCCAGGCCTGAACACATGCACTGCTACAAACCCCTGTCCACTATGCATGCAGTCCTCTAAACACCTACACACTTCTCTTTCACACCTTCAATTACTCAGGTAGTACCCATGCACTCCAGCAAACAACCTGTCACTCCCCATGCACTCTTCCAGTGAACCATTCAGCACCATGTACTAATCCATTCACTGCGCCAAAACCAAAACACTTATAAATTCACCCAGGCACTCTCCTTGAAGTACTCTAATCATTCATTCACTACCCAAGTACTCATGCAATGACCCATGTCTTAGCACATAGACTGCTACAATCAGCCATCCAGCACCATGTACTAAGCCATTAACTGAGTCAAAACCCAAACACTTATAAATTCACCCAGGCACACTCCTTGCAGTTCTCTAATCATTAAGTCAGTACCCAAGTAGTCATGCAGTGACCCAGTCCATTAAACACGCACTGCTGCAAACCCCTGTCCACTACGCATGCAGTCCTCTAACCACCTACACAATTGTCTTTCACACCTTCAATTACCCAGGCAGTACATATACCCACCAGCAATCACCCTGTCACTCCCCTTGCACTCTTCCAGTGACCCATTCAGCACCATGTACTAATCCATTCACTGCGCCAAAACCAAAACAGTTATAAATTCACCCAGGCACTCTCCTTGCAGTACTCTAATCATTCATTCACTACCCAAGTACTCATGCAATGACCCATGTCTTAGCACATAGACTGCTACAAACCCCTTTCCACTACCCATGCAGTCCTCTAACCTCCTACACACTTGTCTTTCAAACCTCCATATACTCAGGCAGTACCTATTCACTTCAGCCATGACCCTGTCACTACCCATGCACTATTCCAGTCAGCCATCCAGCACCATGTACTAATCAAACACTGCACCAAAACCCAAACACTTATAAATTCACCCAGGCACTCTCCTTGCAGTACTCTAATAATTCAATCAGTACCCAAGTAAACATGCAGTGACCCAGACCTTAACACATGCAGTGCTACAAACCCCTGCCCACTACCCATGCAGTCCTCTAACTACCTACACACTTGTCTTTCACACCTTCAATTCCCAGGCAGTATCTATACACTCCAGCAAACACCTTGTTACTCCCCATGCACTCCTTCAGTCAGCCATCCAGCACATATACTAATCCAAACACTACGTTAACACCCAAACACTTATAAATGCAACCAAGCACTCTCCTTGCAGTTCTCTAATCATTCAGTCAGTGCTCAAGTAGTCATGCAGTAACCCAGGCCTGAACACATGCACTGCTACAAACCCCTGTCCACTATGCATGCAGTCCTCTAAACACCTACACACTTCTCTTTCACACCTTCAATTACTCAGGTAGTACCCATGCACTCCAGCAAACAACCTGTCACTCCCCATGCACTCTTCCAGTGACCCATTCAGCACCATGTACTAATCCATTCACTGCGCCAAAACCAAAACACTTATAAATTCACCCAGGCACTCTCCTTGAAGTACTCTAATCATTCATTCACTACCCAAGTACTCATGCAATGACCCATGTCTTAGCACATAGACTGCTACAATCAGCCATCCAGCACCATGTACTAAGCCATTAACTGAGTCAAAACCCAAACACTTATAAATTCACCCGGGCACACTCCTTGCAGTTTTCTAATCATTAAGTCAGTACCCAAGTAGTCATGCAGTGACCCAGTCCATTAAACACGCACTGCTGCAAACCCCTGTCCACTACGCATGCAGTCCTCTAACCACCTACACAATTGTCTTTCACACCTTCAATTACCCAGGCAGTACATATACCCACCAGCAATCACCCTGTCACTCCCCTTGCACTCTTCCAGTGACCCATTCAGCACCATGTACTAATCCATTCACTGCGCCAAAACCAAAACAGTTATAAATTCACCCAGGCACTCTCCTTGCAGTACTCTAATCATTCATTCACTACCCAAGTACTCATGCAATGACCCATGTCTTAGCACATAGACTGCTACAAACCCCTATCTACTACGCATGCAGTCCTCTAACCACCTACACACTTGTCTTTCACACCTTCAATTCCCAGGCAGTTTCTATATACTCCAGCAAACACCCTGTCACTCCCCATGTACTCCTCTAGTCAGCCATCCAGCACCATGTACTAATCCAAACAATGCGCCAAAACCCAAACACTTATAAATTCACCCAGGCACTCTCCTTGCAGTACTCTAATCATTCAGTCATTACCCAAGAACTCACGCAATGACCCAGGCTTTAACACATGCACTGCTACAAACCCCTGTCCACTATGAATACTGTCCTCTAATCACCTACACACTTGTCTTTCACACCTTCAATTGCTCACGTAGTACCCACACACTCCAGCAAACACCCTGTCACTCCCCATGCACTCCTCCACTCAGCCATCCAGCACCATGTACTAATCCAAACACTGCACCAAAACCAAAAAACTTATAAATTCATCCAGGAACTCTCCTTGCAGTAAGTACTCTAATCATGCAGTCACTACCCAAGTACTCCTGTAATGACCCAGGCCTTAACACATACACTGCTACAAAACCCTGTCCACTACGCATGCAGTCCTCTAACCACCTACACACTTGTTTTTCACACCTTCGATTACCCAGGCAGTACGTATATACTCCAGCAATCACCCCGTCATTTCCCATGCACTCCTCCAATTAGCCATCCAGCAGCATGTACTAATCCATTCAGTGCGTCAAAACCCAAACACATATAAATTCACCCAGGCACTCTCCTTGCTGTACTCTAATCATTCAGACAGTACCCAAGTACACATGCAGTGACCCAGGCCTTAACACATGCACTGCTACAAACCACTGTCCACTACGCATGCAGTCCTCTTACCACGTGCACACTTGTTTTTTAAACCTCCATATACTCAGGCAGTACCTATTCACATCAGCAATCACCCTGTCACTCCCCATGCACTCCTCCAGTCAGCCATCCAGCACCATGTACTAATTAAACACTGCGCCAAAACCCAAACAATTATAAATTCACCCAGGCACTCTCCTTCCAGTACTCTAATAATTCAGTCAGTACCCAAGTAAACATGCAGTGACCCAGGCCTTAAGACATGCACTACTACAAACACCTGCCCACTCCCTATGTAGTCCTCTAACCACCTATACCATTCTCTTTCATACCATCAATTACCCAGGCAGTACCTATACACTCCAGCAAACACCCTGTCACTCCCCATGCACTCCTCCAGTTAGCCATCCAGCACCAAGGACTAATCCAATTACTGTGCCTAAACCGAAACACTTATAAATTGACCCAGACACTCTCCTTGCAGTACTCTAATCGTTCAGTCAGTACCCATGTAAACATGCAGGGACCCAGGCCTTAACAGATGCACTGCTGCAAACCCCTGTCCCCTACCCATGCAGTCCTCTAACCACCTATACAATTCTCTTTCACACCATCAATTACCCAGGATGTACCTATACACTCCAGCAAACACCCTGTCACTACCCATGCACTCCTCCAGTCAGCCTTCCAGCACCATGTGGTAATCCAAACACTGCGCCAAAACCCAAACACTTATAAATTCACCCAGGCACTCTCCTTGCAGTACATTAATCATTCAGTCAGTACCCAAGTAGTCATGCAGTGACCAAGGCCTTAACACATGCACTGCCACAAACCTCTGTCCACTATGCATGCAGTCCTCTAACCACCTACACACTTGTCTTTCACACCTTCAATTACCCAGGCATTACCTATATACTCCAGGAAACACCCTGTCACTCCCCATGCACTACTCCAGTCAGCCATCCGGCACCATGTACTAATCCAAACAGTGCACCAAAACTCAAACACTTATAAATCACCCAGGCACTCTTCTTGCAGTACTCAAATCATTTAGTCAGCACCCAAGTACTCACGCAATGACCCAGGCCTTATCATATGCACTGCTACAAACTCCTGTGCACTACGCATGCAGTGCTCTAACGACCTACACAACTGTCTTTCACACCTTCAATTACCCAGGCAGTACCTATACACTCTTGCAATCACCCTGTCACTCCCCATGCACTCGTCCCTTCAGCCATCCAGCACCATGTACTAATCCAAACACGGCGCCAAAACCCAACCACTTATAAATTCACCCAGGCACTCTCCTTGCAGTACTCTAATCATTCAGTCAGTACCCTAGTACTCATGCAATGACCCACTTGCTATTTTCTACTCTTCTCCTGCCTCTTTCTACACCCCTGTTGCTTCATTCTGCACTTTGCATGCTTCTTTCTGCACCTCTCTTGTTTCTTTCTGCACCCCCGTTGTCTCTTTATGTACCTCTTCTGCCTCTTTCTGTAATTTTCTTGCCTTTTTCTGCACCTCTCTTCCCTCTTTCTGCATGTCTGTTGCCTCTTTCTGCACCTCATTTTGTTCTTTGTGCACCACTGTTGGCTCTTTCAGCATTTGTCTTCCCTCTTTCTGTACCTTTCATGCCTGTTTTTGCATCTCACTTGCCTCTTTCTGCACTTTTCTTGCTTCTTTCTACACCTCTGTTGCTTCTTTCAGCAATTCCCTTGCCTCCTTCTGCACCTCTTTGTTAGAGGTAGTTTTAATCCCCTTGCCCTATTATGTACTAGGGCCATACAGGAGAGGTCATGCCAATCACAGGGGAACCCCAACCCATAGTGTACCCTAGTGTATGTTGGTGTTTTCACTGTATTTGAAGTGTCTTTCAGCATAGCACTGGCTCCGGACCTGGTTAGTCAGTAAGTTATCGCCAATACCCGTCAGCAAAAAGTTGGGGGCACAGGATGACTTTGCAACAAGGCCTCTTTCTGCTCCTCTGTTGGTTCTTTGTGCACATCTCTTGCTTCTTTCTGTACCTTTCTTCGTCTTTCTGGACTTCTGTTTCCTCTTTCTGCATTTCTCTTGCTTCTTTCTGCGCGTTTCTTCCGCTTTCTGCACATGTCCTACCTTTGTGGGCACAGTTTGAAATTAGCATTTAGAAAACCTTTGAAATTCACTGAAAAAACCACAGGTTTCAGGGACGTTATAGTTAGAAATTAGCATTTATAAAAACCTTTGAAATTCACTGAAAAAAACATAGGTTTCAGGGACGTTATAGTTAGAAATGAGCATTTACAAAACCTTAGAAATTCACTGAAAAACCCACAGGTTTCAGAGATCTTATAGTTAGTTGGACATTTTACTCATACAAAACCAGCAAAATGTGGTCGTTATAGTTAGTTCATCTAACTATAACTCGCGCCCCCGCAATGCATTGCTGATGACGTCACATATTACACCATTCATGACATGGTCAGTGACATCACTGATGACATCTCTGATGACATCTCAAATGACATCACTGTCTGTGAGCCATCGGGTCTGCAGCTCTACCTCTACGATCCACCCCGTTAGCTTGTAGGTGTGTGTGTGCTAGCAGGCCCGTCAGCCCGTTACTCTCCCTCTGCGAGTCAGCAAGTCGGGTCGCAGCTCGGACTCGCAGCATTTCGTCTGCGATCCAGCCCATTAGCTCGCAGCTGCGTCTCTGCTAGCAGGCCTGTTGGCCCGTTGGTCTCCCTGTGCGAGCCGAGCCCATGGGCCACAGCTCTTCCTCTGCGAGTCTGCCCGATGGGCCGTAGGACTCCCTCTGCTAGCTGGACCGCAGCTGTCACTCTGCAAGCATATTGGGAATATAAGGTGGCTCTAAAAAGAGCCCTTGTGTTTATTAGTTGGAGCTACATGTAAGTGCGGATGCACAGCTTCAGGTTATTCAGAAAAAATAGGTTTACTTCATCTTTGAAGTGTACTCCATCACTTCTGTAGATATCAGCCATATCAAAACCTATGTTGTTGTTGTAGATCGACCCCATGTTATTGTCTCTGAGGTATGCAGACACAGCTTTGTTGACATTCTTCCTGGATTTTTCAATCTCACAACAAAATTGGTTTAACCATTTCCACTTCTGTTTTTGGCATATATTGGAATATACAAAGACAGTTTAAGGCAAAAGTAAAACCAATTGTCCAAAGGTGTCCTTCATAATCATTTCCAAACCTACCCCAGTCAATGTGCCTAGGTCGTTACCACCACAGTGCATAATCATGAGGTCAGGGTGTTGGAGATGCTAACAGGTTTTAACCAAAGGCAGCAATTGGTGCCACTTCAATCCTCTCTGTGCAAACCATTTAATGTACACATTTTGTAAACCTAGGTCTAAGTCAGTACATCTCTGTACTGCATACCTCTTGCACCAGAAAATATAGCTATGTCCTACAATCCACACTAGCATTTTGAAGGTATGGCTGGAAGATATGGATAGATGTCTGTAGCTCATGCAGTCCGTTCGTAGAATGAGAGATATGTTTAAAGATGGCAAACTACTTTTTTTTAAGTACAAAACGTTAACTGATTGGGAGATGAAATGCTTTGTTTCCTAAAAAGTAGGGTGCATATTAGTTTTGAGGAAAAGCATCTTTGTCATTGGTTAAGAAAAAAGCAGTTTATACGTGGGGTACATATTATAGGATAAAATTTGCTCAGCTCAACCACACCTGCTAATTGTATTTGGAAGGTGCAGTTGGAATTTGAAAGAATGGTGAACTTTTGACCTGCTCGAGTTTTAGAATGTTTTAGAAAGTGTTGATACAATACGTTGAACTTTTCACCTGTATGTGTCCTTAAAACAACTGTTTATATGGAAAGTTAAAAAATAACCAATAGAGAGAAGTTTTGCAATGCAAAAAAATCAAGGAACCATTTGGTTTTTTCTTTACATGTATTTATGTGTGGAGCAACAGGGAAATTGTGCCATTACTGGTTCCATCCTTGATGAAAGCGGTGCAGTACATGTACTGTGTGACAAAGAAAGAATTGCATCTGTTTGTGACTTTTGAAATCTGCGTACCAACTACGAAGGTCAGTTAGAAACTAAGAAGTGTGTTATGTGTTTTGTAGTAGTGCTTAAGTATTTGAGGAGATATTTTTAACTTTTAAAGTATTTTTTATTTCTAAACAACATAGTTTTAGTAAAGTCTGGTGTTTTATTGGTTTTAAAATATGTAAAAGGTGTGACTAGTTGTTAAACAAGTACTTTACATATGTTTAGGAGTTTTTCTCAAAGGAAAGGTGTAAGTTGTCATCTGGAAAAGACTGTATGGTTTTGAAAATTTGCTGTAGCGTTAATTTGGATTTGTATATCTATTCCGATGAGATAAACAGAATGTCCCTCCTATGCAAATTATGCTTAGTCTGGAAATAGTGGGGAAGGAGTGAGTTTAGAAAATTACGTGTTATTAACTTAACAGAGATGGAACAAAACCAGAAAAGTTTGTGGTCTCATTACACTGAGAGCTAGATTTCAATATTAGACAAGGCTGGTGTGGTACTGTGAGGCTTTGGTTTTGGGTGTTCTTAAGAAATCTAAGTTGTTGGGGAGCGTTTCTTCAGAAGACCTTTTTTTTAAATATGCGAGAGATAAAAAGGAATGAAAATGTTCTTTGTATATTTTCTGTATGATTTTTTTCACAGTGCTAAAGTAAACGTGATTATTAGTGATAGTAATTGTCAGGGTGAGTTCCTTTGTTGAATATACGCAGGCCTTTAATTGGTGCTGGTGTTATCGGTACTGAGCTCTGCCACCGCTTTAAGAGAACCGCCAATTTTTTCATTCCATTTAAAGCTGTTAATATATGTATAGTAAAGGGACGATACATAAAACGTTTGGAATTACACCTTCATTTACTGTGTTCACCTTCCACCACCATTTTTGTGCTCCCAGCAGTACTGTTTATAAAAATATTCTAATACAGCTTTTGGTATTAAAAAAATAGAATTTATAGATTTATTAGCATATTCGTAGGATTTGTACTATATGGAGAATGTTGCAATCAGTTTAATGGTATAAAACTTCACTGTATTATGTTGGAAATATTACATATGCATAGGTTGGGATGTCTTTTTTTCACTGTGAGGTACATTTGAGTATAAGTGAAGACAGGTGATATACTGCAAACCCGTTCAGAATGTGCACAGATTATATGGACAGTAAATTGACAAAGCAAACGTGCATGTTGCTTTGTGTATGTATACATGGTTTGAATCATTTGATGATACTTTAAGATATAATCTAAACACTGTTTCTGCTTTACAATTGGGTACAGTACACAGTGTTAGTAGTTAGTGACTAAATGCTGGTAAAGGGGTTATTTATTGCTCTTTCTTAAGAACTAAAGGTGAAGAGGGGCATTTCTTTACAAGAGATAATTTATAAATGTTTGAGAGATAAAAAATAAATAAAAATGTTCTTAGTACATGTTCTGTACAATTTTTTCACACTAGTAAACTAACTGTGATTTTAAGTGATGAAAATTGTTACGGAGTGTCTCTGTGCAGAATGTACGCAGAACTTTAAGTGGGCCGGGTCTTACCGGTGCTGAACACTGGTATCTCTTTTAGACACCCACTTAAAACCCTCAATATACGCATATTGAAGGAACGGTAGAATAAAAGTTTAGAAAATGCACCTCTGTTTACTCTCCTCATGTTTCACCCCCATTTTGGGTTTGAAAAATGTGATCATAGTGTTAAATATAATATGGACTGCCCGGTGATGCGGGACAAGAGAGGGTGAAGAAGGTATTTTGGAGAGAGACACCTGTGGTATATTCTCACTATTAGTTTGCAGAGAGATTGCTGCGGGCTGTTGATGCAGGCCGATGGAGGGTGAAGGGGGTATCTGGTAGAGGGAGAGCTGCGTTATATTCACAGTGTTGGCTAGTAGAGGTAGAGTTACGGACCCGATGTATTCTACAGATAAACTTGCGGGCACGACGGCTCACAGACGAAGAGCTGCGAGCTGACCGGTGGTTCGCAGAGGAAGAGCTGTGAGCCGACTGGCTGGCTCGTAGAGGGAGGGCTGCCCCTGCAAGCCAACACTGGAAATATACCGCAGTTCTCCCTCTACGAGCCAGCCAGTGAGCTCATAGCTTTCCCTCTGTGAGGCAGCCCGTCAGCTCGCAGCTCTCCCTCTGCGAGTTGTCGGGCCTGCAGCTGTAACTCTCCAAGCCAACACTGAAAATATACCACAGTTTTCCCTCTGCCAGGTACTCCCTTCACTATTCCTCGCCCCATATCAGCAGTCGCAGGTATCCTTTTGCAAGCTGAGTGCTCTCAGCTCTTCGTATGCGAGTCGGCCCGCAGCTCTCCCTATGCGAGCCGGCCTGCAGCTCTCTCTCTGCGAGCCAGCCCGTTGGGTCTGAGCTCTTCCTCTGCGAGTCCTCGGGCCCACAGCTCTATCTCTGTAAGCCAACACTGAAAATATGCCATAGCTGTCCCTCCGCCAGTCAGCCCGTCGGCTCGTGAGCAGTCGGGCCCGCAGCTCTCCCTCTGTGAGCCAGGCCATCGGCTCGCAGCTCTGCCTCTACAAGGCAGCCCGTCGGCTCGCAGCTCTTGCTCTGCGAGCCGTTGGGTCCGCAGCTGTAACTCTGCAAGCCAACACTGAAAATATACCGCAGTTGTACCTCTGCCAGATACCCCTTCACCCTCATTCGCCCCACATCACCAGCCTGTAGCGGCACGCAGCTGCTGCTGTGCGATCCGGCCCGCAGCTCTCCCTCTTTGAATTAGCATGCAACTGTTCTTTTGCAAGCCAACGGCTCCCAGTTCTCCCTCTAAAAGCTGTCTGGCCTGCAGGTCTATCTCTGCAAGTCAATACTGGAAATATCCCTCTGCCAAATACTCCCTTCACCCTCCCTCACCCCACATTAGCGGTCGCAGGTACTCTTTTGCAAGCCGACGGCCCGCAGCTGTCCCTATGCGACTCGGTCCGTAGCTGTCCCTCTGTGATGCGGCCCTCAGCTCTCCGTCTGCGAACGGGAAGGCAGCTGTCCCTCTAGGAGCCGGTGGCCCGCAGCTCTCCTTCTACGAGCTAGGTCATGTGGGGGGGAGGGGACGTCTCACTCCACTGTGTGCTATTTTTATACTAGATAAAGCTCTGTTTGTTTTCTTTTTCAAGGCAGTAGTCTCAGGGGTACAAAGTGTTGGTTGCAGTGGTAAAGCACACGTAAATGTAAATTAATGTACTTACGCAGTTTTCTACTGGTGTTACAGCTCCGTACACGACTGGGCTGGCACATTACCAAAATGGGAATAACACCTTATTTAATTTTTCCGCCCTCTCTATCTCAATGTCGGTCATTTTTGTTGCTCTCTAACAGTTGATCTATATTTGTTTATGTACATCCACAATGAAATATAAGTCTGTACAATATCTTTGCTAATATGGTGCAGTGTTATGCTTGCTAAGTTGCCGATAGAAGTCTTAAAATAATAAGGGTAATGTTTACATGTGCCATTTAGTTGACAATATGACTCTAAGGATACTGATCACAATTTTACAAAAATAGTATCTACAAAGTCATCTGTAGTGGGTTGCAGAGGAAGTGCTGTGGGACGGTGGGGTGCGTGGGACGGTCGACTGGGGTGGGGGTAAAAAATAAGAGGTAGTGAAATCACATATAAAATGGGAAGTTGAATCTAAATAATTCAATGAATACGTGCTGTATGTCCGGTGACACTACCTGCCACCCTACTGTTCCCTTATTCTGCTCTAGTACCATGCAGCATTTCCTCTGCAAGCCGCCAGTGGAACTTATTTAATTGTATGTGATTATTTTGAGATATTGAACAGATGTAACAAACAATTGAAACTTTTATTTCTTTCACAAAAAATTTTTTTTGATTGGATTCAAAATTAAAAATGCCTACAAGAACTGAGAAGAAAATAATTTAAAAAAAGGCAATCTACTTAAAGAAAAGTGGAAAATGTGGATTACAAGTAAATGAGAGTACTACAAAAATAGTTTCTTCTGGTAAAAACACTAGACAATGTGAAAAAAAGTATTACGAACATTTAATGAAAATAACATCACAAAAAGGAAAAAGAAGGATTTGTCAAGTAAGGAGAAGCAAACTTCGACTTCAAATTGCTATAAAAAAAATCATGATAAGGAAAGAGTTTTTGTTACCCGTAGACAAAAACAATTTCAAGAAATTCATCAAAGACTTTTTCGAAATAGAGTAATTCAGAATTTAATAAAAAGATGCCGCAAATATAAAAAGAAAGTGATGCAATTGAAAGAGAAACAGCGTGTTGAAAGCATAGTGGATACTGCTTTTAAGTTAAAACAAAAAATATTCATTTTGATTTTTAAGAGGATGAAAGTGTTGGATAAAACAATGAAGAGTCTGAAAGACAAAAGTACAAAAAAAACATGTAAACAGAAGCAACTTTTGCAAAATCTTGAGTGGACAATGGAAACATACATCTAATATTGATCCTTTTTTTAATGAAGAGAGTTACTTCCAAGAAAATAGTTTACCATTAGCAGTTGATACTGGAGGTCATTGCTATGAAGTTCAGAATGTTTGTCCTGTGCCAAAAGAGGAAATGGTTACTATTAGTGCAGAACAGTTAATAGCTGAAGAAGTGCAAGGGAAACACACACAAGCTCCTGTGTATAAGTGGGGTTGTAGTAGTATTTATAGTATTCAACAGGAATCTATTGATATAATGCAAAATTTGTTACGAGAATATGCACAGAAAAGTGTAAAACAGAAGATTAGGTTGTTTCAAGGACTATATATATATATATATATATATGTATATATGTATATATATATATATATATATATATATATTATATATATATATATATATTATATATATATATACACACACACACACATTTCTCATTAATGTTATATTTACTCCAAACTGTTGAAATGTTATTTTATTTATTAAAAATATGTTTGTTTATTATTTCTTTATTCATGGTGAAGTATTAAATAATACAACTTTTATATTTTTACTTTATTATTTACATTATGTTAAATATGTTTAGCTGGTCCTATATACCGGTTTGCCAATGTCCACTTATATATAATGAGTGGTTGTTTAGGTATGTTAGCTGGTGTGTGAGTGTGGGTCTATTGTAGAGTAAGTGTCTGTGTGAATGGATGTATGGGTGAGTGAGTGGATGTGTGAGTGCTTGTATGGATGTGTGAATGGCTGTTATCAGAGTCACCGTATAGGTGAATAAGTAGGTGTGTGAGTAACTGTATTGGTGAATATGTAGCTGTGTGAGTGGTTGTATGCGTAAGTGACTGGTTGTATGAGTAGCTCTATGGATGAGTGAGTGGTTCTGTGAGTGTTTGTTTGGGTATGTGAATAGGAATGTGAGTGGTTGAGTGGGTGTGCGAGTGGGGGTATGAGAAGTTGTATAGAGGTACGAGGGGGTATGTGAGTCATTCTGAGGATGATATCTATCATGAGTGATGTCAGGAGTGATGTCATTTGAGATGTCATTAGTGATCTCATCAGTGATGTAACTGACCTTGCCATGAGTGATGTAATATGTGGGGGGTGTGGCTTGCGCAAGCAAGATGGCCGACATGACTTAATCTTGCTCTACCACACACCAAAATTATCTGCAATTTATCTCCCACACCAATTACCATTTGATCGCCTGAAATACCTCTGGTGTGCCTCGAGGTAGACCAAATGTGCTAGTGCCCCATAAAAGTCAAATCTAGGGGACTGGACAAAACAGCTGATCCTTTCTGATGATCGAGGCCAAGCCATGGACAGCTTGAGCCGTAGAATCCGCACTAGTGGACCCGGCTGGGAAACGACCAGGCTCACTGAACAAACAAATGAGCCTTCTCAGCGAAGCTCCGTAGAGAGGGGTCTTGGTTTCTGAATCTGCGTGACACCCACGGGAGCTGAGGTGAGGTCGGCAAGCAGCCAGACGAAGCACCCAGTTGCTGTGCGGTGGCCCCGGGACCGAATCCCCGAGTAGGCAGGAGGAGCGTCCGGGGCATTGCATTGGCAGGAATATTTCCCCCTCCCCAAGGGCGGTGAATGCGGAGCTGCATAGATGGAGGGGGTGATAAAACAGTACAGCAGCTTTGTAGTGAAGTAGGCCCCGGAAACTGTGTAGGCTGGAAGCACTGCGGGCTTGGCGGTCCGGAATACCTTCGGATTAAAGCCAGGACCAGAAGAAAATGGTGGTAATAAATTTAAACGATAACCATCGCTGAGAGGAGGCAAGCGCACCAGGATAGCTTCATTACTGAGGCCAATCTGAGGGGAACAGATGTGCTTAGTCAAGAACTGCAGGTACGGGCCCCTTGGGAATAGGGATTATTACTCCACCCCTTTTGCCTACATTCACTGCTACTGTGTGGGACTGCTGAGCTACATGTCAGGGCCTTGAGCGCTGTCCGATTTGTGTGGCATAATTCAGGGATCATGATATTGGCAGCAGGAGACAAGAGAGCTTACACCATCCTAATGATTTAAAGAAGGCCTCTCTAGAACACAACGCTGGCTGGGAGGATATCCAGGGGCATGCACAGGGTCCAGTTTCATGCCACTAGAGCTGAATGGCCCCACCATGTCGAAGTTCAGCCCCGCTGAGTAAAGTTGGCACACAGTAGAAGGATCAACTCACTAACTGTTCAGGTAGGAGGGGGTTTGTACCTTATCGCTGCCACACGGCAGAGCGCTCACACAATAAACACAATAAACACAAGATAGAGGTGGAGAGTGACAAGCTGAGATGGGGTGCTCCAGGGCAGTAAATTCCAGTACCTCCTCACAAGCCTCTTCAGCAGCAGCAGAGAGGGAACAACAGCAATCTCAGACTCCATGGAACCCGTCATCTGATGATAGATCGGATGCCATTCTCCAGGCCATTGAATGCTCTAGACTCTCTCTAGAGTCCAAAATGGACAGTATTGCTACAGAACTCATGCTTCTACATGCAGATAACAGAAAACTAACGGACCGGATCATGGCTGTGGAACATATACTAATGGAAATACAGCCAGCCTCAGATTTCATGGAGAAACAAATTGAGGAACATGAAGCGCGGACAGCTGAAACAAAGGGTAGAGGATGCAGAAGGACGCTCTAGATGGAACAAGATCCACCTGATAGGACTGTCGGAGGGAGTGGAGGGTCAAATGACAGTTGAGTTCACTGAAAAATGGCAGAAGGGACCAATGCTGGAAGAGTCGTTATCCCCCTAATTCCCAGAAGAAAGAGCACATCGCGTCCCGTTTCAGAGACTCGCCCCAGGATCAAACCCCTGACCATTTTTATTTAAAGTGCTTCACTACCGGGATAGTGACTCAAAATTGAGGGAAACTAGGAAGATACAAGACATTCAAGTGGACAACGCCAAGGTAATGTTTTTCCTGAACTTTACTGTGGGAGTCCAACATCAGTGCAATTCCTTCCTGGTGGTAAAACAACAACTTCCGAAGCTTGACATCCAATACTCACTGTACTTTCTTGCGAAACTGTGAGTGGTGGCAGATGGTAAAATTACATTTTTTGATGCACCGCGGGATGCATGGTCCTGGCTAGAGTCTTCTGGGAGATTCATGGGTCCTAGAGCCACTGGAAGAGGAAACATGCATGGAGTTGCTGCAAGCACAGTTAAGAGACGTGGACCATTGCAGAAACCTCAGGCATTGCAGTTGTCAGCAGTTCCAAATCTGGAGTAGATAATTAAAGAACGGCGACACGCACTTCAAGAAGTGGAAAAGATTTTGAAAATTGCTAAAGAATTGGAAAGGGATTTGCTTTCAACCCTTACTTCTGAGGATGGAGGCTCTTCGGTGGTCTGACCCTCAGACACTAACTCTTTGATTATGCCAGAAGTCACTTCACAAATGTCAGAGGGAGTCATCTGTGTACATTATATATTCTTTGGTCAATACTGTAAGTGAGTACCTGATACTCCTGGGAGGAAGTTATTGAGGTGCAGTCGGATGGCTGCCGCGTGGTAAAGTGATGATATAGGTGATGATATAGGTAAAAGAGGAGTCACTGGTCACATTCACCATGGACATGGCGGTTGAGATGTTTATTAACAATATGTGAGTTATCAGAGAGAATGACATTTACTACATCATTTGGTGGGTATTCTACATTGTTGGGCTTTCGAAAGTCACACACCCTCAAAATTAGATACACTCATGAGTTTGGGCAGACCTACACAATTGCTGGATCCGCTCTTTTTGTATTAAATGTTTGCAAGGTTGTTGCTATGTTTTGCAAAATGTTTGCTCAGGAGCTGTTACGCTCATCTAAGGCTACCCTCACATGACATCATGACAGACATCGATAAGTATATGTGTGTACCCTCTCAAGTGATATATACATATACATCTAAACTATGCTGTCACAATTAATCATTACATGGAACATGATGGGTTTACATACCCCTTCCCGTGGATATGCGGTCTACTCATACCATACATTTCATAATGTGCAGATTGACCTGCTGCAGGAGTCCCACTTGACACACTTGGAGTCAGCCAGACTGCAGCGCAGATGGAGAGGCCACATAGGGGACGACTTCAATAATGTATTAGATGTGACCATTGACCGATCATTCCCTCCTCATAGGGGCACATCGGCAGCTAGTAGGGCTTCACTATTGAGGAACTGGGTTGACAGCTGGGGACTGGTAGAGACTTGGAGGCACTGAAATTCCATCGCGCAAGTATACTCCTTTTACTCTGTCCCCCACACTCTGTGTGTTTGTTTAGATAGGTTCCTGTGCACACCCAATGTGCTGCCATGTGTAATGCAGGTGAAGTACCTGGGTAGAAAACATTCGGATTATAACCTCAATTACATTGTCTTAGCATGGAACACACACCATTACACATCACTGTTCTGGCACCTACAACCTACTAAATTAGAGGACCCACCTTTACGTGCCTCCCTCCGCACCTCATTTGATAATTACTTTACACATAAATTAGGCAGAGCGACATCAGTCCTTCTGGAATGGGATGCCTTTAATGCGACGCTTAAAGGAGGCTGCATGGGACTGGGTGGAGGTATGTGTAGGCAAGTCGAACAAGAACTCCAATATCTGGAGTGAGCATTGTTGTCCCTGGAGACAAAGTAGGTCTCCGACCCCTCTTGCACCTTGGAGCTGTCAACAGGGAGTTAACAACACACCTCATTACTAGAGAGGCTGAGGTGTCTTAACTATGCATCATATTCTGCCAGAACACATGCCCTAGCAGATAGATCGGGATCCCTACTTGCATGGTTGATATGGCAAGAACAACCGTGTGGACCTTTTACTGCACTCAGCTCCCCAGCAGGGGTACTACATTACACCTAACACGAAATACATAATGACTTGGTGCTCCATTTCACCTCATTACACCAATCAACTATAGAGGCAACTGAATCTGATGTAACTGATTTCCTAGATAATCTCTCCTTTCCGAAGCTTACTCCTGATCAGCATGCTGAGCAAGATATACCCCTAACAGTTGAATAAATTTAGGGCGCAATCAAATATCTGGCATTGGGGAAGGTGCCGGGCCATATGGATTTCCCTCTGAGATCTACAAGACTTAGGCAGACATTTTAGTCCCTAATCTATTGAGGATATTTGAAGAGGCACTGCAACTGTCCCAGTTGCCGAGCTCTATGTGTGAGGCCACTCTGGTCACTCTCTTAAAGCCAGACAGAGACCCCACAAAACTTGGCTCATAGCGACCATTGACATTACTGAATGCAGATTACCAGGTACTGACTAGCATATTGGCTGGGAGGCTGGCATTCCTAATACCTCATTTAGTGCATGAAGACCCGAATGGATTAATCCCAGAACGGTCTACCTACCTTAACCTGCGCCGTCTGTTTAGAGTTATGGGGTATGTTCCACTGACCTGGCCCAGATCCGACTGTATGTTGCTTGATCAGGAGAAAGCCTTCGATACACTGGAATGGCCCTACATCTTCAACGTTTTAACTCGGTTCGACCTGGGACCATACTTTACCTCACTGATACAAATACTATATAAAAAGCCATTGGTAAAAGTCAGGACTGGCCATATGCTGTCACAACCTATACCAGTATGCTGAGGTACCCGCCAGGTTTGACCCTTCCCCCCTCCTCTTCTCATTGGCTATTGAACCACTGACCATGGCCATGCAGGCATTTGCATTCAATGGGGCATTCATATTGGAGGAGTTACTCATGCAATATCCTTACATACAGATGACCTCCTTTTTTTATATACGAGATGTCGGGAGGATCCCGGATACTGTACCTACTATACTAAGTCAGTGTGCTCATTTTTTGGGACTACGGGTTAATTGGGATAAGTGCTGTCTGTTTCCATTTGAGCCTACCACCTGACCTGGTGCTTTCCATCAATGATACCCCGGTCACGTGGTAAATATCCATCTTGCTTTACCTAGGCATCAGGATATTCCATAGTGACCGTGATCTCCGGAAAGCAATCTTACTAGAGCACATACATCTCTGTCATCACAGATGACCTTTTGGAGATCGCTGTCTCTCTCGGTGGTGGGAAGGATCACACTTATCAAAATGATGGTGTTCCCCCGCCTTCTTTATTACTTTGCCAATACGCTGTTATATTTGCAGCCTTCCTTTTTAAACCAATTGAATGCATGCTCCATAGCCTTATATGGCACACATCAAGCTGCAGAGTGGCACTTACAAGGCTGTACCTTCAGATGGGTCAGGGAGGGCTAGCTGTACCTAACCTAAAACATTATTATATAGCGTCTCAGCTGCAATGGGTGGCTCGCTGGGTGGAGAGCAGACACTTGCCAGACACCGGGGTAGAGGAGGCCCCCCTAACAGTCCATGATATCCTTTCTATTTTCCACCCTTTTAAGGGGAAACATAGTTCACACCCCCTATTGCTACAAGTGGCTTATAGATGTTTACACAGTGTGTTGTTCCTCACCAGACATGTAAAACCATATGCTGCAGCGATTACTTTGCTTGGAACGCCCAGAGGGCCCAGATCCACCGCCACTTCTGACTCGGTGGATTGGCACAATGTGGGTATACATACACTCGGAGACCTGTACTCAGACGGGGTGCTCATACCATGCAATGATTTGGTGCGAGTAGATGGAATGCCTCCATGCTCAAGACTCTCTCTTGAGTCCAAAATAGACAGTATTGCTACAGAACTCACGCATCTACATGCAGAGCACAGAAAATTAACGGACCGGGTCATGGCTTTGGAACATAAACTAATGAAATACTTCCAGCCTCAGATTTCATGGAGAAACAAATTGCGGAACATGAAGCGCGGCTCAGACAGTTGAAACAAAGGGTAGAGGACACAGAAGTACGCTCTAGACGGAACAACATCTGCCTGATAGGATTGCCGGAGGGAGTGGAGGGTCAAATGACAGTTGAGTTCACAGAAAAATGGCAGAACGATCCGATGCCGGAAGAGACGCTATCCCCATACTTCCCAGTAAAGAGCACATTGTGCCCCATTTCGGAGACTCGCCCCAGGATCAAACCCCAACCATTTTTATTTAAAGTGCTTCACTACTGGGATAGTGACTCAATATTGAGGGAAATCAGGAAGATACAAGACATTCAAGTGGACCACGCCAAGGTAATGTCTTTCCTAAACTATACTGTGGGAGTCCAACGTCAGTGCAGTTCCTTCCTGGCTTTGAAACAAAACAACTTCGGAAGCTTGACATCCAATAATCACTGTACTTTCCTGCGAAACTGCAAGTGGTGGCAGATGGTAAAACATACACTCGGAGACCTGTACTCAGACAGAGTGCTTGTATCATTCAATGATTTGGTGCGAGACAATGGAATGCCTCCACAACACTTTCTTATACATGCCTCTTGGTTTAGTTTACTACAAAACAGATGGGGGGATATTATGCAAGAATGACAAACTAACATATTACTTCAATATATTCATGTTATGGTAAATGGTAGCCACCTCATTCGCTGGTTTGCGGACGCCCTTTATCTCCACACGGCAGTGGATCTGACCTGACTGCACACAAAATGGGAGTCGGATCTAGGTTGCTCATGCACAGATACAGAATGGAGCACAATACTAGCAAGCCCTACACATGTTATCCACAAAGCTAGGTTTAAATTAATACATTTTTACATGGTGCACCACGCTTAGCTTACATACAGAAATGACTCACAGTGTCCTCATTGCACCCATTTAGATGCAGACATTGCGCACATGTTATGGACATGCCATGAGCTTCAGCAGTACCAGGAAGGGGTTACATTACACTTATCTGAGTGCACGGGTAGACAACTCCCAAACAGTTGGGAATCATGCATACTGGAGTTATTCCCTAGAGATAAAGCGCACAGAGCTACAAGTCGCTCTGTCCTAAATTGGGTGATGGCTGAGGGCGTGTCACTCAGAAGAGAGGATACACTGGGGCTACGTAAGTTTCCACTCTCAGATAATTGGATAGCAATTCTTGTAACACTTTAAATAAATCTACAATCTGAATCAAAAATACATATCTAGCAACAAATAGAGTCCAAAGTCAGTTAAAGCAGGGGATGGGAACTAGCTGTATATGTGTTTAAAGGGATGCAGAGATTTATGTGTCAGCGCATATATGCAACACTGTTTTACTTGGAGAGTATTAGATACATAAAACTGTGACTATTGACAATTTCTGTTAAGGGGGGAAGTCTTGAGCTCTGTTTTTGCCTGTAGATGTTTAATTTGTTAATTTGGTATATATAGTGATCTTTGAAAATCATGCGGGAATTTGACAAGTTACTTTTAAACATCTTGGGAGGTATAGAATGCATTGTGGATTCTATAAGTAATTGTAAAATTATAAGATCACTGAATGAAGTCAGTTGATATAATTTGCCTTCCTGCTAACCTTGTGTAAAGACGCCCTGCATACATGTACTAACACCTGAAGAAAGTTACCGTATTATTATGTCTTACTGTTAAAATATATCAAACCCAAAAAAATTGAGTGATGCAATATGTGACGTCATCAGCAGTGAATTGCTGGGGGCGCATGTTATAGTTAGCTGGCTGAATTTCTCTGGTTTTGTACGAGTGAAGTGTCAGTCTAACTATAACGTTCCTTTTAACAGTGGTTTTTTCAGTGAATTTCTAAGGTTTTCTAAAAGCTAATTCCTAACTATAAGGTCCCTAAAACCTTTGTTTTTTGTGAGAAAAAAATATATATATATAAAATATATATATATATAGTCCCACGCAGCGATTGCTGTTTGTTTGCTTACCGCCAAAGCAGGCATCCTTGTGCCATGGTACAAGGGAGCCGCTGCCTACGTTAGGGCAGGATTGTTTTTGTGCAGTAAGTGATACCTTCCTGCACAAACAATCTTTAGAGCCATATTTCTGTTTCTATGTGTCAGAATGCAGCACACATAAAAAGAGGAAGTAAGGAGGAGAAACAGAGATATTTCACAGAGCTATGCCTCTCATGGGTAGGCAAAACATTTTGGCACATACCTTGGTTTGCTGCCTCTAGTAAATCTGGGTTTGCATCAAAATACATGATTGGATGCATGGGAACTCAAATGCTCCACCCATGTATTGCCTACTCGAGGCAGTGTAAAAGAACAGAGTGCAAGACATCGTGTTGCTTCACTTTTTTTCCAAAACCTCTAAGTGACACAAATCAACCCTTGCATGGCTTAGTAAGTTTAGACTAGCATTTTGTCTTGGGACTGCGCCAAAAAAAAAGTTCAACCACATCGCAAAATGTTAGTAAATCGGGGCCTTAGTATTGTGAGAATCAATTTGGTCCATTTGATCTATGTGCTATTAAGAACCTAATAGGGCTTCAATAGGATATTGCCTTTGGTTATTTGTGAAGGCAATGAGCCATTCTGCATCTTTTAATTGCTTTAGTCTATTCGTGAGAAACTTGCCAGTTAAAAGTATATAGGTCAGTTTCCGCTGAATGTAGATTTTTGGTCGCACTATCACATGGTGAAGGAACACATCATTTAGCCTTTTCAATTCCCGATGAAATATGCACCCAGCCAAACAATACACCACATTAACAATGCCATGGATGTTTACATTTTATATTCAAGCATTTCACATAAACACTTGGTACTTCAGCAAACAATGCAGAAGCAAATAAGCCATCGACTGTCTCTTGCAAGTCGAGTAAAAGTTCATTATGTCAAAGTCTGCTTCAGATCCACATTCCTTTCAAATTAAAAGTATCAGCTGTTCAGTTCAGTATTCAATTGCAACTCTAGATGTATCATCTTATTTTTTTCAGACAGAGCCAATGGAAATATAGGTCTTGAAGTACCCTAGGATGTTTTCCAATTAGCATCTTTTCATCTGATCGCCCTGGAGCATGACCCCGGTATACTTAAAGTTTATTAATAAGCTACTAAGTAGACGAGTAGATTTGTGTCAAGTGGATATTCAAAGCCCTCTAAGCGAAAAAATATTGATTAGAGACAGCTGCTGCCAAGCAAATAACAATATTCCAAAAGAAAAAGATATATAAAATTTCTTTAATCCTAGGACTTCATGTCCATTTCTTCTAAATGATTTGTTAAATGAGCTGCTCTAAATTAAGTGTCATATATCACCACGGGCTGCTTATCTCTGCATAATGATGCCAGAGAAAGTGGAAGTAGGGCAAATGTATTCACAGTGCAAAATGCCAAAAGATGCATAGTCATGAAATCCTGAAATGAGAGGAATTCTGCTTAAACTAGTGATTATCAGAAAACATGTAAATTTTTTTCAATGTGCAAATACGTTTTACAGAGTGCAATGGGCACAATATCGTGCGTATAAGAATTCAGATCTACCATCTGTGATTACTTATATTTGTTTTGGACCTTTGCAATTTTCATTTTCACCTTACTGGGGACATGCAAAATGCCCCAGCCTACCTATGCACTCTCAAAGTGACTAGTTTTCAGCCATCTACCAAAAACAATATGAAAAGTTGACATAGAAAAAAGAACAGTACATTTTCCAGGACTTGTGGCCAGATGTACAAAACATTTTTGTGGTTGCAGACTGCGATTTGCAGAATCAGGCAATTTGCAACCGCAAAAATGCTTTTTCAAATGTACACAATGTGAATAGGTAACTTGTTACCACATCACAACTTACATTTGCAGTTCAATATTTGGAAGGGGCTTTTTTTAGGTGTGCCTTCCATATACTGAATTGGTATTTTATGTATTACTGTTTTGTGACCAAATACTGATCACAAAACAGTTATACTTTACCACCAGTTTAAAAGTTGTGCTAACCCATTCGCAAAGGGGACCTCTTACCCTTTAAGAATGGTAAAATAATATTTTTAAGAGCAGGCAATGGTCCCATGGTCCACAGCCTACTCCTAAAAAATGAAACTTCAATATTTTTTTTTCTTTTCAAAAGCCTCCAGTTTCCCTGTAAGGAAAACAGGATTTTTTTTTTAAAGCTTACTTTATTCAAAGCAATCACAGACATGGTGGTCTGCTGTGCTCCCAATCTCTGTTTGAAATTGCTCCTTTGAGCCAATGGGCTGGATGAGCTCCGGCTGCTGCACCTGCACCAAGCAAGTGCTACAGAGACCTGAGAAGACTTTGGGCAGCATTTCCAGCACCACAAAACAATGTTATGCTCTCTACTGAAGAAGGACAATTATCCTGAAACACCTATCAAAAGACACACAGCTCTGGCAGCCCCAACAAGGGTGAATAACTAAAGACTGTCACTGAACTAAATGTTATTAAGCTCTGCATTTACCATGATGCATTGGAGCAACCTGAGTCCTGGGATTTGAAGTACTGTGCTTCGACCCTTTCTTTTGTAATATAAACTAAGGGTGGGCGTAGTGGGCGTAGTGGGGCTACGTGAAGCAGCACGTAGTGTGCCCAAATCTACGCACACTACGCGCTTCGCGTAGCCCCACTACGTGCCACCCACCTCCCGCCCGCCCTCCTTTTAAATAATATCAGCAATGTAAAATAAATTAAAGTAAAGAGACTTACCTTAAGCGCGGCGTCTCCGGGGCTCCCTCTTCTTCGTTTCTAATTTCTTCTGACAAATGCGCATGCGCGGATGCCCGCGCATGCGCATTTCTCGCAAGAAATGCGCATGCGCGGGTGTCCGCGCATGCGCATTTGCCAGAAGAAATTAGAAACGAGAAAGAGGGAGCCCCGGAGACGCCGCGCTTAAGGTAAGTCGCTTTACTTTAATTTATTTTTCATTGCTGATATTATTTAAAAGGAGGGCAGGCGGGAGGTGGGTGGCGGGTGGCAGGCAGCTACGCTTCGCCCTCGGCGTGTGCGTAGCGCTGCCCTGCTTCGCCTACTTCGGAAAGTGCGAAGCAGGCAGCGCTACGTACACTACGTGGGCGAAGCGTAGTGCTACGCCCGGGGTTAATATAAACATGGTGTATATAGGTCTGGTAAAGCTGCAACTGAAATAATGTGAAGAAAATGTTACACAAAACATTCACCTATACTAGTGAACAATCTTGGTGGAAGGTTCTAAAATAACCCTTTGCTTGATTGCATAAAGTTATTTATTGAGATAAAAACAGAGGATGCTGGAGATGTGAAGTGCTACATGGTTGAAACTCATGACTATGAAAGTATTGGAATCTCAACTAAATAGATTCATGAGAAAAGTCAAAAAAGTATAAGCTTCAAAAGAAGCATCTTTAGCACCTAGACCACCGGCTACCTGTCTTAAATCAGGTGAATTTTGAATGCTGCATCATAAGAGCACACTTATATCACAGTAACACCAGGTAAATGTCTGCATTCGTTTTCATGTGTCAAACTGTTAAATGCACACAAAATGAATCCCTAACTGACTCACTAATGAATCTTACTTGGATCTTGATTTTACAGCAGGTGATACAGAAAGAGCTGTGAAACAGGCAATGGAATTGGAATCTTTGAGTTAATAAGTGTTACAAAATGAGGTCTCTAGTTGGCAGAGGTAGGTACATTTGTCCAAATAGGGACCCTTGCTTCTAGTCAGGGCATGGGGGATACACACTCTAGATAATCCCTGCTCACCCCCTGCGTAGCTTGGCACGAGCAGACTGGCTTATCCCAAAGGCAATGTATAAAGAATTTGTACCAACACTCACAATAACAGTGAAAACACTGCAAAAGGACACCACACCAGTTTAGAAAAATGAAATATATTTATCTAAACTAAACAAGACTAAAACAACAAACATACAACATACACAGTTAAAACTCTGACATTCAAAAGGTTTTAATAACTTGTATAATAGAAACCTATGAATGTATGACTTTTCACCTGTAGATGCGTCAAAGTTCATAAGCCAAACAGTCGCAGCATTGCAAAACAAAGAGATGCGACACTCCTGAGACCTTGGGGAGGCGATGCGTAGGACCCGCTGCACGCAGAGGAAGGGTTGTGTCGAATCCGGTCTGTATGGGGAGTGATGCTTCGATTCTTTGTGACGATTCCGGTCCGCAGGTGATGTGTCTGAAGAACTTGCCGCTCAGGTACAATGCATGGAAATCAGGGATACGTCAGTGATCGATGCGGCGTCATCAAGCGGTGCTGCGTCGGTCCTCTTCAGCCACGATCTCTCAATGCTTTGATTCTTGCAGCGGCGACAGGCCTTGCGGCAGTTTCCGCAGCGGCGCGGCGATGCTTCGATTTTTGTAGTTCTTTGAGTTTCTTCTTGCTTCTAGCTCCCAAACAACAGCAACAACCTCCAGAGGCACAGGCACCTCTTGGCAGAACTCACAGCAGCAGAGTTCAGGGGAGCTGGGGGTGAAGTCTTTTTGTCCCTGAGACTTCAGACTTCAGGACAGGAGGCCAGCTCACTTCAGGCCCTTGGAGATCTCCTTCAAGCAAGGTACACAGCACACATTAAAGTCCTTCTCATTTCCTTGGCAGAAACAGCAACTGCAGGCCAACGCAACAAGGGCAGTACTTCTTCTCAGTCTCTCCAGCTCTTCTCTTTAGCAAAGGTTCCTCTTGAGATCCAGGAATGATATAAAGTTCAGGGGTTTTAGGTCTAATACTTATACCACAAAATGTATTTGTTGATTTTGTGCAAGGGGCTCTGAGCCCAGTTCAAACCAGTTCTGGGGGCACTCTGCAAGTGCACAACAACATCCATTGTCCGTGTGAGCCTTGGCTCCAGCCACACCAGGGGGGGGGGGACCAGCATTGTGGAAGGCAGACACAGCCCTATTCAGGTACAGGTGCTACTACTCCCACCACTCCAAATGCAGATCTGGCCTATTCAGCCTAGTGCTAACTCATCCAGTCTCCTGGAGCCACTGCACCTCCCCAGCCCCTGTCACTCCAAAGCTGGACTGTCAATCCACAAACAGGCAGAAGAACACAGGATGGCTGAACACGAAAATAACCACTTTCTAAAAGTTGTATTTACAAACACACAATTTAAGAAGCATCTTTACTAAAAGATGTGTTATTAAATCCTGATTTCAAGGATATCATACTCCATTTTTCCCTATAGAAAAAAATGCTTTTAAAATGTTACAAAGCATTCCCCATTCCGTCCTATGGGGCAAGATAGCCTTTCAATAGTGAAAATCGAAATTGGCAGTATTTCACAATCAGGACATGTTACACACACCAGTACACGTCCTACCTTTCACATTCACTGCACCCTGCCCAGGGGGGTACCTTGGGCCTACCATAAGGGTGCCCTATATGTAAGAAAAGGGAAGGTTAGGGCCTGGCAAGTAGGTGCACTTGCCAAGTAGAAATGGCAGTTAACAAACTGTGCGCAGACACCGTGGTGGCAGGCCTAAGGCATCTTTTCAGGGCTATTCATGTGGGTGGCACAATCAGTGCTGCAAGCCCACCAGTAGCATTTCATTTACCAGCCCTGGCACATTCAGTGCACTTTCATAGGGACCTACAGGTAAAACAAATATGTGAATCAAGGATAACCAATCACAATAACAATTTACACAGAGAGCATGTGCCCTTTAGCACTGATCAGCAGTGGTAAAGTGCCCAGAGTCCTATAGCCTACAACAACAGGTCAGGACAAAATAGAAGGAAAAAGCAAAACGTTTGGGGATAACCCTGCAAAAAGGGCCATTTCCAACAATAAGGCATTGTGCAGTAACACAGGAGAACACACTGAAGCAATGCAGGTATGTTGATAAAATACTGGGATCGGGTGATTTTGATTCTAAAGAACTGGAGTCTGAGGAGCTTCTGCTGCTTACTGATTAGAAGTTTTAAAGCAAGCAGTGTGATCTAGACCAGATGTGGAGTTTATATTATGTCACATCCAAGAGCAGGACCTACATCTTAGAGCTGGACCCAGAGGAATTATCACATGCAAGCAGAGAGTTTTAGATAGGTTTTCGAAGTGAGCAAAACTCAAAGTCCACATGAACAAAGGAATGGCACTTGGTTAATTTGAAGTGTTAAGGTAGGTGAATCATCATGGTGAATACATTTACAGGGTTGAACATATCTCCAAATTCTTTGGGGCTTCCCTGTAAATTATACCAGATGGATTAGGGCGTCTGACAAGGTGGTATAGCTCTATCAAGTATGTATATGGCATTTCTGTCTACTGAACATTGACAATATTTTGAGCCCTATATTCGTGAAATTGCACCCGGTCTCTGTTTATTTTGTACATCCATGGGCAGAGAAAAGGACACTTTCATACTGTTACCGATGTGGCAATCGGATTCAGTCTTGGAAAATGGATGCAGAGATAAGCCTGTTTTTTTTGTGTAAGACCTTTCTATGTGCTTCTCCATGTCCTTATTTCGCTGTACTCCTCACAGTGTTGTCCTGCCCCTCATCACCATCATTGGAGCTGCACAGACTCTTTCTAAATGACTGGTCTTGCTGAATCGTATTAGATAGTTGATAGTATGTCATCAAATGGAGGTTCTAACATCTTTCATACTGGCATATCAAACTCTTCTAATCTTTTTTAGCAGAGGAAATAGCCTTGTCCCAAGTATCTGGACATCGGGCGATCATTCACTGCCCCAGTGATGTGCTTTGGGTGGGCACAGTATGATTGCTCCTCACATTTCACCTCCTGTGGTACCATTTGGCAGCCTCACTCTTAGAGTTTCTTGTCATAAAATGTGTTGCATATTTTATTTGCCACAGTGAGTGCATATGTTACTCTCAATACCATCCCATTGCCCAGGGAATTTGATGACATATAATAGTACTCCATAATAAGATAACAGTTGAATACTCCTAGGGTGACTGACCAACGTATTGTAATAAAAATATTGTGTGACTCCCAAAATATCATGGAACATAATATCTAAGTTAAGAATATTGCCTTTTGGTATATAATATACATTTTTAGGAATCAATCAATCAATCAATCAATCAATCAATCAATCAGGGATTTGTGAAGCACGCTACTCACCCATGAGGGTCTCACGGCGCTGGGGGGACGTGCAGCTCAGAGTCAGCCAAAGAGCCAGGTCTTGAGGCTCTAACTGAAGGTGTGCAGAGCAGGGGAGCATCCGATGTTGATCAGAAGCTCGTTCCTGGCCTTTGCCGCATCAGAGGAGAAGGCTCTTCCACCCGCTCTGGTTCTGTGGATTTGCAGGTTTTCGGCGAGAGTGAGGAGGGCGGAGCAGAGGTCTCTCGTGGGTACCTGGAAGGAGACTTTTTTGTTCAGGTATTGGGGTCTGGTGTTGTGGAGGGATTTGTAGGCATGAGTGAGTACCTTGAAGGTTACTCTCTTTTCTATGGGGAGCAGTGGAGGTCTTGCAGGTGCTAAGTGATGTGTTCATGTTGTGGGATGCCGAGGACAGCTGAAGCTCATCTAGAATGCAACGTCTTTCATTCCTTCCTGGAGTCTGGTGGTGTGGAGATCCTTTATGAGGGAAAGGATGGCTGGGTGTAGTCAGTATAGGATACTATGTTGAGTTCATGTTGTCTGACGATGGCGGCGAGGGGGGCTATGTAGATGTTGAAAAGCATGAGACTGAGCAATGATCCTTGGGGTACTCCGCAGTTGATCTCTGTGGTTTTGGAAAGGAAGGGCGGGAGTCTGATTCTTTGGGTTCGGCCGAAGAGGAGGAGCATATCCAGTCAAGGGCGGTTCCCTGTATGCTGGCATCATGGAGTCTGGTGGTGAGAGTGTGGTGAGAGACAGTGTTGAAGGCTGCAGAGAGGTCTAGTAGGATGAGGGCTGCAGTGTGGCACAGATGTCGTCTCTGGTAGCGCGGAGGGTGGTTTTGGTGCTGTAGCTGCTGCGGAATCAGGATTGGGAAGGGTCATGGATGGAGTTGTCTTCAATGAAGTTCGTTAGCTGGATGTTGATGAACTTTTCAGTGACTTTGGCCGCGAAGGGAAGGAGAGAGATGGGTCGTAGTTTTTGAGGTTCGTCCGGTCTGCAGAGGGCTTCTTGAGGAGGGGCTTATCTTCTGAACATTTCCAGATGTCGGGAAATATGCCGGGTTCGAAGGTGGCATTAATGGTGTGTTGTAGCTTGTGTGCAGGGGTCCGTGGGGGCTCCTGGGTGAATGCTCTTCATGGTCTTGGCGGTGTCTTCGGTGGTGACCGGGGTCCAGGCGGAGATGGTAGGTTGGCTGGCGTTGCTGGAGGAAGGAGTGGTTTTGGCATCTGGTGCTTGTTGAAGTTGTCCTAGAGGGACTTGATTTTCAGGTGGAAGTAGGAGCCGAGTTTGTTGCAGAGGTCCTGGGAGGGTGTGATGTCCGAGGCTTCACTTGGGGTTTGGTGAATTCCTGAATGATGCTGAAGAATTCCTTCGAGTTGCTGGAGTTGGCGAGGATTTTGTTCTGGATGAAGGTCCGTTTGGTGGATCTGATGAATTGGTGGTATTCTGTCATGTTGTTCTTGTAGGTGGTCCAATTTTCCAAGGTTTTCCTGCTTCTCCATATTTTCTTGAGACGTCTGCAGGTACATCTGGATTCTCCGAGGTCAGTGGTGAAACAGGTGGCTTTCATGGGGTGCTGTCTGCCGGGGTTGTGGAAGGGCGTGAGCTTGTCTGTGCAGTTGGTGATCCATCTGTGTGGTTTGTTGCCTGCAGAGTTGGCGTCAGTTGAGGTGGGAGGGGGATCATGGTTGAGGGTGGAGTTGAGGGGATCCTCTGTGACCTTGCTCCAGTTTCTTCGCAGAGGGCATGATGTAGGTTTGTGAGCGGTGGCTTTGTCAAAAGAGAAGTGTACGCAGTGGCGGTCCGTCCATGGGGGTTGCGCGGTGTGGCTGAAGATTATGTTGTTACCTCCTGCGAAGATGGGGTCGAGGGTGTGTCCTGCCTTGTGGCTGGGGGTGGTGATGAGCTGTTCCAGTCCGATGTTGGTGTGGTTGTTCAGGAGGGCTGTGGAGTTGGGTTCGCTGAGGTTGTTGAGGTGGAAGTTAAGGTCTCCGGGCAGTATTTAGTCCATTGTGATGACGGCGTGGGGAGCAATGAGGTCGGTGATGGTTGTGGTGAAACACGGTTTGTGGTCCGGGAGGTCTGTAGGCGAGGGTGCGGCGTCGGGTCGTTCTGGGGCTGGTCTGTATCTGGAACAGGAGGTGTTACGTGGGGGATGGGGAGTCGTTTGTGCTGGAGGTGGTGAGTCAGAGGGAGTTCTTGTGTGCAATGGTGAGTCCTCCTCCTGGGTGATTGAGGCAGTCCTTCCTCTGAATCTTGTATCCGTCAGAATTGGCGGTAGAATTGTCGGGGCAGAGATGGAGTTGGTCCAGGTTTCCGTGAAGAAGGCGATGTATGGCGGGAGGGTGCCAAGGAGGTCCCAGATCTCTACTGCGTGTCTGTGCAAGGAGTGCACGTTGGGGAGAGGGCGGTGGCCTTGGGGGTGCGGAGGTTGGTGAAGGTTAGTCACCAGTGTTGGCAGGAGAACAGGCCGTTGGTGATGTTCGGCGTAGACAGCTGGTGGTTGTTTTTTCTTCTGGGGTTGAAAGTGTGGAGGGAAGCTGATTCATAGTGGTGGGTGGTCAGAGAACCAGGGTCTCTGGTGCTGGTTGGGGTTGGGTCGTGGGCAGGCACAGATGGGCTTGCCTTTGAATGCCAGTGGCATGCCTGCTGCACAGCCGCACAGCAGCCGCCATTACCTAGGGAATGGAGAGGGAAATGCAGCTGGGAGGAGGGACCGGTAACCAGCAGTGGCAGGAAGGGCAGCAAAAATGGGCACAATAGAGAACAAAACAAATAGCAAAACTGCAAAAAAAAGAAAAACAGACACAATAACAGTAAAAACAGAAAAGACAGACGAAAGACAGTCAAACAGGCACAATAACAGTAAAAACTGAACAAAACTGACAAAAGACAGTCAGAACAGAGAAGACTGGCCGAACAGACCAGCAGAAGAGCACAGCTCCCCCACTGGACCACCAGGGATGAGGCGCAGGAGCCTGCGGTTGGATAAGGGCCTCAAACACCTACTGGGACAGCGGCAATGGTGCAACAATGGAGCTGCTAGGGCAGAGAGCAGAGTTTCCTGACCAGGAGGTCAGAGGATGTTGGAGGGATCGCCATCGACAAGCTGTCGGTGGTTGTCCCACCATCATCCAGGATAGCATACGACCACTGCATTACAATGCGGTCAATCAGACTGCAGCTGTCAGAGGGACTTACTGATGCCTCCGACAGTTTCATGAAGCCCATCGGGCATCGGTCAGACTGTAATCCCTATGATAAAGGTGGTGCCTGCGCAGGCCCTGCCGGAAGGATTAAGATTTTCAAAGGCTGTCAGAAATGGACTTTGGGAGCCCCTAGCAAGGCCCCCGTCCCCCTTAGGCCACTCCTATGTGGCCAGGGAGGCACATGTAGTGCCCCCCGAAAGATCCATGCACCATGTGCCAGGCACCACATGGTGCCTGGCACACAGTGCATGGAGGTTTAAAACAACCCTTTTTCTATTGCGGCTTGTGCTTCCTTTTCCAGGCTGCAGGACAATTTGCAATAGAAAAAGGGATGTTTGTGACCGCCTACACGGTGGTCGCATAATAAGCTGGCAGGTGGGACCTCGGACTACTTATCGGGCGGTCCCACTCCCACTCCCACTACGGTGGTGATCAGACGTTTGTCAGACCACCACTGTAAAAAGGCTCATCATCTATAATATTGTTTAATATAGTTGTAACAAATATTGTTTTTAATAATTTAATATATATTAGAACATACATTTTATGTGCTACTATTGTTACTCAACTTGGTACTTTAAAAAAAAGATAGTTTTTAATTTTGTATAATGTAATTAGTAATTTTAATGTAGTTGCTGGTTGTTGGGTTTGTAGAAGAATAGGTTGGGATGTTAACCGAATTATAATACATTTTAATTTAGTGGTATTTACTTTTTTATTGTACAATAATTAAAAAAATGATTATTAATTATGCAACTCATTTGACATTCTAATTGTCTCCTATGTGCTTAATTTTAATTTATATTTGCACTTTTTATTTTATCAATAAATGTATATTAGTCATTTGTGTATGAATAGCAGGATGCTGGGATTGTAGGTGGACCTGGTGGGAAGTTAATTATATTATGATTAATTTGATTTATAAATTCAAAATTATTTTTTGTAAATTAGACTTTCTTGAGGTCCGTCGGGTCTGCTGAGGGCTTCTTGAGCAGGGGCCCGACTTCTGCGCATTTCCAGTCATCGGGGAAGTAGACGGTCTCGAAGGTGGAATTGATGGTCCGTTGCAATACCGGTGCAATGGCGTTGGCAGCTCTGTGGTGGGCAGGGGTCTGTGGGGGCCCCAGAGCGGATGCCTTTCATGGGCGCGGCAGTCTTTTCGGTAGTGATTGGTGTCCAGGCGGAGATTGTGGACAGGTTGGCGTGGCCGGAGGGAGGGCTGACTGCGGGGCAGGCGTGCAGTCATTGAAGTTGACTTAGAAGTTCTTTATCTTCAGGTGGAAGTAGGATCCGAGTTTGTCGCAGAGGTCCTGGGAGGGGGTGATGTCAGTGGCTTCGCTGCGGGGCTTGGTGAATTCCTGCATGATGCTGAACAGTTCCTTGGTGTTACTGGAGTTGGCGAGGATTCTGTTATGGATGAAGGTTCTTTTGGTGGTTCTGATGCGTTGATGGTATTCCGAAATCGCGTCATTATAGGTGGTGTCGATTTCTGGACTCTTGCTGTTTCTCCAGTTCTTATCCAGGCGTCTGCAGGTGCGTCTGGTTTCTTGGAGGTTGGTGGTAAACTGGGCGGTTTTTCTGGGGCGTTGCTTGTTGGGGTTGCATAGCGGGGCGAGCTTATCTGTGCTGTTGGCGATCCAAGTGTGGAATTCCATCACTGCACAGTTAGTGTCGGTTGCAGCAGTGGGGATGTTGTCATTGAGGCTGGAGATGAATTGTTCTTCGGTGGCTCTCCTCCATTTCCTACGCGGGGACGCAGAGCAGGCTTGGGTGGCTTGGTTTTGTTGACGAGAAAGGTCCAAGGGGGCTGCGTGGTGTGGCTGAAGTGAACACTGCTACCCCCAGCGAAGATGGGGTCGAGAGTGTGTCCTGCCTTGTGGGTCGGTGTGGTGAAGAGTTGCTTTAGCCCAATGTTGGTGAGGTTGTCACGGAGGTTGGTGGAGTTGGGGTCGCTTTGGAAGTTCAGGTCTCCGATTAGAGTATGTAGTCCATGGCGGCAATGGTGTGGGGTGTGATGAGGTCAGTGATGGTGTCAGCGAAGAAGGACCGGGGGGTCTGTAGGAGAGGGTGTCGCACAGTGTGGAGTTAGTGCTAGTCTGGACCTTGAAGTGCAGGTGTTAGTCAGCAGGGGAGTTTTAACATCAAATAATGCCATCTGCAGATTGTGGGGTGACACCCTGGAGTGGGGGAAAATACACATCTAAGGACCATTCTGGCGTGGATTCGGGGGCTCCAGACTAGGGTGGAGAGGCAGCAGAGTCTACTGGGGATGGAGATCTGGAGGGCCGCCATCGCCCGCAGGGTTTGTTGACGCTGATTTGGTCGGGACTGGGGATCGTCACTGTATGTCCTCCCCTGCCTTCATGAGGTCGGGACTCATCGGATGATTTGGGTGCCGTTGCCAACCCCTGTTCTTCGACCCAGTCCCATGTCTCAGCGGGGGTGTAAAAATTATTCGTAGAGCCATCTCTGATAAACCACAGGCGGGCCAGAAAGAGTAAGGAGTTGCGAAGGTCTAGATCACGGAGCTGTTTTTTTACTGCGGTGAAGGTGGCTTGTCTCCTTTGTACTTGAGCCGTATAATCAGGAAAGAGAGAGACGGTTACATTTTGCACCTTAGGGTCGGGGTATTTGCCTAGCTCCCATAGAATAGCGTCTCTGTCTCTGAAGTTCATGACTCAAAATAGGAAGGGGTGAGGGCGTGCCCCAGGAGGGGGCCTGCGAGCAGGTATTCGGTGGGCCCGCTCCACTACGAGCTGTGGGGAGATCGATACGGGGGCATAAACTCCTTCATCCAGGCCTCCGTGAAGGTCTCCGGATCCCGTCCCTCCGCCCCTTCAGGGAGATTGACTACGTGTACATTATTTCGGTGTGAACGACCCTCCGCATCATCCACCTTTTCATCCAGGGTGCAAATCCAATCTAGTAGATCTTGAAGTGCGGAAGAGCAATTCTGGGATCGGGGTTGGAGGTCTGCTAGTGCGGCCTCCGCATCACGAACTCGGTCTGAAAGTTTGTGTTGGTCAGCCGGAGGAGTGTGAAGTCTGAGGTGATAGTGTCCATGCAGCCTTCCAAGGAGGTGTGGGTCAAGTCTAGGGCGCTGCTGATACGTTCAACAGCCGCCAGCGCAGGGTCTAGTTTGGTGGCAATGTCAGGTGGATTCATCGCAGTCGTTGATCTGGGGGTCATGAGTAATGTCCCAACCTGACCCCAGGAGGTACATCACGAGGGGTGTTGTTGCGTAGGCGGCCCATGACGATCTGCTGAGCGCTCCTCATAGGAAGCGAGGCCGGGACATCAAGTCTCCATGATCTCACTAACTCAGAGGCCCCGTCTGTGACCAGGATCGGGCTCTCCACAATGTGGCCTCACTCTAGCCAACAATGCGCTGCACTGTGCGGTCAGTGACCACAGGGTCCCTCCAGACGACAAAGCTCCCCCCGCAGCAGTCTCGGCAAAGGAACTTTCAAGGCAGTCCTGTGGAGAATATACGTGTCTGCTGGGCGACGTCCCAGCCGATAGTCAGCAAAACGTGGTAGGTGAGATGTCCCAAGGCTCAGCCAAGCCACTGCGGTCCCCACCTACGAAATGGGGCCCACCACTGGCATTACACAACAGATCGCCACTGCTGTCACT